>NC_133579.1:58768186-59968186 GCF_964106895.1 Numenius arquata | reverse complement strand
AATACTCCCTTTCTTAACAACTGCAAAAGGGTTTCCAAATACATCTCTATTCTTATTATTTCACTGGAAATATGTAAGTAAACATTCCTCAAATGAGCAAATTCTTTTTCCCTTTATCAAGGCATCAAGATAAATTAGGATTGCCTATTCTCTCCTTCCACTTCGGTTTTAGACTTGTTTTGTAGTGATTTTCTTTCATTGAATCCATAGCCAGGATACTACTGACCAACAGAAAACACTGCACTTGATCATTCTCACCATTTTAGCTGTTACTCCAGGTGGCTGTAAGAAAATAAAAAAAAAAAAAAAAAAAAAAAAGAAAAAAATTCCAGGACCTTCTGATATTACTCCAGTCAAGTAAACCCAGCCATATTTCACAGTAGCATGCACTAAAGTATTTAACGGGAAAAGCAAATAGTTGTATTTCTTTTTTCTCACGAATCAATGCAAATAAGAAAAACATCCCCAAGTTACAGACTCCTTTTTGAGATCTTTTAACACTGGAAATGTTTCATAAGAAAGTATTCTCCTATCTTGTCCTTTGACATTCTTGGAGCTGCAGGTTATGATATCACAGCATTCATTCAAAATGCTCTCAAATTTGAGAGCTAAGTAAGGACATCTCTTGGGCCTCATCTACAGAGGAAAGCTATTGCAGCATAGGCTAAGGTTTAAACTCGAAATATATCCAGCTATTTCACACTAACTCCTAAGGTGAACACATTCTATATTAAGAGCACTTCATTGCAATTTAATCCAATCCCCCAAGCGATCTAAAAAAAATGGCTCTCTTGATGGGAAATAAGAAAGCCCTAATGTAAGGCTAGTCTAGAACAGATACTGCCAAAAAGACATCCTAGATAGTTTCCTGTTTAGACACGATCACATACATGCCTTATACACATGACATAATTCTTGTAAGGACATCAAAACTTTCTAAATCATTTTAGCTAAATTATTAATGAGATTTAGATAGACAGGCATAGCATCACTATATTGGCAGAATACTTTCATTTACCTTCTTTTTGAAACTATTATGTCAATAAGTATTCACATTTAATTCTTATCACACAGATGAGGCTTTAAACTGGAGTTTAACTGGAGTTCCCAAGAGCTCCATTAACAACTGCCCACAGAAACATTTTGCATTTCAATGCAGAAAAGCAGCAGGCAAAGAGGACTAGAGGGCATTCAGAGGTTCAGGACACTGACGTGTATGCATAGAGCTTTACAGGAGACCCCAAGATCTTGAGTGCTCAAGAGCATCTGGAGTGAGCATCCCTGCTGGGAAGAAGCATCTCTGGTTTTACAGATCTACCTCAAGGAGGTATGTGTGCCTTTCCAGCCACTCCCTGCCATCTGTCATTAGTAAAAGATATCTCAATCTCCTGTGGGACATTCAGCAACAGGTTCATTAAGAGGTGGCCAATGAATAGATTACCTGAAGCTGTATGAGCTAGCAGCAGAGGCCATCCTCCAGTACGCAAGTACATGTAGCTGCCTTAACATGGCCAGCTCTACCCTACTTGTGGGTAGCCTGGGATATGTAACGCTGCTGGCTGCTACTAACCTGGGCAATCTGTTCTGCAGCAGCACCCCTTTATCAGAAATTACTGACCTTGGCAGAAATAACTGGCTGGAGCGGGAAGGGGAAGCACAAAGGAGGCCTCTCTTGAGTCTTCACTTGAGTCTTTTGGGTACCTTTCAGAGATGAACGGCACATTCAGAAATGCATGTGCCAAGCAGGTTCTTACTTTTGATTCAGAGGTACTCAATGGAGAGTAGTCTCTACCGGCAAGCCAAGAATTTGAGCCAAGATGATTTCTGAAAGACCCTGCCTTTAGGCAAAGCACACAATTGCTATTAACACCACATCTAAAGAGGCATTCACAAATCGTTCTAGAGGCAATCTCTCCCCCAGTTTTCCCAATATTCTGGGAAAATAAGTGCACATTAAAAGCAGGATGATGAAAGGTATCTTTGGGTATCCCATGCAACAGATGCTGGGTAGTTAGATGCTCTGAACTGAGAAAATAATTCAGAACAGTGTGCCACCTTGCCAAATTTGTCCTTTTATCTTGTTGGAGAGGAATAAACCCCAAATATCTACTGGCAACAGCTGAAATGAGGTATTATGGAAAGGAGAAAGTAAATACAACCTGTGCTCTCAAACTGAACCCGGTCTCTCCTTGTTTTTGGCAATAGTAGCTAGGATCAGCCGGGTATGTGAGGACATGCTTGAACTGGAAAATTAATGGAAAATATCCAGAATTCCTTATTCTTGCTATATTAGGTAATAATAGTAATAAAAACCAACAAAAATCCCCCCAAAAAACAAAACCAAAAAACCAGAGAAAGTTCTAAAGTCAACACTAGGAGACTTCTGAGAGTAAAAGACTTGGATCAGATGCTTTCCATGAAAAAAATTTATATGATATACCCTCCCTCAATTAGGCTTTGTCCTGTGTCACTGCAGGCAACTAATAGAAAACACAGGAGGCATTTGTCTCCACCATCATCCTGCCCTTCGTGTTGCCCTCAGTACAGATGGTATGGTTCTCCATGTTGTGGGATTTGCAGAGAGAGCAAAAATCTTGAACATGGCCATGAATCCTGGAAAAATGCCTAACATAAGAATATGTTTTCATCAAATTTTGAAATCAAGAATACAGTGGTAAACAAGAAAATCAAAAAACCATGCTCAGGGTAAATCACAAGAAAACAACCAGAGCTGAAAGCAGTGAAGAGAGAAGGCAATGCTCCAATTTCAGCCAGCAGCTGGGAGGAACTGGAGGCAGTGAGGTGCCCTTACACAGCAGGATGGATGGCACATGCATGGGTAGTGTTTGGGTGCATACTCTTGATACTGCCGAGGAAAGGATTCAGCTTCTCTCTGAGACCATAGGCTTTTATAAATATGACAACAGTCAATGAAGTAGAACAGTCTATCAAAGCGAAAAATCTCACAGACAAAAAACCTAAACTGATAACTCCATAAAGCACTAATTAAGTAGTTAACACATGCTGCCATGCATAGAAAATGATGCAGAGCTGCTAAAGTGGCTTCCCTCAGGCTACAGAGCAAGTCAATATAAAAGCCAGGATTATTAGTTACAGGTGGTCCCGATCCCCAAAAGCTACTTTCCCCTATAAAAATCTGCTTTTATTAAGTACTGGATTTTATTTCTTTCCAGAAATTGTAGGTATCTAGATTAAAGTAGCAATATTGATACTATTGCTAGTCAGAAGAGACAACTAAGGAAGCAATGGAATAAGCACTATGTGATATTTAAGTGGGACATATTGTTTCAGCTACATCAATATATTAATATGAAACCACAGGCTCTATGAGACTACCAAAAAAAAAAAAAAAAAAAAATCAAGAAATCAGGAAGACATGGCAGAGAAAGCCCCAAACCAAATGTGATTCAAGGCAAATTTCAGAACAAGTTTAAAAAAGACAAACCAGTGAAGATCTATCTCAGAGATCAGGACTTAGCAACTACTACCAACCATGCCAAAACCAAGGAGAGCTTAGTTAGGTACCATAATGCCTGCTGCTGTGCAAAACCAAGAACAACGTATATCATATTTGATGCTTTAAATCACAGTGTGCAGTGGCCTCAGAAAGAATTTTATAGCTTGTGTAGCTGGTAATAGGAAGGTAAGGTTTACTTGACTATTTAGAGATGGATGTAGGAGCACATCTTTTCACAGGAGTCATACTGTGTGATCACCGTTCAAGAGTCAATTTGTAGATTTTTAAAAAATATTATCACTGCAAGTGCATAGAAGGACTTGTGTCCACAACCTGGTAATTTGAGAAAGCAGAGGGGAAAAAAAAATTTTAAAAATCCCCATTTGAATTTTGGGCCTGGGAATTGGTGCAATTCCAATTGGTGCAATTCCAAGTCCAGTGCCAGAGCCTCAGATGTTCAGTGGGAAGTTCATAAAGCTGTGCTCGGACTTACATTTACTAAGGGGTGGTTCATGGGCTCTGAACATCTTTAGATACAGTAGAGTCCTAAAATACTGAATCTTGCCTTAGGAAACAATCCACTAAGAACACACAGAGAAGCCAAAAATATCAGAGGAAGTCACTACATAAAAGACAGAAGAATTGCTATTAAGTAAAGAGTGTATACACACAAATAATGAGACTAGTACGTAACTAGTCACAATCGTGAGCTCAATTTTAATTTGGAAACCATTTAAAACACGTCATAGATGAGACAAAATGATGGATGAATTACACTACTAGTTGTTTCCTGAAGCCTGCCAGGGACCCACCTGTTCAAGTCAGATTCCGACCACTAAATAAAGAGAATAAAGAAAATAGAAACAGGACAGTATCAGCAAGTGGAATTGAAATTTAATTTCTACCAAGATGAATGCTGTGCAATTTTAGATAAATGTGTATGTAAAAAGATACTGCATTAAATACTGTTTAGACAAATAGCAAGACACCCCAGTCATAAGGAAAGGGTGCATAAATGGAACTAAACTTATACAATAATTGAATTATTTTCTTCAGGAGTGAGAAGTAGCTTCAATTAATTCCACATGGTTAAACAGGTCAATAGGAACTGAGGGGGAAAAATAGAATATGCTATACTTACAAGAAAATAGGAAGTAAAGAACACTGGGAAGAATACAGGGAGATGCTAAAACAGATAAAGAACGGTATTAGAAATGCAAAGTAAAACTCTAAAGTTCTCATAGTTACAGATGCTAAACACAAATTATTTTTCCAGTGATAAAAAAAATGAGAGAGAAGAATTAGATCAAAAAAACCCCAAACAAACAAAAAGAGTGAAATGTAGTGTAAGTTACAAAGTCAATTAAAATATTAGTGGGGAAACCAGCATGCCATAAGAAACCAGAAAAGATTTATGAGTATGAATATATTGTACATATAACAAATGACAGACTAAAAGGATTGAACATGGCAAGATTGCTGACTTAAAAGTAAAAAAAGAGAAACAGACAAATGTGATAGTCTATATAGGAAATGTGTCATAGTAAGTGAAATACCTCTGAGACTTGCTTGCTTAAACACTAGCAAATTTGGAAGGTACCTTGAGTAATAAGACTTGTATTGATGTAGTTTCAGAAAGAGTTGGGAAAAAAAACTTAAAAAAATGAAGCCTTAAACCTCTGCAGTTTATTTCTGTTTATAAACAACACTGCTCTCATGAAGTCATGTTTCAAAAGAGCCCTTCCAATTAAAACCTGCTGGGGATCGAAAGCAATACTCAGGAGAGCCATACTGGATACTGCAGAGAGATTTCATCTTCTTACAAGACTTCACTCATTACTTGCCGTATATTTTACCAATATTTTGCAGTTTCATACCTTTACAAAACATGCATCAGAACCCTCACTATCATGTACACTTACATCTAATGTAAATGTCAGGATTAAAAAAAAAATAAAATCTCAATACAGGAGTAACCCTATTTTGCTCAGCATTGAAGCCATATACACAGTATTATTCTTAGTGATATAAAGCTGGAAATACATTGAAAAGTAAAAATTTTCGACCTAAAATTAGTTTTACTTTATAAGATCCTAAAACATGAAAGCTTCTATTGATACCAAAAAGTGGAAGTTAGTAACAACAAAGATTTCATGGTTATTGTATGCTAAGAATGATAACATTCTCTGTCATTGGGAGTTTGATATGCAGAGTTATAATAAACTCTGCATTTCCATTTGATCTCAGAATATGTTGCCTTATCACTAGTACATTACCATAAGGTCAATAGTTAACTGAAACAAAGACATCACTTGTAGTTTTCTATTCTGTTATTATCTATACATCAACATATTGGTGATTTACAAATCCAAACATTTTGGCCATTTTTCATTACTACGGTAGATGACCTTTCCAATATAGCTACATCACAGAAGGTACCACACCATTAGATATTTCCCCCCACCAGCTCAGCTAAAACACTATGGACATCTCAAAGGAATTTATCTTCAAGATGTTCTTTTGAATCATTCTAATTAACAGAAGTGCTGCAGTGGGATCACCTTACTTTTTCATTAATTCTTAAACAAAACTATATGCTTGCTGAAATTTCTAAAAGAATGAATGTGGTGTTTTGTTAAAAAAAAAGGAAGAAAAAAAAAAAAAAAAGAGAAGGATTACTCCCCACCCCTGCCCCCCTTTTTCTCCTTCCTTTCAAGCCAGATAAGAGACTACAAGAAAGAAGCAGCACGATCGTATGCTGGCTCAGATCAGACCAACACTACATATATTTTAAGCAAGTTCACCCCTGCTACAAGGGGGAAAAAGCCTGCCACATGTCTGTCCTTGGTCACAACTGTTCTTGCCAGGAGACTGGCACTCCATTTAGCTGGCAAGTTCAGGAAATACAGCCAAGGACCCTCCATGAACCTCACCATACCCCTGTGATCTGGGCAAGCAGCACATACTGAATTACTTATCAATACTTAAGTACCAATGTAGTTTACATAACATGAAAATTAAGCTTTGTTTCCCTTCACTTCTCTGCTTCTTCTGCGTATAGTCTGCCAGACCAGCAACAAGTCATTCTTTGCAGGTATTTCTGTCTAACCCAGGAACAGTGCATCTGGGTTCCTTAATACCTTCTCTCCCTCCACTGATACACCTGCTGAACAATTCCACAGGAGCTTCCAAAGTTAAACCAAACTACAGTTTAAAACTATTTACCATCATCAGCGTTTTTACCTCATTTTACTTTCCTTTCCATTCCCAGTCTCCAGTAAGACAACCAGAATCCTAAACCAAATTTACGAAAAACATTGTCCTGGTTCTAAATCTCCTTATGTCTTCCTCTCTTCTCTTTTTTTTTGGGAGGGGGAAGGGCCATCTGTCATTCAAATTGGCCAATTCAGACTAAACCCCAACAAACATTAAGTACAGTTCAACTACAACGGAATATCTGGGAAAAAGTATTAGTGTTTACCTACTCTGGGCTCATTATTTGGACAGAAATATCAACTGGACAGAAATATCAACTTATGATTAAGTAGCAAGAAATGAGTAATAAACTGACATAAAAAAATGAAGACATGCCAAAACCCCACAAAACCTGACAAAATTAATTTAGCAGCAGGAACAAGCCGAACATTTTTGCAGGGTGCAGTGAGTTAACTTTTGGCTTGATCAGCTCCTGAGTGCTGCTGCTGACCAAGCAGGGCAGCGAGAATGTGTGGGAAGGGGGTGGTGGAAAGAGAGGACAGGATAACTGAGAGTAATGTGAAAAGCATGTCTGAAGAGAACAGCAACACGTTTCTCACAAGTTTAAATAATATACTGACTAGCAGATAAAAATTATAGGAAAGAGTAGGTACTTCCTCATGCAAATCCTTAAATTATGAGATCGAGTCCCAATATTGCAAAATAAACTCCAGCAATAGTGATTTATCCACCTAGGAAACTGGCAGAATTGAAATAATCAGAGAACAGGTATCATTGTTCTCTGGTAGAACAGGTATCATTCTTGCATGCTGTACAATCAGAAGCTTTTTAAAAAAAACCCCAAACAAACAACAATCTGCTGAGAAACTATCTTCTAATATTTCAATAAACATTGAGATTATGAACTAATTTTGCAAGCATAAGGTGACTTGTAGTTTAGAACAGATGTGCGGACTAGTTTATTCATACTGTAGAAAACAGCCTGTGATGTAAAATCTTCAAACTTTCCCAAACAGAAAAATAATGAGAAGAACTGTTGTGGATATCTGCGAGTGAAATACAGCACATTTCATTGTTGCCATCAATGTGTAGTTTATCAATGCCTACCTGGAAAGCCGAGAAAAGTTGTCACAGAAAAGAAAATGGCATCAGCAGCAGACAGGATGTCCCACTAAGACATGAGCTAGAGCGGGAGGCAAAGCCACCCATCTGCTGAGGCTGCCACAGCCTGCAGTGGGATGAAGCATGAACAGGGACAGTCAGAGAAGTGCGACTATTCATCACCTCCTCTTCACAAACAGGGACTTCCCTCCCTGCTAGGTCTGGGACTGTGTCTACAGCATGACTTTTGACTATAATAAATTCTAGAGTAAACTGCATGGAATAAGAAAGGAGACTAACGTTCAAGCTGAGGCTCCACAAATCAGTCTAACAAGTGCTCCAGTAAGTCCCCGGAAAAGGTTGTTAGAGAGTGCCCTAACATCTCTGAGAATAATATTAGCGCGATATGTACTCAAAAAGCCAATTCAGGATTGTTTAGTTGCTGACTTTGTCAGCCTTTTGAATGACACAGAGAACAGTGCAACTGATACAGTCTCCAAAGCTGTTGGGAAAATTGTTTGTTCTAACCTAATGGCTACAGTAAATAGTAGACTTCATGTCAAAACACATTCCTTCTACGTGCCATGACGTGCTGCCCATCATTACCAGCCCACGAAACAGCTTTGCTTTCAGAGAGAGACTCACACCGTGCCACTCTGGGTGGTTGTCTCACAACTGCTCCTTCCAAAGACAAGTCTTTCACCACGCATCACTCTGTATATACGGGCCAGCAAGCAAAGACTTTCCCTTTCTTTTAGGGTAGTTAAGGTTTAAAGTTTAAAATTCCCCCTTTCTTTTCTATCTAACTTATATGTGTTCCCTGTAACGTACGAAAAATGAGTATGATGATGACCATGAATTAGGAAGCATTCAAGAGCAGAAGTGGGCAAATAATGGATTTTGGCTCAGACGGTGAGCTGGAGATGCAACAAAAAACCTAAACAGGTTCTCTTTTGTTTTCAGATTTACTCCTTCTATGTAATAGCTTTCAAAATGTTCCGAACCAAAATAAAAATGCTGCTTCGAAACAAAGTCAGATGTGCATTTAATAAACTGGACTAATTTGTAAATAGGATTCTGCTCTTCCCTGTTCCAAGCTCTGGTTTTGTTACAATTTCTATTGTTAAAAAAATGCTGCCATACCCATGTTCAGGAGTAATATAATTATAGCATTTATTATTAGAGTTAATGCAGTAGTTTAAATTCTTTTGCTGTGTGAATCTAAATACATGTTATTCATGTTACTTGTAGCAAAGATAAATAAGAAACATAATAAACGTTACAAACACTAATACAGCATTAAACTCACAAGATTCCCCTTGAGGAAGGTTAAAATTGAAGCAGAACAAACCCAGCGCTATATCCTACAGGTCAATTTGAAATTAATCATAACTTTAGTCCCACATGTGTTCAGCTGAAAGCCAGAAATTATTTAATCTTAAATTTTAAGATTGGAAAGATGTTTCCCTTATGTGGTAAAGGGAAACCAACGGCTTGAATTCAAGCCCGTGCTGTTTCAAGATCACTCTTCGAAAGGGTCTGTCAACGATTTCACTCTGCTTTGGTAGCTTAAAAACCTATGCATGTCAGTGGTCACAAGGCAATCGGAAACAACAACTTCTCACAATTATTTTCCTTCCAAAAGCAATGGAGAACAATCCCTCTCCCTGTGAGGATTCCTCTACAAAACCCAAGGTATTTGTCCCACACAGGCTCACTAGTGAGCTAGTGCTGGTCACCCTGTACAGTCATACTGCACAACCAGGCAAATAACCAGGACCTGTAAGCAAAAAAAAAAAAAAGTGTGGTCCATTTAAAATAACACGCATACACTGCCCTGTGTTGCAATTCCACCTTATCATATACCCAAGAGATGTCTTTTAATGTTCCGATGCAACTAAATGCTTCAACAGCTAAATTCAAGCCAGACTCTGAAAGCAAAATGAGATTCCCACATTTTGTAGTCCTCACAGGCAAACATGGCTCAACAGAAAACCAAGCATCTCCAGAGACACGTGAATTATTTTCACTGAAAATTTCCCTCATTAAAACTCTTTTCCCCTGCATCCTTGACTAGCTAGAATTATCAATATTTCTGATGTCCCAAGGGCATCTACAAAAGCAGATGGCATTCTCACTTTATCACAGCACCTAAACCACCTTCTGCTCCACCAGATGACCCTCAGAGAGAACGTACCTCCATTTTGCAGTTCCTTGCATTTTTCTCTGCACAGAGACACAAACAACTACTACTCTTTTTGCTAGCTGGCACATTCTTTAACCACAGAGCTACAGGTGTTTCCCAATGACCCTGATGGATTCTCCTGCATGTGAAACCTGTTTGACTAAATCAACAGCAGCATCTGCAGAGCAGTCTCGGGGAGGAGAGTGGATTAGACGACAAAGGTTTCTCCAGCCCTATCTCCTGGTATTCTGTGATGCATATGTGATCACACTATGTAGCATTTATGATTTTTTGTCCTGACCTAAAGGCAGTTGCTTCTCAACAAGCTGGAACACAAAGACAAGATACCTGAACTGATGGTATCAGGTGCAGATTAACGAACTGTGGACAACGACAACGGGATTCTCAGCTAACTGCTGCTTTCAGTCCCCATGGGGAGCTCTCTGCCTGTGTCCCGGAATGAACCCTGGGGGAAAAAAAATCCTCTTCTGTGGATATGCCTGAATATTTCTCTGGGAAGCCACAACAGCACCTCCAATACGTATCTGTACCTCTGCCATAAAACTTAGGGTCTCATGCTACGGAAGGTCTTTGCAAGAAAGTTCCTAAGGATTGCAGTCTCCATTCTGAACTGATCATTTCTGCAATGACCTTACAGATGTGAAAATTACTGCTGTTTCCTACATTATTTGTAAAATACTTCCAAATCAGGAGACTGGACTCTGTGACTGGGTACAACAATTTCAAAATAAGGATCAGAAAAATAGCCTGCGGTAAAAGGAAACTTCTAAATTATCAGATTAAAACTGACAATTCCCTTTTCTCCAAGGGTGAGGAACATGAACAGTCATTCACCAAAGGAAACTGCTAATCTCCTTGGTTTCAGCACAACCAAAATACTATCCAAATTAAATATGGGTGCTATTACTGGGTAAACTTTGTGCAATACCTTTTGGACTGCCCAAGGGAGTTTATGGCCAATTCTAGGAGTCATTCTCTATTTCCCAGGCTCACTGCATTTATAGAAGTGGGATGACAATAGTTACTTTTTGAGAGTATTTTTTCCCTTTCTCGGACTTACAGTGGTTTTGCAACTGCCTGGTTTGTCCAACCTTGCTCATTGTTACTATATTACTTCTGAAGGCTGAAAGTTACCTGATCATCCAAAGCATGGGGAGGATGGGGGGGTGGGGAGAAATCGATTTTTCTGTAAGTCTCAGCCAAAGCGGAGCCAGTTCCCTCTTGAGGGGCTTCAGGTTCTCCTTTTTTTTTTTCCCCCTAAATCAAGCATTACTTTGTCAGGGAAACGTCACCGTGAGCCAAACCAGTGTTCAGTAGCTGAACAAGAGCTGCAGGAGGGTCTTTCACTCTGGCAGTGCTTTTGGCCCTCTGCCAGTTTGCAAGCTGCAGTCCCAGGCTGGGAGGCAGGAGATGGTGGGCTCCTGGCTGGGCAGACATGGAAAGGATGCAGCAAGGGCACAGAGTCAGTCAACAGAATTATGTTATAGAAGGATATAAAAGGTTGATGCAATTCGTTGAGAAGGAAGGGGGCAGAGGGGAAAAGGAGTTGAAGCAGAACGGGTCCTCAGCTGCATGCCAGCAGCAGCAGCTGCAGCTGGTTGGGATTTGGTGAGCAGCCCCTTCCCCACCTGGCCTGCTGGGAGAGAGCCTCAGCTGCCCCTGCTCCAGCCCGTACCTCCCTCCCACCACAGCGGGGGCCGGTTACAAATCTCATTCCCCTCAAAAAAAAAAAAAAAAGAAAAGTCTTTTGAAAGAAGCCTTGGTAGCGGGTGCAGTATTTTTATGCTGGGGAGATCCGTTCACTGAAAAGGAGACTGCTTCCTCTGCCATTAGCATCATGTCAGTAGGAAACATTTGCCGGCATTGCTACGCTCGTCTCCAGGCCAGGCTATGTTCCACGTAGACCACCTTCAGACAATGTAATGGATAAAAAACGAAGAGATTTTTGCTGAGTGTGCACACAGCCAAACATTTTTAGAAAGACTTAAAAGGTGGCCAAGTCTGAACGGATTTTAACATGATAGCAAAAGCACATCTCTGGCACAAAGGCCAAAGCTGTGTTAAACCCCAAATCATTTAAGGCTTGTGTGAGGAGCAGATGATCCCTCGCCTTCTTTGACAGTTTAGACATTCAGATAGCAAACTGCTGAGCAATGTACGGCATTCTCAGGATATGGGAATTCCTGACATCCCATACATTTCTTCCATATAACTGCCTCTCATGCAAGCCCAATATTCACCACAGAACTTTCTGCTATTGACTTTTTCCTTTACTTTTCTTTTCCTTTATTCTTCTGGTAATGTGTTTAAGTTTGGATGATAGGTGAAGAGCCTGAAGTTTTTGCCCTTCCTTTCCCCAAAGCGCTAAAGTCTCAAGCAAATAAAGTTTCATCAGTGTCCCAAAGCTTAAATACTGCAGGTAAGATGGCTAAAAACAGAGCCAACTGCCACAATGGTCACATATAACAATGGCTTCCTGCTACATTTTCAATGGAAATCTACCTATTAGATATTGCTGTCCAACAAAAGTTAGCCTAAAAATTCCACACATTAAAAATTCCATATAAACTTTTTTTTGTTGTTTTAAAATTTCTTCCTGGAAAGGATGCTCCTTTACCTATCACAGCAAAAGAGGTTAATTTGCACTGACAATTGTTCCTTCTCATCTGCTTAGTAAAGCTGCATTTATGATTCAAGAGAATCAATTATTGCTTAATTCAGTTTTTGTAATTTTTTTGCCAGTGTAATTAATTCTTTTACTATGTAGACTTTAGTATTAAACTTCATTAAAATAATTTAACCTTGGCTTATCTAATTTACATCTACAACCTATATTTCAAAAATTGCTTTTGTTATCTCTTGGCAAAGACTCGTTACTTGGTTAATTTAACAATGTGACCAAATTAAGACCTATTTTCATTTATAGAATACGACAAAGTACGTACTCTTAAGTATTACTATAAAATAGCAAAAGTGAAATACAATCAGACATAAACAATCAGAAGCACATAGACATTTCTCAGCATATATGCATTTATCATAAACTTGATATACTGTGAAAATCAGTCATTCAAAGCAAGTATTCACATGCTTATTGCAAGTTCCAAGTGCTGAAGTTTCATAAATAAATAAAATTTTAAAAATCCCAACACTTAAGAGTAGTCCATAAACACCAACACAAGATTTAGAGCAAAAAAGGCCAATGCAACTTGGAATGCACTGGCCAGACTGTAACCTTAGGAGATGAGAGAGTAAGAATAGCAACATATGGCAGCATCAATGTTATGGCAGTCCTAACCGCTACAGCAGTGGAGCATAGATGGAATATTCGTTCTGTTGTGCTTGTAAAAACTGCAATAAAATCAAGGTAACAGAATCATGGGAATTTCAGGCAAACACATTTGGTCAAACAGAGTGTTCGTCTATAGAATTCCTTTGGTTTATAACAATGTACAATGTTTTGAGAGAAAGATACATAGAAAATAAATACCCTCTAAACTTTAAAGTGTTTATCTTCTAGCTGTTAATCTGTTTCACAAGTTGAAATGTCTAACAACAGTTGTAAGAGGAAAAAAAACCAAATACAGTCCTTAAACCAAGCACAAATACTGACACCCTAGACAAATCTAAATATTTTAAAGATGGAACCAAGACCAAACAAGCAAAGTTAAGAACGTCCTTCTGTAGGACTTCACACTAAAATTAACTGGCAAAAAAGGTGGGCTACGGAACAGCAATCGTCAGACGAAGCCCAAGTATCTTCTGCTCAGGAAACTTGGGTAGATTTGGGGGAATAAGATTTGAACTTGCGCTATTTTTACTCAACGAAGCCTGTGGCACTCTTATTAGATGTTCCTTGTTGTCTTACAGTTTTTTAAAGCCTTTAAAGTAAGCTAGAAATTAGAAAGTAACGTGTTTTCTGCAGGTTTCATTTCTATCCCACCACTTTTCCCTATGCCTTTTCACCTCACAGCAACTGAAAAACCGTGTCACATGAGGGCAAAAACCAGACAACCAACCAATCAATCAAAAAGCTAAAAAACCTATGAGTATCAAACTCCAAAACCTTACTATGGGAATTGTACTGAAAAGCTAAAACAAGAGGACAGAATGAGTGAAGATAACATACAGAGAAATAAAAAGTTTAAATCTGAACTTAGCGTTGAGGTATCAGGTAAGAGTTTTTTTTAGTCTGAGTAGACTCATAGAATGGTTAGAGTTGGAAGGGACCTTAAAGATCATCTAGTTCCAACCCCCCTGCCATGGGCAGGGACACCTCCCACTAGACCAGGTTACTCAAAGCCCCATCCAGCCTGGCCTTAAACACTTCCAGGGATGGGGCATCCACAACTTCTCTGGGAAACCTGTTCCAGTGCCTCACCACCCTCACAGTAAAGAATTTCCTCCTAATATCTATTCTGAATCTCCCCTCTTCCAATTTAACACCGTTACCCCTTGTCCTGTCGCTACATTTCCGGACAAAGGGTCCCTCTCCGGCTGTCCTGTAGGCTCCCTTCAGATATTGGAAGGCTGCTATGAGGTCTCTCTGGAGCCTTCTCTTCTCCAGACTGAAAAACCCCAGCTCTCTCAGCCTGTCTTCATAGGGGAGGTGCTCCAGCCCTCTGATCATCTTCATGGCCCTCCGCTGGACCCGTTCCAACAGGTCCATGTCCTTCCTCTGTTGAGGACTCCAAAGCTGGACACAGTATTCCAGGTGGGGTCTCATGAATGCAGAGTAGAGGGGTAGCATCACCTCCCGCAACCTGCTGGCCACACTTCTCTTCATGCAGCCCAGGGCTGCAATAGCATAGGACAGAAGCAATAGCATAGGACAATATCATAGTATCTGCCTCTACTATAAAAGAGTAAACTGACTTTAAAGAAAAAAACTATTCCAAAAAGCCCCTAAAACACATCTGCAGGTCTTGACAAGTGAAATGCAACTATTTATTAAAAACACAAAATAGGACTTTGAAGATATATGAGCTCCTTTATGGAAAGATCAGAGTATGGTAAACAATTATAAAGCAATTAATGACCATAATTACGCCAACTTCATTTTAATTATGAGAAAATCAAACACCAGCCAGTGAATTTAATGAATGCTCATACTGGAAATGAGCAAAAAACTCCGTAAGAAAGAACATATCCATATGTCCCCATAACATAAGATGAGCTATGTGATACCGAAAAAAGCACTATGTTCTTGGCATTATTTTAAGCCAAAAATCTAAATCTCAGGAATGCTACAATTAATTACCTATTATTGCAGGTTACTGAAAGCAGCACATAAAATTACTTTATATTCTGTAATGCAAACAGGACAGCTCTTCCTCCCATCTATTTTATTTATATTACATACTGAAACTAGGTCCAGAAAAGTAATTTCAGATGTGTCATGGGAAAGCACTGTTAAGATGCTCTCAACAAATAGTGGTCAGAATCCCTTTTCAAAACACTCTACATTTTGTAGGCCACAAATCGTTCGTTTGCTACTGAGCCTTTCTCCTACTAGAATGAATTTTGCAAGAATCATATGAGAAAACCATGAGAAGACTAAAAGAAATGGAAGAAACAGCAAGAACCCTTAGTGTCCACAAATGAAACTACTCTTTACTAAATATAACTGTCTTCAAAAAACTTAAGGATTTAGATCAACCTGATACTTTTGCAGCATTTCCTACCAGCCTAAAGAGCTGTCTTAATGACTTCACACTGAGCTGAGGTCTCTGCCATGACCAGAAAACAGAATAGTTGAGAAGCAGAGATTTTCCACGTACTTACAGATGCAGTCTCAGGGGATCTTATTATCCTGACCTTTAATAATATGAAAAAAAAATAATGAAATAACAAATTTATCAAATTCTGTAGAGTCTTAAATTTAAGGTAAAGATATGGAGATTATTACCTCTTAGATTTAATCAGGTTATTAATTCAGAGCAGCAGACTCAGACAATGAAATTTGAATTCTCCCTAACTTAGGCAAAAAAAAAAAAGAAAAACCTTGATCCTAGAGTCTGAGCAGTATGTTTTGTGGGCAAAAGCCTGTTACAATGACAATAAAAAACAAAGAATGTGGCTTAAAGAGGATTTAATCTAACTCAGATATAGTAACAAGCACAGCCCCAGTTATTATTAATTACCTATACACCACATAAATTCCAAGCTAGTTTGGATATGTGGCAACGCTGATCTGTGAATTTACAAGGCACGAGTCTCTGTTGAGAGTTTTATAGAGCAGGTAATATTAGACACGTTTAATGTTAGACACATTAATGTTAAGTTTGTTCTCCACATTATCTGAAATAAACTTCTAGTGCCACCAATTACACTGTCAAACAAATATACAAAGATTTCTCCTTAGAAAATCCACATTTAAGAATTACATTATGCCACCCCCCTCACAGGTGCACTAGAAGGAAGCCATCCCACTACAGCCTTCGCATAGCAGTAGTTACGATTTGCCACTGACAAAAGCAAAAGCAAAGCTGCAATTGCATGCAACCACAAAAAGCCCTAAATTAAGTACTTCTGGTTAGCCTATAAACTAAGACATGTTTCTCATTTCACAGCGATCCAGGATACCTTTCCCGTCACCCTCCGGTGTCAAAAGTTCCACTCTACACTCCAAACTTTCCAGACTGCAGAAACTACTACCTTTTAGAAAGGTATATTGCTTTTGAAGACATACTGCCTCTTTCTTCTGGCAAAATGTTACCTCTTACAGAGCTATAAAGATTGTAGTAAACATAGTGTGATAACTCATGAACTGCAGCTTGTATTTAAATTTCGAGATGTGCATTTTTATTTGTTAAACTGCTGCACATACATTTGAAGTCTTTATTGGAATCTTGATGAAAAGAAAATAGAAAGTACAGGACAAAACCTACTAATTATTTTTCTTAAACACAGATAAATTGTCATTAAATTTAACTGTAAAATATTCTAATCCTCTGAGTGGTGACCTTGTGATGTGGGTCCCTAAAAAGCTTGAGGTCCTATTTTCCTTGCAAACACGAAAAACCCAACACCAGCTGGATCTGTCAACTTTCTAAAAGATGTTCAAAACCAGTAAAAGTCAAAGGTTTTCAAGAAAGTCTCAAGGTAATGCTTCATTACTCATGACATTACAGAGGTGTACAAAAGCGGTCTTTATGTGAAAAGCATGTAGGACAATAAGACAAGCTGGTTTTTAGGCTACACATGCTGTTTCTGCAAGCCTGCAACAGGAAGCCAGAGCGCGGATGGGAAAAGTTCTTAGCAGAAATTCACTTAACTGAACGTCTGTCAATTTATAATTAGTGACTTCATCCATTATGCTTTTTTTTTTTTTTTTTTTAATCCTAACCAGGTATTTTGAGCACAAAGAAATTCCGTATTTTTGCTATACAGTTAGCAAACAATATGGAACTAGATAACGACTTTCTTGTATTATTTCAAGGTAGGAGTGATAAGATTAGATAAACTATGAAAATCATCCATTCAGTACATATTCTAGTATTACATAAATTTATGAGATATTTTGAAAATTAGTATTTACCCCTACCTTCTGAATCACAAAGCTTAATTTAAATGACTTGAAGACCAGTAATAAGGCTACTAATTCATGTACCTAGAGTCTAAGTGATTTATAAACCATTTACCTTCACAGAAAAAAGCAGTTTAAAATCACTACTGCACTGTTTCAAAAAAAGAATGACGATCACTACCCAAAACAAATACAAAACATAAGAAATTGCCTGTTTTATCCTACAAAGTCATAGTCCAAAGAGTGGGAAATATGTGGGAAAATAAAGCATTAGGGAATGTGGTATGAGCAGAAACAAGCATAATCCCAAACTATTCAAACAAGTAGTGCATAACTTTTTGGAAAGTTTGGAGCTAAAAATGAAACAGAAAGTGCAACTGATTCAGCAGTGTCAACTACTGAAACTGCAAGTCACTGTGCAATAAAAGAGCTGGTGCACTATAAACGCTGGGAAGGATTCCCAAGGAAAAGAGACACACTGCAAATCACTGCTCCTCCAAAATCAATACCTAAAATAACTACAATTACAGAGTTCCTCGGTCAAAACATGTAGTTAATGATACCAAAAGGAGTCAGACCAATAAAGTCCAATGCTCCAAAAATTTAAAATATGATTGGAGAAAAAAAAAATTAAAAAGGAAGAAAGAAGTGAATTTGCTGTGTGTCTGCAAACACGTGCAAACAACATCACCTGACCAGACTGAGAAAGCAGTACCTTGTAAAGACAACATCTACAGATCTTGGTCTACTAACCTCCAGAGTGATCTTTAAAACCTGTTAGGCAAAACATGTCACATTTGTAGCTGATTCAGGAACAGCACACACCTTGATTTACAAAGCCTGATTAAAATGCGAAGCAGTCATAAATTAAAGCAGCCCAAGGTCAAGCTTGACAGAGGGATAGACAAATCTTACCTGGGGCAGTTCAGAGGCTGCCATCAGACACAGCCCACCTGTAGGGCACACAAAGATCTTCTCTGGGAGAGGGGGCCACAACTTAACAGCCCACAGGCACTACTACTACTGTCCCCACAGAAGGTAGGACAGTAAGTGCAGCCCATCCTGCACTGAGGCAGTGAAATGCTGGGCTTTTCTTTCTGGTTCCAGTCAGAAAAACCAAAACCATAATCTAACAATCTCACTGAGAGGAAAGAAAAAAAGAAAAAAGGGGAAGAAAAAAACCACAACATTTTCTTCCCACCGTGGTATGCTGGTGTGGTAGATGTAAATAAGGTATTCATAGGGTATTAAACATCACTGTAAACCATGTGTGACTTGTTTTTAGCACCTTTTTAGCTTCACAAGGAGAAAATGAGGAAGTCTGCAGAACCTAGAAAATCTCACAGGTACTAACATCACCCCTAAATTTGAGAAACAGCAGAACAAGGTTAGGAAATCTTGGAAGGTAATCATAGCTGGTGGACTAGACAAGAGAAAAAAGCTATGCTGTGACAGATCAGGAGTGTTACTGGGGCAGTGGTTATAGGAACAGATGGGGGTGTGCGTGTGTGTGTGTGATGCAAATAACCCAACATTAAAAGTATTACACTTCCACCTTTAAATATACTTGGACCACTATTGTTATTTTTTCAATAAAATTTTGGCTCCTGCTCTCAGCTGCACCATTTTGAATACCCACCCAACTCTGCAAAAACACAAAACCACCACCACAACCGCCTCCACACACCTGGAACCAACCTCTACAGGTTTCTTGAACTCAAGTAAATGACTCAGTGATAAAGAGAGGAAAAAAAAAGAGATAGGGTAGGTGCTTTTGGCACCTGTGGCACAACAAGATAATAAATTATTGTCTAAGGGTAAAAACCATTGAGGTGAGAGAAACTCAGTATATGAAAAAGGTAATTGAAAAAAATATATGGTAGTTGAAAAAAAATATATGCAGAAACATTATAATTTATACATTATCAAACTAAAAATACTTTTCAAGTACAAAGGTCTGCCTTGGTCCCAATTCTAGTCGGTATTTTTTGTGCAAGACTTGGATAATGAAAGAGTGGCTATACAAATGAAATTAACAGATAACATAAAACTGAAAGCACCACAAGCTTTCAGAAGGGGAGGACCACATTTCTAAATTATATTGCTGAATTTGGAAGACAGCTTGAAAAGTGAATTTTTAGCTGCATGAAAGAAAAATAAAACATGCACTAAAACAGCGGAATAATAGACTATGAAGCAGAAAAGTTTATTGGGTTATAATCAATCACAAAGTACACAAGTTAATAATGTGAGGTAAGAACGAAGGGCAAAGCCCAATTTTCTGAGGCACATTGGAAGGAAACTTTACATGTGCAAAGAGATCATACATTCTACTAAGTACTTGTGAAGTATCTGCTGAGAATTCAATTTTGGGCACCATACCTAAAGAGAGATACTTTGGACTGTCCATGGTTTATCAACAATGACAATAAATTTAAAACGAAGACGTATGAGGAAAGATGAAAGGAATAAGGTCTTTTTAGTCCTATCATAAGAGGAAGTAAGTCCAGATATCTGACAGCTGTTCTATAGCACGTGCAAGTCAAATATGAATTGTTCGTTGCAAGAATAGCTACTGAAAATAGGTACCTGTATCAATTAAAATATATTGGGAAAAGAAGGGGAAGAGGACTTTTCTAACCAAAGCAGAATAAAATGTGAGTTAGAAATGGTTTAATCCCCATTATGGACATATTTTAAGAACATGTTATACAACCCCTGTCATGAAAAACAAACACTCAATTCTGCCTCAGTACAAGGATGGACTAAACTGACCAACATCTCCTTTAGTCCAAGCTCCAGCCTTAACAACAGCCCTGAGGTTTGCTGTTGTTTTTTTTTTTTTTTAAAATCTGCTTCCCACATGCATAGTCCCGGTTTCAATGCTATTGTAATTTGAACAAAGGCCAATATTTACTGCTTCAGTGACACGTTATTCTACACAGCTCGTAAGATTAACATGTTAGATATTTCTAAATGGAGAAAAAGCGTTCAAGTAACAAGCTTACTATAAACACATACCATCTTGCTAGTTTGAGGTTGTTGGTAGAAATTCGTATCACTACAGAGAGAGCCAACGAGGGCCTTAACTCTTTAAGAGATTTAAACCAACTTCAGAACACACACCACAGAATTCCCACCCGGTAACAGCATCTACTTGAGGAGCCCTATTGATTTCTCAAATTCTCCAAATTTGTTACAAAGACTGTGAGGCTACAGGTCCAAATAATCAAATTATTTAAACAGTAACTAACTAATACTGAGCAACAATGAGGTTGAATACAGTTTACAAGCTTAATTTGACTATTTGATGAGGTAGATTGGAGATTGTCAGAAGTGAGAAATTCGCTCTTCTTCCCCCCAAATCAGACTTCCAATGCTGAAAGTTAACAAGGAAAACCAAAAACTATCCAGATTTTAGTTCTTGCAGTCTACATAGGATGGCCTGATGTGTTAGAAAGAAGCACCTAATGAGAGCTGATCATTTTACTTGTGTTGTATTTAACTACCTAATGTGACTGTACAGAAGCAGAACCAGATTATTCTTGGAGGTGCACATTAGAGGATGAAGGGCAATGGAAACGAGTTGTAATGAGGGAAATTCAGATTAGATACTAGGTTAAAAAACCAAAAGTTCACAGTACAGTAATCAAGCACTGCAACAAGAGCCCCCAAGAGGTGTGGAATCTCCATCCTTGCAGAACTTTAAACAAGCCCTAAGCAACCTCCACAACAATATCCTTAAGCATAAAACTGAATCACATAATTTTTTTGAATAACTGAATACAACCCAATGTATTCTGTTCATTGGACTACCTGCTAGATATTGGTAATTTTTTCTATTATAGAGCTGAGTAAAGAGTAGGGACATATTCTTCTGTTAAATATCACCTTTTAGAAGTTGTTTAGCTTCTATCTTCCTGTGACCTGCTATCACATTAGCCTAATGAAGTCAAAAGTCATCTTCCCTCATCAGGCAGTTCCAAAAAGTCATATTGACTAATGGCCCAGGCCACATCTTCCTGGGTCTGAATGATAAATTACTTGGCTGAAGTGAAGTTTTGAGTCAGTTACTTCCATTCTTATCATCCAGAGGGACACAGCTGCCAATGCAAAGAGTGGAGATGGCTAAGGGAAATCACCATTAAAAAGACTGTCTTGGTTTGTTGAGATATAAAGCAATCTTTCCACTGCTGTAAAACCCAGTTCAGAGGTTTTTATGTTCATGGATTATATACTACCTGTATTTGAAGAAGCTGCTTGGTGACCCTGCTTGCTTCTATAAGGAGGGTAGCAGATTGTTGTATTGTGTCAGGGTTAAAAGCATCTAAGAGATCATTAATTAGGGGACCTCAGAGTTATCTCTGTATCTCTACTCATTGTATTAAGGGCTTTTGGTCAGTGAAGAAACCAGCTCTTCAGTACTTTCCATCACTTTACCAGATGTTTTTAGCAGGGGAAAAAAAGGGAAAAAGAGTCTTCAACATGCTCTACATCTAGAGCATGCTTCTGTAAGCAGTGGTGCCAGTTTCAAGATCCTGCTTTGCCCAATGCCTGCTGGTTTCAGCCCCTGCTCAGCCCCTTTAAGTGGGCTGGCAGAAATTAAAGGATATGAACAGGAGCAAGCAGCCAAAACCATGGAGTGATAAGAGGAACAGATAGAAGGAAAAAAGATGTTGTGCAAGCTGGTGTAGGAAGCACTCCTACTTAATATTTAACCACAGTACTAAATGGGGGGAAAATTATAGCTGGCTTGGGCTAGCCTGCCTAATAGAAACCTCTGGCTGTGTTTCTCCTTCCCCTCAAGGAAGCTGTATACACTGAAGATTTTGAAGAAGCTGCATTCAACAGACAGTATGAAACTGGAGAAGACACTTTAGCAATGTACAGGAAAAACAACTTAAAACACTTTTTAGAAAGAAAAATCTGGCAAAAATGTCACAACCGTTCCCACCTGTAAGAGGGCTCTGTGCAGGGAACCTGAGGATAAAATCAACTTCCAATAATTTGAAGCCTAAAATACTTTCCTCACATTTGCAGAACTTCATAGTCTAGATGATGCAAGAAAAAAAAAAAACACAAGAGGTGTTTATGAGATCTTCTATCTTAAAATCTATTCACAATGTATCTCCCTGGCTTGGGCCTCCTACAGGGATCTTTCCAGGCTAGGCTTGACACATAAAAATCAAAAATCTCTCTGGTGATATTCTACCCCATAGACAATTGCAATAAAAACAAACAAACAAAAAAAATCCACAATAAACCCACAACAAAACAAAACAACCCCAACCCTTTTGTGTTAAAAAGAGAAACAAACAAAAAAACCCTCTATACTTCTCTTCATAAAGCCCCTTATGCCAACTCAGCTTTCACATGCAAGAGAAAGTCCAGAGTTTATGCTGCAGAGGTTTAGCAAGGAATCATCTGAGCCCACCTCTACTCTCTTCCTCAGTTGAGAAGGACAGTGAAGTAAGAAATTGCTAATAGTGAAAGCAAGCCCTTTAGCAGCATGACCTCAACTGAAGTTTTAATAACCAGCCCACACAGTTTTTCACTGTCAGCATACTCGGGCAATCAGGGAGGCATAACAATCTGCATGGGTCTTGGTGGAAGGAGCAGAAGTTGCCAGAAGGAAGTGTTTGGAAGGCACATTACCAGGGCTAGGCTATGTGTACATGGTTGAAACATAAGCTGCTTTTCTGCAAGCCAGCTCTTTTAATAGGAATCCAGTTTATTTATTTATTCAGAAGCAGATGGCATCCTCTCAAGACGTTATGCAGAACATAACACAAAAAACAAGTATTTTCATCTGAGCATATTTTTTCTAATCAACTCCCTGCTATTCAGCATTAAATGACAAACAAAAATTTAGTCTCCAGAGTCTGGTAATACTCTAGGCTAACTCAAGCTCACTCAGGATATAGCAGTAAGTGATGAAATGTAATGACTTGTAATACACTAGACCGCAGAATAGATGACCTCAGTGTCTTTTGACTTAAATGTTACATAAAAAAAAGCATTCCAACTGTGGGGAAAAAAATTTATAAATTGCAGCCTCCATGCTGGTGAGCACATTTGATGGACGAACCCCATGACCTATGGTTAGTCAGAAGTGCCTATTGCAACTTTTTATATTTATACAAAGGAAAATGAGAGGCAAGAAATCCTATCATAAAGTATGTTGGTAATACTGCCATGCAATCACTGTATTGCAGGGTTCTGTATGACACTGCTGATAGCTTTCATATTATGTTTTTATGCAATTCCTCCTGAATCGTGACTTGTAATCTCCATTCACTGCAAAGCCTAAGAAACCACTACAAAGGCTTGTGGAAGGATCTCATGTTGAAGAGACTACATACAGACAAAACATAATTTAGAAGAAAGCCAACTACTACGAAACACTGCTCTCTCCTGACCCTTCCTGCTCCACACCTCAACTCTGAGACCACTGTGTGCCACCTTTAATAGATACATGATCTCCTTTTAATAGGGAAGTCATATATATCCAAGTGTGTTGATGTACAGAGGTTCATTTACCACACAATAATACAACGCAGTACATCAAAAGTGAGTCATCCTCTCATTACAGCCTCATACAACACATAATTAAAATATAAGGGGCTCCCACAAACTAAAGTTATTTTAGAATTTTCTGCATTATTTTCCAATAATTTAACAATTTACTGGTTTTGTTTTTAAATAAGAGCATGCTGAAAGAATACTAATACAAATTCAAGGAATTTGTATGTTGTTATACACTATACCAGGGTGGTCCAAATAGAGCAGTCATTGCATTCACATCCAAATTTAAGGTCCCTCTCCCCTCCTGCTAGCATTTCCAGCTTCTTTTCAATGCCTCCCCTTCACCCCCACCCAAGATCATCTCCTTCCACTCTCTGTGCAAGGAGATACTTCCCCCTTCTCTCCCTCTCCCATACAAATAGCCCAGCTTTCCATTTCTTCCACTGGCAACAGCTGCTCCTGCACACGCTATTCCAAGACTGCTAAACCCTAGCTCGAGAGGGGACGGGTCTGGGAGAGCTGCTGCTGCTGCCAGGCAGGGCACACAGTCGCTGCAGGAAGCGTGGGGCAGCTGCTGCTGGCAGCTTCTCTCCCACAAGCAGGAGCTGCAAGCCTGCATCCCTGGGAGGCAGGGCAAGGGAAGGACTTCAGGACTTGGACCACCACTTGCTGCTCAAATGGTTTTCCATCTCCTTTGGGAAAGGGCAGTAGACTCCAGAGGTGGATGGATCCTCTGGGCCCAAATCCCCTGTGAGCTGCCTATTGGGATAAACTACTATGTGCTATATTGTTATTACTATGTTAGAAGAAAAAAGAAAGCACATCTTTTGCCAAATTAACTGCATCTCGAGGAGACTTGTATCCAAACTTCTCATGATAAAGAATGATAAAAGCTTACAAAATCATAGCTGTATTAGTAAGAAATTTTAACATCCTCTTTCTCATCATATGTATAAAGGTAAATTGAGTAGGTAAATATAAAACAGTTTTAGTGTGAATACTCCATTTCTTACCAATGACTTACTCTCACTTGACTTTATTGTGCCCCAACATGGGTAAGAGTAAAAAAGCAAAACTTAAGTTTTGTTCAAATGTGTAATTCTTATTTTTAGAACACTCTGGGCCATTATTATTTGGATGGTTTTGTCTAACTCAAGTGCTCTTGAGAAGATTAGCCTGCATCACTACTTTTCCCCTCTCTGCTACATCAAGAATGCTGAAAAGACTTAACAGGCATGCAAATATCATTGGAGATGGCCAATAGAAACGTAAAAATTCAATTTTTCTTATTTGTGAAAGAAATTAAAGAAGAAATATTTTCTTCTTTAGTTTTTTATATTGAAGTGGATGCCCAGACAATTTCCAAGCATTGCCAGCCAGTCGGATTTGGTGTTCTCTCTCCCCATCTGGGAACGCATAGCTGAGACAATGACTGAGAACCCTAAACTCCAATAGCTCCATAGGAAGGAGCTGCTAAGTTTCAATCTTCCTCCTTGTCCTTGCTCTTCCACAAATAACTCCATGGAAATCCAGCCAACCAGCAGCTAGTGAAACACTAGTGAAAACTAGTGAACTAGTGAAAACGCTGGCAAACTAGCGGGTAGATTCAAACCTATCCGCATGTCTTTTTTTCCTAAAAAAACCCAAAATCTGAATGTGCATATCACGAGATACTAAGATTTTTTAAAAATAATTTACCCTCACGCTCATTATAACTGAGAAATACTGAAATCAAGGTAGTCACATTTTGGATTTAGTCTTTAATTGCTTCCTGAGAATAAAAGCTCCCTGTGCAAACTAGGGAGCTTACAATTCACCATGATTATGAAAATTCAGAAATGGAGGAGAACGTTACTTTCTCCATTGAGAGGAGAACAGAGTACACATTCTCATCCCTTCCTCTGATGGGCTTCACCTTAACTAACCATATATAGAAGTTTCTTTCTATGAATGTAGATATACTGTGAAAAAAAATTTCAATTATATATTTTTCTTCACAATTCTTCACACCATTCTTCACCACATTTTTGAAATATATGATCTTATTTTAAAGGAATCAATTAAATGCCTAAGGACAAAAAACTTTATCACTGAAACAGTACCGTATTTAATTTGTTGATTTGATCAAAACAGTCATTCCACAGTATCCAACTGAAGTACTTGAGACTCATTTGAGGTATGACACTGGGCAGAGCACTTCTAGGATCTCACAGCAATTTCTGCAAAATCTAAATGTTAAAAAAAACAAAACACCAAAGCAATTTACCTACCTAACCTCACCCCCTACAAAAAGTTTTCACTCCTTCTAAGTGAAGCCACAGTACAACTAGAGCAGAATTACAAGAGTATCTGTGAAAACTGGACACGTACCAAGGAACTTACTGACCTACAAACAAGGTCTGCAAAAGCACACAACAATCACATAAATGTCACTCTGCAACAACGGAAATCCTCCTTAACTGCTCAGGATTGCCAGGGATGCTGGAGTATCCCAGTTTTCATCTAAAGGCTCCAAAAGCCTCCCCAAGGGCCTTCCCTAACCCTGACACAGCGCTGCCAAAGCTGATCCCTCCTCCCTGGGCAGGGGGGAGCAGGTACAGTGTCTCAGCAAGGGTGCAGTCAGCAGATAGAGAAACCAATGAGCATATACAACAAGGGCAAAAAAAGAAAGTGCATTAGGGATGGAAATATATAGTCAAACTGTAATTAAAACCTATCAAAAATGCCTCAGTATAATGGATTTTTCTTTTTGGAGTCTTCAAAGAATATGAATCTTACCCAAAGAATATATCAAATACTTATAAAAGACTGAGACATTTGAAAATGTGATCAACAAGTTTAACTAAGCTGTTGGAAGAGCACAGCATAGCTTAATCTTATGCTGGCTAAATATTATAAATATTAGACAAAATTACAGCACAGTATAGAGAACTTAATACCAGGTCAACTGCAGACCCATTGAGAGACTTTTTTTACAGGTTTATTCTGAAATAAATTTTATTTAGTATTACCCCCACCCTTTTTAACCTGAATAAATATATGGCCTATTTGTATTGCATTACCCTACTAGGTTTGCAATTTATAATACACAACAGTGCA
Source organism: Numenius arquata (assembly GCF_964106895.1). Lineage (NCBI taxonomy): Eukaryota > Metazoa > Chordata > Aves > Charadriiformes > Scolopacidae > Numenius > Numenius arquata. Next base: position 59,941,033 of record NC_133579.1, on the reverse strand, counting down.
GTAATAATTTCTTCATATTACATTTTAACTGAAAAAAAAGTAACAATATGATATAAATTAATTTGGTATCAGACTTCATACCAGGAATTTGAAAATAGAAAACAAAATATTTTTCAAAAAGCTGGGAATAAATGCAACACTGTTACAAGAATTCACTGTCTTCTCAAAAAGAAAGCTCACGCAATTGCAATTATATCTTTTATTATTTTGTTAAACAAATTTGTGTATTATTGATATGCATAAAACACTTAATAGAGCATGGAGTGCTCCTCAGCATTTCATGCATCAATCACTAATCTACTAATATATCTTATTCAATTATAAGATAACATTTCAAACTGGACTGCGCCAACAAAACAGTAACCCTTAACTATGACACAACAAGAGGAATAATGATCTTTTGAAGATGACCACTGTGACAGAGTAAAATTTAATACTAGAATAAAAGGGATTTAAGAGCAAAATACCTTAACATACCTTTGTAACAAGTCCATTTTCTTCCTCAAAGGGTCACAGTAAGCCAAAAAATTAAATATCAGTTGGGAATACTGATTGCTTGCATTACTTTACCAGAAGACTTGGAGCTCAACCTTCAATGTTAGCTAGCTACATCTATATTTGGAATTGGAAATCAAAAGAAATCTGATTTCCAAAAATGCAGAGCATCAGCACTTCCCTATGAAGTCAATAAATACAACAGGTATCTACATCATCGGTTGAAAAAAAAATTGAAAAAAAATAATCATACCATTGATTTGTCACGTATCTTAAAGGCACTCTTACTTGAATAGTTTTACTCATTGCTTTCAAAGCTCATTAAACATAATATGATTGTTACTTTTACCTTTTACTTTAGCCATCTAAAGGATTGTTGAATCTAGCATTCCAGAAACAGAAAGAAAACCTTTGAAATACACATTTCCTCTGATTCTTAAGTCCAGAAACACCACGTAGAACTAAATCAAGTTCAGAAAACTTTCATTTCAGAGTGCTCATTCCAGAATAGGTTCTGTTTCCTGACACCCATGGTTTGGGCAGAGACTGCATTTACTTTCGTCACCATCTTACAGTACATGATGATTTGAGAAAACCCATTCTCTCGCTGTATAGGTATTGCAAAATATACATTTTTTATTATTTGTAAAATTATCTTATTTATTTTTAGCTTTTTAAAATGGAAAACTTCGCACTTCCTCCAAGGACATTAGACAAACAGTATGTCTAAATTTCTTTTTTCTCCCTCTCATATTTTACTGCTCCATTGTTTGTGCTCAGAAAGGTCATTTCTAAAAACACCACCCTCCCCTAAACCTGACTATACAAGACACTAATAAAGCTGATGGAACAAAAAGCACTGTCAATGTGCAAAGCAAAGAAACAAGAAAACAAAATGTCTCACTAGCTTTCAATAATCTAATCAAAGTATGTAACTTGTGTTTTGTATAAACTTTTAAAGATTTAAAACACGTTTTCAAGCTAATTGCCTACACATGCACAGAAAGTAAAAACAGATTCTCTGAAGAATACAGAATAATCTGTCATCCTTTGTATCCAGGAATTAAAACAGAAAATCACAAAACACACAGAAAATTGTTTAAAATACCCGTTATTACCATATTAAGTTTTCCTACTTGTACTAATATAAGAAAAAAACCTATCTTTGAATTCTTTGGTGAAAGTGTGTTGCCCTGACCTGCCACAAATACGTCTTCACACAATCACCAGCTCTAAGAGAAGCCCAAGCAGGTTATTCTTTCCATATGCTGAAAATTATTTTTAAATTATCTATGTCAATAAAATGTTATGCCTGGTAAAATATGAATTAGTTTTTCATTTAAAGTTGTTTTCAACTCATTCCTATATTTCTCAAAAGTGCTCACTGAATTTGAAATCTGTTCAGAAAACCAAGCAATGAGGGGAGAATACAACATAACAAATCTGTTTACACTGGAGGGGTTTTTGAGCTGACTATCCCAAAACAAAAAAGGGTGAATGAAAATTAATATCTTTACTTAAAGCATCTAAATTTTGTGGTATTTATTTTTCCAGAATGACTGTTTTATACAATTCTCTAAGCATTTTTTAAAGGATGTCATATATGGATCTGAGGCAGAAAAAGGTTCTTCACAGTATGGTCCTTAGTAGGAACCAGACCAGAATTCCACCTTCTTTTTCAATGCCTATTCTAATATCCTAACAGGGCAACAATTAGAATCTCTGACCGTCTGTGCAGTATAAAAGTAATTTCATAAATAATAGAGTGAATTATTCCATAACTAATGGCTAATAATAAATAAAGTAGCATAAAGCCCCCTGAATTATGTCACAAAAAGTTTCATTACTTCTAAAGCAGGAGAATTTACACTCATTGTAAAACTATAACATTCCTATAAATACAGTTTATTCCCATTATCCTTATAAATGCCTACAATTCCTTTAAATGGTCATTATCTCTTTATCTCTTGGACTCAAATATGTTTTAGCAAACAGTTCTCAGGACTAAATGGAAGCTATAACAAAAGCTGTTATCTTTCTGTTTTGAATTTCACACCCTTTGATTTCTTTAGATGTTCCCTTGTCTTATTCAATTCCAGAACAGAAATTTCCAACTACACCAGTCGTTATTTTATCGTGTTTATAATTTGTTTTTTTCTGTAAAAAAATCTTGTGCAATCTTCTCAGTATTCCCTTCAGATACATGATTTTTTAATTATTATTATTTCATATCCTCTTTGTTCCTGTTGTACCAGCTTTCATCAGTGGCTTGGCCTAGATTCTCCAACTATGTATACACTGGAAGTTCACCTGGAGACTTCTCACAAGGAACTAGTCTGAGAAGGCAGCCAGCCAGTTTCTCCACTCTCATTCTAGCCCATCTTAAAAACCATACAGCAATCCAAGTTAAAACTTGAAGGACAGCAGTGCTAGTGCATGGAAGACACTATGCCAACCAAAACATATTCACCAATTCATTATACACCAAGCTTGATTGAAGAGTAGTGATAAATGTGTGTGACAGAGAAATCTTAAGAACTTCTTTAGTTCAATATTAAGCCAAGTCTACTTGGAGTTGCCCTCAGCAGTGTTCAGGTATTCCTATCTGCACAACTAATTAGCTTTCTTTAGCTGTCTCTTTCAAGGAATATTTCCAAAGAAAATAAATTACATTCTGTATTTCTTTATCCACTGTTTCACTGAGATGTTCAAAGAACTCTTAATATAATAGTAAGATGCTCGCTCTCTCTCCTCTTCTTCCACATTAAATCTTAGAACTTCTCAGTTTTCAGATGCGTTCAAACAGAGAATATCCTAGTTCAAAGCACTAGTGTTTATGATTTGCCTTTGTTTTTCTAAAGGCATCTAAAATATAATAAACTTTAAAGCATTTTAAATTAAAAATACTTACATAATAAAAAAGCGCTTTTTAATGCATTCTAAGATTGCAAAATTAAGAAAATAATTACTAAAGCAGAATTAACTATTTGATAATTTGTGGCCTAATGCATTTTAGTATGTGTTCTTAAATAAGTTTACAATATAAACGGTATGTACAGCAGATAATTTAGATACGTTTGATTTGAAAAATTGCAAATGTACAGCTTCTGTATTTATTTTCTTTTAAATAACAGTACTTTGCTCTATTGTTATCAATAACTCACAGCAGCAGTTTTGGATCATTACTATGCCAGTTTGAGTACTGCAACTTCTCTGGCTGTGTAAGAAGTACTGCTATCCCAGAGCATTATAGGATCTGGGTATTTCATTAGGTCTCATTAGGAAAAAAGGTATTTTTGCAGTCACCTGTAAAATGCAAAGCTGTTTCCAGCTGATATCCAAGCAACCAGCTTTGAAAAAAGAATTTATAAAATCTCAGTTTTGCATCTCCTTGAATCTAACCATTTCCATAAGCAATGGTGGAAAAAAACTGTAATAGTTTATTTACCGATTCTTTCTATGATATTTTATCCCACCTGTAACAGTCTCCCTATGAGAACGTTTTCTTGACTGAAGATTTAACTATACTCTCATCACATCCCTTTTTTATTTCAAGTAGATAAAGGCAATTTTTCCCTGAGCTATACTATGATCGTTTTGGTCAGTTTTTAATGGATTTTTCTATCAACCTATCAAGATTAACCTTCTTTTCAAGAGAACACAGATTCATAATGACAGTTTCTACAGCAAACATACATTCCATCCACTTCACAGCCTTAACAGAGATGGGAGATGTATTTAAAATTGAATTGAATTGAACTTTTAAAAACTTCAAACAGCAAGAGACTAAAGAAGTTGCTGGTTACTCTGCCAGGCACAACTGCAAAAGGCACTGCATTAATATTTCTGATTGCACTTGACATTTCTGCTGTATTATCAAAAAACTGTTCTGAAGTTCCACAATTTTGACAATGGTGGAAGAAAAAATCCCAACAATTTAGCTCAACAATTTTGTTCTATCGTTCAGTGTGATCTCCACCACGTTTTCTCTGAGTAGATGTACACAAAGCAAGTTGAAAGTGAACCTTGTAAACAGAGCCTTTGCTTCACTGTGCTTTATCTTTCCTAAATTTTGACACAGCAGGTAGAACAAATACGTTCCCAGAAATTACTTTTCTCTCATATTGGTACAAGTACTGTAGGAGGACTTAATGGCTGAGTAGTCAAGAGAGATGTAGACTCCAGATCCTCACTCTGTGTAAACTGATGCAATATCAGAAGAACTGCACAGCTAAGAGCATTATGTTTACCAGTGGGCCTGCAGGTATAATACAAATTTCAGTGAAAATAACAGGAGGATTTTATATCCAAACGGAGTATTTCTTGAGAACTTTCTTTCCCCTCCCCCCTTTTTTTTTTAAAAATACATTATATCCGGAGTTCACATTAAAGGTTTTTCAGGGACAGAATTAAAATAAGGAAAAAGCATGTCTCTGTCTCCCTCCCCAGGGACACATCCTCTCTCTCATTGTCACTTCCAGAAGGCTGATAAAAATAAGCCTGTCCTTAAAGGAGCAGTGGTTGGGCCATATCATAACCTGGGGTTGGGGAAGGTAGAGAAAGGAATGGGATCGCTCTTTTCAAAGTAGCTACCTTTTACATCAGCTTAGCTGTATCAAAAGTCAACGCCGACACAGCACCCAACTGAGGCATCTCTGCTCTAAGTAATGAGGATGGCAGAAGGCAGAAAAAGCAACAAACCAGTCACTTACACCTTACATTCTCAGGAAAACAGCCTTAAAACTTAAGCAAACCATGCACTTAAATCCTGCATTATCACTACGCTAATCTACTGACACATATCAATATGACCTGGAAGATGAGAGGTCTTCACAAGAAGTTCTCGATCCTGGAGCACCACGTAAATTCAGAATAATTGGTACCAGAAACTGCACAAGCAATGGGGTGGTGGCGGTGAGATAAAAAACCAGAACAGTATAGGGTAACGGATCGGTTTTCTATGTAATACAGACCATCCGGCCTACCATATTACTTAACACTTTTGCATTTATATTAAGCTAGAAAATATAGATAAACAAGAAATTGGCAACAATTCAGAATATTATTTTAGTTAAGAGTAAAAGAAGCAAGAACTTGAAAATTACTTCACAGTAATACAGATGAAAAATTTGATGGTCAGTTAAAATGTTGCAATACAGTACATAAGGAAAGTAATGATGTGAACTCTTAAGGAATAGAATCTAAATGAAATGCAACTTCTGAACAAAAAAAAAACACCACCAAAGGTGTCTTTAAGGTTGATGAAATGAGAACTGTTTTACTTTTTACTCTTAGTGATTTGCTAAATGCATACACAATAGAAAAAATACAAAATTACACACTGCAGCATTTGACAAAGAAGTTTAACCAGCAATTTCAGAAGTTAGGCAGGCTTTACAAAGGACTTTAACCTATTTCATAGGCTTTTGTTTGCACTAATAAAATACTTGGTTTCTTTCCAGATCACTCAGCAGAGATCAAGCCACCATCCAAGTGCACAAGTACAAACACACTGAAAAAGGAAGTTCCTGTCTCAGGGCTTTTTTTGGAATCACATTTTACTACTTAACCAAAACAAAAACAAACAAAAGGAGGGCTCAAAGCTGCTTCTGTCCTTCCAGCCCACTCAAAAGAAATCTGACAAACTGTAACACATCACACCAACTTTCCTTTAGTTGGACTGTCTGCTCTAATTCACACAGCAATGAGCTTCTGCAACTCTCCTCTCGCTTTTGGTTTTTGAGAGGGTTATATGCATAACTTGTGGTCCACCAGGACAATTACTGTGGTTCACACCCAACACACCTTTGTCAACTCCTACTCTCTTCCCACGGGACTCCTGAGGGTGGCCTAATGAGCTGTGCTAGTGACAGTGGACCTTTTCTCATGTAATGCCCAACACCCAGGCACTTCCAGGGAGAGTGAAGAAATAAACTGGGAGAGAACTGGGTGAGCTCCCCCCCACCGTAAGGAACAGGGAGCGGCTGAATTCCTTTCAGCTGGGCTTGGTATTGCATTGAGAACGTACGTTTCTCCACAGTTCCAGCTGCCTCTGCAAGTGCTTCTACGCTTGCTTGGTTCTTGTTGAGACTAAAGCTATCAGACACTTAAGCAAAAAACAGATATTATTTTCCTTGGGTGTTAGAGTGGATTTTTGGTTTTTGGAATCTGTGGTTTTTAATCCCATAAACTGCTCTGGGTAGGGGAGAGAACAGGTAACAAACAGAACTTAAGTTCAATCGTTTTTCTCCTGATGCCCTGCTTTTCTTTTGGTGCTAATATTATTGTTTTGAGATAAAAACAGCAGCATTATCCAACTGAAAAATCAGCAGACACCCTTGTTCCTTGTAGGATGAAATACTCCAATCATCTTTGTATTGTCAGACAGCTGACTGCTCCTGCAAGTTATTCATCTGAACTCGTATGTGCAAGGAGGGAGATGCTAATGCCACTGTGCATGCTGGTGGTGCTTGTCTAGCAAGTGATGTAATTCACTATTTTCCTTGTATTTCTTCTCTACCTGTATGCCAGCTGTCAGCCTGCCTTATTCTAATTACAACAACTTATGCAGCTAGATTTTCTAGCTCATTTTATACTTTGAGCTTTGCGTGCCTTTCTGCCCAAAATTTCCCTTCTTGTGGCATTTATTCTCAATTACATCCACATGTTGGACGTTGTTAGATAAATAAAAACTGTAGCAAATACAGAGTGACTGAGAAAAAAAACATAGCAAGGCAACTAGAATTTGCCAAGCAACAATATTCATCTTGTTTATGGTCAAGTTTTGCAGAAGGTGAACAATCAATCTAGTCTTTTGGTCCTTTCTAGAATTGCAGGACAACTCCTCTCTAGCCTTGTGTGACTGACAGATTAGATTCCCCTTACAGTTTCACTTCTTTTGTACTATATTAAATAAAACTTCCCTGGATATTTATGAATGTACTATGCCTAAAACATTTGCAATAAAATTTCAAAGCTAATTTTTTATTCAATTTTGACGAAGGAAGCTTTCAAAAACTTTAAAGGTATCAGAAGATATTGTTAGTCATGATGCCACTTTTTGTTTTCCCAAGCTTTGAGTAATACGCATTGCTTGTAGGTATCATTAACATCTTTTCCACAACATCCAGTTCTTTGGTGGTGTTTTTCTGTTTCATTCATCCATGTAAGGATTGATTCTATTAACTTTTAGTAGCAGCTGATGATCACCACATATTTCAAAAAAGCAGAACCACAGCAACATTCATTCAGTGACCTATTCCCACTTCTTCTATATATCACCCTTCTTAGACTCGTATGTAGTATATTACTCCATCAACTTGTTTTCAAGGCCAAGCCTTTAAAATATGAACATTCAATACAATGATTTTCTTTGTTAAAAAATACACTTTGGACAGCAGCTAGATTTTAGTGTGCTGAAACTACCAACTCCCAGAGCAAATATAACTGTTATTTTATTCCCCTGGCACCCTTGCACATTTGTACAAATATTTGCTAGTTGCCTTTTCTGAGACTGTAGGAACTTTGGAACAAGAACTGCATCATGGCAGTTTGTCTCATGAATAGCATGACTAGGTGCCACAATAACATTAATATTTCCTAGTAATTGTAGTCATGGGATTTTCCTCTGCATACAAGTTTTTTTTCCTGGTGTGTACTCTTATTATAAATGAAATATAAAATAAAAAATAAAAAATCGAGGCTGGGAAAAAACAAACAACAGACTAAATGCTGAAGAGTTTCACTATCCTGAACTAGGACTAAAAAATCAGCATGAATCACACAATTCAAAAGCAGCCATAGCAATAATTTCAAAGTTAGGAACACTGTTTTCATATTAAAAATTTAAATTATTTTTCCAATATTACTTTTCAAAAAATAAATCAAAATGTAAGTCAGCTTTAATTAAAAAAGTTGTCTAAATTTTTTTTTAAGTATAAAATATATTTTTCTAGAATCTTTCAAAATCATGCTTTCTAATTAGTGATTTCTGTTTTAACTAACTGTGGTTTTCCAACAAAATGGTTTGATAAAAATTCCTAAACCAGCTCAAGTAAAAAGTTATTTTTCAAAACATGCTTTTGTCTTCCTGACACCATCCTCCATGTGGAAGTAGGAACTCTTAAAATTAACAGAAGGTGTATGTGGAGGAGGTGGGAAGTTTGGAAAGAGTGTTCCAAATGCCAGATCTATCATCTGTATTATTAATATGTCAGATCTGGTGCGTATGGAAATGAGGGTATGAATTTGATGATGCTCCTGTACAGTGAATAATACCTCTCATGACGTATTATTCCGAGGTGGTGGCGAAAATGTGATGAGGTGTCCATTCAATACAGAAGGAATGTCCTGAGTAAGGAGTGAAACAGGATGCTGAACCATGACAGCCCCATGCGGGGGAGGGAGGGAAGCATCAATTTACTACATTTTAATGAATAGCAGTGTGAAGTTAAAAACAGCAAGGAGAAGAGCGCAGCTTTAATGAAGAGACAGAGAATGTGTCAGATTAGAAAGCTCCAAGGCCAAGCTAGCTCTAGGAGACAGGACTACCTCTCTTGGCTTCTCTCTAAATAAAGGTCCACTCTGGCCATGCAGAATGGCTGAGTTGGAGCCTGGGTTTCTGTGAGAAAGATATCTGTCCAAGAATTCCTAAAAAGCTAGGAAAAGAAACTGGCATCAGATATAAATGCAAATTATTTTTCTTTTGCAACTTTGTTCCCAAGTTTTATAATCAGCGTATTACTGCATGATTTGGATGTTACCCCTAAAAGTGTTGCAGATAAGCATAACTGCCTGCAAAGCCAAAATAAATTTGGGTATTTGGCATGCATTTCCCAGCAGCATAGATCAGCTTGGGGATTGAAAGGCGCATCTCAGAAACACAGAGGGAAAGCCTCCGTTAATGCACTTGAACTAATATCCCTCCTGCAGCAGACAGAAGGTGGAAACACAATGCATATTTTTGGGCAACCACGTATTGTGATTATCTCTTTGGCTCTCCTTTTTTTGATCTACACCTTAATATCATGTGAAAATGTAAGCGTGATGTCATATTGCCGTCATCCCTAGGGTCAGTCGGTAGCTTTTAATGTTAGTTGCCCAGACAAATGCCTATGAAGAGCTGAAGGAAGTTGTGGCAGTTGAGGAAACTGTAACATCTCAGTGAGACAGATAAATGCACCTCAGCTAATATTTTATGTGTCACTACCACTCCTGTGCAGGTCTTTTACTTCCACTTGATGCTCTGTAACTGGGCCCTCGCTGTACCGTTACTACCAGAGTGAAAGGTTGGTAGGAATGATTTAATCATTTGTGGTTACTGATCTACTCAAGAAGGTCCTTTGTGTCTCTTTTTTTTTCTGAATGCCATAAGGCAAAAAACCCAGGCTGCTGAAGGCAGCACTTATCAATAACTTCACTAGGAACACCACCATATTCCAAAATGCATATTAATTATCACAGAACCATCACAAGCACAAACACACTCCTCTACCTTACCTACTCAGAAAACTCACATACTGGCATCTCTTACATTTTCCCCTCCAGCTTTGTTTACATCCTCTGAGATTTACATTCCTTCTTTAGCCCATGCAAAGGAAGAGATATTCCTGGCATCCGTGTGTGCATTACCATGGTTACCTAGTTCATCTGCAGCAAAATGGGTTGGTCCATGACCTGACACTGCAGCTCCAGGAGCATACTTCCTCCCTTGTCCACTGCTTTACAACCTCTCCCCTGTAGCTTTTTTTTTTTTTTCGTCCAGAAAATCTGAATTCAAGCAACAGTGGGGCACCCAACACAAACTCTCCCAAAGTCTTCAACACAGTTTTGTGCCTACATAGTTTGGCCGTAAATGTGTTTTTTGGCAGGCCCAGTCCTTGGTTTTCAAGCAATTTTCCCACCAATCCATCATTAATAGCATTTTATTTGCAGACGCAGTATTACACTTGAAAACGTAGCCTCAAAAGCGTGCTTATGACAACACCTGTGACTACACAACAACCTGGGTCTGTCAGGGAAGAACAAAAGTTTGGGGCACAAGAATGGGGACCGTGAAGTCTTAAACGAGGGTCTCAGTTGGCTGGGGGGGAACAAACAGCTTCCTCCAACAACAGCAGTTTGGGTTTCATTGGTGCCACAAATTTGTCAGTTTCTTCAAGTTGTACTGTAACCTACTGAGATATTAACAAGCCAGGCATCAAACCTAAATTAGCTCTCAATATCAAATGAGGTATAAACAACAAAATATTGATAAAATATAAAGAAGACAGAATTAAGTCCAGGCAGAAGGCATATGTATCTTCACAACTGGCTCAAATTTTCACTGAAACAAAAATTATCAACTTTGGCTTTTAAGCAATGTCATTCTCTCAGGTTTTGGGGTTTTTTTGTTTGGTTGGTTTTTGTTTGTTGTTTTTTTTTTTTTTTCCCCAGGCAATATTTCTAACAAAATAGCTATGTAAATTGTTACAAAGATTCCCATAATTTATGGTTCTAATATTAATGAAAAATTTGACCTATTTAAAGAAACTTAAAGCAATGATGTAATCTCTGGAAGTGGTACACAGAACGTGTACCACACAATGTCAAGGCAAACACAGATGTATCTTATGGTGATTCTGAAAACACAAATACCAATGAATCTCTGCGAGGAAAGCAAAAGCTGGCAAAATTCGAAATGGCTTTGTAGTCATATAGTTATGTGAAATAAAGTTGTGAAGTCCTCCAGACTTGATTTAACATGGCTGAAACAGAGTGGGTAATTTGTTTGCATCTGAACAGCAAATAAGATCAGTCAAATGAAAAATGTACACAAAAATGACCGACTCGTACACGTACCTTTTCCATTTATTGTTAATGCTGATGCAATTGTGGCTGTTACTGGCACTGGCAATTGTGGCACTAATGGATGTATCCTTGGTCGGCTGCCCATCCTAGCACGCTCTGCACCAGGTCCTAATAACGCTCCCACTGGTTTTTCTGCTCCTACTTCTGGTGCTACAGAGTCTTCTTGATCCTGCTCTATATGGTCCATTTTATCTGGGCTTTCATTCTGGAAGCCATCAACTGTTGTCCGGCTCTTCATTGGACTTTTGGGCACTAGGATTTTGATACCTGATTTTGCAAGGTCCATATTTTTCCTTCCAGAAAGAGATGGTGAATTGTTTTTCCGGAACTTCTGGGTGGCAGAAAAGAGTTGATTATTTTTTGACTCATGGTCTTTACCCATAACTAAAGATTTAGTGGATGTCTTTGAAAAAGAACTATTGGTAGATCTAGAAATTTGTTTTCTGGCATTATTTGGAGAGGTCCTGTTTGTCCTGGTTAATGTGCTTTCTTTTTGCTTTTCATTGTGACGTCTGTTAAATTCATGTATATATTCCTCACAATTAACAAGGTGCTGTTCCGGCTCCCAAGTATCATCTTCACTGTCGTATCCTTTCCATCGCACCAAATATTCTGTTTTTCCCTTCTTGTTTTTCCTCTTGTCAACAATTCTCTCTACCTGTCAAAAGGAAAATACAGCATTAGACACAGGTGGATATACAACTCAAGTGAGCAACTTCCATGCAAATAATTTGTTAAGTGTAGATAGATTTAAAAATACTCTTGCAGTTCTGTAATTCTGTATTGTAGCTCTATAGCTTACAGTCTTTCACTGCTCACTGGAAATTCCTCTCTTTAAACTTCAGATTGTTACTTCCATATCGTAAAAGTTGTTCTAAAATATCAAAGTTGTTGTTCAGTAAGTATTTTGCATACACAAAAATCTGAATATGACACATTACAGATGACAATCGGCACTGGCCCCAGCAAAGTTTTGACATCAACTTCAATGTGGATAGGATTTCCCTCTCTGCATATAAAGATCATGTTTAAATATGCTGTGTAAACACAGTGCATTTACATTACAAAGTGTATCACTTTGGTATTGTTTGAATAATTTGCTTGCTTAGCATAAGGCATATGTGAGAATCTCTTACTTACAGTGAGCTATCCCATAGCTACCAGGGGCAATATGGTACAGCTCAGAAATTGGGGCAAATACAGAATATTTTTTAGAGACTGTTCTTGTGAGAACAGAGAACTTGTTTTGGCCAGAGTCTTTGATAGACATACATGAACAAATTACCATGCATCACTTATCTGCAAATAGAGATGATATTTATGTCACAAGTATTAAGCATGAACATACTAAAACTGCACGTGGGACCCAGAGGCTAGAGGAATTCAGGCACTGGGGGTAAAGCAGATAGGGCAGACAGCAGCAGCTGCAGGGACAGAGGCCCATGCCTCTTACCAAAACTCATGCCAGTCATGCTAATCCCGCAGAAAGGGAATTCTTTTACAGAAAGAAAGATGTAAGCGCAAGGCTAGTTTTAGGATTTTCCCTTTTTATTTAATTTTTCCTACCCAGGCTGATCCTTCTGGTAAATCCTCCAGCCCACCTTAGTTATGGGACCAATATAGCTTTCTTCCTCATCTCTATCTTCCTTTTGGTTATTTAAAAAAAAAATTAAAAAAAACCACGACAGGGGAGAGGCAGCAATGGGACTATCACTTATTAATTTAAATCCTAGTCCCTCATGAGCAAAGACCCTGCACGTAAGATAAGATCACACATAACCACATACCTAGGAGAACCTCTGAAGACCAGTAACATTTACTAGAGTGCCATTAACTGAATGGAATGTCTATGGAACAGTTTGGAGAGATGGAAGGAAAATACGGGTGTGTATGGTATACATATATATGGTATATGATTCGTTACTGAATCATGACTGTTGACAACAGATTCTCCTAGGAGTGCACCTCAGTTTTATACATGGCATGTTATCATAATGTACTACCTGGTTTTCAACAGTGAGGTTAAATGATTACTATTATTATAATCTCAGCAGCAATATAACTATACATCCTACAACTTCATGTGATACCCTGCAGGTGTTATACTATGCTGTCCTGTCATTAGGATGTTGCACAGCCATTTCCACAGGTCTTAAAAACAACCCAACCATAACAGCAACACACAAATAAAAACCAAACACAAACTAGCTCCATCTTTACCTTGTTACTCAGTTATACAATCCAATACATTTTACAGACCAATACAATATAAATTATCCAAATAATATTTAAAATGTTAAAATACATTAAATTATTTTTCTTCTGGTTATTTCACTTTTTAGTAAAGTTACTGGACTTAAAAAACCATGCAGCTAGAAAAATGAAACTATTGTTTTTCCATTAAACCGTATTTAAGACATCTTAACAAAAATGCTACCCCAAATAAGGAAGTCATTATGGAGAAATATGCCTTCATTTTTTTTTCAGTACAGACTGAGTAAAAAGACCTTCAACTATTAAGCCAGAAATGTTAAGTTAAAAAATAAAAACAAACTCATGAATCAAACCTGATATATTGTCAAAAAAGCCGTTACTGCTATAGTCTTGCTTATCCTCTCGCCCTCTCTTGACCTTCTAAAATAGATTTTAAAAACACAATTCTCAGAGAAAGATCTCTAGTACTAGCAAGGTATTTTTATTTTCTAGCAGGAAATCTTTGTAACAAACAGCATCGACTACTGGGCACAAAGTTCTACTAACATCTTTCAATACTGAAAGGCCACCCATTAAGGACATGCCCTTTTCAGGTAGAAAGCCAATGCTCTCATCCAAAAAAACAAATACCTTGCAGAGATAACAGATGAACTCTAGAACAGGAGACACAAAAATCCATTCTCAACCCGATGATTTATAAAGCAAACAGAAATGCATAAAGAAAACAACTATATATAGCTGTACTGTCCAATTCTGCAACAAAGCCTACTTTGACACTGCTCTTTTTGATTAAAATACTTTTTATCCTAACCCTTTAATTCTTCTTGAAGACATCTTATTTCTGTTTTATTTACAACACAAAAATTATAGCAATTAACCTGTGATACACAATTTATCATGTGGCTTCAGAACTTTAGTGAGGGACTTTTTAGATTGCCTCAGCTTGATTAGTCTAACTCCCCTAGGACCACTTGAAAAACTGCTTAGGAATATTCTGCTTTGATACTTTAGCTGGTGATAACAGCTACATACATGTTTCTCATCCAGACACAGGAAGAGGAAACCGGAATGCTTCTACAGTGTACAGAGAGTTTGGGTATAGAACAGGAATAGGATTATTCATCCAGAACTAGTGGCATATTTAAACTCAATTTCATGGTAAACACAGAGACCACAAACTCGTACTTCTCCTCATTTCCTGCTGAGAAAGAAAGCTTGCCCAAGTTCATTTCTACTTTGATATACAGCGGTGACAAGACATGAAATATAATGCAAGACATCTCAAAGTCTTATGTTAGAAGACACTAACGACTTGCATCCAAGTATTAAAATGAAAAAAGAACATGACTGGGTGGGGAAAAAAGTGTGTGTTCCTACTTCCTGACACATCACTTATGATGCGGCTTGATGATACAGCTAACCTGTTGGAACAGGTAGGTAACATCCACACGGGCAGTGTTTCTTCTCCCCCCGCTATTGTTACCCTGGAGCTAAGCTGGTGCTTTTCCGATCTTATGTTGAGTTAGTTTAGAGAGTTAAAAACTGGCAGAGTGCCCCTAGGCACCAGGGTAAGAGCTAGACCATATCTGTAGCCGTGATCACACCAGAAATACTGGCGACAACTAGTTCATGCCAACTACCATTTCTACAGTGTCCGATGCCTTCTGCCACAGGGCAATATTTATTTTCAGTAATTAAAAGGTTCTGTACTGCCAGGATTTGCCGCTAATGGTTCGTTTTCAAGTGTTGTGGAAAAATCAAAACAAAAAAGAAAATTATGTAAAGAGGAAAGACAAAACAAGTGTGACGGAAAGGTAAACTATCTGGGTGGCAAAAGATAACATCTAGTTTATTTTAGCATGCTAAATTGTCACTTTCCCCACATAGGGTACTGATCAATGACACTCAAAAAGTCAGCCCACATCAAAACTGACAGAAAAACAATGCACTGCTCAGAGGTATAATCCAACAGTGGAGTGCCCAAATTACAATCCCCCACATCATAATTATATCTGAGATTTCCCTTCTGTAAAATGGTAAATTTCCCTTCTTTCCATGGATGTGGTGAGAAACAGTTTGTGTTTGCTTTCTTTCCCTAAATAAGCAAATACTTTGCTTTTATTAACAAAATATACTGTATTTATACTTTTTAAAGAAACAGATGAGCCAGGTAAGGTTGAAGGCCAAAGCACTGTTTGGCTACAGCTATACCAAGTGAAAACAGCAACACTGCAACTGCTCCTCCCCATCCTGTGCTCAGAGACAACTGCTCCTCCCCATCCGTCAGCACAACTTCTTCTGTAATTATTCCCTAATGTAGTTCTGTCAAAGTGACCTGGTTTAGACATTAAGAATACCTCAGCTAATGTTGGCATCCTGAAATAACTGGTTTGGAAAGCAGCCACATATGTGGTGTTTTCTGACACATCTAAGAGGACTGCAACTTCCAGCAGAGGACAACACCTATGGGCAGGACAGGTACAGTAACCTCTTCGTTCTGCTACGGTCACAAAAAGGACACACTATCTTAATCCATAATGAAAGATCTTTATTTCAGGTCAATCAAAGCAAGGATGAAATTCAAGAGGATACTCTCAGTCTAAAGCATCGTAATTTGGGTACATTTGTAAACTCTATATATGGCATACTCTGTGTATGTATGTATGTTTTTTATATATATAAAGATCATACTTTAACAGAAGATTTGAAGAAATTAAATGTACAGCTCTCAAGGTAGGGAACAAAAAACATATGCAAAATAAACATATAAGTAAGCATGTAAATATTCAAGGAGTGCTGCCTTGTTTATCATAAATCCGTTTTTCGTTCCCATGATGTTCCTCTCTCTCCTCATATTCATGTCAGACTAAATTAATTTCAAGTTAACAGAATAGAATCTATTTGACTCCATACTCTTATCTGTTGTCTGTAAAATACAGGAGAAGATCTTGTTCTGTTATCTGAAGGCTATGTTTACATTAGTGTTTGTGTTCAGAGCAATACTGCAGCTTAGAAGCAAATCCTTCTCCCCTCCTCACTATTCCTGCTTACTGTGGGATGATGGTTTTGTTCACAGATCAGTTTTTGTATAAGTGATGTGGATTCTTACGGAGGAACATAAACTGGAAATGGTGTTACCAATGCAATGGTGTTATCTTGTCATGCTTCAACCCCTAAGGGGGCACACAGGTCCAAGCAAATAACAGCTCTGAACGCTTTCAACACGCGTTCTAGCATGGATATTTGATCCAGAAAGGCTCCACTAAATCTAGTCCAAAATAAAAGTGCTGCACAGCAGAATACATAGAGGTGGGAGTCACAGCACCAACTACTTTACACTACTGATTTTCTCCAGTTGAGCCAAATTACTACTGTAGACATTCCCCAATTCAGAAATTGAAGCTAGAATAAATGCAGGTCTCGCACACATGTATGTGCTACATGTGAACAGTCACCCTTGGTTAAATTGGAAACTGTTCCATGTACAAATGGGACCTAAATGATCATCCATAAACAATCAGCAATGTTTATGAATGACTATATCCTCTATTTATTAAAATCTTGCAGAAGTCAATGACAAAAAGTACACAAATACTTCTTAGCATAAATAAAATAAATGCATTCTACATTAAAAAATGTGACTAATATATAGCACCATACAACACACGAAAACAGTTAACGTGCCAAGATTTGCTTAAAGCAAAAGGAGAAAGTATTTAAAAGTAATTAATTAATTAAAAATTATTTAAAAACAAATTTGACAAGGATGTCAAGATACACCTGAAGGTCTACAAAATGTGCGCTAAAATCTTCAGTGTACACATTTTATTAGAAAAGATGTCATTTCCAATAATATGACTTAACATCAGTTCAGAGCATTGTTCATTGCATGGGCAGGTAAATTTTAAAAACAGCTTAACATACATACGTTCAGAATACCAAAACCATAGTATTGTATGGTTTAAGTTCAAATAACATCATTAAAAAATTACACTAGGATACTGTATAAATCCCAGAGTTCATCTTCACTGCAGCTCCACGCTACTCCATTTGCGTTAGCCTGGCAGCAAATGTAACCCTGCCGCCCCACACTCCTGGAGCTGACTGATTTGATTAGCAGGACAGAGTGATTGGATTAACAGTTGATGAACTGTTGTAAACTGAGCTGCTGCATCCTTACAGCATGACTGGCCAGAGTGTCTATGCGGTACAGGACTCCCTGGCTATGGTGACGACTGTATTACATACATATTGTTCTAAAAGCCAGAGCTGTACAAAATATACATGGCTCAGATGTGGGGAGATTATTGCCTTTTTCTGTCAAATTAGCTAGAGCAGATGATACAGCTTTTGTGTTACTTTTGTGACAGCTCTGGGATGAGGGATGATACCTGATCTGTCCCAAGGCCTGCCAATACAGAGTTCACCCACTTGACTGTCTTCTGGCAATCGGGACCAGCAGGATGAGTTTGTAGGGGATCATTGCTTTACAACCCACAGCTGCTCCCAGCCTCCTTTTGAGGAAGCAGCATGTGCACTGAGGTTGGAACACATTTATGTGTATGAACAGGAGTCACGTAAAGGACTAATACACTTCTGGTCGTCCTTCCTGCTAGCAGTGTAATAAAGAGAACCATGTTTCTCAACCCTCCTTCCAAAAATTAAATAACCATGCTAAAACAAATATTAAGATTTCTCTTTTCCCCAAGCTTTATTTCAGTCAAAGACAGTCCATTCTTTTAGGATTCCTGGGCACAAGTCATGCAACAGCTAACTTTGTGGCTATCCGCAACAGTCAATTAATATACTGGCCTGCAGGTCATAATTAAAGTTTTAATTCACCCTCTGTATAAATTCCTAATCAAGTTGCCTATAAAAATACAATTGTCTCAGTCAAGCTTGCAATTTATCATCAACTTTATGACTTATATCCTTCCATAGACTTAACAAAGACAATAGACAAAATAATTTAATTACCACATTCTCATCAAAGCCAATGGTTCCAGGGAATCACAGCTGCGGCGCTTGCCATGCCTGGCTGCACAGCCACCTCCTGAAAAGGCACTTTAGGAAGTTTTATGCCTTGTACTTACATTCAACAAACTGAGTATCACTATACCTGCACTTCCTTTATGATCTATTGAAAAATACAGTTTGCAGTCAGAAAAAAGATCTCAGTAAGAAGCCTTTTCCACAGAGGACACCAGGGAAACAGGTGGGGAGGGAGGGCCTGTGACACAGTCACTTTGCTTTAGAGAATTAACTCCCTGGAGAAACAGTTTGCCTGAGATTTACTTCCTCACAAGTCACCACTGATGATTGATGCTAAAATATCAGCATCACAGATCTTTCCAGATACAATTTACATAGAAATAATCACAGCAAGTTGTGGTTGTGGTGCAAGTAACAGCCTACTGCAGAATTTATTAACTATTTTACCCTAATTATAGCTATCCAGCCATTGCAAAAATGGTTAGAAAATCTTACTCTCATCAACTGACTGTTCATAACTATTCTAACCTTTTGTTTACAAAGAGATAAGACAAATACATTTTCTACTTTGCACAGAAGCAGAACAAAAATATATGAAAAGCTGTTAATATCCGTACAAATACTGAACATAACCAAATGCCTGCAACAATGCATTCATACCAAACATGCACTATTTTCCTCCTTTTGCAGTAAGAACAAGTAGCATCAAAGAGGCTTATCTTCTTAAACAGAAATGGCCCTAATCAGAAGAAACTATTAAAAACTACTAGCATTTCATTTAAGATACGCATTTTGGGCAGTCAAAGCAATTACATAAGTATCACTATATAATTAAGTTATTAAAATTTTTCTCATCACTAGTTACTAGAAGATCTCACCATCACCCACCCATAGAATTCCAAAGGAAATTGTTCCCATCTTCAATTTATTTGTAAAAGCTATATCCCAGGAAGAAAATCCTGGATCTTTTTTTTTCCCCAGAGGTAAATATTCCATCTGCGCTTGTCAAATTCTGTTGCTGGAATCTCTCCACTGCAGTCATGAAAAGTACAGGTCCCTTGGTGCAACCAACACTATCTCAAAATAAAAACATAGAAAACTGAAGCGTGTATTTATTATTGGCAACTCTGGCAACATGAAAGACAAAACTCTCACCCAAAGATGATCATGTTTTGGGATGTGGTAATTTGGGAAAACGTAGTGATAAATTAAAGCTACCTCACAATAAGAGCTTCAACAGCTTGATTACTATTTACTTAAAGGATAAAGCCAATAGAACTATTGTCACTTTATCCACCAGCTAGAATAATACAGAGTAGCAGATGAAGAATTAATCAACATTAAGCATCAAGACTATAGACTTTTGCTTTCAAAGCAGGAGAAACTGAACCTTCAACAGTACTCAATTACAAAGACTCCATAAAGACAACTGAGTGATAAAGATCCAAAATGTTTTATCTACAGAGTGTCTTAAGGCAAGAATAGGTCACAGCAAAACCACACTCCAAATGTTAGAGAACACTTTGTCATGGCTAAGCAAACTTCAGAAATGGGAACTGTAACAAGAAAGAGGAGCAAGAAGAAAGTCACAGGACAGCTGAAGAGTGAACTTGGTATGCTGTACTTGATTTATCAAATTCTACAATAACACTTTTATCTACCAACAGAAAACAAGGCTTTTCAGCAGCCTGCTGATTGCAGAAGGGACAGTGACATGAGTCTGCTACTGCAGATAGCTTGACCAAACCTCAATAAGAAGGGACACAGACCTCATACAAGCTCTTAGAAGCTTAGCAATCTCTTCTTCATTTTTCTCTTAGAGGTCCTGAGGTGCTTGTCCTAAATAAAGATAGTAGTGGCAGCTTTCTTTGGAATCACTGCACCTGATAAGGCACAACACGCACTTACCAGGCTCCTCTCACCCTTGCACCAAAAGCTTATTTCAGCAAGACATAATTCAAGCTTCTGCATACAAGATCATGATTGCATTTTTGCTTTCAAATACGGAAAAACATACCAAACAATTCCAGACCATAGTTAAGGACAGCATTATTTACTGGCTCTTTCTGTATTCCTTACCTCAATTCCAACACGTCCTAAAAGAACATACTGGTGCTGTATGAGCACGGGTCCCCAGTCGCTCTACCTGCAATATGACTTTTCTCAATACTTGATCTAATCCCATCTAGAAAAGCTGGTGATATGGAAACTTCCCCAAATTAATCAACTTCAGTGCTGCACAGCTGCCTTATTTCTGATATTCTGTTTCTCTATGGGATTTATTAGTAGATGAACTATTTTTGCAGTAGAAAAAAAGCTTTTCTTTGTTTTAGGTCTCAAGTAGCTTTGTCTCCCCAGCTTTTAGTCTGAACCTAAATTACTGTTTCTTTTTCAATACCACTGCAGCTTCCATGACTCCACTCGCCCATTTTCTTTTGGAACTGGGCTGTGGCGTACAAATAAAGCTGTGGGATCACTGGTAACTCTGCTTGGCAAAGATTCTCCCAGCTTGCAATGTTTTACAATGTTTTAAAGTTTATTTGTAAAAACAGGGAAATTTTATAATGTTCTTCCAGCGTGTTCCTTCCTAACAAAAAAAGATAATATACCAGAGTACATATCAATAAGTTTGTGATCTTCGGCACATAATTAACTTCCTAATAGGCCCACACACGGCACATTAGTAGTACAAGTTTTGCAATAAGTTATGTGTTCAAATTACTTTATTATTTCACCAGTATTTGTAACTTTAAGGGGTCCTTAAGCCTCACCCTTTCATCCTTCAAACATACCAATCAGATATAAAACTAGCTTATGTTGTATCGCTGTTTTTAACATGCATATAACTTCTGCTGGCAAAATTTGTATGAAAATACATTTCCAAAAATTGCAATTTTTCCCAAAATGCATCTAATACTTTAGGCATGATGCATACTTTTTAACATCAAATCACTAGTCGTTCAACCTAACACATTACATTGATACTACAAGTCCTGAATCAAAGGGACTGATGCCTATAAGCTTTTCTACTATTGTCTTTTGAAAATACGCACTGTTTTAAGCTCCGTTATTTACTGACCCTATCCACCATCAGTTCACACGTGCATACTAAAAGTAACAGACACTATATTAATCTGATTACCATGATGTTGGTTCATAAAACATGTTGTCTCATCTCAAAATCCCTCATGCTTTGGCAATGACAACAAACAGCATTAAAAGCAAAGTATTTTAGGCTTGGAAAATGGCAGCTTCATTAACAGCAACCTGTGCTGAAGTAGTTAAACTCATTTTTCAATAATTCAGACTTTTAAAAATAGCTGGGTAGCAGCAACTTCTCTATTACATGATTTTTAAAAATAGCTGGGTAGCAGCAACTTCTCTATTACATGATTAACAAGAATTTTGGAAGTAATATAGCTATAAAAATCTGCTTCAGAACAATCTTCAATTTGCTATCCTCTGGTATGAAGTAAGATAAGGAAAAATACATGTAATTTCCGGAATCAGGTAACAAAATAAAAAAAGTTATTTGTTACTCAAAACACTTGTTCTTGTCTATTATTTTTGTCCAGAAAACATTGTCTCAAAATTGGCCATAGCATGAAGTAGCCACTGCACTCTTGACAAAACACTTAAAACCTGTGTCCTTTAAGGTCACAACACTGACACTAAGGAAACCTAAAATATTTGTTCTGCAGACTTTGCCAATGCTCTGTATAGCCTGTGGAAAGCCAGAGCTTTTTCCTAAGAAGAACCATAGCTATAATCTTCATTTAGGCAGAACTGGTATGGCACTACAACTTGTTAAAGTCTATCCTCAAGAACAAAGCAACCAAGAGTTACCTTCTACAAGCACAAATTTCCTTCTGTACTTACGTTCAAGTCTTTCCCTCTACAGAGATGTCATGTAAAATAATCTGTCAGCTTTCTATTATTACTACAAAAATATTGTATGTAAACTACCACGTGCTGTTTTGCAGAGGAAGAACACATTTTTCTGTATTTTCTACCAGATATGGATACTGTATTGGCTTTTGGTACATCCTCACCCACCCACTGTACTCAGTTCTAAGATAACACTTCATCTGTTTAGAAAAGTAGTTCTTGGAAAAGAGGAAAAAGAAAAAATCAATCATCTCTCATGCCATCTCATCCAGTTTCAGTCGCTTTTTTTACCTTTCCCTGTATTTGTCCCTGTCTGAATCTGATACTGTTATTTGCAGTGTTTCTCCTATTCCCACATCACAGTTTGCTCCCCAAACAATGCCTTGAGGATTTTTTTCTTCATCATTTTACACTCTAACAGCATATTAAACTCTTACTCATTTCTCTAGTTTCAACACTGAAGTAATTTGTAAAATACTCTGCAAAATAACGCTTTTTATTTTTTTAAAAATTAAAAATCATTGTGTTCGTTTTAATTTAGGCAGCTGTTTGTGGTACAGTCACTGTTCGCTAACAGGTTTTTTATTATTTAGAAAGTATTTTAAGTTAGACCCAAACCTTTCTTTTTGTCTTAGTTATGTGTACAATTTCACTGACAGATCTCAAATTATTATTTCTATACTGTATAGACTGTAGAGAATTGTCCCGGCTTGAAGTAAAACCGAACCAACTTTCTGTTCTGTAACTTTACACCCTAGCTAGGCCTCCTCTAACTCTCTGAAATTAATGGCATATTGTGGAGAAAACTGCTCGTTCTCAGAATGATAAGCCCAATGTTTGTGCTCCATGCCAAGGAATGGTATGCAGGGAGGCCCTTGCTTATACTTATTGCTATAACAACCAAGGTCAGCCAATTTCGTTATTTGCCCCCTTAGAGGGTTGGAAACGGAAAAAACGTAGAGGGGTCACATCAGTGGGGAGGAGTGGACAAGACAGGTGACCCAAATCTGACCAACTGGGGTATTCCATCCCATCTGCCCCATGCTCAGTATAAAGGCTGAGGGATCAAAGGGTCAACCCCCTTCCTGCGATGGCCGACGTCCAGAGAGGACTCTGTCTGTTCATCTGCCTTTGATCCCGATCCGTGTGTTCCTGACTCCAGAGCTGGAATCCAGTTCCCATCCCTCACTGAATCCAGTCTGGGACTTCCCCAGTGCCTGCCGGTGATGTGACTGTCATCCTGGGAGCTTGATATGGTTTTGTATATGTTGTATCTATTTCATTATTTTCTTCTTTATTTTTATTTTAATATTAATTCTTCATTAAAGTAGTTTAGTTCATTCTAAACTTCTGAATCTCCTTTATCTCTTTCTCTCCTCTCTCTCTCTTTTGGGGGGGGGGGGGGGGGGGGGGGGGGGAGGACCATCTGTCGGTCTGGTTTCGGTAAATTCAGCCGAAACCACGACAAGAATAAATGACTGTCTCACCTCCTTGTTTATGAAATAGACAAATTCACTAATGTGTGCATGGAGAATCAAGACTTAAGCATGTAATACACTGCCATCTATTTTCCCCTTCACTATGTTTTTTCATATTTAAAGTCGGTTTAAATACGTAAGTACGCTATTTTACTTGAGCTGCTTTTCATATATAACTTCTTAGCACTATTGCCCTTTCTCTGTTGAAAAAACCCTCAAACTAATGCCACAAAAGAATGTAAAAATTCACGTAAAATTATCATCACATTGCAACATAAGCATTATTTACAGATTGCCTTCACTAAGACACTGTCATCACAGGCCAGTATCAACCGTGGGGAGTTACCCTTCCAAAATAGCTACTGCATCACAAAACACCTTTCCCGCAGAAGTAATGCCAGTCAGTTGCACAAAGAACTCAAATTCAGGGAATGCTCAGGCAAGGTCTAGCATGTTGGTCGTCCAAACTTCTAGCCTTGGTAATCCCTGCCTACATAAAATAGAAATAGTTTATTTAGAAGCAAGTTGCCAAATTCTAGTTATACGGCATTATACTTATTTTGTCGTAGTATAGTTACAGTAACATTGAAATATAGAAACACATTTCACTTTTTTTCAAATTTGACTGGAAGGACAGGTGAGAGTCCTTTTCTCCCTACACATGTGTCTTTATAACTAGCATTATTACTGCATACGTACACTGCATCCAAAGACTTTGTGCTGCAAATTCCTGGCCAAGAGTCCATCTGTTTCTAGAAATAGTCACATTTTTTGAAAATCTTTTGAATTCAGGATCTTCTTTAAAAATACATAATTTCCCTTTTTTCAGGTACTGGTAATTAATCTAGTCATCTGTTGGCAATGTCCAGTATCACCTGCAAATTCAAAATAGCTAGTGGTTAATTTGAATATGTTTTAAAACATACCTTTTAAAAATATTTTTGCATACTAAAGGTCTTTTGTGATAGTTTTTGATAGCTTTCTTAATACTTTAGCACCACAGAGTACAATTAGTGCTACTCAGCACAGGATTTAATCTTATCTCTACAGTTACTCAAAAATCAAACTAAATTACTTGATATTGTTACCATTTCACTGGAGCTACAGAGAACAGAATTGAATCTCTATAATAAATGTACAAATTTAGATGCAATCCAAAGTACACTAATGATTTTGTAAAGGGATTTCCTGGAAACTGTGTCCAGACTACTGTACTTCGTCATGTAGTTCATGAGCCTGCATCTTCCACACCTTGCTACTTAAGCAACACACAGGTTCAGCTTTTTCCTTGCTATTTTTATTATTACTAATCAGTCACCAAGATACTTATCACAGATTAATTTACACTTTGATTTTAAGGCTATGCTTTTCATTATATTAAGTGAGATTAGTCATGCCATCAGTGTGAGATTTAGGGTTTTTTTAAATCTGAAATCACACAGTTAAGCGTCAGGTAAAGTTAAATATCTTCTAATAATTCCTTCAACTTTTCTTTTAAGAAGTGCTTTCCTCTTAAAATGTTTTGTTTGTTTGTTTGTTTGTTAGTTAGTTTTTTTAAAGTATGTTAGTAATGCATGTACTACATTTCTGGGGGAATGTAAGATTTATTTTGGTTTTTTTCCCCTCAACAGATGAAGCCCTAAAAAACCACTTCCTTATTTTCATAATTCTAATCCATCACAACAAACACCTTTGTTACACATTCTGTTGAATCAGGAACAACTTGGCTCTATTACTGTAAAGAACATGGCTGATTCCTTCCTTTTCCAGAAAGTAGCAATATTATGAAATAAACTGATGGATGGATCCACCTAAAAATAAATACATCCAAAAATGTTTTGGTTTTCAGCTGGTTTATTGTGTAATCATACGCTTCTGTGATGGAAGTGGAACAGAGCAGGAAAAAAAAAAAAGTAAATGGAGATACAGCAGTGGTGAGTTTTTCTGGAATAACTAGAATGTGGAATTATGGCGAAAATTGCTGCTGTTCTGTAGCAGCATAGTTCATACAGGTTTGTCATGAACACAAAGGAAATTTAACCCAGAGTCCCTCAACCTGAAAAAAAAAATAAAAAAATCAGAGCCAAGGAAGTTACCTGAAGGAATGTTTAATTTTTGGAGATTACTTTAAAGATTAAATACTGACTTTATATGCATGAAAATAATTACATACAAATTGTATGTAAGCATTAAAGATAATTAATTGCATAATCAAGAATTCTTAGAGACTAATAATTACATTTTATAAAATACTGGAAAGTGTATGAAAACTTTCCAACTTCTTGCTTGCATGTTTGTCTTTCACTTCTTGTTTTTGAAATGTCTTCAATTACATTAGGCTGATATCACAGTTTTGAAAATTCCATCTCCTTCAAAAGCTTTTCTACCCAAAGTCTTTAATTGTTTTATGACTTGAATCTTTCCACAGTAATCAAGTACAATGTGGTATCAAAACAAAGGATTAGGACTTTGTCTCTTCTATGTATTCCTTACCCTGACTGCACATTTGAAGAAGTCTTGCTCTCTAACAACTAAAACAAAGGATAAGTAAAAATGAAACCACCCCAATTCAGAAAACAAAATAAACAAACTTTTGCAAGGAGCCTATATTAGTACTCCCCATAAATGAAAGAAGGGTTACATAAGTTTTAATTTTTGTTCTGTAGGCACAATGTCATTTTAACTTGTCATCTGACACTTAGAAATAATTATTCAAGGGCCATATTGGAATCTTCATTCAGAGAGCTTTGTTTCAAAAAAGCCCCACAACACATGACTGCTTCCAAACTAGAAGAGCATTTAAGTCAAGCACTTTTTTTTTTTTTTTTTTTTTTTTTTTTAAATCCAGATATTCAGATGTCAATTTCTGAATGAAATTATTCTTCTTGACACTTCCAGGGCTCTGTGACATCTCACTGGAGCAAGGAGAAACTGAACTGAAACAGACTCCTCTTTAATCCTAAAGGATAAGGTTACTGATGAATGTGAAATTTCATTTGAGTTTCCACTATACACAAACAGCAAGTGTCACTTTCAAAAAGAAATCTGGGGGAAAACAGTTTATTTCTTCTAAAGGATTTTGTATGCGTTTGTGTGTAGGGACCTTAGGGATGGCCTGCTAACAGTACCTGAACTTATAATGGAATGCTTTTTTTCCAGCCTACCAGTCTATGACAGGATATGAAAGAGATACACCAATTACTGCTAGAGCATACATGTATTTTGCCTTTTTTTTTTTTTTTTTAGCTTAACATTATGAGAGCAACGGCCCTTTCATTGAGCGTAATGTGTGTATTGGAAGCAGTGTACGCTTTCTTCTGCCATTAGCCATAATATAACTGTTTCAGTCTGCCTCCTTATAGCCTAAAACACTGCTGCATAAGTTGTGCCGGTTCTCTCTTACACCCCTCACAGCTTTTCAAGTGCCAGTATCCTGTCTAGTCCAAGGCATCCAGTTTGCGGTCTACATCACCATTCCTCCCCCCTCTCAAAAAAACCAACCCAAACCCCTCAGATTCACCAGTGCTTCCTTTTCAGTGGTTTCTCCAAGGCAACGTACATTTACAGGTGGAATGCTTACTACTACTGTTTTTGACGTGACCATCAGTTTGAACAAGTGGAATTGGACATCAGGATGGATAGTACATCCACATTATAAGATCGACTTACTAATACTTGGATCTATAGCAACCATGAATAGACTATATTCTGAAGAACAGTGATATATGTATTTATGTAAAAAGAGAGGGAAATGAAGAATTCAAAACACTATCACTAATTAGGGAAGCTGTTCTAACAAAGTGGAGTAAATTCTCACTTGAGAAAAAATTTTAAGACTTAAAAGAATAAAAATCCTATTAAAAGTTGCAACCAAATTTAGATAAATTCAGTTTGACAGATAAAATTAGGAGAAATACGATGGAAACAACTGGGCATGGAAGTACATTTTTCAGTATTAGTCATCATTTTAATAATGTTAATTGAAAATACTTTTAACTGTTACTGATTATTAGGGGAGAGGATTTACTTTGTACTATACAGCAGTAATACAGATAGAAAATTAAATTGCTGTGATTCTCTGTCAAAGAGTTTGGAGCCAGTTCTGAAGAATGAAAGTGGTAATATCCTGAGTTAAAGAGAAATCCTTCAAGACTTTCCTAAAACTAACAGCTGAAATTAAGGTTCTGCTGACTGTATTTAAAATTTAAGTGTCTATGGGATGGAAATGCTCATGTTTTATATGGGTGGGGGAGGACAGACATGACAAACAACTTTACAATCCAACTTCCTAGAACAGAGGGCACTCTGAGGGACTTGTTTTTTGAACTGCTGAAATTTCCAAGGATTGGTAAATTAAGCTACAGTACTCTATGTGTAAAACTGAATTCCCTACTGAAACAGGCTTTAGATTTCAAAGCCTCTAGACAGATCTTTATGAGGACCAGCAGCCTTCTGAGTTTGCTTTTGTCTTATTCTTTTTCCAACTATTTTAGCTCACCTCCATCCAAAATAAATCTAAAGCACCATCTTTTTTTGTACTTCCCACTGCCACTGAGTTCTTGCCTTTACAACTCATCACAAACATGAAAATGTTGAACTCTGGAGACTAGACCTTTTTCTAAGCTGGAAAACCCAACACACAACTTTTAGAAGTTTGCCTGAATTCATCAGGTACTGCATGGTATAAACTAGAATACTATCCACATTGTATGTGCAGTTGTCTTTCCATCCTTTTTTGAGATCAGATGATCTCAAGTGACAAGAACTATCAGAAGTTTTTAACTGTTTCCAAAGAAGTAAAAACTGAACAAACTGACTCTTCAGTCTGGGGAAGAGATGAATGAAGTTAAAATGGATATGAAATGATTAATAAAAAAAGGAATAGGAAATATTTCCTATACTTCCCATAACAACAACAACAAAAAGGAGGGTATACTTAACGGAAAAAAATAATTATATTTTTAGTTAAAAGCAAGTTGCAGAACATGTTGCCACATCAAATAGTGGAAAGACTAGACAAATTTATGAACGATAGATCCATTATAGATTACTAAAAACTGAGGGCAAACTATAGCTCAGAAAGCTCTTAAAATTACTGTTTCCCAGTAACGAGTAGGGTATGCCAAAGGAAGAGTCACTCTGTGCTTTCTTACTACTCTTTATCCATTCACTACTGTCATTTAAAGACAGGATAGTACCTTGGTGGATCTTCAGGCTAGTCCAGCAGAGCA
Source organism: Numenius arquata (assembly GCF_964106895.1). Taxonomy (NCBI): domain Eukaryota; kingdom Metazoa; phylum Chordata; class Aves; order Charadriiformes; family Scolopacidae; genus Numenius; species Numenius arquata. Next base: position 59,911,887 of record NC_133579.1, on the reverse strand, counting down.
TTTCTTACATCAAAAGCCACTCAGTATTTTTAAGAAGTAGAAAGATGAGGATTAATACTTCATTGACAACAGGGTAAAGAAGCTTTATGTAAAAGCCAAGGTCACCAGAAGATCAGGTGCTCGAACTGGAGCAGTAGCCCTTATGTTCTCTTTCATTCAGACCAGTGGCACTTTAGAATCAGGGTTACAGAGGCAAGTTTAGAAAGTATAGGCAACATAAATATACTGCTTATTAAATTTAAATGTTATCAGGAATACTTAAAATTAAATATTTTCTTGTCAGTAAGGCAATTTTCATTAAGTCAATGTTTCCATGGGGAATTTCAATTCTCCTGAAAGTTTTATGTTCTCCTATCAATAAAATCATAAGACACTTTTTTATTCTTTGTCTGATCCAAATCAGAACATCTCAACATGATATTTAAAGCAACTCAATGGATTCTGCTTTAATGTAATTTAAAAACAATTTAATTCCCTTTCCCACAAAAATTGAGATGATGGCCTCTCCTCCAAGCTCCTAAAGCCCCCACTCTTTTCATAGGATCACTAGCCCTTCCTCAGAAGATGATGCAATTCCTCACATTATGCAGGCATGCCTCCTACCTGCCTGTGCGGGAAGGACAAGAGAGACACAACTCTTGGTGCATTCTGGAAGAAATAACTTGGCCAAAGATCCTGGTTCGTTTGGGTAAATACTATATTCAGGCTCCTAAATGACAACACCCTGAATATGATATGCCACAGTGGTGAAATGCAGGTTGAAGTATCAAAAGTCAGCTCAACTACAACATTCCCAAGAAAAGATGAGAATTCCTACTGCCAAAAAGTTAATTTCAATTGATTTCCACCAAGAAAAAGCCCCACTGTCCTCTGTTGTTCCCCCTAAACCCAGTCAAATCCTGTATGTCAGAATTTGCCTGTGTTGGAAATTTTAAGTTTTAGCTAGCTCTTCACAGAAATGCTTTCAGTGAGGACCCTGATGTTTGAAGTTAATTAGATTCCAAGAGGTGAAAGCAGAGGACACTTGAAAACATGTAACACTTTTAGAGCAGAAAGCCACCACACAGGTAAAATTCAGATTACTCCAGACACCAAAAGCGAGACGTTCTATACCTATACAGCCTGCTACAGTCTCCAGATGTAACACCCTCAATGAAATCCAACCATACCCTACAGCAAGGTGATATTCAGGCAGTCACATAGCTGAGATACCAATGCCAGAGACCTGTGGTAATGCAGTGCCTTATAAATGAAAACAAAACAAACCACACAAACCCTCCACATTTCCATAAGAATATGTGAAAAATACCAGCATAACTGAGACAGTGGAGTCGAACACAATGATACCAGGTAGTTTTCCTTTTGTATGGACACTAGTGCCAATTTAAGCAGACCCTGCTCTTTGGACCCTCCCTTCCCCCCGCAACATTAGCATGGGTTTTTTAGCTACACAATGAACCAGCCTGGGAAACAGATCCAGCTTTAATATGTCCTCATAAAGAAAAAAATATTTTAAACTTAAATTGGTTTTCAGTATCATGTTGCGCCATTATTGCTCAAAAGCTTTGCCATGCAAAGGGGCAGGAAGAAGCAGCCAGGCACAGGAAAAGAACTTTTCTGGTTTTTATGGCACCAGTGCTAACATGCCAACATAGCATTAATTTTAGCTGTGGTCTGATTGAACAGAACGAGAGTCTACAGATTCTTACAGGTAAGGTGTTATGTTGCAGGTAAATTATAAACTATAACTGAAACAGGCAGTCATAATTTCACTATTACTCTTCCCCATCCCTTATACCAATTACACAGTTGGGGAGTTGGACTAGATGATCTCTAGAGGTCCCTTCCAACTCTGACAGTTCCGTGATTCCATGATACAGGGATATTGTAGCTCCTGAAGAATTACTTTAATCAGTGGAAAACAACTAATTCTGAGGAATAACTGGATTGTTTTTCCTTTTATTCTTTTTTGTTTTCTATCAACTAACAGGCAACATAAAGGCTTTTTGTATTCCTTTGAAACCAAGAACTTTGAGAGTAACTAGCTGATGAAACTGAAACAGAGAAAGGTCTTCTTCAAAAAGGAAAGCTGGGTCTAGCTCAGAGACCTTGTTGTTGGGTTTGATGACCTTTCAGGCATCAGATATAGTTTCCACCGAAAACAGCTCTTCCCGGGAATTGCAAGCTCTCTCTTCTACTTGATGTGATTTCACAAACCCGATGACTGTAAGAAATGTAACCACTCTGTGATAAATCAATCACAACTGTTCTTGTGCAGATACCAGAATGTCCAAAGACTTCTTGTAGTGGGTCATAGAACACTTTGTCCCACCGTCACAATATATTCTGTCCTACAGCTTGTTTTTATCTTCTCTTTTCCTCTCTTCCTCCCCACAATCAACTGCCTCCTAATAACTGAGCCCATTGAAGATTAACTAAATGATTAAGTACTACAATGTTCCTACCCGGTCAGCAAATAAAGCCAAAGCCTTAGAAAGTTAATTTTGTCACATCACCTAGCCATTTCTCTGGGCTTCATGTAAGGGAAGTTTCGTGAAAACAATTAAAGTATTTCTGACACAGTCCTACTCTTTGCACCCCCAGGGTGCCCCAGACCCTTCCCTTGGAAATAGCACTGGAGCTCATCTGATCTCAGAGGGAGAGGATTCAGGAACCTTTTACCCCCTGTACTCTCACCTGGTATAAAACTCACCAGCTCTCCGAATTGCCTCACCAGTAGATCAGCTCCTCAGCAATGCTCATACAAGGACAGGAAACTATCGTTTGGGATGGGTCAAAAGGGAAACCAAAGAGTCCCCACCCAGCTCAGCTTGAAAGCTGCAATGGAAATGCACCTTGAAGCTGTTCATCTCCACCTCCTATTGTCTGGCTACACGGGTCCAGCCCCCGGTCATTGAGGACCTTTTCAAACCAGGAGTCTCCTGACTCATGAGTCATCCTACACTTTGCTGAGTAGTTAACTCCATACTCCTCAAATCAGCTGAATGAGTTTGGTGGGGGTTTTTTTAATGTTGGTTATCAAAAAAAAACAAACCAGCAACCGCATTCAGAGGATAAGAAATAAACCAAACCACACCGCATAGAAAGCCAAATTTAAAGGAGAAGATTAAAAAAAAAATGTTTCAGGTACTACAAATGGGCTAGAACAAAGTTCAGCTAGCTCTTGCTCAACCTGCTTTTTAAATTTACTTTTCCCACTCTATCCTTCTCTTCATCTAGCCACTAATCAAATCACCCTTAATTCAAATTTCCTCCCACCTTCTTTCCTGCTCTTTTTAACTCCCCTGGACACACACACATAAAATGGAAATGAATAAGATCAATTTAGTGAGAGTTGCTTTCTCCATCTCAGTTCAATGTCTTTTCACTCCTCTTCAACCATATCTGCAGCTTCCAAAGATTCAGGGTCCAGTTTTATTTCTCTTTCATTACATTTTGAGAACAAATCCTTTGTGATTCAGTTTGTTCAGCTTTTTCTGAACAACATATATATATTGTTCAGTATATGTAAAGTATACCTTTCCCTGTTGCACCAGATAACTGCTTTAATAAGAATGAATAAACTTGGAGGCATGGAAGCGGCAGAATGGATTCAACGGAAGAAAAAAAAAAGAAGAACAAACAAACAAAACTAAGACCACCACAGATTTTAATCCTGGTTTAAATCAAGGTTTTCCGCTTGCTTGAATCTTACATTTTAACAGCAGCTGCACCCTACATTCTAAGGAAAGGCACATTTTCACTGGGCATTATTAAGTCAAAATGATAAATACTGTCTTTTAACCGAAGTTGGTAGGTTTTGCTGAACAGGATGATACATTGCTCACACTTATTAGTGTGATGATAAGGTGTGAAAAGATTAACTGAGCCGAGAAATGGACCATTCTTAATCCTAAAAGAATTAAGGAAACTCTGAATATCCAGGGGTTTATTTATAATTTACAGGAATTTTTATTTGTATGTAAATTTAACTACAGCACATGAAGCTTACCTTTCTGATTGTTTATTTTAGTATTATTTATAGGTTATGCACTTAAATACTTGGTTGTTTTTTGGGTTGGGTTTGGTTTTTTTATTTAGCGTGATTTTATTATAAATTGTTTTGGGAAAATAATCAGTAGCAGAGAGCTAAACTTGGTTTTGTGTTTATGCTCAAAGATTTTGGAAGTAAAATATCTTAACTCATTCTTTTATTTAGACAGGAATATAGAAGACTGAGTAACTTGTAAAGCTAAGAAGACATTTTGGATTTCAGAAAACAATTAATTGACACGGTTGAATAAACTGAAATGAAGAAAGTATTTCTGTGCATCTATAAAAAATTTCCTACTACTGCTAAGAATGGATTAGTTACTTAAAATGCAGGTTTACTTAAGATCAGCCCATGACTGATTCAGTTATGTAATTCTCTGGCAGAAAAATACATTATTTTATACTTTTCAGTACCTTGGTAGGTGATAAAAAGTTCAGCCTTTAACAAATGTATCATATTTTAAGTATGTTTTTCAATAAAGTTAAATACTTATTTAAAAATACACCTAGCCATATCATCACATATTCAGAATTTTCTATTAATCTGTATCTTATTTGTTTATCTAGCATAATATTGTTACTTTCATGTTCTGTCAATAAGATTTTTTTAGTTCCTCAGACTCGGTTTTCTTACAGCTACCCAAGAGTTACTATATCTGTTAAATGTTATTACTTCACTGCCTAAGCCTCTCTCTCCAGAGAAAGAGAAGAAGTTATAGTAGTAAACATTGGCTAAATTAAACTCAGACCAAATTCTAAATTTAAAGAACAGTTTCAGCCAATTTTTTAGACTAGCAGTGGGGATCTGCTAATGCACAACAGCTGGGGACAGCTATTTAAATCTAGGAAATGAACAGTTTAATTAGGGAAGTATGTTAAGGAACATGAGGAGCCCCAACTACAGTATACGAAGATTCATTCAGATAACCATTTTCAGATCTAGGAATCAACACATGCTTCTTTCACATATTATTATGAAGTGTATCTGATACATGTACACCCTGTAATTGCTTCTGGCTTAAGAATCTACATACATACATGTTTCAGACATGAAAAAACAAACATTTTTTCAATATATCTTAAAATTGTTTAGGAAAAAATATTCAGTCTTAAAGGACAGTTTGCCTGAGTAGCATTTTCCACTTAAGTAAAAGTCGCAGGATTGGCTTTGCATTCTTTTAGAAAACAGAAGTGGATACCTACTACTTAGCAAAGCACCAGCATTTACTTTATTCGGAACTGTTTCCAACAAACTCTCCTTAATGGTGGATCCAGGCACAATGGATCTAAGGACAACAGTATGCTTTCATATTTAAAGACTGGTGTGAGACCGAAGGGTCAAATGTAAATATATTCAGTTTTCAACCACCGATTTTTACATTTAGGGGTGTGGTTCAACCATGCCAACAGAGTTTGCAAGATATTTTGCTGACTACCAACAATGCTCAAAATCAGCAACAGAGAGCTTACTGTGACACCAGAGGACATCTAAAAATATGCTCAGCTTGGCACCTGCCAAACAACTTGAAATCCTGCTGGTAAGCACTTAGTTACATAGTTGATCCAAAAAGATTTAGAAAAACAGTACGAGAAGAAAAAGACTAAACAGTAAGAGAGGGTCAACAGAAAGGAACAATAAAGAGTACACTCTGGAAAAAAAAGAGCATTATTTAAAAGACAAATCTGCACCCCTTGCTGTGTTCAGTTCTCAAGGTGGAAGAATAGATGGCATTTTTTTTTTAAGTGCTTAAGGAAATAATGTTTGAGAATAAGGATTCAAGCAGAAGGGGAGAAGGAACACTGTCTGTGAAAGAAGCCAAGTAAAAAGGAGGTGAGGATTAGGATAGAACAAAGGATACAAAGGTTGCACGTCGAAAGTACTGTGCAGCAGTAGTTCCATCAAAAAAGACAAGCACGTGGCTTTTTACCACTGTATGCAATAACAAATTTGAAAGTGACTTGGAGTAGAAGGTGGGAGTAAAACAGCCAAATGAAAAAGCAGGAAAAACACTGTGGGTGAAGAAGGCGGCTACCGCACTGCAAGCATAGCTGTTAAGACAGTTGCCTGGCCGATGCTCAGCAGTACTGTGATTTGAGAATCTAGACACTAGCTCCTGGCTAAACTCAGTCCAGACTCACAAAACACCACAGATGTGCTTAAGCCCCGGTAAAGATGGTGGTCCAGAAGTTATGCTCAGACTACAAGTCACACTCAGATTTCACTGAAGTCTATGCAAAACTCAACTGCTCAAGATGTGTGTAAAAATAATATAAGCAATTCTGAAAAAAATTAAATGAGGAAAAGGGTCATTTTGAGAAATGGCACACCACCATCACTTAGTTTTTCTCTCAGGCTAAACAAGAATTATTCCTGCAGTGGAACTTGACAGCACAGAAATTATCATCTTCTCTAAGTATTGCCTTCAAGAAAGGTGGTTTTTTTTTCCTCAAGAAAAGCGGCTGGATATTTTGAAGTATCTTTATGGTGTTGCAATATATTCTTCTGAAGACCTCCTCCCCCCAGCAACTGGTCTAAGGTCTGAACTTGAGTTCTCAACATAAAAGAATGTTTTTTATTATTTGCTTTGCAGTACAATCCCTACTGTGATTCCCACCTTACAGGTGCAGTGCACGTGTAAACAGGCAGATGGACAACTATATTTCATCAAACTTTCCCATGATCTGGCACTGACAGAGATTTGGGTACCTTCCAGTAATCTCTAGTGCCTTCTTAATTTTATTATGAAGATTATGAAGCTCTTTTGAGCAATATTCCTCCACAACACTGGGTGCATTTTGAGAACACAGTATTCTTGAGAGGGTTTCTCTGATTCCAAGACACTTTGGAAGATTATAAGCAAACAAATTCTTAAAGACAAAACAATTACACGAAGAAAAGAAGTTTCCTTGGGAAGGAAATGGAGGAGTAAGATTCAGAAGCCTTATAAAGCGTCTGACTGAGCCTCCAGAACAAAACAATTTTTTATACCACTGAAAAAATAAGAGAGCCTTGTAAGCAATCTTTGACACCTCTCCACATACATCTGTTACCACTGAGACCTAGACTAGACATCCTAGAGAGGACGTCTTAACTCAAGGGCAGAATTTAAGGAGCTACTAAGTGCTAGCAGTGAAAAAGTAATCTAGTACTCTGATTGCTCTTAGAGGAGGTTGCTGACCTGCCTCAGACAGCACTACAATTACAAAGCATCCAGAGGTCAATTTATTCCTTTCGAAAGCTGAACGGGAATTTGAGAAAGAGCTTCTTCAACACTTTGTTTTGTTTTCTATGAAAAAATTAGAAAAATATGGGAGAAGAGTACAACACAAAACTAGTTACAGCCAGATGTTCAAGCTGAGAATTCATTTTACTGAGAATGAACAGAAGCCCTTTAATGGCAACTTGCAACAAAGTGTTACCCATAGGGTGACCTGCTACCTGCTCATCCTTGCTTTCTTCCTTTTAAGAACCTCTTTTAAATTTTTTTTGGGGGAAAAAAAAAAAAAAGTACACCTTTTTCTTGAAGTTCCCTTCTGTTTCTCCCCCACCTCTGTGCTGGCACAGTTGTTATACAGATGCACATGGTACCTATTCAGAGAACTAATTCTGCTGAGAAGCAGACCAGGTAATATTTCTGTTTTAGCTGAATTTCTGGACCTGGTTCACATTCAGTCATAAAAGCAGATAAGCCAGCACAATGAAAGAGAACGCACTGGGAAAAAATCCCCAAAAAACAAATGTCACTTTCCCTCTTACGATTCCTGCTGCAGTACTAACTTAATGCATATGAAAACTACAGCCTAACAGTCAGATGGGGAAACACTAGTTTTATATCAAAGGAGTAGGGAAATATAGGGAGACTAATGGCCAACACCACTCCCACCCCTATATAAACCCCAAAACAATCATCATCACTCACAAAGTGATTCAAAAGGCCACCTGTCTTGTTTTCAGGGCTAGCAGCTTGTCCCCTACACAAACAGCAATGGACATCACGAGAAGATGGGACTCCCCACAATGAACTCCTGTTCCACATGGTTCCTTGCTCCTCTGCTTTAGAACAAAGTATCCTGAACGTCATAAGAGCAGGTTGTTCTGCTGCACATTGTACACAGAGCTACCCCCAGGCAAGCTTCAAATGCAGGATTAGACTGCTGTTCTGTAAGACTGTATCAAATAGGTAAATTGATGGAGGGTTGCCTTCAGCTTATCATTTCTAAGCATTGACCTGAACTTGCTCACATTGGGGCAGTCCAAATCAGTCCTTTATGTTGCTTTGTTTCTCATGCCAGGGAAGTGTTTAGACGCACGTTGGTTCACAACAAAGGAGGAGAAAATCATGCGTCTGAAACATTAACTAGTATTCCTCGAGAACTGTATTTCAAAACAATTGCTTTGGGCATTTTTAAAGCAGGCTTATTTCTGGAAATGCCAACATGCAGGACTGAGTCATGTACATCACTTGTGGTTGTTTGAGAACTGCTTGCTGATATGAGGAGCTATCAAAGTATTCTCAAAGTCAGCAAGGTACAACCAAAAAGTACCAGGTCCAAAATGCATGGAGTTCTTTTGATGTATGGCACAAATGGGATATTTGTGAGAAATATTTGTGCTTGAGTGTTCTTGGGAATATGAACAGAAAAATTTACATGTAGATAGCTGTGAACAAAGGACTCGTGTGAAATGTGGTTCTCTGAAAGGGTCAGAGGCCCTGAGGTGGAAAGTGACTTAAACAAAAAATTCCTCCCTCAGTGATGACATCAGTTTTTACCATTTGCTTGGGGAAGTGTGGTGGTGCTCCTATCAATGTTCTGATGTCTAAGCCTTTCCATCAGTGGGGCTTTAAATTATGTCTCGATCATCACAATTTGAAATCCATCAAGGCAGAAAACTTCTAGCTGTATAAGAAAGACCAATTTTTGTGTGGTCAAGTAATTTCCAAAATTAACAGCTAAAAGGGATTGGTAAGGAAGTGAAAAAGATTAGAAACTGACAATAATCCTCTGGTTTTATTTCCATATATCTACTAACAAATACACCTCCCAAACAGAAGATTTTACTGTTAGAGATGCAGAGGACAAGCACTGCTGCAGCTGACAGTGAATACACAGTTCTGAATTTATGTGTTGATTAGCGCTATGTACGACGAGAAAAAAAGTAGTCTGCTGTCTAACATTACTGTCAGCAGTCTCAGAACTGCTATTACCAGGACAACAAAGAGACCTTTCTCTTTTCATACAGTTGGTTTTCAATTGCTCAGCCCAATTATAAAATCTTGTGCTTTTACAAAGTAGGCACCAGAGGGAGACCTGCACTTTAGTTCAACTATGAAATAATGCAGTCATTCAAAAGTGGACAATCAAAGCCTCTTGGCCAATATACCATAGGTAGTTCCAGGTGAAATTGTTGCTAATGGGAGCACTCAGGGACTGGTGCTGGCAGTATTCTCTGTTTTAATGGCCAAAAAACCCTAAGAGTGTTCCATGAAGAAATGCAGGTTCTCAAATTTCAGGCTGTAGACGAGCATACCTCAACCAGTTTTGGCATAGCTGGGAAAGACCTGCTCTTTGCCACCCAAGCCCTCAGCTTATCATCACATCCTGCTGATGGTTACCACTTCTCAAATCTTCTGGCTGAGCTGCATATATAAGAACTCCCTAAACATGTCAGTCAAAATAAGCTAGATCAGCTTAAGTAATTTAAATAACAAATCTTTCCTAACATGGCTCAATTTGACCGAATTGGATTAGGGAGAGCTCCCATGAGCAGCTCAGCTAGCACACCAGAGAGGGCAGTAAACCCAGGTAGAGGACAGCGATGAATGCTTTGGGGTAGACTTGTTCTTCCATTGACAAAGCTATTGCTGAAGGAGAACTGTAAATATATATGTTGTAGGCAGGTTGCTATTGTTTTCTAAGCCTGACAAGAGACAGAAAGAGAAGCTATATGGACAGGAAATATATTATTCTCTTAAAAACAGGTACTCTTAAGTTCAAGTGGGGAAAGGCAAGGGGCAATGGCTTCTAGGAAGCAGGCAAGAGCCCAGAAAATAGATCCCATGCACATGGAGTCAAGCATACTAATTGGAATCCATATAGACAAATTAAAATAAAATCATTACTAAGAATGATAGGTCTGTTGGTATGGAAAAATCTATTGATTCCTTACCTATACAGCTGGATGTAAGGTTTATACTTATGATAATCAAAAGAGATGGGAACACAGAAATGCTCATTAGATATAGTCCCCCAACCCCATAATTTTTCTTATCATCCAAAGGGCAAAAAGCATCAACAAAATCATCAGCTCCTCATATGCGTTCCAAGTTAAGAAAATTATTGAGCAACAAAGATTAAGGAGCAAATCCTAGAAGGAAATCAGAATTTGACTCTGTTCTCTTATAATAAAACAACAGGCAGTCTTAGTCAATAAGTTTCTGGAAAGTTTGTGTTTTAATTTCCAGATTGAGAATTTGGGCTTTAGATTTTTAAGTAGATACAACCCAAGTTTTTAATGAACAGATTAATTCTAGATGCTTTCATCTACAAATACAAAACTGCTGGTACTTCAACTACAAAGTTATTACACCTGTAATGTAATTTTGCATGCTACTCTAAAGATATTTCATCATAGGGGAGTTGGTAATGAAATAATCTGAAATGTAGTTTCCTTACAACGTCAGTCTCTTTCAGAAGTTACACCACTTCCAAAGTTGCCAGCAGCTTCTGACACTCAGCAGATTGAACTGTCCAAGGATGTTTTTCCCACAGCTGCTAAAAGCAATACTCATGGAATTGCCAAGTTTAAACTGAACTTGCTCTTGGAGAAAATTCAGCCTCAAACTAACCCTATTAAGTAAAAGAGGAGGAAAAAAAAAAAGGTAGGGGGTTATGAGGGAGAATAATTTTCAGATGGATAAACTCCCTAAACTGACTCTGTGAAACCCTGAATATCAGTGTTGGTAGAGAGAACACTCAGCTAAGGAGGTGGGGGGAAGGCAGGATATCAACATACATTGCTTTGGAATTATGTGGGAATCTTGAGTCCTTGAGAAGAAGGACAAAGAGGAGCCCCTAATTATGTCAGCACCATGGTTGCTCATGGCTTACACTTCTCTCCTGGGAGCACCAAAGGGGAAGTACACCTTCCCACTGAATTCATCAGAAAGGGTACATTAGCTGTGCACCTCCTAGTTCTCTTTTAATTACAACTGCAAACTGTTTTCTTCCCTGACCACAGGACCCACGATCCAGTCTGTGCACAAATTAGATACAAAGAAAGAGAATTAAGAACTCACAGGCAACCATAAATCTGGCATTTCCTCAATCTAGAGTGTTTGAATTTGTGACGTAAATAACAGTGTTTTTATGATGTGGTATAAAATCTATAAAGGAAAAAAAAGAAAAGATGCTCAGACAGACCCCTTGCCCTAGAGACCTCACAATCCTCTTCCTTGCAGGGGTGCAAGAGTTCTATCAGATTTATCAAGTATATATGAACAAGGGGCTAACCTAAATGTAACCAAAATGTGGTTTGTTTATGCGCATATGTCTTTATCAGGCTTGCAAATTTAATTATCTCATAATTTGGTGGGAGTTGAACTTGAAACACCTTTTTTTTTTTTTTTTTTTTTGTGCTAAAAAAAGCATTGCCAGTTAACTATATCACAGAACAGACTGGGAATAGTTTCAATTATATTGTATCTCCTTTTTTTTTTTTTTTTTGTATCAGTCAAATAGTCTTTCTAAAAAGTGTCAAATTAATTATTTAAAAAGTTATGGTGAACTACCAAAATGTGCCCTAACATAAGGAATGTTTGTGTGGGGGTACACATCCTAGTTCGTTTCCATGAATAATATTCAAAAGTAGTCTGGTCTAATCGTCAAGCAAGTTATCATGAAATTTAGTACATTGTGCCTGCCTTCTATTTTCCCCACAAACCCATTAGCACAGGCACAGGAAACTGGTGGAAAGAAGAAGGAAAAGAACAGGCCTGACCAAAGTTCACCATTTAGATAGATACAGTGACTACACTCACTAATTGCAAGAGTGGAAAAGAAACTAAATTTACAGAGCTTTGTACTCTGTGCAATTCATAGTTGTTTCTCCTATTTGAATCATGTTTTCCTAAAAAGCGTGAGAGGCTAAAGCCACTTTACAAGGAAGGGCATGGTAATTGAAGAGGGAAGATGCTTGTTTTCTTCCCAAAGGATGCAGTGCACACTCATGTACATACCCAGAGTAAACATAAACTCTATAGCATGTCCCAAAGAAATCATATAGATTTTAGATACACAGTAGAGCATCTCAAGAGGCATATCGCAAAATAACATTCAGAGATTGCCACAAAGAAATACCTAGATATGTAAGCCTGTCTACTCGTTAGGTCCCGGTCTGATTGTTGGTCCAGTTTTCTGGAAGTTTCTCACATCTAAGTGATGCCCATTTTTAAAGTTCAAATAGATTTTCCTTGATATATCATTTTCCATCATACTGTCCTTGAAAATTGTGATATTTTAAATCTAAGAAAAGTGTAGGTCTTAAAAACAACATTTCATCCCTTCAAATATTTTTCAGTAAGATCTTAATTACATTACTAACACATTGTGAACTGAAGAATCTTAACTTGCAAGACATGGTTTAGGCACAACTTTACTCTTAAAAAGCACTAAAGTAATTCAGAGACCTTTATCATAGTAAACAAAATCACCATTCAAATCAGAAAAAAACTAGAATTCAGGAAATCAAATTAAAGATTTTCTGATAAAGATTTTAGATGCTCAAGTCAAACATCTGAAAAAATCCAGGCAAGCTGAAAAGCTACATATTGAACTCAAATTCTATTGCAAAACTGCCTTTAATCTGGAATAAAATTTGTAAAACCACAAAAGTGTTCAATAACAAACGTCTGGAAAACTGTTCCTGTGCCATTCACAGAAAGTAGGATTTTATATAGAGCCTTAACTTTTTTTTCCTCTTGATCATAACAACCTTCATTCCACATGCAACTTCGGCTTTTGACCGCAGTTACTCCGATGCAATAGTGCTCCTGGAGTTTAACAAAACAGAACATGGCAGGTAGTGACAATAAGAGACAAAAATCTACATCTGAACTGTTAAAACCAATACAAAAAGTGCACAAAATAAACAAAAACTGCAACAAAGGGATTCTGACATATTCACCTCTACATTCATCAAAGAGTAAGACCTACTTAGCCTTTTTTACACTGTTTATGAAGTAAGTTGAAGACTAAGCTCAATAGCTGTGACACAGTTAAAAATAGCTGTACGGCTTAAGCATGGCAACTCATACTGCTCCACAGCAAGAATTACCCTCCTGGTCAAAATATTTGCCTTTTCAATGAGCTGAACTTTCAGGTCATCTGTTAACAATGTAGATTCTTTCCTGTCTAGAAGAACTATATTGTCTCTCCTTTAGCAAATAGCAGGGTATTGTTCCCAGCTGGTTGCTAATTCACACAATTATTATGTAAAAATATTTCAAAATCCTATACAAAAGATGTATGTATTGCTTGGATAATCGCATATTTTGATTTAATAAATCTCATACTTAATTCCTCTGCATGTGTAATATAAAATTTCACCTCATCTTTATTATATCCTATCCCCACATCCCCAACTCTCTTTCCCTTCTCTTTTCAGCCTTCCCTTCAAAAATACAGACACACGTTACAACTGAGAACAAGGTGCCTTTGATGCTGAAAACATTTTGTCACATTTTGTAGATGACCTGTGTGAGAAATAATCTTTCAGTTTGCCTTCCTGTATAACAGATAATTTCACGCCAAAATTTCTGCATCAGGCCCTTATATTGTGCTTGAACTAAAGGCATCTTTTTGGAAAAATTCACAGCTTTTTATTGCTGACATATCCAGAACATCCTTAAATAAACTGTTCTAATAGATAACTGCCTTAAGTTTTAGATTTATTATATTTCTAGAAGAAATACACCTGAGTTCAGCTTTCAGCTCCTGTATTTTGTCATACCATTGCCTACCATACCTAAAGGACTGCTCCTTCTGAAATCTTTGCCCCGTACAAGTACTTACAGGCCATCAGTTTCTTCCTGAACTTCCCTTCGCTAAATTAAATAGACCAATCTTCTCCAGGCTCTTCCTATACACCAGAGTTTGTTCACTTACTTGTTTTTAAGGTTTTTAATTGTCCTTGACATGTTTTTCTGAATCTTTTGAAGTTTATCTAAGGTTTGGGGGGGTGTTTTTACATCTTAAGCTCAAACAGGATGTCATTTTCCAACATCTCACCAGAGCTATACAACAAAATGAAAGCACACTTAATTCCACATGAGATCCCCTACATCCATATATGGGACTGCATTATGCATTTTAGCTACTGTCTCGTATCACTGAATTACTCCTTTCCAAAGTACTACTCTCCATCCTACATGTATGATCATCTTACCATCTAGACAGATATATTTAGCTATATTAACATATGTTGAAATGATCCCCATTAACTAAGTACAGACCATCCTTCACACTTACTAATCCATCAATTTTTTGCATCTATGCATTTTACCAGAGATTATATTCTATTTTCCTCCAGATCATTATCCAAATCCTCAAAGCAATGGACTGTGAAAGAATTCTGTAAAATCTAACATGAACGTCCTTCATCTATTACTGCTTTATGATCCGTCAATTAACCAGTTGGAAATGTATTCAGTATGGGCCATGTTGACTTAGCAAAGAGCTAGGTTTTAAAAATCAGAATACCATGCAGTACTGCATCAGGTGCCTCATGAAAGCTTACTATAACTATAGGAGTATCTTTGTCAACCAAAACCTTTTAGCCTCAGAATAAAGCAATAATTACATACAATTTCTAATCGTCATGACCAGTTGGGCAAGCAGTGACTCTGCTTTCTTCAATTTTCTGCTAAGCAATTCTCATTTCAGCCTTTCCATAGTTCTTTTTGTGATCGTTGTCAGCATGTCCAGTCTAGGATTTATGTCATATTCTGGCTTATCCTAGCTTATTTATACCTCTACAACAATTAAAATTAAAACAAAACAAAATACAAGTCCCAATATCTTAGATATCTTCAGTTGGTTGGGTTTACTTGTTTGTTTTAAATCCTGACTCCTGTAGACCAAAGAAAAAAAAATAAATTTGTTTCTCCCTACCAGAATAAAGAAATATTTTTGTAAGCCACTGTAAATTGTGAACACAACATCCAGATTTTGGCCAGAGAACAACGGGACTTTGGCTCACAGCATGTTTTTTAAAGGATCATAGAATAATATTTTTTGCAGTATTTCTGTCTCTTCTCCACTATTATTTTCCCTATCTAATAGACTCATGTCATTACTAGCATTTTTTTCTTTCAATAAATAAGAGAATTTTCATGTTGTTCTTAACTCCATTGATAAAAGGCTTATGATTAGTGTCTGCAGCTAATAGCCACTACTGGTCATGGTATTTTTTCTGAATCTTCATTCATTTGAATCTTCACCTCTGCCTTACCCTATGACAGTTTCATACCTATCCCTAATGACATTTCATTGCAAGAATTACAAATGTCCTGGGCAACTTTTATTTTTAAGTAATATAACTTTGAGACAAAATTATTTTCTTTATATTTTCAGTAAAATTTGTATTACATTATTTTTAGGAAATTGCCCTTTTAGAAAAGGTGATTATATATTCTTGGCAAGGCCTGTATTGGATAGAGCAGACTCAAATAAACAATGATAACTATCAGTCCTGATTGATTTCATGGAAGTGATCTTCTATTTCATTTCATTTTTGTCAGAGGAGTAAAATTGAACAGAACAGAATTTTTTATACTCAGAAAAGTATGATGGATGACCTTCACGCAATAGAAATTCCAGGTAAATTTTATTAATGATCATCTAATATAACGACTCTGAAATAACAATGTATAGTTTCATTGCATTTAGACATTTAAAGAATAATTCCTATATCACATAAATCCCAGGAAAGTGTACCTTTATCTCTATAAAAAGAAAGTCCTGACCTCGTAGAACTTTCTGAGGCAACTCTCTACCCTTAAACATACACTTTGTTTTGTTGCTCTTACCTCGTGAATAGTCAAAAATACAATGCAGTGTTTTAATCCTTGCTTTCTGGGTGTAAAAAACTCAGTGCCTAGGCCAGGCTTGCTGTTAATACAATGTCAGAATTGAACCACAGAAGGAAAATGGAAGGGGCAATAATAATGGCCTGATTTTATAATTTTATTCTGTTCTTAATAAAGTATGGTACTCAATAAAAACTGGCACAGGGGAAATCTGTTTGACTTAGTAATTTTCACATAAGTAGTCTAAAGTGTTTGCTGTTTGTCTTTGGTTTTAAATACTTTGTTGGCAAGTAAATAAATTTGAATATATTGGCTTGAGTTTCCAGACAATGATCAACAGAATTTTTTCAAAACTGACTGTAATCTTGTTTTGTAGTTTACATTATTTATTTAATAATTTGCATTTAAAAAAACCCCAACCCTAAATGAAGGATCAATGCCAATGGCTGGCAATGCCATTACACTGTACAAGTTCAGAAGCAAAGTATAGCTTTTAAACTTACTGCTACACGCACCTGTTAAAACAGTGACTCACCTGAATATACTTTAATGCAATCTTAATTTTTGTGTGCTACATCCTTGAAATAACCAATATTTTAATCTATTTTATGTTTTCAAACTGTATATAGATGCAGACTGCATTTGCAATAAGTATATTAAATCTTTTTAATAAAAGAAAATTGCCTTTAAAATGCTTAATAAATAATCCAGTCTTTTTATAATCATTTAACATCTAGAAATAATACATTTCTTAATTAAGTATTAGCTACACCCAAATAACTGACAGAATATTTTTGTTTAATATAAACAAAATAAGGGGCCTACACACACACAGAATGGAGAATATTGGATTTGAGGCACTTACACTACTTGGCTGCTTTCTAAATTCTCACTCAATTACTATCTGTGTTCCCAAATCCTTCTATAATACAGCACTAGGCTTGTAGTCTTTAGTAGATATTATTCTTTCCCAACCAGTTTTTATTTATATTTTGGAAGGAGTTAAAGAGCAACACAGTTTACTTGCCTTATCAGTTTTCCCACCTTCACATAAACACATTCAAAGTGAAAATAATTTGTTCCTGCCCGTGAAACTGAAACCAAAAGTAATTAAAGCATTTTTCCACCGAAAAGATATTGACAGCACTTATACTTTGAACTTTAAATCCATTGGAGGGGCTAAAAATAATCTTTATGAATATCAGCATTTTAAATTATATGCAGCTTAAAGTAAGCTCAACTACAAGGAGATATCCCGTCCCATCCCACTCCTGCCCACTGCCCATTCAATGGATAACAAGACTTCTTAGAATTAAAGGATACTTTAAACTACTCTTGTATGTCACCCCCATCTTCAGGCTGGGTTTGCACAACAGCAATCAAGGTGGACTGGGAAAAGACAACCTTAGAGGGATGCAGAATTTTCATTACTGGTATGGCACACTGAAAGTAACAAAAAGTTTAACTATAGCAGTTACAAAGATTGCTGAAAGTAAAATTCAGGGAACTGTTAATAAGTAGCAGTTATGCAGCACTGAGAAGTAAGTGGAATCCCAAATTGTTGCAAACTCGAGTTTTCCATTTTCACATTAAAATGGAAGCGTAACCAGCCACTAAAACTATACAGCACAGCATCCTCTACCCTCACTGTGATCACCCCATCACTCGGTGCAGCCCCTTTCTCAGGGGTGCCTCTCCTCGCCCTCTCCCTGCATGGTGCTGCACGACCTCAAGGTGCAGTCCCGGGACACAAGCTCTGTGAGTCAGCACAAGCCAAGGGCAAGAAGCAGTGCAGCCACACTGCAAGTCAGTCCAGCGAGTTGATCCAGCTGAAAATTAAACATGCAGTTTGACAGATTCTTTTTTTTTTTCTAAACAGAGCCAAGTCATTGCTGCAACCACCCCCCCACATCTACCCAGTTTTTTTATCCTGTCTCCCTTAAACCATGCCACATATTCCTGCTCCTTTACTTGAAGTGGCACCTCTTGGATTTCATCCCGAGTCAGCCAGAAAACTGCCGAAAAACTATTTCTACAAAACAAACCAGTGGACAGCCTTCAGCTAGACAGGCTTCCTTAAATGGCATTCACCTGACCCAGCGACACAAATCAGTGTTGGTGCAAAGGAAGGGAGAAGAATGAGTGAGTAGCTTGCTGGAGGAGACACTGGTGGCAAGCAAGGCCAGCACTTATATTTGCAGCACTCAAATTTGCTTAAGCTGTAGGGAACAGAGCACTCAGACTCCCAGCTGAAAGCAGACAAGGAATAGTTGCCTTCCTTAATATTTAGTACATTTCAAAACTAACTTAAACATCACACCACTCAATGAAACATTAAGGGAAAGAAAGGACACAAATGCTGTCAGGATACACAAACTTCTTCCCTTTCTTCCCCTAGTCTCAGGGCTCGCTCACTGAGGCTGTTCTTCTGTGGACATCACTTAGTAGCTCAACAGCTCCTATGACCTTCCACACCTGCTTCATCACCCTGGCAAATATGTGTATGGCCATGCATTGTACCAGACTGAGGAACTGATTCAACCAAATAAACGTTTTTGGAGCCAGTGTCTTTTTATTTGGTTGTTTTTAATTACACTAGATCAATCTTCCAATCTTCTTAACACGCGGTCAAGCTGCTGTTGTGGCTCAATGGAAGGAACAGCTGAGTGGTCCGAGGAAGGACCTGCTGAAGTCCATTATAAAGTACTGCCACCCAAAAGCCTTCTGAGATTTAATGTAAAATGAAGTAAAATACAACAATTATGGTTTAAAACCATAACTTGATCAGTTACTGTCACTCAGATAACAAAACTTAACTTAGACCGTAGTAGCTCAGTGCTGTGCCGAAGCACTTTATATTTCAACAGCACAATCCCTTAACAACATTCACCTACTAACACAGTTTACAGTCCCAAGGGAAGGTCTGTAATGAATGAGAAGTTGGGTATTATCCTGCATTAGGTTCAGAAGACAGTAGAAAAACTAAAAAACCCCTCAGTGCTTAGGAGGTCACATTTAAGTATATGTAACTTAACTGATGAAATTAACCCAACTAGCCTTTCTATACCTCTTTGTAGAGAAAGGGGATGAAGTCTGATGACCTTGTAGAGGAATTTCACTTAGATGGTCCAAATGGCCTTCTGGATGACTCTCATCACTGATTACAGAGGATATCAAAGATAACACTGCATGCTAGTTAAATACCTTTCTGCAGTTAGCCCCACCAAAACCAAACCAAACCAAAAATCAAGATAAAAGGGAGACAGGCTTGTCTGTGGCTTGTACTTGTAGCATAGCTTCTCTCTGTAAGACCCAATCAGCCTGCTCTATTTTAGTCTAAGATGTTCTGACAACATTTACTGGGGGCGGGGGGGGGGGAAGGTGTGTAAGAAAAAAGGCTTTATTCTGCTTGTCCTTTGGCTCAGGGATTCAAACTTTGTCAGGGAGATGAGCAAATGATTAGCAATCATCTCTGAAATATTCAGTCTGAGTGATATGCTCAGTGCTAGACTAACTATGACAGAGGAAAGAGAGAATTATATTTTTCAGGACAGCATTCAGTTGTCCTAAAGATGAAAACCTCCATCTTTCCCCAACAACCCCTGCCTACCCACAAAAGATAAGGCAGGTCTAGCAGGATATGCCTTTCTTCTACTGCATAACAAAGTTCCAGTTTCTTGCTCAGAAAAAATAAAAATCGTCTTTACTTTACAATCAATAGATAACTGATTCCACACTGAAACTGCCCTTTTCTGAACAAGTTGGATGGAAAAAAATTTTTCTGGTGGTTTGGCTGAAAACACAAGAGACAGGTATTGGGAAGACATTGGGAAGGTAGAGCTCAAACATTTGACAAAAAGGACAAATAAATAAAATTCATTAATTCCCATTATTTATGAAAATGTCCATCATGAACAAGCAGAAAAGGCAAAGGACATTATTTTACTTGACAGTAAGAATGTCATAATAAAGCAAATTATTTTGTGTGCATGCAAGGAATCAGTTTTGTTACATTTAATAGCTTTGATTAGAGATGTATGTGTTCAAGTGCAGAGGATTAACTTCTTTAGAATAAACTAGGTTGTAATTACTCAAGTATTTTAACAATGAATAAATCAACCAATATTGAATATATCCAAATAACACGTAGCAATAAAGACAGGAACTTTCCATTTTACACACCAATATGAGTAAAGAATGATTAACTAAGATCTTCACTTGCACTGAAAAAAAAAAATTATGTCACACTATCTTAACTGTAACAACTGACAGCTGTCCATCATTCATTGCTTTTCATGAGTATCCAAAGGTATGAAGAACTAGACCATAACAAAAAACTTTATCTGGATAAACGGAGGAAAATAACATAGGAATAGGTATAACTGAGTAAAGTTTCATCTGTCACTATGGGTGGATCAAGACCTAATATTCCTGGGGTCAGAAACCATACGACATCTTAGTGCTCATTCTGTCTCCCCACTAAATCCACATTTAGCCACTAACGGCAGCAGAGATAACATCCAAAGCACCATCTTATTCAATATGCTTGCTCTGCATTGCAACAGTTTTGGGGCAAAACGGAACTTAAAATTGAAATTGATCCTTGTAAAGAATTGGTTTTAAAGATAAGTTGGTGTAATGATTTATCTCAATATGCATTTTTTTAAAAAATCCAATACAAGACAAGCAACCCTGCTATTAATCTTTACTGATAAGAAAATAAAGAAGCATTGGCACAGTTTGCATACAATTATGACACACAGATCCTCCTGATGAGACAATAAGCAAGAACTCATTTTTTGTGTGGTTTTAAAGATTCGTGAAGTAGTAATTCTTCATATCCGTTGGGTTTCTGTAGTCATGGACATAAGCTAGCAAATCAAAAACTGCTTGATACACTGGCTTCCATGTTTTAACACTCCTACAATGTTCTATTTCAAAGAAGCATCCTTAAATACAATACTTTTTATCTTCTCATTCAGAACCTAATATTTTATTCTCGGGCAGTTTAAATAAATAAGCACAAATCTCAGGAGATCTGGTGAGTACAATGTGGGAAAGAGGAAAAACAAATCAATTAAGGACCTGCCCTGATACAAGAAAGATGCCTCTAACATGAGTGAAATAGAATCTGAAACACTGATGGATCTTTTGAAACAGGACACTATCTTATTTGCCATCGGCAAATTTTTTGTTGTTATTGATCATCATTCCTTGATGACCTGGGTAAAAATAAAGCTTTTCCCAATATTAATTCTCCGGAAGTCATGCCTCTCAAAAGTCATATGAAATACACTCATCCTAGACTTCTGTATTATATTGTCTTATGGATGTTTTTTTCTAAATTAAAACGAAACAGAGACCAAGTGTCCTTTACTCTCCCACTCAACACATACCCTTTTGTACAATCAAACCAAAACACAAAGTACAGAACACGAAGCATATGAACCACACAAAGAAAGGAACAAATTTGAAAACAATTTGTAAGCTGGGCTTTAACGTCCTCTAGCCACGTACATACACTATAAACAACCTGGTGTGCACCGACAGTTTAAATTTTAACTTTGAAACTTCTGACATTACTATATCATAAGTGAAAATTGTTTGACTCCTCTAAAACCGCACTAATTTAAGACTTCCATTGCTCTTGGACTTGTTTGGACATCTACTTATTCCTTCAGCTGCAAAGGCTGGTGGTGAGCTGTTCCTATGGACACCTTGGTCTTCCAGGGGAAGAAACTCTACAGCGTCACTTTCAGGAAGCATTAGAAATTGTTTAGCTGGAAATGCTCACTCAACTGACTGTCAAGTTGCTTTGAATACATCTATTCAGAACAACCATATTTATGATCTAATTTCACAGAAAAGTACACTAAGAACAAAAGCTCAAGATTTTCAGCCTGATGTAAACATCATTGTTTTTACTTTCTTTCTGTTCTTTTGTTCTCAGAAAGCAGTGTTAATCAAAGATCAAGTTTGGTCCTTATCTGTGACCCAAACAAGCGAGAAAAAATGTGCCAGCCTTGAAAACATGAGGGGTCATCTAAGAGTTACAGTATAGAGCTACTGTATGGCAAAAAACCTCCAGAGAAAAAAATCTCTCATTTTTTTTCTTTAAGGAAAAATTTTGTTGTCAGTCTTCCTAATTTTAGGAGGATTATATGCCAGTATAATCTACTACGGTTTATACTTATACACACAAAATAGTATTAATTTCAAATTAACTGCTACAATTATTATTACAAGTGATACTACAATTTGTTTTATTCTGTGGCCATACCCCTCCCTCTAAATTTTCTAGACTAGGAGTCTCTCACAAAAAGCAGTTATCTAGACTGTATTTTGGGATACAGACCTTAAGCACGTGAAGTCTCCACTGAAGACTTTGCAGGTATCTAGCATGTACAGCACTCGATGACTTTAGATATCACTCAGAGTTGGTGTTTCTGTTTTGTTTCATCACATACGCTAACAACGTCTTCTTGATAATTAAATTTCAAGTTAATACAGTGTTCAGTAACAGCAATGTATTCAGTGGTTATGACTCAGAAAAGACTTGTACAAATGCCTTAAGCTCTACCATTTGAACAAGACCCCAGCAAGTGTTTAGAAACTTTATCAGAAGAGAAACAATGAAAGTTTAGCCCAATGAACAATTATATTAGAACAAGTGAGTGACCTGGCAATCATATCATACTCCTGCTTACACCATGCCCTGCCAGGAGCAACAGAAACACACACGGCATCGCTCTTCCCAAGATGGGCCTGCCTTCGCCTGCAGCCGCAACCTCCAGCGGATGTGCACAGGGAATGAAGGTAGGCTCTGAACATCTGGGGAGCTCAGCTCATGCTGCTGGCCTTTTAAAACAAAGGCTGAAATGTCTTCATCCCAACAAAGCCAGCCACGAAAGCTCCCAATGATTATTGCTGTGCCACTTTTCCCATTTCTTCCCTCTACAGTAAGACATTATGGACCTGTGATAGGAATCAGGATGCTGAACTGGATGGATCTTTTGCATCAGTACATATAGTCTTACATTCTTGTCAGTACGTATAGTCTTACATTCTCATTATTTCTTAGAGACACAATCCCAGGTCTGTTAGCTTTAACCTTGTAAGTGACCTAGTCACTAAAATATGATGGAAGAGTCCCACTGTGCCAGCGTGAGGTATATTTTATACATATAACTGGGGAAAATCAGGTGCCGAAATCAAAACACAACAGATGAGCCTGATTTAGCAACTAGCCAAACAATAATCCAGCTAACTTTCCCAAAGTTACTTTGAATTATTTTGTACCCTTCATATTTGTATGTTGTTACTGGTAACAAAAACGTTATCAATATACAGATGATGTTTCACTGAAGAGCTGCGTTTTATGGAAGGAATTTCAAAAACTATAGATTTCTGAATATCCACCGAATACAACATTCAACACATCAGTGTCAGGAAAATATTTTGGAGTTAAGATATATTCATTTCAACACTCTTAAGAATGTAAGTCAATGGTTCACCTACATACATATTTACAAAATAGACACCTAACATTTTTCTATGACAAATACCTCACAACATACTTCCCAGAACTTGCTTTAAACTGTGGCATCTCCAAACCGAAGCCAAATTATTCCCTAAACCAAGCAAATTTCCATAAACATCTTCTACAGGAAGTGGAGATGCTTAGAGAGGTATTTAAATTTCTTTGCAAAATGAAAATCACAAAGTCAGTTAAAAACAAAAAAGAAAAGAAAAATGTACACCTCCTTGCTCCCTTGTTCAGGCAGGATACTCAAAAAATACCCAGGTTTTGATTTTTCAGATGCTACTATGACAATCAGCAAAGACTGAACATGAAGACTTAATTTACTTAAAAGCTGTGAAACTTTCAGAAACTGTGGGGGCAGAAGAGTTGGAAAGGCACAGCTACAAATGTGGTTAGGCCACTTAAAACACACACCTTATCTTTCCCCACAAAAAAAAAATGAAACTAACAAACCATCAGACGTAACATGGCCAAGAAGGAAGATTTGATCAGAGCTGTACTAATTTATTTTATGTGGTGTGATTATAAAATGTGAACCCCCACTGAAGAATCACAACAAAAGTGATAGCTACAGTAGATACTTTACTTCATTATTCAGTAAAACAAATATATAGTTAAAAGATATTAGTAATTATTTCCTTTCTTTTGCATTTTATACCAGTAAGGTGTCTTCAAAATAATTTAAAAATGCAAATCTATGGCTAAAAAAAGTCTTCTATCCATATCCATTCTATGTATTCATACCTATTAACAGATTCCTTGAAAAAGATCTACAGCAGGTCACTGTTAAGGGACACATGTAAATCTTCTGAGGATGTTTATGAAAACAGTAAATATTCTTGCCTTTATAGTGTACTGAACTGGTAACATGCCAATTTTATTTTCCACTAAGTAATATGGAAAGAAGTTCAAAGAAATTATTTCAAAGAACACAAAATTCTTGTGTGTAAATATTAAAAGCCCATCAAAACCTGAAAAATAAAAGCTCTTCTTAGAGAGATACTACAACCTTGGAGAATACATTTGATAATGAAAAATACAGAACTTTCATTTTCAATACATTTTCTGGACTAACAATATACTGTTAGAGAAAGCACATGGTATGTTTAATATGAAAATTATTAATGTTTTACTCAAAGATAAACAAAAAAACCCCAACAACCCCATATTTATTGACAAATAAGATTATCACATGCCAACAGTCTGTGGAGCTCCTGCTTCCAACAGACACTCCGAAATAATACATTGCCCAGTAACACCAGATTTGGAGTTTATTACAGAAGAGTAAGAGTGGCATTACAGGCCTTCATATCTGTTATATCCAACAGATCTGCACTTCCAGTTATCACATATTTAAGAAGTCATTCTGGTTGTCAAAATTTTGTATCAAATACAGCCTTTACAAGTGTGAAGTATTTACACGAGGGAGATGAAACCTTAACTATTAGTAACTTGTTTTTTCCACCACTTTGGCACAGGTCAGACACACTGCAGCAGTCAGGAAGAAATGAAGCTGCACCTACTGAGAAGTCAAAGAGGGACACGGCATCACTGACAGTGTTCCAGTGATAGCAACCTTCCTGAGGAAAAAGGGGCTGTCGTGTGTCTCATTAAGTCCTTTGTGTCCAATAATTTATCCTCATTCAAGAGGTACTGAACATTGGCATAGTGGAGGCAACCATCTGCAACAGTACAGTGTTGTAAGGTGGAAGTAATTATTCCATAACTCTAAATGTGACTAGCAACACATCAGCCAATCTTCAATTGACCAAAACCCTCAAGAAATAAAATCACAGTCTGCTGTGAAAGAATTATCAGAGCCTCACATGCTTTCTGGATGGGGTATCTCTCCCCCTCTCCTGCTTCCTCTTCCCCCCATCCTTTTTTTCGCTGATGGACATGGACAATTCAAAGCAAGTTACACAGAAAAAAAACCCATCTATTTTCTTAATATATCTATTACATATACATGTATATGTTTTGTGCGTAAAAACTGCCATAACATCTCCATATCTGTGAATCATTTGCGATCCTACACAGGAGCCAGGCAGAATGTCACTCCTTTGGCCGCCAGTGTTGGAACTCTGGGAGCAGCCACAAGAGCCTTGCCTGGCCAGTGCCACCGCAGAGGGCAGGGCATGTCAGAGGAGCGCCCAGTGGGCTCAGGCATTTCTCCGGTGGCAATAGCAGAAGACAGGCACCAGGCCTTCTTGGTCCTCTCTAGAGCTCTGGGACAGGAGATGAGAGAGAACTCAAGCTGGTGAAAAGCAGTGTGGCAAGAGACGTGGAAAAGAGATGAGTTTCTTGCACTAAACGTGGTGGCTCCTTTCCTGCAATGCTCTTGCATGAGCACTCTGGTTTAAAGAAGTGAAAGTCACCAAAGGGGCATGAATAGCTAATCTCCCAACTCTATTTTAAGTCAGATGTATAGTTCTTAAGGGGTGGAAGCACACAAACAAGTCTGATGTAAATTCCTAGTCTTATTTAGTTGGCTAGAGTTAGTCAAGCAAGTCTTGTCTCTTCTGAAACAAGCAATAACATTTGCACCACTTGTTGTCAAAATAAAATCTGAAAGATTCAGACATTACAACTTAATGACTGTAAGACCCCCTTTATGAATAAATGTCTCTGACATTTAATCAAGATCTTAGGAATCAGCACAACAGAGACAAGCAGCAGAAGATAGATCCCAAGATATTTCAGACTTCCTGCAAGACAGGGTGAATAAAAACAACCCATTTCAATGGGGGAAAAAATGGCTATTGTCCAAACAGGCAATTCTAATTTGTTGTTAATAGCAATGTTTCATCAAGTAGCCATAAGAAATTACAACAAACTCCAAGCTGTGCTTAAGCAAAACAAATGTTTAAACTTTCCAGTAAACACACACGAAATCTGATGAAGATCTGATCACTGCAGTGTTTCTAGGGCTGTGAGACCAACTTTGGTTTTAAGTGGGTAATTCTCATGCAGTATCAAATTTTCAACTAAATGACAGCATTTCTCCTTCAGTTTTCTGTACTCTTATCATTTAAAAAAACTAGCACAGTAGCTGAAGAACAGCCCATGGGATTACTTTTATTTGACTTGTGGCCACTACTGTATACATGAAGTTGAAATTTTCATAGAATACGTGTCTTTGGATCTTACTTATTAGGTGCTCAAACCTGACATATAGCCTAATGCAAGGCCATAGAACTTCAGCCTGTTGCTCCCAAAATTAGTTTCAGTTTGTAATTTCATGGTATCTGTATAATTTAATGTCAAAGGCTTTAGTTCTAAAAATAAAACCAAGAATATTGAATCATCATTGGAAGTGAAGTATCACCTTGAAAATTCTAGACATTGGGATGAAAAAAATGCATATGCATTTTGTAAGACACTTGAAGAATTTAGGAAAAAAAAAAAAAAAAGATGACATTTACCATTCTATAAAACATACAAAAATGTATAATTTTGGACTACAGGACTTTAAATATATTAACCTGCAATATTTTAATGAAATCAATTAAGTCACCTTAAAACACCAGGTTTACGAGTAACGTCAAGGTGAAATACAGAGTGAAGAAAAGTCACCGATGCACAGGTGCATTTGCAAAGTTCACACAAACGGTTTTGCTTGCTTCTTGGTATAACTCAGTAAAAACATTTGATATGAGTAGCATTCACTGCCCAAGCCTAACTATAGTTACGCAAATGTATCCAGTGGATCCAGTGGGCCATGTGTACCATCATCTGTACCAGTAATTCTCAGAGGAAAGATGGAAACATAGAATCATGGAATGGTTAGAGTTGGAAGGGACCTTAAAGATCATCTAGTTCCAACCCCACCAACAGCTGGTTGGTTGATTAGATACAATCTCCAAGATGCAGAAAACTTCCATGTACTTAATTTTAAAAAAAAAAAAAAAAAAGATACTAAATTTTATGAGAAAGAGACTCTTCCAAACTCAGCACAGCTTTAGTCATTGTCTACCAACCACCATTTGGTACTTCTGACCTGCCGGCTAACACATAGCTGTCCTGGAAAGTACTTTAATGGGATCACTTCCACTTTTCATCAAATAAATTTGTCATGCCAACCACAATTCAGGATGACTTCAATCCCAGACATCGCTGCAAGGGTCTGCCAGAGGAGGTCAAGTGATCTGACTGTAGAGAGAGCAAACATAGTTTGCTTCCAAATGAATCTTGTAGATGAGGTGCATACCATACTTCTAATTACTCCAGTGAAGATGATGAGAATAAGCAACAATCTTTCAATGGGTGGGAACCAGTCAGTAAAAGCAAAGCAAACTTGCCACAGTGTAAAAGAAAGTAGCCCTACTATTTGCCCAAGCAGGCAAGAGAACTTTCCAAAAGCCACAGTGACACTGACAGCAGCAGGCACACACAAAGAAAGATACCATAAGATGTCAATGTCTATTGAAATAAATTTGGGGGGGCGGGGAAATGACAGCACCTTTTCTTAGATTTTCCTTTGTCTTGTTCACCAGTTTCTCCATGTCTGTCCACCTTACTAACATGTTGGCACTTGAAGAATGAAACTTACAAACAGAAAAACTATGTTATTCGCCTCACCCATGGAGGTTGGCAACATTACTACTTGCTTCACTTTCCATCTAGAAAAAGAGTCTCTTCAACATTTTTCAATAAAAGTTTCATACTTTCTTCAGATTTTCTCCCCCCTCAAAAATATCAGGTAATCATTACCACAACCTCTAAAATGCTTGGGAACAAATGGCATACAGGATATACAGCCAGTCCAACAAAGTCACCCTTCCAGCCTATTAGTGTATTTTAAGGTTTTGATCTTTGAATTTCAATTCACTGGCCTACAGTTCAGCTCCCTCTCTCCAGACATGATATCCAGAGTAAAATGAAAAATCATTCCACATACAAGCGAATCCATAAATATTTTTTTTCCAGAAAAAAAAAAAAAGGAACTTACCTTCATTTTTATTGTTTATAAGAGGATTTATTGTTGGTAATTTGGAATAACCATGACACTTATCAGCAGGAGTAGCTGGCATTCATACTTAGTCTAACAATCGCAAGTAGATATACACTTTTTTCAATCAAGATGCAAGATCAAGGTTCAGAAGAAAAAATGGAGGTATAACAAATGGCACTGGATTTCAATCACCAGATTCCAAGAATATTGTATGGCATGAATTACAAAGAAAATATCCATGAAACAAAAGTAAAGCCCCAGTCAACAACATGGGCAGCTCACAGAAAGGTTTAAATTACCTAGTAGTGACATTCCACGTCAACTTGCACTTCTGTACTTCCCAAATTAGTGTTCACTACATTTAAATTATTTATTATTTTATGATTTTTCAGGCATGGCTATAAATTTCATTATAAGATAAAACTTGTCAAAAATGAACATCAATTTAGAAAAAAAAACCAAAAAACTGCAAAAGAGACAGCTTGACCACATCCAAGTCCAAAAGCATCAACAACTTTGGCATCTCAAATAAACTTTGCACTTACACAATTAAAGAATGTGTCCAACTTTTAAAATAAGAAAGTAGTTTATCACTTCAGGTGTTTTGCGAAAGAGGCTTTTGCCTGACAGACATCACACATCACCTGCCCAGTGAGGACAGCCATGCTCAACAGACTACTGAGCCTTTCACACAAGTCAACATTTCAAACACAACTTAAAACAATCAAGAAGAGTAACGAACAGTGGTCACTCTTAACATCAGTCCAATGTCCAGAAAATAGATTTTTTCTGGTCATTTTTTATGCCTATCAAAACCGATATCCCACTGTCCATCTTTGATCAAATTCAGCAACACACAAAGAGCAAGTATTGGCCACAGCACACTCTACGGGTGCAACTCCACAACCCCAACGGAACTTTTTCCAAAGTCAAAGCAAGTTTTTTGGCAATCCTTTCACATGCAGAGTGGTCCCTAAATTTCTCTCCTACTTCCAGGGATGATCCCTTCAAGATTGGCTTAAGCCACATTATAAGGATGGGGAAACTTGCCAAAGCAATTAACCATGATTTATCTGTCTTGGGAATACAGGCCTTTGGTCTTCTAGTCTATCAGTTCAGCACCTCCACTCAGCAATCAACATGCTTAAAATATATGCCCAACTGGGGCACCTTTCACTGCCTTCTATGGGTCTGTTCACCCATGGTAGCCCAGATGTAACTCCATTAAATGGGAGACACACATGCACCAACAGTACAGTAAGACATCTTCTGTCAAGTGTCCTGAAGGCTGTCTGTCTCTCTTTGACCTTAGCCTTCCAGCCTCTGGATACAAGTATTTTTTTTATAGAACACTGCCTGGCTGCACATTAACTATGAGATAAAAGCCATTTTTGGTTTTGGGTGGCCACTTCTTTACCCAAAAGACAAGAATGGCTCCAAAACAACAACGGCTTTTCACTCCCAGGGATGACTTCTTGTAAAAATAAAAACAAGGAAGTTAAATCCAAGCGAACCATAATGCTTTTCAATTAAGGGCAAGGATGTGAAATTGCCACACATAAGACAGGAAATTCAAAGTTAGGCTGTCACCTCATTCCCTTCTTCACCCCAAAACCTTCCTCTCCCGTCAGCACACCCTTTGGCCACCTCCCGAGTGACGAGTGAAGGATGGCGTGTCGGAGCCTTAACTTTCAATCTTTTTGGCTTCCTTTGCAACCTTAACTGTATCGTTAGAGCACGAAGAGCCGAGGAGTTTAAATTTTAATATTTTGCATCACCGCAGCTTGCTGCATGGCCAAGGCACAGGATGGTAGCACAGGACTTTGGTACGGACACGAATGCCAGAGGAAAGCCCCTTCTGCTCTCCTCGCCCTCCCAACCCCCCCGGACACATGCTATAACTCGGTTTTGCACACATATTTTTTTTTGCACACATTTTTTGCACACCACCGGGCTGGCACTTCGGCGTGCTCACTGCCGGAGCGAGTGGCGGCTGTCAGCGCTGCTCCCCACCATCCAGCACCCCCCACCCCCCTCCCTTCTCCTTCTCCTTCTGGAGTCAAAGTGTTGTGTGTGAACGTGGGGGGGCGAGGGGGGAGCGCAGGCCACGGGTAACACTTTGCCGTCTCCTCCTTTCAGTCACATTTCCGTCCTCCTCCGGCAAAACTGGGGAGGGAAGGGGAGGCGGGGGGCCAGGCTGGGCGGGGGGGGGGGGGGGGGACACGACACACGGGGACACAGACACAGGCCCAGCGGGAAGGGGCAGCCGCAGCAAGTGTGGGTGACAAGGCGGCTGGGCTCTCCCCAGAGAGCAACAAAAAGGCGGGTGGGGTGGGGTGGGGTGGCCCGGCGGGGCCGGGGGCAGGGCCGGCCGCTCGGGGGCTGTTACCTCGTAGAGTTCCTCGGAAGCCATGCTGGGGGGGAGCCTCACAAGGTGGAGTTGGGTGCCGGTTTGGAAATACTTTGTTTCAGTTGGTGTCCGTGTGGCCTCCTCCTCCTCCTCCTCCTCCTCTTCTTCTTCTTCTTCTTCTTCTCCCTCCTCGTCTTCTTCTTCTTCTTCTTCTTCTTCTTCTTCTTCTCCTCCCTCCTCCTCCTCTTCCCCTCCTCCTCCTCCTCCTCCTCCTCTTCTTCTTCCTCCTCCTCCCTGCGCGTCTCTCTCCAGCGCAACTACCAGCTCCGCTCGCTAAATGCCAGTGAGGTGGTTGGTGCTGCTGCTGCTGCTGCTGCTGGCGGCGGCGGCGGCGGCGGCGGGGCTGCGCGCACGGCAGCTGCGCAGCTCGCTCGCCCTCGCGCTGCCTCTCGCAACACCCCCCCCGGCGGGCCGGCCGGCACGCACGCACGCACGCGCGCGCGCACACACGCGCACACACACACACACACACACACTCTCGCGCGCGCACACGCTCGCTCGCGCACGGCGGCGGCGCCCCCACCCCCCCCCTCGCACCCCCCACCCACCCCTCCGAACCCGGCTGGGCTCTCTCGCTCCTTCCCTCCCCAGGAACGCTAATCGAGCGCAGAGAGCGCCACACGCAACCACTCCGCCCCGGCTCCAGCCTTCCCCCACCCCGGCACCATCCTCCTCCTCCTCCTCCTCCTCCTCCTCCTTCTCCTTCTCCTCCTTCTCCTCCTCCCGCTTTGATCTCCCATTGTCTGCTCGGCGGCGGGGCCGCGCCCCGGGGGAGCGTGGAGGGCACGGGGCCCACGCGTGTGCGGGGCTTCCCGCAGCTCCCCCACCCCCCCGCCCTCGCTCGTCCGCGCCCCTCTTCGTCCCACTTGGCCACGGACTCCGGGCAGTCGCCAGCTCCTCGGCCTCCACTCGGCCACTGACCGTTGTAGGAGCAAGACTGTAACCCGCCTGCAGATGTTTCCCCAAAGCGACTTGGTGGAACGCCTTGGCCGGGAGAGAGCGAAGGACGTGGGCGAATCCACGCAGCGACCAAGAAGCCTTCAATGGCCACAGCCAATGGTCCACGTGTGGCTCATGTCTCCCAACTGGCTGCATCTGCAACATTGGGAAGGCCCCACCAAGGCCTCCTGGGTCAAGAAGAGAGTGGCCAGGTTGTTGACTTTCTTAGGCGTCCCGGTTTGGGTTACAACATGTGACTTCTTCTTGTCACCTCATCTGTCACCTGGGGGTGCTTCACAGGAAATCACGCACATAGGGTGCCGTGTAGTAAACCGTTAACTCGATGAATTGAAGGCATCGTTGTGCAGAGGTAGATGTGATGAGTTACTCCTTCAATAGCAACTTCTGCAAGATGGTGTTTCTGGTCTCAAAAAGGCTGAAGGGTGGGACAAAACCAGTGTTGGGGCAGGAGAGCTTTACCATGTGTCTTATCATACCGAGGCTGGTGCTCTGGTGAGTGCTTCTCATTCCCTACCACACCAGGAAGCCACACTCTGCCACTGAACAGCACAAGTTAAAGCAGAGTTCATCATGATTGTGTAGTCAATCAACCCATTGGCTCAACTAATTTTTGATCAAGTTACCTCTTATTTTTAGGGGTTTTTTTGCCGAAGTCTCTCAAAAGCATTTCTGGAAAGCCAAGACACTCCTCAATGTTCTGCTTTCATAAACTAAGTTTAGGACTGTTGTCCAGCAGGTACCCAATCAGAAAACATTGATCCATTTGTGGTTTTGGGATGATTTATGTAGAAAGAGCTGGAGATTCCTTTCTCAGACTTGGTTAACCTGCCCATTCTGTGTGACAAATACATTATCTCTCCCAGGTCAACATCCTTCTTCTGGATAACTGCAATTCTGGTGTTGGACTCCTAGAGGGACATCATTTGTGCAGATAAAACATCTAACAATTTTCATACTTTCCTCATTTTCCTAACTAGTCTATGAAAAGGTCAGAACCAATCTGTATTTAAACCACTTCTTGAGATCTTCAAGAGCTAGGCTTCATCATAGTGGTGAAGAAGGCGGGTCGTTCAGCAACAGTAACAGGATCATTGACAAAAGGATTGGCCTATGTGTGAAACGGACAGGGTTAAGGTCTAGGAATTCTGTCACTGCCTTCTGGAGGTGATGGCTTAATCACAGTCCCTAAGATGTAGTCTGGATCCTTTCTGAGCTGTGCTTGGCATACCATTGTTGTTGTAGCCACCTTTTGAAGGACAATCTTTTAAAGTAATTGGTACTCATGTTTTAGCAAAGACATGGCAGCAGCAGTTGTTGCTGAAGGCGTGACTTTGTTTGCAAGGCATAAGAATAGAACATCTTAATTTGTACTAAGGGTCTTAAACCAGGTCTTAGGCATTTTGATCTTCTGGATGACTAAAAAGAAACACAGTTCATCGGTACTGTTCTATTTTTAGTACTTCAAGGAATCTACAAAAGCTCAGTTATTTCTAATTTTTAATGTTTCAACCACACTCCACATTTCATCTTCAGTGAAAGAAGTTCTTCATTGCTTTCATTGACATTAACTCTTCTTTGCCTTCTATTCTAACCTTTTGTCCTTGTTGCTTTATAAGACTTTTCAGGAGAATCAACCATATTTTTCAAAAATACCATGCGACAGCTCTATGGTTCAAGCATCTGAGATACACCAGTTTTATGACTGGTGCCCAGGTTTTGCAATTGGACTTTGCTACACTAAGTTCCATGAGAGCTTGCTCTTATCTTGCGTTTTCTAGAGAAAATCAAGTTGTCTAAAAGCTGTATAGTGAATTGTGTAGATCACCATTTCCTTCTTGTTTCTGAAGGTGTTTCACACTTTCCTCATTGAGGCAGGACGTGTCAATTTTTAACAATATTTTGGTTGTTGAAAACAATCTTCCTGCCAATTTCCTAAATGGCTTTACTAACATTGCATGCAAATGTTTCTAGTAGAGAAGTTGTATGGAATACAGCAACGGAGCAGTCTAGGAAGAGTGGAAAGCCGGGCCAGTTTGAGTTCTGACAGCAGCAGCAAATGTTTTTAGAGGTGCTTGGAACAGCCTCCATTAATCCAGCTTTGGAAAGAATCAGACAACATCAGCCAGACAGGAAGTTTTACCATACGCATACAGTGCTTCCAGTTTGAAGGGGACAACTGCCTGTAATGGCAGTCCTGGTAAAGTCAGTGGGACAGTTGTTCTTCTGTTTAGCAGAATGAAGAATGTTCTAATTTATGGGCAAGGTACAGATCAGGGAATCAAGTTCATTTGAAAAGTCAACTCCATTTTGAGCTCAGTGTGTCAAAATGTGCCATTGTAATGTCTTTAAAGGTCTTCATAGATGGTGGAATAACTGAATTTGAAATAGTTGTGGTGTAGGCCACAGCTGGCTGAAAGTTTACAATTCTGAAAATATCATTGAAATCTCCATTAGATGGGCATGCATCTGCGTCTCTGGGATTCGCTCTAACCGAGGGATCACAGCCACATTTGCTATGCAGATATTTATCCATAAGATCATAACTCTTGGTAATAAGGTGACTATCAGTAACTTGTGATCAGTTATATTAAAGTGATTATCTGCCTTTTAGTTTTTGGGAGCAGGTCTTGGAAATGAAGCATTTAGTAGTAGAGATACAGACAGTGATTAGCTAAAGGACTCCAAAAGGTGGGATTGATATGGCTAAATGTGATGGTCTACGCTACAGGCATTAACATCTGATCAGATCACCCAGTGCTGCTTTTTCACAGTCAATGAAAAGCTAGTTAGCATAGTCAATGAGATTCACGGCATGCTTCATCTTATCCTAAAGCAGATGCCTGTGTCTGGTCAAATGAATAGAAGCCTAAATTTGATTTACGTTGTTGACTGGATTTTTACTGGTTAGAAGTATGGCACCTCTTCAACTGCATAAAGATAGGTGAGATTAGTCCTACTCATGTTTCTATGAGCCAGGCTTTCTTGATTGAAGACAACTGGATAATTTAAAACTCCATACTGGCCAAACTATGTTGACAGATCAGATACGAAATATATAATATCCCTTTGCACCTAATATTTTTTCTTTCCTACTTTCCTTTCTTTCCTAGAATCCTATTTTGATCCTACCTTCATTTTCGTCATCTTAACACCTAGGATGCGGCCCATCCTTGCACTCTGATATTTTCTGAAATGGCTGTCCCTCTTCCTTTCCTCACCTCTTCTTCATCTGCATCTCGTTCTCTTGTCTTCTAAGTGGTCTGAGGTGCCTTAAGTTAAAATGAAGAAACAAAAATGCTAGAAAAAAGCATTTATTGCAATCTGTATTTTTACTTTCAACACAGAGCTGAAAACTATGTTTCCTATTTTGTAGTGGGGGCAGTTTAAACCGAGGTTGTTTCAAGCAGAAAGAAGGGTTTAGTTCTGTGACACATTGAGGAGAATTGGGGATCACCAGAAGGAACAACTGTTAAACAAGGTTCTTCAAATTAAAGTCTAGAAGAGAAAGACTTCCAATTCTCTAAACTACTAAGACATTACTTTCGTTGATCTGTAAAACATTGACTTCTAGATTAGATTAAGATTGTAAAATAATCAGATTTAAATAACTGAAGAAAAGAATGGTAATTATGCTTGTAGTAATAGATTCTTGGTAATTTTGGTGGACTGACATAATTATATCTAGCTCTTTATTGATAAGAATGTAGTTTCATTGCACAAATTCTTGCTTTCAAAGAATGCTAGCAGAAACTCCATTGTTTCCTTGTGGACTTCAATGATAGTCTCAATGTAATAATTTTTTTTAACATTAAAATTTCTTCACAATCTGCCTGTGAAATGAGTTTTTATTGTTATCCATCCTCTACCCATGTAGAACTGAGACATGAAATTAAATGTCAGACATGTCCATTGATTTCTGCTGTTCAGTTAAAGAGACCTACATTTAAGTACCTAAGAGAATATAGTACTTTTTATTTTAAAAGTAGCATTCTTATTGATATTTACTACAGGTGAAAATACTAGATGTTTCTGTAACGCCAGCTGGGTACCCAACTCAATCGTGAATTGAGTTTCCAAAGGTATATATAGAAGCCATCTACGACTAGTATATTTTAAATGACTTGCTTACTATCAAATGGAACCTTTGTGACAGAAGTAGGACTAAATTATAATCTCATGGCACAAAATGCGTGTTTTATCTATAGGACCTGCTTTTCTCTTCCTGCATTCTCCTGCCTCTTTCGCTACCCACCTTTCTAGTTCTGCAACATGTGAAACTGGAATCTTAAGTACGACAGCCTCCATCAGTACAAAGAAACAGACATAGATAGCCCTGACTATGGGAGTCAATGGTAACAGAGATGAGGTTAATATCTCTTCATGTCCCTGGTAAATCTGTCTGCTACACGTCCCTGTTTTATTTCTAAAAGACACTCTGTGCCTTGAATGAGGCAAAAGCTCCGTGAAAGAGGCAATGTGAATGGCTGGTTGGAAAACACACACATAGACAGTGAGGGTGTACAAGTATTACCTAACTTTAATAAAGTTTATGTTTAAAAGGCCCAAACTGGAAATATAAATAGAAATAATCTTGTGCAATCACACTGCTCACCCTTTCAGTTCACCCTATTGGTCACCAGCAGAGTTTAGATGTTTACATCCATATCAGAGATAAAAAGTTTTAGCTACTTCCTTGAACTCCTTGCCTCTATTCAAAGTAGTCTGTCTTACCGCTGGAATGCAGCTTCCCTTGCCTTGATGAGGATGAGAACTGGTTTATAAAACAGCTAAGAAAACAAAATCCTAGCTTAATAGTTAGGTTGGGATGGGAGCATGGAATGAGGCTGAAGGATAATTTTATCCTTACAGAAGACTTTAAATGGCTGATCAGCTATAACAGTTTGCTCATTCTCATAGTCAGTGTAGTGATCATTATGAAGAGTGTATTACCTGAAAATTAAATTAGGGAATGTCCTCTTCAGTTTTTGAAAGAAGGTATCATAAAATAAAGAAGTAGGAGGTTGAGAACTGATGTAAATTTAGATATAGCAAAGAATAGTTAGCTATTCTTTGCTTTTCTCTGGAATCCGTAATTTACCTTCTCATGACTGGATACAGTTTTAGAGTGAGTAAGTACATAGAGAATAGAGACAGCTGAAATTCTGTGTTTTCATAAAGAACACAGAGAGCCCTACAGATTTTTAGTGAAGTAGATATTCCAGTATAGCTCATGCAGGATATTTGTTTTTAGAGAACTTTCTTTGCCCCCCAGTTATTACTATGGTATTTACGGGTTGACTTTTCCAGAGTTTAAAGATCTCCAGCATTATTTTTTTTTCTCAACATGACATATGGAGCCTTTTCAAAATCCTATAAGCAGTATTGTCAAGTGAAGAGAATGTTAGTCTGGGTGGTAAACTGTTAGCTGTTTTCTGTGATAAGGACATTTGTAGATATTGAGAAAGAACAGGGTACTCCTTCTGATAATTGTAGAAAGACTAAAAGCCTTCATTTTTTTCTAATTGAGATGAGAAAAATTAAAAGCTTAACTACATTTTCTTCTTCAATAACTGAAAAAGGGGAAACTGAAAAATGCAGAGGATAGCTATCTTTTAGAGCAATAAAAATGCATTATTATTATAACTTTTTGATCTAATGTTTGAGTTTTTGCAGATTAGAAATGGGTCAGAGATCTATGTTTTTCTTTCAGTTTCAACGTTCAACTCTGCATTTTTCTGTGACTGGAAGAGTAATTTTACTTTAACATGGTGATGTCAGAATACCAAATGCTTGTTGTGATGTCTCAACCAGGGTTGCTGGCGGGATGTTACAGGTTGCGATCCTTTCCTCCAGTTCATAGGACTTCAACAGAACTTCTGAAGAAGATGACAAAGAAACAAACACCCATGAGATATCTGCTTAGGTCTGGTCACCTGGTTCTGTGCCTGCCTCTTGGAATTCAACATGCTCTGCAGCTTCCCCTCCGTGCTGGGAATATAGATGTAGATATGTGAGATCCAGTGCTTGATTTCCCTTGACTGTGTAGAGAAAGGTTTTCCTTATAGTGGATTAAATTTAGACTTTCTGTAATCACCACAAAGTAGGTTTATCCAGTCCATTGCAGTGTAGCCTTGTTCTACCAGTACCTCTTACCAAAAGTTTTATTCGTATATAAGAATATTATGCTAATCAGTTAGCATAATAAAAAAACCCAAACTTGGAAAAAACTTTTCACAAAACTGTGCAAACTGCCTTTCAGCAAAGGGAGGGGAAAGCAAAATGTGTGCTTGATTCATCATTAGACTGCAGATTTGACCGTGGATTCAATATAGCCTGAAAAAATTGAGGGTTCCCTTCTGTAAAGGAAAGGGTGTGAACAGTAAGGAATTTTTAGTGAGAGAATTAATGTCTTTTCTTGGAGGTGGTTCGTGAACAGTTCCTTTTTGGGGAAGTGTGTTCATGTCAGTATATAGCTTAGTAAAAGTGTGACAAAGTGCAAGAGGAAGTGGTCAGGATGCCTTCCATTTTGTTTCCTTATCTTTCTCTGAAGTTGTCCGTAGGGCTTACTGATTTGTCTGGTGGTCCATAGATGAATTAATGGCCTTTTGCAACAATTGGGCCAATATGAAAGATCAAAACTGTGCCATGGCTTCTTATTCAGCATCGCCATTGGAAATACATTTATTTCCTAGGGATAGAGCATCACACTACGATCCTTTAACATAGAAGCCTAAGTCAACATGGCCACTCCTCTTGAATCAGTTTGCAGATGGAGGTTTTGCAGCTGAGAATTAATGGATCTGAAATTGCAGATTCATGCAATTTTCATCTTTTCAGGTAGCCCCCCCTAACAAAAGCTGGCACATGGAGTCAATAGCCTTGTTGTTTAGACTGGCAGCACTGGAACAAAAGGCCTTGTTCCAGAAGTTTGCCTGTATTAGGATCGGCTGAATTCTACTGGATTTGCTCTGATAAATTTTGGCAGCTGCTAGCTGGCCATCTTTTGGTATTGTTACTCAAGTTTTGCTGTCAATAGACAAGGGTAATTCACTAGTAAACACTTCACTAGGTTTTGCCATCAAGCCTCTATGTCGTCTTGAATTGTGACCATTGTCCTCACCCAGGGAGATTGTGCATTAGAGGGGCATGGATATGTTTCTATCAGTCTTTCTACAGCAATACAACGGGGAATGACTTTTCCTCTGGAAGGTCAAGCATTAACACAGACACAATGCCTGTCATTTATCTTGGTATTAATAACTTTATGTTGCAGGATAATAGTCATTATTCTTAAAAACAACCAAAAAAAGTAAATAAAACAAAATGGTCTGAAGTCATGTTGAATCAAACTGAAAAACTAACTAAATGCCAACCATGTTGGTACATTTATATCTGCTTGGCTCACCGAAATTCCAAAAGAGATGACTGCTGTAGTTTGGAAGGAATTCTTGCTGTTAAAAGTTCCCTACATCTACCTTTTGTAGTCTTACCCTTACATCACTATGCAGCAGTAAGGAAAAGAATTGAGCAAAGGAGATACGAGGACACTCCAGTGAGTACTTCCTCAAGGAGTCAAGCAGTTGTCAAGCTCTATTCTTGGCACATCCCAGTAATGTGAAACTACAAGAGCTATTCAAAGAAAACATATTTTTCCTGAACATTGTTCTGGGAAAAAAAACCCCACCCCACAAACTGAATCTTTTCAGGTGAAATATTCCTTTAAAGAATTCATCAATAGGCATATATTCAACTTGAAAAATTGTAATCCAAGTGGTTTAAAGTTAGCAAAGATAACAACGTAAAAGTGTCTTTTGTACTAGAAAGTGTCAAGCAACATTAGCTGTAGACATTACTATCTGTATTTGCTATAATAAAACCAGTATAACATAGCATATAATGCACTCCCCAAAGATACAATCTTAGATCAGCGCAGGCATGCATAAACACTACATAGTATAAAGCTTTTTGAAAATAAATATGGGATTATTCTATTACTTAGAAATAGCATAGTTTTGAATTAGTCATACAGGTCATCTCGAATGCAGAACATCTCTATATATCATATCATAGAGTTACATTTTTTCAATATAATACATACACTAGAGGAACTATTTGAAGAATATTTCCAAAAAATTGAAAAAACAGTATTGCTATTGTTCTCTATCTTTTGAATCTATAAAGGGTGCTCTAATTGACTTGATTGCAATAGTTCAGGGTTCAGACAAGATGAAGACTTAAGAGCAATATCTGTGAAAGACCTCAGAACTACTTAAAATTGTTTCTGTGTATAGAAGTTTGAAAGTGCAATAAAAGACTTTCTACACCTAAAAAGGCTGTCACTACCCAGTGGAACAGCTTTTTTCCTCAAAGCTCAGGAGAATGGCAAGGAAAAAAACCCTGTCAACCATCAAAAATATATCACATATATTTCTATTAAAATTATCTTAAGCCCAGAGCAGAGAACAGCGACTGTTCATCGTCCTGGCTCTATTCAGAGAATCTGTCATGTGGAACATGTCAAGGAAACTGAGATGACATCACAGAAGAAAATTCCCTGCTTCTACATGAAACAGGGGAAGCCAAGAGCTCAGGGCCTACTTCAAATCCTATTCTTTTCATTAGTTGAAAATCATCAGTAAGTTGCATATAATAAGACAAAACAGATTTTTATGCTTTATGGACATACTCCATTAGTCAGAGGATAAAACTTCAAAGAGTCAAAGCTTTATAAAGCAGCTTCTAAGAGTCAGGAAACAAAAGTTCGCTAAAGAGAAGTATTCATTCTTGGGCAGAGAATGTCTGTGTATCCAAGGGGTAATAAACTGAAAATGTTTTGGCTTTTTTTGCAGAGAGTTATAAGTGTAAGAGTAGATGGAGGAGTCAGTATCAGCTTTTACCAGAATCCTAACATGTCATTTTCAATGTTACAGGAGTGACTTCACCTCTGGCTGCTCTCTGACTTGTCTGATCCTGGGCTTGTGTTTGTGTGCAATCTGGCTTTTCTTTTATTTTCAGTCAGGAGGCAAGCACTATCTTGTATGTACTAATGCCTGTCATCCTGCAGATCTGACTGGTTTCAGGCACCTGTTTTTCTTTTGATATTGACAAACAGCTCCCTTAAAAGAAGGCATCTTTATTTAGCAGTTGGAATAAAGCATGAGAGAAAAGGGGAATTTAGAAACACCAAAGAGCCTAAGCACATATTTAGTTCAATTTTGGTTAAGGTCCAGCTGGAACCAATCCGCTTCATAGAGATATTCAGGAATAACATAGTCATGCTGATAGTCATCAAATGGCTTCTCACAATTCTCCCCCCACCCCCAAGGACTGGCAACCTCTAACAACTGACACCATCAACTCTGAAAGAGTATCTCAGCTCAAATAACCTGACTTACAGGAGTCAGTTTAAAAACCAGCGGGGATATTAATGGAAGTACTACTCCGTTGCGGGAATACTCTCATCCATGGAAGGTTAACACAGGTGTTACATGTATGTGTCTGTCACCCGGCGAGGAGTGAAGATGCACTTCCAGACCTGAAAGTCACGTGTTCAGTGCCTTATGTGTAGTATAGAAACAACATATTAAGGACAGATCCAAATACAGCATGAAAAATTATTCAAAGGCACACCCACATTTGTCACAGTCACATTCCTATTACATTTTGTAAGAAGAAAACAATATCTGGCAAAAATAAAATAAACAGAGGCACATGAATGAAAGAGAACTGGTTACAATACTTTCACATTTATCTGATATTCCAAGGTCAGTTAAAATATGTGTTTGGTGTTATCATGGAAATGTCACATAAGGAAATATAATACTAGTTTACTTACAGAAAGTTGAAGAGGAGAACAGCTGTAAGTATGTCCTCAACAGAGATGAAACAATGCAATAGTTATTGAAGATAAATACGTGTATTTTCAAAGTCTGCTTTCCACCTTCTTATTTATTCTGTTCCATGGAAGTTTTTGCTAGTTTTCATCATGGGTACTTTCTCAGTAACATGAAATACAATTACATTCCTGAAAATGTTGCAGTGAACAAAGTAAGTAGGTTTATTTTCTGTCCAGCTGTTTGAGGAGAATTTTCAAACCTGTCAGCCAATTTGGAGTCTCGGGGGATGGAGGGAATTTATGAAGGTGAAGATTAATAACCATCCTCTATGCTATTCCTGACACACTGAAAAATATTTAAAACAGTGTTTGCATAGCTGTTAGGATCCTTGGGTTTTGAAGAGCTGCCCAAGGTAAGATTCTGTCTCGCATTTTAGGATATAAAGAAAAGAATTTTTGTTTTCAGCAGGACATAAACCTCAAAGCAAGACACCTATGCACATACACAGATTTTCCCTTCCACTATAAATAGTCTTCAGCACGTAGACTAATGCCCTGCTGATTCAGGCTTGTTGAAGAAATGCAATTTCTATTTAAATCTTGTTAGGGAATTATAAATGTTTTTTGGGGATGTAAAAACAAAAATAAAAAGTTCCCACATGGATATTATTTCAGAAAACAAACCCATGCCTGAAAAGAAGAAAAACAATTCTATTCCTCTGGGGAATTTCGAATTCTGGCTGTGAAGTGTCCTCTAAGGTAAAGGTTGGTAAGAAATTTACATTTTTGGAATTATTATCAGTTAGTAATCAAGCAACAACATGATTTATTTCTGAGTATTCAACTAACATGCAAAATGTGAAAGATCAGCAACTGTACTGAATGATAATTCTTGTCATTTCTTGGGGTGTTTATTTTTTCTTTTTTTTTTTTTTTTTATCATCTTGTCATCTTTGGTACTAATCCTGAGTTCCTGCCGTTTGTGAAACAAATCCTGTAATCTAGATTCATTTTGGCTTTGTTTATATTTGTTCTCATCTCTTTTCTCCTGCATGCAACAGGATCAAGTGAATGGATCCCTACAGTTTTTCCATTAGTGACAGTAGTAATTAGAGATATAAAAAAGACTAAGATTGGTCAGCTTTGACTTCTATTCAGAGATGAACAGTCCTAGTCAGATTTCATTGTGAACAGAGCTTTCAGGCACGTCTAAGTTTTAATTTTGAGGATGTCACTGACTCCTTGAGGCTCCATTTTTGTTTTCTGGCTTTTGCAACTGGCTGTTAGGCCCCTTTAAATTGCATGAAATTAACTTTGTCTTTTCAATCAAAAGAGAAATAATAATAATAATAATAACAATAACAACACAGAAAAAAACCCTATTTTTTTCCAACTGTGATTTAAGGGATAAAAGTTCCAAATACTTTCTTCCTATTCACTTTAGAGTGTGGCATCTTAAATAGGACATGATGGTTGTTCTGATCTCAGGAACATAGTCCATTAAATTCTAGAGCAACTCAGTTACACTTCAGGATTCACTAACAATGCCGTGGAAGCCTACACTGCTACCATATTACATGATTTTGCTCAGAAAGTATATTTTAATTTAGTTTAATTTATAACTTCAAGTGGATTAAAGGACATATCTGTTGGTTTTTTTACAAACCTAACCAAAGAATTAATTGTTAAAAAATCCCTTTCAAATCCAGCCTGGTATAGGTAATTTGTTACTAAGACTCTTTTCACACTGGCTTTTTTATACTTTCGCCATATATGGAGTGACTTGAGAAATATGTAATAGAGATTCCCATCACTGTCCGTGCTACCAAGTTACTGTATACTTATGCCAAATAGCTTTGAATTTCTGGTTTTCAAACTGTGAATAATGTCAAATTTGCTCTTTAGCGATTTTCTGTTGATCTTTCTTTTATCTTCAGACATAATCTCCAAGTGCAGGTGGGCATGACGTGTTTGGTGATGCATTCAAACTATTTTACCAGATAATGCAATGCATTCATAGAAAATAATGACAGTTGGTGGAAAAGCCTGTGTGTTTTTTTCCAATACTTTCCCTGGAACCTTTGCTAATTCATTCTGTGATACAGTAGTATCCACAGAATGTGCTCTTGAGTTACAGCTCAACAAGCCTTTCAAATGTGTCAAAGTCAAGGGTTGTCCCTTCTAATTAAGTGAGCATTTACTCACTTGGAGGAACTATCCTGGTGGTGGGAGCATCTTCTAAAACTTACTAATATTCACAGGTACTTCTACTATCATTTCAGAGGGCCTCCAGTAATGCTGACAACCTGTGCAGATCGGTGTAAGAATTTTCTTCCTTATCCACAGGTAAGTCTACCTCTTGCTCAAGCACTTTACAACTTCTGCAAAATTGTTTTCGCTGTGTTTTTGTTGTAAGCTTCTGTAATAATGATATAAAGGGTGTTCTTTGATCAATACACACCCAGTTTCAGTGATCCTCCAATGTGCTGTCTGCCACAAAATAAATATATTGTCTGTATCACATAAACCATATATATCACATATAACAGTTTCAAAAGGACAACGTAATGAGCATCTTCCCCAATTAACACACAAGCACAAGGCTCTGATGGAAAGGGATGCTAACCCACAATCCTGGCTAAGTCCTAAATATGCCTCTTCTGCTAGATGCCAGTGCTAGCAGCAAAGGCTGAAGTGAATCAATCCCATTTCTGTGTCTTAAAAACAAAATATCACTAAGGCCTAGAGCCTCACACTTCCAGTTTGTCCAGTTAATTTTTGGCTCTGGAAATTGAAACTGAACCTTCTTGGTTATCATTGCAAATTACTTTTTTCCATTTGCAATATTCTTTGAGAACACAAATACAACTATCTTTTATTTGGAGAAAAGTGGGAAAAATAAGTCATACCAACAGCTCAAAGTCATTCTGTAATACTTATTACCAGCCTCACAGGTTCAAATAGAATTTAGCCTACTCACCAACCTGCTTGTCTTTGGTGATATCAAGAGTAGCAAAGGGAGAGTCTCTGTTGTCTGTTCCAGTCTAAAGAAAATAATTTATGTCAAGACCAACTTATTTGTGCAACTAGCTGGTTCAGTATC
Source organism: Numenius arquata (assembly GCF_964106895.1). Taxonomy (NCBI): domain Eukaryota; kingdom Metazoa; phylum Chordata; class Aves; order Charadriiformes; family Scolopacidae; genus Numenius; species Numenius arquata. The sequence continues at coordinate 59,866,943 of NC_133579.1, read as the reverse complement.
CTGCTATGAGCCAGGCTGTGACCAACATGACGGTACTGCCATCACCTATCAGTCCCCTTGGTGAAATCAGGTCTGGTCCACCAATGCTACTAGTCTGATAAGATAATTCTCAGAATTCGACTCTGCAAATACATCTGCCGGTCTACTCCAGCCAAACTCACTTTATGCAGGTACACAATCTCCGAGTAGATACGCCTGTACAAAGGAAGTGTTTCCTCTCTGAGTTTGTTGATTTTGAATTTAATTACAAACCAAAGTCCACTTCCTATAAAGGCACAGTGATTCTGTGACCTGGGGTCATCTTTTGCAAGCCTTATGCATTTTCCCTTGTAAATTATTAGACATTTATTAACATTTATATAATTCAAACAAATTCTAAGCACAGAAACATGAACTCTGTATATGGAATTTCAGGTCATTAATATTATAGTTATTTAAATAAGCTGGCTAGTACTGACTTTTCCCCTTCTCCCTCAGAGTGAAAAAGAAAGTACTATTGCATTACTTGTAGTGGTACACAGACATTATAATTAATACAATACAAAGAGTTCTTTCTGCTTTGCAGGTGCCAATAAGCAACCTCAAGGGAATATTCAAGAATCCTTGGCGTGTTTAGAGTTTTATTGCAGGAAAACTGCATGATGTAAGTGCCTTTCATTTCACTCTCTTTCAGCTATGGTGCCTTTAGTTGGCCTGCTTATACATATAAAACACACATGGCTCTTTCTCCTCTTTCCTCAGCCTTTCTAAAATACTTAAACAGAGATTCAAAACAGCTTGTATACTACTACACATGCACAGAAAACATTAAAAGAACATTATGAAAGTTGTGAAGTCAAAAACTCTAAGTTGCCTTAATAGAACTCTATTTTTATAGGCATTACAATACTGCCTTTAGTTATACGATTACATACTTGTTTTTCCACAAGGCAACTTTAATTCCATATCTCAGAATGCTTATTTTACAACTTTCATAATCTGTTAACACAGACTTTTTCTTTTTAATTTTTCTAGAGAATTAAAGAAGCCAACAAACTCCAAGATCTCCTTGTGTGGCATCATATAGATTGCAGTATTATTGTTCATTAGCAGGGCTAAAATCTTTAGTTACAGAAACAGTTAACTCCTACCATTTCAGTTAGTGAGTAACAGTTAGTATTAGTAAGCTATCCACCACCTTATGGTCCACCAATAGTGGGGAAAGAGGGCGTTATTTCAGGGTTGGTGTAAGTGGATGTAGGACCAGGTGGTCAAAAAAAATTTGGGAGTGGATGTGTTCCCTGCATCTGTCTCTGCTGCTGCTTCCGCCATTTTAACTTTTGTTGACATGAGTAATCATGCAGCAGCACAGTGAATCGGACCAGCTTGCTGATCTTACTGGAAGCCATCTCTGCAAAATAGTGTCTGGTGTTTGATTAGGTCTGTGAGCTGCATCAGCTCTTACTGGGGGTCCATACTCCTTAGGGCTGAAGCAACAAAAGGGCAGCCAGAGAGAATGCATGTTCATCCTTTTCAATGGCAGTGTGATCTTAAATCCACTTAAGACCACATACTGAGACACACAAATGTTAGTGAGTTTCCCAAATACTTGCTGACAGCAGAAGAATGTTAACAGTCAAGAAACTTGGGTTCAGGTCTAAGAGCTGCCAAGGTGCAATCTAGTAGGTGGAGGACTTTGTTCACATCTGGATGTTTACTGTCCTCATCAACTCAAATCTGTCTTGCTGGTCCTCTTTTGTTTTCCCTTCATAATCTTAGCAGAGTGTCTCTGTTGTTGACTTCTTGCCAAACTAATATATGTCTTCAGTTGCAGGATTCTTTTTGCAGCTCCAGCCCCCTACTTCCCATTCGAAGTTTTTGGCTGTGGCTCACAACCAGTTTCCTGCTCTGGTTGCTGTGCTTAGGCATTCCCAGGCTGCTCTTGCCCCCTGTCCCCTGTTCTGCTTAATTCTCTTCAAACACACAAACAATCACAGTCTCTTCTCCCAGTCCCATTACCAATTTTACCAGCTTTTTGCCCCTTTCATTGTCCTCCTTGCCAGTTCCCATCTCCCAGTCTTTCATTCCTCTAATTTAGGCCTCTTGCTCCAGTTTCTTCATTTAGTTAGTCTCAGGATCCCCTTCAACTTCCCATTCTGTTTCAGCCTTCCCATCCCCTAGCTATCTGAGTCTCAAATCTCCCTTTCCCGAAGCTGATTTCCTTTTCCCAATTTGCCAATAGCAACCACCAGTTGCCTGGTCCCCAGAGTCCACCCAAAATCTTCCCATCCAAGCTTTTGGTACGTTTCAGCATTTCAGACAGATTGCTTTTCCCTTCTATCTCTATTTCGTTCAAGTTCTTACTCTAGTACTGACTTTGTGGTATGAGAACACCAAGATCATAGAGGAGGGTCTTCCTGTTTTCAGCTCCGATGCCTGCTCCCGCACTGCTCTACAGCAACCTGGGGCAGCGGTGGCAGGGATTGTCCAGCTCAGCACCTCAGCGTGGAAAGACTTTTAAGAGACCGTGGCTGTCAAATTGTGACTGTGTGCTGCTGAGCATGTGCGAAGAGGGGTTCTCATAAAAGGCTTATCATTGTGGCAGTTCATCGGGGAGATTACAAAAGGCTCATCCCTGACACAAAAGCTATTTTGCTGCCAAATTTTAAGTCCCTCACCCACATCAGAAATACATATGAGCATCTCAATAAAATAATTTTAGCATTTTAAGCAGGATCACAACAATTTAAAATAAATGCATTGAAAAAAAGGCATCACTTAACAACTGGCAATTTATTTATTAGGTCCCTGAGAGCAAAGTTAAGAAAAGAATGCATAATATATTGAGCAAAGTTAAGAAGAGAATGGATAATATATTTTTTCCAGTGAGGTTTAAAAAAAAGCTGCTTCATAGTTGTCTAACATTTGTCACTATAATGGTAAGAGGGAGACATTCCATTAGTCACTAACAAATAATTATTTTATTTTGGAAATATTGTATAACTGTTTGTCACACCAGTTTTATTTCTATTTTAAGAGAGTTACACACTAACTTATTTTATTTACATTTGTGTAGCTGAGAATACACAGACTGTCAGTTACTGCATTTTGTCTGAGAGATGGTTTCTTAAGATGCATCCTGGCTTCTTAAGATCTTGTCAACTTGAGTCTTGTTACCTGACTGTATCCTAAGTGTTTGTCTAAGTGGCAGAAAAGTGCCCTTTATATGAATTACATCAGTTGCATAGCTATGTATCATAAGGCACTGTCTTATAAGGAAATAATTTTATTTTGGAAATGAAAGAGTGCTTATATTTGGTAGCCCAATAAATTATAGCTTATATGATAGCTTTTACTAGAGTCTCTCTAATGACCTATAAGCCCATTAAATAATTAAAAAAAAAATTAACAGGATAGAGATCTCAGAGTTCCCTAAAATGTAGTGGAAATCAGCAGCAAGTTAGCTAATCTAATCATGTTGTCGCTGAGGGAAAGACATGTTACTGTGACGTGGATGTTTAGGGATAAAGAACTAAAACCAATAGAAAATCAGGCTTCCTTAGTACTTCCCTTGCTCATGAAATAATTTATTTCTACATAGCTTAACCACCACCTCAAGTTACATCAACTGAATTTTAAGTTGTTTTTTTTTTTTTTATAGGCAGCCTCAGTAGTTGCTTGACATGTTCCATTATGAATTTGTTTTCACTTGCCTGTTATTTTGAAAAACTTAAAAGCCATCTGGATTCAAATGTGGACTTACCCTTTACCAGAAGGTCTGTTTCAGTTTGAGCTTCTGGGGGAAGTTTCTTCTGAAACAAAACATAAAACCCTTGTGATTTCTTTCCCTCCTGTGTTAGAATAAAACTGACTAGCTCTTACAGTCCAGTAATTTTGGGCAAAGAATTAAATTTGGCAAGGTTATTACCCTTCCTTGTAAAATTCATCCAGTAATTATTAGGCCAAATGGCATTCTTTGGAGAAGCCTAGAGAGAGTTGCTAGCTAAATATGATAACACTCTTCTGTTTCACTGCTCCTTTGTGTGACTTCCCCTCCAAAGCATCTTGGCACATGCCTGCCCAAAGTTTTAGGAAAATCTAAATAGTAAATGAAACTACTGCTCCTTGTTGTTGTATATGTTATATATGCCTACACGTAGAAATACTGATAGCAGGAAAACAATCACTCCTTTGCTGTCAGTGTTTCCTTAGCATTAACTTCAATTCTGTATTTTTTGGTTCCTTCAAATTTCAGGTCCTTATTAGTATTATTGATTTTCAGGAATTTTAAGTATGGGTGCATCTCCCATTCAGGAAAAATGTAAAGAACTACTTTTTAGGCTGAACTTTAGTAGCTAGATTTTGTGGCAGCTTCCCTTCTTTTCAATAAAGTGGTGATGAGGATGCGCAACTGGGACTTACATGTGGGATGTCACATGGAAGCTTCCTGATAGATACTGGATGATTTAGATTGGTAACTGAGGCCATCTGAGACATCAGCATATGAATCAGACAGCTGAGTAAACTAACTGAGTAAACCTTTTGTATGTGATAACTTTTCCATCTGAGCAACTCCTGGAAAGCTGGCCCAATGAAAAGACAGTAGGTCCAATGAAAACTGAATGTCACAACATTAGTTTTACTTGTACATCTGCTATACTGCTGTTATTTACATGATGTCAGTCAGCTTTCATGCAGTTTGAAATATATACCTATTTTATCAGAATTTTTAAACAAAACTGTAAGTAACTATGGAGCTGAGGGGTGAAGAAGAATAGAAGCCTACAGACATGCATCTAATTGAGCAAAGGTGAAATGTATAACTCTGAAGGTTCAGAAGATGTACGTACCAGCACAACATCACTTCAGAACATAAATTCAGGTTCTGCTGCTCAGATCTCCAGTCATATTTCAGCTCTGCTTGTTGCCAGAATCTTGAATCCAGGTAAAGAAACACAGTTTCTTTTTTAACCTCAGGTGATGTTGCTGGCCCAAACAGCCTCACAAAGAGTCATATTAGCACAACCGAACTAGCAGTGCTAATGCAACGCTCCTATGCAAAAGCAGGGACAAATGGCCCAGAGCAGGGGAGGATAAAAACACTTTAAGGTGGTTTTGCCACCATGAGAAAGGTTTGTGTTCTAAAGCTTAAGAGCGACCACAGGAAAGATCATAATAACTGACGGGCCATGAGGCAAACATCTCTTGATCATTGCAGTAAGAGAACTGTATGGGGGAGACCTAGATTCTTTACTTGATTTTAAATGGATATTATTTAAGAAAGGGACCTTAGCCCCTTTGGAGTAAATATGAAATAGTTCATACGTACTGATAGGTCATGCACTGAGGAGTCAATAGAAATGAATAGAGAGTTTCACATTAGTTTTTGGGGGTTGAGACAACCTATCCACCTTGATGTGTGTTCACCTACCCTCCTTCAAGATCTATCAGTTTTCCAAACAACTTCACTATCAATATGGAATTTACAGTGCTCTCAGTAATAAACTGAGCCATTTCCTGAAGAGAGCAACATCTGAGGAATGCCTGGACTAAATGTCTCAACATATTCCCACAGAAAAAAATGTCTGGACACACCAGTATTCGGTTATGTGTATAGACAAATGTCAGAACACATTTAAAGTTGAAAGGCGCTGTTCTACTGGCATTGCATATTGGAAGTGCCTTAGTCAAGTGATCTGAAGTTTTTACCAGTAGTTCTGCTTCAGTTCCTACTGTTGCAGTTTTCAAGACAATGCGCTTATGTATGTAAATCAAGCATCTTGATTATGAAAATAAGTTCCTTTGAGCAGAAAGGCAACTGAAGCAAATTATCTTAAACTTGCACTTTTAATTCCTCCCTTCCCTAGGCACAACAATTTTCAGAATAATCTGGGTATGCACATTGATTAGAAAGCATTTAGAAATATTGGCTCTTAAACGGGAATCATTGTTTTCAGGGCAAATGTTCTTGAAAGAGCCCCTACAGAATGCAAACACCACATATGAAAATTCTTTAAAACAGCAAGACTCAAATTCGCACTATCCAAGTGCAGTTTGGGTTGGATTACTTCAGCATGTTACCATAACCCACCTATTTATTCTGCTATTAGCCTGTCTGCAAACATTTTGGCTTGTAATTGGACTCCACTCCTGTTGTACAAATTATTTTATTTGGGTCTTTACCTGGACTTGATTCCCTTCCTATGTCTTCTCAGAATCTTTTAACATATTGCTTTCCCTATGGAATTTAAAGTGTTGTGGCCATATTTGAAACATATAATTATTCTAAGAAGGATCATCTTTAAAATTGGGGCCAAAATGTACAAAAAATATCAAAATAGCTATGGCAGTTTGATGTCATGTGAGTTTTTTAGAGAACCAGTGTTTTTAGAGTGTCCTGTTCAGTCTTGGTTTTTTACCATCAACTTTAGCTGGATCCTTAGTAGGTTAGAACTGTAGTACTGCAACACAGAATGCAAAAGATATATATAATCACCACAATCCAGCTTTGTTATATATGCTCATTGGAGACAATTACATTAGGTTCTTATGTATTTTGTATATTTACATTACATATGTAACTTGTATAACATGATGTGACACAAGAATTGGGGTAGGAAGAAACTTACTAACTGTTGCCTGATCTATCTATCTTCAGATGGATGCTTGGTCTTAGCAGGTTTTAGCAGCCATTTGAACGACCTTCCTTCAGTTTCATGGCCTATTTCCATGGTGCTGTCTCATGTCTAGAGAACATCCCTGAATATCAGCAGTGCCTTTGCAGTGTATCACACCTCCCCGCAATGGACTTCCATTGTAGTAGTGAAATGCCTCTATCTCTAAATATACAGGTCAGAGACTCTGTGGGTCTTTGTCCTTTGGATCCGAAACAACTGTGGATAAGATTGGTCAAGAACCAACGAGGAGAAGGTTCTTCAGAGGTTTGGTTTGCCCAGCAGACTATAAAGAAACATGCATTTGAAAAAGGAATATGCATAAGAGCGCACAAACTGGCTAGAGCATGCAGATGACTCTTTAAGTGTGGGTTATATCAAACTGAGTGGGATGAATGGCTGTTTTTGCCTGTTTGTGTCTCTGATCAGATGAGCACAAACACTAGTGCTAACGATTAGCCTTTTGCCCTTGGCTAGCAATTTTCCCAGAGCAGCATCATAACACATGCAGTCTCCAGACCAGCCACATGATTTGTTTGGAACAATTACATTTACATTCTCTCCTGAATAATATGTGGCCATAGCCACGCACAAAGATAGCTACATTCTTTACAGCACTCACCGTTTTGACAAAGTGGTTAGCTGTTCCTGAGCAGTATGATGTTTCTTTCCTGGTATTTCTTAAGTGCCACAACTTCTAACCCAAAGAATCATAGAATCATAGAATGGTTAGAGTAGGAAGGGACCTTAAAGATCATCGATTTCCAACCCCCCTGCCATGGGCAGGGACACCTCCCACTAGACCAGGTTGCTCCCCATCTCCATCTCCATCACTCAAAACTTAAAGGTACTTGAAAGAAGCCTGACATGGAATGATCTGCATTTACAGTAAAATAGGATTATTTTGAAATAATAGATAATCCATTTTAGTGAGCAGCCCTCTGCAAATTCCCCAGTGATGACACATCTGGGAGGACAAAGCAGAAGTTAAGGCATAATCCTGGGATTGTTGCCAACATACACATGAGTATCAGGTATGTATCATAGATAGGTGCTATATTCACTGAGTCAGCTTCTATAGCATTTGATGTAGGTGCCTGCATCTCTTAGGTTAAGTAAATCAGCCACAGGTTCCAGGACTATGGGTGGCATAAAATTTAATAGAAAACTTCCTTATTCTTACATTAAAAATATTTACCATTAGAATTTTGATATTAGTCATTATATATCACAGGGAGGCCTTTGGGAACAGATAGATAACATAAGAAGTTAGAGTGTACTGACTGCCCACTGTAGTCTATTTATAGCCTTCTGGCACAACTGAGAGGCCATGATTCTAAGTGCAGTCATAACCCTAGAAAGGGCTCCTGAGGAAGCAGGAGTCTTTTATGTCACTGGCATGATGTCATTATGGAAAAAAAAAAAAAGAAAAAAAGAAAAAAAGAAAAGGGTTGAAGTCAAGCCAGGACTGACAATCTGTGTTCAAATCTGCTCTGATATACTGAAGAATCTACTACAGAACTACAGGTGTAACCTTTGGGATATATTCTCTGACTTCCTTTTCTTCCTGTCTCCTCCTATTTTCTAGTCTCCTCTTTCTCACCTTTTGAATCACAAACAGAATCTGCCTGTCTTCTTCCTCCACAGCCTCTTCACTGCCTTTGCTACCAATAAATACCCTCCTCCCCAACCTATCCTAACTACTTTACTTCCTTTGCCCCGCTTATTTGCTATCCCCACTTTTCTAATACTCCAGTCTTAGAAGAATAACTGCTTCATAGCACACTTTTCCTTGGCAAGTTAACCTAATGACTCATTTGTATAGCTGTTTGTCCCTACCTGTGAGTTACTTTAAAGGTTTGGAGGAATTTCTGGTCAAATGAAATACTTTTTCTGTAAGTGAATAAGGAAATTACAGTTATCTTCATTTGACTGTAACAGCAATTTCCTGGTTTCATTTAACAAAGACACATGAAATTTAAAATGGGGGCAGAAGTCTTCTGACTTGTCAGTGTTAAGTGACCCAGTTATGTAGTTCCTTTGGCACCTGGTTCAGCTAAGCAAAAAATACTGTTTATTTCTTCTTCTTTCCCATCTTCAGATAAAAAATCAGAAGTGGGAAGGCAGGGAAAAGTGCTAACTCTGGGCAAGATCCTACCTACTTCATTAGTCCATGTGGCTCTTGGATACCTACCAGTTTAGGTGGTTCCTAAGCTGTCCGGTAGGGATTGAGTCTCAAAATTAACTAGGAGGATATTCTTGGTAGTGGTCAGTATTCTATTCACTGCAGGGGAGAAAAGGAGAGAAGCAGGGTGAGAACTTGGCAGTAAGCAGACTTCATTGATCAAACAGAGCTTGTTTCTTATGATGTACTTGTTCAGCAGCCTCCTCGAGGTCACAAAGCTTTAAAAATGTCTGCTTTAAAGCTCTAATTTTGCAAACTTATCCGGTGGGTCGATTCTTGATAACATATGAAGCCCCATTAACATCAATGGGATTTTATGCAGGTGTAAGAATCCTCCCTAGAGAATCAGCCCCGTAGTCAGCAGGAAAGCTCATTGTTGAAACAAATTATTTTTTAGTAACCAAGTATGTAATTATCCTACACATAATAAAATTTTCTGTACATTCTTTGGAGAATTACAATCCACCCACCGGAACATGTTGATTCCTAATGCCAGTTATAAAAGCTAAAACACTGACATCACAAACAATTATAGAGATGAACTGAAATATAGTTGTAAAAAAAGCTAATGGGTCATGGGTGTGCCATTTCAGTAGTGCTGGTAGATAAAATGTGTTTGTACTATTTCAATCTTTAATTAGGGGGAATACAATTTTCCTGAGAGCTAGATTCATTGTGGGGGTTGAATTCTATTCTCAGTCTTTTCACTTTCCAGAGGGAGTGGAGACGGTGCTTTTGAAAGTGGATGGGAGCCTCCTCCCCTCCCCCTCGGCTTAGTCATTTTCTCTGACTTTGCAGAATTGTGACTTATGCAAAGTCATAGAGAGCCAACGTCAGAGCTGCAAATAGTTCTTCCATCCCCCTGTTCTGACTATTAGATCACTGTTCTAACAGTACACTGGATCAAAGGTAGGTGTGTTTTGAGGAACCTTCCTTATCAGACATTTAATGTCTTTTAATACTACGTTGCAACTGAATTGGCACGCTCAGAGAGTAGGACTCCTTTGAGAAAGCTCTAGCTAACAAGGCAAGGGAAAGTTACGTATTAAAAATGCACTAAATGGATGACAAGCATTTCTCTTATCATTCCATAATATTTTAGATAAAGGATCTCTAGCTAAAGATAGCAGGGAGTGTTTCAAAAATTACAGTTTTTTTCTTCTGAAAATAGGATTTAAGATTCATGCATGATGATTATACGCTCTATTTTCTGCCTCACACAAATTAACTCAAGAATTGTTATAGGTTGCTCGGTTAAATTTTGTTTACATTTTCTATAATAAGCATGGTGAATTGATAAGTCTATGAAGATTTCGCTAATATCCAGATAGCTGTTGTAATTCGATCTCTGAAATACTACCAAAATGTTTTAATCATATTTTCTTTGGCCAAGGGCTGGTAGCCATTACAAGTAACAGTTACCACATGACTAACATAAAATTTGATCTGGCTTAATTTCTTCTCACTGTAGGCTTCTAAAATTTATTTGTTTACTCTGACCTAGTTGTATAGATCTCCCCTACAATCAAGGGATAGAGTTAGGAACTTCAGAAAGGACTCAAGTGATGTCTTTCAGACATTTATTCTACATTTTGATTCATCATTGTTAGGAAGTGCCAGTCTCTCCCTATTGACTATAGAGGGAGCCTTGACAACTCACTTAGAAAGGTAGAACCTAGCTTTTATATCATTAATATTAGTGAGCTGAATCCCACCCTTACAGAGATCAGAAAGCCAGCAGTCTGTTGCTTCTCAACACTTTTCCTTCTAATCCTTTTGTGGATGTCACATGAGCATCCTATTCCAGCTGTGTTCATGTTTGTAACTTTAAAAAATTAAAATAGCATTAAAGTATCCACAACCAGAAACCTTGCTGCTTTCACAGGTGTGTTTTGTAAGACAGATAACCAAGACCCTTGTCTTGTTTGTTTTAGTCCTCAGTATTCTCAATCCTCTCCAGTTAATTTTGAATTCTTTAAAAAGAGCTTTTGTAAGGATATCAAATGATGGAGATGATTCCAGGTTTGCCTTCAGGAGCTGTGTTTGAATAATATTAACTGTGCATGTGCACAATATGTAGAACAGACCATTTCAAATCTCTGAATGTTAACCAAAATATATATTTTCTTAACAATTCTGTACATCTGTACAACTATCAAACACAGCTCATCCACTCGTCTCAAAAAATGGTGACACAGAGATGCCTAAACTTTGGTTTAGGGACCCTACCAAGGGATGCATTATTATTTTGTATATTTATATATATAAAAAAAACATCATAGAATAGAAGTATATAAAGGGTCCACCTCACCAATAAATTGTGCTTGAACCTAATATGTTAGAGCAAGATATTTGAGTTTTATTACTGATGCCTCTGTAAAAGTTCAAGTGGAACCAGGGGTAGGATTTGTCTGACCAGAAGTAGATGTCAACTGTGTATATCTTTAAGCTTTTTGTCTAGAGTTCTTTTATAATTAATGAGAGAGAAAAAGACATTCCTACACATGATTTACTTAAGCATAAGGTAGATTATCTAAAATAGGTCAGATGAATTCTCTTTCTTTTTTGACTAGACTTAGCCCAATATGACTAGCTCAGATATAAAAGTTTGTATTGTAGAATTAGGTGAGATTGATTATAAGCCTTGCTGAAGCATTAGAGTTTCATTATTAAAGGTGGGATTTTGAGAGCAGCTGATCCGCGTTAAGGCAATGGGAGACACATTAAGTCTTGTTAGCCCCTGACAAGCTAAATCAATCACGCAACACTGATGCAGGGGGGACTTTCTGGAGCACAGAAATAGTGTCAGAAGATTTTGATGACATGCTGACATGTAGAAAGGTAAGACTTCTGAATAGCAAAACGTCTACCAAATTGTTTGCTCTATTCAGCTTCTGATTGGATGTTTGCATTTTATACATCTTTCATACTGGCAGTATACCTCTCCATACACCTCAAAAGGACTGTTGGTTACTGACAAAGAAGGAGCCTGTCACAGACTGGATGATAATAGTGAGTCATGAAACAAAGAATAGTATGTGAGTGAACAGATTTTGTTGTGTTTACACAGACAGACATGGAAGCATTGGTCAGAAAAGACAGATTTAACATTACTTTACTGTGCAACATTTTATCTTAAACTTAACATGCCAAATAAGTTGCAAAGAGGATGAATTTGGTCCATTTTGGTGACACTGAGATATTTGTGAAGTGGGTGTATGAGACTGCATATCACGAAAAAAAGGCAATAAGGAAATTGGTTGTAATTATTTTTTTAAAATATTCAAAGTAATCCTCATTGAAAGCAAATCCATTAAGAGAACTTCCTTGAAGTATCAGTAAAATTAAAAGTACTTCACAATAACAAAGGAGTAACTTGAAGTATATTTAGTCCATCTTTTGTCAGCAACTGGAATTTTTCCTACATTATGTTAAAATCTGGATAGTGTGTATGAAAACATCAGGTCTAATTCCTGTGTTATTAGTAGCACTTTTATCTAAACAACACTGACCAGAATAGAAGTGTATTGGGTTTGCATGGTAAGGTTTTGGTAGCAGGAGGGCTGCAGACATGGCTTCTGTGAGAAGATGCTAGAAGCTTCTCACACGTCCAATACAGCCAATGCCAGCTGGCTCCAAGATGGACCTGCCGCTGGCCAAGGCTGAGCCCATCAGCGATGGTGGCAGTGCCTCTGTGGTAGCATAGTTACGAAGGGTAAAAACTGCTGTGCAACAGCAATCAGGAGAGAGGGGTGAGAATATGTGAGAGAAACAACTTTGCAGACACCAAGGTCATGAAGAAGGAGGGAGAGGAGGTGGTCCAGATGCCAGAGCAGAGATTTCCCTGCAGCCTGTGGTGAAGACCATGGTGAAGCAGGTTGTCCCCCTGCAGTCTGTGGAGGTCCACAGTGGAGCAGATATCCATCTGCAGCCCATGGATGTTAATGGTGAAGTGGATATCCACCTGCAGCCCGTGGAGAACCCCACACTGGAGCAAGTGGATGCGCTCAAAGGAATCTATGACCCTGTGGAGAGCCTGTGCTGGAGCACCCCCCTGGCAGGACCTATGACCCTGTGAAGAGGAGCTGATGGTGGAGCAGGTTTTCTGGCAGGACTTGTGACCCCACTGGGGACTCACACTGGAGCAGTCTATTCCGGAAAGACTCTACCCCATGAAAAGGACCCGTGCTGGAGCAGTTTGTGAAGAACTGTAGCCCACGGGAAGGACCCACGTTGGAGAAGTTCATGGAGGACTGTCTCCAATGGGTGGGACCCCATGCTGGAGCAGGGAAGAGTGTGAGGAGGGAGTGGCAAAGACAGTGTGTGATGAACTGACCACAACCCCCATTCCCTGTCTCTCTGCACCATTTGGGAGGAGGAGGTAGAGAATTCGGGAAAATTCCTGAGAATTCAGGAGTTGAGCCAGAAAAATGGAGGGGTAGGGGGAAAGTGTTTTAAATTTGTTTTTATTTCTTATTATCCTACTCTGACTTTTGATTGGCAATAAATAAAATTAATTTCTGTGAGCTGAGTCTGTTTTGCCTGTGATGGTAATTGCTGAGTGATCTCCCTGTCCTTATTTCGACCCACGAACCTTTCGTTATATTTTCTCTCCCCTGTCCACTTGAGGAGGGGGAGTGACAGAGCGGCTTGGTGGGCACCTGGTATCTAGCCAAGGTTAACCCACCACAAGAAGTTAATGAAGAATATGTCTTTGTCTTATTTTTCTGATTTGCCTTCTTAATTAAGCAACCCTGCTAGTCTAGATATTTCTTTAAAAATTGTGTGACAGTACCAGTATGTTTTAGAGCTGATAAACACTCTATATGAGTGTGGCTGAAGATATATCTTATGTATGATGTTGACTGAATAGTTCCACTGTTGTACAACGAGATGCCTAGAACAGGAATAGTTGGAAATCTTCTGTAGCATTGTACACTTAGAGAAGTCCATTCGCTTCAAGGTCACCTCCTCCTTTCTTCCAAATATTATCTGGAAAACTTTATAGGGAAAGAAACCAGCATTTCAATGAACTAGTGTTTGATTCTGCATAACACAAATGAAAGAATCTCATCCTATAATTTCTTCACCAAGACCTTAACATCTCTTTGAGACTTACAATATAGAAAGGTATCTAACTTTAACTTAGGCCACAAGTGACAAAGAATCAAACGTATCCTGCTAACTTGTTAACTTCCAATCCATTAAAAATAAAAAAGGACATTTCCTTTCCTACCTGAATGTATCTAGCATCAACTTCAACCACTAGATTTCTTTTTACTTATTCAGCCTGCAGTTTTGTTTCTAAGAAGGGAAGGTTGAACATCTTATTGCTGTTTACAGATAACTGACAAAAGATGAAGCTACACTCTTCTGGGAGGTGCACAGTGGAAGGACAAAAGGTGATAGACAGCATGAAGCTTGGGAAAGCCTCACTCTATACAGGAAAAGAATTTTTACTATGAAGGTGGTCAGACATTACAGCAGGTGCCCAGGGCGGTTGTAGAATCTCCATCTTGGAGGCATGTGAGACCCATCTGGATACAGTCCTGTGAAACCTGCTCCACCTCAGTCTGCTTTGAGCATGGGGCTGGTCTGGAAATCACTGATGGTCTATTCCAACCAATGTGATCTGTGATTTAGTGACACTTAGATATCTGATCTTGATTTTGCAGGTTAAAAATTCATTTTGTACATATTAATCATTACTATTTCCACTGCGGTAGCATCAAAGACTCCTATACCTAGCACATCCACTAGGGCAGGTGTGGTGGTCATTTGGAGGGATATCCTTTCAAACCTGTGAAGCAATAAAAGAAAACTCAAGAAGGTAATTTTATTGAACAGGTATGGGAGAAAAGGTTGGAATAATTGGTCAGTTGCAGGCAGGAACCAACATACTGAGAATGAATGGAATGGCTTGAAAAGCAGAAATATGCCTGAAAGGCATTCTTTAAAAAGAAATTAACTTATTCTTGATGTGATAGCAAAGAAGGAGCTAGTGGAGAAAGTCAAAAAGAAAGGGAGCCTAGAAAAGTGGTCTTTGCAGTAGTAATATGAATATTGCTTCTGTTAAGAGCAGCAGAAAAAGGTTGTAGTGTTTGAAGGTAAGGAATATGAGAATTTAGAAAAGAGTTATAACTTTGTAGCTATCTACAGGCTTCAGAAATAATATGCAAGATGGAAACTTAATCTGATTTTTGGACCTAAAAAGCTGTCTGCATCACCTGTCTGTCTGACAAGCCTGGTGATCACATTATTCTCAGCAGTTCTAAATGAGGGAAGGAATGAAGGACTGACTAGGGAAGAGAGAAGTGTGTGACATGCTTTTGTCACACTACATTTGAGCTGATAGCTATCAGAAGATGCTGAAGCTGAGAGACAAGCCAAGACTTATGGATGAAGTGGAGGTATAAATTTGTATCTCTGCATGGAGACGGTAGTTAAACTTGTGCTTGTGGATGAGACTACCAAGACAGGGGCAGACAAAAAGAAGAGAAAGGAGCCAAGGTCAGGACTGCATGCAAATGTCTATGAAGGCAGAGGATCCTCGAAAGTAAAGATTAGCAGGGTGATTGGTAAGAGAACCCAGAAAAGACAAAGCTGCTGAAGTCACTGAAGCTAAGGAAGGAAAAGAATTCAAAAGAAGAGTATTGCTATTGTGTTAAGGGCAAGAAACAAGACTACTGGTTTTGAGCCTTAAGCAGATGTAGGTCAATACAGTAATACTGACTGAAGCTTCAACAGAATGAAAAGGTGAACAGACAGGTTCTGAAAGCTCAGCTGAGCTAAAGGAGGATGGAATCAGAGCATGAGACTCGTGACAGCAATTGCAGTGTGAACTTAGAGAGTGGAAAGAGGGGAAAAATACTGATTTTTTTTTTTTTTAAATGGGAGAAAATAAAATACAATCTTTATTGTGAAACAAAGATCAAGATGGAGAAGTGATGAGAAAAGCAGGATGGTAATACGAATGGATAAGAATGTGTCCTGATCTGCAAGGAGTCACTAATAGGGTCAGAGAAGGTCAGCAGATTAGAAATTATAGTATGAAGAAGATGTAGTTAAAGTAGAGGAAGAACAGACTAGCCAAAATAAAGGAAAGAGTGCCTCATAGTTTGTCAATTTTCTCTTGGATTAAACCAGTGGCTTCTGTCACAGAGAAACAAGTGAAAACAGAACTGAAGAAAGGCTAAGAAGCAAGCCACAGATAAAAAGACATCTCGAATATGGGAGTGGAAGTCTATTGAATTGGAGAAGAAGAGTTGTTCCATTTGAAGACAGCAAAATTGAAAGGGAAAAAATACATTTGTAGCACAGGA
This sequence comes from Numenius arquata, assembly GCF_964106895.1. Lineage (NCBI taxonomy): Eukaryota > Metazoa > Chordata > Aves > Charadriiformes > Scolopacidae > Numenius > Numenius arquata. The sequence continues at coordinate 59,850,783 of NC_133579.1, read as the reverse complement.
AGTCAGACTGTTCACAGAACTTTCCACTGAAGATACCATACAGCATGAAGAGAGGAAGCAGATAATGAGTCTGGCCAAGGAGCTGGCATACTGTAGCAGCTCATGTCTTCTGCGACAATTATGAGAAAGATTTCCTATTTTTTTTCAGATCTTTTTCAAAAATATTGACCATCATGGGGCTCAGTGTAACTCCTCGATGAATACACAAGTAACCTCCACACTATGGTGACAGCTCAGCAATGATGACTACATAGTCTTATCATGCTTTTAATCTACTTACTGTAAGCTTCTTTGATTTTTTTAATTTTTTTTTGTTTTGAGCACAAATGACACCAATGAGAGTGCTATGCAAGACTAAGCTAAATTCCCTGCAATATATAATGTCATCACATTATCATTGTCAGCAAAGTTTGTAATCCCAAAATAATTTACCTTTTTTAAAAACAAGATATACATTCTACAAGTCATGTTCATTTTGGATTAATAAATGTAGTGATTTCTAAAAATCATTGGAACAGACTCTTCTGACAGTCTTGTTTCCACTGAATCACCTATGGACCACAGGATTTTAAAGTCCCTTCTGAAGACCAGTAGGTTGAACACTTGATCTTTGGTGTGTGGGTGTGAAACTGCAGATACCTGTATGTGATGCTCCCTCTGGCTTTGCTGGAATATGAAGAGGTTAGTTTTCTAATATGGGGGGGGGGGGGGTTCTGCCTTTTTGGTAATTCTACTGTAACCTCCTGCTAAAGGAACAGAATAGCACAGCAGGAGGGAACATTATGTGGAATGTGCCTGCCATCCTGCTGGGAAACTGGGTGCTGCCTAGCCACTATGAACGCAAAACCAAGGCAAATATTTTGTATTTATATTAAAATAAGTAATCAGATCCTTTTTTTTTGGATGATACCAGGTAGCTTGTGTCTTAATTACGGATGCAGTTATGAAGGAGGCAGATACCAGTTTTTTCCTGTTAGCTCTCTTGTTCTTTTTTATAAAAATAAGCAGCCAATCATGTTTACAACACTTCTTCAATTATAAGCACCAATTGTTAGCCAATGGCAAATCAAGGAAGGACATCTAACGCATTAGTTGACAACCATGAACAATTTGTTATAGCTGGAGAAACTACAGTGGCTGATTCTGCTCATTCAAATCCCTATTATAAGATTTGCCTCTTCCATGGAAAGCATAGAAATTGAGTCTTTCTTTTTTTTTAAACCACAGCTGTTAATTGAGTTAACAACTTCTCTAGGCTTGAACAGAGTAACCAGGTGACATTACTGCTATAAACCTTGAACCACATCCTCTCTGTTCTATTTGTTACATTTCTTTGATGTGGTTGGAACTTCACATGTACAGGTACAGCAGACTACCATTTGTAAATGGCCATTTGCAAGAATGGAGTCTTAGATTATAAAACCATGAGATTGATATAGGATCTGACCATGAGAAAATGTAAACAAGGGCAGCTTCACTGACTGCCGTTTGTTACCTTCCTATCACAGTAATACATGAAGTGTCATCAGTCAGATTTTGAATCCTTCTCGCAGAATATGAAATCACTAAATGTTCACAAAATGTTAATCAAGTATTCCTGGTTGATCTTTGACATTGTTTAGTCCCATAAATTTTCCCTCACTGAGAAATATTTGCAGAATTTTTTCATTCAGGCTCTTGTGTGTGTTCTTCCAGCTACTCAGTGACAAGTGTGCTATGGCACATGCTTTGGCCTCATTCTTAACATGTGTCCAAATATTTCTATTTTCAATTCTGGATAACTTTGGGAATATGGGTCTGCTAAACTTTCTGATGAATGTGGACATGTAATACCTAGTACTTTATTCAGGCATTTGATTTGGAAGAGGCTTAGACGTTTGTTTTTCCCCTTTTGGCTTTCTAGCTTCGCATGCGTGTATTGTGGTGAAATAAATTTTCAACTGGAAACTGATAGATAGTTTCTTAAACTCTAATTTCTTGATGACCAAATCTTGTTTAAGCTTGTAAATACAGATGATAGCGTTTAACATGATAACATGACTTGCATGGGTATGTTAGCTTAATGCTTAATAAGAGTCAAAAAAGTAAATAGAATATTATTAATTTTTAGGGAAATACTAGAGAATACAACAGAGAACATCATATGCCTCCATGTTGAACTTGTTTCTAGGATACAGTGTGAGGACCTGCTGAACCCATGCACCAGTAGTGCTTCCCCAAAAAGGGGAGAGGGGAAACTAGAAAAGGTTTGGAGAAAAGACTAAAAGAATATGGGAACAGCATCTATGCAAGCAGCAAATAGGTAGGTTAGCACTCTTCATCCTGGAAAAGATGTTTGAGGATGAAACATCAGAGTCTGATAAAATCCTGAGTGGCATGGAGAAGGTTAGGGAAATTATAAATTATTCACTGTCTCTTCTGATACAAGAATTAGAAGGCAGCAAAAGAAGACAGCAGACTCAAACCAAGGAAGAAGTAGTGATTCTTCACAAAGCATGTAGTTAATCTGCAAAGCTGTGAAACAGAGCATTACTGTTTACAATAAAATTATATCGGGCTCAGGGTGTCCCTAAGCTGCAAATTAGAAATACAAAATCATATGGTTTGAAAAGACCGCCTTCTATTCCAACTCCATGCTCAAAGCAGGCCCAGGTAGAGAAGGTTGTCCAGGACTGTGTCCAGATCGGTCATGCATGCCTCTCCTCCAAAGATTCCACACTGCTCTGGGCACCTCCTCCAGTGCCTGACCACCTTCATAGTAAAAATTCTTTTCCCTGTATTAAGTGAGAAATTCCCAGGTTTCATGCTGTGTCTGTTGCCTCTTGTCCTTCCACTGCCCTTCCACCTCCAAGAGAAGAGTCCTTGCCTGAGCTATCTTGTAGGTGAGATGGTCTCCGGCTCTTAATGAGATGGCCCCCAGCCTCTGCTGTTGCATGGGATTATTCTATTCTTGGTGCAGCACTTTGCTTTTGCCTTTATTGAACTTCATGAGGTTCCTCTCAGCCCATTTTTCTAGCTTATTTAGCTATAAAAATACACGAGGCAGGCATGTTATTCACTATCCCTAGTTTGCTATCATTTGCAAACTTGCTGATAGTGCGCTCTAGCCCATCATCCAGCTTGTTAATAAAGATGTTGAATGGTCTTGCTGCCGCTCCTGACCTTGACCACTGGAATGGGCTGCCCAGGGAGGTGGTTGAGTCACCGTCCTTGGATGAGTTTAAGAGTCGTCTAGATGTGGCGTTGGGGGATATGGTGTAGGGAAAAACTTTGTAGAGTAGGGTAGATGGTTGCACTCAATGATCCCAAGGGTCTTTTCCAACCTGAATGATTCTATGATTTGAGGGATAATCACTAGTAACTGGTTGTCTGTTGAGACTTCTTACTGCTGATCACTGAGCTCGAAGCCCCATGGTCCAGCCAAATTTTTACTGAACTTATCATGCACTTATCGAGTGTACATCTTACTCATTTTCCTATAAGGCTACTACGGGAGACTATGTCAAAGACCTGCTAAAGTCAGGGTGTACAACATTTACTGTTGTCCCATTATCCATACAGCTAGCCGTTTCATCATAGAAAAACAGTTGGCTAGGCATGATTTGCCTTTGGTAAATACATTTTGGCTGTTCCAGTCACCACCTTCTCCTTGTGGCTGGAAATAGCTCTCAATAGGATTTGCTACTTGACCTTCCCAGGGACCAAGGTGAGGCCGACCAGTCTGTACTTCCCCATATTTCTTGCCTTTCTTAAAGATGGGTATGATGTTTGCCTTTTCTCAATACTGTAGATGCTCCTGATCTGGTCCCAAGGACTTGCAAGTACTCAACTGGCTAAAAAGCTCCCTAATTGTACCTCCCTCTACATTCCCACTGACTCAGTTAGTAGGCAGTGGGAGCTGGGCAGTGAGAAGAGAGACCTAACCAGTGAAAACAAAAGCAAAAAACCTTTGAGTATCTCAGCCTGTTCCATATCCTTTTTCACTAGATCTCCTCCCCTATTAAGCACCAGGCCCACAATTTCTTCAGCCTTGTTTTGGCTGCCAGTGTAGTTGTGGAAGTCCTTCCTCTTGTCCTTCAGATCCCTCACTAGTTTCAGTTCCAGTTGAACTTTGGTTTTCCTAATTCCTTCCTCTGTACTCAAGAAATGTCTCTATGATCTTCCTTCTTTGTACTTTCTTTTTGCAGTTGAGCTCAGTCAGTTCACTGGTCACCCACCACTTCTGCTGTACTTCGTCCACTTTCTGCTCATTGGAATGGAACTTTCTTGCATTTTGAGGGAGTTCTAGAAGAACAACAAGTAATCTTGGTCTCCTTTGCCCCTCTAAGGTAGTCTCCGATGGGATTCTACTGAGAAGATCCCCGAAAAATCCAAAACTTGCTCTTCTGAAGTCCGGGGTTGTGATCCTACTATTTATCTGTCTCCTCTCAGGATTTTTAACTCCATGACCTAATGGTCATGGCAGTTAAGGCAGCTCATCTTTACATCAGTGACTTGCTAGTGAGTATAATGTCCAGGAGACCACCACCTCTAAGCAGCTCCATTGTAACCTGTGTCAAGAACTTGTCATTGATGTGTTCCACAAACCTTCTGGGCAGCCCTATTGTCCTTCCAGCATATATGAGGATAGTCGAGTACCTAGATGTGCAATCATGAGGCTTCTGGATGTCTAAAGAAAGGTTAATCTATTTCCTTTTCTACTTCAGGCAGTCCGTAGCATGTTTACCACCATATCACCTGTGTTGGTCTGTCCTCTGGTTCTTAGCCATAAAGTCTCAGCTGGCTCTTCACCTATTCCAAGGCAAAGCTCCACACACTCTAGCCACTCCTTTGTATAGAGTGCAACCCCTCCTCCTTGCCTTCGTAGCCTGTCTTTCCTGAAAAGCCTGTATCCATTTACTGTAGTTCTCCTGTCCTGTGAGTGATCCCACCTTGTGTCTGTAATCCCAATGAGGTCACAGGTCTACAACTGTGTGGACTGCTAACTCTTCTTGTTTGCTCCCAGGCTGTGTGCGTTTGTATACAGGCACTTGAGATGGGCCCCTAGCCATCCTGCTTTCACAAGGGGAGTGTCATAGCCTCGCCACTCATATTGTCTCTGAGAAGCTTCCTCAAATTGCTGGTTGTTGGGAGAGTATTTGGAAAAATATTATCATATGCTTGTTCCATTTTTGTACTCTTCCCCAGACATCTGCTTTTGATCGCTGCCCTTGGTATGTACCTGAAGAAGTGCCACCAGTAGGAGAGATTACGTCTGTTAAGTTCTTATGTGAAGAGTAGGACATGAACCCAAATCTCCACAAGAAAGTCAGAAAATATGCCTCATAACATAGCTTTCAGCCTAGTACCTCCACCCCTGCCTGACAACCATCTGAAAAAGGATACTGGGCTATACAGGCCCAGTACAACCATGCTCATACTATTGGGTTGCTGCCCAGAGCAGATGTGCAAACTGAATTACTTCTTTTGTTCCTTTGCCTTTTAAGATAATACTTGATTTGGAACTACTGAAATTCTTACTAGGTGTTTTTCACAATTGTTTTTTAACAATTTTCAGTCTTTGCTTGCACGCTAATTCAGCTACCCCCTAGAAAAAAACTATGCTGTCAGCAAAATCCAAGTCTCCTAATGTACTGTTGTTGAACGAGGCAATGTATGTGTTACAGCAGAACACATAACATGACAGAGTCTATGTTAAACCTTTTAACATGTGTTCCTTAATTCTACCTTAGGCTGAACCATATAAGAAAACTCACAGATATTAATTTGTTTGGCATACACAGGATTTAAATATATTCCTGAATGATTCACAGTGAGGCTGTCAAATAGTTTCTGGAAATTTCTGCTCAATTTCATGACTGTTTTTAGGCTGAAAAAATCTGGTTAACACATGACTTTCTCAATCAAGCCTTGATTGGTCATCCTTTTGCTTCCTTTCTTCCATTCAAGATGATATTGTAGGAGATTTGGTATTGCTTACAAAAGCTTAATACACCTCAGATGCTGCAGGGGCATAGGTTATTTTTGTATTATTTTGATTATGATGCTATTTTCTTATTGTTCTGCAAACAGGGGTTTTGCTGAGGTAAACCAAAAGCAAGTGTCAGAACCTCTCCAAACAGGTGTTGATTAAGAAATTATGTGATGAAAGTGCTAACAGTATGTCATAAAGCACAGACTTGTAAATGCTTACTAGGGCTAGTAAAAAATAACAGAAAAGATTGGATGTGTTTTTAAATTTCTTTACAGTTCAAGATGTATGGAGTCTGGTTGTCAAAGTAATGGTTTTTGGAGACAATCCAAATGTCTGCATTATTAACAGTAGATGTCCTCGGGTCTATCTCATTAGTTCTTACTCTTTCTTGTATTATTTTGGGCATAGAAACTGGACTGCAAACCCACCCAGTTCATCGGGTTTTGGTCCTCCCAAAACTTCTCCTGAGAGCAACAAAACGAAGGTTCTTGTTATTCAGAATCACAGAATCACAGAATGATATGGGGTTGGAAGGGACCTCTGGAGATCATCTAGTCCACCTCCCCGCCAAAGCAGGTCCTCCTAGAGCAGGTTGCACAGGAATGTGTCCAGGCGGGTTTTGAATGTCTCCAGAGACGGAGACTCCACCACCTCCCTGGGTAGCCTGTTCCAGTGTTCTGACACCCTCAAAGTAAAGAAGTTCCTCCTCATGTTTAGGTGGAGCTTCCTATGCTCAAGTTTGTGCCTGTTGCCTCTTGTCCTGTCACTGGGCACCACTGAAAAAAGACTGGCCCCGTCCTCTTGACACCCACCCTTTAAGTATTTATAGGCATTGATCAGATTCCCCCTCAGTCTTCTCTTCTCCAAACTAAAAAGACCCAAGTCCCTCAACCTTTCATCATAAGAGAGATGTTCTAGGCCCCTAATCATCTTTGTAGCCCTTTGTTTTACCCTTTCCAGCAGTTCCCTCTCCTGCTTGAACTGGGGAGTCCAGAACTGGACACAGTACTCCAGATGGGGCCTCACCAGGGCAGACTAGAGGGGGAGGATAACCTCCCTCAACCTGCTGGCCACAATCTTCTTGATGCACCCCAGGATGCCATTGGCCTTCTTGGCCACCAGGGCACCTTGCCGGTTCATGGTCATCCTGTTGTCCACCAGGACTCCCAGGTCTTTTTCCTCCGAGCTGCTCTCCAGCAGGTCAGCCCCCAACCTGTACTGGTGCATGGGGTTATTTCTCCCCAGGTGCAGCACTCTACACTTGCCTTTGTTGAATTTCATCAGGTTCCTCTCTGCCCAGCTCTCCGGCCTGCCCAGGTCTTGCTGTATGGCGGCACAGCCTTCTGGTGTGTCAGCCACCCCTCCCAGTTTTGTGTCATCAAATCTATTCCTAAATTTCCCACTGATTGACTTATTCTAAGCATGGGCCTCTGCAGAAAGGATGGTGGAAACACCCCATCTGATAATGAGGAAGCTGCTCTCAGCATCTTTTGCACAGCATGCCTAGGCAAGCCTTTCTAGCAGTTACACCTCATAAACAATGAGTGGAATGAAGACGACTTCAGAAATGAGTACAGAAACACCAGACCAATGTTGCCCTGCTTACGTCATGAGCTATAAATGCTGAAATATGTACGATGCAGATACTGGATTCTCAGCTCTAACTCTTCCACTCTACGTGTCCCCACTAATTGCTGACATAGACATAAGGTCAGTAGTTCCCTTTCACATGTGCCATCTCATCTCCCACCTCTTTAAATTGGCATCACCCTGTACTCTGTTTCTTGCTCTATGTGACAGACAGAGGAAACATCCACTGCACTTGAAAAGATATTCTCTCATCTCCCATAGGTTTGGGAGTGTCTTGAAACTCAAGCTCTGTATTTAGAATCCTTTTAAAACAGTTAAAAACATCTGAGTCTACACGAATACGATAAATTTTTGGAAGGGGCAAAAACGCCAGGACATTAAAAGATAGAAAAATATTAAAGCAAAATAGTTTTAATTAATGGAGATAATTCAAGGTAATATTGTGAAAATTTAGATGTCGCTTGTTTTTGGAAGAGATACAGATCAACACAAAAAACCAACCTAAATAAAAATCACAGAGCTAGTGGGTAAGTCGTGCACTAAGTACATGAGGAATAGAATACTTTGACTTAATAATTTTGCAGCTCAATAGCAGACTGAGCCTCCTCCAGTATGTCTTCCTCTGTTGCAGACTGTTTGTATAACAAGTACAATGTCTGAGAGGAGGTATTTCAGTTTCAGTTCTTTTTCCACAGTTTCTAGCCTCTTGACAAATATAAATTACATACTTTTTCTGTGACAGGGAGAATATTGTATAAGGAATTGCGACCTGATTATTTATCTACTATTTTTTTAACTTTCAATATTTTCATCTCTGTGGATCAAACAGGTTGGTATTCCTCAGAGTCTAGGAAATGGATTTTTAATTAGATACCCAGAGAATGACTCCAGATGATGGATGTGAAGGTGATTTTAGTATTCTGTGTGACTCCTGGCCAATGATTTTTGCACTGTATTTTAAGCCAGGGCTTAAACTCAGGTGCAGCCAGCCCACTGAACGCTCACTGCTGTGTCTAGTCCAGCATTGGTCTAGGGGAAGAAGACAAGAGAGGGTGAGGTGAGTGGGAGCGGTAGTTTCCATGACCGCATAAAGTGTTATAGGAGCTTGCTTAAGGACATCTTTTTTTCTTTCTTTTTTTTTTTTAATAGGAGGCCAGCAGGACTGAAACAACTATTAGGTATCGCTACCCAACTAGGATTGGGGAATTTCTTTCACAATGAAGAGAGATGGAGAACTCTAGAGCTAAATGAAGTTTTCCTTTATTCAGTTCCTACTCTTCCTGGCAGCTGAGCAGCACAAAGTACAAATATTACTAGAATGATACTGAGAAGCACAGGGAGGGGCACAACTGTATCTGGGTCTCAAGAGCTGTTTCTCCCCACCTTGCCTGGGGAGGCAGGACCCTGGAATCAGCAGACAATGCTGCCACTCAACTGGTACAGAAAGCTGCTACAGAGGAAAGAGAAGTTCCTCTGGTTCCAATGACCTTTTACTTCCATCCGTTCCCAAAACATACATACTTGCACGTAAGTCTGAACCCTAACCTATCTCATTTAATGGCCCTTTATGGGTTGGCAGGTTTGGGGGGCAAAGGGGGATCAAGGCTGGGGAACGGTCAAGCTTGGATTGATATTCAATAATGTGAATGTAATTTGGGTTACATTTGGGCTATAGAACTGATTCAAAAGTAAAAGGTAATGAATATAATGCTCCTCTTGATCCTGTTGGGATAAGTCTGCACAAGTCTTGCTTACAGGCTGAGCTAACCAGTTATGGGTTGGATGTTGGGTAGCTCTCATTATTGAAGTTCTCTGCTTGATCTAAAATGTTCTGCTAAACAGTAGGTTATAGCAAACTTGGCTTAGCACTAGGCTGGAGATGCTGTAGAGCACTGCAAGCCTAAAGGATAGGTATATGAGGCATCTGAAAAATGCTATGTTGGTATACCATTAGTCTAACAACCTTAAGGAGCTCACAAGCAGTAACATGGAGGAGTTCAAACAGATTAAAACTTGGATAACACAAGCCCCAGAAACCAAGACAGCTGAAATTTGTATTTGCAAAAACAAAGCCAAGGACTGTTGCATCTCTTAGGTCATGTAACATCTACACTGATGTTTTGAAGAAAAAATCTATAGTATTAACATCTGCAAATGACAATGTGGAAGATTATGTAAATATAGGAAAGAACAAGTAAATATTACAAATTAACCCTGAGAAGAAAGGAAGAGGAAAGGAATCAGAAACGTTTATTCCTTCATGTGCTTATATGAAAGGACAGTTTGCTGAAGAATGGACAGTAAATTAGTGAAGAGGTTGCAGTGCAAAGTACAGTCCCATGAGAAAGTTACTGTAGAAGAAATAGTGGTATGAACTTAAAGTGTTTCTATTGCTGCATGTTATTGCCGGGGTGCACACTTGCATTATTGAGTAAATGTGAGGTAGCCTCTGCCACAGTGAAAGTGGTAAGTTATATTACTTAATGATATACAATATATAAAAATACATCATTTTCATTGTCATAAAATAAGTTATCACCCTTGCTTACCTTGTGGTAACTTGTGTAACAAAACTCTGAAAAACATGGAAGTAAGCTATTGGAATTTGGGTGATATGTATTGAGATATTACTGAAATGGGAAATAAGTGTTTTTCCTCTAAAATTTTGTCTGCTTCAAGTCTAGTGTGCCAGTCACACTCCAAGCACTTCATTCTGGGCTTTTCATTGTCAGAAAAATGAAGACAAACTGAATCCTTAACTGTTGCTTAGTATTTTAATGTTTACACTCTTTTTTCTTGCTTTTTAATCCTATCACCTGGAAAAGCAAGGGGCTCGGTACCATTACTGTCTGTCAGACAGTACACAGAGCAATAAGAAAGAAACATTTTTGTGACTGGTCAAAATTTTCTCAATATAAAGGCAGAGCAACCCTAATGATTTCAAAGGTTTTATTTCTGTATTATACCAGCAAAATTTTGTGACAGCCCATCTCTGTACCACTAAAAATGACCTAAAAAACCTTTTTTGATAAAACCTGTATGTTAAAGTCTTAAAGGGATACCTGTCTTTTCAGCTGACATTACAGCATCCTTTCTTTTTCGTCTAAGTTGTCTATTCCTCCACAAGCTAGCTAGAAATATTTCTTTTCCAGAGAAGCATATTGCCGGGCTTTGTGAATGATAAACCTCATGGGGTAGCTCCTTACTGGTTAAAAGGTTTTTATAATATTAATCCTGAGAATTTAAATGTAAGAGAGAGATATGGGAACTATAAACTGAATTTTTTTTTTCATTTTTTTGAAGTTTCTATCTTCTATCGGCTTGAGGGGGCTATCTTCAGAAAGCAGGAGACATTGGCCATTTGAAAACTGAAATTGTTTTAAGGCATCACTAACACGATAATGAATTTAAAAAATCCAAACAAACTGTAGACAGGTACAATTAAAAATATTTCTGAACCTCAGATAGGTTTAAACTAGCCTGTCATCCTTATCTTTAAAAGCTGAATTTAATGCTGCACGTTTTACTTTGGTATCATTAAACTGCAAACAAATAGTTTCAAATGATAACACATTATGAAATAATCAGTTTATCTGTTTTTAGAGGTAGGAAGGGCAGAAGAGATGCTAAATAAATAATTCTGTGGAGCTTGACCTACTTAGTATATCTTTCTATATAAGCATTGTGAATATTTGTTCTAAGAGAGTCTAGTTCTCTCTACCAACTCAAAGTTAACTTTTTTCCTCTGAATTGTGTCACATCCTGCATGCAAAATACCTTACAGAAAAGTCACTGTCACACAACTGTGGTAAAATATCTGTTCCCTGTACTCTGGCAAAAGAAAATAGTTGGGGGCAGACCACTATGCATTTGGATTTTTTGGCTTGTAATTTTTCAGTACACATCGCCCACTTTGATCTGAAATGTCTTTCATGTCTAACAGTGCTACAATGGGCACAGGTAGCATTTAGGGCTTACTCCTGTTCTGATCAAAGCAATGTTAAAACTCAACAAATTTTCTAATCATAGGATAAAACTTTTAGACAAGCATGGTTTGAATTTCAGATATCTGAATCAGAATGGTATAGAATAACTTGTGTTGGTTTAAGTAACTTGAGTGTCAAATAATACACTGAAAATCATCTGTGGATCATGTTTTTAAAAGACAACATCCTGTTGACTAGAACACGTACGGATATGCAGTCATATCCGTATCTTTGAATTTACTAAAGTAATTCAGGCACAGTCCTAGTATCTAATGGCTGTGAAATGAAAAACTGTTTTCAGTGCTTGTCCCATTTCAACAGGGACCCCAGGTATGACTGGCTATTGTGCTGCTTACTTTGATTTGTCTGAAGCATTTATCCATTTGTTTTGTTTGCCTTCATCTATCTCTTGAGGCCCTTGCTTAGTTTTTACCCCATAGCCCTGAATGCAAAAATGTGCACCTTCTCTTGCAGGGCTGCATCTTTTGCTCTGTGTCCCGCCAGGGGCTACAAGGACATAATCTACCCCTTTCTAAAAAAGCAACTATATTAGCAGAGTTTCCTCTGCCTGTCAAAGGCCGGTGTCTGCCATGAGAAAGTGGTCTTGGGATTTTCAATAATAATACTACTACGTAATTAGGAATCCTTTCTGATTTTGCATCATCTGCAGCTCAGTGCCATTGCTATCAGAGTAATCCATAGGGTCGGTGCTGCTGTCAGAGAAAAACTGCCACAGAAGAAAAGCAGAAGCATCGTTCCTTGTTATTCTTAGAGTAGTTCTGTTGTAGCTGGACTCTGCTTACTTCATAAGCACTGATGAGATCTTAGACCTGAGTGGTGTGGCCACAGGCAAATAAAAGAAAACACAAATATAAATCTGGGAGATTTCTGTTTGCAACTGTAATGCTGTAAGCAGAAGCACCAAGCTGCACTTATCCCATTTGAATTCCACTTTTCCAGTCTCTCCTAATAAGAATCACTCATATGAGCTAAGTATTTCCCTCAGTAACCATCCTTGCATTATTAATAACCAACTCAATTTTGCCTGCTAGAATAAGAGCCCTCCTTTAATATGTAAGGTTAGGTTCAAGTAACAGTCTTTCATGAATGCATATATTATCAGTCTTTTCCACTAATTGGTCTCAAAGTATGTCATCAATCTTATCACCAAATCCACATCGTTTGGAAGGTGTTTTCCTATTCAGACGCTACCATTCAGCTAAAGACCTGGACCGACAAGCAGGATGAAAAGACGAGCGAATGAATTGTATGTTAGCCATGGTCTACAGACGAAGCAGTCAGAATAAAGAGACATAAAGCTATCTAATGCTCCTAGAAGAACAAACGTTCTAATGTAAAAGAACATCAGAAGCAAAAATCCCTAATGGAGGCCCGTGACTCTGGACCTAATCCTTTGGCTCCTAATCCATTTTGATGCAAACAGGTCTACCACTGGAGCTAATCTCTGAAGGACGTGTGTTTACCTTAAACAGTTCTGCTAATTGTTCGGTTATCCAAAAATAGACACGAGGCAAAGAATTAGGTATTTCTGATTATAAGAGGAACAGTTTGGTAGTTGGGACTATAGTAAATTTATATTTTTCTTCCATTTAATATACGCAGACAAATAGTCATTATCTGTAAAGAGAAACTGTATATAGTCAATGACAGAACAGGATGCAGAAAGTCTCTGCTGGCCTTGTACTGATTTATTTATGTTGGCTCTTAATCATTCTCAGGTTTGTTACCCATGTGGAAGATGTGACTCTAAATGAAAATATTGGGTCTGAGAAACTTTTTTTATGCACAACAATTGTTTTTTTATGACATCAAAGTTGATCTCAATTCTGATGGACAGCATAACGGGAGCCATGAGGCTATCAAGCTATGGTTACCCAGTTATGTCAAAGAAATTTTCCTCTCGTGAAATTCTTTTCCCTCACTGCACAAAGCTAACATGCCAGGGAGAGATGATGTATTGGCACACCCTTGGGACTGGGTTTTCTTTCAAAAGCACAAGTGTTCTATTAAAGGCTTTAGCATATATTACCTGTGTATATTTTCTACAGGTGACATACTTATTTGTTACCACTTCCTCATTGAGAAGACAACATCATCTAGGGTTTTACGTGAGACTAAGCAACGTATAACACCTACTTCGAGTTCCACTTCCCACTCCATGGACACCATTCGCTCTCTGGGCATCCTCTGGCTCTACCAAAGCGAGAGGCATCAGTTAGATCTCCTCCCACTGAGCTGAGTTGGGCTACTGACTTGTGGGCTTTTCACCTCCAGATCCTGCAGGAACCAGATCCCAATGTCTTTGACAGGCAGCTGGACCCTACAGGACAGTTCCAGTGGCCCTGTTCCTTAAGCATGTTGACCCTTTCGGATGGTCAGACCTATCTCATCAGCTCTGAAAAGCCACACTAGCGGCTGAAGCATAAGAGGCTGAAAATCTTGGGCCAGACTGGTGTCTTACCCTACCAGCCATGAGGAGGACTAGCTGTCTGCCTAACCACATGTGAGCCCAGCCTGCTGTGGTGCAGGAGGCAGGGAGGGTGCCTGCGGGGCAGGTGGGAGGGGGTCCACAGGGCACAGCCCTTGAGGGGGTGGCCAAGGGCCACTTCCCTCCAGAAGCCTCTGGCGGCTGGGAGTGCAGGTGCTTCGGCTGCACAAGCAGCAACATGCAAGGGTGAAGCCTGGAAAGCTTCATTTTCAGTTGACTAACGTCTTTCCTTGGCAAGAAGCAACATTTCCTTGTATTTTTTCAAAAACAGAGAGAGTGAGGGAGAGTGCATGAGACAGCTATTTTCCTCCTCAGCATCTACTCTGGAGCCTGGGAGAAGGCTGTGAAACCTGTATGCTTGTGTAATGGTTTGTTAGGATGAGAGTATTTTCTCTTGTGGTGGAAACAAGAAGTTTCAGGCTTTTGATCAGGCATTTAAGCAGTGGGATTTCACCACATTTTTACTACTTTTCTGGAGGAGATGCATAGCAAGAGTGCCCACCCTACTCCTTCCTCCCTGCTTCTCCTAGCTCATCTTCAGTAGTCGCAGCAACCATCCTGCTGTCTTTGCCTATCTAGGATGATTGATGAAAGCTTTTGTTTAAAACTTCAGGATTTAAGATCCCTTTTTCAGCAAATGAGAGGCATTTTGTAATTTGTATCCTCTCAAATCCTCAATCCTCCAAGTCTTTTCACCTAGTGTGAGAAGGATTTTACTGGTTTTCAGCTCTCTCTTAACCAAATGCATAGAAGAAATTTAACGCTGCTTCTCAGAGAGTTAAATTGGATTTGTCCAGATGGACACTATTACAGGCCTCCTTTATAGGTGGGATTAATTTTATTAAAATATAATCCTCCCATGCTTACATTATCCCCTTCAGACATTCTCTTTTAATCTTTTGCAAAGTAACATTAAAACAGTTTCTGGCATTCATTAAGAATTATATTAAAATGCAGACACACCTTTTTAGGCTACAACTGCTGAGAAAAAGCAAACCTGGGATTTCTCCTTTTCTTGGAGTCCCTCTCAGAGCCAATAGGATAGCAACAAGCAAGATACGGTTGCACCAGTCCCATGAATGTGACAATCACAGGGGCACGAAGTAATCCTGAGGCCACTCAACTGCTTTCCTTCTGGGACAGAGGCACAGTTCATTTTCTGCCTCCTGGTCCCAGAAATCAACATGTGTTGCTCTGTAGCCTTGCTTTGAAGGAAGGTCTACAGAGGCTTGTGTGATTTTCCATTTCACCCTCATGCAGCACAAGGCCTATACACCACTTAAATCCCCATCAAAATAGGGCTTAGGTAATACCCTTGGCAGAATGGCAAGTTCCACCCACATTCCTCTGTGCTCATCTGGGCTGGAGAACCAGAACTGGAAAGCTGTGCATGTGTGGTTTTTTTTTTTACTGCTTGGAACTAAATACTTATCATGCACCTATTTCGGCTTTGTTTCTGGCCGTGCTTCTGTAAACCCAAAACCTACCCAAGTAATAGCGGTTTATGTTAAAAATTTACAATTCCAAGATTGAGTTGAAAGAATAAAAATGAGGAATCTTTGCCGTTCTTTAATCTTGTACTGGGAATATGCAGAGAGACACTTCTCAGTTACATTATTCTCCTCAAAAGAGATTCTCAAGTTTCCAGAACACTGTCAGTCAGTTATGAAACATATGCATGTTGCAAAAAAGTAAATAAATCTCTTTTGATCAGTCTCCTGATTTCTGGCAAAGCCCTACAGTATACACACTTTACTATTAATGGTAACATGTTAAAGTCCACTTACAAGTGAAGAAATAAAGGGGAATTAAATATATATAGTACAATAAAAGGCAAAGGACTGCTGAAAAGCCAAATAGAGAAGAACACAAGAGCAAAGAGAAAAGTAGTGTGTTTGGAATTATTTCACTTTTAACTAAAACACAAAACCTTGGCAATAATATACATTTCAAAATATAGTAAACCCAGGAAAAAAAAAGATCCTTGATCTGTTTTTGTAAAAATCATATTGCCTAATGGTGTAGTACCTCTGATACAGATACACCTCAAATGATTTGTGGAAAACAAAAGAACATTTCTGGTACATGTTGTTACATAGCCATAAAATGAGCCTGCTCACCCCTACCTGAAGGTAGCCACAGGTAACAAGCAGATCTGAGGAAGAGCTGCAAAAACAGACATTGTAAAGAGAAAATGTAAAAAAAAAGAGGGTGCAGCCACAGTGTCTGAACACAGTGACAGAAGGGTTCATGGCATGGATGCCCTTTTTTTCTCCTGTCACTGATAAAGGCAGGTTTTCAAAACTCTTGCAATGTGGCATTATCAATGCAATTAAACCATAGTAAGTTCTCACTTAGTTAATAAAATTACTTTATACTTGTAGTTGTTGCTTAAGAGATCAATTGTGAAACTGGAAAACTCTTCAGTTAGTTCCCATTCTTAAATCTGTTTTTTTGGAAGGAAGAGATTCAAAAAGGTCTCCTAAATTATCCTGTCTACCAGTATTTGCTTACCTCAGTTTTCAGCTATCCTGCGTGAACTCAAGACTCAGGCCTTGACATGCTATAAGCAACACATTGGCAGCTTTGGTCTTGGACGGGTCCATGCTAATGTTGGAAACGAATCTCTGCTCCATCTTCTTCCCAGAGTAACTATCACATTTGTAAAACAAGAGTGGGAATCTCTATGACAATTTTAACCACTCTTCTTGACTGAAGCATAAACCTACTCATTGTCTCTAGTATCAGCCGGGAATCTGAAGAAATCTGTCCAGCCACCTGCTCATCATTCTTCACCAAAGAAGTCATCCAAACAGACACTACTACTGCATTGGATCAGTCCATCCAGCTTTCACTTACATCATGTAACACAGTTGCGGCCATCTAGCTATTCAGCCCCATTTGGATGAGGACTACGTTAATCTGGTAGGTGCATTACATATTATTATCTTGTCAGGATGGAACTGAAATTCCTTAGTCTGCCCAGCTCCTGGCATCTTTAGCCATCAGTATCTTGGATTGCCATAGATACACTCTTACCAAAATCTCAGCTAATTAATTTAAAATCAGCCCTAGAACTTTCTAACTCTTTTGCTTTACCACTTCACATTCTAGAAATAATAGCAAATTTATAATACAGTAGAAATTATATTCTAGCTGCTGGTTGGGTTATAATTACATTGTTACACTGAATTCCCTGTGCACTGTTCTCATTGACTCACATTGCCATCGTATAAGTGCACCTGGATACAGTGCCAAAGTATGGCACTATATTGTGCCCCATAGACATAGTGACAACTCTAAGCCATTGCTTTAGCAACTGAAGGGCAAGGATGGAATGGCAAAGGTCTAGCAGGTAGGCTCTGTCAAATCTTGCAGTAGAGTTTGAAAAGTTATGGTTTTTATTTGTCTACTCCCACCTCTTAACTTGGATGTTGCTACATCTGTACAAGCAGAAGCAGAATGGGACAGGGCAGGGCCACTGCATTTCAGAATTCTGGCACAAATTTAAGTTGATGTTCCTTTATATACTCATGTGGTGCCTTGTTTTTGATGAATCAAGAATGTTAAACATTTTTCTTATAATGCGTGCTAGTCCATACCATCAAAGGGTCCAAAGAGGCTGCCTTTTGTTCCAGCAAATGCTACTGCTAAGAATCTGTTTCATCCTGAGAGCAAAAATCTACTTTACCTAATTGTCTACTGCAAAGATTGACCAGTTTGCTTTATAACACCTGCTTTTATTAGAAAATTACTGTCATTATATGGAAAATACATTCCCATTGTGATAGGTATGTATTATATATACACATATTTTTCC
Organism: Numenius arquata; assembly: GCF_964106895.1. Lineage (NCBI taxonomy): Eukaryota > Metazoa > Chordata > Aves > Charadriiformes > Scolopacidae > Numenius > Numenius arquata. The sequence continues at coordinate 59,832,904 of NC_133579.1, read as the reverse complement.
AATTGTGAGATGTATGTGTATATATATAGGTATATGTATATCTATACCAGTATCTTTCCTACAAAATATATATCTAAATAATATGATAACTTAAGAGAAAATTCTCCCGTATGTTACTTTACATTCACACTGCAAAACTGCTACCTCCCATAAATCCCCAGCAATACTTTCCATTTGTCCTACACAGTTCCCTACACATAGCACTTCGATGAGTGCTAACCCACCAGCTTGGCAAGGAGATGAACATGCTGTGGCGAGCTCTAAGCTGTGCGCATGCAGACTGTCAAAAATGATTGACTTTGGACAAGAAGTTCTAAAGTTGGTGGAGGGAGAAGGAGAGGAAAAAAATAAGGATTGATAGATGGTGTAATTGCATATGGTTAGAAAGCCTTACAAAACAATGCTAAAAACAAGGCTAGGGGAATGAAATATAAACTATTTGACAAAAGATGTAGGACAGAGGTAAGTGACACCACTTAAAATAAGAACAGCCAATAGCCAGAGACATCAAGGCAAATGATAAGATGTTAAACATTACCATAAATGGAGAACTTTTACTGCAGGTTAATCTGCCAGTGTTTAACTCTTAGCTATTAAGAGGATAGGGGATGAGCAGATAAGGCTTTAGAAATAAAAATTGTATTTTCACGTCTCTGCTGGTGAGGACATGGGTGATATTTCTGGATTGCTGTTATGTTTCTAAAGGTAATCAAGTCATGGTATTAAAGGTGATTCCTAGCAATCCTGTTGATCAGAATAACTAAAAGAAGTTGGCAAAAATCGAATCCCCAGAAGCAATGCTATTCACACTGCAATTTGAAGGAAATTAGAGAAAAAAGCAAATGAAATAATTAGATCTAATTACTAAATCTTATTAAAAATATTAAACAAAAATGAACTTTAAAAATAAATTAGCATTTCAAAGTATATATTTTTCCTATTTTTAATTATTTCCTCAACCAGCTTTAGATATTGTTATTACTGGTACTAAGCAAGAGATACACTGCATCTGCGGGAACAGAACTGACTACCTGTAGGTGGCTGTTTGCATCTAAGGCTGTGCTTCCCATGAAGGATGACGATGCTAGGCCAACCCTATGGGCTTGAAAGGTACTCTGGAAGCATACCCCAAGAAAAGGTCATTGATCTTTGTCTCCTCTCCTCTCGTCTTTCCCCAAATTCCCATGTGAAGCCTGTAACGTTTACTCCAAGTCAATGGGAGGGAGTAAAAGGCTGTGGCTTTAGCTCCAGTGTGTTTGTGAATGGCTGGCTCTTTCTTTTCATCCTTCCCTGTCCCTTGATATGATGGTGTGTTGTACTGAATTCCGGGGATGCACCACAGTGATAGACCTGGCATCCATGAAGAGAGATGTGCTTCCTGTGGGAGCAGAGACTGACTGGCTAGAGGCAGCTAAAGGGCTTGGCTGTTAATAGTTGTGAAACAGAAATATGACTTCCTTAGAGCTTCTTTATTGAGTTGGAGCACCAGGCAGGAATACTGATGTGATGCTTAAGGAAATACACAGGTTTTCAGCAGGCTCAACTAAGAGTAGAGGAAGCTGTTTAAGAGTAGGTGAATGAAAGGATATTTTGCTGGAAGATCAGGTGCAGGATTTGAAGAAAAGGTGTGCACTGAGGAGTCTGGTTTACTGGAGGCTGAGGTGCAAGCACTTTTTAAGAATGGAGAGTGGGCAGCATAGTTTTATTAGGCTGCCACAAATCTTCAAGACTGGACTACAAGGAAAGACAATTCTGATCTAAAAAGATTGAGAGCTACTGGTTTGAACAGCCATTTCCTTGGCCATGTCACATATTTTAGTTTTACTTACTAACGGGAAGTGACAACTGAAGTTGTCGTTCATTCTTGACATCAGAGTTGGACTGCAGATGATAAAAGAGTTTCTGAGTTAAGGGACTAGCCAACAATAAGAAAGATTTGGATTCAATTCTTCAACCTTCATTCACCACTTTTGGCCTTTTGCCCTGTTCTGCCACAGCCTGTGGGTGATCTAAAATATTTAATTTCTCTAGGTCTTCTAGCAACATAACAATGAAATTCAACACACTTTCTCTAGATCTTCATTCCTGATGCAACATAACAAGGCTATTGTGAGAATAACTGCTTCATTCATGTTGTGAGGTGATGAGAAAAACCGATGAAAGATGCAATGTGAATTTCAAGGGAAAAGTTGACTGATTTACATGAAAACACCTAAACTTCTAAACAGCTTCATTTATGACTGGAGTGGTACTGAATATTTACTAGCTCACAAAAATAAATTTAAAAAAAAATATGCAGTAGCATTACCGGAATTGCTAAATTCAATTACTATTGCATTGTGACACAACTTGTAAGATCTCTGTCAGATAATGTAATTGAGAGATTATTTCACTGCCGTCAGATTAAGATGTAATTGAAGTGTCTTTCTTGTTTAAATTTTTTGCTTGGATTCCTGCTGAAATATAAGAGAGATGGGCTCCTGTCTTGAAGTTGTTAGATTCTTTCCTATCCTGTAGTGTATTTTCAGAGCATTTTAAAATAATCTCCAACTGCCAAAGACTACTTTAAACTATTATTGTGAAATATAAAAGGCTGTAAAAATTGGAATAGACATGGAATTTTAAAAATAAATAAAAACAGGATTGGAAAAAAAGGCAATAAAGAAAATCAGAGGTATCGCTAATAAAATAATGCCTCTCTGTTGGAATTAACAAACAAATTGAGCTATAACAATTTGTTTCTTTAGCATTGTATCTCTTCTATACCCCATCTCTTGTTTAAAGATTAAAAAATACCTCTTTTGCAGTTCGTTAGCTTTTCACTTTTAAGGGGGACAAATTTAGGCAAGGTACTTTGTCTATTTAGTTTACATGCTAGAAAATTCTCAGTATCTGTGTACATTTGAAAGCTTCACTGCTTAGATCAGGTCAGTTTACAACCAATTTAATTGAATACACGCTACTACAGGGACACTTTATTTCAGTCTGGTATTTGCCAGTTCCAAGTGGTTTAAAATAAACTGAAACAACAAAAGATTAAACCAGTATTTACACAATTGTTGCATTACCGTAATTTAAATTGGAGTTACTTTCTTGGCAAGTTCTCCCTAAAACAGCCTGACTATATTAAGTAACAGAACCATGTAATTTAATGAATTGCCACCCTTCAACTGGAGGTTACTGCCTCTTTAGTTGAAATGTGATAACTGGACTGAATGCCCTACCACAAACATGATAGGAAAAAGATTAAATGAAAACACGTCTTTGATGGGGACATGGCTTCTGCCTGAAGTCTTTCATCTAGTCCTGCTATATAAGAGCAAGGGAACATAAAGAAATTGATTTTCAATTTAAAGCTATTGATAGATCATGGCCAATTACTAATAATAAGCTATTCCATAAACAGAGGAATCAGCAAAGTCTGCTTTCTTATACACTTGCGTCCTAGGTGCCCTTTAAGAAATAAGGACAGAAATCCCAGCTCTCTTACATGATGTGTCCCCTTGCCTTCCACAGTATCCACCGCTTTCCCCTATATCCCTCTACAGGATGAGAAGAAACAGAATATGCAGTGCCTGAGTTGTAGCTCCATATGTGTAGATAGGTTAGATCTGATGTGCACAACAGCTGCAGAGTCACAAGGACGAGCAGAACAGGTAACTGTTGGGATCACGTGTAGCATTTCCCTAAAGGGGCAGTGAGGAAAGAATGGGAGTGCCAATTTGGCACTCTCTCTGCTTATCTGACAGTTTTCAGGAGATTTCAGTAACTTAATAACTACAAATGCTCTTAGTCTCCGTTTAATTTAGTTTGAAATTGCTGATTGAGTAAAAAAATAAGTGTGAAATGAAAGACATCTCAGCTATATAAGCTTTACTTCCTCAGGCAAGGAATGCTTTGGGCACCAGTTTCATATACATGTTTAGGTATTTCAAACACTTCAGTATATACGGATATCCTGAAGTTTTTGCAGGTAGGCACATTGAGGAATGGACGCGTTGTGCTTCTTGTCAAATACTGCTGACTTAGCTAATGGCAGGCCTGTGAGGAGAAAATATGTAGTTTCATTCCCAGTCTCGTACCCTAACCACTGGATAATGTTCTTTGGTGTTCGCTTCCATGGAGAAATCAATGAGCTCCCTTTCTCTGGGGAGTTGGAAAGACTGGTCATAGGAGCTTCCTTGTATTTTTATTCTAGCAAGGAACTTAACATGACGAATGGGTTTCCAATTTCCAGTTGTCTTAGCTGCAGCAACAATGGAAGCACTGACCCGAGGATAAAATGTCAACAAAATGTCCAGTCACAGGCCAAGGCCCTTCTGGGAGACCAAACTTTACATCAATATTTCAATTTATCAGAAGGTGAAAACTTGCTTTTATCAGAAATTTCAAAACATTTCTGTTCTTGGTTTGGAATTATTTGAAATTGACTTATTTTGCATTTTGCAGTTTTCTAAGCATTTAAAATTTAAAATAATGGAAAGACTTATCAAAAGCTTTCAAGTCTTATAACCTCTAATGAACTATTATGTTTCCAGAATGGTTTGGGAATTAAATTAAAAATGCCTTTGTGAGAAACTGATTTATTTTGCCACTATTGATAAGAGGAGCTTGAAAAGGCAATTTTTGAGAAATCTTTTCATTATTCCATTAGAGGCTCTAATGAGCATTTTGATGTAATGGGAGCCACACAAGGACTTTCCTACTGTTGTCATTAATTCGGTCAGAATCGTCACGCTAAAAATACTCAACATCTTTGCTGCTCTCCATGCCATTGATTAGGGAGGAAGTTTTGCAGACCTGGCTGTGAGACCTCACCAGGATGAACAGTTATACTTTAAGATGCCTTTGATCATTCCCGGCAGACCTGCAGCTACTCCTTTTACTCACGACCTTTCACCATTCCTATTCAGCAGCAGTTCAGCAAGACTTCTGGGAGAGAATGTGCAGTGCCCTGAGCTACAATGCCAGCAATAGGCTGACAGCACCCAGCTCTGCGCCTCACGGCTGGCTTGTTCCCAGCTGTTCTACTGTCTGTAGGAAATTGGAAGCCTGCTGAATGAAAGGCAGATGGTGTGATGGACAACCTCTGATGCCTATCGGCAAGTTACACAATGTAGACTGGTAGATCTTTTCACTACATGATAAAATGAATTGTGCTTGCACTGTCACCAAATTAACTCTTGGTTTTAGTGCTTACAGACCATCAGAACTGAAGATGGTTTGCTAGTCCTATCTAAAATATTGGAAACCAGGCATGCTGTCAGTCTGATTTTAATCCCTCTTCATTTTTGCATGAGAACATTATCAGCTCAAGGGAAAAAGGCTCTAATAAATATGGTGAAGAACATACAGGGATTTATTTTCATAGTCTAACATTAGGTTAGAGATACGTACAAAAAAAAGCAAAGAAAAATTGAAATTAACTTTAAAAATAAAGCCAAAATAAATCTTCTGAAAGTAACAACACAGCAATTTATTAATCAGTAAACTAAATAAAAATAAAACACTTCTGGAGTAAAACAAACCCAGAACTATGGTCCATGAAATGAGTGGAATTGTAGGCTAAGACACTAGCTATTCTGAATAATGTGATTGAAATGTATTCCTATACACATAAAGTAGTTATTTTCTAGTAGTTATTTTCTACTCCAAATAATAGTCTTGATGAAGTGAGGAACCCTTAGCATCAAATCCGCTGACTTATATTCATTGCCTGGAAAAGTACAGTTGCATCCTTAACCTGTACTTTAGTAGTACACTCTCTAGATGAGCCCAAGACTTTGCCTTTATTACCTGAAAAAAAAGCTCTTTACATTTCCTCTGTGAGAATTTCTAGAAGCTCCATCTTCCCAGTTTGCGCATTTTGAGAATACATAAAGTGCTGGGTGTTTAGACCTCATACTTGATGATACACTTGAGTAGACTGAGGTGTTTTGAATAGGGAGCTTGGAGGTAATACATTTCTCCTCTCCTACCAAAACTGCCTAATGAAATACCTGTTGCCTCATCTTCAACTACCAGTGTCAAGGTTGCATGCAACCTAGATTTTCGGCACACTGCAAGTGGGGTGTATTTGTACAGACACGTGCTTGCAGTGAGATGAGGTTGTAGCCAAGAGGCTTGGCTCATGCCGTAAGGGGAAGTACAAGCTGCTCTGTGGACACGAAGACTGTGTTTCTCATCAGCATGGAGAGCTGAAGTCATTTTTCAGAGTTGCAGGGGCTGTGATGGCGTTTGCTTACCCAACTGATTGCTGTGCCAGGTACAGTGCGGCAGGTGGGAATCAGGAGGCACGGCTCTCTTTCAGACTTTTACTCAGGGTTGGGTGGTGGGTGTCTCGGGTTTCCGGAGGGGGTGTGCCTTCAGCTGCTGTTTCTCTGGTTGCCAGGAGGGACAGAAAAGATAAATGAAATGGCTGAGCATTCCAAGCCCTCATTCAGGCTACGGTTGCTAGGTGGTTTTGGTTCCCAAATTGGGTGTCTCCCCTGTTTCTGTGGCTCCCAGCAGGGACAGTGAAGATGGATGACATGGCAAAGTGCTTTATAGCTTTCGTTCAGGCTCCAATGTCTTCCCCATTCTGGTACAAGATTCCCCAATATCTGAGGAAGAGCAGGAAAGTGCCTAGTATGTCCAACTTCTGTATATTAAAGCAGATGCGAGGGTTAATACTGGCTTGTTTCATCACAGTTATGTTCTTCTTTTTTATACTCATAAAAAAAAAGTCACATCTAGTGGCCAGTTTTAACTAAAGACACAGCGGGCTGAAGTCTGAGGGCTAGATAGTCTGCTTTAATTCACAGGTAGATAGTTTTAGGGGATAGTATCAGGAGACTTGATTTTTTTCAGCCACAGCAATAGCCTAAGCATGCCCTGCTTCTCCTTGCTACCTTGCACTGCACACCTGCTTGTGGACTTTTGGTGGAGCTACATGTTGTCACCCGGAAAAAAAAAAAAACCCATTGGAGAAGAAAAAAAATGCTGTTTCTAACTGGAATAAATTTCAAATCTAGATCACCTTGCAGGTCCAGAAATAGTTAATAGTGACACAACTGAGAAGGCAACAGCGGCTGCTCAAGATGGCTCCAGTGTCCCAAAGAAACACAACATGCAATCAACCATAGCCTTTGCTGTGCCAAAGTAGGTAAGGATATTCACAGTGTTTGACTTGGGCATCCTAGTTTACAAGCATTTGTATGTCAGCGATGGTCCCAAAAAAGGAAGAATGAATGGCCAGGAAGGGGATTTCCCCATTTTGGCAGCGGTAGTCACTGCATTGGTTCAAGATACACTGTGAAACTCACCCTTCAATGTTAAAGAGTGGGTAAAGGGAATTTTTCTGTCGGGACAGGGATTATCTTTTTAATGTGTTTGTGAAATACCTGACAGAGGAAGGGTGGGGTCTTCCTCTGATAGAAATGACAAGAAGAACAGAGCACTTCAGGAAATCTTGCACTCAGCAAGAGGAGCTTAATCTTATTAAAGGGACATGAGGATGATACACTGTATAAGCTGATTAACATTTACGTAGAGAACACTACTGCTTTTGAGATATTTTGAAAAAGGATGCCTATTTATAGCGTGAGGAAGCTGAAAAAATACCAAATAGATTCTATTTAAAAGAAAACCCAAAGCCCTACAATAATATGTGTAGTAAAAACCTTGTTTACACTACTGCAAAAGGGTTCTCCAGTAAATCAAAATAGAGCTCCCTGTTTGTGTTGGCACACTGAATTTTTCTTTCTATGCATTTCTCATAGATGGAGTGGTTTAATAAGGTAGAAAACAAAAAGATAAACAGTCAAATGACTTCAGACATGCTTAATTGAAACTTAATTTAATGCTTCTGAAAGGCACTGGATTAGCAACATCAGAAATTGAATTATTCATTCGCAGAACTTTCTGTGCAGTACTGATGACATCTTTTCATCTGATCCCATAAACAGGACCCCACAAGGAACATCAGAAAATGTTCAGATGAGAAATATAGTTTTCTGCTTCTCTGATACAATAGCAGCTGGCACTTCTTTTGTTTATTTGGGGCTGAAGGGAAGGAGCTGGTGATGGTAATATCTACTTAATAGGATCTGAATTGGAATGACTAGCTTATTTCATATTGGGTTATAGAATATCATTAGATTAGCTGAAGTTCCTAAGGGCTCCTGTTATTGACTTATGGTGGGTTTCAGTTGGTGATCTATAATGCAAAGGACCTAGTTCCCACTATGAGTTCTCTTAGTAGTTTGCAGACTGGTTTTTTTTGCCAAATTAGCATTTGTTTCTGATATATAAAATTACCCACAGTTGGGATACCCCTGTAATTTTAGAGATGAAATCAGCTATTTTTGCACACAAATGCATAATCATATAATCAACTTGGCTTAGTTTTTAAAGGTATCTTCAAAGACTTTTTAATGGGCAGCGCTGGCTCTTCTTAGGCTAGTTGCGCACTTCAAAAAGGGGGAGTTAGGGCATGGTCAGACAAGCTCTGGCAAATCTAGCTTTTGCTTTTGCAGTTCAAGAAATTACTGCCCCCAGCTCTCTGTTCAGCCTCTCTCCTCGAAGTTACCAACCCTACACCAGGTTTTGCAGGGAATTGGCTGAGACATGCAAATCCATTCCCTTTTGCTGACTTTGTTATGTGCGCACTAACCTCCAGGAGAGGCCTGGTGCAGCTTGAACCAAAGCTGCCACTTCTGTTGTGAACATGGAGAAATGTGAGGCTTGGCCACTGTAAACGGCAGGGCATTTGGAGAAAGCCAAATCACTTAGGACACAACAGGAGCCAGGGAAACCTTTGTCAGCATGAACAAAGGTCACGTCTCCTTTGTTTTCTGTACGTCCACCCCTTTTGCCATAAAGACCTATGCCTATAGACTGTATTTAATTTACTTTTTCTAATAGATTGTCTGGTAGAAAATGGCCCACGGTTCCCATCCTTTAGCTGTTTCTGGCTAGTGTGGGTCCTTCTTGCTCTCACTCAGATCCTTTCTAACCCTGGGTGGTACATGCAGTTCACCTCTGTTGCTGTCCTACTTTGACAAAAGCCAAAGACCAGAGCTGATGCCACCTTTATGTTTGTGCTTCAAGGTCCTCAGGAAAACATCCAAGCAAGAGGGATCTCTCAAAAAAACCCCAAACTGTGGGCATATAAATGTAGAATCTAGGGACAAACTCATAGCTTATTTCCTAATTTATGGACAGGGATAATTTGCACATAAATGACTTTTGTTCATGATTAATTTGAAGCATAGCCCATGATCTAGGCCAGGTGGACAGGTAAAATAGTCTGTTAGAAGTGAGAACAGTCACTCAGCCTACCGAAGCACACTAACATTTAGATAAGTAATTAGATTGTTTACCTTAATCAGGAAAAGGCTTGTGAGCTTTTAAGAACCTCCTTCTATTTTGTAGTCAAGATATAGAATGTTCTCTAATGGGAGTGAAGTTTATGAGGGGAAAAATATTTCCTCTGTGTAAAGATATTTGTGAGAGGAATTTCAATTGAGGATACTTCATTAACAACAGGATCTCTAACCATCCCTTTCTGTTGTGCTTTACAATGTGTGAAGGTACTTTTAAATACAAATAACTGAAAATATTAATAGGTATATATGGCCAATTTGCTGAAATATGTAAGTGAAACCTCAAACTTGCTTAATTCTTGCCTGCTCTCAAATGTTCCGTAGAGTCAAATTATCTGTGGTTTGCTGTCAATGGTTGGCAGCAGGCATATTGCTCAGTAGGTCCAAATATGACATTTCAAATTGTTATTTAATCCATAAGAAAAGGAGTGATTGTCACATCTTGATATATTTAGTATTGGGAGATTGATAAAGGTTCACTCTGCAGCTCTTAGAAATAATAGAATGTTATTGAATCAAGTGAGACTCATGCAGCGTGTGCTATTGCCACTGTAAATTAGAATTACAACCCATATGGTGACAGGTTCGTGGTGGAATTGTCTCTCTAAACTCGGGTTGTCTTTACTAAGCTGCTTGCCTGGAAGGGTATGCATATTATGAAATATTTCTGTTCCTTGCACTTAATGTATGGGTAAATTATGAGGCTCTAAGATCCATAAAGGTGTAAATTATATGTTGGATTGTTGTTTTATTAGATTGGTTGACACATTTTGAATAATGATTTATAAAATGGTAATATTTTTTCTTTTCCAATGTTGATATTCTAGTGATTTTTTTTTTAATTCAAATTTTAAAAAATGAAAAATTAATGACGTAACACTTTTTTTCCCCTTCTTTTTCTAAGAAAATACATTCTATGTTATTGCACTTTCTCTCTTGGTCTGTACAAGTGCTTCTTGTCCTATCATGATTTAGATCCTGTTGGACAATTTCAATCAAGTTTTGCAAGGGATGCACATTTGACAGATATGAAGTTCCTGCAAAGTTTATAAAAAGATATGACCAAGTAGAAAAGAGAGATCCTTGTGACAGAGACTCTTGTAAATCCCTCTGTTGAAGTAAAAGTGCAATGTGAGCCCAAACCATGGTAGACTAGACAGAATACACATGCAAGGCCAATCTTGAGATAAAAATCCAAAGAAAACCTCAGTTGTAACTGCTCTTCAAAGAGCTACCTGTTGGTTGATCAGCCCTTGCTCTCCCTCTTCCCGCTAAATGTCTCCTTCTTACATGGCACCTTAAAACAAATAGTCCAATAATATCGCTAACATTTCACTGCTCTGGAAAGGGGCAGTCCTACTCCTTGCTCCTCCCTTCCAGCGCCCCTGCTTCTGGCCATTCTGTCATGTCCCCTCCCTCAGATCACTAGCATTAGAAAAAAATAATTTGCTTCTCTGGTGTTTTTTTCTGGGTTAGTGAGTATAATTAGTTCAGTGCACGTCTTACACATGCCACGGTTCACACAAAGGAGAGGGGAGAACGTGTTAACAACAGTGGGGTAGCAGCAGTGAGCTGCTAGATTGACTCCATTTGATGATGAATTTTATTTTAGGCCACTCTACCTCTACCAGAGATTATCTACACACAAGTTTTGTAAGGTTTAGTTTCTATTCATTGATATTGTATCTTTAGTTAATTTGACTTAGCTGTCCTAGGAATTCCTGTTTCAACATGAGACCCTTGCAGGCGATAAAAGAGCAGGCCACAGATAAGGCGTAGAAAACAGACACTTTGGCTATATAAAAGAGAGAATATTGGAAATTCAGAAGGTGAAAAATCATACCACTACCAGTTACTACGGGCTTTGACAGAGAAGGGGCGTCTGGTGCATTTAGCTACACTAGAGAGGCAGCCAATGTTGCCTCTCCTACCTATCCACGCCACTTACCTGCTAGAAATCATTACATCCAAAAATGCATTCACCAACCCCACAGGCAGTCAGTGTTTTAACACAGGCCAAGCTTCAGCCCCGATTAAGGCAAGTGAACTGGCCCAACCCTATGTCCTGCCTTGCTGGTCCTGTGAGCTGGGATGGCAGTGGGAGTGCTGGGGTGTCCCCGGGGTCAGAGCGAAAGGCAGTACAGCTTCCATTTGTTACTCAGGATCACGACTCTAGGAGGCAATTAGATCTGGACCTGTTCTGAGAGAGTTATTACCCTGGGGATGTATCCATTTTGATTCTGGAAATGATCCTATTGTGAACAAAAAGCTGGGAATACTATTAATGGAAAGACATTTCTTAGAAATCGAAAGAAAAGAATAAATGAGGATGAAAGACCTCCCACAGTTAAATGCAATCACAATTGTAAAAGCATAATTAAAAAGCCACAGAGTTCTAGCTAATATTTAAACTGATGACAACAGCTGAAAATGATGAAGATTCTTCTACAGGAAAGCTAAATATTTCCAGTATTGGTAAAAATATTTCCATGCAGAACACTTCAGGCATTGACATATTAGACACTCATAGATTATGCTGGATATTTAGCTAATGCTTGGCTTTGAATTGTATAAAATAGTGATGGCAATCATTTGCTGTCTTGAAAAAACTGGACTATAAGTAGTACTGAGAGCTCATTACTACTTTTAGCCTGGTTTCTTAAGGAAAGAGGTTCACAGATCCCCCATGTGTGCATGTGTGTGCGTCTATCTCTTCCTCTCCATGTAGATCTTGAGTCTGTTGATTAATTTCAACCAAAGTCATCAGAAGGGTGATCTCACAGAAATTAAGATGTTATTTTCATGAAAACAGGCAAATAGAAAAAGCATTTGGTAAGTGAAAGCATAGAAGATGAGTTCAGCCATCACAGCATCCCTATCCAGCATCCACATATTGGGGAGAAACAGGATCACCTCACCCTTAGGCAATTAGAGGTCACACCTTCTTAGACACCAGAAAACTCAACTATGATGCACAAATCTGTAGGGAACAAGGCTTCTACCACTCACATAATCAGTTGCTTTACTATCATAAAGACACTAACTGAGATATTTTGCTTTTCATGCAGTGGCTTCTGCAATATTTGCATATAACTGTGTGTTGTGGGTTAACCCCGCTAGGCAGCTAAGCCAGACCCAGTACACTGTACCAATTTTGTTTGCAATTTAGTAATGAAAATGACCATTCCTGTCATACCTATTTTTGTAGCTGAAGACTATGACTGTCTAAGTGAAGCAGTATCCAAGACAGTCACGCCATCCTGCAGAGAAACATACGAATGTAAGTGCCCTATAAAAACTTAATTTATACAGAACAAAGGAATCTTTTCAGGCTACAAAGCATGATATGAAAATTGTAGCTGCATCAGCTGCCTTTGGATTCCAGCACTGCAAATTGTCTAAGCTGCCCTTTGTAATTAAGCGGAGTTATTAAGGTAGTAGTGTTAAAGAAGATACATTGAAGGCCAGAAGCAAACAAACTGCGGCAGCATGGAGCTCCTGAAGGCTAAATTTCCCTGCTAAGAAGCACTGTGAATTGACCTGTGTTGTTATGACCAAAATTATTGCTATATTCAAACTAGCTAATTTAGCTCTACTTTGGGTATATCTGTGCTACACCGTTGTTTGCCACATAGACACTCTTTTCTGTGCCTTGGTGAACAAAGCTAATAGGGTAGTACAACCTATTTCAGGTATCAACTCAGTATCTTAACTTTCCTGGATATGCTGTGCATTAGAGAAGCTGGCACAGAAATCTAGTAGAGACTTCTGATCTCCAGGAAGTCAAGAACTGTCAACATGTTGTGGTATTCTGGGCAAAAGAGATGATTATGTTCATTTTAAACTGTAAGGCTCCTCTTTTCACTGAGATGAAATTTTCCTGCAAGAAGCTTATCAAAATTTCCCATTGTGTGTACCTATAAAAAATATAGATCCACTGATTTCTTTTTTGGGTTTAGACAAAGTAGAGGTATCTTAAAAAAGTCTTCTTTTTATTTGTTGTTCACAACTAGTTTGAGTTTAATACATTTAAAACTTACAAACTGTAGACTTGACTTACCCACATACATATATTGATGATGCCTACTATAAAGAGCCTGTATTGAATTTAATATTGCCTCAATTAAGTATTTGCATTTCCTTCATAACTTTTCATTTACAGTAATGTATTTGTCGATGAAAGTATTCTACTGTGGATATGCAAAGCAATATAAAGCATTTTGCTGTGGTGAAACAAACACAAAATGCATTTAGCAGCAGTCAGGATTTACAGGACAGGACAGTATCACCGAGCCAGGTTTATAGACATACCAAGTTCCCTGTTGTGGAAATATTCTCTAGTACCTAAGTCCTGCTTGAAGCCCTAGTCCCTCCTGACAGCTGACAGAGGGTTCACATCTCATTTCTGCCCCATTAGGAAAAGTGCCTCGTCCTGCTGGGAACTTGCATCAATTTAGCTCATTCTAACGAACCTTTATTGGCACAGAAGAAAGAATATCCCAGTGGTTAGCATGGTGGCCACAGGCTACTTCTGTGATCTTGAGCAGTCATTTAGAGGCAGAATCATTAAAGAATGCAGTAAGTAGTCAGTAGGATTTCCAGAGCCACTTAAGGGCCTGTTTGCCACAGAGAACAATAGAAATTAGGCACCTGGTGCTTTCAAAAATCCTGTTTAAGTGCCTATGGCCATGTATAGACTGCAGAGCAGTTGCACTCCAGGGCTCTGCGCCTTGTGTGCACAGATTTTCTTCCCATGGAAACCAAAGCTCAGGGTGGGGAGAGTGGAATGTTCAGCTCAGAGATTGCACCTTGACACAGCTGATGCACTGGGAAGCACTCCTGCAGCCCTTCCTACATCTTTAAATACCTAAACAGTTTTTAAGCTTCTAAACAAAGCATCAAAGTACATTAAAAATCATGCTATTTTGCTCTGGGACTTGTTTCTCCACCAGTAAGAGATAATAATTCTTTTCTTACATGGCCATTACAAAGAAAAATACATCAACAACTTTGCAGAACTCAAAAGCCATACAAACACCAACCAAGAATCATAGAATCACAGAATCATAGAATCACAGAATGGTTAGAGTTGGAAGGGACCTTTAAGATCACCTAGTTCCAGCCCCCCTGCCATGGGCAGGGACACCTCCCACTAGAGCAGGTTGCTCAAAGCCGCATCCAGCCTGGCCTTGAACACTTCCAGGGATGGATCATCCACAACTTCCCAGGGCAACCTGTTCCAGTGTCTCACCACCCTCACAGTAAAGAATTTCTTTCTGGTATCTAATCTAAATCTTCGCTCTTCTATGTGGGGGTAACACAGATTACCAGCAGGACAAGAGAGGTTAAGGTAGTACTAGTCCTCCTATTAATGCAGCTTTGTGTCGCATGTAACTCCCCCATTCACAGTGCAGTAATATTCCTCCCTGTGATGTGAGCAATAGATACAACCTTCCCAGACTGAAATGGTGTCACTAACAGGCTGCTTCTGCACAGCTTTTCCATCCCCAATGGCTATATAAATTCTCACCAACACAAGTATTTCATCTACCTTGGACTTCCGTTTCTCCAAAATAATGTCCAACTTAATGTCCAGTAAGTTCTATGGCTAAGCTCCACTTTTGCACTGAACTGTGGAAGTTATTTATAGCTATAAATGAGGATGATTTTTGAGAATACTGTCTCTATAGAAACTAGTGGTGGACTAGACCAAAGAGTTTTCTTAGATGAAATTCACTGTTCTTTTCCTTTCTAGACGATGCCAGAAAGAGCTTGAACTCCTTGTTGGCTGGTAGTGAAGGATGCATTTGGCATATTTGGTATTATTAATTTCTCTTCCATGAGTAAAAATGTAAACATTTACAATTGACAGTATATACTTACATAAAAATCTTTTTCAATTGTATTTCAGTTGGGTCCATGTGTTCACTTCACTTACATTCCATAAAACCAAGGGAAATTCCAGCACACACACACAAAATTGCATTAAGATGGTGTTAAGGTTGCTGACTCTCATTCCTAAATAACACAAAAACTAAAAGTACAGGAAATCCTGAGTTAAGACTCTTTCACAAACTTTAGACATAATTTCCTTTTTCATACATAATACTTCCTTCAGTGCTAGTGGAATCAATTTGTGGCTGGCTGTTCTGGCATTGGGACAATAATGTGGCAGTGGAATACAGCAAATCTGCGTGGACCCATTTCTTTTCCACTTATATGTGTGGTATTACCATAAAGCCAAAGCTTTTAAAAGCAGGTACTGATTTTGAGTACTTAAAGCTGAGATGTCTGAAGTGTTCCAATTCTTGGAGATTGCTGCCAGAAGGAAAACTGCAAATAATTTAAAAATTTGGAAAATCCTACGTGGAGCAGGAATCCCAATAAGCGCTGCACTTTCATTTAATTGTCAGTTATGATCAAGTTGCTTGCTGTATGGAGATTTTAACATCTTTCCGATCCCTAATAATTCACTTTTCTGAAGGCATCTCATGAAATCGAAGCATTACAATAAACATCAGTCTTTCCGTGAAGGGAACTCCTGCTGTGAAAGATAATAGTAAATTGCATTAGCACGTTTCCTGTAACCAAAAGGGTCTGCGTTACGGGTGGAACCATTAAAAGCCCTTCACCTACTGAGGTGCTATCAGTTTCAGGGGCAGGTTCCATACTTTGAGGCCCTCCAGTGAATTGCGCTTGCTGCTGGGGAAGGAAGCAATAAATGTTTAGATGCTGATAGCAACATTCCTCGCTATTTTAGAACAGGAAGTTAAGGAGCAACATGCAGCTGGAACTGCAAAGAATGTCCCAGTAGTCTCTCTGAATTTGGTTACTGCTTGGAACTTGCCCAGCACAGCAAGGGCACTGCCATGACTCGTGTGAGAGCACCGTCTTGTGATTTTTCACTCTCATTTGACAACATTAAAGAAAAAAAGCAGCATACTTGGGCACTGCTATGGCACAAAATTACCTGATAGCAGAGCTATAAATGAGACCCATCGCTTCAGCATCTTGAGATGTTCTAAAACATACTTAACTGAATCTTCCAACCCCAAATAGCACAAGGTTTTCCAGGCTTTCCTTAACAATACAAACTCATTTATAGAATGGCAAAACCAAACCTAATGAACTCGATACCAACAATTACATGCACTGAAAGCCTTCTGTTCACACAGAATAATAATTGCCTTGATGAAGAGTCCATAGTGAAGTTATTTCCTTTTATATTGCAGCTAAGATGATGCGGCAACGCAGCTGAAGGGATGGAAGAAGTCCTGTACCTCAGTCAATTTGTGGCCACATACTCCCTCTGCTTCCTGCTTCATACCTAATAAAAATGTAGCTGCAAAGTGAGTCAGTTCGACTGGCTGATCCAGTGGAAAACTAACTCTGAAAAAAAAAGAAACAGTTCCTCATTGGTTCAGTCGGCTGCATCAGGTCACACTGAGGCTGTATGACTCAGATCTGGTAACAACAGCTGGGGGAGAGAAGGGCAGAGCAAGACCATGCTTTCCAGCAGCTGGCATCAATAGGGTCCCTTAGCTTATATCATGAAAACTCACCCTCAGACTAACTGGAGAGGATGGTGCAATTTGGTGTAAGGGCAGCCGGTATCCTCCGCTCTACACACAAAGGAAAGCAGTGGGACAGAAGGCAAACAGAACGCAGGACCGGTACACCCTTACCCAGCGTGCCGAAAGCAGGCTGCGGCAGACTGCTGAGAAGAGCTAGTCTCAGGCTGGGGGGCCTTAATTAAGTCAGCAGCAGGACACAGCTACAACAAGGTCTAAGCACCTGAGGGGTTTAAAAGTAGGCATTGTCACTTTGCATTGTCACAAGAAGCATGCTTGAAATTTGGATGGAATTTAGAAAGGCAGTGTCAGAAGCCTGCCTGTCCCCTCCTGTTCAGGAGTTCCAAAATGCCTGTCTAGTGTAGTTCCATTCATCATAGACCTTTTCAGTGGTTTGGCTTATATGCGACAAAGAAACCTGTAGTGATGTCCACCCTGAACAAAAATGAGGAAGCCATTTTGCCTAACTACTTCATCCCAGGTTAGCTACCCATCTTAGACAGCCATTACAGTCTACACCAAGAAATATTCACCTCAAGTGTCATTCTTTTGCCTTACTTCAGACACCTACATTAGATGAAATGGATTGTGCTCCACAAGATGCTTACTTCTTTCCCTTGACAGTAAAGGGAAGTTAGGGTGATTAGCTCAGGTGCAGCTGTCTGTTTCAGACAGTTGAAGATAAGTGAGATGCATCTCATTTGAGGAGCTGTCACCTTCTGTCCAGCTGTAGATGATGAAATACATGCTACTGTGATCCAAAAATTAGAAGCAAATGTAGTGAGACTCAGAATTATTCGGTTATGCTACTTCTGTCACCCCATTCCCTTAGAGGCTTTCCCTACCTAGTTAACCTCATATCAATCTCAATGTGTCAGGGCAAAGCCACAGACAGTTCATATCTATCTTCACTAAGCACTGTAAAGGAAGAGAAGGAGAACATTTTCTGGATTTCAATAACAAAATTTTGGTAATTAAGGATCAGAGCAATTCATTTCGGTAACCTCTCCGCAACTGCCTTGAATATTGCTTTGTTTAATTTAGTTCTAGATGTTCAAAGAAGCTGAATGTCTACAGGTTTCCTAGGCGTCTTCATGAATCTCATCATCAGGGAAATGTTGCCCTAACATTTACATGTAGTAGTCTCTCATTTAATTTAAATCTGTTAATTCTTGTTATAGTTTCCTTTACAGCAGTAAACAGTCTCTTCTCTCTCTTGGTACTTAGATGCTCTAAAGATCTTATGCCATTACTATACAATGCTTGGTACTTGGTGATTCAGGTGTATCTGTACGGATGTCTTAACTTTTCCTTGTGAGCTGAGCCAAACCAACCTTCCACACAATTACTACCTTGAAAAAGCTCTCCTAAAAAAATTAGCTTAAATGAATCCAGTTCAAAAAACCCATCTTTTTTTTTTTTCTTTTTTAATTTGCAGTCAGACTATTTGCTCTATGTGAAATTTATCAGTAACTCCTGGAGCTTTTACAATCTGTCTGCGTTTACTGAGCCTTCAATACACTTCCTTTATTTTCAAGTGTATACAATATGCACTGTAACTGTCTTAAATTTTTTCAAAGCATTATGCAAAATACAGAATTCAAACCCAATTGATAAGCCAAGGGGAAAAAAGGGCTCAAATACACAAGTAGAGGCTGTGCATCAGCTGAGCACTTCATACCCAGACTCATAGTCCATAATAAATCCTGTAGAAAAAGCACTAGCAATGGCATGGGGCTCTGAGTCCAAAGCCTTGAAAACTAGCAGTATCTTTGGTATTTGTTTTAAAGTCTCTGCTTCTGATTTAACTTCATAACATAGTACAGACAATATGTAAGTAAGTGAAGTGAGTTTCCTTTACAATTACAGAAAAGGACTTGATTATAATCAAAAAATATCTCCAAAGCTCAGACACTCTAAGAGAAATCACCACTTTCCCCCAACCCTCTTTCAATCTCACAAATTTTGAATCACTTTCTTGATTTTGTGAGACCTTATTCAGGATCTCCGAATGGCTAGTGTTATCCATATGGCAATAATTGCAGCTATTTTATCATAAATAAACTTGTGTCCTTTTTAATGAAAACAAAGCTTTCAAAGTGGCTTCATTGCACCCTCCTACAGCAGCTTTGGTATGAAACTTGACACTGTGATGACAGCAAAACCATAAGATGAGTTTTTCTCTGATGACCATGAAAAGAATTTTTGCTCCCAATTTTATTAGACATTGTATTATAGATGGGCCTGGATGCACACATGCCTAGCAAGGTTGTCCAACATTTCCCATTACGAGACTCTGTTTTCAGTTATTTGTAACTTTGCCAAAGTTTAATTATTTGCACTGAAATTTTCCACACTGAGCATCTGCCTCAGACTGAATTTATTTTTTTTGGAAACAAATAACTCAGCCATTTCTGAGATCAAGGCTAAGGGAAAATACGTCATTTTCTGCGTAAAAAAAACAACTGAGTTCTGCTGAAATTTTTTAGGGCCACCACGACTTGTAGAATGGGCTTAAAATTTGGCAGAGGCTTGCCTTTATTTCAAGGATGTAGCGTTCTCCATCTCTTAAAAGAATTTGGCTAAGTTCTAGTCCTTTGGGAAAAAAAAGCAGTTCACACATGCTCAGTACAGAAGTCTCAGGTGTCAGCAGTTGCATTTCTCAAAGATTCTGTAATTATAGAACATGTTCCAGACTGAGGCTGAGCAGGATTTTCCTTGCAACTACAGCGCTACGTCATACTGGGCTACAGTCCAAGACAGAGCGCAGAAGCTCTATTTCTCCCACCTACTCCAAACAGGAAGCGAGAAGGAGGAAGCTGCACTATTTAAAAGCAGAGTTTGCAAAAAAGCTGATCTGCCTGGAGATGAGGAGCAGACAGGAACCAGGATACCAGAATGCAGAGACAGTCTGTAAAAAGAGGGAACTGGGGTGGTTATGGTGATAGAGATAGTAAACTGCATGTGGAAAAGGAGGTGAAGAGATTCAGAGCCATTGGGGAAAGAAAAAAAATTAAGAAGAGTTGCTGAAGTGTTGGCATCTGTGAGAAAGACTGAAGGATCCATTCAGTCTGGGTGAGGGATTGGTGCTGAACATCAGTCTGCAGAGAAACTTATGGTGAAAAAGGAAAAGGGGGCAGGAGAGACAGAAGAGATTCAAAGCTAAAAAGGAAAGGAACTAGTGGAAGGAACCAAACCATCCAAACCTAAGAAGTGGAAATGGAGTTGGAAAGACGACCAAGGTTAAGGAGAAGGTAAGACTGAGGCAGTGACTGGTAGTGGTTATGCTTTACAGGAATAAATTCAGGCATCTGTGTCCTATGGATGTGCATTCAACCTGGATGTTGCAGTGGAGCCCAAGAACCTTGCCTTCAACAATCCAGCCAGTGTCAGAAAATCGTTTGGAAAGCAAAATGTGCTATCATTTTTTTTGTAGTTCGCAGAACGGACATAAAATATTATTCCTAGTTATACTGTTAGCTTAAATGTCAGGACACTATGTGGGGCACCTACATTTTCCTACTCCATTGATGAAACATGCACATTTAGGCATGACAGCTGGAACATATGGGAGATTTTTTTTTTTTCAAATTTGGATCAAAAAAGAGAAACTTAACTTGTCTACACATAGAAAAGTCTGATGGAACATTTTTAAGACTCCAAACCAAGTGTTCAGAAGTTAGGAAATGGAAACACTAAAGCTATACAATTTTGGAGACTGTATATTTTCTCGTTTGCATTTAGGTGATGCATTTCTTAATTGCATGATTACTTATCTGTTTAATTTCTTTTACAATGGCACCATACACCTTCTTCTTTCCCAAAATCCCTGTGTAATTCTTAGCAAGTCATCTACGCTAAAAGCTTTTTGTATGTAGCGCCTCTTTTTCTGGGTGCCTCACCTGAATTCCTATGATCTGGCTTACAGAAGTCTTGCACACTTGGAATCACCAGGAATTACAACTTGAATAAATAAATTGCTATATTAGTGCTCAGGATCATGCACATTGAACTGAGTACCCCAAGCTACAGGATAGCTTTAACCTTATCTCTGCAAAAAGCAGGAGTAGCAATACCACTTTAACTGCTAGAGGTGTATCATAAAAGTAAACATATTCATATTTGTGAGGCAGAGAGTACAGTGACAAGAACCACTGAAAAGATCAAGAGGGGATTAATCATTCCGTTAGATGAGATTTTAATACTGAGAAATAAGCAAGGCAGAGGGACTCATACTGAACAAGGACACGTAATAAAATATCAGATTTAATTTAAAAAATACCCGTCACTCCTGAGTGCTGATTAAGGCTTGGATCTTGAAGAAAAAACCCTATGTGGATATGTAACTAAAGGCATTTGTACAGGAGAGATGAGTAAAGTTTGCATACAACCTAACTTCTGGCATTTCCTACCTGTTGATTACTTGACTTTGCAGCTTTAATTCTTAAAGACTATCATTTAATATGCTTTATACAAACATATAGAGCCTTAGGAATTCTGCATATTATAATCACCAGTATCACCAAACCCCCAAGATGGCATTACAGTTTTGTTTTAAAAAGCTGTTTGAAAACATACTTCTGTTTTGAATGCTATATGTAGTTAAAATGTTTCAAAATCTCTTCTTTCTCTCTCCCCTCCTTTCTGTTTTCACCTCTCTCCTTCACTCTTTACAAATGCCTTCTTTCTTCAAAAACTGCAGGACTAGCTCTGGCTCAAACAGCTGCAGAAACAGCTTGGCTTCAGACATTTACCACAGCAGATTTGCTTAATCAAACAACCATCAGAGCAGCTTTGTTCCAAGCAGTTGCCAAAAGCCTGTCATGCTACAACTTCAAAAAGCTGCTCCAGCAGCTTTGCTACACACCAGAGATGCTCATCATGCGTGGAGGTGACATCATACATTGCTAAGTAGGAAAGCCAATGATATTAATGTTCTGTATATTTCTGTGGTACAGTTTTATCCATCTAATAAAGGTATTTGTAGTAATGAATGTCACACTTCAGTGTCCATGGCCACTTTATCTAGTTTATGTCTTATACAAAAAAGGTGTTACTTTGTCCTACATACTTTCCACAGTTGGCCTCTGTCCAAACATGAATTATTTCAGACAGTTTGAAGAAAATTCTTTCAACAACTTTGAATAGGCAATTGAAACCAAAAAAACAACAGAGAGCCAGCAGAATAAAAGACTAGGAAGCATGCTGTATGGTCATCAAGTTCCAGCCATCATTGACTACTACCGCATTTTTGTGGTTTCCATAGATTGTTTGTTCAACCTATATTAAAGCCTTCAGTGAGAGCAACTCTACCAGCTCCTGAGGCAAACTTACTCCAGAGTGTGAGTACCCCTACCTTCAGCAAGCTTTTCCCAACAGCTAACCTGATTCTTTCTTCCTGCAATTTAAGTCCATTACTTCTTGTCACACACCAAGTGTTGTCTCCATGAATTGGTAGCACAATGTATACCCTTCTCTCTAAAAGTCTTCTCTCCTTTAAGGTACACAACAACAGTTCTTTCAATCTTGGCCCATTGAACGTAGCTCTTTGGCTTGTAATTATTTTCACTGCTGTTCTCTGGAATGTTCTTGGTAGTCTATTCCTTTCTTGAAGAGCAATGCCCAGAGGCTGGACAATGTAGTCAAGCTGTGAGAAGAGTGGAAGGATTACTCTCTGATTTGTCTGCTGTGCTCTTCTTAAGAGAAATTAAGAGCATATAGTTAATACCAGAGAGGATAAGCACTGTATCCTAAATGTCACAGGCACTTAGATCTCACTTGGGAATACTCAACAAGTATGCAGGAAATATATTAGGTCAGCTAATAAGACCAGATTCCGAACCTACAAAAAGTTCTGGTAAGTATAAGTATTTGTAGCTTTAAAAAATGTACACACCAATTTCTCACAGTGGCATAACTAGCTTAGAAGTGAAGTACTGATCTGTTGTCCTGAATCTACTTTTTTGGAAGTTTTAGAAATAATAGCTACACCAATAGCAGTTAAATGTTCGTGTTCAATTCAAACAGATCTGTGTTAACTTTGTTAAACCTCTTGAGTTTCTCAGCAATTTTTCTGCTGTGCTTTTTGCAAATTACATACATTAGATGCCTTATCTTTCATGGTAGACCTCATGTTTGGGCATATCCATCATTCTGGGCTTTTTCTGTCATGCTTCTCTCTTCTAGACAGTCTTTACTGCATACACTTAGCTGTTTCAACTCATGTTTTGAGATATAGGATACAATATCACTATCTAGTTACTATATCCAGTGGGAGATGCAATTTTATATTTATAGTATTGGTAATCTTTCCCTTGAAAGTTATGGAGCTTTTTCTAATGGTCATTCAACTAGAGCAACTCACCAAAGCTCTTTTGGTAGTAGCACTTCAGGAGTACAAAACACCTCCAGAAACGTATAGCACTGCCGTTCTGTTTATTTCAAACTTTCCTTCTGCTTACTCCTTCCTTTCAGTATTCAGAATATGCTCTTGGCAGAAAATTCTCTTCTAGTCTCTATTTTTCACTTAATGTATAGATGATGACATTTCTGTGTCTTTTGTGTTTCACTTAGGAACCTTAATCACTTCAGGATGAGAGATGTTATGTAAATGTAAGGTATTAGTACAGTATTATTATCACTAATAACTGTAATGCAAATCTATTCCTCACTTGTTGCTGAGTACTTGTAGCCTTATAAATTAAGTGGCATGAAAATCTTGCTGCTCTCTAATTACAGCACTCTTTATCCAAGTAGTATAGAATAAGCAGTAAGATTTTAAGTATTACAGTGAATGATGCTGATGGTGGAAAATATTAAATCTACATCTTATCATTATTACTTATGTACTACAGAAGCGATCAGGGTCCCATTGTGCAAAGAGTTGTGCAAGCACACAGTAAAAGGCAAACCTTATTCTGAAAAATAACAGCATAGCTGGATAGTTTTTCTTTCCTTCTTTCTATCATTATTTTCATTTTAACCGAGGAGGAAGTCACAGCATGAAAGCGAGTTACTTGCGGATCAGAGAAATGTGAAAGAGGCAGAGATTGAATCCTGAACCACTGAGTCAAGTCCAGTTCTTTAACTGCAATTCACCCACACTATGTACAGCATCAGCAACCCAAAACTTAAAAATCTCTGACCCTCTGTTTTGACAATTTTATAATGGCCCTTTTAAAGACCATCCCTAAACCAAGGTAAGAGTACAATGGAATATATTCCAATTATGCTAAGGTCCTACCAGTCCATCCATATCTGGGAAATGTCTTTTCTCAGAACAATGAGTTATAAACAAAGCTTTGAACCAATGAACAAATGAATCTTTCAATAGAATCAAATCTGCAGGAATCACCTTAAGTGTCTGTGTCTAGTAACCTTCGTATCAGCAATACTGAGTAATTTGAACAGAAGAAGTTGTCCTGGTTTGAGTGACACGGGGTTGATGTCTCTGTCAGTAATTTTACTTTTTGGGAAGATGTCTTTTAATGCTTAGGAGAACTGCACTTTTAGAAGACTCTAGTGTCTGAATTTGTGAAAATATTTACTTTATAGCCAACTATGGTATGCAGGTTTCAAAAAAAGCACCTCAGTGTTTTCAAATTAGCCAGGTGCAAGGATGAGGAGGAGCGAGACCTGAGCACGTGACCCAAGCTGGCCAACAGGATTATTTCATACCATGAACGTAACATTCAATGTAAATTCGAAAGTTTGCTGAGGAGTCCTCTCTCTTCCTTGATGGCAGCAGTCCAGAGAACTTCTTGCTCTGGTGACGGGCCCCTGAGCCCTTCTCTTCCTTCCAAAGCCGTAGCACTCGCAATGTCTGACATTTGCTGTCCACAGCTGGGAGCGAGCAGCTTCCTACTGATAGAATTGGCTGAGTATAATCCTTGTATATTTTATATTGGTATCGGGATCAATACTGGTTCTTTAGTATTAACGATATCTATTTAGTCTTATTTTATTAAATCTGTTTATATTGCAACCCTTGAGTTTCCTTGTTTTTCCCAATTCACCTTCCTGGGTGGGGAGAGGTCATTGGGTTATAGAATAATTGTCTAAATGACAATAAATTGTTGTGGGTTCTTCAAAGCCTAAAACCAAGTCAACACTTTTTCAAACAGAGTTTAACAGAGAAATAATTATGGAAATTGGATTGTATGGCAACAGACTAGGTCTGAAACTTGATAAAATATATTTAAATACAGCTACTATAGAACAGCTAAGTGGCTAGGACTCTGCCCTGTTGGTAGTTTACGGTTCATGGGGCCTAGCCCATGTTGTAAGCCAAAGTCAGTGTTTTGATCTTCTGCAGCTTTTCCACACCAGAAGATGCATTCCCAGAAGATACATTCCTTGCCTAAATATCACACCTGGATTTCAACCAGTCATGAAAGAACTGTGTGAAGTTGACATCTGAGAATAGTGAAAAACGATGGGTATCCTCCAAATAAAGTGCCTTCCTTTGGGAAGTTGCTTCTTAGCTGCCTTTTGTTCCCTGAGAATTTGAAGAATAGTGTTTAGGCTCAGGTATAAACATTTTTAGTTTTCCTGAGAAAAAACTCAAGTCTCACGCCTTTTTCCACATCATGGTTTTTCCATTTAAGGAGATAGTGTCTGATTTCAAAAACCCAGCGATACATTTCTCACAAGGAACAGGTAACCTCAAGATCTGTGTCTTTCTATGAGTCCACTCGTGTTGGCTACAGCCCTCTGAGCAGCCACTGTCTGTTGTGGTTGCAAAGGACCAGCATCAGGGTCTCAGATTTACATGCTAGTTGTATGATGGACCCACACTAGCTTAGAGCAAAGCGGGATGCCTCTAAGATGGATGCAGGTCTCAAAAGACCATTGGCTGGGGACTACAGGAGATTAAGAAGCACTGGACAGACTGGAAGGCAATAGGAGTGTATCTTCATGAGCTGATTACTAGTGAACACCTCTCTCAGCAAATTGACTGTATTACTGAGAAGATCCTGTGGATTTTCAGGCACTAAGGGACAGAAGCAAGAAAATTACCCTAAGTAATTGGCCCTATGGTTCTGTTTCTTCTCAGTTTTATTTTCCCATTTACGTACTCTGAATGCATATGACCCTTATATATTCTCCATGTTTTTTTTTTTTTAAGAAGTGTGGATACTATGAGTTAGATCCCTGAGGGACAGAGGCAGGCCACATTGTATGTCCTAGTATCTGACTTTCAGGTGTCATATACCAGCCCAGAGTTAGATGCCTACACTGCAGAGCTCAAAGTCCTAGAGCATTCTGAGCAGGAAAGCAACAAAGTCAACAAAAATTAGCAAGAGCATGGAGACTAAGCTCTCTGAAGGATTTAGCTGCTTAATCTCAGGCTATAGCAAGAAACTTCTTTTCTCTTGGTGTTTACTACCTTGAATGCACAGTTGGGCTCACAGATTCCAAAGAGGGGCATAGACAGAAGCTCAGTTTTATCCAATAGCTCAGCAGTTAGCTTGAGGACAGAAAAAGAGCCATAATTCCTCTTGTTGAAACTGCTTTACTTCAATGAGAATAATTAAATATTCATTAAGTAAAAGAGAGAGCCATACTTTATTGCCTGGCATTCGAGGCACTCAGCTACAAGAGAAGAGGCCTCAGTGCCTGTGTCAATGAAATTTTAAGTATCCCATATTAAGTAATCATGAGAGCAGGGACTGGGATCCAGTCCTCTCTTTACTTAGGTGAGAGAGCTAACCACTGAGCTATATTATCACACTAGTTTCTATATTCCTTCACTTCCTTCCCTTCACTCTCTCTGTTCTAACAAATATTTTGCTACTCTCTGTACACTGGAAAAGCATAGAAAGAATGGATGTTCAATGCCTTCGCTCTGGAAAGCAGATCTATGTCTAAAGTTAAAACGATCTTGGAAGGTGGGAAATACCTATTCAAAAGACAAAGGCATGAACAAAAGAAACAGTGCCTTCCATGTCTCCGTTGAACTCTTAGACTGATGAATAAAAGGGCAGGAAGAGTGATGAGACACCTCCAGCCATGTTTCCTGTATGGCCCAACCCAACATGTTCTACTCAGGGTGTTTTCTGGACTGGATTTTGGATGGAAGCTAAGGGAAGGAATATCTTCCTTGAGAAATACAAAACTCAGGCATCAACCCTCCCATTTCATTCACTTAGCCACTTAGTAAATATCATCTATGAGAACTTGGGGACTTAGAGATTTTATACGCCTCCAGGCAAAGAAGCATCCAAGTGAGGACTTCAACCACCTGTCTTTGGGATTCAAACATCTAAATACTCCTGAAGATCCACTATATACACAGTATTTGACCATAAATGTCTAGCAGGTACACATGAGAATTTGCTTTGTTTGACTTCAGTATAATTTATCTTTTAAAGCTATCCATTTTTTTTTGTTGTTAGATTATTTCTGGGAGCCAAAAACTGAGTAGCTGTGTTTAATTCGGTGACTAGGTAAGAAAATAGCTTCAGGAAAATTATACGTTGTCCTGCTTAGCACTTGGAATGTTGACTTAGTAACAGTCATGGGATTTAACTTGTTGTTATTGTTATTTTGATGTTCCTTCCTAAGCTTTAGTAACGTGTATATCACCTTCTGGAATGGTCTCCTATCCTATGAATTTTGAGTTGGTGTGGTACTCACTTTTTTATTTAAAAAAAGAGGTATTTTCAACTTGAACAGCGTGATTGTACAAGGCTGGAAGCACTGTAGAAAATCAGTGTACTTCTAGTTTCATCAGTGCTATTTTCATTGGGCTTTGAAAAAACGGATACTTCATTTTAAGGATGAGCTAGCACATATCTAGTGAGTCTGAACTCTAACTCTGTTTTGATTAGAAATAGATTTGGACAGTGCATAGGACTATCATTCAACTGTCCTTGGTTTTGCACCAATCGGCTCAGTTCTCATACAAAGAACCCATCATCTGAGTGAGAAAATAGGGCAGCAGGGAAATTCACAGCTACAAAATATGCTGAAATAACCGGTTTTACATGAATATAAGGTTCTGCCTACATGGTTAAGTGGAACCAAAATAACCAAATGGCTCATATATTATGCGTATAGTTATGATGGTTCAGGTCTTCATGAGTGCTATAATTTTAGAACAACAGTGCTTAATTGTGAAATAACATAGATTTTAAAGGTACATAATTTAGAAACAGGGCAACCTTTTTCTAAATAAAAGCACTCGCAGACAGTCAAAATCCTACATCTAGACAAGGCCAAATTCCTTTCTTGGATACTTGGCGTTAGCCGTTTATAGGATGTATAACAGCCGTATGAGTACAGTAATCAAAAAAGGCTGCTCCTGAAAGCCTACCAGCAGTCCTCTGCCTTTGGGCTGTCAGCGTCTACACTCCGAGGTCCAAAATGTTCCTCTAACTGGAATGTCTGGAAAGTTAAATGGACCTAAGAAGAAAGTTCAGATAACACTAAAAATACCACTCATGGGAAAGCGGGGAGATTCAAGCAGGTCTTTAACAACATAATATGATTTGTTGATGGGTAAGCGGAAAAGGAGGAAACATTTATTTGAGGTATTTTTCATTTTGTTATGAAATAAAAGCTTTACAAGTATCTGTATTTTAAAAACACTATTTCTGCTTGCTGTGTACTTAGAGATCTCAAATAAATCTTTTCTGTTTTTGAAAGATTTCTTGGATGGCTTAGATGAATGGGTGTGGATAGGAGGATTTTGCCCATTAATCATAGGGTTCAGTTTTTCACTAGAGCATCTTTTCATACAAATATTTGAGCTGAATAAGCATTTGAAGCAAAAAGAATTTGAAGCTGACTAAAATTATTTCCTCTGTCAATTAAGTACATTTCACTTGCCTGGTTGCTTGTATTACAAATGAATCACAAATTTTTTTAGGGCAATTGAGATCAGACTTTCTCCTTCAAATATAAAATAATAAATGTCCCAAATATTCTTCTTTAGAATGTCTCTTTTTTACGGGGGGAAGGAAACCCTCATCCTGTGTATGTCACAGAGCAGCAACAGAGAGACACAACCTATCTTCACCAGCCTCAGCAAACAGCTCGCACCTGCAGCCATATCAAGTTACACGTTCTGATTCTCAGGAAAGTACATGTTTAACTTTAAGAATGTGCATATTTTTCACTGCCTTCTGCAGAGCTTAGGCATATGTTAATGAGTTTCTTTGCATGGGGACAATTTCCTGAAATGGGACCAAAATCTTTTATCAGATAGTACAAGTTCCACAAGTTCCAACTTCCCACAACCTGCAATATGAAAATGTTGCAAGAGGCACCTGTGGCAATCCTCAGGCAGCACCTTCTCTCCTGAATCAGTTATACCCGATAGCCCAGAAAAGTGAGGAAACTCTACTGCTGGAGGAACCACCTTCTGGAGGCAGGGAAGGGACTGAATACTTCAGATAATTCAAGGTATAGCAGCATTTGTTGTAAAAATGGTGTGCATGGTTAACACAGTACTAGTTGCCAAATTCTAGTGTAGTTACAAGCACTACCAACTAAGTCAAGACTCAACCAGTAATTTGTAACCTGTGTTTGGGTTCAGAAGCGTTTGTGTCATCTTCTATATTAAGTGGGGACAGCCTTACTTAGAGCAATGAGTATTTTTAATCATTCAGGACGAAGAGCCGTTGTAGCAAACTGTGAAAGGAATATCTCCGTGGAAACAACGGGTTTGTTTCCTTTTCACACAGTATAACTTAGAGCTGAGTCTGTCTGGTGGCTGATAAAGGTTATCTCAATTATCAGCTGTAGAGAGGGATTGGGACATCCTTTCTGCTCAATTTAACAGCTCAAGAGAATTGGGATGTTCCTGGGCTGCACTGGCAGCTGCGGGGACAACCATGGACACCATGTTCGTTACTTTATAAGCAACTGAAATTACATACCCGCTGGAAGTCCTACTTGCTGAAAAGTCAGAGTGACTCTTTCACTTTTATTGTAATGAATAAATAAAGACTGCAGTAATCTGCAGGCTTTGCCTGTAGTTGTGGAGAGGATGAAGCCCTTGGTAGTACTCTCACTTTCCTCTCAGATGGTGCAAGAACACTATAGAGGCATCTGCATGGGCTGTGCAAGCGAAGGTACAACTTGCTGATGTATGAGAGTGCTTTGTTCCTAAGTTAGAACTTCAATTGACAAAATATTTTATCACAGAAAAAGTCCCTACACAGACCCTGGTATATAAAAGGAGCATGCAGAAATATCACTGAATTTACACGGTTGCTTCCATACAAAGCATTTTCTTTTTGAATTGTGTTTCTTTTCATCTATGAAATATCTTCCTTGGTACATTTTAAAACTATACATAAACAAGCTTTAAATGCACCGTCAGCATACACTAATAAGCTGTCATGTTTTCAGGTAACTTTTGGTAAGCTATTGGTATTTGCTAGCTTTAAATGTTCTCTTATTTTAGTAAATGCTGAGGTAGTTCTTTATACTGTGATGTTAATTTCCATTTTGGAGATCTGAAAGTTATGGTTCATGGTAATATTTTGGCACTTTCAATTAGAGTTTCAGATACAGCTAGGCCTAGGGGTCAACTTGGGATGAGGCATGTTTAAAAGTCCTTCTCACCCCAGGATTAAAATACATTGTGATAATTCAGATTTTTTTTTAAAAAAAAGCAAACACAAACCAAACCAAACAAAATAGACCTAAATGTATATAATATAATAGAGAACTAAGTAGAACTAAGTGCTGCCAGCTGAGATATTCAAGTATAAAAGTGATTTGAGACTGCAGGCCCTAAGCCAGTGGAAGCTGAAAAGCTTTGCAGATGTGATGTGGTCATTCTCTGTTGACGTTGGTGGTCATGCTGTTATCACAGCGCTGCTCCCACAGCTGTCATTGGAGTGATGTTGGCAGAGCCTCTGCTGGGAGACATCTGCCTTGCTCTTCTAACTGGAGTTGAAATGCTATGATGACAGCTGCACAGAAAGTGAAGAAAAAGGGAAGACAATAGAAATCTGAAAGAAATATTGAAGATATAAAGGGAAGCAACTATGCTAACCGCTGTCAAGATGCAGACCAGAATTTCACAGAAGTTAGGAAATGCAGCTACAGGGGTGTCATTTTTATTTCAGTTACAGTGCTGTAAATCTGGGATTAGGTTAAGTGACTCTATATTTACACCAATACAATCAGAATCTGCCTTGGATCCCTATAGTAATTTTAATTCACCTCCCTTGTCTATTTATGCTACAGTGGCTCTTCACAGCAGCATGCTATGACCACACAACGTACACGTGACATTTTATGGCAATGCTATAAAAGAAGTTGACCATTGAACAAAACAGCTTGCAGTCAACTTCTCTGAACACTGAGAGAAGAGAGGTTGCTTTCAGTGTACTCTGATCTATTGTTTTTCGTTGGAAGGATAGCAACGATGCATCAATTTTTACCTCTAAGAAACATCCACTGTTCTGGCAGCTAAGAAAAACCA
Organism: Numenius arquata; assembly: GCF_964106895.1. Lineage (NCBI taxonomy): Eukaryota > Metazoa > Chordata > Aves > Charadriiformes > Scolopacidae > Numenius > Numenius arquata. Next base: position 59,801,525 of record NC_133579.1, on the reverse strand, counting down.
TTACAACATACAGAAAATGGTATTTTTGTTGAGAACACCATGTCTATTTTTTTCTATTGTTCTGTATATTAAGCCTTACCCACACTTATGTGTGACTTGGTCCCAGTGGAAAACCTATTGTTACTGGTATGTATTTGCTATAAGGACTTGGAACATACCAAATACTTTTAGAGCACATGCATAAACTGGATGAGCTCAGAGAAACACAGACTATTCTGCTAGGTTGACTAAATCATGAATGGGCTGAAGCATTGTTCAAATATGACAATTGCACACCTCACGTATTAAATGGAACAAACACCCTCCACACACATGCTTTTCATGTGCAAGAGATTAAACTGTAGTCCAAAGCCTGGCTCTCTGCTGTAAGTGAATTGAGGCCTAATGCAAAAGAAAAAGGCCACCCCACTCCATTGCACTTACAGCTCAAGTATTAAAGAATCCATACACGGGGGCCTCCTTGCCTCTGTGCTTGTTATAGACTGGATGGTGCTGGAAAAGTGGACCTTTGAGGGACACACAACTTGAATCTGCATGACTTAGAACAGATGGAGGATAAGAACAGCCTGCTGTGCATGTGACATTACCTTACCTAACTGTATGTGGCAACATGCCAAATGTGTGGGTGTCCTGGCCCTCAAATACACAAGGAGAATGAGTGTTACCTTTACAGGCATAATACCTTGCTCTATTTTCATGTAACAAAAGCATTTGGTTTCCTTCCTTTTTTGGGGCTGGGGCTTGGAAATATATACACTGGTACATGTGCTGTGATATATAGCAGTAGCACTCCTCCATAAAGTACGATTTTTTTCTAGGATGCCAAAGTACCTGTGGCCGAATACTTGCACATATCAAAACTAATTAGTAACAAAGCGAATGTATGCAAAAGTACGCAAAAGCCCAGGGGAGACAATAAGAGAGGTTGTGCAGACTTCCCTCTGTTCTAAGAAAGTGTTTAGAGAGAGGTTTCCTGCAACTAACGTGTAATAAATAAATAAAATAGTGACAGAAAATAATAAAACTGTCTATAATCTTATCCACATTACCAAATTATGAAATAGTCAGTATTTATGGTTATCCCATTTTGTAGGCAAACATCTGTTAATGGTTCTTTTTTCTGTTTCTGAGCATCCATGTCCTCCTACTGAGATCTGGCTTGGATTATTTCCAGGAGCTCCTTTATAGTTTATGTTCCCTAAACACAGTGGTTTTGTTGTGGTGTTGTTTCTCTGTTTTGTGAGTGTGAAGAGGGCCATGTCTCTTTTTTCTGTCCCAGTTTCTCTCCTCACATTCAGGAGTTCACTCCAAAGAGCCACAATAACCAAACTTGGGCGATAGAAGAACAGGATCCTGTTCCCTAGATATGAAAGTTCTTGCTGTTCTCTGGCTGCTCTTGACAGAGAGCCCTAATCTTCTGCGTCAGCAAATGTAACAATGAAGATGATGTTATTTTCTCAGGATAATGTGACTTGCTTTGGTGCCTAAAATGTGGATTATGCTTTTTTTCAGTTACAGAATTTGTGCACAGCTTCCCACAATAACTCCTTCACACTTACCTATGCAGTCCCCAGGGACAGAGCCCCTGGGCTTCAGATCAGGCCAGAGACCAGCTTGTGTCCGCCTTCAGTTTGTTTGTCACCATGGAATAGCAACAACAACAGCAATATCAGACAAGAAAAAGAGCAAAAGTCCTCAGCAAAGGTGAGAATTCTTGGCAGTATTAACTAAGAAAAGAATAATCAAATAAGAAACAGTATAACATCACAGACTAATTCAAGACCCTTAATTGCAATGACAAAGGTGTTATGGAACTGCTCAGATGCAGGCCTAGTCTTACACAGACAAGAAGAACCAAAGGAGTTAACTTGAGAGCAAAATGCTTGTGAGCAATGAGACCTTTTCTGTTTCAAAGGAAAATTCCATGCCTTCCCTTCTGGTTGGCCTGCCGTAGCGGATATGCTTTTGGAGTACAGCATGTACAGTACATAAGCAACTATTGGCATTCATGGTTGGCTTCCAAATCAGCAGTGCTTAAAAATACGAAGTGCAAACTTGGCTCTCTCTTCTATCCTAGGTTTTGTTTTTGTTGTTTTTGTTGTTCTTGTTGTTGGTCTGAAACAGTATTTGCTCATTTTTTAAAAAAAGATCTAATTTTAACTCTGTGGACATATTTCTCCTTTATTTGATCAAAATTCTCTTCCTTTCTTTCTGATGTCAGTGGCAGACAGTTGGCAGTTTCCTCTAAAGAAACAGCGCTGTAGCTGACTCTGCGAATCAGCACTTCTCCTGAAGACATTAAATATCATCTCACCCCTGGAGCAATACCAGACGGAATACCTCCACCAGCACAAATACAGTAACTGTTCTGCCCAGGTACTGGAGGTTCTGTGTGAAACTTTCTCTAAAAAATATAACTAAACTGAGTGACAAGCAAGGATCAGCCTGAGAACTTTAGGTTCACCATAAGCAATCATCTCTCCTAATTAGCAAAATACTGACTGTTATCAATACTCTCTTCCCAAAACACTGTATCAACTCACTGGAATTAAAAGACGTGGCTCTAGGCATTGTTTGTATTATTCCAGTACCTACATGTGCTGGTGAAAGAATGAGACTTAAGATGGCTAGCAGTAAAAACCTTCTGTGGAAACGAAGATGATCACTACTCAGAGCCAAGAAGCAGGTCAGTATGTCTTTGGACATGGATAATATTAACAACATGAAAATGTTCAAGAATGGATTGCTCAGAACAGCTGTGCAAGTGTGAGGAAATTGCTCTCACCAGAGCTGTGGTGAGAAGAAAACCCAGAGACAAGATGACTGCAGGGAGTAAAGCTCAAGGAAGGAACTTCTTCACATTGAAAACTAGCTTCTCTATGTAGTTATAATCTCCTGTGCCAACAGATTCCATACCATGGCTGCAATTAGATAAGTTTTACATAACCAAACAAGAGGGGCAGACAAAGATTTTTCAACCTTTATGCCTATCTATAGTTATAAATATATCTCCATACAGGAATATTTTGGATTGTTTTAGTTATTCAGTATTCAGAAAGAAGTATAGGAGAATCGAACACGTATAAAACTACAAATATATCAGGAGAAACTGTGTCAAACTTACTTCATGAGCACATCAAAAAACATATTGTCTGCTATTAGCAACAAAGACAGAAAGCCCCCAGCCTCAGTTATTTCTTCAGATCTACCTCCCTTTCACTTCAGGGCACCAGTCCAATAACGCTATCCCTCAACCAGTCACAGAATCACAGAATCATGGAATCACGGAATTGTCAGAGTTGGAAGGGACCTTTAGAGCTCATCTAGTCCAACTCCCCTGCTAAAGCAGGATTGCATAAACCACATTACTCAGGATGACCCCTTGCTAGTAAAAATGACCACACCATGGAAACTAGACCTCTCCTAGTATGTTCCCTTATGCAATTAAGAAGGGCTAGGTGGACAGCCAACACTTTCATAGAACTCCTCTGCTTTGTCATAAGGCTTTAGAAGAAACAAAATTATAGGACGCGTTGGTACAGATCACCAACAAAAAGATAGTTCTTACCAGCCTGGTCTTCAATTGGGTGAGACCAGTGGAGACTTGCCAGTGAAAGCCCTCTCTTTGGTTTGGGAAAATGCATTACAGTGGGAAACGTGTCGACACAATGTTAAATACAGTTTTGCTCATACTGCAGGAAAGAACAGTAAAGTTTTAAACTGTACTTGTGGGTCAGAAATAGCCTGTGAACTGGTTGAAGAGAAACATGAATAAAAGTTACCGTTCCCCTTTCTGTTCCTACTTGAAACTTCACTGTAGCATGGTTGAAAACACATATGCTCTTTCTCACAGAGGGGAAGAGATTAAAACGCCTCATGTCTAAAATGTTCAGACAACAGTCTCTTGTCTGTTCTGTACTTATTAGTTGCTTGACTAATAAGATTGTTATTAAAACAACCCAATTTAATGTCTTTCATGTTGTATTGACTTCATGTCAAATAATGTTTACATAAATAATCTTTGAGCCATGGGAATCTTGCAGGGTGTTTTGTCAAAGTCCTTGTAGTGTTTGTCTCAGGTACTGCTAAGACATATGAAGAATATAAGAAATTCTAAATAACATGCAAATTCATGAAAAAATAAAGTTTTTTTTCTTCAGAAATGTTTTGCACTGTATTTGTAACTGGATTTAAACACACTTCATCCATTCCCACCTTTCATCAGAGATTCTGTGCTCTCGGATTCCACGGCTTCTTCAGTTTTCCAGTCTTAAAAACTCTACCCACATTTTCCAATTTTCTTCAAAATTCACCTATTCCTTCCTCTCCAAAGTCCTTGTTGAAAGCTTTCAGCAAATCAAATACTTGACAGCAACTTCTTTTATCTTCATTTTAAAAACCTGTCACCTACGTTTCTGTAGAATGATATTTTAAACTAGCCTAGCAGAGTGATTTATAAGTTTAGAGACTGCTTTATTTGACCTCCTTCACCTTGAAAGGACATGTAAAAGGAAACAGAGATTCATCTTCTGCCATTCCATGGGTTCCCAAGCTCCTTTTCATTGAGAACAGGACATGATCATTTATCCTGATCATTTATCCTGAAATATTGCAGGTTACACAGGCTTTACTATCTCTGTAATATATTGTGTTTTAACTTACATTTTTCTCACAATGTATTAATGTTAAATGCAGTAGCTTCTAAAAACCCCCAGTGCCTTCATTTTTTCCTTTGCTGGTGACTTGCCAAAACATTGATACTTGGTTATATCTCCATGACAATTTACTTTGACACTCACATGGTCAAATAAGCTAAAAATAAAAGAACCTGGGTTTCTCTTTCCACTCGATAATCTAGACGGAAATTATGCAGTGGTACAAAGGGAGTTCAGAAGTTTTGAACAAACATATATTTAATAAAGCAAGGCATCAACAGCAGCAGCAGTCAGATATAACCCATCATATTGGGTTAGTTTTGATAGAGTAAGTGAGACTTCAGTCCTAGGTGTTAATGTAATCTTACCGATGTAAAGTGTTAAGCCATTAACATGATTTGTGGTTTTAGGTACAGCGAGCTTAGCTTGCTCAGTCACATTGCAGCTGCACTAGAAATACATGCCAAAGCTGGGAAGTATATTGATTAGTTTGTACAAACACAAAACACAAAGCATTTGGAAATTGAAATCAAGTGGTTAAACAAGACTAACTTAATCAAAATCTGTCAGACTCCCTTTGCTAGACACAGGTTATTAATTTAGAATCCATTATGCTATCCAGAAGTCCTTCTTAGTACAACAAGAAAGGTTTAATTCTCTTATTCATCTTTCGGTTTATGACTGTAGGAGTAAAGATTGATTTCCTGCTTTTGATAATAAATATAGACAGGGAAAGGAGAAAGGATAAGAGAGTGGAAAGCAGGGAAGGTGTAGCTGTTGCTCAGCTTTTCAGGATATGAGACAGGGAAAATAGTTTGGAGTAGCCAGTCACACCTGGTAACTGGTGGCCTGGAGCCCAATTCCCTTGCCTATATGGGCTATCCTCTGCCTGGCCAAGTCAGGTCTCCTTCCTTCCATTCACCAAACAGCATTTGTTAGAGCAGCACAGCCCAACTCAGAGTGAAGTTAAAAGCTGAGTGGCAGAGAGACCAAAAAGGAGATAATAAAGGGAAAGAAAGAGACTCAGAAAACATGGAAAGACAAGGCAGAACCTCACTTTTTTCACATTTCTGGTTTGTTGGGAACAGTCAGGTACCTTCTGATGTTTGATTGCCTGGGTCTGGTGGAAGCTGTGCAGTGGAGGAAAGAATCAACCAGTGGCCTTTCCTCAGTAAGTCTTTCAGAAACCTCTTCTACCATATGCCGGCTATTTTGCTTTGTGAATGTTCAACAGGTGATGTGAGATCAAACAGGCTGTTCTTTCTTTGTTTCATTCACTTGTTTTGGTCCGTTAATTTCTAACTTTACCCTTTTCTTATCTGTCACTACTATCTTTGATCGGATCAGGAAGATCTCTCTAAATGAGTGACTGTTGTCTCAATTTCTTAACCCTCCTGCCATCTTTAACTCTTACAGCTAATTGCACACTTTATGAACTCTTACTGATTTCTCAAAGACGATTTCATAATTACAATAGACATGCAGTCTCCAATTACCACAAAGGTAGAGAGAAGTCAACAAGTAACAAATTGAGTTTCACTTCAGCCAGGGATGCTTACTGGAATGTGAAGTTCCACTAGAGCAATTAAATCCCCTATTAAGGCACGGAGGAAACTAAGAATCCTGATCTAGCTGTCATGGCTAAATCCATTTTACATTCCTAGAACAGACTTCAGGATTTCCACCAACCACTATAAAGTTCAAAACAATCCATCCAACCCTTTAGGCTGGTGAGTCTTTCTCCATGGTAAATGTGCCCAATGTTTCACAACACGTTCTCTCAGAGATGGCAGTTAGCCACCTGGCAGTCAGTCTTATGAAAGGTTTTCTTCCTTTTAATTATAAAAATATCCACACAAATGCCTCCCTTGCCTATCATGCTGTTTCCACAATACAGTTCAAAGTGATGTATGAAGGAGTAAATTAACACATTCGTACTATGGTCATTATGGCTATAGTTGATTGGGCAGTACCAAGTGCTGCATTTTTACAGTTTAGGTACCAGAATAAGTCATTTGATCTGATTTACACTGATGACATTCAGTGCTGTCACTCTTATGATATAGCAACTTGTCAATGCCAGCTCTTTAATTTTGTAAAGCCACTGCCCCAAATTTATTAGTGATGGGTCTTAAATAGTAATTCAGGCCTGAAGAGTCTTGTATTTTGGAGGCAGTGAACATCCTTGAAATAGGCTTACATTAATGTCTTGTATCTTGCAATTGGGCACTCACGCAGAGAGTGATAGCTGTTCAGCTGAGCTTTGCAGCTGCTCCCTTCTGCTACAACCAGCAGAATGAAATATTTGGATTGCCATAATACAAAAAAATGAAAAAGACTGGATCTAGAACTAAGGCTGGTTTTCCTCTTGCTGCAATGCACGGTTATACATAGACACAGATCAGTGCCTGCTGTTGCCTGCATTAATTTTACTATTGACTTCAGTAGCTGAATGGCTGGTCCTCTCTACACTAGGGGGTGATTGACTAGTTATTTAATTAACTAGTTTAAGCAGCATTAACAATAATCTCAGCAGTACCCAATGGATTTTCTGCTTTAAATATACTGTGCACTTCCCTATTTATAGTAAACACCAGCAGTGGGATTCATCTGTCCAAATATAGATTCTGCATTGTAGGTGTCTGTATCTGAGTTAACTGTCTAGGCTCCCTTTATAGTCAAGGGTACAGGCCTTCTGAGGGCAGAGCTCCTCTCATCCCATTTCCGATGTCTAAAACAGATTAAACAAATCACCTTCATTTAGAAGGTAGAGTAGGAAGGCCTATTTCTGTCCATTTACTCTGGAGGGAGTCTGGACAACTGGCAATGGTAGAGATGTCTATACTGCAGAGGCTACAACACAGAGACATACTTCTGCCCTAAAGTCATACCAATAAGGCTACGGCCATCAAGCAGCCCCTAAGTTTCCTCAGAGAAAATTACCACTTTTCTGCCTTGCGATAATGTTAGCCTCTATCTCCTACTCATTTCATTTGGAAGCAGGACATGTTCGAGAACGGTATTTCAGACCCACCCTTCTCGCTGGCTCTCACTCTTCTCCCCATAGTTTCAACTCCATGGTCTCATTTTACTTGCCAAGGAGGTAACGAGCTATTGAAATGAAACAGTGCTGCTGTGTAGCTGGTTGAGGAGATCATTGTTGAGCAATCTAACATGCTCTTATCCTTTGTCCCCAGAGGACTGAGCAAACGTTTTGTGAGGCAATCCCATTTACTGCTGATGCCAATGCCAGGAAATGAACAATCTGTGTTAGCTTTTGACTTTTAAAAACAATGGGCTGGATGCAATGCCCTCTGAAGTTACCAGGAGTCTTGTTCTTCCTTTGTTTTCAAAGGGCATGGGGTCAGGCTCAACACTAGGAGTTTATATTGCTTTGTTTATACACTTAATGAGAAATAAAAGTTAAAAGCAGGTGTAGTTGTGATTATGAGCAGTTGATCTATATGGTGAAAGAAGAATGTGATTTTTAAACAAACAACAATCAACTTTCCTACTTAAAATGTTTTTGAACTAATTGTAGATGGAATTTTTTATGATGTGTCCTAGTTCAAGGTTTATATTGAAGATTAGTGGCCTCTGTGTTATAAAATCTAGACACACAACAAGCTCCTGTTATGCTTTTCAAGAAGAATTTCCCAAAGAGCATGTGTATTGCTGATGATTCATTTATGTAGCAGTTCTCCCCTAGTTTGACAATCTTTTATGTAGATATTGATAAGGCTTCTATCACTCATGTTCCCCTTTCCTCCATTTTCCCTCTCCCTGTGTGAAACCTCCCTGTGAGGACCATGCATGACCCACAGTATTTTATGTGTGGGGTATAACGCACAGGCTTCTGATCTCACTTAGAGTCTGATGAAACTACTGCAGTCCAAAACCAATCACCAACATTTCTGAACATTAGTTACCCTCAAAAAAGTGTTTATGTAATGCAACGATGTAAGTATCCTTATTTTAAAGGTAAGAGGAAAATAATTGACTTATTCATGATCGCACGGACCCAAAACCAGAGTCTTTGCTGAGAACATGCCCCATTCCCTTTGGCAAAGAACTATATACCCTCAGTCCTACACTAATCATATACATATCGATTTATGGTTATGTTCATTGACTACATTCCCTATCTGTGGTATGGCTGATTTGCAGGAAGGACTGGTTTGCAGGGACTCTAACCCACAAGGATTAGAACTGCTTCAGCCATTTAGATGATCATGGCACTACTGAGGCTGAGCACAAAGTCGCAGCTGTGCACAGTTTCTGCACATGGCCCAACTGCCTGCTAGAACTTGGACTGTGCCTGCCACACAACTCGCGTGTATCACCAAACATCATCTCCTTAGGTTATAAGCAAGTGGATGGGTATAACTGGCAGTAAGCTCTCCTTCAAGAGTCTTTCTTATGTATGGAAACATATACAACATCTTCATAACCTAACATCTTTCTTGGTATCTTTTAACACCTTTATTGTAACCTAAAGGGATGATGGAGTAAACTCTCATCAAGTTTGCAGATGACACCAAACAGGGGGAGCCAGTTGATACACTTCAGGGCAGGGCTGCCATCCACAGTGACCTAGATAGGCTGGAGGAATGGCTCAATCACAACCTTATGAAATTCAGCAAGGGGAAATGGAAAGTTCTGCACATGAGAAGGAATAACCCTGGCAATGATGCTGGCCAGGGACTGCCTAGCTGGGGAGCAGCTCTGTTGAGAGGGACCTGGGAATCATGGTTGGCAGTCAGCTGGGCATGAGCCAGCAATCTACCCAACAGCAAAGAAAGCCCACAGCATCCTGGGCTGTTTCAGCAGAAGCACAGCTGGGAAGGTGATAATCTCCCTTTACTCGGTGCTTGTTAGACCACATCTAAAATACTCTCTACGGTTTTGGATTCCCTGATACAAGAAAGCCATTGATACATTGAAGCATGTTCAGCAGAGGGCTACCAAGATGCTCAAGGATCTCGAGCACTTGTTCTGGAGGGAGAGGCTGAGGAAATGGTTCTTTGTTCAGCCTGGAGAAGAGACAGCTTTTGAGGGACTGCCAGTATGTATGAGGAGGTGGCACCAGGCTCTTCATGGCAGCGCATGGTGAGAAGATGACAAACAACGGACAAAAACTGAAACAAGAGAGCTTCAGGGTGGATATAAAGAAAAACTTTTCCGTGTGTCAAGTAGAAAAACAGGTCAGCAGAGAGGCAGTGCAGTCACCATGCTTTGAGCTTTCCAAGACTTGACTGGACAAATTCCAGAGTAACCTTGTTCTAATCTCTTAGGTAATCTACCTGAGAAGGTAGTAGGACTAGGGACCTCCTGAGGTTCCTTCCAATCTGAATTATCCTACAGTCCTCTGAAAGAGAATTTCCAGCAAAAGATTTTGTATGGGAAGCACCAAATAATATTTTCAAGCCGCAAAGCTTAGGAAGGAGTGTAAATGCATACTAAAATCTTACAGCAGACACATTATACATTCTGTGCAGAGCAGTTACTTCCCTTATATAACAGCCTTTGCATTGTTCCTATTTTTAATTCCTTTATTGTCACCAGTCACCACTAATGCAAGGAGTGAGACAGAAGGAATGTGGACTGCCATACCGCTTATGATGGCTTTTGGACATGCTGCAGAGCGCACACAAAATTGCTTATGTTTATGGAGAGACATTCTGGCCTCTGCCTTACTACAAAAACATGTGCTTCGCTTATGCAAAATCCTCACAAGTCTAAAGTAATTAAAGTTGCTGTAGTTCTATCTAATATTTCACAGTCAGAAGTGCGTGAGCGTGCACTGCATGACACACCGCAGTGAGTCTGACACACTGGAGAGGTATCTGAGCTGCAGCTGAATTATTGTGCAAGCACATACCATCTGTGCAATAAAAGGGATGGCCTGAAATGGCTATTTATCCATGCTCTACTATCCAGGCCAGAGGCCTGGAAATCTTGGCCAAATGGCCATATTTATCTTTTTCCACATGGACAATAAAATAGAATAATTGACAAAAAAAAGAGGATGGGGCAATGCAGATATAGGGTGTCCCTAGAACAAATGCGCCTGGTCATGTCTTTCCCTGATAGACCATAAAATTTTAAGACACACCTCTTTGCTTCCTGTGCTGAAAAAGTGCCACCTCTTTCTTGTCCTAGGACAAAAGTAAGTCACAGAACTACAGCTTTCATTTTCTGTTCTTTCACACCATCCTGGGATGGTATGACAGTGGGGAGAAATAAATCCCACGTTGGCAGGATGGGCCAATTTAAGACAGAGTCTCAGCACTATTTCCTGCTCTGGCTTTGCTGCCAGCTGCCTGGCATCTTCCTCTGTGTGAGGGTAGCTGTTCTTCAGGGCTGGCGGGAAGGATCACTGCAGAACAGATTGAATTCCAGGTCCCAGAGCAGACCCAATGTCTTATGCTTACAAGGCACCCAGACCCCTCTTGGCCTTTCAGCACGGCTTTCTCCCACAGGGTCAGTACTCTGTTTGTCTGAAAAGTGAAAAGGGCAGTGATAAAGCTGATGAGCGGTTTCCAGCTTGTTTTCTTTACTCAGGTCTTGTTTACTCTCTAGTTCCCAGAAGCCTCTGTGACCAGTTGGGAACCAGCAGCCTCATCTCACCAGAAGAACTGATGAAATAAAACAGGAGCAAAATGTGAAAGCAAGAAAGTTTTCACTGAGTTCTCTGAAATGCTTTGGGCTTGTCTGCATGTGTTTTTGTGCTGATCTAACAAAACTGAATTGGGGTTGCATCAATTTAATTAAATCACTCCAAATCTCTGTAATCTAATCCTTTGTTTTGGTTAACACCTATGCAACTCAAATATGTGAGCAATAGCTACATAAAGAGCTCAAAGGCATAAAAAAGACTCAAACTCCAGCCCAACAATCTCAGTTTCAATTAAAAGCTGAGAAAGCAGGCACTTCATGCCCCTATACTTCACTGTAAACCACGGAGAAACAGAAAGCAGTAGATGTGCCTAAATTAAAGAAACTCACGCTTGGTTGGGACAAGCTAAACCAAATCAAGTAACTTCCAGGTCTTCTTCCTCCTTCATAAAACTAGCACTAAATGCCAAAAGCTTTTTTTTTTGCCTTTTTAAATTTTTTTTTTCTATTGCAAGCCACCTTTAAGAACAGAGGGAAAGAGTCTCCTTGACAATATCATATGAGTCCCTCAAGGCTTTTCCAGCACTTCATTTTAGTCATCTGGAACAACTTATTGATACACAGTCATCCCTTTCAGAAATTTCCAGAGAAAGTAACCCGTTACTCACACTGTAAATCCCTAGGGAGCAGCCTGGTCAATGCTTTTGTGTATAGTGACTCCTGCCACACACGATAGTGCCAGACTCATGGAGCCCATCAGAGCTTTCTGAATAATCAGCAAAAATGGATCGCTTTCCAACTTTGCCAGTTGGCAGCTGACAGCGTCTCTAATGGTGAGTTGGACACTCCTCCCCGCTCCATTTGTCTGTGTGGGTCCTGCAAGAGAAACCTCAGGGAACCAGGAGGCATTAAATTAGCTGAGGTGGAGTTTATCTGCTGATTTCTGATCGCACCAGAAACAGACTGAAAAATAGCATGGTTAACTCACTAAAAGTCAACAAGTAATAGCTCCTGATACTCGTAAATGAGGAGGGGGCTCGGGAGTCTTTCCCTCTTACGCTCTTAAACACACATCAACCGGAAACTCTCTTTGTGCTCTCTTGAGATTGGGAATTACAGAATCTGGGACTGGCTCCAGCAGGAATATATTCTGCACTACGTTACAGCTACATAGCTGTTGCCTTTTCTACACAGGCCCCGGCAGGGCTCCCTGGAGGCATGCTGACCACCTCTTTTTGTTGAAAGCTGATTATTGCTGTGGTTGCAGGCATCCTTCCTTAGCTTGTCACTGCCTTCTGCCGCTGCAGCCTAGGTTCAAGAAAGCCAGCAGCCTGACGAGATGGCTTTGTATCACACTTGCTAACCGCAGAGCTGGTCAGCTAGCTAGGCTGTGGATAAATATCATCCTCCTGGCCCAGCTATGGGAGCTGAAGGGGATATTTCCCCCAGCTGCTTGTTGCTGCCCCCTTGTCAAATGCCACCATCTTCTCAAGCCTGCCAGAGGGAATCAGGACAGCCCTCTGGGACCACCAAATGCTCCCAAAGTTCTGCCAACATGTGGCACCAGCTACAAGAGTAATGAACAGGCTGAGAGAGTTGGGGTTGTTCAGCCTGGAGAAGAGAAGGCTCCAGGGAGAACTTAGAGCAGCCTTCCTGTACCTAAAGGGGGCCTACAGGAGAGATGGGGAGGGACTCTTTATCAGGGAGTGGAGCAATAGGACGAGAGGTAGCAGTCTTAAACTGAAAGAGGGTAGATTTAGATTAGATATTAGGAAGAAATTCTTTACCGTGAGGGTGGTGAAACACTGGAACAGGTTGCCCAGAGAAGTTGTGGATGCCCCAACCCTGGAGGTGTCCAAGACCAGGCTGGATGGGGCTTTGAGCAACCTGGTCTAGTGGGAGGTGTCCCTGCCCATGGCAGGGGGGTTGGAACTCGATGATCTTTAAGGTCCCTTCCAATCCGAACCATTCTATGATTCTATGATTCTTCACAACATGCAGTGCCCTCTCTGATAACTCAGCAGTTCAGAAGACAACACAGAATTCTTCTAAACTTTTTTTAGAAATCTCTATCACGTTCAACTTCATTGCTCCCAAGCTCACAAAATTTTTTTTTTCTTCCATTATGTCCAAATTTTTTGCTTGGTCACATCTGTGGTATCATTTTAGGTATGATGGAGTTATTAAGGGATCAATGTAGTCAGAACTGGCCTCTGTTCTCACTATTTCATTCTGATAACAAGTTTTGTGCAGTTTCCTGACCCAGATCTCTTCTTTTGGTCCTGTTTTTATTATTGTTGTGAGACATGATGTATGTATCAAAGTATCCTTGTTTCCACCAGAATCTTTACATTTTTTCTTTTGCCAAATAAGCCTCTCTTCACTGTATAAGACCAATAATGCTTCAGCAACTTTAATTACTTGCACATTACAGGCACAAACACTTTTTGTTCTCTGGTGAACACATACGCTCCCCCTTTAAAGCCTTGTGCACATACGTGCAAGCAGGCACACATGCAGGCCTACACTGCTCTTCCAGGGGAAAGAAATCATCTCTGTTCAGAGAAATGTTCTGTGTTTACAGAACAGGCATCTTTAGGCTCAGTTATTACAACGCTCCATTATTTCTTTTGTTGCAGAATGGTAGGGCTGGCAGGGACTTAGGTAAGCCTCATTAAGCAACTCTTGCAGTATGCATAATCATTGTGATGGAAGTTATAGGAGTGTTTATGATATTCTCACATGAATCAATTAAATATGGGACCTAAAATGACTCATCATGGTTCTGCAGCATTCACTTCCCATCTGTCTGACCTTTGTTCCCTACACAGGCATGCTGGATCTTCTTCCCACAAAAATCTGAACCTGGTACATAACTGAAAAGAATGCTGTATGACTTACATCCATCACAGAATGAGAGCATGCCTTAGGCTGCAAGGTTTGTTACTCTGTTTTCAAAAACACACTCACAAATCATCTCTCCAAACAGTACAGAATATCAGCTCTGGAAGTACTAGCGTTAGTTATTCATCGACACAGTGACCAAAAGGTTATGTGTCTTCACAGCTCACTGGCTTTATCTAGTCATAGAGGAATATCTCATATAAAGCTTCACTGCCATCCTGCCCATCAGCGTATGTAACATTGCACATAATAAAGTGCACAAACACTCCTCACTATATGGAGTTGTCATCTTTGTTTGTCTCTGGATGAAACATGTCATGCTCTTAGTCACAACTGTAGAGACAGTAGGAGGGGCAGTGTTGCCAGCTCATTGCAAACGCTCAAAATCCCTTCCCCCATTGACCATCAAGGACAATATTACTCACAGCCTATGCACTGTTTTCATAGCAGTCAACTGCAGGAGCAGTAATTCATTTCCTTTTCCTTCTCTATCTGGAATATGAAAAGTGACGATCCACTGGGAAGACAAATAAAGCCAGATTCAGCTGAGCAAGGTCAAATCAAAACACTTTGGGCTATGACTAAGGGCTTGAAGAACCAGCAGAAATGCGTCGCTGACTGCATTTGCACAACACAGCAGGTTCATGGCAGGAAGCTCTAAAGAGAATCTGTGTGCTGCCAATGCAACAATTAATTCCCTAAACTACACTGTAATTTGGAGACAGTTGGGTAAGCATCTTAATATTTCCTATTGAAAGGGGAACAAATTTCCCAAGAATTTCTATGAGAAGTTTTCCTGTTTCCAGCAGTTTTAAGGTAGAAAAAAATTAGTATCATCAAAGTGTTGTGGAAAAACAAAACATGTGAGAACATTTTATGCCACCATAGTACTTGTAATAATCACTACTTCATTGATAATCCACAGTCCTATATTCAATAACACTATTTGCCTTATAAATTAGGTGAAAATTCATAGAGACTAACGTACAACGAGTATAGAAAAAGCTACTTTTAAATAAAAGGCACTGATAACGTAAGTGATGCCTACAAACCCTCAATAATTCTCTATCATCATTTTGAGAGTGCATGAGCACAGTGTTTTCAATATGACCCCTTCACATTCTGACACTCGCACTCTCTATCTGCACAGTAGTAACAATGAGGACATTACAGACATTAACTCCCACTTCAGGAGAAACAGAGAATACTCAGACTCCGTGCTCCTAAGAGCGAAGCACCACATTTGAAGACAACATTGGCTAAAAATAAAAAATAACTCAGAAAAAGTGCAAAGGGTTTTTCAGTTACATGAGTTCCCTCATCTGGTTCATAGCACAGACCCCACATGCAGTTGTTCCAGCATAAATGAGGGATCAGCAAGGGGATGGAAAAGAGGCCAGTGACAGAGGTACAGGAGTTGTCTATACAAGCACTGCTGTTGGGAAAATGTATGTGCAACCACAGATAAATTCAGTTTGCATTATTTATATATGAACTTGAGTTCTGGAAATTAAGTGTCTACAAACCACACACTGGCCATCTCTTCTCTCACCAGTATAACACCAATACTTATTTCACAAAGAGCAACTCTACTTTAAGACAGACAACACCTTGGGCATTGCTCACAAACTGACGTAGAAAACAAACTGACTTCAAGGTCATACGCTTTTGCCTACACCAATTCTTGCATGAGAAAGTTAATTGCAATGCAACATATCTCCTACAGGCTGAACATTTCCTGGCTTACTAAGAAAGAAGCACTCTGAAAACATGTACAATATTCTCATTGCTGGTACGTGTTGTTGCTATCAACCAAGGAAGAAACTGCCTGCATGCTGGGTTAACAGTATGTTGTCTGTATGGCTGCGCAGCAGATTGTTGCTGCTTCCTTATTGTTGCTCCTGCAGATTTCATCATTGCTTTCAAGTATGTGATTAAAAAGGTGTTATATTGGGGCAGCAAATTAATTTGAACTGCAGTCAGTCAGTCAACCCCTCCCAGTTTACAGTCACCCAAAAGTTCATTCTACCAGGTACTTATTTCATATGTGGATGAAGCTGTCATTCAAAGTCATTTAAGAATGCTTTTTTTTTTTTAAAAAAAAGGTAAGTATGCAGGGCCACTTGGAACTGCAGCGCTATGAAGACATCATGACTGACAGTGTTTTGGCAGACATGAAGCCAAGACCACTTTTCCCAAAGGAAGCAAACATTGAAAACATGCACTTTGCCTGGCCTCCCTATGTATAAGTCAACAGCTTCCTATGATGATTCACCAAGACTTACATCATCATCACCGTTGTTATTTATCCTGAGAGCTCTTCAGAGAAGGAATAATCTCTTGCTGTATATGTGCACAGCATCTGCCATGGCTACCACCTCAGAACATGGAATTGCATTCATTCTTAGTTAATATGCCTTTCCCATGGAGCATTTCTGTGCTTGTATACAAAAAATAAGGGATAGGAGAACAGGCACACGAATTCCATCAACAGCCCTTGAGAAACCCGTGAAAATATTTCAAATGCGTCTTCAGCACACAATAATTTCCATGGACACTTGCATATCAGCAGGTCAGGAACAGCCTAATGTTGAAGTAGTGCCCAGTTGAGCACCACTGGTAGCACTGGCCAAAGTCTATTGGGAATCTGCCGGTGATTATTGCCCTCATCTTGGAGGTCTGGTCTGATAACAAAAATGTCTCCTTCCTCTTCCCAGGGAAAACATCCCCTGTGTAACTCAGGACTTGAAAACATGCCTGACTGACCAGTCAATGCTTTGAACCAGGCCAAAAAGCCACAGATGTCACCATCCTACAGAACTGTACAGATCAGGCTATTTCTGAGCTGAGCTCACATGGGTCTAAGTGAATGCTTCCAGAATGCCCTACATCAGTTTGATGTTCCAGCTGACAGTACAGAAACTCTAGCAGACACTTTTTGTTCCTCACCAAGCAGAGAGTAAAAACAGAGCATTTTCCCTGGCTTCTGTTATAAGAAGAGAAGTTGGCAATGGTTGATGAAATTTTTCCTAGCAACTCAGCAGGATATAATCTTTCCTCTCACAGTTCCACAAGGCTCTGAAGGGCCCTTCAAAATTTGCTATAGCTTCAGAGATAAGTGCCCAGGGAGCAAAATGCTGCAGTTCTGTGTAGCAGAAGGGCAGGCTGAAAACAGCAGTGAAGTGAAACAGTTAGAGTGGACATACTGCATCATTAACACTCTCGCACGTGTTTTCCTGATCAGTCAGTCCCATAGAGTACAGAGAAGAAGTGGATCATTAATTCTTCACAGTAGAATTAGAGGTCACCTGCATTTTAACGTGCCATTTTAGTGAGAGATGTCGAACAACAGGAGAGCAAAATAAATAGCATATTATTAGTGGGTGCACTCTGCATTAGATTCATCAATTTAGTCATCTACTGAAGTATTCTCCCATCCTTTTATACTATATGTAGGCAAAAACTACAAACATAAATACTGGGACAGGGAGATATTGTAGATAAAATATAACTTCTTGGCACTGTACTTAGAGAATAATATCATACAATAAATACAGCCTAATGTATGTTATCACTGGCAAAAGAAATTTGCAACTGTGGAAAATGTTCTGATTCTACAGATATATGACATCTGTGTACCATAAAGTAGATAGACTATGCCACAATATTTTATAAGTTCACATTTTTTTCTGTTAAGATAGTCTTATCTTATACAGCTTTCCTTCTACAGCAAGTTGCATAAATCAAGTTTCTAACCTCCCAGTCCACAGCAGAGACACTCCCATGGTACCAAAGGGAATCAGAATTGCCCTATTCATCTTAATCACGTGCTAACTTGCCCAAGTATGTCCATTTTAATGTTTAATTTGCTGAGATGTTTGTCTATAGTAAGACAAAGCAGCATGTATGAATAAAGAAAACAGATGTAAAATTCAATATTTTGCTAGCTGCTAAATAACATAAAATATGTGTGAAAATCACAATTTAGAAAGACACAATTAAGCAGAGAAAACATGCCATCCTCACAACATACCAGCATCCCTTTTTCGTTTAGGACACACTCTTACACCCTTTAATACGTTTTCTGCCAGGGAGCCTGAGTCCCTTAAGACAGGAAGATGTTTAATAATTTCTTTCTGTGTATAAAGAAAAATAAGTTTGTATCAGCTATTAATAACTATTATAGGCATTCCTACTAGACAGTGGATAAGGTTGTAAGAGGTGTTCAGTGCTTCGCTCTCACCTACGATCAGACTCTCACACCGTCTGGATCTAATTCACCTCAGACCAACAGCCACCTGGTGATTCTTGGATGACAATTCCCTCTCTAAACTTTGAAAGAGAGAAAGAGAATCCATAACTTGGCAAGAAGGCTTCCAGAGCTAGTGGAAGGTATCAAGGACAATGTGATAACTCAGATGTGAAAAAAACAATTTAGCAAGCAATGGGGTGTCTGGGGGAAGGTGCTGCCAGTGGGTGCTGCCAGGCGGCCCCTGTGGTGAGGGGCTGGGGCTGCCCCTTGCTGGACACAGCTGGTTCCAACTACCTCCAATGGTCCCACCACAGGGCACAGCTGAGCCCCTCAGCCACGGGCAGGCGCCACAGGGAAAGCTTGTGTCAGAAAGGGCAAAATGCTGCCTGGCAGCCAGGGCTGAGGGAAACTGGGTGAGAAACAGCCCTGCCAGCCCGAAGGGAGAACAGGAGGAGGGGAGGAGGTGCTCCAGGCACCAGAGTGGAGATTCCCCTGCAGCCCCTGGAGGAGATGACGGTGGAGCAGGGGTTTCCACACTAGAGCAGATATCTGCACCATAGCCCACGGAGGACCCCACACTGGAGCAGGTGGATATAATCTGAAGGAAGCTGCAGCCCATGGAGAGCCCGTGCTGGGGCAGGCTTCTGGCATGACCTGGAGCCCATGGAGAGGTGGTCTATCAGGAGCAGGTCTATCATGAACAGCCCACACTGGAACAGGGGACAAGTGTGAAGAGGAAGGATAGGCAGAGACGAGTTGTTATGGACTGACCACAGCCCCCCATTTCCCATCCCCCTGCACTGCTCAGTGGGCAGGAGGCAGAGGAGTCAGGAATGAGGAAGTGAAGTCAAGTCTGTGAAGAAGAGGGGTGAGGGTAAAGTGTTTTAGTTTTTATCTTTGTTTCTCACATGCTATTCTATTTGTCATTGGCAGTAAATCAAATCCACTTCCCTCAAGTTGAGTCTGTTTTGTCTGACAGTAATTGGTAAGTGATGTCCCTGTCTTTACCTTGACCCATGAGCTTTTCCACATTGTTTTCTCCCCCTGTCCCATTAAGGAGAGGACTGACCAAGCAGCTCAGTGTGTCTGGGTGTCTGGCAACTGGCCCAGGTCAACACACCACAAAGAATAAGAACTTTACAGTCCTGGAAGATATGACATAGATAAAGAAAGACACGTGGGAAACAGCATAAGTACATTAAACTCAGTGCTGAGCTATAGAAAGATGACCTTCTTTCTGCCCATGTCATATGAGGAGCTTGTCCTTTCACATCAGTGGTGCCATTATCCTGTACAGTAGAAATCCATTAATAGAGCATCCACTGAGCATTTCCAAGGGTTCGTTTCTGCCAGCTTTACTTATGCTGAGTATTTCCACTGACTAATGGTCATAAATTTGGCGGAATCCAGCCTCATTCTAAAAACCACTACTTCTAGGGGTTAGCTATTGAGACTAGTAAGTAACTGAATATTTTCCAGCAGAGCTTCTCGTATTGAATGTAAAAACTCAACCTACTACGTGGCAAAACAACACTTGCAATTGCTCTACAGAATACTCCCTACAGCACATGCAGCATTAGACTTCTTAGTATCAGGTGATTTGGTTGTGGTTGAAGAGCCAACCTGCAGAATGAAGTTGAGGAAAGCAAATACAAGTGAAGTTTAGGTGTATGGCAGAATGTACTTATTATGATAGAAGACGGCATGTAATTCATGCCAAAAATCAACTTTCAGTGCAGTTGTCAGACTGCCTTTTGATTAGCTGTAGCCAAAGACTTAAGATTACTATTCATTCTTACCTGTAATACTTCAAGGACTATCAAAAAATGATAGATCATTGCCATAAAAAGCAAAGCAAAAATTCATCCTTTTTTAAATTTAAACTCAAGGTATTCAAGCTACTCTCATGATCTTTCATTGGCATAAACATTCACAAGAAACCAGTTTCAAAATTGAATCCAATGTAATCTTGGGAGTGGAATTTTGAACTCAGGCACAAGTATTATTGCTGAAACACTTCCATATTTAGGAAATTGGAGAAAGGAAACAATGGGATGGGATTTTTTTAGTCAGTCTGTACTCCGATATGAAAAAATCCCTGGAGGACTGTTTGCACTTCAGCCACGGAGTCAAAGACATCTGCACTAATATTCATCAAATACTCTAGAATAATGGGAACAAGCAATGAAATCACAGTCTATTCACTGACAGCCATCAAGCAGAAAGAAAGGCTAAATTTCTTGTCATTGTTGGTGAGTGCCAGCAAAACACATTTGGATAGCATGGAAAAAATATCCCATGATGCAACTGATCATGAACATTAAAGACAAAAAGACATAGTTAAGCGTTTGAGAAGTAAAGGCAGCTGTCACAGCCCCAACTTCAGCACCATAGCTTGCAACATGTCGGTATGACATTTACAGTAATGACTGAGAGCAAGCGTAGCATGACCTTTACTCATCAGCCACGAGTAGAATAATAAACGCTGTTAAGGACAGCAGAGTTATAACTCAATTATGTCCTGGTCAAAAGTAAGATACTCATAATATAAAAGGTCATTTGTTTCAAAGGAAGAGTTCTGAATTTCTTTATTTCTCTTGTTTTCCATCCTTAACCTGTATTTTGAAATTGAAACATTATCTTTACACGATAAACGCATGAAATTTCCATTGGATAAAGCAGAAAGGCAATTCAGCAGAAATAATTTTCTGTTTATGCAATAGCCTCTTCTATTGTCTATGGTTGATTGTACTATGTAAAGGTTATAAAACTACTGAGGAACTGTAAGGACATGTTAAAAATCCTCATCCAGTCTTACAGGATCTGTTGTTTTTACTGTAATAACCTCTTTCTCTGTGACTTCCTTCTGCTGGTATCTTGAAGAGCCTGTGTATTCCAATGGCTCTTCAAACACTGGAAATTGGTGTCATTGGAAAAATCAAACACTCTACACTCCTGTGATTTCAACAGAGCTGCAACAGTATAAAACTGGAAGCAAAAAAAAATGATGAATAAGCATTTGCATTTTATTTATGAGAATTTCAAACAGCTACTCCAATTCCCTGCTGGTATCACTAAGGTAGAGTTCAGAGGATGCATGAGACAAGCAGACAATCAAATTATGCTAGAGGCCACTGTTGTTGTATTAATATTATAGTAATCATGAATGCTTTCCTTCCAAACTCACATACATATGCAGCTTGCAGGCCTGAATCTTCATTCCTTATCTCCAGAACTGACTGTAGAGTTTCCCTCAACAGTATGACTGCAGTGCCAAACATAACCTTTTCACTGCTCATGGTTTCTGATTCATTCTTTCACTCCCAGCATTACCTCCAGTGGATGCCTTAGGTTAATAAGTGAACCATGTAACTGTACTAAAGGATTCTAAAAGAAATAGCAGGAGACAACTGTCACCATGGTATCAAACTGCACTTCCTTTTTCTTAAAGAGAAACATTAATAAGATTGTACAGAAGAGGTGGGAGGGGATTTACCAACAGCAGCAATGCATTGTCTAACATCCTGAACTTAAATGAAGGAAATTTTTTGAGACCCCAAGACTTAAAGAAACATCTAACAACCTATTCCCACTTGCGCTCATATATTGTCCACAGAGTCTTAAACACATCTACTGAAAAGAAAACAATTGAACAGCTAGTATAAGCTATTCAGATGTGACCTGCAGTAAAAAGTAAGGAACAAATATACTTGATTCATGCAGACATATATTTTCCCGGTCCTATTATCAACCTTCATGCTCTCTTTTGGAACTTAAATGAGTTTATCCTGCTATGTGTTAGCCCTAAAAAGGTATACTTTTCTTTCAGAGAAGATACTAATTTGGTCAGGGAATCGAACTCCTGCCTTCAAACTCCGGCTGAACAAAGGGCTCTGAAAAAGTGACCTTCTTAGCCTAATGTGGAAACACTTGATAACTTTCTCAGTACAAATACCAAAACTGTGAGGGAAACTTCCAATATTGCATTGTTTATTAACAGGTATTGACTAAAAGCAAGCCTCTAACAGTAAAGATTCCCTAGATGCAACATATTTAAAATCTGAAAGTACATCTAGATTCATATACTCCAATATAACCTGCCTGTAACATATACAGGATATCATCCTTTGTGAGAGTGGTGAATATCATATCAATATACAAGAAGCTTTTTTACGTTTTACTCGTGGTGTCTGTCACTGTGGTATGTCAGGCAGCAATCCTGTCTAGAGAGTAAGGCAGAGACTCCTGCAGAATTGAGTCCGTAAGTGAAATGGAAAAATTCCAAAAATAGACAAAAGTGGGTAATTCTGTAAATATTATCTACTCAGCATATTCAGTCTTGCAGAACTTGCAGAACAGCTGCAGATATACTGCAAGTTGCAACTATCCAGCTTTTTTTACTCTACGAACTCACGAACTGAGAGCACTTTGGTATCTGACATTTGGAACTGACTTTTTTTCTGTGACTCCTCTGAGCTCCAAGAATGTCTGAGCTCTAAAAGGTAACCCTTGTGTTTAAAAAAGAAAAGTAACGTTGCTCTGATGATTTATTAAAGGTGATTTAAAGATGTGACGTGTGATATGATCATTGTCTTTTAGGTCTTTCCCATCTCATTCACGCACTTTTAAACAAACTAGGTTGGTGAGAGCAAATATAAACATACAACAGCCAAACCCAAGCTAAATATTCTTAAAAGGCAATGTCTCACCTTGGCCACTCAGTCTTTCTAAAACTATTCATATTTTTAATGTTGACATCAGATCTATGTAAGTCAGAAGACTGTTTAATAAAACCGTTTACTTTTGTTGTTTATTTTTCCAGAGTATTTTCTTCTGCTTCAGTACTCCGGAAGAACTGCTGGTGTTTTGAAGATCTTTGCATATCTGATTTCCACAAATGGTTGATTTTAATCATGATTGTTGTTTTAATAATAAATAAAAATAATCTTCTGTAGTGCAAAAAGGACAATTTTGAAAACACCCTCGGTTCTCACCAATGTCAGTGATGCAATATTTAGCATTTGAAGCACCTGAGTCTCAGTGCAGTTTAGCAGCTGTCTTCCTAGGCCTCTTATTTCAATGATCCCTTAACATCATGGAAAGATGGTAAAGCTCCACATTTGCCAAGTGATGCTTCAAGTGAACTGCGTGTCATTTCAAAGCAAAGTACTGGATCTCCTACAGAGGAGCCATTTGTTTTTAGTGCAATGAATTTTAGTGTTTTCCTTTGAACTTACAGCAAATGAGGCCTATATTATTGAACTCCTATTGGACTTTTCACTGCAGCAGACAACAGAGCTATCATACAACTTCAGGATTTGACATTAATCCACAACCAGTGGGAATACAGTCCTGCAAAGGAGCAAAGACCTCCCTCTTTCTATCCTCAGGTTACAAATTAGCTCCCTGAACAGATCACCCAGACAACTGCATAGAAGAATAAAGGATCCAGCTGGTGTACTGAAAGTTTTACCAAACAACCTGTTAAAAGATGTGGGACCACCCAAATGACAGGGACACTGTGAACAACCATCTGGAACACATTGTATTTAAAAGATATGCATGAGGAAAGAATGTCTCTCCAATCCAAACAACTATACAGACAAAACTTGTTTTCAGTACCAGGAAAAGGCAGTGATTCAGTAAATTTTGCCTGAATCTAGATCTCAGGGGTTTGATGTCTCCAGTATTCCTGTATTTCTCAGTCTTCCTTCAATTCCTTGGGAAGCAGGTGCACAGTGTTTCTGCAGACTTCCTGACTACACAGTGCTGGAACTGGGCCTCAGAAAAACTACGCAGTGGATCCTGTGGGGGGATCAGACATGACGGGGAGGATGACAGATGTCCATTGTCTCCCAGTTTCTGATTTCAGCTGTAGGTAGTGCAGCTCCTTCCAAACATCCTGTTTTTATCCCATGTGAAATTCTGTCAGTCTCTGTGCAGCTCTTGTGGCTGAAGCATGTGTTCTATTAACCTCATCCTTGATAATCAACACTCAGCAAGGTTTCTAGGTCTGTATAGAAGACATTGTTTTATAAGATTATCCCTGCTCCATTTCAATACTTAATGTAGTCTCCCTTTTTCTAGATACAACCATTTCATTGTCTAGGCATTTATTGTGAATCCAAGGCAACGACACCAATTTTCTAAGATAGCCAAGAACCCCTCATGAATTCAAGTGTGTCTGACAATTATATGACATCATCTACACAAGCTAGGAAGCTTAACTCTCTGTCAGAGAGCCTCAAACAACAAAAAGTTTTGTGGACCAGATCCAGGCTGTCAGAACAATTTTAGTCTAGCAGCTCATTGACTGCTACCCACTTAAAGGCCCTTCAGACACAATTTCAGAGAAAGATAGAGGCTAGATGTCTTGAGTTTGTTACTCTTGAACGTCCTTTCTGAAATTCTTTCGAGTCTGAAATGACTGGACTGTACTCACCGTATGGCAACAGTGTAAACTTTTTTGCATCACATAATTTGCATGACCTGTGACAAAAGCATATCGGGGAAAATGATAGGGCTACTTGTATGACCAGACATGCAACTACGGACTCCTATGGACCAGATCCACAGGGACATCTCAGTTTTGGTCACATCATAGATACTCTTGCAGATGCAGGACAGAGGATGCTTGGAGATATGCAGACCTCGTAAGATAGAATAAAGTCTTTTCCAACAGAATGTTTGAAGAAAACCGCTCATCCAGTGTTACACACTGGACTTCATCATGTCTAGTTAAAAAGAGCAACGAAGAGGAACAGCAGCTCTAGGGCCCTTCCTTTTCTATCATCCTTTGGCATGAATCCATTGCTCAGTTGCCCATCAGTTCTTATGAGACTGCAAGTCGTTATACACACCTTTTAGCATTGTTGTCACCTTATCTATAGCCATGATTAGTCTGATTTAGTCACTTTTCATAGTGCTCCCCTTTGAGCTCAACTTAATGTCAATATAAAATCAATGAAAAAAAGAATTGGATTTTTTTTTAATAAGGCTTTAAACTCTATTCTAACTTTTTTTTCTAGTCCCCTGTTAAAACACAAATATTCAATCAATACAGTTTTGGCCAGGCCATGCTGCACTGTTTTTCAACTCCTCTTTCTTTTAAAAGTAGCCTTAAGTACTTTTAAAATTACTTTTCCTAGTATTAATGACAAATTTTATCTACATAATTATTTGGATTGGCAAGACATTCTTTCCTCATGAACGCTTTCTAAATGTAGTGTACTGCAAATGCTTGTTCAGATGCTTCTGCCACCTTAGTGGTAATGTTACATGTTCCTGCAGCTTTTGCATTTTTATTTGCCTCAGTGTTGGTTCTGTTTCTTCTGTGGATGAAGATTCAATGCAGAGATCCTTTGTTGACCTGAGGGCCACACCAACTTGCCTTGCAAGCTGTCCTCTCCCTACTACACGCCCAGCCAGAATGCATCTGTCATCAGCTACAGGGAATACATGTTTTAAAATATCCTCCTTCACCTGCAGCACTTCTTTATGACTTGTCTAGTTACCGTTAGCCAACCTAGTACAAGCAGTGTTGGTTCAGTTTCTTTTCCCATACTATTTAACTGCCATGTAAATTGTTTTCCTAGCAAGTCTGAAGTATTCTGTAGTTGCTGAGCTTCTTTCTCCCAAATCTTTGCTTGTGCTTTGTGATCTCTTCACTGCTTTGATCATGCTCGCTCTTTGTCAGCAGACTTGGCCTGTTTATGCTTTTCTTGTAACATTCTGTTTTCTTGCTTGTCCAGCTCGTCTTTGTTTGTTTATGACTTCCAATAACTTCCTCTGAAGTATATGGTATCACTTTCTCAAATATTTCCCATACAGCTATAGTGAGATTTCTTCATCGTCCCAAAGTAATGGCCTGAAATGCACCCTCAGCTTCACCTTGCATGTCTCCTTTGCCAAGCTATCTTTGCACTTACCAAGAATCAGAGGGACAGCAACACCCAGTCACCTTCTCAGGCTATATCTTACTCTTTCCAGAACAGAATGGAACAGAACAGAACACTTCATGTACACAACCACACTCTGTACTTCTCTAAACGATAGCATCCCACCATGGCTGTCCATATTTTTGACTGAAAATAATGTGTTTAATGTGGTTTTTGGTCTGACCATTTAGGGAACATCATGTGACTTCATACATATATATGTACGTGAGAGCCAAAGAGATTATGCATGACTTTCATGATCTAGCTGTTCACTGACTTTTTATTTTTTAATTCAGCCCTCACATTCATACCATCAATTATCAGATTCTGGAAGCTTGTCTAGAGTGTGGTTTCATTCATCCTTCTTCTCTGCATCTTCTGCTGCTTTGGTTGGTGTCTGCACCAGCATACCATACCTATGCACAGTTCAGTTTACCAGCTGTAAACATGCAGTACCAATTTGCCTAAGTAACAGTCCCCAGTGGCTCACTGAGGAAATTCTAGTGCTGCCTACTGCTGTAGCAATGCTATTGGCATGCTTTGCTTGCCCACTTGTATATCTGAAGTTGGAAAAGTGTAATTTCTTATTGTTACCTCTCCTATGTTGTTTTGAGAATTCCTGAATTCTCTAGATTCTGTTCATATTGATATGCTATTGTAATGTAAAGCAATGTGATACAGCTGGACGCAAATGTTTCCAGCTTTCTTTAAACCAAATATTTTGACCATCTCAAATGATTATTTCTTTTTGTTCTAAATTTCATTTTTCAAAGACTCTTCTGTTTCCACTCTGACTCACACCAGAGCAAATTAGGAAATGTCAGAATCTCCTGAGAGAAACCAAAGGCAGGGCTTTGACCAGCTCTAGTAAGACATTGACATAGACCAAAGTATATTCTTGCAGTTCATAAATTTATATGCAAGATATTCCTTGACAGGATAGTGAAGCTTGGATAGTGCTGCTGACTCACTGTGATTCTAATCTTTATGGTCAAGAAACTGTTGACGTATGCAACTTCCTGCAGTGCCCGTCTGGTCACAGCAGGCTCAATATGACCAGATTTACTATGGAAAAAGTCCTACATACTTCCATAGGCTCACTCTCAAGTGAGTATTTGAGGGAGAAGGAAGACATAAAGAATCTTCTCCTTTTGAGGAGCCACAGTGAGGCCTCCCTGACAATAATTCTACTTACTCTAATTTTTTCTTCCTCTTTTAGAAGAGAGAAGGAGGATAGCATACTGCTACATCCAATGAAGTGCAAGCTGAACCTCACAAATGAGTTTTTCAGCAGAAGCACTGCTTTCCTGTGTTAGGGAAATAAGCAGACATTCACCTTTGTCTAGACGAAGCAGCAGAAGTGTGTCAGAGCATATGCTGGAGTCCTGATCCCCCTCTTTTCCACAGTGGAGACTTGGCTGGATAGTAATGCTCCATTCTGGCCTATTACAGTCACATTCCCTTCCCATTGACATTGGGAAATCAATGACTGGGAGAGATGGTGTCTAAATAGACAGGTCACACTCTAAAGTGAGGCTGAGATGCTGCCAATGCACGTACCTGGACTTGAGATTTATGATGTGCTCCAGCTCAGACTTTTCCCCCTCAAAAAAGTGGCCTAAGAATTTTTGTCATCCTCAAAATGTGGAAAGACTCCTATTTATATCAGTTCAGTCTGTATCTCTCAGCACTCCCTGGGGGGCAGTGGAAAGACTGAGCTGTTTCTGCAAGATACCATCAACCAAGTGCGGCTCTTTGGGGAATAAGCTACCGAGCAGTCTGAAAACAGAATCAACCCGACAGCAAGGAGTATTTGAACAGTTGTCACTTACTTAAATATCAGAGAGTAGAGTTATATATGAACCAGTAGAAGTTTGTATTCAGTCTAAGGATTTGATTCTCCTCTCACCTCAGTGAAATTGTAAAGAAACCACTAAGAAGCCAACAGTGTAAGATGAAAAACAGAGCAGGAGGTATTCTCTAGTTTGTGGGCCCTGATAATCAAATCCACAGTATTACAGCATGGCAACTCCCCTCAATTCAACAGATCAGCATGAACAAAACTGCAGAGAACCAGACTTAGTAACAGGTAGACAGTGACCCTAAAAACATTCAGGACCATACTGTGTTCTCACTGACAGTAGTGAAAATCAAGCAGAACTGCATGGATTTCAGAGCAGAACTTGGCCACAAGTCACAGAACTGAGATAGTGAGTCATTCTCGCATGCCAGATGTCATTCGCCATGTAGGGAAACAGCACATGTGCTGGACCTGTTCTTGCTGAAAAAGGACACGGTAGCTCCAGGTACCCAGATACAACAGTGTCTCTGCATCAGACATGCTCAGCAGTATTAAGATGAAGAGGAACTGTAGGTGCTTTCTTCCAGGAATGGTTAAACCCTTTTTATTTAAATGCAGGTGAAACAGATGAAAAGTCTGTTTTTTAAAAAACCCACTGGCACTCTTCAAAAGTGAAGCTGCTTCAAGTCATTTACATGACAGATTCGCATTCTGCATTTTTTTTTATACTGGGCCAAAGATTCTGGAAGAAATTCACTTTAAATAAACTTGCCACAGAATCCAAGACAATGTAGCCTGGCCACAGCTGTGAGGACTCTACTGCTGAGGGTTTGCTGCTAGAGAATTGATGGGCAGAAATGCTGCCTAGAAAAACGCTCTCACTGGGTCTGAAAGGAAGTTCAAGTAGTAAAATAGTCTGTCCCAAAAATGCTACTGCTGCTGGAGAGTTTGACAAGTTTGCCCCAGAGAACACTCTAATTCTCAAGTCTGTAATATCTTGTCAGTACTATGTGCACCTTATCTTTAAGATAGGTTTTTATCTGGTGAAGGATATTTATTTGGTGAAGGATAGGCCTGGCAATCCAAATAATTCAGCACTGTTCACTTAGATTGGAAAATAATACCACTTAGGAACTTATTTCTGGTTACTGATGACTCTCTATTGCCTGGTTTTGTAACTCCATATTGAAACTAGATGACCCTCCAGCAGACAGATGACAAGACTGACATTCCAAAATGCAGGTTTAGTCTACTCACCACATGCAGAGGAACCACCTCTTAGAAACAAGCATACACCAAGCACCATTACAGCAGGGCTTGCCAAGGGATAATATCACGCAGTCTTGGGGTAACAACATCTCTGTGACAGGCAAAAAGCAGGCTAGCTATGACCCACAGCACTGGAAAGTAACATTCTACGCTTAGCTGGTGTGTCTCTCACCATGAGCATTTGCATTTAGTAAGAGCGAGATCAAGCTGTAACTTTATTTTGTTTGTAAGGTACACTTGGGATGACCACAGTGATGAGCAAGAAGAGTGGTGCAAGACCATCCCAGGGCAACAGAGATTCTTCGTTGCTGAGAATAGGCTGGAAAGCAAGAAGCAGTGCTGAGGGAGAAAGCACAGAACCATCTGCACCTGCAGAACCACTGCACCATCCTCAAGAGGAATCCCAGTAACTGGCAATTCTGAAGAGAAAGTCCTGGGTTCGTTTTCTTACTTTCTTTTGAACTGTGTTTGTAACTTGAACCAAGCCACTTCATTATTTATTAATTTTACACTTCTGTTTCAGGACATGTTTGGAACGGATCTTCCATCGCATATTTTACAACTGCCACTTGAAGTCTCCCTTGGTGCACTTTTCTACAGTGATAAACAACAGTTTGTCTTCAGATCCAGGTTAGAGATATTATATAATATAGCTACATGAGGAAAAAAATAGCTTCCATCTTTTTTTCAGGCATCCCTCCTGTGATGCCTGTACAAACCACAGATTGAAAGCAGGCTCTGAATTCAGGCTGCTCTCTCTAAGTACGACATGTAGGTGAAATTATTACAAGTTAATCGATTTATCATGACAGCTAAGGGACTGGAAAAGAGTAATACTTTTTTGTGGCCCTGCTGTCTGAAAATGTATGTAATAACAGAATCTGAAAGCACTGGGAGATGTTTTGTTTTACGCAGAAGCGTTGCCCAGAGTAGTCTCAGAGAATATGCTCACAATGGAGACTTCCATTATCAGGATGACAGATCTGTGCAAAGTGAATTTTGAAAAAAATCTTGCCTGACAGTTTTCACAAAATCAACTAATCTATTTTCACAACTATGTATAATTTTAATCATTGAAAGACTGATCCTCAGAGATTATGTTTCACCATAAATAATTGTCCAGAACTTTTCCTGCCTTCCATGATCTAGGCAATGAATACAATGACAGGGAAAATTCCTCCAAGAGAGTTTTATGCTTTAGGATTCATAACACAGATTTTTGTAGTCAATCACACAAAAAGCAACGGACTGCACAAGCTGAAAATCCAAACTATTTGGCAAAAGTCAGAACAAAGAGTTTAGTTTATTTCTATATTGGCCAACAACGAAAACAACTTGATCTGGGGCAGGAAAACATGAGAAGATCTTTATTTTATCTAAATCCATAGATCTCTGCTATCTTTACAACAAAATCAGTGATCCTTGCATCTAAAGATAACTGCTGTTTCAAGGCAAGACAATATTCTTGACAACTGTGAGAAGACTCAGCTGGATCAGGAATCTAGCTTTTCCTTTTCGAGTGTTAAGTTTTCCTTACACTAAGAGTTAATGAAGTAACTATTAACCAAAAACTAATTCTGATTTTGACTGTCTTACCTAAAAAATCTAGTTTCTAGAGCAGGAAAAATAAATATCCTATGGGGATATGACAATAAATGAATAAATTCAGAAAGGATGCACCATTCTTCTAAATGGATCAGTGAGAGCAATTGGCTTGTTCTTGCATTCATATTTCCAAATTCCAAGAATCAATGAATGGGGTGATTTTAGCATCAAGTGCCTTTTAATTTAGTAGCAGCACCAATCTTTCTTTTCCAGGTGTTTGCAAAGTTAATCTTTAACAACACCATGGCACATACATTGATTATCTGTGTTTTTAAGGGTGTTTTGTCACCAGCTCTGTGGGAGAAGATGCTGGACTTCATCGTGGCTAAGCAAAAAATACTCAGTTGGAAGCTGGAAACTTAGACTTGACCCTTGGTTAAAATAGCCATTTTTGTCTCTTGAATTAGGGTTATGCATATCATTTATTAATGTGAATTGGATTTTTAAAGCATATTTGTGGTATACGGAGTACTGAAAATATACATATCAATTCTGCATTGATATAAAATCCTGTTCCACCTGATTGAAATCAACTAGGATTACACAGCTGTAAATTCTTATAGAATTTTTGTTAGTGAGTGTATTATATCTAATTACTCCGCCTTATCCTAATTATCTTTAATCTGTCCTGTTTGGAGCAGTAGCTAAAAGGCACTGAGTGGATTCCAAAAACATTAACTAAGAATTTACAGGGATATTTGTGGCTTAAGGCCCAATTATAGGGTTTTTTTTTGAGCTTTCATTAATGTTAAGTTATAATATGTTTTAATTCTACCCCACACTTTTTAAAAATCCTGGTGAGGAAAACAGTTTTCTTGGACTAAGATTCATTGCATCTGCAAGCCCACCCTGGCCAGGCCAGGGGTACACAGCAGAAATAAATCCATTGTAAAGTGGCAAGGAAAGGGAGCTTAGCAGACAGGCTCACACATGTCAGAGAGAAGGAAGGAGAGCAGGTAGGTAGCTACAGCTGTCCACCTTGGCCTTGGCAGGGAGGGCACCTGGGCCTTTCTGGAGGGCGGGAGAAATGTTTGGTTTCCTCCTTTTTCTGCCCTCCTGATCCACAGCATTTCCAATCCTCCCTCTCGCGCAGTGCTGTTGGCTGAGGTCATTGCAGCAGAGCAGAGGGTGATTGCCCAACCTCTGCACCTCTCTGGCCACTTCCCTTGCTGTGTTCACTAGCAGCTACTTGCCTGGCACTTGGGAGAGAAATGTTCAGGATGCAGGAATTTCCAGTAGGTACGGAAACAGAGCCGGCAGACATGGCAAATGGTAGTGAAAAGCAAAGTACTAATTTCTTCTCTCTCCCTGGGAAAAGGTAATGGGAAAAGTATGAAGCCTGGCTGGTTAGACAGCTGACCGGTATGATGAAGGTGCTAGAAAAAAGGTGTTTGCTGAATGTTGTAGAAGGATACATATTTTTTACCCCCAAAAGCATTGAATTTCAGTGTTAAGAGGCTTATTTACATTTTCCTTCTAAAGTATTAAAAGATTCTATTATTACAGAAAAAGTCTATGGGGCACAAGACCAGTTCATCTGAAAAATTGCTGCAGAGGAGAAATCAACAACAGGTGCCAGCTCAAGCCAAAGGACTGGAGGCAGCAGAAAAAAACTGGCTAGGAAGAGAGACAACAATCCAGTAGACTTATTAAGGAAAGCAGTGCAGAAAGAAGGCTGACACATGCCCAGGGGCAAAGATGTTATGGATGTTGAAAACGAGATTAATTTCATATCCCAGTGCTGTAGCTGACCAAAAAAAACCCCAAAAAACAAAGCAAGCAAGTAACCAAACAAATAAAAAAACTAACAAAAAAACCCCAACAAACAAAACCCGAAAGAATAAAAGAAGCTGTTCACACACCAAGTAGGACTGTACAGACTTGCTACAAAAAGACACTATCTGTAGCGCAATTTTAAGGCACCAACGTTTTTGTACTGCAAATGGCACACACTCAGCTGCTTCGTTTGCAGCCGTGAGGTGAGATCAGTGACCTGTTTGAACATAGCTGAATTGCAGAGGCAGCTGTAACACGGCTGTAGTAGCATGGATAAGCTGTCCCCTCAACCTGTAGCAACGTTACCAGTTGTGGGTGAGGTGGTATGGACACAAGGGAAAGGGAATGCAGAAATACTTGGAACAAAAGATAAAAAAACACTTAACCCAGATGACCAACTGTGTTCCCAAAACGAAACAATAACCTACCAGAAGGCAATGAAACCTCCTAACATTTATCAAGCAACGCTGAGGAATAGCAAAATGTAGCAAAAAACCTATTTGAGCTATTGAAAGTAAAAAGAAAATATAAGAGATACACTGCTTCTGAAGATTGATAGCCCTGCAAAGCTCTCAGGTCTCCAAGGAGACCTCAGGTCACATTATGCAAACATAATGCCCAAATCAATTGCTAGTTTAACAGGGCTCTGCCACGGAAAGGGAAAGAGAGCGCCTGGCAGCAGACACTGCCAGCTACTTGTGGAAGACTAAGAAAAAGAAGACGCTATGGGTGTAACAAGTGATCTTCCCCATATGACAATCCTCCGCCTTCTGACTGTCAGCCATTTAGGAGCTTTCTGAGCCAAAGGCTGCATTCAGAGCACAGCGCTTAACATGTTCCTTGCCCCATGAATTTGTCTCATCCTTTCTGAATCCAGTTCCACATTTGCACTCGTTGTGCTCTTTGGAGTGTGATGATTTCATCAGTTTACCTTTGTACATAAGGCTGACATATAATGTAATCACAAGCAATTAGAAAGCATCAGGAACTGAATTCAGCTACAGCTCAAGATACTGAAACTACAGGATGGTGATGTGAGGCTGTTGTAGCCTTTGTCTGTTGTTGGAGATGATGACAGCCAGCAATTAGCTCTTCTCATTCAAGTTGAATGAAAGCTCATAATCAAAATTAGCATCGAGTTTTTCTCAGGAAGTTTATTTTTTCCCAGAAACAACAACAAATGAGGATAAAGCCCTGCCTAGGAAAATCGTCACATGTATTGGATTATTTGAGTAGGACAAACTATTCAGTGTAACGCAACAACGGTTCTGCATAATCAATGGTAGACTCCATCTGCACATCAGGGTATGTTCATATTTGTAAAGGAAAGCTCCAGCCAGTTCAGTGAAGCACTGACAAAGATGGGATGCCGTACAGCAAAAAATAGCTTCAGAACCTTTTTCAAGGAACAAACGATGGAGAAGGCTGCCTCCTGCTAACAGAGAGTGCAACATATTTGCAAGTTGAGATTTTGTTTAAAGGAAACCAAGCTCTAACTCCTCTGGTTAACCGAAGGAGTATCGCTGCAGACCAGACTTAAGGACACATTTAGAAGGGTATTTAGCTGTTTAATAATGTAAATAGGCATCTAGCTTATGCTGCAGAAGAGCTTAAAAGCCTAAAGCCCATTGGCTTTAGGCAATTCTGGGAGGAGAAAAACTTTTGCAAGTCTGGTCCAAAAGGATAGTTCAGATCCCTCCCCTGGCAAACAGAAAGCCTCTGAAGCAAATACCAGTAAGTTAGTTGCTCAGGCATAATAAATATCTGGCCACAGTACTAAATGTATTACAAAGAGGAAAAAAAACTTAAGGTCACCACAGATAGCCCAGGAGGGAGTATATACACGCTGACACTTGCAGTATATACTGAATGTCTAACTTCGAAATTATGGTTGTTCATAAGTAACTTTTTTTTAACTTCTGGCTTCTAGTGCAGTCCCATTTTTAACCTTGGCTGTTACTTTGAGAAGGGCTTTCTGGATGGTACCATCTGCCTGTCACCAGTTACTGCTCAGTCATATGCAGTTGTGAGAATATGTCCTAGAACAGCAGAATATTCTATTCCATCTAGTTTCCAAGCTCATGCTTCATAATACTGTAATATCTGATAATCTCTTCCAGTTTTCCCTGGTAGTTTAAAAGTCATTTTGGCAAAATTTTTGATTGAAAGGTATGTTTGCAATTCTTTACCTGTAACTAATGGTTTTTTTGTCCATTTTTTATCTCTTCATCTGCTACAAACAATGTGATATATTTTATGTGACTGACTGCATTTTGAGTTTTGGTTGTCATGAGTGTTACAGTCTCAAAATATACTGAGTAATAGTATACATAAAGCCCTTTAATATGTCAACAGTCTATTTCTCGCATTACTCATGGATGAACATCAGTAGTTCATAAACCCTGAGTAGTTCTTTTCTCCTTGCAGAAGCAAATGTGTATCATAATACAAAGATAACAATTTTATGAAGACTGTATGGTTTTACCTCTATATTGCTTTTTGTCTAGATGAATCCAGTTAATACAAACTTACTAGAGCTATAATTTGTGAAAATCTTATGGTCAGATTTGTTATCCTGGTCTCCCTGCAATGTATAACAACCCATTATATTCCATGGCATGCATATACTTTACATGTACACCTTACATGTGTACTTTCAGATTCATTGCACAATATTATGGTATTTGTTTAAATCTACTGTTACCCATAGATTTGTTCTGACCTGAATCACCTTTTTCACTAAGAGTTTGCAAAAATATGCAGGAGAGCTTCACGGACCGACTGACTTCATGCTTTCCTATAGAATTACACAGGCCTGGGCCCGTATTTCAGCATACCTGTATTTTACTGAGGCTTGGACTTGGATCTATAATTGGCAGCTCAGGCTGATCAATAAATGAGAGCTTTTCCCTACATAAATGTTGCACCAACTGAACCACAATCGATGGTTTAATTTAGTGACAATGGTGCAAATTCCTTTGTGCACATGGCTGAAAACCTCAAACCCTGCAAGGAACCGACTTAATTCTAATGAATTTAAGACAGATTAAAATCTAATGAAGAATATTCACACGGGATTTTGTAAGAATTTAAATTTTAAAACACATATCTGGATAAACCGACACAACTTTGTCTATAAGTGGGCCCGATGTTACAAAATTATACTGAAGTCATTTTTCAAGTCTTTCAGCCTATATTCAAGAACTGTAATTTTATC
This sequence comes from Numenius arquata, assembly GCF_964106895.1. Taxonomy (NCBI): domain Eukaryota; kingdom Metazoa; phylum Chordata; class Aves; order Charadriiformes; family Scolopacidae; genus Numenius; species Numenius arquata. The sequence goes on along the minus strand of NC_133579.1, from coordinate 59,765,491 downwards.
CTTAAATTGTAATTCTGATTAAATCCTTTTTTGCTACATGCTGAGCAGCTGTTTGCATCAGGCAGAGTAGAGGAAGGAGCACAAAAAAGATTTATAACAATTTAGAATCTATCAGCCATCATGCTTTTGGTTTCTCGTAAGTTTTAATAATTGATGTCCTGTGAATAGCAGATGGCCCCAATTCTTTTTAAATTACTGTAGTTAAAAATATATATTTTTTTAGTCCTCCAATATGGCACCAAATGTTACTGCTTCTGGCTCCAGCGCTTCCTCCTTTCTGACTTACACTCTCTGATTAATTTCTATTCCTCTGCTTCAGCTGAGAGACAAGTTGAAAACAATTGTCACTCCAAACAGAAGCACAGATACATGATTACTGTTTTGTTTTAAACATGTAGACAAAGGACTACTGAGTGCAGTTTGAATCCATATATACCCTATAGTTTGGAAATTGCACTGATTCACATTCCACCGAGGTGTTGCCTATACAGGAAGACTTAAGGGTATATTACTTCTTGCCAGTATATCAGTTTCTCTAGTTTTACTCTCTGTGTAAACATTCTTGTTCCAAAATCAGAGTATCATCCAGGAACAAGAATTTAAGGATCATCAGCCACAGTTATCTATAGTTGTCAGTAACCATACACTACATGTCTATTTTATAAAGTTCCACAGTAGTAGAACTCTGTTAACTACAGTACACCACAAACACTTCCCAAAACCTTGTGATAAATGTAAAACTTCAGGTAATCCACAGCTACAATGTACTGCAGGACAAAAATCAACACTATCATCACTGTGCTATGATGCTGCAATAGCAGAGCACTTCCTAAACAAAACTCCTAGAGTGTGTTGGGAGGCAGAGAAGGGCCCTCACAAAAGATAATGGGAAGACACCCAAAGCTAATGTTCCCTGCAATCTGTCCGAGGTGAAATGTTTTGCTTTCACCCTAAATCTGACCACTGGCTTATTTCTGAGCACTCGAGCAGAACAAACAACTTTCTGACCTCTACAGGCAACTGAGAGATGCCATAAGATGTGAGATTTTCAGTGTGTAAGGATAGTGCAGACAAATAGTGAGTCAGCTTTTCTCAGATCAGTGATTTTTGGAGATGCCAATACCTTGGATACTCAAGGGATCTTAACTTTCTATCCCCAGAAATTTTCTCATTCTGTCATATAGTCCTGCACTTAAGCTTATAAAGCTCAATTTTTAAGGCATCGTTGGCTTCTTACCTTCTTTACTGTTGTTTGGAAGATCATTCCAAGCCATGCCCTAGAAATCTGCTAGGACCCTTTTTTCTCATTTTTTTATCTGAAGTTTTTTGATTTTGTAATGATGTTATTCTTCAGTTTTTCTCCCTTCCTCTGCAGCTATTCCATTTTAATCTCCTCTTCTTGAACATAGGAGAGAATTTGCATGTAATACTGCAAAAAAGGTCTTATTGGTGCTTTCTACAATGCAGCTCCTGCAGCCCTATCTCTCCTACAAGTACCTCAGCCACCACATCCTAATACTGCATTTCACAGCTACTTCAAAGTGGCTGTCAACTGTGACCTTCCAATAACCAATACACTGACATGTTTTTCTTCCACTTGGTTCCCTGCGATGGATGGTATTTTTAGCAGTTTGTGCTGGTATGTCATATTCCTTTAAGGAAGAAGGGACTGAGTCATGCTGGCCTTGTGGTGAAGGGGAGACTGCTCTTACCCTGGAGCAACTGCCTGGAGGAGAGACACTTCCCTGACATCAGGGTGGGGCTGGCGAAGGAAGGGACAAAAAAATCCTGCAGAGCAGCAGAGGAACTGTGAGAGTGCTCACTACGGAGCAGGGAGCAGAGCCAAAGCTAGAGCTCTGTATCTTCTTGCTGTCCAAGAAAGGACCACACGGAGTTTCTGCAACCCAGAAAGCTACTGAGTGGACTGCAATCACAACTAGAAGGAAGGATCCAGCCAACAAAGTTACTGTGGGCTGAAGGGGAGTTGTTTATAAATTCTTTTTTATTTCTGTTGCATCTCACCTAGCCACTGAGCTGTCTTTGTTTAAAACACAAATGGTTCTAGTGTAAATGCAAGTAAAACCCAGCTTTTGAGGTTAAAAGCCTTTTTTTTCTACTCTGGGGAGCTCACGATAAGAAGGATGCCTAGGCAGACCCACTGCAAAGTTCTGGCTGGCTTAATATCCCACGCGTGCATGACTTTGTGCTACTGAAACCTCTACCATTTCTGCCACTTGTCCTTAAGCTGAAAATGATTAAAAAGGGTAGGATAAGTCTCAAGGCTGTTCTGTGAGGAAGTGTCAACAGATCGCCGCCTTCGTCTAGAGAATTTCTCTTTTCATACATTTCAGTCTCACACTAGTCAGTGCCTTATAGACCTAATCAATTCTTGCGGTAATCCTCAGCATTTCCACTTCAGTAATAATTTGCCTTCATACTACAAGTGCTGCTCTAACACATGTGAAAATTCAGGCTATTGCATTGTCCCTATGTAAAAGGTCAATTATGTTATCCAAAAAGATTTCAGTCTAACACTATCTACATTTGATAAAACCAGTATTATCCCATTTTGCATTTGCCTTCAGGGCTTTAATTATTCTTTCCTTCAAATATTTTCCAACACTTTATACAGTACTACATTCAAACTAAAAGACTCAGAGTTATCTGGGTGATTTCTCTTTTCCCATTTTTTAGAATGCAAAAAATGAAGGGAGATAGAGAATATTGACATGGGTATGTTTTTTCTGCTGATAAGGCCTGAATTTGTATTTAGTTGAGAAGAGCCATCTTTTATCAAATTTTTGGTATTTTTTTCTTTTATAGGTATAATACACTGCAATCAAGGTTTCCAAGGTTGCCAAATCTTCAGCTTTGCAAGAGCAGCCTGCCCACATGCCAGGTTCACAACAAATATAAAAGATTTTACAAAGAACCTAATTTCAGCAAAGCCTCATTTTTCAACCGAACACTTTGTCAAAAATATTAATCAGACCTAGCCATAGATTTCTTTTACTATATAGTCTTTTCCATCATCTCTCTAGTCTTTATGACAAGCTTAACTGGCTGAATTTATGTTGTTTGGGCGCTCATACTGTGACCATAACTTTGCTGTCTAAGCTACTGCTTAACCATTTAAGTTTTGGGTAAACATAGGTTAATGTCACTGGTGCATTATGTAAGTGCTTTTATGGGGTAGTATTTCACTAGAAGACAAATATTTAAGAATATTTACTTGTATAAATTATCTTCATTTCAATAATATTCACATTGATTGATGAGTAATTTAAGATGTATTGTCATAATTTTTACAACATGTTTTCAAAGCACTTTTCAATATACTTAAGATCATGCAGAATTAATGGTAAATGCAGAAAAGTGGTTAGAGACCTCTTACTTTTTTATTTCAAAGAATACTTGGTTATGTATTTATCAGGCTATTCAAAATGTTTATCACATTGTGAGCAGATCCATCTACAAACAACATAGCTTCATAGATTTTAAACACAGAAGGGAATATTGTAAGACACAATATTGCAGTAATTATTCCCTGTACCACAAAAGGCTACAAATCTTATAATTCCTACTTCAAATTCAAGAGCATTCTTGCTTTGAAAATTTCCAGTGATACATCTCTTACAATTCTTGCTTAGGCATTTTCGTGCTGATTTTTCTTATCCCAAGACATTGTCATTTTATTTCTCGCTGTGGCTTTCAACGTCGGATCATCTTACATTTTGCCTAGTAGGTATAAGAGCTGCCTTCTAGTGTATATTCTTCACGGACAGCAATCAAATCACCACTGTACCTCTGCATCAGTGAGCTTTTTGCATCTCTTACTGTCAGTCATACTTCTCTTTCTTTAATCGCCTGCATCTCTTCCAAAGCAACTATTTAACACCTTTATCAAGAGCATATTTTGGATAGACAACATTTTGGTAGACAGTCTACTGATGGTTACATCAGTGCTGACTCCATTAGTCACCGCATCATACTATGGAGATTTGTTCAGTTTATTATTACTCACAATACTTAATTTTTCCAGTCATTACTTCCCATACTGTTGTCCTAAATCCTGTAAGGATGGCCTATATCCTTTGCAATGTCTGCTGAAATATGTTTTGTTTGCTTGCAGCTGGCTTACCGAATAATTCATGTCACTGTCTTGATGTTCTGTCTTTATTATAATTCAGCATTCCCCCCCAGTTTGTGAAATGTGCAGATTTTATCAGTAACTGCTTGATGATGATTTGCCTTTTATAGTAAATATTTTAAAATCAGCTTATAACCTATCATATTGAATCTTACTTGGGTTACTTGTGCAGTTGATGAGCAATGACAGTCCATACAATGAATCAACAAGACTGATCAGGAGAGCAGCCTGTATGAAAATGTGTTTTGAGTGAACTTGTACTTTGTGTAACAAAATTTGGCAGGCTGTGACCAAATCCTTCAGTGCACTGCTTCTGCTCTGTGATTCAAGGCAGAGATTTTAAATTGGAGATGAATATTATGCTTTAAAAGTGTATCCATATTTTCAGAGAAAACAATCACTGAGTTAAAAAAGATGAGGTCATGTTGTGAATGTGAACATTTCCGCAGATCGTAATAGCTGTCCAAATAATCCTTACTAGTAGAGACCAGTGACTTGAGAGACCAAAATCCAGTATTTTTGAAAATATTTTACCAGATAAAATCTCACCTGCTCTGTTTGTGTTTCAGAGGTGCAGGGAGCCTGGAATGGGTGTGGTGGAGGCGTATGAGCTGAGAGCACCAGCCACAGGAACCAGTAAAACCAGTTCTCTGTACAGCCTGGGAAATCCTGCCTTCAAAGACATGACTTGACTGCTTTTACTAAAATATCCAGCTCACATTCAGGTAAAATTCAGACTGTAAATCATTGTCTACTAGGGCCTACCTGGATGTAAGCCATTTTCATAAGAACACACATTTTCCTGCCACATGACAACAGAATTTGACTGGCTTGTTTTGGATATTTCTCCAAGTGCGGAGCCAAAGAGAGCCATGACAAACTTTTTTTTTCTTAAAACTGTAAGATTCTTTCTCCCTGGGAATCAGCTCCTGCCAAAATGTATCTCATCCCAATCACAATCCCAATCACAATTTAAAACATACTGCTTAAAATGCACTGTCCAGGTCTTCCACTAACTGCAGATGTTGGAACCTCTGGAATTTATCCCGCTATTTAGGGTATCTCCACCTGTCCTTCAGAGGGACAGTGATTTCACAATGTCTATGCTTTTTATAGACAATGGAAGAAATGTTCTTTTTCAAAGATCAAATCTAGTTAAACGATGTTTCTAAACAATAGCACGCAGCACCTCATTTTAAATCTGTAGCATCCAAATACGTGTTCTTCTCATTTGACAGGACTACACAAGCCATGGCTAGGTTCCTGTATTTGTTGCAGATGAAGGAAATATGAAAAGAAATTGTGTCCAGCTTTGCAATTTGAATTTTAGTGACAAGTCTTTTCTTTGTATAAATCTGCATGTATAGATCATTTTGATATTGGTAACACAGTCAACACAATTTATTTCATGTTTCATTGGGATTACTATCTTTTCTCTGTGTAACTTGTAATAGTACTTGCGTTGTGTAAAGAAGATTGTTGAAAGGCAAAGAAACAGAGCATTGCGATTAAGACCAGTGATGATGTGTAAAAGGAAGGGTAGAGTCAGTAAACCACTGTATCTGATATACAGGTCAGGACAGATTGACCTGAACATCTAACCACTTATTAATAATGTATTCATTTCCAGCAATCTTTGGATTGTTCACGGATTCTCTCTTCACACCTATGTTTTTATGTTTACATATTGTATTCATCCACAGTGATGACACTCATTCAAGAATCATTTCCATTTGAAAGAGTAGGGGTTTCCAGATGAGTGAATCTATCCTACACAAATGTCCTCCAGGGGCTTCTTTAGATTGCTGTGATCTTTAAAAAGGGACATTTTGTTTTAAATGGTGGAGACAGTTTGTCAGGGGGATTCCTAAATATTAGATGTTAAGGTAATTCACAAAGCAATCAAATAAATCAATCTGATTCTGTATGATAAGAAGGAAAAATTTACTAAAAGGTTAAAGCTCAGGTTGCAGGAAAACTTCTCTATATTACTTAGGACCTCAGAAAAAAAAAATATTGAAGGAAAATGTTCTCCACCTGAGATTGAAAAAGGAGAAATAGGTCAGCTATAGACTGTAGGTTTGAAAAAGATGAGCTACAAAAGAAATTTAGGACAAGAGGGTATTACGTCAGACAATTAGAGGAAGGAAAGGGCAGTTGATAAGCAGAGACTGGAATTGCTCAGCAGAAGTATTAGGACCATGAAAAATTCTTTGCTCCTTTTTCATCAGTTTGTTCCACAGTTATGTCAAATTTTACTTGATGGCTGCGAGTGCAGGGGTGTGATGTTACTTTGCTCTAAATTGTCAACAGACAAGAGACTTAAAGGATGAATTTGAGTCCTCTTTTAAGACACACAAAAACCAGACCCATTATATCTTGATTCATATGGAACAACTCACTAGGCTGACACCCACTCATTTCCTTTCAATCACAATGCAGGGGAGTTTCCTGTTTAATCACTTCTCAGATGGTCATAATTTTGTTAGTTTCATCCTTTCATCTTCATGATCGCCATGAATTCAATATTAGAAAACATATGCTAATTAGGAGTTGGTGTATGGTGGTGCATATAGTAAATAGGTTAGCTGGATCAACAAGAGGGAGGAGAAGGTGGGGAAACTGCTCGGGTAAAAACAAACAAAAAAATCCCACCTTTATTGAATGAATGGGGACAGGGGTAGCATACACACTATGAGAAGTTCACAGAGGAAATTGAAAAGCGGAAAAAAATTTTAGGGTAAAGAATCTCAATACTGTCAACATTTGATGTTGCTGATGCAATGAAGAAATGTAGCCAACTGGGAAAACTAAAAAAAAAAAAGTGTTTAAAATATTCAAAAGTAGGTGATAGTGTAACACTATGCCCTACTAGTCCCTGCAATTCAGTAGTGGTTCTGATTCCATGTAAAGCTATAGCCATTCATTTATACATAAAAGAGATAGAAAATAAGTGTAAATCTATAGACTTGTTTAAAATGATTGGTATCAATTATCACTAAATCATGGATGTGTCTAACACAGGTGGCAACATGTAGGATGACAGTTTTATCCATAATAATGCATATCCTGTACAGAGCTCCTCACAGCACAAAATCACTTTTCCAGACAGCTTTCTATTCCACATAGAAAATATTTTCCATGAGTCATTTTGTTTAAACATAAAAGAGAATTAACTTTGATTGTTCTCATGTCCTTTTATGTTTGCTGTCTAAGAACATTTAGGTGATATAACGTCTGCAGAAAGTTCATTTTAAAGGCAGTCTCCTTATGCTCCGTTCTATGTTGTACATTAAACTCTCCAGTATTCTCCATGCTCACCCAGCTATTATGTCGAAGATCAACATGATGCTCAGGAATCACATAGTAATTTGATACAAAGCAGACTGCAGAGCTCCAGAGCTCTCTTCTCTGCCTCCAAAAATCCATACAAATCCATACAGTTGGATCACATATTCTCCATCTTTCACCAATCAAATACTTCTCTGCAGCCCTTCCCTGTTCTGTTAAGAGTATTAAGGGAGTTCCTTACTTGCCAGATTCACTACACACACACACAAAAAAAGGTTGTTATTCAGTCTGTTGTAGTCATGATAGCTGAACAAGGAGCATCTGACCCTCTCGTGTTCCTTCATGACAGAAGTTACTTTGAGAAAATATCTGTGTATGTTGCTGAGGTAAAAAAGTGTTAAATAAGTGAGCATGCATGGTTGGTCATTGAGAACAAGGGGAGCTGAAAATAGAACCTCCTTGTGAAATGCAGCATCACAGACTGCAGAAGCAGCACCAGAAAGAGTACTATTGAGAGGAAATGAGACTGGGGGAAGATCAGTGAGAAATAGCTTGAGAACTGTGATCTTTCAGAGGGGATGCAAAAAAAGGAGAATGATGATGTTAGCTGGTGATTAGGGAGACCTCAGTAACAGCAACAGCGAATCTTTAACTTAACATATAGCCTGACAAACTCTAGTAGAAGGAGCTAGTGAGGCAGGGTAAGAGTTCTTTATGCCTTTTTTAGTCATTTTTTTCATCAGCTAATGCTATTGGCAACTAGTTTAAATCAAAATGTTCCAAGAGCCTTACATTTCATCCCAAGCCTATTAAAGGATCAATTTCTTACATGGAGAGAAGCTTGAATGAGTTTTATCTGCCAGCAATGTTTACTGTCTCTTTCCACCAGAACTTGGCATGGAAGTTGCACCATACTGCTTGAGCAGATTAATGCTTCATTGCATGCCACTGCCCCATCTCTGGAACTGTCTCTGGCTGCCTTCTGACCTTGTGCTCAGCTGATTCACCTCATTAAAATGGGATAATATGAAGCTAGCAAAAACCAAAACAAAATTTTTGCTTGTTTAGGAAGATGAATTAGTTCATTCTGCAGCTGGAGGAATGCCAGAGCCAGCACAAAGGAGGGAATGGGACATGCAACTGAAAGTGTGTTGGAGAGAAAGGTGCAAGTGGGACTGATCCATTTTGTGACAGCTGTACTGTGAAAATTCACCTGTAGAAAAGAGGACAGCCACTGTTCCTGTGCACCAAACATCTTGATTTGGTTTTAAGCTTTTAAAAAGCAACAAATGCATTTCATCCTTTAAAAAAACTGGAAGATTCGATTATGACATAGAAAAGACAAGTGGTGGTGATTTTTCCATGATGTGCTTTAAGAATATAATGGAAAAGAGGATGAAATTGAACACATGAAAAGCCATCACCGAAGTCAGGAACTGGCTTACACTATTTTCTCTCCTGAAACTTCTAAAAAAGGAGAACAGGATGCTTTGTTTTATAAAAAGGTTTGAAAGAGATCCAGAATTACCACAACATATGACCCCTCCCCCCAAAAGATAATGAAGACAAGATGACATGAAGTATTGTAAATGACGGGTTACTACTGCACTAAAATTGAGTTTTCAGTTCATTGTCAAACTATAAAAGGTAAGCCCGCCATTTTGTCTTCCTTTTCATCTCTCATTTTCCTTCCTTTAGGTCTCCTTGAATTTACCAGCAGAGGGAGCAGGTGGAAGAGCAAATGGGTAGGGAAAATGAACTGACTTCGATTAAACTTTGATCTTTGCTCTTTGTTCCAGACAGAGAAAACAAGGACCAGTTTCAGCAGCTGCTGCAAGTGGGTCAGAGTATCCACAGCACGAATACACTTGCTTTGCCTGAGTTCTCCCTTCTTCCTTCTACACCCCGTGGCAGCAAAGTGGCATTAGAAGCCACTGGTCCTGCCTCATTTTCATCTCTGTGCACTGGCAATATTTAGCAGAAAATTGAGGCACAATTCTCCAGTTGACGACATTTTAACTTCAGCTGCACACTACTTTCAACCCTTCCTTTAGCCTTCCTCATGCAATTTCACTGTGTCTCAACCATTTTTCTAGCACTGGGCTTTACTGTAAATCTGGAAACATGCAGCCTATTTGTGTAGAATGAAAACTCATAAAGAAATTCACTTCTGAATAATGCATTGCTAGTTTCGATCTATTGGAGAAGCTTTTCAGTTCACCTGCCTCTCACAAGGGGATTTGATAAGCTAACGTCTTGTTCAAAACAATATTTATAAGCCATTAAATGTTTCATCTGAGAATGTTGCTGTTCTCTTAAAAACACCTGTTTTTCTTCCCGCCTCTCATTTTTACCTATTCACAGACAGCTTCCTCTGCACCATTTCTGAATATGAAAGGAACTCAATACCTAATAATGAAATTAAGCCAATTACAATCTCTTATTGTGCATCCAAGATCCTGCAATTTTTTCTTTTTCAGAAAAACTCAGTGTGTAGGAACATGGAGACTTGCACTCTTTCTGTTTGAAAAATAAACCTTTTGGCAATATGGGTTTATTTTCCTTAAAACAAATGTCAATGTACGAGACATGCAAAAAAAAAAGGATCAAAGATCAGGCACTGTTCTGTCCTTGCTAAGGAGGAGGACCAGTGGGATCAGGTCGGAGATTTAGGGAAAGACTTGATACCGGACTTCTCAGGCAGACATTCCCAATAAAATCTTACACAAGTAGTTCAGCACTATCGTTAAGTAAATTGGTTTCTCTCAGTCCAACCTGAAGTTGCCCTTCTTTTTTTCTTTTTAACTCATTCATGTGGGGCTTTGAGCAAGACAAACTTATTCCATACAGAGTAAAGGTGAGAACCCAATCGGTCTGAAAACAATGCTGTTTACATTAGATCAAAGGTCAGGTATTACTAACCAAAAAGCAATCACTCACCGATTTCTGAAATTCTGACTAGCACTTTACAAAAATGATTCACCACAAAGCGTAGAGGAAATGGGTGGCTTTGTAACAACTGCAGACTCACACAGCAGAGCTATAGGTATGTCTTATCTATCCTTCTCAACCAGAGGCGACAAACAAGGCTTTGAAGGAAAAGAGCAGAGTCAAAGCCCTTAGCTCTGTTGCTGTACCTGGAGAAGTCCACTAAATCTTCAAGAAAACTGTTAGCTCTGAGCTGTTAAGCAGTTACTTAGAGAAGGTACAGAAAGATTACAAGCAAGTGGAAGAAAAACCTTTAAATATGTCCCTAAAGTGGAAAAAGCTGTGCAGAACCACAGCACATATTCACCTGTCTTCCTCATATAAAACTCTTTCAGACTATATTTGATAAAAGGTTTGGTGAGGTCATAAGTAATAGGGCTCAAGCTAATTAGGTTAGGTTTATTTTCTAAAAAGTTCAGAAAACCATCACTTGATTAATACTAGTATCCCATCCACGTTATAGAGTCCCTGTGCAGCCATTTTTCTCTAAAGAGAAGAAGGTTTTGATTGACTGACCTAGCCACACACTGAATATTATATAGGCAAGTTTTCTCCAGTTTGGACTCATCAATATTTTCCCATTGAAGTGCAGATCCCTGAAGAGAGAATTCAAACTGACTGACAGCAGCCTTGTGATTCTTAGTTGCCTTTCTTGGACCACTCAGAAGTACCTGAGAGAGATATATATGGTCGTGTATGGCCATGTGTGAAGTAGTTCCAAGTATAATAACCTGATAAACATTTCTTTTCCCTCCTACCTTTTTTAGCCTCTTTCAAGGAACTATTCAGGAGTGTCTCTTTTCACCTCAGTCTGACAGGACTATATTCTGAAGGAACAGGTAGACTCAAGAGAAGAGTTCAGAAGATAAAAATCCTTTTACATGCAAATGATATCCTCTTATTTGGTACAATCCCAGATCATTCTAGTCTATACAGTATTCTCTGTTTATAAAATAAATTAAAATAAATTGAAAGGACTGATAGTCTCATTAAGTAAGTTGGAAGCACTCCCTCTACAGGGCCATTCAAATGGAACCAAAGGAACTTCAAAAACGTTGGCATCCAGTTTCCAAAGGAAATTCATAGTCAAGGTTAACCTAGCCCTATTAATTATGCAGTTAGTAAGTAACTTAAATAGATGGTGAGTGCTACCTCTTTCCATATGGGGAAACGTAAACATAATTAAAATAAATGCTGGCCTTGGTATTTTGTTTACTTTCAACTCTCTCCCTATCCATATTCCTGACATTTATTTTAACAAAACTAACATGTTGAGATTCTCCTTGTGTGACATTGGTAACCAGACCAGAAATGCTTTACAAGCCCTACAAAGGGCATTAACCTCTGAGTGGGTGGTCACCAAGAGACCGCAGATAAAGCTGTGATTACTAGTTCATCCTCTAAGTTACAGCCCAAGATCCCGTCTAGTTTGTTCATACATTAATATTGTATACATTAATAGTCAAGAGTGTCTTTTGATGAGTAGATTAGGGAAAACATGAAAGAACTCAAAACCTGCTACCTCTGCAAGGCAATTCCTGAAATATCTTGATTCTTGCACTCAGATGCAGATTGCTAAAACCAGGATGACCAGCCTGTAAAAGCCAGGTAGCAGCTACGCCACACAGGTAATTACCATACTGTAACATTGCTTGTTGCTTACTATGAAGCATGAGGATATCTCATCCTTCAATGGATCTTGTCAACAACATGCATCTTTCTCATTGCAGAGCTAGATGATTTTCACTATGATTGCAGTATGTATGATCAAGTTCTTCCACTGGCAGCCCACGCTGAAAACTAATGAAAAATGTAAAATGTGATACTGTCCTGCATCTGACTTCCACCTACAAACATGGTACCTACCGCTCACTGATTCTCTAGTGAAACTGCTTAAAATAGCTCAGTTAAATCTGGGGTTTATTTTTTCAACCACTGCTCAGAAGTCTTCACAAATGGCACTCAGCAAACCTTAGCTCAAAGGACTACCTCTAGGCTCTGAAACAGTGCCAACTCTCTTAAACATGTGCATCGATGATCTGCCTGAAACTTGAACTTGTAAATAATCTGACTTGATGACATCTGTTTGGGCATTAATTCTTAGGGCTTTTCTGACCTTGAAAATAACTTGAAACCTGATTCAGCAGTAATACTGTCATAACTGGCATTTGCAGTTGAATGCTTCAATGCTTTGCTATTGTAATTTCTCCTGTAATTCAAGTTTAGTTTCTTAATTAATGGAACACAGCCCATATCTGGTCTGTCTCATAGTTCTTCTTGATAGAGCTCTAACTTACCCCGTCCATCTGTTAACACTGGTTGTCAATGTCGAGACCTGCAACAACCTATTGACAAAGTTTTTGGACCTACCATGTACAACCTTCAAACATTTAGAGTACTGTGTGATAAAGCCCTGGAGGGAAGAGGGGCCTAAGAAAGCTAGTTAATATTCAAGGATTACCTCCTCCAAGCTCAGGAGTGATGCATTCCGACAAAGAGGAAGTTGGGCAGAAAAGCCAGGAGGTCTGCATGGATGAACAAGGAGCTCCTGGAGAAACTCAAGACTCAAAAAGGAAGCCTACAGAGGGTGGAAGCAAGAAGAGGTAGCCTGGGAGGAGTACAGAGAAATTGTCTGAGCAGCCAGGGATCAGGTTAGGAAAGATAAAGCCCTGATAGAATTAAACCTGGTTAGGGACATCAAGGGCAACAAGAATAGCTTCTATAGGTGTGTCGGTGACAAAAGGAAGACTAGGGAAAACGCAGGCGCCTCTGGAAGGAAATGGGAGACCTGGTCACCTGGGATATGGACAAGGCTGAGGTACTCAATGACTTTTTTGCCTTGGTCTTCACCAGCAAGTGCTCTGGCCACACTGCCCAAGTGGCAAAAGGCATAGGTAGGGACTGGAAGAATGAGGAACCGCTCACTGTAGAAGACCAGGTTTGAGACCATCTAAGGAACCTCAAGGTGCACAAGTCCATGGGACCTAATGAGATTCATCTGTGGGTCCTGAGGGAGCTGGCAGATGAAGTTGCCAAGCCACTATCCATCATATTTGAGAAGTTGTGGCAGTCCAGTGAAGGTCCTGCTGACTGGGAAAGGGGAAATCTAACCCCCATTTTTTAAAAAGGGAAAAAAGAAAGACCCAGGAAACTACAGGCTGCTCAGTCTCACCTCTGTTTCCAGCAAGATCATGGAGCAGATCCTCCTGGAAACAATGCTAAGGCACATGGGAAATAAGGAGGTGATTGGTGACAGCCAACATGGCTTCACCAAGGGCTAATCATGCCTGACAAATTTGGTGGCCTTCTGTCATGGTGTTACAGCATTGGTGGATAAGGGAAGAACAACTGACATCACCTACCTGGACTTGTGCAAAGCATTTGACATTGTCCCACATGACAACCTTGTTTCTAAGTTGGAGAGACATGGATTTGACGGATGAACCACTTGGATAAGGAATTGGCTGGATGGCCACACTCTGCAACACAACTGCAAGAATTGTGGTCAATGGCTCAATATCCAAGTGGCAACCAGTGGTGACTGGCATTCCTCAGGGGTTGGTACTGGAACTGGTGCTGTTTAATACCTTGGTCAGTGACATGGACATGAGATTGAGTGCACCCTCAGCAAGTTTGCTGACAACACCAAGCTGAGTGGTACAGTTAGAATACTGGAGGGAAGGGGTGCCAGCCTGAGAGACACTGACAGGCTTGAAAGGTGGGCCTGTGCAAACCTCATGAAGTTCAACAAGGCCAAGTTCAAGGTCCTGTACATGAGTTACATCAATCCCAAGCACAAATACAGGCTGGGCAGAGAATAGATTGAGAGCAGCCCTGAGGAGAAGGACTTGCAGATGTTGGTTGATGAGAAGCTCAACCAGAGCCGGCAACGTGCACTTGCAGCCCAGAAAGCCAACCACTTCCTGGACTACATCAAAAGAACTGTGGCCAGAAGGTCGAGGGAGGTGATTCAGCCCCTCTACTCTGCTCTTGTGAGACCCCACCTGGAGTACTGTGGCCAGCTCTGGGGCCCCCAACATAAGAAGAATATTGACCTGTTGGAACGAGTCCAGAGGAGGGCCACGAGGATGACCAGAGGGCTGGAGCACGTCTCTTATGAAGACAGGCTGAGAGACTTGGGGTTATTCAGCCTGGAGAAGAGAAGGCTCTGGGGAGACCTTATCGTGGCCTTCCAGTACCTAAAGGGGGCCTATAGGAAAGACGGGGACGAACTCCTTATCAGGGAGTGTAGTGATAGGATGATGGGTAACAGTTTTACATTGAAAGAGGGGAAATTTAGATTAGATATTAGGAAGAAATTTTTTACTGTGAGGGTGGTGAGACACTGGAACAGGTTGCCTGGGGAAGCTATGGATGCCCCATCCCTGGAAGTGTTCAAGGCCAGGCTGGATGAGGTTTTGAGCAACCTGGTCTAGTGAAAGGTGTTTCTGCCCATGGCGGGGGGCTTGGAACTCAATGATCTTTAAGGTCCATTCCAACCCAAACCATTCTGTGATTTACTGTCAGTTCTCTACTCAGGAAGGAGCATGGTCTTCCAATTTTGACCTCCTCACCTCACATTAGCCACCATGGAGCTCCATGCAGTTACATCCAGTATTTTGGGTTACCCATGCTGACTAACAATGTCCTACCACACTTCTATTCTGAAGACAGTGAGCCAAAAGGGTCACGAATATCAAAACCTTGCCTCGCCTTCTGCTGTATTTGAAACTCTCTATTTAGCCCTTGTCCAACTTGCCTAATATTCTGACATCTCATATGGTCAGCCCTGTTATACTGTGGCATTTTGACAGCAGAAAACACAGACCCTGCTGGCAGCAAACTGTTGAAAATCCTACCATTTGACAGTCATGTTTTATGCTGTGATCTTCCTAAAATATTTCCAGATTGCTCAAAGCTAGAATGCTGCAACCAGATTCTGTTACAGCATAAGGAGAATATGAACTGCAGGTGCAAGCTATGATTCACAACATACAACATAAATTTCCTAACCAGATGAGGTCTAAGTCCACCAGACCCTGTCTCTGAAAATGCTGAAGTTTCATATGACCAGATTTGCATATACTAGTATCGCTAATAATATTTTTTACATGACCGCAGTCATTTTTTACATGACCGCTCTATCTTAAACAACCAAAAGAAGCCAGGGCAAACAGATGTTTTCAAAGAGACCTATCTTATGTATTAGTATTGAGAAATCATTATGGCTTAAAGATGAAAATTACTGTCCTATTGGTCAACATCTCAGTCTTGTTTGTCAGTAGCAATGGATCTTGCACGCTGACCTCTGACCAACAGGCAGGGTGTTCTGTTGGGTGGTCACATTGTCTCGTTCCACATTTCTAATAGGTTTTCACATCCACAGATATTGAGCACATCTACCTCCTAAGGAGCCACAGGAGTCCTATCTATACAGGGATGTTGCTGCAAAATAAAGCTGGCATTTCAATTTACAGTGTGCTAACTACTTCATACTGTGTCCCCCATCAATGCTCATTTAAAATCCCACAGGCATCAATTGCAGAGGTGGAAAGTAGGAGAAAGAGGCCTCTGTACTGATACTTAATAGTATGGTGAGCTAAAACAAGAAACACACAAACCTTTTGTATGAATCATTTTGTTTTCATGTTACTGCAAGTCTATTTACAGTACATATGGAAAAATAACTACAAGTTGTCATTTACCCTCTAAGGACTACTATGGAGCTACAGATGTGCTGAAAATTACACACATCTTTAACCTCAGCTGGACTGAGGCCAGCAGTGCCATGAGGAAATAAGATAATGAACAAAGGCTTATATTTACATTGCTAGACTTGTCTGCTCACATCAGGTATTTGTATCAATGCACATGTGCACTTCCAATATTGTAGAGGGAGTGTTCACTACAGAACCAGAAACTAAATGTCTTCATATTTCTGCTGCTCATTACCTCCAATTATGTCACTTATATTTAGAAAGAATTTCTCTAGAGTCAGTTGATAACTTCGTCCACGTGAATCATGATAATGTCTGTTGCTATTTGCATAACACTGGAAATTATCAAGATGAATAGAGAGTAGGAATGACCCTTTTACTCATCAAAATGTAGATTGTTCTGTTATTTTTTCTGCTGGTAATTGGTACACAGGTAACTGTTGAAGCAGATAACTATTCCAAAGGAAGCAGAACTCTGAGGAATAGAGGTATTTCTTGATGTACAGGGATTTGATTAGTTCTTCACATTATTAAAAAAGACATTAAATTATCCAAAATAAAGTGCAAACAAATCTCAGCACCACTTATTAAAGCAAAAATCGGTAAGTGTTGATCAACTTTATTAACTAGTTTCTTTCAGAGGGAAGTTTCAAAGGTTGTTTTAATGTAGCATGTACAATTTGGTCTAGAAAAATAAATTGGGTTTCATAGAGGGACAGACTCTTCACATCTGCCAGAACACAATTTATTCGGGCATAAACTTGGCTTTTACTGTGAAAATCTTTCATACTTGAGATTTTCTAGGGACTGGCAACTGTAAATATAAATTTTAAATACTTTGGAACAGATGCTTAAACTCTTTTAAAGTTTAAATAGCACCTTGTTCCTCAAGTGACTCCACTGGAGTGAGATACAGTATAGTTTATCAGAATCTGGCAGTCAGTGGTTTGCTTCATTATTAACATCAATATCTTTCAGTTCTGCCACCAGATGCTAAACAGTTACAGGAGATTTGTTTAAAACCAGTTACAAGAAAATCAGAGCAGAATCCACTGATATGGTTTTGTTTACAAAGCCTGAAGTCTGATATCGTTATTCATGTGACAACTAGCTCGTATTCAAGTCACAAGCCCTTCTACATGTAATCTATCTTACAAGCCCTGAAACAGACCTGAAGACATACTAACAGTGCTCACTTTTTCTCCATTATCTGAATATTCAATTAAGAAAAGGCTATAGATGGTTTATTATGTGACATTAATGGCTAATGGCAGTTGTGCGTGCAATTTCTTTAAGTCCACAATGAATGATTTGTGACAGGGCAGATCTATGTGTGAGGACATGGAGGATGGGCAAAACAAATATTCTTGACTGTAATTGACTATTAAAATGATTGAAAGTCAGTGAGCTTCTAGCCTGTAGGCAGGGATAGTTTTATTTTATTATTTCCCTTTCCTTAGGACAGGAAGAAACAGAAAATGTGATAACTGTGAAGAGACTACAGCTCTCTGGAAAGCTTAGGAATGCACTATATGTGGAGTGATTTCAGTGAGCCTGGGATGTCAGCTCACATGCAACAGCAGATTAAATGAGGATGGCTGAAATACTTGCAGCTCCTGGCTGCCTTCTTACTCTTCGCTGGAGGCTGCTGTTTCAAACACAAGGAGAGCTGCAAAGGCTGTGTAACATCTTCTGCACCCTCATATTTATACTGGTTTATAGATGAAGGTTAGGGTAAATTGAAATCAGAGCTGCTTTGTTGCAGCGGACAAGACTGCTGCCCTCAGAGGTTCTTTTGCTGCCTATTCTCTCTACCCATTTCTGCCGTATGTAACTCAACAGGGCCCTCTGAAGAAGGGCTGGTACAGACAAAGGGAGGTGGCAACAGCTTCTGCTCCTTCAACTTAGTTTGTCACGACTGGTGAATCAACATCAGTAGTGGACAAGCATCCCTATTAACAATTCACCACTGCTGGCATTAGTGAGTAGTGTAGATTTGGCTAACTCCTCAGGGCCCCGAGAGCTTTGTGAAATGTCTGTGTCCCAAGGAAGCAGAAGAAAACAACAACCCCGGGACAGTGAAAGAACTCCTATCTAACGTTCATTGTCTAATATCTTGGAGCAAGGGTAGTTTACATGCAACCAGTACAGCAGATAAGAACCATGATATCATTTTACATGGCTCAGCCACCATTTTATACATCTATATGTATACACACACATACATACACAAATACATTTGCATTATTCCTGTGTAACACTAAAGTCTGTGTTGAGAGAGGCTTGTTAAATGTGTTTGAAAGGATCTATTCAACTCTCAGCAAGTAAAAATTTCCTTTCCCCTGTCACAGATGATTACTTTTTTTTTTTTCCCCTTTCCATTTAAATATTTAATCTGCATTTTGGAATGGACAGAATGAGCTGGAAGAAGGAAAATACTGTCCCAGAAATGATGAGTATAAGAAACTGGTAATGAGAACAAGGTTAAGGACAGTAAGGCAGTACAGCATAATTTTCATGAAGAACTTTTAAGTGAAAGGGTTTGTACCTCAAGATCACAGTGAACCAAAAACACTGACCACACACTACAAAGAACAAAGGCCACACATTTCTAAATTGTCTGACTCAGATGAACATGACTGTTGGGTCAAAAGGCCACTTAGTTCAATAGCTGTGACAGTAGCCAGTAGCAAATATTTCAGAAAGAATAAAAGAAACAGCAAACAAAGAATGATATTTCTGTTGATATTTTCTGCCAGCTGCTATAAACTGGTAACTTGATATTGCAAGGTTCTTCTACAAGTGTCTTTTCTCACCACTTACCTCCTTTCCCAGATCATTCCAGAGTGGTCCCAACACAGATGCCTGAGAAACTCCATCAGAAATGTCAGCCCATTCCAAACACCTGCTTTGATTTCCTAGTAGTCAACTCCTGATACACAAAAGGGCCTTCCCTTCTTGAGAGCTTGATTTTCATAGGAGTCTTTTTTGAGTCTCTGTTGAATGACTTTTGAAAATGCAATATACTTTGCTGATAAACAGAGAATCTAAAAACGTGACCTTACTGACTCTTTCAGAGTGCTTTAACAGATTTATGAGATGTGACATCCCTCTACAAAAGCCCTAGTATTTATCTAAGTATCCTCTAGCATAAATTCCACCAATTTGCATAGTATAGAGGTCAGATGTACAGGTCCTTGAATCACAATGGGAGTCTTTTCCTCTCAGTGAAGGTAGTTCTAAGCAAAAGAACCATAGAGAAGTCAGCAACTATAATGTCTACATAGCTTTAAATCATGTTAAGTGCTTTGCGACGAGTCAGGCAATAGTATCAACAACAAGAACACTTTGGCACGGACAGGCAGATTGAGGATGTATCATATCAGAAATTATTATGAGTGTGATGAAGATGCATTTTTCAGTGCAAAGTTTTTTTGTAGAGGAAATTTTTTCAGCAACACAAACTACAACCCTGCCAGCACTCCCTGCTGTACTGTGGCTCAGGGATGGTATCTCTTTTTTTCCCATTCCATTCCTACCTGGCCATTGCCCCTCTTTGGCTCTTCCAGGCCATCTCCCTCATGCAGAAGGAAGGGCCTTTTCAAAGAGCAAAGAGGACACAGGCCAAGTGAAGAGCTCACCCTTTCCTTGTTTCAGGAAATAGGACATCCAAAACCAGCATTTATTCTCACCAGGGACTATTTTAAAGCTCCAAAATCATCACTGACAAAAAGCTTTCCTAACATGCAGCCTAAATTTTCTTTTTTTAGCATGAGTCAGTTGCTCCTGGTTATACAGTCATCAGCGCTGCAACCCTGTGCAATTTCTTTCCTTTTGTATCCCCAAAATACATGTAGATACTGATGCTCTCCCTTTAATTCCTTCTAATGATGTATTTAAAAATGTATTATCTACACAGAGATGACATTTCAAGTCATGCTGTGGTTTGATTTTGTTCTGCAAGCACTTTAAGAGTGTAAGAAAGTAGAGATAAAGGTAGATGACAGGTCTTCATATTGATAAGATTCAGATGGAGTTTTGGGGGGGTTAGATATTAGTGCGGGTTTCCTTTCATATTATTATTTTTATCTCTCCAGTAGCCCATATGTGCCTAGGGGCTTGGGAAACCATTGCATGAGGCTCAGCCCAAGTCTTACAAAGGTAGCCTTTCTCTAAGGATATCAGTCAAGGATTTAGACAATATTAATTACGTGATTACATAGGTAAGCAGTGCCATGAGAGGGCAAAGACTGGCCAAAAGTGATTGCTTAATTTAATAGTCATTATGACAGCAGTGACAAGAACACCTTCTAATCCTCAGTTCAGAAGTCTGGATAGATGTTTTGGAACCACCTTGCAAGTGCGTACACACCCACACGTGCACGAACACGTTTCTGACTTTCTTCATAATACAATCCTTCGAACTCCCTCATGCTAATAGCTGTCTTTTAACCTTTCCTCCTGGTTTTCAATCACGTGCTATTATGTTGTTCATAATAGAAAGTTTGCTAGCTTGATCCAGTGAGGTGTGAAAATGTAAATCCAAAAACTCTAGGGATTTTCACTATCACTATGCAAAGCAAGACTTGAATATTTCTTTTCCATGATTTTGAGAAGTATATAGATAGACCCTGTATAGCTTTGACTTTCACTCCTGGTGTACTTTCCTGAAAGATTGTATACAGGGTTTTTTTTTGTCCATTATCACTATCTTTTCTATTCTTTTGGTGCTAGTGCTTTTTTCCCCCCTTTTCTTTTTCTCACATACACTGAAGTCCCTTTCATCCACATTCAGTGGCTTATTTGTCTCTGTATCTATTCAGCTCTGCAAACAACTTCTTTCTTTTGCTAGCTCTATCCTAATATTCTCTCCTTTCTTCTCTCTTTTTACCCCCAAGGCGGGTTAAAGGCTTTTCATTTTTTTTTAAGCATAAGTGCTCTGGAGAGCAGACAGCCATTCTTAGACAGGCTGTATGCATTTTGTCTAACAGTATGTTATTTCATTAAGATGACTGCTACTGATGATGGGACGTTTTGATGCTGCTTCCTCCTTGTCCTTGCTTGCTGGAGCTCACAGCCTAATTATGTGATTTGGGGGAAAAGTAGAGCAGACTGGGAAGAGGAAATAAGTGTCCCCTAAAAATATTATGAAGTTGACAATGGTAAAGAGAGCTACAAACAATTCACCTTGAGACAGAAGTATTTTGATTTACAGATTAATGTAGTTTTACTATTTTTGTGACTGCTAGAGTATGTGACCTTAACCATAAACAAAGAGAATGGAAATTAGGTTTAAAATGGAAAGCTATGTAGATAGTTCCTGTTATGTCACTCCCTCTGGCACAAAAAGCAGGAAGACTGTACTCAGATTTCTCAAGATATTAAACATGTGGTAGTTGTCTCAAATGTTGTTAATACAGCTATGAATGTGCCTTCTGAAGAGTAATTATGCTGTCTTTTTTTTCTGTGAGTTGAAAGTACAACTTCTCCCTTTTGCATTTTCCTACCCAAAATTTATTTGGTTTGAAGACATTTTCCAGGTTCACCTTTTAAAATAATTTATTCAGAGGAGTCTGAGTATCAGCACCACTAAATGTATGGGATAACTGGACACAGTTACTTATGTCAAGCTGCTTGTAAGATTAAGTATTTGCTGGATCAAGTGCTGTATTTGCTAAGTTTAATATGATAAAATTAATAAAGAACACTAGAATTTATCATAAAAACTGCAAAATCTTGCACTTAAGCAAAGAACATTCTAATCTGCAAACCTACTGTGCAAAGCAGGTGCCATTTAAAATTCAGAACATTGTCTGAGGTGTAAAAGAAGTAAGTTAAAAGGTCCCACTGATCGCAATGATAAAACATGATAATGCTACCACTGTTCAGTAATTTCCCTTCAATAACTTCTGTTTTCCTGTTAGCTTTTCAACTTTGGAGATGCTCACATCTTCTAAACTACAATTTCTAAACCAAATCTCTTACATCTGTTCACAGTGGCTGCAACTCTGTCTTTGAAAAACTGGTATCAGACCTCCTGTCTTTGTTTAATCAAGCAGGAGGTAAGGGGTGTTTTGAAACGGAGTTGATTTAGCAAGAGTAGCAAGCAAATTGCAGAAAGAAAGCAAGAAAGAGCTTAAATACATGTACTTCTTTGGCTCACAAATAGCTGTGAGCACTCCCATAGGGTGCCACACATCTGTTCCAGCTCTGTTTTCTCATATCCCAGGATTATCTGTTCTGTCTCAGAGTTGTGACTCTTGGATCTGTAATGCAACACTTGACATCAGTTTGGCTTGTGGGATATTATCTTTCCCATTATAAACTAATTCATCTTTTGAAAAAGTAGTGTCCTACTTTCAAATGAAATTGTTCTAGAAAAAAAATCACACTTCCAAACATCAAGCATACATCCTTCTGTCTACTTTCACAAAGAATTAAATCTCTGTTATCCTGAAATAATTTTAGACAGTCATCATATCACACTAAATCGTCTGCTTCAAGAGCTCTATTAAGAATAGGCAAACTTATTTGAATAATACAAGAACTGGCCTAACCCTTAACATTAACCTCAAAACACCACCAGACTGAAGTTCAAAGAAGTTCAGCCAGCCCTTGCATGTTCTACTCACCCACAAATATTTTCACCTACCTCAATACATCTTTGTTTTAGAGAGAACTGGGAAGCAATGTAAGAAATCATTACTATGTTCTTTCAACTGAATTCAAGGCACAGTAACTCCCATAAGGCAGCCCAGTTACCATATTTTTCATCCCAATCACTGAAAGAGGTGAAGATACATCTTCTATGAAATGTCAAAAACTATAGATAAATTTCAAAAAAACAAACAGCAAAATTCAAACTTCAGTGGGTTCACCATCACTGTGTGATAGATGAGAAGACATTACCTTTTAAAAAATTTCAGAGCAACAAGAACCAAAGAGAAAACAATTCAGCCAGGAGACTGAAAATGAAATTTATTACTTTTCCTAGCCATATTAGGGACTATTATGTGAAAGACCTCATGCAAATACTTAGTGGAAATTTATGTATAATATTATCCTCTGGCAGAACTCTTTTTTTGCCTTTGTGTGTGTAGCAGTCAATTAGAGATTATTTTACATGCTCATCTATGAGCAGAAATGGAAAATAAAGGGAGTTTCCCTGCATGATTCTTTTTATAACTGGAAATACATTTGCTTTTCTTCAGGTTTTATAAGCATTAAATCATATCTTAGCATTGAAGACAGTGGGAGTCTTGCCCGCATTCTCTGTCAGGACTGGGCCTATTGAAATTTCTGACTGGAAAATAAAAAGCCTAGCACAAAAGGCTGAAAAACAGAGAACTTATATTCAGCCATAAAACCACAAAACTGACTTTGCATTTTGTCTACGAATACGAGAAAAGCATCAGATGAAAACTTAGCAGGTTGCTTGATGGGAGGATTCCTCATAACTCCATGGATCTGCCATTAAACTAGGGCTCAAATATCATTTGACAACTTCAGGCATGACGGCTGCTGATGCTCACAGGGCATTTGTTAAGAGTAAAGATATTGTTATGCTTGTTATCCCCAATTTGTTTTTCACTCAGCACATCAAGTCTCAATCCAATTGAGTTAGTAGTTCTTCTGTACACTTTAAGCACTTTGGATGTTTCATATCTGTTGAATAAGCAGTAGAGAAAGCACACATGGAGATTCACACAAGCAGTGTGGTTAAGCTGCATACCAGAGAATGAGTGTTTCATTTAGTTGCTCTAGTTGTTCTCTCGGTTTTGTTTCTGCCTTTCCAGATGACTGTTTCTAGTGAGCAAGACACATGTAACAGTAGGTAGGTCTCCTGCTGAATCAGCTTTTCCTGAATCTTTCTTAAGCGAAAAAGGAATGATTACCCCAAAAGGGATGAATGCTGTTTACACGGAAGGCTGTTTTTGACACGTGTTCTGCATCTGTTTGTTTGCAATGTGATTGATGCTTCCATTGCAAAGCTCCTGTATCTAAGTGAACAACCTTGAAGAAAGGCCTTAGCCCTTGGCAGTGTGTTTGGATCTCTGAACTCAGGCAGTTTGCCGCTTTTGGTATTCACTCATACATGCAAAAGTGTTAGTATTATCTTCAGTCCCCAAGAGGCGCATACCTGACTGGGGTGAAATGGAGCTTGAGGGGCTGACACAGGTAATTAATGTACCTGGAGATGCAGACAGACTGGGATGAGGCAGGTTCCAGTGTGCTGGTTGGGAACATAAGAATTTCTCTTTTTTTGCTCAACTTCTGCATTTGCTACTACAGCTCACCTGCCAGTGTGACTGTTTGGGAGACTCTGGGTTTGATTTTCCTCTGTGCCTCAGTGTAGTATGCAAGCTGGAACGCTGCAGCTCTAAAGAGTGCTTTACAGCACAATGGCATATTTTCAAGATGACAGCATTGTGAACTGTTCCAGAGGAGCTATTTGGCTTTTAGGATGACTGCTCTAGAAAGAATTCTCTGGCTTAACAGCACCAGGAAAAGGGCAAGGGAAATACAGATGCTGCAATCTGGTTAAGGAAATGACAAGCTCCTGTGCTGTAGCACTTAAGCACAGTCTCTAGCCGACACCATTTATGAGCTGTTACATACGGCTGCAATCACACACAGGCTCAGCGAGGCTTTCCATAGGGCTCACATTTGTTTTCACATTCACTTTGTAAATGAGTTTGTAATGTGGTGAAAATGGTAGCAAATGGACATTAAATGAGGCTGTATGTAGACTGATCCTTTGTAAATATATAGGCTATTATAAAAGCAAATAATAAGGCAAGCTAAACAACAGCAGCCTCTGCGACAGAAACCAGTGGAAAAGGAGTTGTTTTACATATACAGCGTTTTGAAATGTGGGTTTCCTGTTTAAACTGTCTTCACTCCAGCCTCAACTTCTCTCTCCATACTAAACCTACAACATATTTTATATTGCCATGGATACTTTGGACGGAAGACAGTGTGCACTAGCAATCAAATTTTCCGCAGGAAACTATTCCAAGAACCTGTCCCACACTGCAGGGCTCATACAGAGTTTTTGCTCAACAGTATACAATCTTTTTCTAAAGGGTATGACTAGCTGGGACTTCAGCTGCCTGTCTGCAAGTTTGGAAGAGGCCCAAGGCGTTACCACTCTCCAGGATAATTACTGCTAACTGCGTATTGCTATCATTTGCCATTGCTAGCTATTTACACCCTCCTAAGCGGGGTCTGATAGACCGGAGGAGGAAAGTCTCTTTAGGGTGCAAAGTAGAAACGCAAGCTGACATTTAAAAAAAATTATTGGGAGACTAAAATACAAGCAAACCACCATGGTGGCCAATCAGAAGTGAGTGCACAGAAATTACATGGAATTGAAGGTATTACAGGCTTAGAAGGAGAATAGTAAGCAGCAATACTTATGATGTAAGCATCACAACAAAAAAAAAAAAACTTAAGTTTTTTTAAAAATAATTAAATAATCAAATAACATAGTTAGGTTAAGCAAACTGCACAGTAAACTTCTACTTGCCTCAGAGGTTAGGAATGGGATCTGTACTTCTCAGTATTTGTTCCTCTTCTTCTTTGCCTATTCTTTAGCAATTTGACCTGACGCCTTTTGTCCCATCCAGCAGTGGACTTCCCTCAGGGCAACATTCAGTTATGGGCTACAAGGTTACTTGAATCCTTTATAGTACTTCTCCCCCAAAACAATACCATAGTACTGTAAGCTTTTTGAATAAGAGGTCAGTAGGGTTCCAGAGGTGGTGGGGTCTTCTCCTCTTCTCTCAGTAACCTTCATGCCCACATAGTCCGAGCCCAGTGGGGGCTGAACGAGCATCTCCTGAAGCTACAGGAGCATGCAGCAACTTCCTTCTCTCTTTACCTTCAGCCAGGCACAGAATAATCCTTTCCCTGGAACAGCCTTTTCCCTCTGCCTTTCCCTTCTGGTATCTGGTGGCTATGCACATGAAAGCTCTGCTCTGTGATGACGCTTTCCCGGGAGAATCAGGAGAACCACAAATCAGGAGAGTGGAGAGAAGTGCAGCCTGGACCAGTTGATCTCCTTCCTGACTGTTGGAGCAGAGAGGTCACGCGTCGCAATATCCCAGCCCTCAGGATGACAACGGGTGGACGGCCACAGCAAACGCAGGGCTGTGCAAGGCTGTGAACAACAGGGCACAAAATTAAATTCATAGATACTATGGTACTGAAGTGGTAGTATATATTTAATGATTATTGTTGTAATTAATTTGAATACCTCTAACTTAATATAACACTCCAGATTCATCTTCCTGGATATGTATAGCCTACATTTGTGCCTCACCACAACTGTACCTACTCCCTTGGAGGGCAAAATCTGAAAGTACAATAGCAACAATGCATACCTCAGTACAAGTTGTCTGACATGATTCCTCTTGTTAAACTACATTAATCTGACGTAAGAACCATTCACTTTTCTGAAGTCACAGAGTTCTTGCATAAAGCAGAAAACTTTGACCTATTTCCCAAGCCATTTTTTTAAATATATCTATATGCTATATATTCCCTTCTGTTTGATCAAGCAATTTTTTGGATGTGCAGAGAAATGTTTTTATGCAATGTGATACAGCTGTTTGAGACATTCCTTTTGCTGTACACAATTCATCTATCTAAAACAATCTTAACTAATAAGATTACAAATACTTGGTACTATATACTCACTTGTAGTATACTCATTTCTCAATCTGCTAATGTCTTGGCACAAATTTCCATTTCACTGTTTATTAAAGATACAGACCTCTACAAGAAGAAGTTGCCGTACTGTCTTTTCCCTTTACATGCTACATTTCTCCCCGCTTCCTTTCTAGCGGAAGCATCATCTCCTCCTGCCTTGATGCCATTAAATGTCTATTAATACAGAAGTGAAAACTCTTTTTAGCTTTTGTAAAACTCAGAGTTTAAACCCTCACAGACTCTTTCTTACTTATCTTAGATTTTTAAAGGCATATCCACTCCTTTCTTTAAAATTAAGCTCTGCAAAGCAGGCCTTTATTAAATATTGTTCAGCTTGGATTCTTGAATTCTAAAGCAAGGAAGCTTTACGGACAGCAATGCCTCTGACTCTTCTTTTGGTCTTGCCAGCACACATTTCATTTTTTTATATAGCTTTTACCATTGTCTCCTAAATATTTCGGAGAATCACTCCCTAGTTCTTGTACTTTTAATTGGTGACATAAAGGAACTCTCTTCAGTCTCTATGGATGTCAGCTGGTTGAATCCAAACTGATTCCCCAATCAGATCTATCAGGGAGTGTTCAGACCATCTGATCGCTGCTATGGATTTAGCGATCCAGATTTATGCTAGATCCAGTGCTTTTAGCAAATTTGTAACCTTTCTAAATATCCTGAACTGGATAGTACTCATTTGTCCTGATTTCACATCAGCTGAACCTATGACTTCATTAAATTTGCCCCCAGGAAGGTAACTTCTCTTCCCTGAATGCTATAAGAAACCTAAAAAGCTATACAAAGTAAATGAAAAAGAAAGAGGAAACATTTAAGATCACAGTTTTTGTTAATTTTCCCTTTAGGTAACTTTTGATGAGAAGTATGTCTCCTTCATCTAGCAACTTGATTTTTAAGACAAGCAATATATTGAGCCAGTAAAATTGCCATGCTTCTCTCCCACTCAAGAAAGAGCAATGGCTCAGTTCCCATGCTTTTCAAATGTTTTTCTCCTGTAATGGCACAATGGCAGGCGTACCACTCTAGCCTTTCTAAAGTCCTCTTTCAACAAGGTCTTAAAAAATCTATAAAAGTAATTCTCATTGGTTCTCTCATTCTACCACTATCATTTTATTCTTCTTTATTTTCAAAGCATATCTCTTCTTCTCTCAATTTAAGTGTTACAAATATTTATAAATCATTGAATATGCAACAATAAGGTTGGGTTTTTTTAATACTAATTTCATTCTTTAAAAAAGCCACTGAAGATCTGGCTTTCTTCTAGGTCTTGTCAATGTATTGTGATTTCATTGCTTTTGGTCCCAAAGCAATAGTACATATTAGTACTAATATGCAATATGTAAGCAATAGTACATATTAGTACATAATAGTACATACTAGTCCCTAGTACATATTAGAGCCCTAAAATTGCTGATGGAAGTCACAATTAGTCAGAATTTGCTTCTCTGACTGTTTAATCCCTTCCCCTTGTCACCTTCCCAGAACTGCAAATATTCTTGACTGCAGAAAATGGATAAAAAAACCCAATTTCCCTAGTCCTCTTCTAGAGAGGGGTGGTTAGCCCCACCGCAGGTGAGCAGTGGAAAGTTCTTGACTGGGAACCTGGGTGAAGCTGCGACCTTGTGATATATTTGTTGAAGACTGGAGTCCTGGGTCACTTCTCCTCCACTACGAATGAACCATCTCCTTCCCAGTTCTTTCCTTTCGGCCTTGAAAAAAACCTTTTCCCACATCCATTTCCAGGAGTTCAGTCGCACCTCTATTATCTCCTGTGATGTTCCAACTTCCACTTCTTATTCTTTCTCTATTCTATTCTATTTCCTTGATATTGTTCTTCAGTCTTAATCAAATCCTCTTGAATACTCACATTTGTGATTTTTTATTTATTTGTGGTCTTCTTATCCCTCTACTTTAATTTCATCTTTATTTTGACTATAAGTTCGCTATGCAGTATCATGGTGCTGTCTCTTGATGTCTACATCGGATTCAGATTGTATTTCTAGACTGTTTTCCAACCACATTCAGTTCTTCAGGGATTTCATCTCCCTTTTTCTTTTTTATGATGTGTCCTTGATACATAATAAGGTATTTGAAAGGAAAACTATATTTTATATTTGCTGTTCTAAAGCAGGCCATAATATTGCTCACTTCTTTCTCCCTTAAAGTGACCAGCGATGGATCCTGAAACATTTTTGTTTCATGTCCTCCCCCCAGAAAAGGTGATAGCCTTCTTCAGAATCTTATCCTTCTGTTTAGAAGAGCACAATCTTCTAAATTCTATTATAGATTTGGTGGCAGGGGCACAGAGAGCTTTCTGGGCTCAGCCTACAATGATTGCTGGATTTGTTTCCAGTTGCACAAAGAAGTGAAGATCTTGCCTGAGGTATTAAGAGACTCCCTTCTTTACACCTCCTGTGAACTTCCTTTCCTCACTCTTATATTACTTTTTCTTTTATGATTTTTCTCTACAAACTCCTTCTGGTTTTATTCTTGATCAAATCCTGATTTATTTTGCAGCTTTGTTCCTCACTGCAAGATTTTCCACCCCTCTTACTTTTTTTAGGCCAATGACCCTGCCCACTAAATCCTTCCATCAGATTTAACCACACAAATCCTGACCTCTATGGAGGATTTTTAGAGATCTGCTCTTTTTGATATCTGCCTGGTGTTAACTCCTCAAAGTCTCTCTGGTAACTGAGCTTGTTTTTGTCATTTTCCTTCTCCAGTCTCTATGTTTTCTTTCCCTCTGCAGCAACCATCTCTGACAGTACAGGCACTGTGTGCTGTTCTGTGCTAAGAACTCCCAGTACTTTTTTTGGTCAGGGGGTGAGAAAGCCAAAGGAGAGATAGTATAGTTTTTCATATGGTCCCCTAAATAGAAGAAGACAGGGAGCAATGATATTTGCAAATCATATCATCTCCTCCTTAAGCTCCAGTTTGAGCCGCCATCTGCTCCCGCAACCCCTGGTGGTCCCCTAACAAACCATTTCTAATGCATTCATGAGGTCAAAATTACTTCAGCTGAAGTCGGTGGCATGGTGTAGCTATCCAGGGAATGTAAAAATGCATAATTCAGGCATTTTGTTGTGGGACTATGCGAATGGCAGTTGCTGAAGCACACGCAGAGGCAGTGACAAGCTAAGTTTGAGTTCTGCATAGAACAATTTGTATCACATTCCTTTCTTGTTCACAGCTATTTCACGCCCCTAAACAGCTATAATTCCTCTGAAGTGAAGGAGCTCTTAAGTGGCAACTCCCTGTGTGAAGGACACTCAACAGGGACGGGGTGTAGTTTTTTCACTCTCTGCATATCCTGGGCTGGTTGTGGGCTCTGCACAGCTCGAACCTATTCTGAAGAACTAGGCAGCAATCTGACTGTCTCCCCATGCCTTATACCCAGTATCAGTAACAGTGTCCTTTTATTAAAAGCAAAGAAATGCTTATTAACATAGCTTGGTGGGCATCTTCTGACTTAAGGTTTTAATTTTAAAATAGTGTATCTGAACCACTCCTCTGAAACCACTTTCACTGTCCCCACTGTGACTGACATCACGCTCCAAGTTTTGACAAGGATGATATCTCTGATTGAAAGAAGCACTGATTCATTTACCCTAGGGTAGCATATGGTCCAGTGATTGGACTACCGGTACGGGATGTGAGATATAAAACTTGTGATTTGCTGCTACAGCTCATTTACATCAGGACAATACCTGTCAAGAGCATATTGCTTAACCGTTTGTGCCAGCCATACGACCATGGCACCTCAGTCATGCTTCTAAATAGCACCTGAGAGATGGTGAGTAGAGTAGGGGTAGACCATAAAAGACCCTGAAAGTTACAGAAAAGCAACAGAAAGGGGAAATCAGAGGTCAGGCTTTCTTGGTGGAACTCTTTCACCTTGTACAAGTCATTAGAAATCCAGTATGCCAGAGAGAGTCTTTAGGCTTTATTGGCTTTTTCTTAAAAAATTTCAAAAGCTTTTGGCTTATATGGAATGGGAAACATTTTGAAATCTCAGAAAACTAAACAAAACTTGATATTTTTTCCTGTTTATTTTTTTTTCTCAAATAAGAAGGAAATATGAACCTCTGGGTTGGCATTCAGATGACTGGATTCAATTCCTGCTTCCTATGTAAATTCCTATTCTTCTGCATTCTTCCAGTTGCAAAAATGGGTATATTTCCTTTATCCTATCAGACATACAGTCCCCCTCTTTGCCTGCACATTTCTTTCTGTGTTTCTGTTATGGTGTCTTCCTTAAAGGGTCCTGAATTCAGACAAATCCTTTATCTGTTCTTAGAAGTACGTTGTGACCTTAAGGAATTTTAGATAGTATTAAGAAGAAACCTGTCATGCTCAGGCGATATTTCAAACTTCATATTGGAACAGAAGCATTGCACGAGACTGTAAATCCAGCAGATCTGCTGAGTTAGCTATATTTGGAAGGATGCAGATCTTTTAAATTATCTCAATTATTTTGCATTTTAGAAACTAGGAAACTTGGATTGTTTAAAAAATATCCACTTCTCAAAGCCATTCTGACTCACTGATCACAGATGAATCAGAGAAGCCAGGCAAACCATATTTCTGGAACAGTAAGTAATCCCGCTACAGCAGGATTTGATTCTAAACCCTGATTCAAGAAAACACTTAAGCCTGTATTTAAGTCCCCTTTTTGGGATAAAGAACATGATAACAAGCCCTCTCATGTGCGAATGTTCTCTGGAATCGAAGCAGTCTGTAGTAGCCTGATGTGGAAATGTGCTGAGAAGAGTATAAAATTGACCTTAAACTTCAGTATCATACAGCTTTATCTGATGTCATCTAATGATAGCTACTGATTGTGGTATAGCTGCAAGCTAGGTCTGAACTTGATTCCCCCCTAACTGGCAGATATGGTATGCTATCTGGGACCACTTCAAACAGCCCTCCTGGCCCAGCTGTGGGTTCCCACCCCTACATTTACACTGGCTCCTGTACACAGCTGCAAGTGGAGTTGGCTCCGTTTGCTGCTCTGACAAATATCCATCCTCCACAGGAAAGAAAAAAAAAAAAAGGGAAAAAGCAGAAAAAAAGAGAAAGAAAGATAAAGATTTGTTTCCCCTCAGATCAGAAAGCTGAACCATTTCACCCTACGGCCACACGATCGCTAGACTGAGAGGAAGGAAGAGTGTGGGAAGTTACAGCTGCGGTAATGGATGGGGACTGCTCATATTCTTAGCAGCCTGCAGTCACACTGTATTAGGTGTAATGTGAAACTGCAGCCTTGGTTGCTAAGAGAGATCTTTGCTAGTTTTCTTTGAAATAGCACGTTAGCCAAACTACTCAACAACACTAATGTACATCACACATGGGTGCTATTACAGGCGATCTCTGCCATTCAGACTTCACTAAGCTGAGCAACTCATTTAGCCAAACGTTAACTGCTGCTTTCTCTGCTGCTTCTTTTTGCTTTGCCACCATGGTGTTTTTTTGTGTTTAGTTCATACCACTTTAAGTAATCTTCTCTCAACCTTATGGAAAAATACTAGTGCTTCAGCTAACCCCCTTGGGAATATGTCTGAAAGAAATCTACTTAAACTAGCAATGACCACATTACAGTCTTAAGAATTTTCACTAAACTGGATGGTGAATGGTCCCAAAAATGCTCCAGTTGGTAAGGTTTCCCTATCACTATTACAGGAGTTGTAGGCATACCTTGAAAGACATATATAGACAGACATTGCAATTAAGATGTAAGAGCACATTACAACTATAAATGCTACATTGATGGTTTTTTAGGATTTTTTTTTTTCACAATCACTTGTGACATGCATGATCTCAGTGTAAATACTTTTTATAGATGAGGAATACCTCTATCGTTTTGGATTTATTTGGTAATCTATTTCAAAGTCAACATTCATGCATTTTCTTTCCAGATGCTCTTTTGTTCTTGTATGTTCTTCAAATCAAATTGGCAAGTGATTAGTCTTTAATAAAGGATATGACTTTGCAGATGCAAAAGGGAATTTAAAACATGCTGCAGTGCATCAGTTTTGTAATACTGAGATCATCAGGAAAAGAAAATGCAAAGTTATTTTGCCTACTTAATTTGATACTTGAGTCAGGTCTTCTGAAGTGTCCAAGTGAATAAGCATTTCAACTCACTTTGCTAAGTTAATTATAGCAGGTAACATCAGTGACCACAGTGGTTCAGATTGCAAGATAGTTTCCATATTATGACACTACCTTAATGTGTTCACAGCTTCTGAAAACACTCACTTCTTGAAATGAAACTTCTTATTCTTAATCTCTGCCTGATGGTCGTCTATTTTTGTAGAGAAGAGCTACGAGGGAGTGTTCAAATGTGTGGAAAAAGGAAGTTACGGTAGAACACATCAGTATTTGTGAGTTATTTTACTCACCCATTTCTGAACAGAGCATCTCTCGAAACTCACAGAACCTACAACCTAATCCAAAGCCCAGGGGAATTAATGGAAATACCCACAATAACTGCAGCAGGCTTTAGATCAGGTGCACTGTATTTAACAGAGAGAGTTATCCTTGTTTGTTTTTAAAATAATACTTGAATCAGAGACCTGCTAGCCTAAAAATCTGCTGTTGTGGAGATAACACAGAAAACTATCCTGGACCTGCTTTTTGCTAAACCTGGATATATGGCTTGCAAAAGACTTGTCTAGACACAGGATATTGTTATTTACAACAGTAAATGTCACATCAGTCTATTTAGATCAGAAAAAAACAAAAGCACAAAAATGTCTTTCCCAAGCCCCACACCATTTTAAACTAATAGTCACATTGGTACAAAAATTACATGCTCAACTCAGGAGCAGGGAACAGCTGAAAATCCTTATTGACAACTAACTAACATTTCTCTCATTGAGGTTACTGGGTGCTCTTCTTCAGTAGGAGTAGGGCGAGACTAATAACTAGTGCTTTAGAAAAAACCTTTTCCTTAGCCTGCATTTGAACGAGAAATATAACACTTATTAACTGAATAGTTATTAAGCTTTCAAATTCTCTGGAAAAGAGAAAGCACCAGACCAGCGAGTTCTTCAAGGTGAAGAACTTTTGGATAAGTCATTACCCAAACATCCAACATTAAGGAGAAAACCAAAAATGTGCACTTCTCCCACACACACATGTGGCTAGTCTATTATTAAATCTTCAATGAAATTTGCATAGTTACAACCACAGACAGTCTCAGGAAATGCTAAACGTCAGTGACAGGAACATCACTTAAGGTGGCCATCCTTAAGACAGATCATAGCATCTAATGGGGAGAACATGAACTTCTAGGATACAATATCCAGCACTACAGAATTTTCTCTGCAACCTTAGGTCAGTAATTTCAGAAGGATTCTTCTCAAATGATTTAAACACTTTGAAAATCCCAGTATCTAGTATACAAAAGTCATCTACGTGCTTCTTTAAAGGGAAGAGAGACCAGCACCTCCATGAAGTTTATTCCTGCCTGTCACAGGATGAATGCCTAATGTATGGAAGCATGGTACAATCCTAGATGACCAGCCCATAGAGACAGACGATTTTCAGATACAAGAGGAATTCTCCTTCTTCCCCTCCTAAAGACTCCCTGTTTCTTAGTTTTTCAGCTCTAAGACTGTCCCTGACTACATGGATAATAGCATCTCCCTACTACATTTAAAGATTAATACATCTAAAGATGGAAATAAGAAATAGGAAATTACCTAGAGAAGACAGACAAACTCCAGGGCTATATCCTGACAGAGAAAGGCCTCTGCTTATGTCATTATATAGCTCCATTTAAGCGAGCAGGAATAACTGCTTATGCAGTCAAGTATAAGTATCGGGCTGCAGGATTACGTCATGTCACCAGCTATTTTCTCTCTCTGTCTTTTGGGTTAAATGTCTTGCTCACTACTGTTGTTTATGTGTTCCATAAGACATACGGCTACTGTCTCATGAATTTTGTATATGCTCATATTATGGGAAACACTAATTTTTGCATGTACCAACTAAATTATTTCAGCCTGAATGTTGTATTAACATAACTCTTTCCATTTCATGCCATTACACATCAAAACCACACAGTTCAAATTAAAGAAGTCTTAAAATGCATATTCAGTATTTGGAAATAAACCTTCTGAAACACATGGATACCAGCCTTTTAATGTAAAAAATTTGATTATTTCTAGAAGCAGATATTTAAGACAACACACTTTGTTCAACATTTTTGTTCCTGAAAATACTTGCATTGACTCTTCAATATTTAGGAAGGAGGTACAGATATTTTGAAAAGTCTGCATGTAAATTATGGTGAAGAACAACATCTTGGGACATTAATGCTGTGTTAACAAGCCTCCAGAGCAGTATTATAAAAAACTATTCTCTTTCAATATATTTTCAAATATGATGATACTTTAAAACTTTCATGAAATGTTTTGTGCCTTGGAAAGTATGCCTGATATTTTGTCATACTTCACATAAGTCGACACGTGCACCTGTTTAAAACACTGCAGGACTGTGACTGAAAGTGATCAAAAAGAAATATTTGACATATGGTGAAATAATCCAGGATACTCCAGTGTCTCCATTTTTACTTCAGCTTTACATAACGCATTTGTATTCAAGAGCCCAAGCCAAATTTTTGAACTAGAGGTCTTTAAGTTAGGTTTAGCTTCAATTAGCAGTTAAATATAAAAGGCCAGATTTTCAGACATGAAATCAATACAAACTCCAGATACTTAATATCATAGGTCTGTAAATCAGTCTTGTGTGTTTAGATAGCTAAAGATAATGATCAATTTTCAGAAGACCTAAACGGTCTCAATTAGAAATAAATATAGTTACCAGCTCTGGAAAGCAGGCCCTGTTGTTTTAAAGTATTGATCTATTCCTTTATATTTGCCATCTTTTAAGGTTTAACTTTGGATAAAAAGAAACAAAAAAAATTTTCTTTCTTCAGCAGAACAGGTCTAGCCAGCATGTACAGGGCATTTCTAACCAGAGCTGAATCGTGGCCTTTTGAATATTAATAAAAAACAGGAGTACCTTTGCTGAAGTTAATGGAATTATTTCCATAATTTTTCAGAAGAAAATCCTCCAATTTCATAGGTTATATGTTTCATATAATTTCCAATTCACTTATAAATATGCAGTTTTAGAAACAGGATTGCTGCAACTTTTCTGAAACTCAAGGCTTCAGCTGCAGTGAGAAGTTTGCAGCTTCTGCTGCAACATCTCTGTAAATAATTCTCATAATAAAGGGGCCAACTTGGTTTTACAGGTACTGAGTTCTTTCATGTTGTTACCAAGAAGTTCATACATGAAACAAGGCTAAAGAAATTTCACTCCCGATTAAAAAGAATATCAGCAGGAACAGAAGTTCCACCTAATTGATCATTACATTTAGAAGAACACAACACTACATTGATTCTGAGTATGAGGCATATTCAGCAACAATTTTTTAGAAAAAAACCCCACTCTTTCATGCAACATACTAGTCTTTCTCCAATTGTACTGCAAAGCAGAAATGCGATGCCTTTTGTTGATAAGTGGAGTGGTGCTACCATGTTTGGGACACCAAAAATTTTGCTTCTTACAGAAAAAGGTTCCATGGAAACACTGCTGAACAATTGGCAATCATCTGTTTTTACTCCTAACATGTCTAAACACCACAAAGATAATTTTACCTCTCTTTTTCAGAAAATATGGTATTTCTAATTTATCAAATGGATTTTCTCTGCAAGTGTTAAAAATGGATAAACAAAGTTCTTAGTACTTAAAGATATTAGAAATAATGATTTGGCATGGAGATCTGGGATTTCTTTCAGTTCTGCACGACACTGGACTACTGTCAGAATTATATAAATAAGTAATTGTAAACCAGGCAATTAAAATTTTAGAATACATGTTCAGAAACAAGAGCATTTCTTATCCTTCAAACATTTCTGAAGGATTTTTACTTCAACACACAAGCTATTTCAGTGAAATTTATTGCTTACCCCAACATTAAAAGTTTACCATTTTTAATGTGAGGAATAGACCTTGTACTTTCTTCTCACTCTTTTGTGTGGGACCCCACAGAGGTCGTCTCCCTTATTTTTCACTGAGCATTATATCTGTGTACAGAGTAAAATAGCAGCACATCAGCTATGTTGCAATGCCATGGCCAGCATAAAAGTCCTCCTGAGTTTTACATTGGATCTATGTAAAATCCTAAACTTCCCTGAAATGTTAATAGACTGAACAGATGGGTGCAGAGAAGGGAAAGGGCAATCTTAGGTTCTTATATCTGTTTTAAAAAATTGTGGCTGATGCACAGAATTTTAAGTGAATTCAGTAACTGATAATGGAAATCTAATGAATATAATGAAAAGCTTATCTTTCTCCCGATCCTTAAAGTCTCTTAAAATCCTAACCCAGTCACCAGTGAACACAATGAGAATCTTACCATTTACTTGAAAATGCTCCATATTCAGCCCCCACATTTTGCATGCCTGTTCACTATGAGCTAAAATTTATCTGGGAGTTTTATATAATGCTTAAGCTGGTTTCCCTTTTTATTTCCAAATTAAAACATGGTGTCTTCAGAAGTCTTCAGTCTCAGATTAGTTTTCACAGTTACCTGTCTTTCATATAGGGCACTATGACTAATGGATGCAGGAGAGGTTCATCATCTTTATATTGCCTATACGAAGTAACAGCTTCGATGGCTTCCATACTTATCAAACTAAATCAAAGTTCTTTATTAAGAGAGCTATAAATAAAGCCACCACAGCTGCATTTATTTTACGCACATTTCATCCACGTGCATAAAACTAACTTTATGGTGCCGCTTCCAGGTTATTCCTTCATGCAACCTGTGCTCCCCTTTAAAGTTCTGTGCTGGTTCTGGCATGTTTGTGCTGTTCCAGGAAGCAATGGCTCGTGAGTCTTTGTGGATGTGGGGCTGGAGCCTTTTCTTTTCTTTCTTTTTTTTTTTTTTTTAAACTAAAACATGTTTAAAACATTGCATCATTTTAACTCAGTTAATTCACGATGGCATAGGGTTGATGGGTTTATGTGTTTTTCTCTTTGTTATCTCCATCTCACACCATCTTTGTACCTTTTTTTTTTTTTTTTTAATATTAAATTTGGCTTCCCAGGTCATAAATTCTTCAGGACACATATGCTTTTTTCACAGAGAAATGCACTCCTATGTCTACACACAACCACTAGCTCAGCATGTAATATTAGTGCTTCTGTAATGCAGGAGTGTTGACAAGATCGAATCAGCCTAATCAGTGATAAATGCATATCCACCTTGTGTTACTGACTGCTTAGAAGACATACAAGTCAGTCATGCTGTTTGAGAGGGTTTTTACAATAGATTTGTTCATCACCATTTGCAAACATTTTTAAGTCACCATGACATTCTTCATGTGAGTTTGTAAACCTCTGCAAACAAATCCAATCCAAGGTACTACCTAGTCTTAGCTGTCCCTTTTCTTTCTATTCAGTTAATTGACTAATGCCATGATAAACAAGTAAGAGATCACCCTAACACAAGGATATATTTTTCCGATAGGATGAAAAAGGTAACAGTAGAGATATTTTACTGTTTTGAATCCAGTAGCATATATTATTAAAACATCAACTCACATCTGCCACATGAAGTCATATTTCTTTTTAATAAATTAAATAACTTCAAGTAGTGTTATCGTGCCATGGCTTTCAGAAGAAGATTTGTCAAGAAAGAGGCATCTTTGACTACTCACTTAGCAAAGGAGTTACACTGTTACAGTCCTGACAGTTTTGGGACAGGGGAATGAAACAAACCTCCCTCTTTTAAATCA
The DNA here is from genome assembly GCF_964106895.1 of Numenius arquata. Classification (NCBI taxonomy): domain Eukaryota; kingdom Metazoa; phylum Chordata; class Aves; order Charadriiformes; family Scolopacidae; genus Numenius; species Numenius arquata. The sequence continues at coordinate 59,726,801 of NC_133579.1, read as the reverse complement.
TACTTGCATCCCCAGTAAAGCCCAAACTCTCTTTGGGCAGCTCCAGGGCTCAAACAACACAGCTTTGAAAGAGCAGAGGAAGCAATCTGTGTATTGAAATGTAAATATTCGCTACAGTGTACTGTACATAGGAATTCTGAAGGAAAGCAGGATGCTGAGCGTATTTATTCATCCATCATTACCCAGAATTCTCTGTCTGCTGTTTCACAGAAATGCTTTTCAGTTTGTTTGAGCTCTGGAAGAAACAGAGCTTGGGCATTGCTTTGGAATAGGCAAAGTTCTTTTCTTGGCACTTATAGAGCACTAAAACTCATTTGAAGGCTTGATTCAAGAACAGATGAGTCAGTACCTTCATTAACAGATTTTAGACCTTCACATAAAAGTTGCAGGTTTGGGTTTACTTGGAGAAGCAACAGGGCTGTAGGCCCATTCCCTCCTCCTTTGCATTAGCACAGTCTCACATGGTACAGCTGTGGTTGTGTAAAGGATTTAAATCAGTTCCACTTGTATGTTCAGGCAATGCGTTTGAAGATGAGAGATGGGTAAGTGCGTGCCAAGCACTGAATGCTGCTGATAACTAGGAGAAAAAATATAATCACTGATCTATACAAGACAGTCACTTTCATTTTTAAAGAGTCCATTTTAGATGACATTGGCAATTCAAAGAGTGGAATTTCACAAAGAGCTTATTTTCTCATGTTATTCATACTTTTGGAAAGGAAAAATAAGTAAACAAAAAAATCTAAGAAATTTAAGCCCAAAAGGACTTTTAAAACAGTATTTCATTCAGTCAAAAACAAAGGTTCCTTGAGGGCAAATAAGATTTTGCTTCAGCAAAAAAAAAAAAAGCATTTTTTTAAAAGAAGGATGTTTCAAAAATTATACTAAAATTCCAAGAGAAAAATTGTAACGTCGTGTTTTAAGGATTTGAAATAAAACATTGCCTTACTTTCAATTAACAGTTTGGCAAATTTGTGAAATATATTGGTGTTACTCCTACTGTCTTCTCTGAAGGGAATCAAAGCTTCAGTAATTCACTTAGTTCTAGTGAAGAGGCTTTAAGGTAATGTAGTTTACAACCTTGCATTTTCTTTGGCAAAGGGAGACAAACGTAAATAGAATAATATTCCAAATACTATATGCATTTGTGAAAACGAACCATTCTTCTTTCTTTAAAAAGTGTTTAAGAAACATAAATACCCGTGATATAAAAAAAGTATCTTAACAAATCCTTAAAATCTTAACAAGACACTTGAACTGAGAAAATTATGGTCACATTTTCTACTATTATAAAATCATGACAAATCCCAAACCAGACTATTTCAGTATAACTGAAGTAGGTTATATTATTGTTTCTGAGCTTGACTCATTGATTTCTTTCTTTCAAAATGATGTTGGATTATCTTTCTTAGTAAACTCTATGTAAATGCTTTTTTTCTCAACAGATCTGCCACTTTCGTGTATTCAGAATCCATTCAATGACTTTAATGACAAGAAAGTTTTCACTGTTACTAACAGTTAAGCTTCCACATCTGATACAGATAACAGAGCTCAGTTGAACTCAATTCCTTCTTTTGAATAATCAACATAATTTTTTACAAAATCCAAGAGATGGAATAGATCAGTGGAAGTAAGAAGCAATCCTGTTTGACCTTCACATGCCAACAGAGACAACACTAAAAGCCATCTGTCTACTTTTAAACTAAAGAAAGTTTACCTCCTGGTGCTGTTCTTTGAGGTAGAATCTAAGAGTCAAGAGCAAAGGGGCAATGGTAAAGTAAATATTCGTAGTGGAAAAATAAATGATGTGTGCTGCAACTATGCTTCTTTACACTTCTTGGTCCAGTGGCCAGAATTCAGTTGAGTGAACTGCAAAAGCGAAGAATAAGATCCTGCAGAGCATGCAAGAAAATAAAATGTTGAAGAGTGGGGACAGAGTGGGTTTAAAAAAAAAGTATATGAGGAAAATCTCCAAAAGTCTTTTAAAGATGAGAGCCTTTAAAAAAGAAATTTAAAAGCTTTGTAACTATGATAATCAAGTAATCGATTAAATTAATCTGGACTAAAATTTGTGATGATCAATTTTACTATAAGACTGAATTGTCAAGAATTTCAATTTGATATGTTGCAAACCAGGCAGTGTAAGAAGTTTTAAGAGAGTCAGAATTTTAAAAAAATATTCCTGCTGTAATGGGATGATTATATGCTGACTTTTGGCACGGGATCAAAAGCTGGTACTCATCTAAGAACAAAACCAGAAATTTAACCTGATACCTGCAGATTTCAGTGGAGCTGATGGTGGACTTATAAAATTTTATGGTGATTGAGGACGTACATGCACATCATATGCACGTGAAAAAGAAAAATCTAAAAACAGTTAAGAGAAAAAAGAACTACCAAACTTGTCAACAGCAAAAAAAAGTAGGATTATATCCTTTAGTTCTGTGCAAATAATACACAGTGACTTATGAAGAGGAGGTTAGCCCAGCTGTAAGCTTTAATGTTCAGAAGAATTAAATCCTCAGCTTTGAATACCATTTGCAGTAAATTAAACCGGCAGTTATGCAATGTCTGGAGTACTTCGTAACCACCCCATGATTACCAGAGCCAGCCAAACCCTGTCCCCAAGCAGGCAAAACTCCTAACTGGGATCAAGGTTTTTAGTCAGTGTTTAGTCTCCTTTGACCTGATTCATTTCACCACCCTTACTTTGGAAGGAAGGGGAAAGTTTTGCTGCTGTGAAAGCCAGTGCAGATATCTGGGCCAAAATTAAGCCTGGTGTAACTCCATTGATGTAACACCAGGGATGGATTTGGCCCAGAGTGTCTGGGGATGTTAATGCTCTTCCTGAACTGGAGATCAGTGTTAATTCACCTCAGTTCTTTAGCTTTGCTACAGCTACAACTGCAGGTTGGGCTCGAGGGGCCAAGGGGCTCGTTGAGCTAGGTGCTGTAAAGAGGGGAGCGCAGGCTTCCTGCTGCCGGGCCAATCAATAGTCCTTTTTGTACCTCTACAATTGTGACAAAACGTTCATTTCTTTACAAAGATACATTTCTTTACAAATGTGACAAATCCTCTCCTACCAGCCTTTCTCTTTTAGGTCCTTTCTGCTCCAGGCACTGCCAATGAAACCCTTTTGTGGGTAGCGTTTCAAGCCAGCAGGAGCTGTGGCAGTTCATAAATTGCACCTCAACATTTCCTTAGCAATAGTTGCTGCCATATCTCCTACACTAATCACCTTCGTAGAAACAGGGCTATCACATGCTATTTTAAGGGCTGGATTCTGCTCTCTTATCCCAATTCATGAGATGGAAATGGTGTGGCACCATTATAACTAAGAGTGGAATTTGGAGCTCGTGCTAAAAATGCCGTCTGGCGGGGAGTGTTTGCCTCCTGCATTTCAAATGTTCCTTGTCTGAGCACGCATCCCAGTTGAACAGTTCCGTGCACATACAGATGAGCAATGATGACTTCTCATTTAATGTCCTTTTTCCCCAAGATGGTTATTAATGGTGAAAAGAATTGTAGATTTATTGCAAGTTTGACGCATAAATTACAGGAGAGCTATGGAGAGAGCCTGGATGTCCTGATGGCAATGCTGCCACACCTTGCAAGAAAGCTCAGGCAGCAGCATTACGAGACTCATTCGTAAGGCAGACAGGTGAAGCTGCTGAGTGCAGGAAATGCTCATCTCTACAGTCCTTGCTAAAGAAAATAAAAGGGCATTGACAAATCTGCAGGAGGAAACCTTTGGTCCTCCTCTGGCACAGCCCTCTCTTCCCCCAAAACTGAAATGAGTAGGGCAGAATAGGAAAACAGAGATGGCTTTGCATTGCCTTTCTGCTTCCATCACCCTGGCTGGCTGATGAGCTGCTTTATCCTGAGGTAAAAACAAAGCCTGGCCCACCCAATGCCTGCTGCAGGTGAAGTGGTCTGGGAACACTGCAGCACGGTTTGTCATGTCCTTCCAAGGGTAGTCCCCTTCTATTGGGGGACTTCTAAGGAGGCTAGAAGTGAGGTAATGGTGTGACCTACACACCAGCCGAGGAAGTACTCCTTCACGATCACCTTCTGAGAGCAAGGTCAACCATCTGCGCAGCCATGAATCACAATGAATGAGTCTCATGTTGCTGTTAGTCTGGGAAACAGCTGGAAGCAAGTCCCACTCTTAAATCACAGTTGGATGGGGACACCAGTTTAACTCTCAAATCCCATTGGTATTGATAAATTCAAATCACCAGAATCCTATCTGGTATTTAAATCATATTTTAATAGCGTATTGGGCTTGCATGGCAAGGCTGTGGTAGTGGGGTGAAGCTGCAGAAGTGGCTTCTGTGAAAAGATGCCAGAAGCTTCCCACATGTCTGATAGAGCCAATTTCAGCCAGCTCCAAGACAGAGCTGCTGCTGACCAAGGCCGAGCCCGTCAGTGATGGTGGTAGCATCTCTGTGATAACAGAGTTAAGAAGCGGGAGAAAAAGCCTGCACGGTAGCCACCAGAGGAGAAGAGTGAGAACATGTGAGAGAAACAACTCTGCAGTGAAAAAGGAAGAGGAGGAGGTGCTCCAGGCACTAGAGCGGAGTCCCCTGCGGCCCATGTGAAGACCATTGTGAGGCAGGCTGTCCCCCTGCAGCCCACGGAGATAATGGTGAAGCAGATATCCACCTGCAGCCCAAGGAGGACCCCACATCACAGCAGGTGGATGTCCAAAAGAGGCTGTGACCCTGCAGAGAGCCCATGCTGGAGCACGCTCCTGGCAGGACCTATGGCCCCATGGAAAGAAGAGTCTGGGCTGGAGCAGGTTTGCCAGCAGGACTTGTGACCCCACGGGGAACCCACGCTGGAGCAGTCTATTCCTGGAGGACTGCACCCCAAGGAAAGGACCCATGCTGGACCAGTTCATGAAGAACTGCAGCCCATGGGAAGGACTCATGTTGGAGAAATTCATGGAGGACTGTCTCCTATGGGAGGGACCCCACACAGGAGCAGGGGAAGAGTGTGAGGAGTCCTCCCCCTGAGGAGGAAGGAGCGGCAAAGACAGCATGTGATGAACTGACTGCAACCCCCTTTCCCCGTCCCCCTGTGCTGCTTGGGAGGAGGAGGTAGAGAAATCAGGAGTGAAGTTGAGCCTGGGAAGAAGGCAGGGGTGGAGGGAAGGTGTTTTAAGGTTTGTTTCAATTTCTCATTATCCTACTCTGACTTTTGATTGGCAATAAATTAAATTAATTTCCCCAAGTCCAGTCTGTTTTGCCCGTGATGGTAACTGGTGAGTGATCTCCCTGTCCTTATCGCAACTCATGAGCCTTTTGTCATATTTTCTCTCCCCTGTCCACTTGAGGAGGGGGAGCGATAGAGCGACTTGGTGGGCACCTGACATCCAGCCAAGGTTAACCCACCACAAATAGTATGATTAGTAAGTTAAGCTTCCAGTCAGCTATAAAGTATGCAAGCTTTTTGTTTGGCTTTGGAGAATTTCATAACTCTTGTTCACAATCAGTGTCAGATAAACCATCAATACAACCTGCCCTTGCCTTCGCAATACCACAGCCCTGTAATCTATTCAGTCCCTGCCCAATCTCACCGCGTAAAATGCCATGACCTAAGCCAGTTGCTTTTCCTTCCAACTGAGACAAAGAACCCATAGCTCTTCTCTTGTCTCCCTACTCCACACCCAGTCTACATTTTCTCCCTCTTTCTGACCTTCAAGTGAAATTCTTGTGAATTACAAAACAATCAATGACATTATTTCCATCTGCTTTTCCCATATGTGACTTTCTTGATCTGCAACATCCCTCCTTCAAGATTCCAAGGTACCACTCCAAATCTCAGGATGAGGGGAGGGTTAGCTTGTGTCAGATGGTAGTGAAAGGGGTAGAGCCATGAAGAACATACTAACATTTTCTTCCCATGTTAAAATGAGTTTGGTTTGTCTTTAGGTGGTCCTGATCATGGGAAGCCTTCTTCTTCCCTCCTCTGTGAATATTTCCCAGAAAATGTCATGTGAATTCTTAGTATTACTCAGAAGGATAAACAGAAAAGAAAGCAGTTTTATGCCACTATATGAATCCATGGTGCAGTCATAGCTTGAATAGTGAATGTACTTCTGGTCATTCTAACCCATAAATAAGATAGCGGAACCAGAAAGGGAACAGAGGAGGGCAGAAAGGATGATCAAAACAATGAAAAGTTTCACTCAGACAGAGACTGAGGCCCTTCAGTCCAGAGAAAACACAACCCAAGGAGATTATCAGATAACTAAAATATCTAGAGTGGCAAGCAGAACAACTATTCATTGTTTCTCAGAAAAGAAGGAAGCAAGAGGCCCCCAGTGGAAATTATCAAGCCTCAGGATTAAAAAAATCACGAAGGAAAGTATTTTTCCACAGACTGCAGAATGAAGCAGTGGGACTCATTGACACAGGATGTTGTGGAGGTCAAAAGGAAAATCTGATTAAAGAGGACTAGACCAATTCATAGAAAGGTCTACTGAGCCCTGTTAAATGTGACGGTCTGGATGTAAGCCACAAATCTAAAAATCCCTCACCACCTATTGTTAGAAGATGGAAAGGTATACCACAGGAAGAGCATACTTATCTTGTGTATTATGTTTCCCTAAACATCCATTACCAGCCCCTCTAATAGGCTGAAAACTGGCCTTCCTGCCTCATCTAGTGGGGTCATCTTTGTGGGTTTTTTGTTTCTTTCTCCCCTTAAGACTGGCAGATGTGGTCGAAGTTTCTCCATCTCCTTTACTGTGCCTCCCAGAAGAAGGAATGCCAGTGGGACACTTCGCACCAGACCTTGCTCCAAGGCACTAGCAAACACTCTGACTCTACATGCATATGGTGAATTCCAGAATGTATAGGTCACTGTCTCAGCTTTGCCCTTGCCCTGCTGCATGCCTCGTTCAGTGATTATCACGAAGCTTAGTATATTCTGTGCAACAGAGATTTACAAAGGAAAAAAACACCTATGTTATCAAGAAAATACAGTTTTTCCTGTCATGAGTGTCAGTACCATGGAAGAAACAGGTATAGAAGAGTAATCTAGAGATTAGGGTGATAACCCAGCCACAGATGTTTTTCTGACTTTGGACTCACCCATTTCTGTGTCTTGGTTTTCCACCTAGAAGATAACAACAATCATAGGGGGGGGATTTTCTTGTCTGGTTTGTTTTTTAACCTTGCAAGGGTTTTATGTGGCTAAATATATCAGATGTTTTAATAACAAGTGAGAGAGGAACCGTAGAAATATCTGAATTTATACTACATGAATGCAAATGGAGCTGTAGTAAAGTCCAGCTCTGACATTTCCAAATCACATTTGCTCTCCCCAATTTAGAGCGTATAGTCTTTTTAAAAATAAAAGGGAAAACTAGTGTGGTTCACTAAGAGTACTTCTTTAGAAGCTAGAGGGTGGATTTGCCCCACTTCATATCAAACCGTTCATACCAGATGGTTGCAATGTCAATGTAAGGACGAAGCCAATGCAGATTTTAGAAAACAGCAATGTTGTGGAAAAAGTGCTCCCTCTGGTTATTTTGCTGGAGAATTAATTGCTTACAGCAGAGGAGAAGTAGGGCAGAGGGCAGTTGGGTTTACCTGCGTTGTTTTCCCCATTACAGTCAGGAAGACGGTTGTCTGTCAAACACGGGTTTTTGCTTCCCCCCCCAGGAAGGGCACACGTTCCTGACATGGTGCATTAGTTTTCTGAGGAGGTGACAGCTCTTTCTCAGAGGCCGTGCATTTTCTGGGTGCCGTAGGGACTGAAACAATATAGTTTCATACCCAGTATGGTGTCATTTGTTTTACCTGCTACGTCAGCCATGTTGTTGGGAGCAGAGACCCAAAATGACAGACGTGACTGAGGCAGCTGCAGGAGCCAGCACAGCTTCCTTGAAACCCCCCTGATCTGACACAACAACAGTGCAGCGTGCTGGCAGTCCTGCAGGATTACAGCATCACCGCTGACTTTCTGTTAACCCTTTGGAGCTCACAACCTGCCAAACCATGTAATGAGATGTTTGGTGAAAAGTAATGACAGCACCCAGCAGTCAGAGGCAAAGTGTCTCTCCTGAGACAGGACCTTAAATAACAACACACTTGTATAGTGTCTGTTGCTAGTTTGGCACGGTGAACTCTACCTACCTTAAAACAACAACAAAAAAGAAAATTGTCTTCCAAAATTTTGCAAATCCAAAATAAAAATCCAAACAGGTCACACCAAGACATTGAGTGGAGATAAAAGCAGTATCTTCAACAGTTATCACGTCAGGAGGGGAGTTAGCACAAATCATTAATGGGGCACTAAGGGGGTCAGGTTCTGGGCAATGTCATTTAGACCGTGTCAGCGTTCCAGTGCAGTGTGCTTGTGTGCTGAGAAGATATCTTCAGAGACTATTGATTGCCATGTTAAAAAAATAAATCAAATAAAAAGCAGTAACGTCTGAGGGAAGGGCTGAACTGAAAGCCCCAGAGATTAAGTACCACAGCATAATCACAAAATACATCTTTGGGACAGCAGGTTGGCACTTCTGCTGTACCAGGACCCACCAACGCTAATTTCAATCAACTTTTCAATCAACTACATATCAACCACAGAGATGCTTTGTCATCTCAGCCCATGATGTCCAGGACTATGAATACTCATTTGAGGTGTCCAAACCATGTCATGATTCCCAGGTGCTTTCCCGAGCTAGGTGGATAATAACGAGTATCGATATGATACCTCCTAGATAACGGCAACCACACCTCTAACTGCAATACGTTTGCTCTCCAGAGCTAACACAGATTGGGAGTGCTATGTCTACATTGTGCAGGAGGTTGCCACTCCTCCCTCTAGTGATCACTTCTTACAGGAATACTCTACTGATAGTCTGAAGAAGGACCAGGAAGGTGGCCTTTGGCCCATAGCAGCCCTCAACTGCTTTTAACGTTGACAGTATGTTTTCCTTTTAATACACCTTAGTCATCATGTCCCTTATGTTCAGTAGCACAACAGAAAAATCATGGACTTGTTAGAGGCTGTACCTATAACAATCTGCAAGCCACAATCAGGAAAAAAAAGAAGGCTGTTTTCTGTGACAATCCGTAAAAAGTTCACAGATAACAAACATGAAAAGTCAATACTATCCTACTGTAAGTCCTAAACCCAGTTTGGTTTCAGAATGTGGCATTACCTAGAACATGTGATTTAACTGATAACCTTTATTATTGTTTAATTTGCTCTTAGTCCTCTTTCTTCCTCCTTCAACACCTTATATATCTACATGTCAGCAGGTCCCTGTAAGTCTCTGTCTTTCAGCATCTTACCCCTCCTTCCTCTTCTTTGAGAAATTGCCTCCTCTTCCCTTTTTATAGGGACAAGAACACAGTTCATTCCCCAAGTCAACTCTTTTTTTTCCCTTTTTTTGCCTTTCTGCTGAAACTACCAGTGAGGATGACGTAAGTGGCGTTGACAACACTGGTTGGACAACACTAAACTTAGAATTAGTCATAGACCAGCTGACATCCAACTCTCTTTTATTCTTCTCTTCTTCTTACATTTTTCTTTGAAAAAGACGACCTTTTCCCCAAACTCCCAAACGCACTAATCCGTGAAGCACTCCAACAATAAGAAAATGAATATTTAATTACTTTAATTCTACTATGTTATTGAAAGCACAATTCCAGGCAAGTTCATTTTACATGTGCTGATATTAAGGCAGTCAGTTTCAGTCCCCAGGTCTCATCACAACTGCTGAAGCCATGAATAGATTTGGGTATATGTTGCATTGTTTCAGCGTGTTGAAATTCTGACTGTGTGTATAGTTAGTATTTTTCATTACAAGTGAAAATCAAAGCTCCTCCCGTCCCTACCAATTTGAAAAAAATAAAAAATAAGGCTCTGCATCTCTTTGTTGCAAATAAACTATATTGCAGCACACACAGAGCACAGCTACCAATTCTATATTTTGTCCAACGAAAACAGTTCAGTTAGGAAGCACTCCAAAATTGCACAGAAGTTGGCACTTCCGATTATTTGGGCTGAACGATTCCTATGGGCCATTTGTCAAGCACAATTTGCAAAGGCTCCTGGCACTCTGATCAAGGGGAAATTCCCCAATTTATCTTATAACACAGAGACAAGCAGTAACATTTTAATCAGATGGTGGAGCCTGCTGGGAAGCTCCATTGTGAAGCATTGTTATGCCCAACAGGACTGCAGTTCAGTAAGGCCAGGGAGTCTACAGTGGGCTCTGTTTCTCTAGTGCAGCCACCACGGATATCAATGCAAAATTAAACAAAAGATGTTTCCCCTCTCCCTTGACACCTACACACTACAGTAAGTGACTGAAGTAAATAACTTCCTTTGCAGAATAGTATAAGCTATTTTAAGAGCTATCTGCTCTGACGTTAGATCAGGGAATACCTTGTATATTAAGAATGGAAGTCACAATTAGGAAGCAGAAACAGAGGTCTTAATCTGGAGGACTCATAAAACATGGGTGAAGAATGGATCTTGACAGCTCACTTTGGGCACTTAAATGCATGTTAAGTGTTGAGTTCTCTCTCTATACTAAGCTTCTAAGTTATGTTAGTGAACACGTTTTGGCAACCAGGCCTTTAAAATTAAAAGTAGATTTTCTGATTTGCTTATGTCAGAACCATTGTGTCTTTTTAAGACACTGAGGAATGGGAGGGCCACAATATCAGCCTTTAACTCATTGTCTAGCTGAGGAGGTCTGAGTATAAAACCAAAAATGCTTCAAGGATAAGGGAAGAGAAACAAGAAGAAAGAAACATAAAACTATAGATTCAGTAGAAAAAGTAGAAGTGTATTTAAAAAAAATTACCACATTTCCAATTGAATAAAAAATATATATTCTTGACATTTATATCCTATAAGCGCAATAGTTCCTAAGTTCATGTTTTAAATACATGAACTAGAATCTTTCTTGAAGCAATTACAGTATTCTTAATTAAATTGTGGCTCTTGTACAGTAATATCAATTAGCTCTTTAAAACCCACATTATTAATTTATCAAGGAGACAACTTGATAACATGGTGAAGGCAATAAAATAGATCAGTCTGTAACGCCCACTGCTTGAGGGAACAGACTTCATTCAGAAGTACATGGGCAGTGAATCTCCTCTAACTTCTGTAGAGCTGCATCGATTCACCCCTCTCAGGGTGGAATCTGCCTTATTAACATTAAAACTTTCTTCTTTATGTGTTCCGTTGCCTGTTTTCTTTGTACACAGCCATGAAGAACATCATATTGTCATAGAGTATGATCTGTAATATGGTGGTGTTATAGTGAGTTCTTCTTTGCTGTGAAAATGCATGTTAGAGCAAGGGCAAAGAAGATAAAGTCAAAAAATAAGTTTGGAGGGAGAATAAGAACTGAAATTAAAACAACAACAACAACAAAAAAACAAGTTCTGCATTGAAAGGTATTTTAGCTACTGATAATGAAGTTTTTTCCAGATGAACCAGAAAAGAAAGGAGGAGGATTGGGAAGTACCTCTGGAAGTTATTTCTCAGCAGCAGACAGATGGCTGGGGTGGCTTGCATGTGCTTGACAGCAGCTACTCTGTGGAGTAATAAAGGAATAATAGACAGCCAGTTGATGTGCTGGTAAGTTTGGATGGCTGAAAACCATCTGCACTCAAAGTGGTACTACTTTATGGGAAGGCAAATGTACAAATCCTCTGAAGAAGAGGAATACAAACAAACAAGCGCAGAGGGAAAATTAGGACAAGCTTCCCCCACTGCCACAGAAGTATGTACACCCCAGTCTCGCTCACATGAGTGATAAAGGAAAAGTTCTTTGCAGCATATTGTTTACCAGGCTATTAAACTGGCAACTGTATTGAGATATATATTTATATATTTTAAATCAAATGTTTGGTATTTCCCTCAGTTCTGTTTGTTACATCTCGCCAACTTCATTACTCGTTTCTGTTTCTTCTTTTGACCATATTTCTAACATCATTTCCTTTAAGCATTTTTCTAGAGACAATTTTTTGAGCAAGGCCCCACGAGCATCTTCCTGACTTGCAAAGGCATCATCTGTATTTACATGCCTGTTTGTGGGTCAAAAACCAAGCTCCAAATCACTTCAGCATTTGCCTGCAATGACTTGGTGATGTGGACACACACCAGCTTTTGGCCACATGCATAAATCATAACGTACAGCTCCACCTGCTGCTGGAGGTGCCTCCTGCTTGGCTCACCTCAACGCAGCTTCCTACAAATGCATTTAGGGAGGATACAAAGTCTGTAGACTGAATGGTCTCTGGGACTTTTACGTAGTCTGCTGTTCGTGCAGCCTTCCAGATAACCCTGTCTGCTTTGCTCCCATGCTCATATATAGGGCTGGCCCTCAGCACTGAACTTAGATGACCAGCAAATATCAGGCCCCAAAGCTGCTCTTGCCTATGCTTTACAGATGTTCTGTTGAAGGCTTGTTGCAAATCCCTTCACTTGCAAACCAGAAGTAGAGAGGATATACGTTTTTCAAAGACACTCAAGTACACTATCTAAACTGGAATATATTTTCTTGTGGCTGCTCTGTACACCTGGAAAGACCAGCAAAGAAATGAGAGTGAAAGTCAACTTCATACTTTGGAAAAGTGTTTACAAGCATTTGTGAAAAAAAAAATATCTGAGCTTATGATTTTGTAAAAAATTATGAAATATTGATTTCTACCAGGTTTGTATTAAAACCTTTTTTTTTTCTTAAGAAAATAGGAGTAGAGGGGAAAAAGAAAAAGAAAAAAAAAGAAAAAGAAAAAGAAAAAGAAAAAGAAAAAGAAAAAGAAAAAGAAAAAGAAAAAGAAAAAGAAAAAGAAAAAGAAAAAGAAAAAGAAAAAGAAAAAGAAGGCAGAACAAAGAGATGTTTCCCTCAAATAAGAACATGTCATTTACTCACAGCTTAGCATAATAACAAGGATCTTGTTCTCAAAGATCTAGTCTGTCTGGAAGAGATTTCATGCTGCTCTGTGGCTCATTACCACAGCTGGAGACCTCCAAGCCCATCTGGGTCTTCAGCATGGCAGTGTCCCAGCAGGAGCACTCCCAGCTCATCCCCCCATGAGAAATACTGTGCTGAGCTCCAGGGGCTGGGGCTTCAGAGTCCATGAGCTCTGTATGATAAACACTGCCTTAGGTACATCAAAAATATGGTTGATGAACTCAGCCTCTAGCAAAAGAAATGTTTGAGTCACAGAATTATCATTTTCTCGGGGGGAAAAATTGCACCACTGGAAAATTTCTGATTCATTTTTACCAAAGATTCAGGGGGTTTTGGTGACAAAAACCACCTGAATCCTCTGTAATGTAGTATACTTTGTAATGTAATGTAGGAAAACAGTTCCCCCTCATCCAAATTTCTTTGTAAGAAGTATGCAGGCAAAAGCTAATCTGGTAACTAGACATTAGAGACCCACAAAATATTCCATCAGGAGCATGAATTATACTGCAAGACAGCATCAACTAGAAATTTAAAGTATAACTGTTTCATTAAAATTTTCTTCCAGGAAAAGCATTTTTCTTTACAAGGAGTCAGCTACCTGGAAAGACTATTGCCATTGTGTTACAGATATCTAAAGTGAAATAAAATAAAGCTATAGAAGTTTCAAGTAAAGATTTGGGAGCAAGGTTTTTGTAGTCTAACTGGTCAAAGGAACGTTATTGAGGGAAGTGGGTAAAAGTTTTCAAGAAGTGGCTTTTTGCAAGACTTACTAAGAACTGTGCTTTCTAAATGATAGTAATAATAAAGACCGTGCCTCGGTATAAAATGGTTTTCCTACTTTAGATTTGGAGATAATCACAATATGGCACAATGATTTCAAATTGACTGAAACAGTCTGTGGTTCCCCATGACAACCTTCCAGATAATCAGGTAAACTTCAAATAGTTTCAGGTTTGGATGAAAACCAACACTTCTGGCAGGTTTGACCTCGTGTAGAATGTATAAAACTCTGCATCTTTTACTCATGTATTGAAAAATATACATTTAAGTTATCTCATTTTGAAGTTAAGTTTCAAAACATCACTTCTCATAAAACAGAAACAGGAGGAAATAACATTGCAAAAGACCTCTTGTCTAGCACAGAGACAATCTCTATCACAACACTGAGCTCTTCAACAGAAACTTCTGCAATGCACCAAAGAGAAGGCAATAAAAAGAGGAGAAAGACCTACTAAGCTGAAATAACCCAAATGCTCATTGCCAAACAAGTTTGATCAAATCCAGGAAAGATGGAAACAGTTTTGCAAATGGCAAAGCTCCAAAACAGTGATGCCTTACATAAGGTTCGGGGAATGTTTCGTTTGAAGATAAAAGGTACTCGAGTGTGAAATCTGTGATCAATATAGCAAGCAGAATGAAAAAGTAAACTAGCCACAAACACAAATTTCTGATGGCATTTTAATTCCACATGCATTAGACAGCACCCAGGGAGAAGACCAATGGCTGTATATACTTTAAATAAACTGCATGTAAAATATACAAAGTGTTCATCCTTGATAGTATACATGGTTCCCTTATCAGTTGGGGACTCCTTCATTTGCATTTTGTTTTTATTCTCTGAAGTCTTGAAAGAATGAGATTTTAGAAAATTAAGTAAGTCTACTCTTATTTGCTAAGAAGTATTGCTGATCTTTTTATGAACATTCAGGAGCTTCGTGTAGCTATAAATATTTGCTCTTGAACCATTTAGCACCTTCATCAGCACGTAGAAGAAGAATACATTAAATTTGGAATTAGACGGGATAAAACCTTGCACTATTCCCACTGAAATTTCTCAGGGTGAAATATTGGCCATATGATTTCAAGAAGGCCTGGCTCCCACTGATACAAATAATCCAGTTAGGGAATCCAGACTAGGATTAGCCTAGTGGATTGTCTGAAATAGTTTAAAACTAATTTTCCTACTGCTATATCTTTCAGAAATTAAGTATTATCAGTTGGTCTCCTGACTAGGGACAGACCTAAGGAGAAAAGCCTGGCTCCAAAGATCAATTTTCCTCAAAACTTGGCAAACACTTGGGTTTGGTTTTCTGATTTCTTTTCTGACTCCTGAAAAGGAGACACAAAATCAGACATTGCATATGATATCTTTTAGCTAATGCCTGTGTCTAACTGTTGTCAGTTAGAAATGAGAGTGCTTCAGCACCTCAACTGAACACATATTTAATACCCTGTCCAATTTTTAAGCATGCAAGCAGTCTTGTTGATTTTAATAAGATTACAGTCAAAATAGTATTTCCCATGTCTCCTAACAAGACAGAGAACAGAAGAATGGCTGACCTCCCAGGGCAAACTCAAAACATGGACTAACAGTCCTTTCTGATGTGCAGTAAGTCGAGCAGGCGTGGCAGGAGGCTGTTTTGGCAAACATCGCTCCTATTTCATGAGGAAATATATGGGAAGCTACAGGCTGGTCAGTCTCATCTCAGTCCTTGAGAAGAAAATGTAGCAAATCTTCCTGAACGTCATTTCTGGACACACGACAGAGATGAAGGTAATGAAATAACTGATTCAGTAAATGAGGGGATGGAAGTGGATATCATTTACCTTGAGTTTAGTAAGGCTTTTGTCAGTCTTTTCAGCCTATCTGGGAAGCTATGGCTTGTGTGGGTGGAAAACTAGCTGAACTGCCAGTCTCAAAGAGCTCAATGTCCAAAGGGCAGTCAGTTACTGGTGACGTTTCTAAGGTGTTGATCTTGGTGGTGATACTGGTACTGCTTAACATCTGCATTAACAAACAGGACGCAACCAATCATTGTCTGTTATCAATGCACTACTAGCAACAGGACGTGATCTTGGCCATAGAGCCTCAAGGCGGAAATGGACATAGTCCTAGTATAATTCTATTGACTGGTGCATAAAGAAACATAACAACACACATCCAATCTGTAAAAATTGAACTTACTTGATATTGACCTCACTCTATTTGCTGTTCATCTGCCTGGACACTTCAGAGCAGGGAACAAATCTACTATTTATCTTGTTTGAGAAGCAGCTTCAAGAGTCAGTTGTGACTGGGATTTCAGGGAAGTATCAGGCAGAGTACATTAAAGTACTTACAGCCACCAATTAGGAGTCCTTTCTGATTTCCAGAAAATGGCCTCCATGGATATAAGCTTAAAATTCCAGGATGGGATTTTTGATGGGTAGGCAGACTCATAAAAGGTCTCAGACCTCTCAAATTTTTAACATGCAATCTAGGTGCCTAACTCCCATTGATTTCATGCACTGTTATGATGTGTTTCTGTTCCAGAAGCTAGATGGAAATTGTCACTTTCCCTTTGCTTTTCTTACTTGTCAGAATATTCTCTGCTACATCCTTAGGTAACTACAGATGGCCTGAAACTTTTCTAAATATGACTTGGCACTGTGCTGTGCAAGTCAAGGCATCATGTTTGGTTCTCTTAAGTTCTCTAGTCCCACCTCAAGTGACTAAGCATATCTGTCTAAGAATATATACTGTATATACAAATATGAAGGATTTATTGGCATTTTGCCATTTCTTTAAATAAGTAAATAGTATTCTGAGATGTTAATTCAAATGTTAGTATAAGTGTTGTGAAATAAATCTCTTAGATAAAGTTCTTTTTTAAAAAACTAGAAAATAATTTGCCTGCAAATACTCTTTTTTGTTCCTAGGGAAGTATAAAGCATTTAAAAAAACCCAACCAACCAACCCCAAAAGATACTTCATGCGTTCTGCTAATCTCTGCCATGACTGAATGGAAGGCAACTGTATGAGAGATTCCTGCATGACAGATGGCGCTGGCCACACCTCCTGGCACATGCCTCTCAGCTTCTGTCCACTGTAAGAGACCTCAACATAGAAGTAGTCTATTAATTTGTGTAGGTCTGTTTGATGGTGCTGGGGCACTGCAAGTTTTGCTTGTTCACTTTGCTTCCGCCCTAAGCCTTCATGAAAAAATGCATTATGTGCACTGGATTAGCAACTCCTCTATGCCATATGCATCTGCAAAGCCTTGAAGTCTATGCAATTCATCCCAAATTCCTTCAAGCCAAATACAGTCATCTACAATAACACTTACAACAAATACCTCTCAGTGATTTGAGGCTGATGAAAGACTACTGTGGAAGACACTCTGGATAGGAAGTATTGCATTCATATCCAATTTTAGGTCTGCTTGCTGATTTTTTATCTCAGATATGCACTAATGCTCTTAGTGACGAGGAAAAGCTTGGACACAAAACAGTGCCTGACTGAAAGCATCTGTTTGATGCTGGATTCCACTGGAATTGAGTTTCCTTAGACTATAAAATAACATCCCTCCTAATTTTCTTATCTTGTTTATAATTTGAACTCATTCATTTGGGAAGACATTGGCTCTGATAATCGTAAATGGAATTAGACAGCTCCTGCAACTTACCACTAACAGCAAAACCAAAGCAACAGTAAACTGCCCAGAAAAAGCAACGATACCAATCTTGCAGTGCACTGAGTAATACATATACTGTAAACTACAGATTACCAAGCTTGTGCAATGAATTTTAAGATCTATTTGAAGGACTGTCAAAAGCAGTCGCTGATCCCACTAACATCCATTGATTTCAACAAAACTGTAATCAGTAATCAATAAATGAAGCACATATAAGCAAGTCTATGTTGTCTATCAGGAGCACAAAAAGATCAAGACTGGAAACAATGCACTGAACTTTTGTTCTAATCCAAAGAAAAAAAGTGCAATTTGTAACCATTTTGCTCTTTTATAAGTAAATATTAAGTAGAAATACAAACAATCAAACAACATACACTACACAGAACAGTTTCCAAGAGTTCCCCTTAAAATGTAACTATACATTTTTATCCAGGCAAACAATATCTTATCACCAAACTTACTAACTTAAGTAGGTTTCCATCAAAAGGAACACCTAAACTTCAGTTAGCAGAGTAAAATTTCCAGTAAAACTGAGGAGTATCAAATTCTGGATCCTATATAAGGCTATGGATTTATCTTTAAAGATACTCAAGGGACTATGGATTTATCTTTAAAGATACTGAACTCACCTCCTTATTATTCAATATCAGGTTTTATAATTATAGGTAGGAGATTTGTTCCAGCCTGTGAAGTTTGTTTCAGAACAATGTCCTCCCAAATTAGTCCTGCAGTTTACAACACATTAGTACACTTGACTTTTAGTAACTCAAGTTCATGATGGTTTTGTTGAAGGCATTCACCGCCAACTAATGGTATGGAAGACAAACTAACATGCATTTGAAAAAGTAATCAAATTTACTATACTTAAATATATCTGAAATTGACTTAAGGGAAGGCACAAAGACCTTAATATTTGTGATATTCTGTTTCACACTTGCACAAAAAGGATGGAAGGGCACAAATTACTCTATGATTTGTTCATAAAATATTAATATCAAACACAATTATTACAGATTTCAATAGCTGAGTTGAGAACAAGCCAAGTTCTATTTAGTTACATTTATGGAATCCTTCTGGAGTTAAGGGCAAGTCAAAGAACTGGGGAAATCAAAGAATTGGGCCTTAAATTTGTCCAAAATATTAATTCTCCTGGAAGGCTAAACAACCAAGTAATCTGATTGAAACTATGGGATCATTTATAATGAAGTCTGCTGGTTCTCAAGATCTTGGCCCCGATTACGCTTCTATCAGCACCAGCGATGTGTAATTCAACTGAAGGCAGTGTAAAATTAGTAGGTGAGACCACAATCACACCTTTTGAGTCCCGTATCAACCTCTTCACAACTTTTATTTAAAAGTTTTTTTCCCTTCATGCATATTACACTTTTATTCCTAGAAGTCCTGGCAGAAGAAGTCTCTCTTTTTCTTTCTCTCTCTTTTGCTCTTTTTCCTCAGAGGTACATAGAAATTACACAGCACTTCCAGAAGCTGCCAAGGACAGTTCAGCTGTAAGTGTCATAACAGGCATCACATTTCATGCATTTCTTAGCCAGCCTTGATGTAATGCAGAAAAGATCAGATGATCTTTGGCATGTGTGAGTGGAGGACAGACCAATTTACCAGGTCAAAGCTACAGCAGGAGGAAGCTGGTGTGAATGCAAGGAGTTAACTTCCCTGGAAATATTCCAGCCTAGAAACTCATGGAAAGCCCCTCCGGAAGAGCTTCAAAGCTTAAAAAACTAGGCAGGGAGCTGAATACTAGCATCTTTTGTACCTCCTGAATCTCTCTGTGGGCATTTACTGCCAAACTTGCACTGACTGGGTTACAACGCATCAGACCAACTCCTCACTTCCACCTCCCACCTTCTCATGTACAGGCTATATAGTAAAATAAGCAGCTCCAGGAACTGGTATTCGTGTAAAGTCTATTAAAGGCCAGGCTGTTGGGGAACCGAGCAGGGACAGCAGAGAACCATGGCTAGTGACCAAAAGGAAACAGGGAAACGTCTATGACCTCTGTTACAACTCAGAGCACCTTCGACCTCCGTTACTGACAGCCAAAGGTAAGCGTCTGGAGGAATTCTGATTAAAATAAAACACAAACCAGCTGAGCCCTGGTTTATGCCTCATCACCACTAGGAGGGCAGGTCTGGATCCCTTACCCCATCACTTCCTTTGTGTCCATCAGACACAGCTCCATCAGGCTGTACTTCCTGTAAAAGTAGCTGAATCCCCTTTTTTATGAACAGCATAGTTTGCATTGGTGTGTTTAGGAGACTTCCTCGGTGTTTCAGGAAGTGGAAATTACTGCTGTCATGGGAACAACCTCAGCAGTTTTGCAGAAAATTCAGAGGGTGAGTAAACAAATTAAGAAATGACATTTTCAAACTTTGGTCCGTAAGAACCTAAGCCAAAGACCACCGAAGACAGCAAAAAAAAAACCTGGTACAAAACCTCTGCTGGTGCAGCTATGCTGTTTCCAGATCTCAGCTAGAATCTGTACTCCACG
The DNA here is from genome assembly GCF_964106895.1 of Numenius arquata. Classification (NCBI taxonomy): domain Eukaryota; kingdom Metazoa; phylum Chordata; class Aves; order Charadriiformes; family Scolopacidae; genus Numenius; species Numenius arquata. The sequence continues at coordinate 59,706,880 of NC_133579.1, read as the reverse complement.
CTGAGCTACAGCCCACAGAGTGGCCCAGGGGACTAGTTTGGAGAACACTGTGTTGTTATCTGTGATACAGGCAAGCTGTGGGCACCATTCTGAGACAGATACAGATCGACTTTGAAACAGCATTTGTACCATCACAGTGGTAGTCAGCTGACAACAGTATTTTTTTCTAGGAAACTATAAGAATTCAGGAGAAAATAGGACTGTCCCTACATCAGTCTATTTGCAACACAACTCCCGCAGCTTTTTTAGCATCTCCTCCCACTATACATCTTAATTATTCATGTATCCAGCCTCATTTTACTGCATCTCAGACTCCTATAATGGCTTGTGCACTCTTTTCAACTCTCATAATTCTAATAGCAGTTTTAAGGAAAAATAAGGTTTTGGCCTGCTTATGAGGATCTTCCTAGATGGAATAAGATTTCAAAAGTCCTGCAAATTTTATTTAAATAAAGTGTCAAGCCACCCACAATGAATTCAGAGGTAGCCAGTTTCTGTTGTGACTTACTCCTTTGCACAAAGGTTGAGACAGATTGAGACAGGAAGGGCAAGTTCTTACTGCACCAGCTACAGCAGCAGAGACGCTCCAGGGCACGTATGAAGGGAAGGAAGGAAATGAGGAAGGGGAAGCACCATTTTTCAGGATAGGAAGAGGACAGTAACTTCTCATCTTCTTTAGCAGAGAAACACAGGTCTAGATGGAGCATCGTAAGTTAATGCATCCAAGTGCCCTGCTAAGGCATTCCTTCTAACCGCAAGATTATTTTATTGATTGCCACTGTATACCCATTTGTTCTTGGGACAAGACTGGGAAGAAGCATATGGCCTTTCCCTTATTTAAAACTCAGCACTCACTTGTTGATAATAAAGGCAGATAAAGCAAGATGTTTGTTTCATTTTTATTTAAGCAAGCCTTTTATCTAATTAAATCCAGTTCTTATACTTCCCTTGCTCTCTCCTCAAAAATCTTAAGACAAAACCAAAATAGTCAAGACCTTCTTTTCACTTTTACTTTATTAAAAAGGTTGTTTTTTTAAAAAAATTAGAATTTTCTTCAAATGTCAGGGAAAGTTAAATATAGGAAGATACTAGAAAAACCTTTTGTAGTGCAGTCATAACAGTACCACATCATTGTTGAGCACCACAATTAAAATGATACATTATGACAGTGATGTGATACATCTCTGCATTTGGTCTTTCAGGATGCAGCAAAAAAACAGCACAATTTTTGTTCTGTCTGCCAACCATTTTATTTCAAATGGGTTACTCATATGCTCTGAGCTGGTAAAGTATTCTTTCCTTTAGATGCTGTGATACGGGTATATTTTAAACATATTTTTCAGATGTTAAAGCAACATTATTTTATAGCCACCAAACCTGCTAAGACAAGAAGAGGAAGACTAAGACAAACTCTGGGAGATGTAATACTTTTAGCTGGACTCAGGAGCCACAGTTTATTTGGAAGACTGCAGCCAGGATAGTTATGTTGCCTTTTGTGAATTAGATAAGAGTTGCAGGTGTGAAATTACTTTTGATATTTAGATAATTAAATTAATTTAGGAGACAAATTCATGCTGACATTTATGAATGTGGATGCTGCTACAGTTCAGATTGAAAATGAAATGTGAAAACCCTTTAAAGTTGAAGCCATTTAAAGAGGCATTTGTGAATTATATGAATACTGTGTTTTCTTTACAGTGAAGGACTGTCACAAGAGAACTGTTTTCTTCAAAAACCAATCCTGTTCTATAATGCATAAATGATTATAAGTGTCTATGGTACACTAAAATATAAGTCAATCTTAATTTATAACCAGCCTTATTAAGATATTCATGACTATTTTGTTCCTTTATACTATGTGAATTAAGATCAAGGAAATTTGCAAAGTGAAATGAATTTTCAGATGCATCTACTAAGATAAAAGGCAAAAAATTCACCATTGCACCAAATCTTGAATATGCAATGAATCACACCAGTGAATATGAATCTAAGTTTAAGTACTCATAGGTATTTGCAGTACTGTGTTAAAAATCCATGAGATGTCCTGTGGCCAGCCCACTTAAAACCCACACTCATGAATCACAGAATCACAGAATTGCCTAGGTTGGAAGGGACCTTTAAGATCATCTAGTCCAACCTTAAAAAAAACAAAAAACCAAAACCAACCAAAAAAAAAACCCACCACCAACACTAAACCATATTCCCGAGCACCATGTCAACTCGTCTTTTGAATATCTCCAGGGATGGGGCCTCAACCACTTCCCTGGGCATCCCATTCCAATGCTTGATAACCCTTAGCTCCCCTCCAAGTTTACTTGGCCATGGAATCATCTGTTAAATGAACGTTATGTACTCCAAGACATTTGGTTGATACTTCTTTGCAGAGAGGACTTTCAGAAACTGCAAATTTGTTTTTCATAGATGGTTCTGCCTATACAGATGACACAAACTTGCATATACCAAGATCAAGGTGTCTGAGTCCGTAGTATTGCATCAGCAGAAAAACCGGTCTAGGGAGGAATAACCTCAGAAGGTAAGAGCCTCATTGCTGTTTCAGCAATGTAATTATTTCTTATGACTCTAAAGACTGGGAAATTTATATTATTTATTTATCCAGGATCAATAAATCAATACTACTATTGGTAACTCAACAACAAAAATGATATTGAAACTAGAAGGCAATTCACAGAAGAGCATGCTACCAATGTGATAAAAGTATTGCATGAATTAACACTGAGAAGAACCACAGAATACAATAATGACATAACTCAGAAAAAAGTCAACAGAGGGGGAAACACAAAATGCAACAACTATCTACCCTAAGTGGGGCATGGGGGGACAGGGGGATGACTTGTTAGCCAGGGCAGAGTAAGTTATTTCATATCATTACATCATAGAGTCATAGAATAGTTTAGGTTGGAAGGAACCTTTAAAGGTCATCTAGTCCGATCCCCCTGCAATGAGCAGGAACACCTTCAGCTAGATCAGGTTGCTCAAGTCTAACCTGGCTGTGAAAGCTTCCAGGGATGAGGCATCCACCACCCCTCTGGGAAACCTGTTCCAGTATTTCACCACCCTCATCATAAAAAATGTCTTCCTTATATCTAGTCTGAATCTACCCTCTTTCAGTTTAAAACCATTACCCCTTATCCTATCACAACAGGCCCTGCTAGAAAGTCTGTTCCCATCCTTCTTATAAGCCCCTTTCAGTATTGGAAGGCCACAACAAGGTCTTCCCAAAGCCTTCTCCAGGCTGAACAACCCCAACTCTCTCAGTCTTTCTTCACAAGAGAAGTGCTCCAGCCCCCTGATCATTTTTGTGGCCCTCCTCTGAACCCCCTCCAACAGGTCTATGTTTTTTCCTGAGGACTCCAGAGTTGGATTCAGTACTCCAGACGGGGTCTCACCAGAGCAGAGTAGAGGGGCAGAATCACCTCCCTCGACCTGCTGGCCACGCTGCTTTTGATGCAGCCCAGGATATGGTTGGCTTTCTGGGCTGCGAGTGTACATTGCTGGCTCATATGCAGCTTTTCATCTACCAGTACTCCCAAGTCCTACACATGGCTGTTCTCAATCCCTTCATCCCGCAGCCTGTATTGATTCCAGGGGTTGCCCCAACCCAGGTGCAGGACCTTGCACTTGGCCTTGTTGAACCTCATGAGGTTCACATCTGAAAAGAAACATTTATAGAAAAAAATATTTCCTGATGTTAATTGTAGTGGTAGGAACAACTGGAATAAGTATAAAAGCCATTTATAGAAGCTGCGCTGCTGGAAACACACAAACAACAACTGAAGAAATAAACTGAAACTGTTAGAATGGACAGTTTTTCTCCCACCTACACTATAACACCCCAAGCTGGATAGAAGACCCACGTGCATGAGACCTTGCCACATCTGCTGCTCCTTCCTCATCCATAGATCTAGTCATTTCATCATAACATGAATTGGGTTGGTCAACTATATTACCCTTGGCAAATCCACATTGTCTGTTCTCAACTACCTTCTTCGTGTGCTGAGAACTGGCTTCCAAGAGGACTTGTGACATAATTTCCTAGGGATGCGAGCGAGGTTGACCAGTCTGGTCCCATGAATTTGTATGGGTTGAGATTTTTCAAGAGAACCCTGATTTGATCCTCTTCCTCTACAAGTAGTTCCTTTCCTGTTTGACCCTGTCTGCAGGCACAAAGGCATGGGAGATGTTGCTAAAGACAGAGGCAAAGAAAGTGTCTAGTACCTCAGTCGTACTTGTATCTGCTGCCACTAATTTAGCCAGCACATTTAGCCGTGAACCTACATTTCCCTCATTTGCTCTTTTACTGCTAATGTAGCGATAAGCATGCTCTTGATGTTTATTGTCAGTTTCAGCTCTAGCCGAACTTTTGCTTTCCTACTACCACCCATGCCAGCCTGGGCAAATTCTATATTCCTTTTTGGTGGTCTGCTCCTGCTTCTACCTCTTACATAAGTTCTTTTTGCATTGGAGCACAGTCACATGGTCCCTATTTGGTCAAACCAGTTTTGTGATATGTATACTCATTTCCCTGAGTCCTGGCATGGACAAGTCTTCACTCCTTTAGGACAAGATCTTCAAAGTGAGTCTGCTCTCTTGAGCTCCTTTGCCCTTCAGAGCTGCCTCCTACATGATCCCACCTACCAGCTCACCGAATAAGCCAAAGTCTGCTCTTCTGAAATTCAGGGTCTGTTCCCTGTTCTTTAGGAATCTCCCCACCTCAGGATTATGAACATCGCTGTTCCATGGTCACCAGGGAAAAGGCTGCCATTGATCTCATCAACAAACCACATCATCTCAGATCATAGTGTTCGAATGGCTAAGGCACTCGGTCCTACAACACATGTAATAGAGATCACTCCTGTAAGGCTGAAGTCCCAGAACTCAAAACATTTGCAGAAGAATGTTCATTGTGCAGCAGAAAATATGTTTATTTTCTTTTCCTTCCTAAAAAATGTAAGAAATGGCAATGGCTGTACTGTGTGCACGTATGTATTCCATTATTTAGGGGAATTTATATCAGCTTTTACAAGATACAGTTATCAATCCTGACATGTCACATAAATACATTTATTCTTTATAGAATAGGGCACTGGGGGATTTTGAAGCTGTGCTCTTATCCACTTTCTTTAAATGCCCAGCAATGACAACTGTACCAGTCTCCTATGAATTCAGAGGCAGCTGTTTATTTCTTTATGCTTCACTGTCTTTCTCCACCCTGTTGTCTCTTAAATTGTAAGCTCTTTGTGGCAGAAAAGCCTTTTGTTCATTGTTTTGTGGGGGTTTTTTTTGGACAGCACCCAGCACAATGAGGAGTGAGGTTCCTAAGCTTTACCATAACTCTAAGCAACGCATGTTCATCAATTTTTTTCCCTGTTTTTGTATCTATATAGGTGACATTTTAGACCCTTTTTACCCAGCTCAGCCAAACTCCAGAAACTGCTCCACACACATCTTCACAAAGATAGTGATATCAGCTGCAGTGAGCAGATGATTGCTCCAAATGCTCTTGTTCAAATATATGTAATGTAAATACTGCCCTATATGTAACCTACAGATATAATCAGCTTTCTGAAGAGACACAGAGGCACAAAAAGATGACCAAGTTAAGGGCTGCTATTGCCAGAGGGTGCAAAATGATCTATGTTACAGTGAGTCGGTTTGTTCAAAAATAACAGAAATACAAATTGAAAAGAACAAGATATTGATCTTCATGAGACAGAAAGTTGTTAACTGCCACTGAAGAACTGGCATATTTGTATATAGGTTTTTACAGTATGCACTTAGGCCCAGAGAAAAGTTACTTTTGGATTTTGAAACTTTGGAACACCAAAACACCAGTGTTTTGTCATGCCTTGAATGAAACTCAGTCATGTAAGAATAAACCTCACCTTTAAAAACAATTGCACACTCCCCACAAGCATAGGTGTAAATTTCATGGATGGTGAAGAAAGTAAAACCAGTTTGCCTCTAAAAGCTTTGTTTCCCCTTTCTCTCTGTCTTCCTTTTCACAGGGATATGCACTGTCCCTTCTACAGTTAGTTGGTAAGTTGAGTTCCTTCCAAAGCTTAGCAAGCGCTACCTAGAACACCAGTATCTGCTGGGGAGAAGCAACAAAATATATACCTCTTGGCTCTGGAAATCACACTACTCAGGTCAACAGAGAGGTGGTTCAACTACCTCACACCCGACCCACGTTTTTCAGACAGTTCATTACTGACAGTCACTCTCATCCCAACAGCTGCAGTGTTTAAGAACAGAGTCTACAGCTATGTAGTCTATTCAGGCATAATCAAAATAGCACGTGATTTCAGGAATGCTGATGAATGACTCATTCTCATTTGTGTCTATATGTCAGAATCATTTCATTGTGGTGGCACTTTGGGTGGAACATCTTTCTGTTTCAGTGGTGACTATCTATTCTGAGTAAGATTTGAATAAATTACTCTCTCATAGAATGGTTAGAGTTGGAAGGGACCTTAAAGATCATCAAGTTCCAACCCCCCTGCCACGGGCAGGGACACCTCCCACTAGAGCAGGTTGCTCAAAGCCCCATCCAGCCTGGCCTTAAACACTTCCAGGGATGGGGCATCCACAACTTCCCTGGGCAACCTGTTCCAGTGTCTCACCACCCTCACAGTAAAGAATTTCTTCCCAATATCTAATCTAAATCTCCCCTCTTCCAATTTAAAACCATTACCCCTTGTCCTGTCACTACACTTCCTGACAACGAGTCCCCCTCCGGCTCTCCTGTAGGCTCCCTTCAGATATTGGAAGGCTGCTATGAGGTCTTCCCGGAGCCTTCTCTTCTCCAGGCTGAACAATCCCAGCTCTCTCAGCCTGTCTTCATAGGGGAGGTGCTCCATCCCTCTGATCATCTTCGTGGCCCCCCCCTCGGCCCGTTCCAACAGGTCCATGTCCTTCCTGTGTTGAGGACTCCAAAGCTGGACACAGTATTCCAGGTGGGGTCTCACAAGCGCAGAGTAGAGGGGTAGAATCACCTCCCGCGACCTGCTGGCCACACTTCTCTTGATGCAGCCCAGGACACGGTTGGCTTTCTGGGCTGCCAGTGCGCACTGCTGGCTCATGTTGAGCTTCTCATCCACCAACACCCCCAAGTCCTTCTCCTCAGGGCTGCTCTCCAGCCATTCTCCGCCCAACCTGTATTTGTGCCTGGGATTGCCACATCCCAGGTGCAGGACCCTGCACTTGGCCTGGTTGAACTTCATGAGATTTGCACGAGCCCATCTCTCAAGCCTGTCCAGGTCCCTCTGGATGGCATCCCTTCCCTTCAGCGTGTTGACCGCGCCACCGAGCTTGGTGTGGTCGGCAAACTTGCTGAGGGTGCACTCTATCCCACTGCAAATGTCTCCGACAAAGATGTTGAACAGCACTGGTTCCAGTACCAACCCCTGAGGAACTCCACTCGTCACTGGCCACCAATTGGCCATTGAACCATTGACCACAAATGGTTCAATGGTCCTCTCCTTTCAGCTATGTGAATAAATTCCCAACACTTTTAAGCAACTGCAAAACTAAATGTCAACCTCTCTTGAAGCCTGACTTGCATAGTATTTTGTACTTTGTGTGTATTTTTCTTGAGAGAATCTCTTGTGCTCTGAAACCTGGGTTTATGACACATGAATCTGTTAAGATTTCAGCTATTTAGGCCTGTATTAAATGTGTCTGTAATAAACTCCTGAAGCAAATTCATCACATTTACCTTACACCATGCAATTCTATCAAAGCTTGAAGAACTAAGGAACTAGCATTATGTCTGAAGTGCAGCTGTAAAGCTCTTGCAGCCTGCATATGCAAAACATGTAAGGTCTGCCTCTCAGAGTTTTCTTTTATCATTTAATAATTTGTTCCCAATTTGCCAGTTTTTCTGAGATGCTCATAATAACCACTTTAAGACATGACTTCCTTTTACTGCATGTGAAAAAGAAACAGCTAGATAATTTGAGTTCGATTTATGTGGTCCTGCAAACAGCAAAAGATTCTTGTGCATCTTACATGGCTGACTTTTCTTATTTGTGTTACACTGAGAATGGAGTCCCTCACATCTCTACTACCTCGCAGTACCCCACATATTTTAGCTGAGGACTCACAAAGGGAAAGAGACTAATGAAGCGACAGTTTCTACCTCACCCCATCAGTACTGGCCATATCAGGACATCATGCAAGACAGAAAACTGTGCTGCTTTTTCCCAGCCAACATCAAGTCCCTTAGAGTGATAAAAGTTCAATGAATCACCAGCGGTGCCAAGTCTATTTGTAGGGGTTACCAGAGCCTTATGGTATACAGGGTGGCTTTTCTATATGAGCAGCTTTTTCGAGACAGTCATGGAAATTAACACTGAGTGAAGCAAACTCAGCGTTGCTCCTGCAGCTACTGGTACTGCAATTATTTCCGTAATACTAGCAAGTAATACTAGTAATACTAGCTAGTATAGTAATACTATAATACTAAATTACTAATAGTAATACTAACTGCTTACAATAATACTGAATGCATGTTTGAAGGATAAGTGCCGAAGGTATGGAAGTAGCAATGACAGAGGATGTAGTGCATGCCATTCTAAATGAGAATGTGTAACATAAGATTCACACAGCTTCAGAAGATCCAGGTGTCCACCTAGTGTTACACCAAAGCAGTAATTCATGGGATACTCTTACGAGCTCCCCAGAACTTCAATTATATTGTAAATCCACATATTGCCTGAACACCTGAACTAGACTTAAATAAAACAGATTCAATAAAGTGCTGCGTCCCTGTTCCCAGTGAAAATGTGTTCAGCATTATTTTGTCAAAAGAGCAAGACAGCTATAATTCCAGCTAGGAATAAATTTCTAGAGCAACAAACAAATTTTATGTGAAACAACAATACAGAAGCAGAAAGTTTCTTTTGTTAGACAAGGAACAAATGCTTCAAGGCCCAAAGGAATCACAAAGGATTAATTACTTCACTGATATTGTCTACTTGAAGTGGGCACTTCAACCAATCAGCAGTACTTATTATGACATCTAAGAAAAATTTAATGCCATCTTTCAGACTTATTCATTTTCACAAATCATACATTTACTGAAGCATTCTTTTCTTACCCATCATAGTAATGGAAACCTAATAGTTTTTTGAATGTTTCTCCTCAGTATAATGCCCATCATGTCCATACAAGTGAAGGCATCTAATAAAGCAACTGGATGCTACAAATGTAATTATTAAAGGATCAGAGATTCAAGGCACAGAGGCCAGACAAGCTGAACTATCCACAATATCTGTTTGTCTGCAATGTACATACAATACCTTTGTCAGCTAGCCAACCAGTTGCCTACGTGCATATTGAAATAGAAGATTTTTGTATTTCAAAGCCCTTTTGAAAGTACTCCTTTAATCCAGGTGGTAAGTAATGCTTCTCCTACTTCAGGGGTTTTAAAAGGATTTAGTTTTATGAGAGGACTAGGTATCACAGAATTGCTGACCACCAGAGTACTTGTATTGTGTTTATACAAATGTCTGCATACAACTGAATAATTAATCTGAACTCTTGCAGATTACAGAGGCCTAGGATTCAAAGACATCAAGAGGATGTTGCAACCTTGCTCAAAATACTCAAGAACAACTGGACGGATCCAGCAAGCAGTGATCAGGTAGCTGTCAGCCTGTGAAACTCGTCCTGAAATATGTTTCTTAGGAGCAGAGAGAAGACAGTTTCCAAATCTGCCTTGGGGAAAAAAAAAAAAAACACCAAACAAACAAACAAAAAAAAACCCCAGAGAAATGTCATAGTAATGCATCTACTAGAACTTTACATGGTTTTGGATTGCATCTGAAAGAAAAGGGTGCAGAGCTCTCAGGAAATAAAGTTAGAGTCAAACAAGACAGGTTTCTTTGGAACCATGCTAAGTGTTGCTCTAATGCCCTATTTTTGCTCTGAGAACTGCCCTTCTCCTCCCATAGTAAGCTCAATTTCTACAGGCATGATTAAAAAAACAGAACAAAGCAACTTCAGGAAAAGGAGCAGCAAAGAACGCAAGTCATGCTAAAACCAGCCCCAGGCCAGGTTGGTATTACTGCTGGCATAAGTCTGAGCCAAAGAACAAACACTGCTAATAGTAATTTGCAGAGTTTGTGGAAAGCGCCTGGTCATTGGCAAAGCAAAACGGTGCAAAAACCTAGAACTGATGTGGTAATCCATACATGCTGGGGCACAGCAATAAAATGTGCTGACAGGTACAACAGAGACTTACAAAAGTGTTTATTTTAAGAACACAGCTACAGATCACAACATGATAGATGAATACTTTTTTGCATAGCTTCATCAATAAACTGCATTTTATCAAATGCTTGACCAAAGGACCATTAAAAAGACATTACAAGCATAAGCACGACAAAGATATCTATAATACTTCAATAATACTTAAAGCAGTTCCTCTGCTCTAAGCTAGCCAAAGATCACCACGAGGAAGCCTAGCTCCTCAAAATTATCTGTGGAGAAGAGATGCACTCCTGTTATTTTGCTCTCAGCAGGTACAAACAAATCAGTCATTTCTGAAGACACAAATGCCCCTGTACTCTAACCAGGGGAGCACAGCAATTAAATCCTGTACAACGTACCAGAAAAGGTGGGAGAAGTGGGAAAATCAAACCAAAGTTTAATAAGATAGTACCCTCTCTTGGAATCAATACATGCAAACAAGTGACCAGTCTTTGCAAATTCCTGTTTACAACGTGCATCAGCAGTGCAGGGGAAAACTGAAAACACTAGTTTTTGCAAATGGGTGAATTTATCAGCAGACTTCTTCAGGGCTTCAGCAAGTCTGGAGTTTTCCCAGCTCTGTCTCAGAATTTGCAGGAATTCACATGGCATCTATATGTCCCTAGAAGTGCAGCAACTGATATTAGCGAAAGCCATTAGCAATTCTTCTGCTCCAAAAAGCTGCTATTTCACTCCTGACAGCTCCTGCTGTGCAAAAGCTACCTATACCAGCTTGTGCGCTATGAAAAAGTAAAGCTGGATTTGGGAGATTTCTGCTGTATTGGCCCACAGTATCAGTTGCAGACAACTAATTGGCTGGCTAGCACCAAATGACCTAGAACTTAGAGCTGTATCAGCTATAAACCTACACTGTTCAAAAGACCAGTGAAATAAAGAGTGCTAAAGATCATTTTGAAGTGGATTGGTGGAAAGAGAATTAGTAGGTCGTCTCAAGTTTACACCTAATTCCTTATTATAACTTACAGTACATCTAGTGGCCTTTATCCAAGAAGAAAGATACCATGTCTATTTATAAAATGCGGATATGTGTTATATTTCCTAGATTGTGTTAAGAATCTTTAATTACTGAAGAAACACAGCTTAAGCATCACAATTTATGTTTGCCAGTAGGAGGGGAGTGTAATGTCATCAAAAATACACATCAGTGCTGCTACGTCCCAGGTTACCAAAGGCTACTAAACCCTGGACGTAGAGATATATTTCTATCATTATAACTAATCATCTAAACTATCATTAGAATTTATGCTTCAGATGTTAAAAATTGCTAATGTTTCTGATCTTACTTCATTTACTTACTGGGGTTCCATTCAGCCCCGCATTTTCTTGAAGACCATGTTTCTATTCTTTGCAGCTTGCAATCTGAAAGCTGTTCTACAGGAAATTAGGTATATAAAACACTCTTCTTTCTCCACACTCAATTACTTTAAGGATTTGACAGATTATGAATCGTTTTATTAGTTTTTTATATTTATTGTATTTGATTATCTGTGCTGCTGCAGTACAAAGAATACCGTTTTAACACCTTTCTTGTCCTTCAGTGCTTCACCACTAGGAGGAGCTGTAAGGCGCCTTGTAAAGAGGTAGAACGCTCGGAAAATTTATCTTTGAACGCCCAAGTAGCGAGCATTCGCTCCAGACTCAGCCACTACTGGTAACAAACATTTCAGCCAACTGCTTACAGCAACATTTATATTCAGAATACTTAGCACGGCTGAAAATCAAAGGCTACAGTAGACTCTCGTCTCCTAAAATTACAATGCAATTTCTATTCTTTAAAAAAACTCCAACACTTTTGAGGTTACTAATATAAAGTGTTAGCTATTAATCCTAGCTTCCACTTCTTCTCCAAATGCAGGATGAGTGGAACCAACTGTTAGCACCGGGATTCATGTAGAGTCACATGCGTGTGGGCATGCAAACATCCCTTCTGCGCGGGAGGGGTGGTTTTATTTCAGGCAGGCAAGTCTAACACAAGCTGAAGCCCATACTAAACTGGATGAGTTGTCTCCAGAGAAGAAGGGAAAATAGATTAGCATATATTACATTCTAATGTCTTCTAAAAATTTAGTGTACACATTGTTTTTAAATCCCAGAGGGGAAATTAGTCAAGAATTTTGTTTGAAGCCTAGGGAATTTTATGTTATTTCCTGCTCAATTTTACAGCAGCTTTACTATTTAGCTGTAGAGATGTAAAAAACCAAGAGCATACTGTGAACACACTATTCAAAGCCATAGTCATAACAAATATTTTACAAGTTAACCATACTTTGAAATGCTGTAACTTTTTTCCTAACGCAGATTAATGACACATTTCTTCATGAAGTAGAAAAGCATGAGAAAATTACCACAATTCTTTCACCAATTAATAGGAAATAAGTATATAAATTAATTAATACCACTATATCATAGAATCATAGAATCCTATTTTCTGTGTTTCAGCATCTAGCCTTCTCTATCCTGAATGAGATACTTCAGTCATTTGCTGGTATTTCTTCTGTCCCGACCTCTCCTTCTCATTCTTTTTCCCCACAAGGTATGAGCAGCAGAAATCAGTTCACTCTTCAGGTCTGTTCATCCTTTTGGTTCTCTACTGCATGCTGCTGTCTACCAGCATGACAACGGGTGCTAGTGACCAGTATGATCTGGACACCCATTTGCTAGGAATTAGAAGCAAGCTTGACCTAATTCTATCATATGCCACTTTAGGACTGCATTTTACTTTGCAAAAGAAATTCCCGTTTCCAAACCTGACACGTTCATCAAATATATCATCCCAGGACATTCAGTCAACAATGAATTGTCATTTTAATTGCAGGAACTTTACAATTTTGTTTTCAGTGATATAATAAACAGAATAATTTGTAGCACTGAGATGTTTTACTAATAGCTTTCGTCACTTATGCTGAGGCCCTTATATGAATTGGAGCTATACATAAAAAAAAGCTGCTACCATGAATATAACTGCATACATCATGTAGTCTTTCAACAAACTAACACTCCATTTTCTTTGTGTATTGCCAAAATAAATCCAAAATCCACAACAGATATTTAGGCTCTCCAAAGATAAATCAGTTCAAATCTTCTGAGAGGCATGCTATGGCTCTGCACCATCCAAATAAATAATAGTCCAATATCAAGGCAAATACCTGGAAAACATTCTCCACACATGACTAAAAGCATGTTTTAGAGTCAGACAATGAAGGTATGCACTGTATATTGGAATAAGTACGCCACAATCCTTTCCTCAACCAAGCATTTCCACCACGACAAAGAGTAAAATTCTACTGACTTAGTGCAACAAGACTAAATGCTTTGTCAGGCATACTTTTCCCCTTTAAGAATGAGGCAAGGCTTATGGCTCACAGTGTTTATAGCACTGGTGGGATGCACAGATTGAGTACATATGTGCAGAAAGGAGGCATTTTGTTTTCCAGCAAACTTTACCTAGTTGTTTGAGAAACAGTCTTGCTTATTGGAACAAAACAGGCGATGTTAGACTGAAAAATGCTAACTTCCACTCCTGTCTATGTCAAATCCATTTCATGCAGCTTGGGCTTCCCTTTTGAGCAGAAGCAGTCTTGCCTTTCATTTCACCTACAACTCAAGGCCATTTACTGGTGATGCTCAGGTTCTCTCAATGAGAGGTACAGTGCCCCAACTTTGCACCAGTTCATTCTCTAATCAAGCTGGAGCCCAAGTTCTCACTCAATTCATAGTCCTGAGATCTTCCTGATTTCATTAGTGGTGATTCCACGCAACAGAAAGGAAAGTAGCAATGGAGAGTCAGTTCATTACCAAAAGGATAACTGCAGGTAAAAGCCTCAGTTTCCATTACAACTACTTCATGATTTAAAGGTTTTTGCCACAATTATAGCAGACAGGGATTTGCACCAAAACCAAAGTTTTCTAAAACATAATTGGGAAAAGGCATTTTCATAAACACTCCCCTCTAAGAAAAGCATCTCCACCATGTAGTTTAGGCTGTCTCAGATTATTATTGACTGAATTGATTTAAAACAACTGGTGACAAAGGGATAAGCCTGAGGTTGGGTGGGGAGGAGGGACAAGTGCAAGAGAATAAAGACTGAGAGGGTAATTTGAGAAAAGAAAAGAAGATAAAGGGATGAAAAACCTACAAGAAAAGAAATTACTTAAGAGAAAGTGAAGGGAGACTAGATTTTAAGTATCAAGATTTGAAAATTTTGACCAAGTATGGTAAATTTTTACTTGAATTCTCAAGTTACAGGATTCTTTAAAAGGGGCGGATTTTCCCTAGGAAAGTACTGCTAGTATTCTAACGATTAACAGATTCATTTATATGAGCTGCTTATCAACCCAATTTAAAAATTTTATAGTTTTAAAACAAATGAAAGCAATCAGTCAGATTAGTTACACAAAATACCTCATCGGTTCAGAGTAATGTACCCCCTAGAATCAAAGCATCTAGATAGAAGGTATACTTCAACTTAACCTCAACCCAGTTTGTACAGATGTGGAACAAAGATGCATAGAGACAGCTGTTTTAATTGCTATTCAGCACAAAGCTGATATTATCACAGAACTATCCATTATAACTCTAACTATCTATTCTAACCCAAATTTTGACCCTGAGTAAAAATAACATTTTAGCATCTCTATTCAAAATAACTATTTTCCTCCTCATATGCATATATCATTTAACATTTATCTGGACTGAATTAATTTGCCTTTCTATCATCCAGTCACTCAATATCATGATGTCCTTCTGCACATCTTTGCCATTGGCATGCATTGTTCCTACTGTGAATAACTCCTTCAGGACTTCCCAGGTCAGTGGATGAGGAAAGAGCACTGCATGTTATTTATCTTGACCACAGTAAGGCTTTTGACACTGTCTCCTCCAACATCCTCATACACAATGATAAAATACAGGCTATATAAGGGGACAGTGAAGTAGACTGAAAACCACCTGAACTTCTAGGCTCAAAGGGTTGTGATGAGCTGCATGAAGCCTCCCTGCAGGCCAGTCGCTAGCGGTGCATCCCCAAGATTGATACTGAGACCTGTACTGCTTAACCTGGATGACAACTTTGCAGATAATAGAGAACCATGAGGAATGGCTGATACCCTGGACGGCTGTTCTGCCAGTCAGAAGGACCTGGACAGGCTGGGACAATGGGCAGACAGGAATCTTACTAAGTTCAACAAGGTTCTGCGCCTGGGACCATGCACCAAAAGAGGCTGGAGGCTAAGTGGCTGGCATGCAGCTTTGCAGAAAAGGACTTGGGGAGCCATAGAAGTGCCCTTGTGGCAAAGGCAGCTAACAGCAACCTGGGCTGCTGTTGCCAGCAGGCTGAGGGAGATGATTCTTCCCCTCTGCTCAGCACAGGTGAGACGCTTTTGGAGCTTTGTGCTCAATTATGGACTCCCCAGTAGAAGAGTGACATGGACATGCTGGAGAGGGTCCACTGCCCAAGATTAATAAGAGATTGGGACACTGGGCATATAAAGAGAGGCTGGGAGATTATGGAGAAGAGAAGCCTCAGGGAGATCTTATCAAAGTGTGTAAATACCCGATGGAGGATGTAACGATGATAGAGCCAGGCCCTTCTCAGTGCTGCCCAGTGACAGGACAAGTGGCAATGGAGACAAACTGAAATACAGGAAATCTCATTTAAACATAAGAAAAAACTTTTTTATGTAACAGTGGTCAAACAGTGTCACACGTTGCCCAGCGAGGTTATGGAGTCTCCATCCTTGGAGATATTCAAAACCCAAATTGGATATGATCCTGAGCAACTTACTTTAAATTTATCCTGCTTTGAGCTGGGCACTCAGAATAGATGATCTCCAGAGGTGCCTTCCAAACTTAATTCTATGACTCTTTAGAAAAAATATGCCAAAAGAATAGATCATATATATATCTATGTCCTTACAAATTCTATTTTTTTTTAATAATATCTATCAATCGCACATAATTAAGAGGTCTTTTTAGTATATACTGACTAAAATTGCATTTCAAAACTAAACTTGCCTTAAACCCAAAAGAAAATGCAAAAAATTACAAAGAAAAAAAAAGTTATGTATTAGGGTAGCTTCCAAGAAAATCATCAACACACAAAAAAATATAAATCACTAGCTCACATTTAAAGAGGGGTGACCAACATCTGGCACTGAGCTTTGCAAGCTGTTCAAGCACAGCTCCTGATATGGACCTACATCATACCCTTGTCAACAGGCTTGTGATGTCCTGCAGTCTGCTAGATCATCTGAGCGCTGGGCTGTGGGAGGAAGTGAATTAACAGAAGTCTTCACTGGATCCTAGCTGCCTGCCCTACTTACCTCCAACACAGTTGTGATTTACTGCTAAAATTCCTTCTTTCCCTAGCTTGCCACTACCTGTCTTCTAGCTCTTAGATCCTTGAAGATTTTGATACATGAGTATATTCATGGGAAGATCAATTATCCCTCTATAAGAGGGTCGTTCTTATGCTTTTGAATAAATATATAGAAAATATTGATATTAATCAACAAGAATGAGAGAACATAATTGCAAAACAGCACTTAAATAAGCCTATACCAAGGCTGCTATGCTGCCAGCACACATGTACTTTATTTTGTTCAGCTGAATAGTCCCACTGAGATCAGCAAAAATAGAAAGCATGTTACAGTTTCATACTTTACAAAATTGATGACTTAGGAAAATTAATCAATTGGAAATTATGAGCTATACAGCACAATTACAATCAAAAGGAAAGACTGGTGTCTTCCAATGAAAAAGACTTAACCAAGATCTAGTGGCAATTTTAATTTTTTTAATGAATACGGAAATCCTTACCTGGAAGGAAAACAAATAACAGTTGTCTTGACTTGAGCTTGCAACCCAGGCCAAATCTGAACCAGCTATTACTGCCTGACGACTTGTTGCCATGGCCTCCAGCCAGCCCAGCTGTGGCTAATTTAATTTGTCACAGGTGCAGCAGTAATCAGCCAGCAGGAGCCAGGGCAGTAGCCACAGGCATCCTGCAGAAACCAGCCACTCACTGCAGGCAGGGAGCTTGAGGAAGTCAGGGCTGAGAGGACAGCTCAAAACACATTTGCAGCTCCCTGAAGATACAAAGTTGCCTGGTTCTCTTTTCCATCTGCTCTATGCTAATTCAATTGCCATTAAAATCAGTGTAAGAGGACGGCCTGTACACGATTTAAGTGCTATGCAAACTGCAGAATGCTTAGTAAAGCAACACTTAAATAAATTTAAGGCTCTTTTGTAAGAGATATAAGCTTGAAGCTAAGCCTCTCAAGGCCTGGCTGAGTACTTTCACCTGTAGGTAATGTGTATAACATGGGCAAACCCTACTTTTCTTGCCCCGACCCTTTCCCTGCCATTTCCTTCAAGAACAAGCTCTGTAAAATTGTCTCAAGAACTGAAGATGGGTACATCCCCTTGGGGGAATCCTATGCACGCCACCCCTCATTGGAAGGTCATCCTGTCTGCAACCTTGTGTCAGCTCCCGAGAGAAATGGGACTGAAAGCATTCCCCTAAGTTTAGTAATTCATGCTGGTGAGCTTTAGGCAGCTCCATAACAGCAGCTAAATTGTAACGTAATGCTTCTGAGGTCTTTTTCTCTTGTACAAGTGCATGGGAAATTAAAGGTTGGACAACAGTAGGAGGCACTTCAATCCTTTTGAGGTATAGATCTCTTAAAATGAAAGCAAGTTATGTGCCATTTTTGGATGCTGAACCTATCAGCAGGTACGTAGACTTGTATGCCACTGTGACTGTGGTTGTAGATGCTTTTCTGAGAATGTTTTAGAAGATCAGGGGCTAGAATTTATTTTGTTGGGTTTTTTATTTTTCCATCTAGTTAAAAATTTGTGACAGCTCAGGCATATCTACCACCACTTCCTCAGAACCATTGTTTTATTAACCTTCCCTAGTATCATCACCAGAGTACCTCAGAATGGATCCAGTTCTCAATATAAAATAAACTGAGACTACAAAAATTATAAAATATAAGCATTTTAATACTCTATTTTGTACCTGACAAATATGAGCCACCTGACATGCTGAGACTATTGCCTGCTCCTTTGACCAGTGTCACTGCTATGTCTCGTCTCTCTTATTTGTATTTGTACATTGTCTCTTTATTCACAGTCTTACAAGACACTGTAAAACTTACTTGTTTTGACATGGAATGTCTTCTTGTGTCTGTAAAAACCTACCACTATGGGGAGCAAGCCTATGACTTGTGCTGCCACAAGACAACCATTAAACAACGAAGAAACAAAACTTGGGCTTAACAACCATCCGAAACAGATGAATGCTCTGCATAGTCCCCTTGAGAAATTCAGAGCTGTTTTGTGCTAAATGCAAACTAAACTATGCATATGTATTGATCATAAGGGATGATTTAAGCATGCACCTGAATAAATCAAGGAGTAATTAAAAATCACCTAAATCCTAAGATGTAAAAAAAGTATGAGCACTGTCATCTGAAAATGCCAGCTGGAATGCAGTCCTCGTTTGAAAAAAAAAATAAATCCAAAAAAAAAATCGAAAAAATAATAAATGAACCAGAAATTTACTACCATTCAAGACCATTGCTAAGTAATAAATAGCAAACTGGCTGGATTCCAGTAAGCTGCTCTGTGGTGCACAAGCCCAAAACATTCTCACAAATATTCTTTCTGAAAAAAATCCAAAATAACTCACACTACTAATTATTATTTTTAAAGACGTCGTTTGTGATTCCTTTGGCTGTCTAGTTTCATGAAAAACATTTCTGCAAGAAAGCAGGAGAGATGCTATCAAGGAAGGTGAATGTCCTGGTGATATCCTGGTGTAGACAAAAGCAGAGAGAGATTAAAGGTTGCGGAGGTGCAATGCAGGTATCAACGAACAATCATCAGAGCACAGCATGAAACCTGTTTACTGAAGTGACATTATTTTATAGTTTATTTAAAAGTTTGGCGTTTTGATGTTGATTAACTGTTTGAACATATTATCCAAGCCTTATGTCAGGAAAGGTGAGAACTGCAGGAAAGCACTGTAACAGATCTGGATGAGTAACTGTCCACCAGATTTGAGGGCAGAAAAGAGGATAATGGCATACACTAAAGATCAGAGCAACACAGACACATTTTGCTAGATTGCAAAGTTGCAGCTTGAAAGAACGCCAACTGTTAAACTTTGTGAGGAGACACTGTGATTACCTATGACCTACTAAAAACTAATACAGAGAGAGAGGGAAAGGGATCTGCCCTCCCTCAAATGAGAAGGACATTACTATCTTAAAGAGATCCACAAGGGAAGTTTTGAGATTAATTTTGCCTTTACTGGAACAGAATTGCCCTAGATGAAGAAAAGCAGATCAGAAATCCCCCCTTAGCAAAAGGATATATTAAGTTTGTGCCGAAGTATTTTGGGAACATGCAGACAAAAACCATGTTGAATTAGTTACGAGCCTAATTGAGACCATTCTGAAAAAAACTCTGTCCTTGGTAAGTAAACCAGTCCTGCTCAACAGGCAGCCTGCAAAGCAAATTACACACTGAGCAGCCAAAAGGCAGCACATACATCCTGCAGTCACTGGGCCAAACTGGGATTGCTGAAGTGCTGGAGTTGTAGGCAGTGCAGTCCAACACTGGTAAACCCAAGTCTTAAATAGTTTAACTGCTCTATGTTTATGCTGCCCTGAGTTCAGCAGCTTGGTAGGAGTCATCAGAGAGTTGATACCTTTTTCACTAATATTCATGTTAACAAAGCCAGGCAGAGATCTACCCCAGTTAGACTATGTTCACCCTGTGGAAAGTGAGATATACTAACCTCATGAAGTAACTAAGTCTTACTAGACATAGGGATGTAATCCAAATATAAATGTTTCAGCAATCATGCCATCTTGAATAGTGACTATGGTCTGAGCTGCATGAGCTCCACTGTTTTTGTGGAAAGAGTAAATCAAAACGGGAAACTGGTCCAGCTGATGGGTTTCATTGGGCAAGTTGTTTTTTAACCGCATCAGTTCTCTGATCTGGTTCACTGAATGCTCACACAGATACTGGTGTTGGCACAGCACAACAGGCTATGCAAGGGTGAATACAAACAAGCAGAGATTGCTGGCACATATGATACATCATGGCCCAGAGAATCCCACACATGAGAAAAGTGTTTACTATGACAATTGTTTGATAGAGGGTGAAGGGCATGACGCAGTCCTTTGCTTTCTGGGACCACTAATAGTTTCACTTCCTCTGTCAGCCAAGAAAATATGCAGGGACTTAATATCTTCCCTTACCCCTCTGTCAACTTTGGTTTTAACATGTTAATAGATGCACATTACTGTTGCTTTATAACTCACTTCCCTAGAGGAGCAAGCTAACAGCCCCATTTATACCTACTTATAGAGATACTTTCTGCTATATGTGAGTAAAACGTATTAGCAGTATAATCAGCCCAAGACAGAAAGCATAGCAAATCCCTTGGAGGCTATGACAGAAAGTGAAACAAATCCCTCAGAGGCAATGGGTTAATGCTTTCATGTCATAAGCTGACGTAACAAAGCACTGCTGCTGAAAGAAGCAATCCTACGGCCTGTCAGGCTCCCTTACATCTCTCTCCTTGGCACCGTCACGAGCATGCATTCAGCTGTGTGATGAAAAGGATCAAGGGTTTGATCTGGGTCACAATTCACCTTTATTCATTTACTTACTTGGTTTTGCCCGGTTAATTGTAACTCAGATCAATTCCCTGAACCGGTTCAATGCTTGGCCATGAAAACAGCCGTGTCAGCAGAAAAGATGGCACGGGAGTGAATTGGGAGGGACTGGGGAAAATAGACTGCTCCTTTCAGAAGCAGTGTTTGCTTATGCTGGCTTAAAGTTTAAACTGTGAAATGGTGGCCCCAAATACTTTTATTTTTTTTAAGTGAAAGTACAAAAAGTAGGAGCACCAGTTCTTTGGCAAAAGAGTCTGATGAGCCCACAGCCACCACCTGCATCATTTAATGGTTCAGGAAACTAAAAAGGACTCCAGCTTAGGAAGATTTCAATTCCTTTAATTAACAACAATTCTGTTGTTAGTTGATTCATATGTAAAATAAGACTCCTGTAACCACATCTTCTGATTGAACTCCTGCCAATAATGTTTCTTTCCAGGTGCTCTTAGTGTGAAAAACCAATGCAACCCAACATACCACTTTAGATGCATTCAAACAGTACTTTCTCATTTCCTACATTTTGCAAATTATTTTTAACTGGATATCTTGTCAGCCCTGGCAAAGAGGATACGATATGTAACCTTTCACATGTAATTGTAACACTTCAGAACAGCAGGGTGAGAATGTACACATTCCATAGGGGTTGTGCACATAATATGTACACATAAGAGGGGTTGCAAATCTACAACATATTTTAAAACATAGGTCTTTTGAAAGCTAAATATAAAGATTTGGTGGTTAGCAGGTAATCCTCTATACAATCTCTTTGGAATTGTTTTGTTATTTCCTCAAAGAAAAAATATTATTTGTAATTGCACTCTTGTATCTATTCTGGTGAAACATCTTAATAATAATATTCCTATGCATTTAAATGTTCAGTCAATACACTGAGCAACCTGCTGAAGAAAGTATAGCAATTTCTGAACACCAACACACTAGTTACAAGTGTTATAAGCCTCAAAACAAGATTACCAAATAGTTTATTTAAACATGCAATAGTGACTTGTAAGAGCAGGTTAGTGCTGGTGATAAGAAGCACAAAAGTTATTATGACTGCAGAGTATATAGCCTTCTCCTGTCTCTTAATACTGGAAGCAAATGGTGAATACTGAAGTAAATAGGAATCTTCCCTTGTTCTAAGGAGAACTGCACTAGACCCTGCACAACATCTCCTGTAGCTGTATTGTAAAGGGATCAGAAAGATTACACAGTGAAATACTGAGAGAAAATATTGAGACACAGTACAGCACATAGAGAGGAGAACTAAGCAATAAAAATACCTGACAGCTAACTTTATAGCACACTTGAGGCAAGTCCTTCAATAGTGGCAAAGTGCCTAAATAATTACAGTGCTTTCCAGACATGAGGCTTGGCCCTTCAGATCCTCGTTTGTGAAAATATTTCGGTGAGGTAGGCCAAAACTTGTAGTCCAGCTCCTACGATCTTAATAAAAATGATATGTGTTGTCCAACTGAATGCTGAGAGTTTTAGAAAGATTCACAATTCAAGATAGAAGAGATTACGTTTTTACTAGACGAGGATAATCTGCAGTTGGATGGGGTAAATTAATTTGCATTTGTGGTAAAAGAACTGCAATGATTTGGAGTAGCAAGGATGCTTTTGGATGGAACATTATTGCAGAAAGCGAGATGACACAGACAGCTCAAGGTGTGCACCAGTTGGTCAGTGGAGGTGATTAATGAGAATTGTGAACTAAGAACTTGGTATTTTAGATCCAGACTAAGAACAATGATGCAAAAAGGCTATTCCTCCAGAATTGCCTGAGAATGAACCAGCAACCCAGCCAAGAAAAGTGGAGTAGAGCACTGTATAATCAGTTAGCTCCTGATTAGAGTTCATGTTTATATTGCTCTGTAGATAAAAATCACTGCTTAAGTAAATGTGTCCAAGTCTAATTTCTTCTTGGGTGTTCGGAAATAAGCATATCTTTCATGCTCAGGTAAGCAGATGGTCTACATAACCAGAGGTTTCCAAAACCAGGCTTCCAAAGGCATCAGTGATCAATGCATTTTGCTAACATTGTAGTTTCTTAGGCTGTTTCATACACTGCAGCAAAGCATGAAAACCTCTTTCCCACGTGTATGAAATGGTTTGTCATCATCAATGGAAAAAACATAATAATATCATCACACAAATAAGTCCTGCAGGATTTATTGAACTGATTTTCAAGGGGAAGGTGAACAAATCATCAAGATAACTTTCTGTTAAATATGTATTAAAGTTCCCTGTAGTGATAATGCAAAATCATTTGCCATGGAAATCAAATTCTGAATAATAAAGTACCCGACACATCTGCTTCCTGGATAAACAATTTCTGTCAAAGAGAGAACAGCTGCCTTGTCATGGTAAAGGATGACAAATATTCAACTTCTTAATACCAACTTCAGCTCAGTGACATTACAGAAAGCATCTTTCAGAAAATCTATGGGAAAATCTGGCAAATACCTGACATAAAGACTTCAGAAATTATTGCAAAGATGCAAGAATTATCATTATGGCAAAAAAAAAAGATGATTGTGCTGGTCAGATTGTGGAGTATTTTGCAATCTTGAAGAAAACAGAGATGCAGATGATACAGCGATCGCCTTGATGTATCAGAATCAGGTCCCATGATATCAGCACCATTCCTCCCTTCCATTGTGAAGTTACGCAAAATACATTTTGCTCAGGTTTGCATCAGCATGTCAAAGAACCTGCAATTATGTTGAAACACATAGCACTTAGGTATAGATTACAACAGCCAAACCACTCATTCTGCAACCAAAACATCAGGATTCAGTGGTCTGAAAACTTATTATGTGATTTGTGTTTCATAATAAGGGCACAATAGTTCCTCTAGCATATACATAGCTTATAATTACTATGACAGAACATACATGGTAAAATGCACACATGCACATATACAAAGGGCCAGAACAAAAGTGTGTACGTTAAGCCACATTTAAATCCTATCCTGTGAGGTATGTGACTTTGCTGCCCCAAGATCCCACTTCCAGTAGTAAGAATACATTGCAAAGAAGAAACAGTTAAAAGCATGATATGAAAATAAGTAATATTACGTATGTAAGGAAAGGTAACAACACCAATAGAACAGAAAGATGTTTATGTGACATGCTATTCACAAAATGCTTTTTTAATATTTTAGCTTACCTGAGCAGTCAGGTGAGTGCTAAGTAGCTAAGTAGTTGAAAGGAAGACAGAAGAAGAGAGAGAGAAGAAAAAAGAAAGGAGGACAACTGGAGGTATAGGTTTCTAAAGACAGACACATACACTAAATTGTACTCTTGTAGGCACAATACATGAGTTGTGATATGTATTTTAGAGAGGTGATGAGAAAAAAAAATCACTGCAGTTACTATTTCTCTATGACCCTCTCCAGTGAGCACTGAATACTGCTGGTGTCTGTATTTCATTCTATAGCATACAATCTATCTTTGACTGAACACAGAGATGCCTTTTTGCTGTCTTCAGGTAAAATTGGAAAATATTCATTCATTCTCACAAGTTCCAATGTGACTTTATTAAGAAGGCAGACCTATTTAAACTGACATACATTTAATAGAAAGAAATAAAGAAAAATAAAATTTAAGATATTTAATCTCAGATATTCAACAGCAAAAGCTTTCTGAAAGTGTGATTTGGTGAGAAGGAAGCTCCCAAATAAAGCACAGCTGCTGTGCTTTGTATTCACCTGCACAGAAGCAGTAGAAAACATACTGCAAGAGACTATTTTGCCTTGGAACTGAAATGGGTAAGCCGGGTCTAATGGGTCTCTTTCATTACTGTTAGTTATCTTCAACTAAGCACATATATAAGAAGCTTTTATGTTTTTAAGTAGGTAATAATTTAAAGGCAAAGAGTATTCAGGAGAAGTACACTTTTTTCCCCTCCTTGTGTAGCTTCTAGACTGTAGCACAAAACGTGAAGGAAAGAATATGAGAATTTTATACAAGGATAAAAATGCAGCCACGAAAACCCCTTCATCTTACCATTAACAATAAAATGCTAGAGAGGGCGCTGTCATTAGGGACTTGTTTGTCAAACAATAAATCTGAAGAAACTTACCAAATGAGTTCTCTAGGGAGTCCTCTCTAGACTCATTACACTAGTGCTAACAATACTACTACAGTAAACTTTCAACTGATGTTCATTATGTTACATTTCTGCAATGATTTTTCTGGCCTTTTCAAGCTACAAGACTAAAACTGTTGTGTGCATAAGCTTTCAGTAAAAAAAAAAGTGTTATAATTTGACAAAACAAATGCTAGCATTTGAAAGCCAAATTCTCCTCTTTCTTATTCACAGAAGGCCTCACTCCTATATCTCAGAGCAAAATTTAGCCCATAGTTTGGTTTTATGCATTCAAAACACCGTGTCTAACAAGACACATACTTAAAAGCCATGAATTTTGCTTGATTATGGCTAAGTAAGGACAATACATTTGCAACCACAAATAGCATTTACTACGATACTTTCCAGAATGTGTTTTCAAAGTTTTCTACAAATATGAATTAATTTCACCTCACAGCCCTGGGTGGAAATTGCCAGAGAGGCTAAACCACAAATAAATACCTATTTTAAATAGGTAAACTAGAGGTGCAAAGCAGTAAGGTTGTGTCTCAAACTGAGAAATGCTAGGCTTTTGGAACTGTTATCATATTTAAAATTCAAGGTGTATCAAGTTCAAAGAAGAACAGCTGTACCTGAAATTTGAGGCTATGTTAGAGAAAGTCAGGTATGTGCGATTTGACCAGGGTCACACATCATCACCTTGGCAGTATGAGGAAAAAAAAGTGCCATCCTAATTGCTACTCCTGTTTATTAACATCCTAGATTAATGCTCTAACAGTTAGGTACACTTTTGGAAAACTGTAATCAAACATTTAAGAAAGAAGAACCTCACAGTTCATTAATGGCTTGGAAACATTTGTCCTTGACGGATAACTCAAAGTCTTAAATGCACTTACTTTTGGAGAGGGGCAAAAAGGGGGGGGGGGGGGGAAACAACAACAACAAAAAAAAGCAAAGAAAAAATCCCAACCCAGGACTAAAAGGTGATTTTATTGGATGTGTTTTGACTGGAGACTGACAGAGCCGAGTACCTGAATCGTAAAGATCTTCCCAGCACGCGACTGAACACAGAAACATCTTTCACAGAGCAGATAATGTTGGCAAGGAAAAATTAAATATACTCTCGGAAATGAAGCTAAAAGAGCAAAAGCTTAGCAATATATAACACTGTCTTTTAAGTTAGACGGGGCAGCTGCTAGCGTTTATTCCACCTTTGCAGGGTGCCAACCCTACCGAAGTACAGACACGGGGCTGCCCAGCAGCCCCCCGGGTGGTTCCTATGGAAAAATGACGACTCAAACATTTTTAAGAGCTACCCAGCATGAAAAAATAGAAAGATAATACAAGTAATGGCCCTAATTAATAACTAGATCTATGCTACAAGGCACTTTTCGGGGGGTGGGGGGGCTGAGCCGAGTCCATCACTTCTGCCCACGGAGGAGTTCTGGTTTCAATGGCCGTTCACGGTCCGTCAGGTCGCTCTGGCGACTTCGGCTGCCCGCCCGGTTTGCACAACCGCCCGTGTAATTTCTGACCCCGCAGTGCGTTTTTTGGCGGCACGGCTCGGGAGCGCTGCCACACAGCTCTGCCTGCTCGCTCGTCGTCGCGGGAGCGCGGACCCGCCACCCGGCCTCTCCCGACCCCGTAGGCCCACACCGCCGCCTCACGGCTCCCGCCGGAACCCTCCCCAGCCCCACCGCTGCCCCTCAGCGGCTCCCGACGAAGCCACCGCCCGCAGCCCGGCCTTCCCACAGCGCTAGAGACAGTGCCCACCCCCAGGGAGCGAGTGGGCGGCCGCCATCTCCTCACTTGAGGGCGCGGTGGCTCCAGCGGGGCGGGGTTTGCCGTCTCCTCCTCCTCCCGCCCTCACTCTCCCTTGTCATGGCGGCCCCGGCCCTGACCTTCGTCCGGAGGTTGTGCTGGCGGCCGCTCTGCGATATAAGGTGAGCCCCCCATCGTCCTCGTACTGTCCTAGCGGCCGGCGGCTCCGGTGCCGTCCTATCCCGGGTAAGGGACCGCTCTGCGAACCGCTGTCTCCCCACCGCGGTGAGTGGCCGGTAGCGGGGCCGGGACGGCCTTCCCCCCTCCCACCGCCCCGCTCCTCCGGCGGGGCCCCCTCGCAGGTGTCGGGGGAGGCCGGGGGCAGGCGGCGGCGGCGGCGGCGGGGCCGAGGGTGTAAGCGGCGGGAGAGCCGGCCGCTGCCTCAGTCCTGGGCAGCCGCATCTCCCTCCTGCCGGGGCCCGGCGTGGAAACCGGGTGCCCTCCTGGCTGTGCTGCTCGGTGTTAGCAGTCTCAGCTGTCTCTGCACGGTCCCACACTTGTGGGGTTAATGGGCAGGACGAGACATTGCTTTCATCTGAAGACGCAGGAGAGCGCTTTCTTCTTAGGAGAGGGGCCCTTCCAGCCATACCGCCTGCCTTTGGGGTGACTGAACGTGCTGTGGATGTGGGAGACCTGCAGTTGATGCCCTCCTCAAACAGGGCCTACACCCTCCTGTTTCTATCTCCTGGGGCAAAGGTTTAACCACTGAAGGAATTGTTGGTTAGGCTGGGGGTAAGGCATCTGAAACCCTACCGAAATACAGAGAAGAAAGTGTAATTCTATGTTTTCCTGTTTGTTCTCCCCCTCCTTTCACCCCCCCACCCCATCAGTCCATCAAAAACAACCTTAATTTTGTGTTCAACTAATTAAGGCTTCTTCCTAGGGCTACTCTGGCTTTCTAAATAGCGATCGATATAGTATCTCCTGCCGTTTGCCTTTATTATGTACTGCTTTTAAGCTGTTTCTAAGTAAAAGTGCCACATGCTGTAGTGCGCACTGTGGCAGCCGTGCACCTTCAGCGGTAGTTGGGCTGTGGGAAGCAGAAAGGAATTGCAGGAGTGACGCTTTGCTTTTATTGAAAAGGGTTAAATTGGAAATTGCACTGTAAAATTGCTTGTGTACGAGTAAGAATCGTGGAAGATGCCAATTTGTAGAATCTCTTCTTCCTATCAAATATAGCCTAATAAATACACAGTTCAAGAAAAGTAAGCATTTGGTGTGTTGAGTATACTCGGTAAGCAAGTTCCTAAATAGAATAGTGAAGCAGACCTCATTATACTAGTAGATTAAGGACCTGTGATACTCTGATTGTTAACAACATGCAAATTTGACTGTTATAATGCACACTTTCATAAATGAAATGCTTTTACTCGAGTATCTCTGTTAGGCATGAGTGCATCTTGACCAGAAAACTGTAGTCATTTATGCATTAAATTGTAGTATTTTTCTCACAAGGGTTTGTGAGAAATTATTTGAAGTACTTACACGTATAGAGAACATGAATTGTGTGATCAGCCTGACTTCTGCCCTCATTTAAAAAAAAAAAAAACTCTGTAGGCAACCTTTCTATGGGTAAATAATTTAATATAGCTAAGTTGTTACAATGAGAGGGAGGGAAAGCAATTCTAAATTGGAAGACACGTAGAAGACTGGCCTGCTGGACATCATTAGGCTAGTGGAGTCAGAAGTATTTGAAACGGCAAGATTATGTGAAATAAAGTCATAAATCAATATTAATAATGGGATAATGGTTGTAGTATATAATCAGATGTAATATAGGAAAATGGTGCAAGTTTTTTCCAGTGGCTCAACGCTGAGAGGTGGGCTTTATTTTCTGTATCAGCAGTATACAAGCAGAATTGTATCAAAGACACTGGCAGCCTTGCTGCACCAATGAATTTAGGGAGGTTTTTTGCAGTCTAAACTTGGAAAAAAGAGGAATGTCCTTGGAGTACTGAGGGAGGAAGACTCGTACAAATATAAGGACAAAATGCAACAATTCCTCTTACTTTGTTTTGATTTATTTTTTTTTCCCCCCTAAGCAGGACATTTCTAATCCTTTCAGACATGGAGCTGTGAGTTCCGCAGGCTCTTCTCCCATATGCCTGCTTCTTGTCCTGCCCTGTTGCAACATGTAATTTCTCCAAATTTTAATTTGCCTGAGGAGGGACAAGCTGACACAAGTCCACGTTCAGAAGAGTCTTACTGGGACTGTAGCCATTCAACAGTCTTTGCATTCAGCTGTTTGAGATAAGAGCCACCACAGGTCTGCTGCTATGAGGCAGGCTGTATCTGTGTTCATGGCAGGCATTCAAGGGCCCACTGGGAGGTAGGACACTTGCGGCTGGGAAACCTGCATCCGTGCTATTCTTGTTTTGAGGGTTTTCTTCAGGCTGGTTGTAGTATGATCATAGCACTAAAGGCCTATCAGTGGCTGGAGGACATGTCCCAATTTGATGTAATCTGGAAGGGATCTCACTCGTATGTGCCAAGACAGCTCTGCAGCACAAACCAGGAGAATAGAGTTAGCATCATGTTAGAGCCTTGATCCAAGAGCATTCTCCTGGTCCAAACTAAGACAGTAACATAGTCACACCATAACATCCTAGTTGGTACAGTTATCTCAGCAACTTTAAAGGTCAGATCTTATCAAAGACCGATCTTTCCATGAGCTACTCTTATTTCTCAGCAGCTCTGAAGAACCTTTTTCAGAGGACCACTATTAAATGCTGGTCTTTAATAGTGGATTGAAAAATGGTTAACTTTCTGTTAAGCTGTTGGCTTGTCCTTGCTTATGTGACCTCGTTGGTCTTTGCCCATGCCTGGAAGAGTTCCTGCTTACAGTAAGTCTGTCTTTACTACAGTATCTGCTCTTCAGCTTGGGAGGCAGCACCCTTAAAGGTTCAAGTTCACTTCCATTCTGACTCTTGAGCAGAGTCCCGAATCTCATCTTGGCTTCCCTGCATCATCTTCTGACAAGACATCTGCATGTTTACAGCCCACCCACATGGCAGGAGTGTCATGGTTTGGGCTGTTGCTGTTAAGTCCCAGCGCAATATGTAACAGCCTTTATTCAGTCTCCACAGCCCTTTTTATGTTTCTATCTGGGAATTAATTGAACCTGCTCCCTGCATTGCTTATCCTTTACTTGGTAGTGCACTTGCATTCTTTGGTCATTGTAACAAGGGCCCTTTGATACATTTATGGCAAAGCAGGACATTATAACCCTTGCATCTCCTTTTCCTGTCTCTGCAGCTCTTATGTCTCTTTTCTGCCTTCCCTCCCACTAAGCCAGTAAGATGTAAGGTCTTGGGAAAGGACCCAGTATGTTTGTCTTTGCCCTGGAACTGCGAGCTTTAGGAGGAAACTCCTCTGTTGAGGGTGGAGGAAGAACTGATCTTTTGCAGCTGAGAGATTATTTCTGGCTTCAAATGGCTGTTGTGGGGCCTCTCTCAATGAGAAGAGGCTCGGTATTCCAGGTCATTCCCTGGAAATGCTTCTTCATTGCTGTTAATGGTCTATCAACTGCATCATGGGTTTTTGTTTGCTAGTTTTTAATATGTGAGAAGGATGGAAACACAGTCTTCGACTGCCACAGGTATGCAATAAAGTTTTCTTCATTTGAGGGTAATTGCCGTCAACACACCCAGAGTGCATGTAAGCTTGGAAAACGTCTTTGAGGCTACGGTCATTCTGGAGATGACCAGTAAGTTTAGTGGTATCCCTTCTTCTGCCCTGTTTCTTTCATCCAGGGTTGGCCATGAGGAGTTAATCGGCCTCAGAGGGAGTCTGCCTTGTATCCCTGGAGTGGGAAACGTCTAGTCCTTTCTGTCAATGCTATTCAGATACCTGTGGTTTGATACAGACATAGAAATTTTAGTAGCTTTGTTCTGATGTTCTCAAGATGGCAGAGCAACAAGGACACTGTTGCCTCTTCACTTCTCACCCACTTTTCCGCTGCCAGGCACTATTTCTGTATTTCGGCAGCTGCTTTCCTTCTCTCTCCTACCGTCTGCTCTCACCCCCAATCCAATCCCCTTTTACAAGGAGGAGGACTGGATTTTTGTAGTGTTGCTCTGAAATAATAAATCAGGCTATATTCTTAAAAACCGTGTGTGCTAAACTCTTCTTTGGGTCTGTACCAAAAACTGCTGGTGCTGGTAGAAGTTGCTTTTATGCCTGAAACTTTTGCCCAGATGTTAGGTCTTGCCTGAGTTGGATATGGTTTCCCTCCTGACCTGTGGCAGAGGCAGCTGGTGTCTTGCAGCCTCCTGAACATCCGCCCACCAACTTCCCCACCCGCTAGCAGTTGGGTGGGAATGCATCCTGGCATGTTTGCATAGGGAATGTGTCCATGTACAGTGCTGTGTTCTATCCGCAGCACAAAACGGATACCCTGATCCTACTCGAGAGATGCCCTGTGGAGTATGCTTTTTACTCCCTGGTGCTGTCTTACAAGGGTTCTTGTGTTTTAGTTTCCAAGCCTAAGTCATATCTCTTGGTGCTGTCTCAGGCTGAACTAGCTTGCCTTGCTCAGCTGTTTGCTATTCTCTATCAGCCAGCCAACATTTTTTTTTTTTTTTCTGTGACAGATTTCTGTTTATCTTGGCCTTACGCTGGATTCTGTAGGTCTCAGGTACTCTGCTTCTCCTGCTCAGATAACTGTGCTTGTCTTTTCAAACTTCCCTTCGGTGGGTCAGGCCTCTAGTTCTAGTTGATGCTTGTGAACCAAGTTGTCTTGCCCAACCTTTGACTAACCATGGACCACAGATCCTTGCCTGACCGCCAGAAGAGCAAGCAGAGCACATAACTGCCTTGATTTTAAACCTCCTCTCCCTCCGCCCCGCCCCCCCCCCCCCCCCCCCCCAGCTTAGTCTTTTCTGTTTTGGAGATCAATAAAAAGTTTAGAGAGCTCATCATATTTCCCTTACCTTTAAGCAGTGATAGTTGTCTCTTTATCTATATTAAAAAATAAATAATTAAAAGACACCTTTCCTTTCTTGAAACCTTGCCCAGTTTAACTTCTGCGGTAACTTTTTGCAAAATACTGGTAAAATCAGCTTCCCCAAATCTTAAGACTCTAAGGCACTTTCAGAAAGGGTCTTCATACCACTGATGAATCTTGAATTTCTCTTTTAAGGGCTGGCATTTTGAAACAAAGCCATTAGAGTAAACTCATCTGCTGTCTTTTGAATACTGAACCTAACTAGACAATGGAAGATGAACAGTTAGATCTCTTAATGGGAGGCTCTTTCTGCAAACACTAACGTTAATTGCATGAGTTACTACATCTTGTTTTCACATGCTGGTTTACCAATACGACTTAAAGGACAAAAGGTATTGGTGAAATGATCGAACAGTTGTCTGAAAAAACATTTTAATAAACTTAAGTCCTTATTTAGGCACTCTCTTAAACTGTTTTGAACAGAAATACACACAGCAGTTAAAATCAACAAAATGAAATCTGGAGCAGCAAGCTCGCTAACTGTATGTAATTGAGCTGGATTTGACAGTTCACAGTTAATATCAAGCTGAGGTGTCTGGAAGTCTTGAAGATGGATTGGCTTGGAACACAGCTTTCTGTTGTAGTTAATTTGCTTTGTAGCAGCTGTTCATTGAAGTCAGTGTGACCTTGTCAGCTTCATCTGCTTAAGTCAGTCATTGCTGGGTGGTTTTGTAGCAGCTTTGCTGCAGAGTTCAAAAGAATCTGATAATGTGAATGCAAATAAGCTGGTGGTTAACCATACTTTTTTTCTTTGTGTTTTGCTAGGCTTGAACAGCTATTCTTTCCAAAGTGGGTTCTCAAGTAGCTCCCACTTGACATGAGGAACCATAGGTGTTTTTTCTGCCCTTGCTTTTTAAGATATCTCTCCCCATCGTAAATTAGTTATGAATTTCTTGTGGAGAATGTAGATATATTTTCAAATGTTTGGGGTTTGTAAAAAATTTAATACGGTGCTAGAAATTCATTTTGAACTTTTGCTATGGTAAAAGATACTGTCTTTGAATAATGCCATTCTAAGAAGCTACTTATTTCTTTCTTTCCTTGTACTTCTCCCCCTGTGCAAATTATGTTCTGACTGCAACTGTGATCTAGTGAAGTGAGGAAGCAAGCTATACTTCATTCTTGCATAGCAGTCCTCAGTAGGATGAAAATTGGTCTATTTAGCAAATTTTTTGGAACATTGAATGTATGAAGAAACAAAAACCACTTGAATGTCAGGAATTCAGAATTCATATTGTAAAACGCGATATTCTACCTGGGCTTGATATGCAGACTCAATTCACTCTAATGAACCTTGTTTACAAGTAACCTCCATTTATAGTAATGCCAAAGTAGACCCCAGAGGTTTCACTGGTAGTTATCTTTGTTAGAGTGAACGCATACAGAAGATTGAACCAGTTATATCAATCTCTTATTTTTTCCACTTTATTGTCATATTCAGCATAAGAATATTTGTGATTATTCTCCCTATTTCCTGACTGTTCTATTTTAAAAGAATAATTTAAATGTTGATCAGTATGAAATAATCTGCCTAAAACTATTATATGTAGATATTCAGTTCAGGTTGCATATTTCTTCATTATTCTGAGGGTGTAAATGATTGAGCCTTTCTATTGTGATGAGCCCGCTGATTACAGCAACCATTTTTCAGGTACCCTTGAAGTTCATGATAATAAGATTTAGACTGTAATCAGTAAACTCCAGCAAAAACTGTGTGCTGATATTTTAAAGGTCTTGTTAAGCCATTCTTTATTTCACAGAGAAACAGAAACCATTGCCAAGTAATTCAGTATTAGATGCTCCACCAGAAAAGAGGAAACAAAAGCTCTCTTGGCATGGGTTCTGGAAGGCTTCTCTCTTCCATCAGAACTCAGGCTTTAAGTCACTGAATAAGTGGTGCTATTTGTTTGGCTTTGGAGAGGTCTGACAGTGATTAACATGTAGCAACTTGATAATTTGCCAACATCCTGGGTTTTTAAATTATGCTGGCAGTAGTATTTTATCACTGAAAGCAATTATATTAAAGAAAAAAATGACTCTTAGAGTTGTCAGAATAGTATTTTATCAGCTAATGCTTTTAATATGAGCAGTGTTAAGTAATGCAGGTTAGCCAGCCATGGAAAGGAGACCATAAATATTATTGATGAGCTAATAAATTCATTATTTTGTTCATAATCTACTGACTTTTCATGTTGACCTAGATACCTACAGAAAGGATAGCAGCACTACATAGCGGTAAATTCAGTAGGTAGGCAGATTTCATTTGTGCTGAAATCCAGAGAGAACTTATGTAATGTTTTGTTATGTTGTTGTTTTGCTATGTGTATGAAAGCTATCTTTTTTTCTGGTAAAGTGGAGTACTCTGAGTGGGAACTTCTGTGATCCAGTCAGTGAATGAACACTATTGCTCTGCCAAAAATAAGGTTAGGTTGGAGAAGGAAGCCACACAGAAGTTGTCTCTTGTAGGTCATGATGTAATTCTTTGTATTTCATGTATTTTGCCTGTAGCTAGGGCAGCTTGCAGATGAACCTCTTTCGTTGTGGCAGAGGGCACATGCACCCGTCCTCCATCCCAGCCTGGTCTGTGATTGTCTGAGCAATGGCAGAGGGGGGAACTTTGCTTTTAGCAAGTATTATGATTTCAAGGAGTTCATAGTGCACTTGGCTCTGTGAAAGTTCGTTACTAATCTAGGCACTCAGTAGTTTAGGGGCTCTATCTTCTTTATACCCTCCCTTTGGATATTTATATACATTAATAAGATCCCCCTGAGCCTGTTCTTCTCTAGGCTGAACAGTCCCAGATCTCCAAGTCTCTCTTTGTATGTGAGATGCTCCAGTCCTTTAATTATCTTCATGGCCCTTCACCGGACTCTTTCCAGTATGTCTGTGTCTCTCTTGTACTGGTGAGCTCTGGACTGGGCACAGTAATCCAGCTGTGACCTCACCAGTGCTGAGTAGAGGGGATTCCATTTTTAATTGGGACTAAAAAATGATTTATTGAGACATAGATTGTGTTGTATGAATTCTTTGCTGATTCTTTGGCCCATCAAAAAAAGTAGCTACTGTTTTGGTAGTTTCTGCTAACGTTCCTGTTTATATTTTTGAATGTATTTCAGAGGATATCTGTCTGTAAATCTTCTTGCTTGCAGAGATGTCTTACACGGACTGAGGATGTACAGGAAATTCTCTCAGGCTTTAGTCATTCACCATTTCCAGTCAACTTAAGTCTGGAAAGAGAGAGCTCTTGCAGAGATTTCAGGAGACGATCCCATTTTCCCTCCCAGCAGCTGTGATGAGAGAGTATCAACTGTGGCTGTATAGAGCACAGAGCAGACCACATCATATCTCAGTGAATGGTAATCTACATCTTTGATTTTTAGCTGTTCTTTAATATTTTTTAAAAAAACCCACCCAACAAACCTATGAAGCACAGCTGAGCCACTTAAACTAAACAACAGTGATTCAGCACTTCAATTTGCCAACAGACACATGATTATCTTCTAGTTTTTATATGTCAAAACAGTGTAGGAGTGTAAAATAATAAAAGCTGATAAGGATTCGGACACCAGACTTGTGTTTAGAACAACTATTGAAATGTTCTAGTGTAAAGGAAGAAATAGTTTGACTTTCATTTCTTCCTGTTTATTAAAGCAGCAGTAAGCGAATTGATTCACAGAGTATTTGCATTGATCTTTTCTGCTAGTTTCGTATATTGGAAAAACCATAATACTGGAAGCGTTTCTATTATCTGATAGCAGTACGTTTTAGTTACTCTGCACTAGTTACAGTATAATGGGGTACTGCCATGGACTGTGCTCGTAGAATGTGAAGGGAAAGGTTTTTTTCTTACATTTTTTAGGAAATGGAGTTACTACTACCTGCTGAGTCATCAACACTTCCATGTTATCACCACAATTAATAAATTTTGTATTTCCCCAAGTGAACCAAATGCATTGATTTATCAGCACCGAGGTTATTCTCTAGAAGACTTTCTTAGGCTACTGTTCTTTTTTGTCAGAGAGGCCATGTGCTTGTTATGATAGGTCTTTGCAGGAGCCTAGTGAATGGAAGCGTCGCTTTTACCAAACAGACCTGTGTATTAGTTCTTGCTGCACAAAGAAATAAAGCCACTCTGGGCTGCTAAGCTGGTGTTAACCTACTGCTAATTTGCTGCAACCTACTAGCTTGGATTACTACTAACCTACTGCCATGGTGCAGGGGATAGCAGTGCTGGGCTTAACAGAGTGAGCCTGTGAATTTATGTGGGGAAAGTACAGGCTGCTTTGCGTGCGGTGGTTACTGGAGGTTAGTTGACTTGTTGACTGTAACGTGTAAAAGTTGCTGTCATGAAAAGCGTGAGGGTTTGGGTTCAACTTGAAAGAGCAGCTCAGTTATTTAGCTGTGCTTCCTCATTTTGTAGTTTCTGGATATTAGAAAATATACCAGTTACTGAAATTTTAACAGACAAAAATTGTTAGAAGCAATCACTCCTCTTCCATCTTCTGAATGAAGACTGAATTTCATTGGCCCATGTTCTGAGTTGTTTTAGTTTTAATGAATGGCAGAGAATCTTGAAAGAGGTGGATACAAATGAGGGGAAGTGGAAGTTTTCACATCGGATGGTTGCGGAAACAGATGCCGGCTTTTTCAAGGTGACAGAAGTTGCAAAGGTAGATGTTCATGTGTCACATTTGGTTATTCCATATTTCCCAGTTTAAGAGAAGAAACTTAAAAGGACAGGACTAGAAATTAACAGCTGAAGTAATTTGACTTTATTAGTGTAAAAACTGTCAAGCTGAGGTTTCTTTAGTATGCACTGTCACTGCCTACTATGCAACTCCTATTTGTAAGAAAGTCTCTCTGTACAAGTATGACAAGATATTGTAACAGGCATCATATTCATTTGATAGACACTCACAAGAAACAAAATAATTCTGCAGGGGAAAAAAAGACCGTAAGATCAAATGATCTGAAGTTCTGTGCGAGAAGGCCGTAACAGGATGACATAAAGGAGAAGGTTGCTTTAATTCTGTAGCCAGAAGAACCTCCACCCAGTATTTCTGTATTAATGATCCATCCACATCACTCCTGTTTTTCCTCCAGCAGCAAAGGAGGAATGATTGCTCCAAACATGCCACGGGCTGCTCAGTTTGCTTTAGCACTGTCTGGTGCCCCTTCTTTTTCCATCTCAGCTCTGGGTAGCTTCTATGGAGATAATAACTGGAGCAATTAGAGGTATGGCAGAAATTTGGTGTTAGCCCTTTCCACCTTCAGCTATATGAGGAAAGCTCATATATTGCTGTGCAAGTGCTTGGGCTGTGTGAAAACTTATGAATCCTTAATGTTACATTATTATGTAGGTAAATGTCTTTTTGGCTTCAGTAGAATATAAGCAATGGCATCATGAATGGTAACCGGGGCAACCTACAGATTACATTTTCTAACGGTTTTTATGTTGACAGCATAGACAGTAACTTCCTGTCGCTCAGCAAAATGAAGTGAAATACAACTTTAAATTTATTGCATGCAGAAAATACTGCAATTGAATATGGAAAACAGTAATTTTATTTTCTTAGTTACTGAGAAACCTACAAAAGAGTGGTACTTATAATGCTTTGCTCGTTATCATTATTTCGTTATCAATCTTTCCTTTTTTTTATCTTCTGAGATTCTAATATGAAGTCTTGGCGGGGGGGGGGGGGGAAGAATTTGGTGTCACAGGTTGAATTTCTTTTTCCAGATGGCCCACTTATTTTCTTATGGTTACAGTTTAAATACAGGTTTCTATTCCCCTCACATGCCTCATTTCCTGATAGTTGCTGCTGTTGACAATGGTGGCAGCCTTTCCCACCAGCTCTGCTCCTGCATCCCTTGATGTAGCTGAACTAATGATCAAAGGCTGCTATTCCTTCTCTAGGTCCCTTTCTTTCTCCTTAGTCAAGAAAAATCAGCATAATTTTGAGGGAGGATCAAAATGGGAGAAGCGCTACTGAAAGAGGGGGACCAAAGCTTGAGACTCTGCTTGGATCAGGAATACTCCATGGCCAGGCACCAGCAGGCAAGGACTACCACCAGGGAGGGCTTGTTGTTCCTCTACTGTGGATGTGTGTCCCCCAACAGCAGGAGGATGGGGAGCGAAGAGGTCTCATTTGGTTGCTCCACTGCTTGACTTTGGAGCAGCCTTTCAGAGCAGTGGTTGCGGATGCCAGAGCAGACCCAGTGAAGTGTTTGGGATAAGTTTTGGACTCCTGAACCTTGTAGAACAGTTGAGGCTCTGGCTGGCACCTCAGAAATGGTGATAGGCTGGGCTGGGCAACGTGTGATGTCTCCTCTTTGGCTGGACTCTAGAGGGGTACTACGCTGAATTAGAAGTTTGTTTTAGATTGTAAACAAGCACTTGGCACCTTGAGGTTGCGGGAATTGATTCTTTGTATCCTAACTAAAAAAAACAAAAACAAAAACAAAACCCCACAAACAACCCATACAACCCTTTCTACAGTAGCAGAAGCAAAACAGTATTTTGCTTAACTTTCTCTTAAGAGGGGAAGAACATGAGCAGAAATGTTGCCACTTTATGAAGTTGTAATACCAGGCCTATTTGGAATGGCAAGGGGCAGTTATCGTGCTGGTCACGGTTCTGCGTGAGGATTGTCTGGAAAGAGCAGCACAAAAGATGACAGCGCCTTGTGATAGCGATCATAGCAAAGAAGTGATGTTGTACGCCTTATCTGAAGTATTACACATAATGTGCAAAAGATATCCACATCTTCTGTTAAACATGTTCCCGGATTCATCTGAGTGACAGTTTAATGTACTGCTTATTTCTGCCTGATAACACTTGCTATTCTTCTTTCTTCCTTGTCTGTCTAAAGCTAGTTACAATAATGCAAAATGAGCATTTTCCAGTTCTGTCAGGAGTTTAAAACCCACGTGTTTCTAGCACCACCCGCTGCTTTTAATACTAATAGGAATTTTAACTGCTTTTGTCTGTGCTTTGTTTCCCAGGATCTACTAACGTTTAAAAGAAAACCTTTATTAAATAAATGGAAGATGGACTTCAGGTATATCTGTCCCTTTCTTTTGCTGAGTATGTCTGATGTTTCCTGTGCAAAGAGATCTTTTGGCTTCTGTTTAGTCTTAATGAGGAAACCGATAAGTTGCTTTAAAAGTTAGAAAGTGAGCAGTCAGCGTTTTACAAAAACTTGGCATTTTTAACTCTATAAAAGTCCTTATGCAAGTGACAGAACTACACTGTAATGAGAGGCCCTGTCTTTAACAGGCTTTGCAGTCTTTGATAATAATTTAAACAGTGAGAAATTACTTTCAGTGTAAATTGACTTTTAAAATCTTAATTAAGAGCCTTATGTTTAAATGTTTATCAGGGTAAGAGACATTTATGTGTACAGGTAGAGTGAATAGGACGAATGGCTGGCTTGCAAGATACCCTGAATGACTGAACGGCAACAGAGAGATGTCTGAGGTGAGGGAATAAATGTGAAATGATTGTCAGCCTGGATGTTTCAGGTTCAGGCAGTGATGCCCAGGATTTATTTCTTTTTTCAGAGTGTACAACTTGCGAAGTACCAAGTGAATGATCGATCTTGCAGAAGTCTGCAGGCACTTGTAGTGGACTCTGGCTGCTCTGCCAAGTTGTGACTTCTCTTGCTTCTGTCTCTCTGGTGGGAACTGGCTTTGTACCCAACTGGGGGAGGTTGCTGGGCCCTCAACTCTTCCATGGGTGTCGGTACAACAAAGGTAATTTGTAGCAGTGGCAGCTAATTGCACACAAGGTGCTGGGCAATAAAGAGGAAGGTTTCTGAAGGAAATAATTTGGCTTTGTTGCACCAAGTAGATGAGAAGGGGGAACACAGAGGGGGTTTTGATTGCCTTTCCTAGGGTTCTTTTTCTGCTTAGATTAAACAAGTTCAGGTTCAACACCAGTAGTTTGTAGGTCAAGTTCCAGGCTCTCTACCTGCCCTGTGTGGTTTCGTCTTGGGTGGCTTCAGTGAGGCTGCTGAAATGGGGCATGGATTTGCTCAGAGAGGGAGGAAGAAGGATTCAGTGTTGACAGCAAGGGAGCAGCAGATGGAGGGAAGGAGTCCTGCCTGTAGTGGGCTACAGCAGCCTCTCCGGCTCCTCTGTCTCTGGGATTGTGGCATGGCATGGCATACCTGTGTGGTCCCAGAGATGGCAGTGCTGTTACATGTGCTTACAGGTGGCGAGTCATCTCCTCCTCACTCTTTGTGATCTAGTTGAGGTCAAGGAGCTCTGCTCCTGCTATTTGTGTATCATTTCCCTGAGGAATAAGGTCCTGCCCAAGATGAATGAATGGTGAAATAACTTAATTTTTCCTTTGTGTTTTCATCCTTTATTATTT
This sequence comes from Numenius arquata, assembly GCF_964106895.1. Taxonomy (NCBI): domain Eukaryota; kingdom Metazoa; phylum Chordata; class Aves; order Charadriiformes; family Scolopacidae; genus Numenius; species Numenius arquata. The sequence continues at coordinate 59,666,597 of NC_133579.1, read as the reverse complement.
TAATAGAGACATAGTAGCAGTCAGCTTAACCTTAGCATGTGGAGAACTGGTGATCATCACTAATGTATAGTAAATGTCCTCTGAGATCAGAAGGCAGGGAGAAAGGAGTGAATCATAGATATCCTGCAGAGAACTGAGCTACAAGCAGCAACGAAGAACTAAAGAAAAGAGGGCCTTTTCTTATAAACTTTAGGCTTTAATAAACAGTGAAGTTGCACAGTCTCCTGTTACAAAGCGGTAGGTAAGGAGGAAAAGAAAGATGAAAGTATTTGAGAGTATTTGAAGTGGATAGATAATGTATTTTACCCATTTTTGTAGCTAAGAAGTAAAACTGGATATAGCCAAACAGCAAAGGAAAGTAGCTCTGAGTCTGGACTTACTGAAAGATCATTTCACCTTTCCCCAGCCAGATTTTTTTTTTAATTCACCTATTAAAATTCACCTTTGCATCCTTAATAAGGAAGAGAACTTAAGATCTGCTAAATGCCAAAACCCCTTAACCCTGAATATATGTGCATACATACCCTCAGGTGGGCTGTGATGTTGTTCCTCTCTCCCCAGCTGCCCATCCTCAACTCTTGTTAATTTGTGGTGACTATCAAATTGTATATAAAAAAGATCCTTAAGGCCTATTTGTAATATTGACCTTAGCCAAGCTGGAGTGAAGTCCAGATTGTTGAACATGTAAACCCCAGTCTCCCTTTTTAAACATTGAATACACTTTAGTATAGTTACTGTCTAGACTGAAAAAAAAAAAAAATTGTACCAGATACATGGATCATCTTGGGAGCAGCAGCATTCAAGAAGTTCCAAAGAGGGTAGCGAACTTGGAGGAAAAAATCCCAAACCCAACAGAAACCACTAGTCTCCTTCCTGCGCTCCCACTTTTTTCTTCCTGTAAATGTGACTTTAAAAACATGTTTGGGGATAGGATCTGAAAGTGGGCATCATGTTCTGTCACTCCAGGACAGACTAATCAAAGAAACTTAGTATTAAAAAACTTGTATCTGTATCCGTTTAGGTACACTTTTCCTGTCAAAGGGCTTTTATTGGTGCTGGAGGTGAAGTCCACAAGTTGGCTAAATAGCCTCCCAGTTGGATAAACTTGTTAAACTCTGACACAGTCTTCTGAACACATCAGTTTGAATGTTAGTTAAACTGGCAGATGGTTAACCCAGGTCTGTCTGGGTGCACTGCTGTGTTAATAAAGGGCTACAGCTGATCAGTTTAGAAGATTTTCTGTTCCTGCAGCCTTTTTTGATAGCCTATTCCATTTTGTATTGTTCAGATAGAATTCCAGGATCTGCTTCAAAATCTTATGCTAATAAAAAGAAATCTTTCTTTTTGAAAGCATTTCTTTATATAACAGAACATATTCTTTCCATTTCTGTCATTCTAACTCGGTAGCCACAAAATGTCAGGAACTTAGATTTTATTAATACACAAGGGCTGTAGTAGGAAATAAAACCAATTGATCTTACAAACATTTTTACAAGGCAGCTAAAACCTATCTGCATGAAATGAAAGAGTAATAAAATTAATTGGACATAATTGACATTCTTCACCTTCCTGCCTGCAACTTTTAGACTTGCAACAGAAAATAAATTTTATTTAAGAAATAAGAGCAATGAGGATGTTTTCAAAGTAGGCGGTAGAATTTCTCTAAAATTTTCATTAGGTGAGTATAGAAAACCCACAATTTTCATGTTAGGTGTGATTTTTAAATGATGGTTCTGTAACTGAAATGTTATCAGAATAAATTAATAATTAAACATTCTATCAGTTTGCATTTGAGACAGTCATTGATTTTTTTCAAATGTGACTGGTTATGAAATCTATCATATATGACGTTCTAACATGACAGCTGTGTTTGTAAATTAGACTGGGGAAAGTTGGGGGGTTTGTTCTTTTTTTTACAACCTGCTAATGTTTTAAAAATAGCAAAAATATTTAACATGTTACAATTTTACCAAAGAAAGCTGAGACAACATGCTTTTATCCTATTGAAACAAGCCAAAATTATTAGACTTTCTTGGCTTTTGATTCCAAACTCTGACGTAAACCTGCTTTTATGAAGCATTATAGGGTTGGGTTAGGTTTGGTTTTTTGGAGCAGGGTTTGGAGTTTTGTTTTGGTTTTTGGTTTTGGGGTGTTTTGGTGGGATTACGTTTTTTTCTGGTGGAGAGTTCTCTCAGAATATTTTGACCATCTCTTTTTTTTTTTTTTTAAAGAGTTTTACAGCTAGTCCTTTTCCAGAGTACATTTTGAAATTAACCTTCACATACACTGTCCTGAGTGGAGAACCATGCTTTCAGATTGATGTGTTCCTAGATAGAAACACGCAAACTTCCAAAGATCACAAAAACTGGATGGGCTACGTACTCATAGACATATACAGCTGTTAATGTTGCATACAGAGATTTAAACCAGTCATAAAAATGTTATGTGTTTCTTATTTGTTTGTCATGGACAGAACCTGTAGGGCTCTGATTTATTCCAGAAAGAGTAAAACATTAGTTTACCACTACTGCCTTTTAGTGGTCTATATATGATCATCTGGTATATTACTGCATAGTTTCTTTGTCATCTGGCAGTATTAAATCTAGTACTTTACATAATAGAGAGAGCTAATGTCATGTTCTCCAAAGGTTAATTATGTTGCAGCTAAAGCAAACTTCTTGTAAACAAACTTCTCAAGCAACTTTCTTGTAATGTTTAGTATCTTGGTTTTTATTGCTGCTGTTTTAATCAGTGCAGGTACAAATGTTTAACGATTTACATTTACTTTAAATGTCTTTAAAAGCAGCATATTTGTTTCTCCTGTGGCCTTACACAAAAACCAAGCAATGGGATTTTGTCTCCATTTATTACCAGACACGTGCAAGCTGTTTGTATTCCAGCAATTCACCTGCACATGACTGCAGCCACCATGCAAGTCACCCAGAAAGACTTTGAAAAGGCTCAAGAACAACTTAAGCTTTTGAAAAAGGATCCTGGAAATGAAACTAAGTTGAAGCTCTACGCTTTGTTTAAACAGGTGGGCTTGGCTTATTTTGTTCCATAAGGGGCATTTATACTCTGAGGGGATGGAGCTGTAAAATATTTACTTAAAATAGGGATTGTTCAAATGTATTGTGTCTTAACAGGCTCTTCAAGTGCTCAAATTCTGTTCTTAAAATGGCAGCCCCTCAAACCCTGCCTGAATTCTGAGGGAAGCCAAACCTGTTTCATCTTATAAATCGTGCTTTTAATAGAAACCTTTACTCAAAGAAATAGAGCCAATTTACATCAATTGTGTGATGCCTTCCATATAATACAGAATATATTGATGCAGCTCTGGAAACTGGCTTATGCCTAGGAAAAATGAGTATGCCACGTGCTTCCTCTTAAATTTGTTGTATCTACAGTCAGCTGGGCCTGTAATACGATGGTGTTGACATTTGAAGATTGACTTCTGGGGTTTTTTCTTTCTTTCTTTTTTGCATGGTGGTTGTATAGTGGTGGTATAGTTTGGGTTTTGGGGTTTTTGTTGTTGTTGTTTTTGGTTTTTGTTAAATTCAATGAACTGTTCCACACTTTAGGTGAAGCTTTACTACAGCATGGAAGCAGACGTTTGTAGAAATAGCTCTAAGTCCTTAGCAGGATTCGTACTGGTATTTGGGGAAGTATTTGTGGATCAAGACTGGCTGCAGGGTCAGTACAGGTTGGAGCTTGTTATACTGAAGAAGGCAAGCAATCGCTCCTTTAAATAAAAAATTAGACAGCTGACTGTTCCAGGTAGTTTTACTAACTAATAATAATGAGCTCAAAAATGTATTCTTTCTTTCCTGCCTCCCACTTGAACTATTTCTCTCTGATAGTGTACTTTTCTTCAGGAAAACTGATAGTAAACTACTTCAGGATAGCTCAAACTCTTGGCAGTTCAACTGGTCCAATGCCCTTGCTCATAGAAGGGCCAATTTTGAAGTAAGGTCCAGCTTAATAGATCCTGTGCAATGGTTTCTTTATTCACACAGTTTACAAGTCTTTAACCTTCTTTTAAGGTATAAAACTTACACATTTTTTTGAGATAGGAGAACTTAACATGTATGGGTGTTTTGGAAACTAGTGTCTCATATTAGTTAGGTGCTTCTAAAAGCCCAGCACCAGGTGTTAGGAAATAGCAGGCACTGAAAACTTCATGGTGTGTGAACTGTCTGAATATTGCCCAACCACTAGGTATTCCTTCTGTCTCAGAGTTGAATTCTCTATACTGATCAGATAAATATTCCTAGCAGTTGTCATCTTTTCTACCAAGCCATCTGAACTTTAATCAAAGGTTTAAATAAGTTTTGTTTCACTCTTTTTTCAGGCTACTGAAGGTCCCTGCAATTCCCCGAAACCAGGTATGCTGGACTTCGTCAAGAAAGCCAAGTGGGATGCATGGAATTCTCTTGGCAATTTGTCTCAGGTGACAATGCCTATAATTTCATGTAGATACTTTATAGATTACTCTACTTTGAAATGCCTGGTCTGTGCTAGTAGAGCGGCTCTCCTTCTGACACCAAAACATTTTGCTCTGTATTCTAGAGTCATTTCACTGCTTCAATGTTTGGAGTTTTTTTCACTCTGTAAGACTAGTTCTACATTATTACTACCAGCTTGTACTAGTGTAAGATGTCTTACATGTGTTGACTTTAAAAATAGTGTTTTTCACACTGTGTTCTATTCTGCTCTTTCCTTTAAGAAAGATTTTCTCAGCTCTTAAAGAGCAAATTTGTGAATCCAGCATATTGATAAATTTGTCACTTTAAAAAGTCATTTTTTTATGCCACTGACTAAAAGACTAGAAAAAGTGTTGTATTGAGACTCTCTCTTCATTCTTTCTCAGTATATCTTGACAACTTTAATACCTTTGATAACCTTTAAAGAAGTCTTTACTTCAAATACGTAAGTGTTCTTTTTTTATGCAGACTGTAGCAAGTCTGACATCGCACATAGCTACCGCAGTTTCTTCAGCTACTATTAAATGAAGGAAGCATAAGCTTTACAGACCAGATGTGTCATTTCTGCATTAGGCCTGCTGTTCAGGAGTATTTTCTGAGGTCAGTCAAAGATATTACTTAATACAGAGGGGGTTTTTTTGCATAATTTCATAAACATAACATTCTTGTGCTGCTTCAGGTTTTTTGGGGTGGTTTTGTTTTTGAAATGGCTCTGCAGCTTTTAGGAATAACCAACAAACACTTAAGGCAAAGAATCTGCTCTTGAAGTGATAATGGAGAGGGAATAGAGAATTTCATGCACTACAGATTATGGATTATAGAATTGTTCAAAGTATATTTTCAAGAAAATAAGTTGTAACAACCTAGAACTTAGCATTCTTCTAAATCCCTGCTTACTGTAGAAACAGGGAGGCAGGATTCCTTAGGGTTTTGCATGTCATGTTTGTGCTAAATGAAAAGTAGCGTCTTCAAGCAATTTTAAAATGCCATAGACCCATTTCAGCACTCTCATTTTCAGTAACGTGTTCTAAAATAAAAATTTTTGTTTTGGAGAAGTGTCCAACTGGGAAGAAGAATCAAAGTGTCCATAGGAATGTGTAAATGCTGGGAATATGACAAAGGTCTCTCTGGTAATCTTAGGTGTGGATGGGGGGGCACTTCTCCAACGAAGTAAATGTCTTCATCCCAGCATCTATGCACTTCTATTTTGTGGATCTGTTGCTGCTGCTTTCCAGATGACTTTAAGCACGATTTGTAGTGTTTAAATACAGTGTGTTTCTCTTCTTCGCATCCTTATTAAAATGCTTTCTAGCTGAGATTTTTTTCCCTTTTGTCCTGAAGCAGAGTCCCCTTCCCCCACGCTCCAGGTACCCATTTTATGAATAGCATAACAAACTGATTTCCACTTCAGCTTTTGATAATCTTACTTTTTTTCTTTTCTTTCATTATAGGATAATGCCAGACAGAAATATACTGAACTTGTCTCAAGTCTGCTCTCTGCAGAATCTGCTGACCAGAAGGAAGATGCATCTCCAGAAGAGGGCAGACACGATGGCTATGAAACAATAATAGTTACCACCAAAAACAATATCACAAAGATAATGTTTAACCGACCTGATAGAAAAAATGCCATCAACCATAAGGTAAAGAAATTAACTTGGCAGGATTCATGATTTTTTCTTTCCTGTTTAAGCTACTTAAGTTTTTAAAGAATTGTTACTACAGGTTTAGCAGAACTGACTGGAGCATGGTGGTCTGAATTTTATGAGGGCTTAGTATCTTGACTCCAATGACAACCTAAGGAATAAATATCCAGTACAAAATTAAACCACTCAGCTAAAATTTTACAGATTGGGCTTTTCTGTGTCTTTTGGGTTTTTGCAGACTTACAGGATTAGAGTCTGCACTAAGCTAAAATGGCAAACTGGAGGAAGAGTGGCCTGTTTTGTGGATAGAAGTGTTGACTGTAGCCCTACGTATAACAAAGCACGTGTGCAGCCCACTTGGCTCAGCACCGTTGTGTATGTATCTAGAGACTCTTCTGGTTCCCATAGCTGTGTTCATGAGGAGGTCCATCCTATTGGAAATGTGATCATCCCATTTCACAGCTGCAAAGATACTAGAACAGGGACTTCTGCTAGTTCTTTAATATATTATTTTGCCCACTTAAACTACTTCTCAGATTTTAAAACTAGCTGTTTTCCAGAGGACCTTTTTTTGTCCTTTAGATTTGCATTGTAAGTCTTGAGTGTTGCAACTGTGTCTTTATGGTCAGAAATACTTCACATGTGATACTTTGCTTTCTGTGGATGCAATTTTTTTTCATACTTAAAAGGACCATAGTTAATCTGTTTCTCAAGTTCCTTGTCGTTAGTATGAATCTCCTTTTTATGATCTCTTACTTCATCACATTTGTACTTTGTCGATTTTCCTCTTATGCAGATGTACAGAGAAATTATCAAAGCACTTGAAGAAGCTGGAAAAGATGATTCTACCATAGCGGTTATTACTGGTACCACCCTTCATATGCCTCTTTTAGATTTGTTTTATATTATGCCAAAGTGCAGTACTGACATGAGCTATGTAACTGTATTTAGAGTAAGATAGAATTGTGTGATAGAATTCTTTCTTCTAGTGTAGACCAAAGATTTTCCAAAGTGTTTTGGCAGCATTTTTTCATGGTGGTATTTCAAATTCTTTAGCAAGCTTGCTGTTACATCAGAACATCTTTCTGAGATGAGAACATAGACTTGGAATACTCCTAAGGACTTTATTACTTTTGAGCAGCTGATATATCTGCTCCACGACATCTTCGCTACTGCTTTTGAAGTTCATTGGTATGGGCTTAGTCAATTTTCTCTGCTTCTGTGATACGTTGGAACATACTAAAAACAAGCCCCTGAAATCCTGCACTGGCATGGCCAGTAGAAAGTTTATACTGCATATTTACCTGCGATCATCAGAAAAAATGGATGCTTTATATTGATTTTTTTTATTATTATTATTTATTTATCTGTGGTTGCCATAGGAAGGGACTGGCTATGCAAGCTGCAACCTGGCACAGCTGTATACATCCCAGTCACCAGATGTGTGCAGCTGGATGACTGCAGCAACAATGTGAAAGGGCACCCCAAACTCATGCTGCTTGTAAACTCTAGCGGCTCTGGGGACATGTCATTTGGAACCTCTAGAGGACTCTGATCTGTCTCTGATGCTGACTGAACAGCACAGTGGCAAGAGCAGGCAGAAGGGAAAGAATGGCTGAGGGCAGGTGCTGCCTGTCTGGCCCATCCTTGCTGCAGACAAACACGTGTTTAGGAAATTAGCCAAAGCTTGAGCTTTGGCTGGCAGTTTAGTGTGGATGCAAAGTGAATTTGGGCGTAAGCCCATTTACTTGTTACTTCTGAGGTAGTTGCATACATATTCTTCCCCCTGTCGTCTTTACTAGCACCTGGTATTCTCAGGATGCTGAATTTCCTTTCAGCAGCGATGATTAGGCACAGCCCTTACAAACTGAGAAGGGCAGTTCACACAACTGGGATGTCTAACACGTGTACAGCTAGGAGTAAATAGCGAACACCCCTGCACAAACCTTTCTGTTCCATTTTACATAGTTAGAAAGAGCAGTGCAGTCTAAAGTAATGGATGTGCTAGCCAATGAAAGGTCCCCTGTCCTCATGGAACACAGGATAATTTAGACAATTAAATCATGTAGTCCAGCTTTCAAGTACTCCTTGCTTTTTTGATGGTGCCTCAAACTGACTCGTACATTCACTAACGGGTCATCTGCTTCTTGTTGAAGAATACATCTTTCAGTACAATGATTTCAATGTAGTGCTGTCAGCCTTATCCTTAGAATACTGTGCTGTTTCCTTAATTGGTCATAAAAAATGTGAAACTTCTACTGCATATTAAATAGGTTATTTTGTCTACTTTTGATCCTTCATCAGTTTGAAGGGGGATGAAGGGAGATGCATAAACTTACATTTCCATTTTCTGGTTTAAAAAAAAAAGTAAGTTTCTCGCATCTTACTGTGTGAATGACTGTGAGTTGTCAGAAAGAAAATCTGAGCAAGTATGGAGGGAAAGAAATAAAACATTTTTTGTTTTTAATCTGACACTGTTACAGATGGAAAAAAAAAAAAAGAATTTCTTCCCTCCCCTGACTTGGATCTTTCAAATTTAATATTCTTTGGCTTTTTACCCATTGTTTTTCAGTGAATTGTCAGTCAAAACTTACTTTTAAACTGTACATGTCCTTTAAGGTTGTGTGTATACTTTGAGAAAATCCCTCTAATTACTTAACAGTGTTAGACACTTAGAATGAAATTCTTTTGTAAATGTAATAAATGGAAGCTTTTCTCTTACCTACTCAGAAACCTTTGGTGCATTTATTCATATGTGTTCTCTGCAGGAAAAGGAGACTACTATAGTAGTGGAAACGATCTGAATAATTTTACTAATATCCAACCTGGTGAAATGAAGAAGATGGCAAGCGATGGAGCAGTATTACTCAAGTAGAACATCTTGTTTTCATATATCTATAAGTTACTGTAATCGGTAAAATAAAATTGGCAAGCATTGTTAGAAACTATGACAGCAGGGACCCATTTGTGCTGCGATACGTCCATTGAGATGACTGGGTCTAAGGCCTCACCATGTGCGTAAACACAAAGATCATGTGGGAGAAGTAGCATTACTTACGTGAAATAAATGGGGAAATGAGATTAATATAATTTTTTTTAAGTACAGTGATGCTAAAGACTTGATTTTATTTTTTAGTCTCCAAAGTATGTGCAGGTATAATGACAAAAGCTTGATTTTGATTGTATAGTTGGTAAGCTACAATGAAAAACTTGGGCGGTTTTTGATATCCAACAGTGTCTACACTAGCAGGACATGCCAAAATACCTTCGCTGTCGTCAGACTTCTTTGAATAGAGATGAGGTGTAAGGAACTTGTTTGAAATCGCTCAGGAATTCTGAGATCTTGGTTCCATCTTTGAGTTTGAATCTACTTATTAAACTAGTTTATTTTCTAAGGCCAAAGAGATCAGGGGCATCATCTGACACGGTGGCTGAAATGGTTTTTGGGGACAAACAACATGTTTCTTTATTCCCTAGTGAAGCAGATTTTGTCTTTTTTACTTCTGTATGTGGTGATTACATCTGAAGGATGCTTGCAAGTTGAATGGCTTCCTCAAGCACTTGCAATTGATGGAAAATCTAAAACACACAGAAAAGCAAACAACGGTTTTGATTTATATTTTAAAAATGAACTGCAAGTAAAGTACTCCGTTTTGCAGCTTTTACTTAGGCAAGCTGTCTGTGGATCACAGTTGCCCCTACAAAGTGATAATCCTGCAGTCCGAATCTGTTGCAAAGATGTTACTCAGTGGTATCTGGCAAGTGTTCCAGCCCGCAGTGTTTTGTAGGGTGTTCAATGATGCATAGTCTCACGTGTACTTTATGGTCTTTTATCTTGCTCTTGCGAGAAGACTGTATTTGCTATGCTGTCGCTATTACACAAGCACAGTGCTTCATTACAGCTGATGCACAGAGAAGCCAGAGAAGTGGCGTTCTTACAGCACTGCTTACTTCTGAAAAAATATTATATTTTGAGAATGTATTTTGCACTTCTTGGATGGAGAAGTAGCTGTCAAGCAAAACAAAACGCTGTTTCTCAAACCCAGGGAGAACAGCACTTGGGAAACCTGTGTTGTGGTAGGGTCGCAGTTTTGGTGCCGGGGCTGGGGCTTCACTGCAGAACAGGATGTGTGAAGGGAATGGATGTCCCATGGATGGAGTTGGGATGGATTTATAGGCAGGTAGATAGGCAGGGCAAAAGGCTGTTCTTGTTAGTGAGCTGTATTCAGTAGCTGTAGCTGAAGAGGACAGCGCTTTCATAACTCGATTGCAGGAACTAGGAAAGCTGTGCTGACGTGCATGTTTGATTCTTAGTGGGTAAGGCAATGCAGGTATTTCAAATAGTTCTTATTTTCTTTGTCAGAATTCGTTTGGGAGAGGGACAAAAACATGCTATGTAGAATCTAGCTCATGGGTTTTGTTATGCAGTATCTAATCATGTGTTTTGAAAGTTGTTTAATGTAAAAGAGCAGCATGTGTCTCATACATTCTGTTTTTCCTTCTCCCTAGAGAGTTCGTGGGTCATTTTATTGATTTTCCCAAACCACTGATTGCAGTAGTAAACGGCCCAGCAATTGGAATCTGTGTAACAGTCCTTGGGTTGTGTGACATTGTCTATGCTTCTGACAGGGTAAGTATATTAACGTAGCTGATCCCAAGGCAGTCTTTAAGCCTCTTTCTGTAGGAAATATTACTTGGTTTGTGGTAATCTGACAGAAAATAACACGCAAGTGTAAAGGCTTTTTATATCATGTTAAGGAACACCTTTATTAATTCTGGCACGGGGTGCATCAACCAGCGGTTAACGTGCATGGAATTTCCCTGTGGTAGTCATGGTTATCAAGTTCCTGACTCTACTTTAGAAACTCTTTATCAGTGGGTAAAGAAAAGAGTAGCTGATGTGAAATAATGGTTGTAAGGCCCCTTTCAGGTGTGGGAGGGAGACCAAAAGTTTATTATGGACTGGAAGTGCAGTAACTGGCATTTTATCTAATCTGTGTTCCAAGGTAGGCTTGGAAAAGCTTTGGTTTATTCACAGAATCACAGAATCACAGAGGTTGGAAGGGACCTTTTAAGATCATCTAGTCCAACCAATGAAAAAAAAAAAAAAAAAAAACTACAACACAAAAAAACAAAAACAAAACCACCACACACGCAACCCACACACACACCACCACACCACCCAACACTAATCCATATTCCCAAGCACTATGTCAACTCCTCTCTTGAATACCTCCAGGGATGGTGCCTCAACCACCTCCCTGGGCAGCCCATTCCAATGCCTGACAACCCTTTCAGTAAAGAAATATTTCCTAATATCTAACCTGAACTTAAAGATTCAGCTTAAGATTCCTTTTAAGGTAACTTGCTAAATACACAACCAAAAGCTATATTAAGGCATAGCACAGAATCCCATTATATGGCTTACTTTTTATATTCTGTGCTGTTCATTAATATAAGGTTACTTAAACAGGTACAGAACTTAACCCAAGGCCTTCAGTAATTTTAGGCAAGCTTTTTCTTGCAGAACTGTCTATGATGGGTGGTACGTTGATGCGTTGACTCATGCTTCAGCACTGTCGCGTTTTTCCTCAAAGTCTCTGCTGAATTGGGTTTGTCACTATGAGACTTAGAAAAATTGAGCTGCAAGGGACCAACTCTTTCTGCTTCCCCTGTACAGGATCAGCTAGGACCATGGCACTCCTGATAGATGCTTGTATAATGTGCGTAATTTATGCAGTCTATTCTGGTCCCTATATCTCTTCTTTTACTAGAAAATTGTTGGGTTCTTTGTCTTCCTCCCCTTCCATCTGATCTTATTTTGCTGCAGGGTGAACCTACTGGTTCTTGTTCCCGAATTTAAAGAACAGACTATTTTCATCCTCACTTACAATAGCCATTGGTGTGCTTAGACTGTTAGATATGTCTCAGGTTTACATCTGTTTTCTCAATCTTTTCTTTTTTTGAGCTAAACAGCTGCAATTCATTCGGGTTTTCGTCATGTGCTTTCTTTTGCCTGCAGTCACATTCCTCTGGTTCCTACCAGTTCTTCTGTGTCTCTTTAAGCATAGTGGTACAAACTGGACACATCACTCCAGCTCATGTCGTACTGATGTGAAATAGAGCAGAAGAACTTCTCCACATTCTGCAGACTGTATTTCTGTTTTGACATCCCACAATGTTACTTAGGTTACATACTTGTGATCTGCTGTAACACCTGGATCCCTTACTGTAGAATTGCCAGTTAAACAGTGTCCCTGTCATATATCATATGCCAAGTTGTGTGAAGCTTTAACTTGTCTGTATTAAACAGCAGCTTGTTACCTCTCCACCTTAAGACTATTTTGAATTCTCATCACTTACCCCTCCACATAGTATCTCCTACACCCATACGATAATATAGATTTAGTTGAAGTTTAATCCAAATAAGCATTTAATGTTTTGTCCTACTACTAGTATCCTTCTTTCTTGAAGGATTTATACTTTGAAATTCATACTTGAACTTCCTTTTACTACTTGTATACATAATTGGTAAATGCATCTTATTTTTGCCTTGTATTTCTGTTTTTTTAAAATCCGTGCATGCTTATATTCATTTCATACTTAGTTGTCTGATGTAATTTTCACTTTCTGTGTACTTGTATTTAAAGTCAGTGATGAGCTCGTGATTTAGCTGAGACAATCTGTTAGTATTTTCCTACCTGCACTGGGACAGCTTTTGCTTGTGCCCTTGGTAACGGTTATTTGAGGATTCCTGTAGGATCTAAATTAGCTTTTCACTTAGATTAGTCTTCATGAGAGCTTTCCTATTAACTTCAAGTTTACGGAAGCCTTCTCGAAGGTGATTGTTCCCTATTCTTCCCTGTCCAGGAACGTGAACCCCAGTGCAGTAAGGTCATTCTCTTCCAAATTACTGCTTAATTTCACATTCTCCAGTAGTTTGGTTGAGGTGCCTTAAGCATTGGCTACCTACTCCAGAAGTGGCCAGCTTTGTTACATCCAGAATCTGGTTTTATTCTCAGCCAGGTATTCCCAGAGCAGATCATTACCGGCCACATTTATAGGACACTGCGCAGCCCAGTCTGACAACAGATCAGCATTTTGGGCAGTCAGTTAACATTGCCTTCTGCACTGGATTTTGCTCCGGTTTCTGGGGCACCAGTTTGTACCCCTGGTGTAGTTCATGTCCTCTTGCTAAAGCAGGACTAATTACACTAGCATGTATCCTGGCAGATATTGTCTACTCTTTTCTTGCAATGATATAATTATCACTTTCTTCCTAGGAAGTCTATTGATCTGTCTTACTGTATGGCCATCTGCAGTACAGTAAGAGATGATTGCCTTCTATCACAGTGAAAGCTGCATTGGCAACTTGTGCACTCTTTGTGTATCAGTTCATATTTTCAAATGGAAATAAAGGCAAGCATTTTGTTTTCATTGCTTAAAGTTGATATAAGTTGTCAAAACAAAATTCTGCAGTTCAGTTCTAACTTGCATCTAGGGTATGGTTTTGTATGATCCTATGATGTATTTCTGCCACAGGTTCATTTTAAATTTGCATAAAATTTGAGGAAATAACATTCAATGACTTGAATTTTTCAGGAGTAGAATAAACTCAGTGTGCCTTCTGAAAGCGAATTGCTTTTCACCTCTTAAGTTATTTGGGCTATGCATTTAATAACTTTTAGCACAGATGTGTATTAACATCTCTTCTGTAAAGATTTTTGCACATGCAAATCAGTTTCTTTAAGCACTATATTCAAATAAGGTAACTTCAATGGGGTTGTTATAAGGGAATTGAATTATACAAAGTCAGCTCTTAGGTGCATTGAGAGGATGAAGCAGTGTTACCGGATGGTATTTGAAAAACTATTATGGTAACAGTTCAAATGTATTTCTGGTGAACTCTCTCACAGTGTAAGTTTTAAAATGAAAATTAAATCCTAGTACTTTCGTTTTGTGCTCTGTTGTGAGATTTGTTTTGTTTTGTTCTTTTTTTTTTTTTCCCAGGCTACATTTCACAGCCCATTTAGTCAACTTGGACAGAGCCCAGAAGGATGTTCCTCTTACCTGTTTCCAAAAATCATGGGCTTAGCTAAGGTAAGAAAGTCTACACTGTATGTGGGATCATATGACCTTTGTCTGTTGGTATCCTTCAACTGTAAGAGCAAGTGGAGTCACAGCAAGAGCCCTCAAAGACAGTTCCTGTTCGCCCCTTTTGGAACAAGGATCAGGAAATGTAATGTCAGCACAGGCACCATAACAAAGTAGTGACCACTTGTAAAGCCATACTGTGAAGGTTTTCTATCTCAGGACTTCTTCCACCTTTTTGAGACAATTTCTGTATGGTGAAAAGTTGTATCTTTCTTCCAGGAATGGGAGGGAATGATGTAAAGAAGGGTGAAAAAAAGAAAATAGGAGCACTCTTAAGAGATGTCTTGGTAGGCTGCTTTTATTGGGCAGGGGAGCAAGTGTTGCAGTGGTTTCTGCCAACCCTGTGGGAAACTTGTATTCAACCATTCTTCTGAATGTGAAGCAATCCATTTATGTATTTACTTCCAGACCTTTTAGATTATCTGTTTTGTTCTAATATATATTGGTTTTCTGTCCATACTCTTATTTTCTCTGCCTACTCTAGAAATAAAGAAACCAAGTAATAGTAATTAGAAAAAAAAAAAGGAAGAAAAAAGAAACAACAGAATCTAAATTTTCTTTTCTAAGAATGTGATAATTCCCTTTCTGCTTCTTTTGATATCTTGCAGAAAAAAACTGGTTAGTTTCAAATACTTACCTGGTATTACTGCCTCTTGAGCAGGGTTTAAATCTGTAAGGAGTAGAGCAAGTGCTTCATAAACATCCAAGTATGAAGGGTGGTTTATTCAGTGTGAGAGAACCTACCAGTACGTGTTCTAGAAATCTTGGAGTCACTGCAGGAAGTGAACGCACACATTTATGATGAGGTAATTTCAGGTGACAGCCTTAGAGCTCTGCTCAAAAAGACATGTAGACTCTTGGTGAACAGTAGGAGCTGGAGGCCGGTCACAAGGGTGTAGCCCAGGGGTTGATACTGGGTCTGATACTTATTTAACCTCTTCATTATGGCCCGGATGATGGGACTGAGTACACCCTTAGCAGGTGATACGAAACTGAGAGGAATGGTTGATTCACCGGTTGTGTTGCCATTCAAAGGGACCTGGAGAGTCTGGGGAATTGGAGAATCTCATAGACTTCAGCAAAGGAAAAGGCAAAGTCCTGTACTTGGGATGAAATAATCCCACACACCAGTGCATGCTGGGGGCTCACGGGCTGGAAAGCAACTTTGCAGAGAAGGATGTCTGCATCCTGACGGACAAGTTGCCCATGAGTCAGCAAGGCACCCTTGTAGCAAAGAAGACCCAACAGTACCTGGGTTGCATTAGGTGGAGCATTGCCAGCAGGGTGAGGGAGGTGACTCTTCCCCTCTGCTCAGCACTGGTAAGACCACAGCTGGAGTGCTGTGTTTGGGTCTGGGCTCCAGCTACAAGAGAGATACGGACATAATGGAGCAGACCTAGCAAAGAGCTGCAAAAATAATTAAGACACAGGCGCATTATACATGTGAGAAGAGGCTGAGAGCGCTGGGACTCCATTTCCTGGAGCAGGAGAGACCTGGGGGAATCTTACCAGTATTTATAAATACCTGATGGAAGGGTGTAAAGAAGATAGAGACAGATTCTTGTCAGTGGTTCCCAGTGACAGGACAAGAGGGAAGGAGTACAAATTGAAACACGGAATTCCATCTGAATGTAAAAAAAAAAAAAAAAAAAAAAAAAAAAATTTTATAGGGAGGGTGATGAAACACAGGAACAGGTTTTGCAGAGATCATGCGAAGTCCTCATACTTGGAGAAGTGTCTTCATCCTCAGAGAGACTCAACACCCAACAGGACCCAGTCCTGGGCAGCCTGCTTCAGCTGACTCTGCTTAAGCAGGGGGTTTGAACTAGACTGTATCTGGAGGTCCCTTCCAACCTCAGCTATTCTCTGAGCTTTTCAGAGGGCAGACATTAACGAACAAGAAAGTTACATAAATGTAACTTGGAAGCTTGTACGTTTCCTGATAGATTACTCAAGTCTTGTATCTTGTTGAATCACACTTTCTACTTTTCTTTATGTAGGCAAATGAGATGTTGCTTTTCAATAAAAAGCTGACTGCAGCAGAAGCCTGTGCCCAGGGACTTGTGACTGAAGTCTTCCCTGAAAGGACTTTTCAGAAGGAAGTTTGGGCAAGATTAGAAGCTTATGCAAGCCTCCCCAAAAATGTCAGTATTTTAAATTTTTCTACACCTTGTAAGCCTGTAGCATTCCCAGTCCTCCTGCCGAACTTATCCAGTTACTTGGTTTCACGTCATCCTTAATTGAAGTACAAAGGCTCAATATATTTTCCTTTTAGCACAGATCTGCCCCTGTCCCTCTGCTGCTGTGAAACAGAAACCTCTCTTCTACCATGGCTGGATCAAAGACAGTACACTGTACACAGATTCAATGGCTGAAAAGCCATAAAAACTAACCAATTAATCCACTTGCAGGGGATTGTGCCTGGGTGCCTTCTCTTAGAATTTTATTTTGGCGATAGTTAAGGTTTAAGGGCCTTACCACTGGTTCTACAATATCAATTGTACTGTGTGCACTGTGGGCGCTCAAGATGACGCGGGGTGGCTTTCCTTTTTGCTGAATTCATTCATCCTGCTCACTAGTTTAGGTTTCAAAACTGCTTGAGTCACAATGGCATTAAGGTTACATTAGATAAGAGGAGACACTCGTGCCAGCTGCTGATAACGTAGGTTGCATTTGGCGCTGGAAATAGTTCAGCAGGTTTCACTACTTATGCCCACCTACTCTCATTATGAGCACTTAGTGGACTGCTATTTCGCTTCCCATGAACCTCCACCTTATTAGCAGTCTTAGTAATTAAATACCATAATTATTTGCAGCAGAAAGGTTGAGTAAAAGCTAAAAAGTATGATGTTAATACAAATCTGAATTCCAGTGTGTTTATTGTGCTGTTGTCTGAAGCATTAAATTAAGGTATAGAAAACATAACTTCTCAATGTTCCTCTCTTTCTCCTCCAGTCCTTGGCAGTGTCAAAGCAACTGTTACGAAGTGCAGAAAAGGAGAAGCTCCATGAAGTCAACAGTAAGGAGTGTGAAGTCTTGAAGGAGAGGTGGATATCTGATGAATGTATAAATGCTATTGTCAGCTTCTTTCAGAAGAAATCAAAACTCTAATCTTCACCAGTAGAATAATTCACCTTCTGGCAATAGCTTAGTCTGCCCTTATTGTTAATAAAGTTTCTCTTCAAGTAATATTCTTACACCTTTTGATGTGATGTATTTCCATTCTGAGTACTGGGTTAAAACCGGTTCATAAAATTTATACAATGTTACGTGCCTTGGATCCATTATGGATATTTAGATTGGGGAATAAAGGTTCGTTATTCTATAGGCAGCAGTGATGTTTCTGAATAATTAAAAGCAGATTGTCTTCCAAAAGAAGCGATAGATTCAATAGGACTATATTTTGATATCTCTTTGATAAATCGGATGAGTGATTCTGTGGGGAAGGAAATACTGTATTAATGAAAAAATAAATAAAAGTATTTAATTACTGTTGTGCTGTTTCTTACTCCTCCTGTTAAACATCCTCAGTGAGAGGGAAAGTAGGTAGTTCCTGGAGGTGTATTAATATAGTAATACTCTTAAAAAACTATTTGCTTGAGATTCTGAGAGATGTTTGTTGTGAGCTTTATGGTTCTAAGCTTAAATATGTTTTTTCCATTAATTGCTTCATATTGCCCTTTTTATGTGAAAAATCCCATTGAAGATGATGTGACCTTCTACTGTAGCCCTTTTGGAGTTAAATTAACAAAATTATTTTTCAAGAGAAAATTTCTCCACTCTTCATGGATGCCTTGGGGTAGCGTAGCAGGCGTTGCAGAGGCCAGGGTCGTGGGTCGGCGGGTATGTACATAAAAGCAGGGATTTTGTGGCTGCCTACGGGAGGCTGCTGGATGCCCATTTCTCGTCTGGGTGGGAGTGCCGCTGGAGCAGAGCGGCAGAAATGGATGGCTCTGGGTGCTGAGGCTTGTGGTGCTGCTGTCACAAAGGATGTGCAGGACGGCTGCTTGGCTGTGGCACGGCTGCCTCGCATGGTAGGCAGGTCTTAAAATCCAGGCTTTTGTCTCCAAAGTGGCACCTGGCCCTTGGGATTCGACTACTGAGAAAGAAAAAGAAAAATGGGAGGGGAGGAAAAAGAAAAGGAGCAGCGTGGATGCGCAACGCTCAGGAGTGTTTGCTACAGCAGTGGAATCTGATGCGGAGAAGTATTAAAAGTATTTAGGGTCCTGCTTAAACCCTCTGGGAGAGCGGGTGCTGGCACACGGGATTACCAGCAAAACCAAGTCTGCTGTCACACACAGGGTGGCAGAAGCAGGGCCAGCGAAACGGGGACAGGGTGAAGCGGTGGAGAGATACAGGGGAGGGAGGAGAGGGTAAATCGGGCAAGGAGACCAGGGAGCAGCCGTCTGCCAGGCTGACAGGAAAGAGAAGGAAGCCAAAATAATTTCCTGTTATGAAATAACATGGAAGAGGGCCGGGGAGGGCATGCTGTGAAACAGCCAAGGGACAGTGGGGCTCTTCCACCTTCCCTCCCAGTGCCCAGAGAGGGGATGTGGCCCCAGGGCATGGCGGTGGGAGGAAGGATGTCTCTGTGGGACCACACCCACAGGCCAGTGCAGTGGTGGGACTTGAGGGGTGGCCGAGGCCCAGGGGTTGGTGGTGATGGAGGCAGTGAGAGAAAAAGCTGAGACAGAGGCCCAGGTGTGAGGGTTGGTGCTGGCTGCAAAATGGCAGCAGTTGTGCAGGGCGAGGAGGAGGCCGGGAGCTGTGGCCCTGGGCTTGGGGCAGCACAGGGGATGTGCTTTCAGGCCTGGAGGGTGAAACGTGGCTTTGTCTTGTCAAGGCTTTGGTGGCTCGTATTCTGTGTGCTCATTCTGAAACGCATTTCTGATATTAAAACAAAACTGTTTTCCTTACTGTAGCTAACTCAAAACACCAGCAAAGAAGGAATGTTTAATGCTCGGATTAAGGCACATAATGAAGGCAAAATTGCTATGAGCAGGTAAAATAATGTTTTAATAATTATATCAGATTAAAGTGAGTAGTTAATATCACAGCTCTCCAGCCAGGCTGACAGGTGAGAGCAATGCATGCAAAGACATGTTAGTACTCTGTGGAATTAAATATCTACAGGTAATTATCAGTTTATATATTTTTCTAACTGGAGCCCTCAAAGAGCTTTTATTAATTGATGTAAATTTGTTTTCATTAAAGCTAAAGAAGGGCACTTGGGAGGTTACAAACAGTATGTTCAAGTAAAAGCCTTTAGTCTCTTCTAGAGCTTGTTATTTGGTACTGTAGTTACACCCCGAGGATGCTTGTAGTATACAATTCACTAACTCCATTATTAGTGTAATTTCTTCAGTAGATTCTCCATATACTCTGTCTGATGCTGGTTTTCATTACTAAAGGAGCAGTACACAGCAGAGGGAGACTTTTGTTTGGCTCTTTTATTGGTACTGGACTTTCTCTTCCAATTTAGTTAAGATCCTAGAACTGTAAGAACCATGTTGGTACTTTTGATTACACACAATATTTCTTATGCACCACATGTTCTAACGTATAGGAAATATTTATGCAGATTGAAAACTTCAACCTGAACTCTGAATAGTTCACTACTTTGTTTTCCTTAGATGTATATATAAATAATCTGGTGGTATCTCCAGTTTGTATCCCTCGTGATAGTGTATATTCACCTTAATTAACCTTTTGTGATGTGTAGCCTTTCATATTTTTCAGCCAGTAAAATATCTATTGCAAATGTGTTTTTCACTTGGCATTTTAGATGAAAGTAATATAGCTAATCTTACAGATATGAAATAAGAAATTCTTTACCTATTGACATGAAGGTTAATTTAAAAATCTAGAAAAGATTTGCATAGATTAAAAAAAACCTAAAAATTTAGAAATCAAAGTACTTAGAGAAAAATACATGGAGTCTGTAACAACATACCTAAAAGAAGATAACAAAAAAATCTGTAAATTGTTACAATTTACATTGATTGAAGAGATATTTTTGCTGTCTCAGCACTGCTGAATATTTTTCTATTTCTTTTTGACATTTAAAGTGGTTAGATTGGAGTAACTTTTTAAAACTTTTTTTTTTTTAAAAGTATCTGAGCAACAAAAGGGCAGAAGCTGACTTCTGATTATATTATTCCATTAGCCCTCATCTTCTAAATATGTGTGACTTTACCTTTCTTTTGTGACCCAAGGACAGAATACTAAGTGTTTTTATCAAGGTCTACAATTGTACAAGGAGAAGCAGCAGAAGGTAGAGTTAAGTAAATAAAGTTAGTGGAGAGAGTTTCTAGGAAATGTCCCTGTTCTGCAGTAATAAAACAGAAGAAAACATAGTTTATATTTGTCAAGGACAAACAATATCGAACTGATCTAATTTCCTTCATTAGTGTGACTGGCTTGGTGTATAAGCAAACAGCAGTGAATGTAATTTAAAGTTTAGAAAGGTTTTTTGTGCTGTTCTGCTATGCAGCTGCTGTAAACAATTCCAGGAAATGTGATCTAGATTAAATCACAATTGTAGAGTGGCAGAATTGGCTGAAACTCTGGACTAAGCAGTAGCCATCAGGTCATCAAAGTGAGAGGGCGTAGACTGTGATCTGACAGGAGTTTATTCTGGTGTTGCTTTTGCTCAATGTGTTCATGAATGAGTTGGATGTCAGGAGAAAGCACTAGATTATAAAATATGTGGCTAACACCAAGTTTTAAGATGGTCTTGGTGAGTTGGATTGTTCATAAGCAACAGGATGAATTTCAATAAAGAGAAGCACCTTTCCACTCATGCTGCTACTGTGAATTTTCTTTTGATGATTCTACTGATGATTAGATTATCTTCTGCTGGTGCTGAAATTAGATACCCCAAGAACTGACATAATTGCTCTAAAACCTAGAACTATTTCAATAGCGGTTATCTTATTTTAGCAAAACCTCAAGCACATTAGTTTGAAATTTAGTTCTCACTATTCTACCTATAAAGGGAGAACAAATTCTGCCTGTAGGCAAGAACCCAAAATACATGCAAACCCACTTCTATGAAGCACTTCTCTTTCCCAACCCTCCGCTTCCTTCACAGTTCTTCATCTCTGAGAATGTGCTCTTCCTTTGTGCTTGTCGGAAAACATGGAGAAAGGTGAGTCTGACGGGGTAGAGCGGGGAATTCTCCCAAGCTTTGCTATTCTCTGCTGTAGCTAGCAGAGAGCACACTGGTAACTTTTTGAAGGGTCTTTCATATGCTTTTGCAAGCTTTTTGTAAACAATGTATTTCAAAAGTTTTAGGAAGAATCTCTGTGAGCTTGCACTTCTCATTGCAAGACATTCTTGTAGCAGTTGTGCCTTCTGCTTCTGTAGGAAATCAGGAAAGCAATGAAAATAAGCTTGATTGTCTGTACCGGGAAACACTGGAAACAACCATGATGGTGGCTTCTGCCAGTCTCTCCTCCCTACGCCGTAAAACCTTGAGGAAGTCCGGTGGCTTAAGCAGTGCTCAGTAAAGGCAGGTAATATTTTACTTCTGTGGTGGATGGTAAACCAAAAAAAGGCTTAAACTTTTTTAAACTCCCTTCACTTGCATTTGCTGCAAAATCAGCTTAAAATCTTTCAGGCTTCATTTCCTTTTACCTTTCCTGTTGCGGATAAGCATAGTAGCATAAGAAGCTCAACCGGGTGTGCGCCTTCTTGTGGGAGTCTAGAAGAAACTTGGAAGTCTGTTATACAGGACTGGTTTTGGTCTTTGGAGCTGAACAGGGCTCATGTAGATTACAAGAATGGATGTTCCTTTTCGGAACACCCATTTTCATATAGGAGATAAAGAACACAGGATAACTTTTTATTCAAATAAGATTCACATTACATTTTTTTGATAGTAGAGTGGATGAGTTGCAAATTCAATATGTAACATCCTGAAAAGCAAAGCAGAAGACGGGTAACTCAGCGTGACATTTAGCTTTTGATATTTTAATTAAAGTAGCAATCTTGTGTTTATACGTGTGTGAGGAAAGCAGAGTTGATTCTTAGTTGTTTGTAGGCACTGAAAACCAGCCCCAGCAGTCAGTCCACACTTAGAATACACTTCAATCGAAATAGCAGCAAATTCCAAATAAATCTAGTGGAGTACTTCTTTCCTTCTTATGACATGGAATATCGACAGCCACACCCTTCGCACACAGAGTGTAACAAAGGTCGAGATCAGTGGGGCCACTATTTCACCTCTGGTACATTTTCTTCCTCTAAATAGAATCTCCAGTTTATTTCCGTCTTTTTTCCTTCCTCAGACACAGCAGTAAGCCTCCAGTGGGAACTCCAGCTCACATGGTAATTATTAAACTTCTTTGCTGCTAATCATGCAGTGGGAGGTAATGTGAATGAATATTAAACAGCATCTTACACTGATCTTCAGCAGACACCGATAGCAATCTGCTGGACAAAACGAGACCGAGGTATTTTTTTCAATACTAGAACTGAAGCTGTTATTTCTAACTTTGAGCCTGCTGCTGAATGTAGTACTGAAGATACCCTCTCTGTTTCCAAATGTAGTTTTGGGTTACAAAATGGTAACACAGAGGACAGTCTTTTAATGGAAGAAAATAATGCATCTGAGAATGGAAAGGTATAAATGCCTAAATATTTCAAAACTGTGGATTTGAAGTTAAAGCTGTAAACAATAGAAAACAACTGAGGAATTAATATCCAGACATGAAAACAAAATATTCCCCTCTCCTCCTTCCCCCACCATTAATTGGTCTTTACAAAGGGTAGTCTTTTCAAAATAGGATAATTGCAAATTAGGTTTTCATCTGTCCCCAGAAGGCTCTGATGGGAAACTGTTCTCTGATCTACTGGAAATGGAAGGAAAGAAGCGTCTGCCTCTATTCCAGGAGAAGACCAACACCTCACAGCTCTTCCCCTGATCGTTGTCAGCAATCGACCTATTTCTTCGAAGTCCACGCATCAGTCAGCCGGCGCTACCCCATTCTCCCTGTCTTCAGACACCTAATCAAGAAAAAATTCCAGCTCCTGCACACGTGAAGCGGAGCTCTTCAAAATGTGCTTGCTGTGGGACAGGCAGGTGAGTAGTGGGACAACCCACCACTGGCGGTTCAGCCATGAGGGATGTTAGAGCATCACATGATGCTCCAGAGACTTCTGAGATGTCTACAGTGTTAAACAGATGCCTGTGAGGAGATCTTCCTCCGGATCCACTGCTGAACCAAGCTCTCATTCCACTGTTGTAGCGGCTTCAAAGTTACAGTCACCAAATACAGCTGCCACCTGCTCTTTCCATATGACTGTATATGAACAGTATAGGACACAAACCTCTTCAGAATGAGCTTGGCAATGAGTAAGCTTTTGTCTTGTCAAAAAGGCAGAATCTTTCTCTTGCCATGGCAAAGCTGAAATACATTAATACTGAAAAATAGTAATTTCTTGAATTCCCGCTTGTTGTCACAAGTGAGCCTCATTCAGCATTGCTGGCTTAGTGTTGTTTATTAAGTCAGTAAGTGTTTTCTTACTCTTTAAAAGCGATGGGTAATATCTCATGGGACTTGAATACAACTGTGTTATTAAAAAAATAAGAATACCAAATTTCATTCATTTTATGTGCCAGGATCTTGAGACATTTTCTAAGACCTCTTTCTAAAATTAGTCAGCACATACCTGTCTTCCAAAAGGCTCATCCTGGCTACGATTACATATTTTTTCAGATATTCTTAAACAGTAATAAAACGTAGCATACAGACTGCTTGTTAATTACAGTTGTATGACAACATAAATACATTGAAATAGTGTAAAAGGGGTGATGTGACTTAGATACAGTCTCTGGACCACATTCCAACTGCCTAAAAATGGTGTGGGCTGAAAGCTTTTCAGGCTCCAGTGGAATGACTTGTATTTACCTTCTATAAATAGAATAATCTGTAAAATAGTTTACTGGTAGCTTGACTGTTGCCCGAGACCAAATAACGGGTGGCCTTGTAAGTCAAATACATACGTGGTTTAAGTAAACACATTTACCCCTCTGTCAGAATGTGGGACTAGAACATGTTCCTGTGGACTCTTGGATTTTGGAGGATGATGACTGTTCCAAGAAAACCTCCTTAAACTTTTATGACTAAATGAGGTACTTGATTTCATCTTTTTGTCTATAAGAGGGTTGTTTCTATTAATTATGTATTTAGACTTCATTCATTTGTCCGTCTGTGCACAGGAGCTTCCCACACATTAATTTTGCTAGTTTTTTCCCTTTAAAATTAATCCGTTGCTTCAGGTATGCAGGTCTTCTGTGAGACGTCTTAAATCGCTCTTACTTGCGTATATGGAACTACTGCATAGTTTACCACGTGGTAAGAGAATTTCAGGATTATTTTTAAAGAAGAAAAGCCATAAGAAAAAAAGCACTTTGCTCAAGGCATTATTTGGACTCCTCACGTAAACATAGCTGAATTTTCTACTAAGCCTTTCTGAACGGAAATAAATTAATTACTTGCAAACAGGAATGTACTTGGTATATTAGCTTTAATGAGCTAGCAGAGCGGTTTGGGTCAGGTTGTGAAATCACCCATTTCCCGTCCTGCCAGAGTGCCTGGATGGTCTGTAAAAGAGGCAGGGAGCTCCACGCCTAAATGAGTTCTGCCAGATTTATTTAATTTAAGCCTCCTAGGGGAAGAAGACGGATAGGTTTTGCACGTGTTTCAACTCTAACCCAAAAACTCCCAGAAAGAGTGACTGAACCGCGTGATTTTCCTGCGTGTAGGAGACCATTCAAAGGAGAGTGATTGCAGACAGTCCTCTTGTTTGGCCCCGATGAGACATCATCATTCAAGAGGCTGAAGGGAAAGGGTGCCTTCACCGGCTCCAGCCAGCCGGCTTAATCTGTCTGGATGTTAAATCCAGACTAAATTTGGTAAGAACATATATGGAACTCTGTGTGTTACCTTTCCAGGTGTCTAGTAGATACACAAGTATGCACAGCATGAAGGTCAGCTCGGCTTTAGTTGAGCAGAACTTGTTTTTTTCCCATGGAAAGACTGGAGCCCAAATGTAGGGCTGTTCTGAATGGATTCTCTCATCTGGGTGTTTCTAGGATGAGCTTTTATTTTAACACAGGAGACAGATTTGTAGAACATCTGAACTTGAGGTGCATTTAGACAAGGTAAAGCTCTTCTTATATGTAGCATGTGAAGTTCAGCTTCCTCAGTTAGGAACAAGGTTTAGGAGCAGAAAGAATACAGATAAATTCACAGATTGGTGAGTGTGACTGCTCAAAGCAACTGTCAAGAGTATTTGCAGAAGAAACTTGTTTTTGCCAGAAATCATGAATATTAGTTCTGCTGCTGCTTCTCGCAACGTGTTCGGCACCACTCTTTGCTAGAGTTCAGCTGGAATTCAATAAACTGCAGCAAGAATATTCTATTTATTCTAATTGAATTAGAATAAATTGGCAAGAATTATGGTAACAGTGAGGTATGTCACCTATGAAAGGATAAGACATAAATATTTTTATTGCTTTAGAACCAAAACCTCACTCATTGCATGGAACAGCACAAAAATAATGTATTGAGGGGTACGTACTGGGTCTGCGTGGCAAGGTTTTGGTAGCGGGGGGGCTGCAGAGGTCACTTCTGTGAGAAGCTGCCAGAAGCTTCCTCTGTATCAGACAGAGCCAATGCCAGCCGGCTCCGAGCCAGACCATCCGCTGGCCAAAGCTGAGGAATCCGTGACAGCGGTAGCGTCTCTGGGATAACATAGCTAAGAAGGTGAAAAAGTTGCTGAACAACAGCAGCCAGAGGAGAGGAGTGAGAATACATGAGAGAACTCCACAGGCACCAAGGTCAGTGAATAGAGAGGAGGCACAGGAGCAGGGATTCCCCTGTGGCCCATGGTGAAGACCCTGGTGAGGCAGGCTGTCCCCCTGCAGCCCACAGAAGTTGACAGCAGAGCACATATGCACCTGCAGCCTGTGGAGGACCCCACAGCAGAGCAGGTGGATGCCCAGAGGAGGAGGCTGTGACCCTATGGAAAGCTGGCACTGAAGCAGACTCCTGGCAGGACCAATGGCCCTGTGGAGAGAGGAGCCCACGCTGGAGCAGATTTGCTGGCAGGACTTGTGACTTGCTTTCTCAGCAGAAACTGTTAGTCCCATTCTTTTAATAGGGGGTACTGTAGTTGTCCTCAGTTACCCCCTCCTAGTTTCTTTTTACAGGAAAAGCCACGCTTTTGAGACTGAACCATGAGCAGGGATAAAGCAGACAGTGGCTATGTCAGTATCTACTTTCTGGGTAGGATCTCTTTATTTCTACCTGCCTAGAAGCAACTTTACATCACGTCTCATTAACTTAAACTGAACACTAAATCTTTGCAAATATCCTTCATGCATTTTCACTATTTTAGGAATAATTATGATCTTTATAGAAATATCTGGGCTCCATTCATCAAGATTCGTGTTTATAATTGAGATGATGAAGCATTCAAAAGGTACATCATGGAAGGAAGGGCCAAGTTTTAACTTCAGATAAAGTAATTATTTGTCACAACTTTAAGTTTTAGTTATTGAAGTATTTAGCTCAACAAAACTAAGACACAGAAGACTAGAAGTCTTATGATAGTTTTGCTTCTGTACCCACAAAATTAGTACAACAAATATACTTAGATTCATAATTTGATACATAATCCACAAGTTAAGAAATGAAAATACACACTGCCTCCCACTTCACCATGCTGCTTCTCCCATTTGACTCACCTCAGTTTGTTCTTATAAAGATTAATCTATAAATAGATCTGGCTTCCCTTCACTGTAACACAATGTAATTCTTTCATCCCCTAACTCACCCAGGGTACTACCTCCCTGTAAAACATTAAAAAAAAAAAAAAAAGGCACATGAATTCTTTGGCACTTACAGGGCTTCCAAAACCAGGAGAGGGAGAACTTAACAAAAGACAACATTTTACACATATTCAAGAAGACTTTTTCCACAGATTCTTTAATACCTGATAGCTACGCAGACAACCCCATTCAAATAACTATATTTTGCTTTTAGTGTATTTCAAAATTGCTCATATATATTTGGCAGCTTTGCGTTGTATGACATTTGTATTGCTTACAAATGTCATACAATAGAAGACAGGACACAAAGTAAGTTTTAAGCGTACTTTATTAATTGCAAGCAGTTGCCGCTGCCCAACATCCTCCAACCAAGTTACAGTTTTACACATACTGTAGAAGATGGCTCTATCTCCAGTGGTATCACAG
The DNA here is from genome assembly GCF_964106895.1 of Numenius arquata. Classification (NCBI taxonomy): domain Eukaryota; kingdom Metazoa; phylum Chordata; class Aves; order Charadriiformes; family Scolopacidae; genus Numenius; species Numenius arquata. Next base: position 59,639,046 of record NC_133579.1, on the reverse strand, counting down.
ACCGGTCTGCCTTCTGGTTATGGGTCAATAAGCACATAAAGGTTCTTCGGAAGTTTAACGCCACTTACCCTATGTATGGAGATAAAGTATTATTAAAAAGGTTTTAAAGGAATCATTATATTCTATCAAAAGCTCTTAAACAGTTCTTAATTTTTAAAGAGTAGCATACACCAAGGTAATAACACATTCTAACTGCATAGGGCTGGTATCTTGTTTTTGATGAATGCTTGGCAAACTAAGTATGTTAAATCACCATGAGGGAGAAGGAAACAGAAATCAGCAGATTTAGCCAAACTTTCTGTAAGTAGGACCTCGGGTGAAGATAGACATTACATCTTCATGTACAGGAGGAAGAGATAAAATTATCCTCCCTCTTAGACCAGCTGAGAAATAGTTCCACAAGAAAACTCCGTTGCCCAGCTGTTTTGTTTGCCAGAAGCTGCAGCCACAGGAATTCCGCTGACTGAAGTGGCACGGCAGCTACTCTGCTCTCCTCAGAGATCACAGGCTACTGGGACAGCCAGTGCCTACAACTGGAGAGGTTACTTAACAGTGTCAAGATCACCTCAATTCCACAGGCTTTGGAAGCTAGAACTAAAGATTTTCTACTGTTGCCAACAAGTACCAACTGACGCTGATAGTGGATGGAGGACTGAAATCCATTTGTTTTGAATAATCCCTGTCAGCTAATCTCTGTATCAACAATAAAGTTTGACAGAATTAAAATAACAAACGTGCTGAAGTTAAAGAGTGCATCATCTGCTTAAATATTTATTAGTTAAAACACATGTATTTTAACCAAATATAATGCCATTTTTTCCTCAATTTCATACGTTTTGTACAGATCATTCTATCATTTTAAGGTAATTGCATTTAAACAGTAATGCTTATTTACCTACATTTAATCACAATAAAAAAAAATGTCTCTTCAACCAGAAACGAAGCAAGCACATCAATGCAACAAATTCTGATACAGTAAGTATTTTTCAGGAATTATCAGTACTGCAGCAGTGTTAATCAATTCTAAATTGGAATGCTGGAAACCAAAAGATTAAGACAGAACTACACGAAGAGTATTTTTCATATATTTTACAGGACAGAAACCTTTGTTCATGTTCTTCTGGTAGCCATCATCTTCTTTTGAGCTGCACCTACAACACAAAGAACAAGTAAACGAGCAACTTTATGCTTCTCCAGAATAGCTTAAAACAGTTCTGTAGGCATTAAGGGGCATCTTTTCTACTGCTTTGTTTCTGTATCACCAACTCATTTCATTGTTTTATATTCCTATTTTAAGAATAACTACAAAGCAACAGAAAGAACAAAGCTATTACTACATCTGTGTAAAACTGCCCTCAGAAGTGCTGGCTATGTTGTAAAAGTGCAAGTTACTTTCTGTATCTAACTAACAAGCAACTAGTATTTCATCAAACGTGAAAGCTAATTTTTTTATATATTTATTTCCTGTATGAACAAGATACCTTAATACATGGAAATAAGGAGAGATTATTTTTATTAAGAATTTTACAATATAAATTGAGAAGAGACAGGTTGAAGGTTCCAAATAGACATACAAAACCACCCATCTCCTGCTTGTTTTCGTAGTTAGTTCATTACATCTCCTGGGTGGGGTATTCCCCACCAGCAGAATGACTGCTTTGTGACATTTTTCCATTCTTGAGTGCACTGAGAGTGCATGATTGTTGCCATTATGCACCTAGATGGATACAAAAACCCTTCTTAGTTCAAGGAAGTATTATAAAGTAAGTGAAACCAGTAGGGGTTTCACAGCTTTTCAGAATATATCAATAAAAATGAAAAGATGAACTTCTTACTATCGTCAGAGAGAACATTACAACAGCAGTATGGACCTGAAAAGTTTGATTCTGGTTTCCTCGCGCTGCATAACCAACTCAAATGTTTCAAGCTGTTCTAACTCGTTGCTAAATGTTTATCTACACATGCTGTCAGAAATAACCTTGTTAGGAAGGTGAAGTTGGTGTCTCAGCAAATCAGACCCATGGAGTAGGCGTTGAGTGGCCTGTGACTCGCTTTCCTTTTTCTCTTTCAGCACCATCAAAAGGAAAAGTGAGAAAAACAGCACAAACATTAGTTAAAGCCTGAATTTAATCCCATGTCCTACAGGAATAATTTCATTACAATGAAAGCAGACAGACACTATCTGTAGGGCTTTTTTTGCTTTTTGTTTAAGCAGTGATAATTATATATCTAATTAACATAGCCTATTACTCTCCCAAAGATCATAACGTTTAATAATGCCTTTAATTAAATGATTAATAGGAAATGCAGGGGTGGTTCTTACGAATTACCTGATTTACCATCACTGAAGACAGATTCTTTTAAAAATGGCTACAAATGCCTTGTTCACAAAAGACTTTATTATCTAATGATGCATACTGAAAACATACAGAAATCTGCATGGTCCACTTTACATGCAGCAGAACAATCTTCACTTTACAATAAGTAAGTGTCAACTGTTTTATGCAAGAGACAACACTTTAAAGTCACATTTCTTAAAGAAAAGCTTCATTTACAAAAGAAATAAAAGGTAAAGAAGCAATTACCGCTTTTAAAAAGCAGCTGCTTTGTTCAAGAGTGGAAGGTTTATGCCTGTATTGAAAGACAACATGATCACAAATAATGAAAACAATGAACAAATGAAACACTTTTAGCATAAAGCAGTACACTTTCAAAATGACATACAAATAGTTAAAAATTTCATTATGTCGTCTATCTATCCTTTAGATATAAGGTCTTTCGAATGAGATCCCAACATATGTAATTACTAAATGAAAACTCTTCTGTAAGTATTGGTTCTATGTCATAGTGAATTGTATTTAACAAAATGTATACAAAGTCTATAGCAAGTTGATTAAAAAAATTAAAGTAATAAGAAACAGTACACTGAAGGCGCTCTATCCATCAAGTGCGCACTCTCAAAATTTTAAATGTGATGAACAGAACAGAAGTTGTAACTATGCCACGGTTGCAATGCCAGAAAATAAAACAAGATCATTTATCAAACATGCAGGGACTTCTGCCACAATGCTATTGTCTCTCATTTGTCAGTCGTTCCAGTAAAATAACAGCTTAAACACCGGTGATGTTGATGGGTTAGCTTACCTTCAGTGTACTGAAAGTTGTACACAACCTGCTTTAAAAGAGGAGACCATCCCTGCGGGCAGGCTCAAGAAGGAACAGACCCCCTTCGGCACTGACTACACCAAGGGCATGCTGCTGTGGCCTGCACACACACACCTAGGAAAACGTGAATATAAACAGCATTTATGCTGGCCATTTTTTAAAGACAAAAATGAAGCCAAGTCTGCTAAAAACAAATCAACCACCCAGTATTACTGCTCTTTTTTTTTTCCTTTCTTTTTTTTTTTTATAACAGATGCTTTTTTCTTTTTATAATATATACGAACTGCAACCATATACATTAGCATTGTACTTCTGTGCAGTCTTGGCAATTAAAACAGTTCTACAGTGAAAATTTTCACATAAGACACGAAACAGAATTACTCTAACATTTCTAAAAGAAATATCAGCCTTGATGTTAATTCAAATGTATCATTTCTTCCTCAACTTTGCAGGGGAAATATTTATGTTTATATACATTAATAACTGCTGTGAAATTTCTTCAGTCTTTGTATCTTAATTACTCAAACCCTTTGAACTTCTTCATCTGGTTTAAATTTTTTCCTGGATGAAGGCGTGCTGCAGAGCCTGGTTGATGCTAATCCGTTTAGCTGGGTCTAACATTAGGATCTGGTCCAACAAGTCCTTTAGCTGGTGTACTTTTTTACGCTGGTCTTCAGGGAGTCGTTGGCACCCAATCAAGTCTGCTAATAGGTCCTTGGTTGGATTAATGGTGCTCATAACAGTAACTTTCTCCTACAAATACAAAAACGGCAACCTTGTAGAACAGAAGTAACGCACGAACCCCCTATCCCTTTTACAGAGCTTCAGCAGCAACTTTTCTGCAGGGCTCTCTCGTATCTGATCAGCAGTGCCCTTTGGCCTCATAAATCCTCATGCGGGCAAAGGAAGAGTGGAAATAACGCTGCCAGGGGGAGGCCAGGCTGCATCTTTTGCCAACAGCAGGTGCACAGGTGAACCTAACATCCCAGCTAACTGAGAATGTCACAATTCCATGTGGAAAGTTCCCATATTTGACCAGTAATTCTGTGATTCTTGAGAAATGTACTATGTTAAACTGATACAGAAAGTATTAGTGACCTCCTACAACATAGGCACATCATACTGAAGTTGGACATACTTCTCTAAAACGAAGCCAGAATTTCTTTTATTAGTAATTTAAGGATGGATTATGTGGAGATACCCCTGTATATCTACCAAAATTAAACTTAGATTTCTCTTACACACATTCCTAAACTGTAGGAAAAAATCTCTGTTGCCAGTTTATAACTATGTATCCTGTCCGTACTGATGCAAAACAATAGTCTAATAGTTTATAAAAATCTTATTTTTAATGAAGATGTCAAGACACGTTTGGAAGACCACAATAGCAGGAAAGCTTGGAAAAAAGTAATAAGTTAGTCAACACATTAAGGACTTACCCTTTCTGTCACTTTATCTACTTCTATATACATAAAGTTGAGATTTTGATCAAAGTGCTGATCTTTGAACACACCTTTTCGAATCATCTGGAAAACAAGGGAGAGGCAAGAGTTTCAGCAAAGTTCTCCGTGTCTTGCAAATTCCACAATTAGCATCAATGTCTAGTAACTTATTGCAACATGAATATTTTAATACTAATCAAAAATATATCAAAAAGACAGTAAGAAATGTGTAGACTAAAAAAAAAACACCACTGTTCAAATCAGCTGAAAAAGAACACAGTATCTTTCGATGACTTACGTATTTTTTTTTTCAGGTCAGTGCTTAGAAGGTTTCTGCTTTCACTTTATACTTAGTCTATGAAAAAGAAGCTGTATACTTTCACTTCATAAGATTTTAAACCAATATTAATTATACAGTCAGAGTGATGTCTGATATTTACTTGCTGTTAAGAGAAGATGTACATGATAAGAAACAGAATTCAGGGAGAAAAAAGAAAGCATGTTCTATTGTTCAGCACAGCAGTTTCAGATATTCATTAAAAATCATGTACGTTTCTTTCTTACCTTGTTTGGCATCTTTCCTTTGAGATCCATGGCTAGTTTCAACATATGGTTATTGGTTTTGCCAGGAAAGAGTATTTTTCCTGTATAAAGTTCATATAATGTGCAGCCTACAGACCACATATCTATACCATAGTCATAGATTTTTCCTATAACTGAAACAGAGCATTTCCAGTTAATTCCATAAAGGCAGCCTTAAAAGATATAACATCACAAATCCAGACAGATGAAAAAATTCTGATTTGTAAACTATATTGGTGCTCCTCGTCTTCGGAATAAGAAGTCACCATAAAAAAAAAAATGGATGCAAACTTTTTAACTTTTACAGTATCCCTGTTTTCGATAGGGAGGCTTTTACCTAATGCCCAGCATGACTTAAGTCAGTAAAAAACAAGGTCAGAACAATCTCTCTAAATTAAAACATAACTATAACCAATCAGAATGACTTCTCCCTGTCTGAGCTGAACACCAACATACATGAAGAGTCACACAAGCATGCTTTCAAAGTCTGAATTTTTGACTGCCATCATATTTCCAGAGAGTAAATTCAAGTCAAATTCTCATTTGCTAGTACTCATATATCCTGCTACTGCTTACGATAGACATAGCCAATCCAAATGTACTTACTAATTTCTGGAGCTCGATAAAATCTACTAACTAGATATGGTGTGATATCATTATCTGCAACATGTGAAGCTGATCCAAAATCACAAAGCTTTAATATCGTTTTAGATTCATTCACCTGAAAGTTAAACATAAATATCCATTAGCACTGTTTGTACAGAGAATTACCAATAGCGCTGTGCAAGTAACAATAGATTTAAGTAAGAGATAAAAAAAACATTCAGCCTTTAAATTGAAAGTTCTCCCCATATTTCAATCCTTCCTCTCTAAGAAAACCGTACAACCTTCTTAAATTGAGTGACAGTTAATGTCTCCAGATCCTGGGAAATACAAAAAGGGGCAGTTTCATGTACTTTTCCCTTATTAAAGTACGCTTGGTGGGTCTGGATTTCTTTCCAGGTACTGAAATTGTATCAGTTTAGACTTTCAGCTCTAGTATCCAGAGTACCACTCATAAACCAGCATATTATTCACATCTCACGCTTACAGAGATTTCATTGCTCTGATGGCAAAAAGTAAACATTTTAAATAAAGTAAAAATCTGACTTCTTCACAGGAATGACCATGAAGAAAACCAAAGGAAACATGTTTGATTCCTCTGATGTAGCTCTCGTGCTCTGCTAACCAGAATGTTTAAAGGAAACAGCAAAGAAAAAACAAACAAACAAACAACTCATTGAGGACTTTTCCCCATTATCTCATGCACGTACACAAATTCTCCATCCAGACCGAAACAAACTACTTCCATTTTGCAGAAAGCAAGAACATTTTTCAACTATTCATGGAAAAAGTCCCAAAATTTATCCTAAGAAAGAATGCGGTCGGTCTTTGGAAGATACGCATTCTAAAAAGATACAAGTGGATGCAGATTTGTATACCGTATTACATACAAGATTTTATCTAGATGCTGTATTGTATTTCTTACATACACTACATTTCTTACATACACACCACAATAGCATTTTAGATCAAACCATTCATAACATGAACGCTTAACATTTTCAGTTAAAGTAAATTTTGACTTCACCCAAATTAACAGAATGGTATTAATTTCAAATACTTAATTTTACATGATAGACTGTGAAAAGTAAGTTTCAATTATTTATTACTTACCAAAATATTATCTGGTTTAATATCTGCATGTAGGATATTGCATCTTTTAAGAAGCTTTAAAGCCAGGAACAACTGCTGGCTGTAGGAACGCACAGCTTTAATATGGAGTCCAACATCTTTCCCATACTTTTTCAACACCTCTCTTAAGTTCATACTATTTTAAGAAAGAAACGGAGAAAGAATAGAAAAGAGTTTAACGAGTGAAAAAATAGTGGCCTCCTAAAGTCTAGGACAAATTTGAAGAAACCAGTTAACTTTAGACATTTTTGGAAAAAAGCAACATTCAACTTAACATACATAGTGCTCTGTTAGCTACAGCAATGAAACAAAAATGTGGGTCAATCAGATCTATCCTATACACTGTATAAGTACTTACTAGACTGGACATACTCAGTTCAGAACATATTTTTAATCAAGATTAATCTGAGAGGATTTATTTGCACATGAACAGCATTTTCTTAACAACTGTACCGCTCATACTCATTTTCTGAAGAAATAAATAAAAAAGGAAGCATGCAAAAGATGAGGCCCTGAGGAGGTAATTTTTGGATGTTTTAAGCAGCAGATAAAAAGACAACAATGTCAGGACAAAAACGTCACTGCATATAAATAACATACAAACGTGTTATAAAGAGATACTGCAACACAAGAAAACAATTTGTTGTATGGCCTATTAATGAAAATATAATAGTAATTTCATAAAACTTGCTTTGCTTCAGCATATAGCTTATCTTCACCTCAAATATGGCAAAAATGAAAATATGACATACACAGAGAACTTCGGATACAAACAGGTGACGTCTCTAAGCAGGAATGGGAACTAAGGCAACCAATATATCCAGATCTATCATGAAACAGTATTTACAATTAACATGTCAAAAAAGCTTAATTAGTTAAAGTAAAAAGTGAACATGCAAAGTACTAACAATTTTTTTCCTTAGACTGTTGTTATGTATACACTCTTCACAGAATATATAGCACTTGCTGAACCTCTCTGGGAAAGCATTCTTAATCCAAAATAAAGAATTATGAAAACTAATAAAAGTCTTGTGACACACACACACACAAAAATCATTACGAGCAGCACTGGTGAGATGATCCATATTTAACAATAAGTTTTGTTGTTTCAAATATTGCCCAAAGCTCACAGTGATACTTTAAGTAAACCAGAAATAGTTCAGTATTCTGTGGATTTGTGCCTCCAGAAAAAAAAAAACCACAAAACCAAAACCCAATGTTTACTTTGTTTTTAAAAAGTTCCTTGCATTCTTAAGTCTTGGCAGTAGAACAAGTTATCAAAACAACAGCCAAAACCATAAAGGTAAAAGATCACTCTGGAGTACTTTAATTTTTACAGAGAACCCCAAACATTTGTCATCTTACCTGAGTGGCTCAAATACCAGACAGAGATGTTGTTTGTGGTAGAAATGCCTGAACAATCGTAGACAATGAAACTTGTCATCAGGATCTGCATCATTGAGCTTCTTCAAAAATTCCAGTTCTTTTAGGCCAGTTTTTTGCCTGAAAACAAAAAAATATGGTTAGAAAACATAGAAAACAAAATCAGCGACACACTAATACCTTTTTTAAATCTAGTCATTCACTTGCATGGTTATAATTATCAGGAAATGAGAAGGGTCCTGTCATTACTTAAGGTACCACTGCTTAAAAAAAAAAAAAAAAAAAATCAAATCACAGCAGTGGTTTGCTCTCAGTGTCTACACATTGGGCAAGTTTATTTAATTCTTTAAAATCCTCACTGTGTCTTTGTAACCCACTTATCCTTTCCGTCTCCCTCCTGGTTGCACATAAAGCTAAAATTAGATTTCCTCCTGCAATACGACACTTTAGCTTCAAACAGCACTCACTTGAGAAAGTTATTTTTTTAAAAAAAGTACTTAACCATATATGTTATTAAAAAAGTTTTAAGCTAAACTGACTATAGAGTCAAGTACACACCCAAACTGATTATCTACACAACATAAACTGAAATAGCTTATCACCCCCCTCTTTTTAGGCTTTTCTGGATACCTATTCATATAACTGAAAATAATCCAGTTATACACACAGCAAGGCAACTTTTAAAACTTTCAAGGTAAAATGCATGGAAAAGATTTTCATTTAAGTTGTCTTTAATGGAAGAGGACAGAATATATGACTGTAGAAATATTACAGCAAGTACTAAAAATTAGTATTATGGACAAGTCCTCACATAACGTAGTTTAGTAGATCATACTTGCCAGTGTTCACTCATTCTGAAAGACTTAAAATATTTAAATAATTAATGTACAGACGCCTTTTTGTAAGTTATAGATGATCAGTTAGGATCCAACCCACACCCTGAACAATCAATTTGGCCCATCGAAACAATTTTTTACAGTCCATGACTCTCATGTCAAAAATCTCAGGGCTGGGCAGGCCTCAATTAACTGTAACCTTGTTTCTTGCTACCGCTGTTCCCTGCAGTTTTGCAAATCAGAAAGTGCCTGATGAAAATGCAAATACCCTTCTCCTGTGATAGCTGTAAAGAAGTGTAGATACATAGTCCTCAAGCGCTTCCCATTATCTGGCTGCTCATATTAGCAGAAAAGGCAGGAATCACAGCTGTAATCTGTTACTTCACTTGAAACAAAGGGAGATTCAAATCACATCATGAAAAACTTCCAACTGTTACATATGCTTTATTATTATTAAGCAAAGCCATTACTTACATAAGCTCATTGTTCCTGATGATTTTAACCGCTACTTCCTGGTTTGCTCTTGCCATGTCCCTGGCTCGCACTACGTTACTGAAGACTCCCTGACCAGTGTAACCATAGACATTGTACCGTTTATCTAGAACTTCACCTATATTAACACCTGAAGGATAAAAATCAAGCAATTTAAAGACTTATGAGGGACATACATAATGAAACTTTTTATGAACAATATACCAATCTGTATAATGCAGAAAAAAGTGGTAAAGGGTATAATCCCTTAATTCAATAGTATACAATGTTTTTTATCACCTAGCTTTGTGGAAATTATGGGGAACAAACCAATTCTGTACTTCTGCAGTCTTTTTATAACTGAGCTTATGAGGTTAAAACCTGCATGCTCATTTCATCCATTACATTACACTCTCAGTGAGGGCACTGCAGTACATTTACATTAAAATAACATTTCGGTACTTTTGGTGCGAGGATCTTTTCTGTTGCGCACCCCCCTTCCTGCTGTTCTTGCAAATCAACGAATACAACTTACGGTAATAGCCTTCTGCATCAGTCCAGTTATCCCTGAGATTGGGGTTTTCTTTGAAGTCTTTTCCAAACCCAGCAGCCCTTAGACGAGCACTCTGAAATAAAAGAAAAGTAACAGCTTTGCATGTGTGCTCTGGTTGTTTTTCCCTGATGTTTACTTATCAAAAGCCTTTTTTTCCTACCAAAACATTGTTCCTCTCCACGGTACAAAGACACTTATCTTTTAGGAGAGAGAAAGTACTGAACACAAAATGCTATTTACATACCAGTATCTAAAGACTGATGCAAGGAAAGAGCATGGGAACAACCAACAGAATTACTGTCAAACATAAATGGGCAAAGTTTCAACTAATATCCACAAGAAATTTATACGAGTCATGTTAGAATACACATTTTGGACCACCTGAATAAGTCTTTTTATAGTATGTTTGTAGTAATGAAGTTTAGCAATTCATGAGGAAAATGTAATTGTTTAAGCCTTGAATTTCTGTTCATTCAATGTCACTTCACAGATTTCATACTATTATATTTACCATCATAAAATTACTACAATAGCTGTTGACATCCCTTAACAGATTTAGTAATGTATTGCCACAAATTCAAATCCATGAATAGTAAAGAGTATCTCCAATTGAACAATAGTTTCTGGAAGGGGGAACTGCTCAATTACAAGCCCTTTAAATCCCTCTTTGTAACTTGCAAATTTATAAAACCACCCCCACACACACTATCCTTCAAGTACTTATCCTTTTCCAGGTCAAAAGGGTTTTTTTTAATTTTTTTTTTTTTTTTTTATTTCATTAGTATTACCAGTATTACCAGTAATAGACTATGCATGCTATAAATCAAAATTAAATATAGAATTTTTAAGTTAAGAAGAAAATTGTCTGAACTTATTTCTCAGTGTTGTGCATCAACAACAACGAGGTAGATTTACAGAGAACAGCAAGTAAAGTCTCAAAACTAGTCACAGGACAGCCAAGGTTTGCAGGCTATTTCAGCACATTTAGAGAAAAGCTGCTGGAATAGTGCAAAAGTAAAAGCAGGAAACTCATCTCAATCCAAAAAAACCACCCTCACCAAACCAACCACTACATTACTCCAACACAGCATCATGAGCAAATTAAAATATCTTACACAGACACTTTTTAATTAACCATACATGAACCTTTGAAAAAAAGGCACATATTTAAAACAGTGCACCATGGTAACATTAGCCTAAAGCGTAACTTATTTATAATTTTGTTACTGTGTGCCATTATAGGATCTATTCAAACAACAGGTGAATTCCCTAGTTGCTTACTCTGGTAAAACTCCCACAGATTTCCTTTCACTGAAATATTAATTAAGAACTACTTTGTCCACCTTGGCTGATGAAAAGATTTAGAACGTACTATCCACCCAGTTACACATGCTTTTACAAATCAAAGTTCCCACAAACCTCAAGTGACAGTAACTCTCTAACAGAAGTCAAGCAAGCAAGCAAAACAAAAAAATCATACATTTAATCTCCAAGAATTACCTACATCAAAGTATGCAGCGAACATATCATCTGATTCTGTGAACATATCAGGAGCTAGCAGCTTCTTCTGAGATGAACCTTAAAATGAAATTTAGATTACTCAACATGAAAAAGGTAACAAACGAGTAACTGTTACCGGTACAATTCATGACTAGGTATCTTTACAATATAATCTAAGATCAGTATGCTGGCAACCAGGTAGCTCTACTAATGTTTTTAGCAAATAGCATTTTACATTCTAGAAACACAAAACTCAGATTGGATAAGTTCCTCAAAGCACTCAAAAATTTACACCTCCTTGAAAAATTAAGTATAATAGCTTTCAAGTAATTCACACAGCAGAAAGCAAAAAGTACATGCTTACAAGATCCCTACAGATGACTCTATACGTATGTATAAAAAGAAAGAAAAAGACTGTGTGTACATATTAAAAATAGGTAAGTTTTCAATATACAAGTACTGGCTTTTCTGCTAATCACAAGGTATTTTATAAAAACCCAAGTTGTAAAGTCCAGAAGTTGTTTCTTTGGGAAATGCTTTCTTTGACCCTGTCAAAAAGGATCTTGTGTGCAGATTTTAGTCAATGTTAACTATTATGTTTACGAGAAACATTTTTTAATGTGGGCAAGATTACCCCTTTCTCACCTTTTAATCATCTTTAAAGTCCCAAAGACATTTTACTTGGTTGATAAGATAAGAGCAAAGAAATATAAATTAAGCACACGTTAGTGAAAGCAAGTAAATTTCAAACTATTTCATAACACGCATTACAGAGGCATCCCTTCACACACACACTAAATCTCCCTTTAGGGCATTAAGCAGTGGAGAAAAATAACCTGTTAACCTCAGATTCTTCAGGTCTCATGATGCACATAGCCAACCACTTTCACATAAAATAACTAGACTGAAATCTTTTGACAGCATCAAAAACCCTCATCCATCATGCTGACACCATTGTTTCAAGGTATAGATGTGTCACCTGACACTATGAGGAGACAGGTTACACCACTGGTTCATGACGTAGACCCTTCTATCAACTTCCTCAAACTTTCTTTTTAGTTTCAGCTACTGACACTTGCACTGGGCTACAATGAGTTATTAACTAGTTCCTCTGCAACTCACTATCCTGCCTCAATGAGGTCAGGATAAAAATAAAAAATGGCTCTTAGGAAAAAAGATGATTCACTGCTTCCATCTGTTGTTATAGCGAACTCCAACTCAGAATCCTACCAACACACGAAAATTCCCAGGTTTGAGTGTAACTGATCTGTTTCTAAAAACAAACCTTCTTCATATCTTGAAAACATCTATGCAGTTAACAGTTACATTTTCGTATACTTTAGTGGACAAAATTAGAAAGCAGTACATGCCTCTGACAAAAAAAGGAGAAAGATACTGTGTGTTACACTTCAGACGACTAAGTCTAAACTTGTGGTATGCAAATAAGGAAAAGTGCGTGAGATAGTTCTTTCCATCTACATTGCAGGAGAACAATCTGAAAACACATTGCTCAAGGGAACACTAGAACAAACTGCTGAGCAGTACACCAGTCCCAAAGAGATGCAGCTTTATTACTTTGAAGAGAAGCATCCACTAGAACACAGCGTATTTAGCCCCTAAGGATACATGTAGGGCACGACAGGAAATACAAGCTAACTGTCCAACCATTTCCTGAGGGGCTGGGAAGGTTTCACAGCCCTTGTTAAACAGCACGCCGTTGCAATTAAACTAAAGAGAAACTGAAATAGTTAAAACTAGTTCAAGTTATGTCCACACAGCAACTAGACACACCCTTTCACTGCTTGGAAGATGTAGAGTAATCCACTTTCAAAAGACACAAAAGAAAAAAAAAAGGGCAGATTTTCAATATTATAGGCTGCACTGGGAGATGCTCTACGTTCCTTTTGCCGCAGCAGGCACAAGGCAGGTTTTATAGCAACACGTATTTCATTTCAGTGTTGTTGTACAACAGGCTGTGTGCACGGAGGAAGAGGAGGAAATAACTTCTTGCCGAAGAAATGGCTATGCTACCAAGATGGACTTACTAGCAGTAACTCTCAAAAGCCTTAATCATTCTAAATTACTACAGACTCACCTATATTCTTCTAACACAGTGGCTTTGATCAAAAAAAGGGACAAAAAGGGCATGGTTCCCAAACCACCCCAAAATAAAGACTAGGACTTTATTAAGCTTCTAAGAAAACAACATGCATGAGTGAAAAGAAAAATTTGGAAGTTAAAACAGGTGATTCTTAATTACGAAGACAGACATCATTACTTGCTCTTCCAAATTTATAGCATGAATTTTGTTAAGAGCTATTAGAAATACAGAGAGCATGTTCCATTCATATCATCCTCCTTAACAAGCAAGCTTTATTTTAATGTTATGTTTTGAAGTACCATAATACTCATGGAAACATTCTCAAGTTCTGTCCAAAAAGTCAGTCTACTTCCAAGTCTGGAAGTACATAAGGAAACTAAGCAAAAGTCTCTTCTGAAGTGCTCTGCTTAACAGCCGAGCTTTCATAAATTGCACTATACAGAGAGATTTCTGATTCTTACCATTGTTCTGTTCAACTGTCATGAGGTTGTGCTTGGCTTTAACTGATGCCTCAAACGTGTCCACATTTTCCCGTTCGTACTCCTTAACATCAGCAGCTACTCTTTCTAGGATGTCATCTGGCGAATTTGAGCGACTACGTGTACTACTTTGAGGACTGCTGGGTTCAGATGGTACAGATATATTACTGTCTTCCGTCTGGCCTTTGTATTTCTAAAAAGAAATTTTATTGTTAATCTCACTATCACAGCCTATCACAACGTAAACACTTTTATACTCAGTCTTTCATAGTTTGTGCTAAACCCTAATCTTTGCTTTCCATAATCACCTACATCTCTAATGGCAACAAATTATTGCAGAATACAGCTTTGGAAAACCCATTTTGCTTCAACGCACCACAGCCCAGACCATAAAAGATGGCTGAAAAATTCATGTGTGTCCTTTAGGCTTTTACATTTCTGTAAAAAGCTATTTTTATTGAAGAGTAACTATTTTGCTGCACGTGACAAAATGTCAGTACCAATAGATTTATTACTAGTCTGGCACACAAGTAGTGAAATAAAGTCCTTAAGGAAAAATTAATGGTATTATATCTTACATTCCAGAATCTTCTCCATTTTTATTAGTGTTATGGCACATAAAAGTAGTATTCAGATTCAGTTTGTTCATTTGAATTGGAAATCCCGTTTATGCATTCACTCTTGTTGAAAAATTTCAGATGGATTAAGAAAGTTCAAGACAACACCTTCACAAATTATTTTTTTTTAACTCACATAGTATGAAATTATACAAATGTCACTTCCTCTCCCAAAAGTTACAAATCAAACTGAAAAAATGCTGATACCACTCAGTTGTCATGGTTGAACTATTCAATAATACAAGCAGAGGTTCCCCATTTAGGGAATGAAGCTTTGGAATTTCCTTCCTCCATAGACAAACAACACGTATTGTTAAAAATAATTTATTTTCTATAGTTTTGCTCAGTCATAGTTATGAAAGGTTTTACACTAGGCTTTGCATAGAAGTCAAACGCTGAACAGTATTTTTAGTGTTGCTTATTTTAATCAACATAAAATCTGGTGTTCTTCTTAGTAATTTTTGAGTAAGTAAATAAATAATATGTAAATAAAATGCTACAGCATTTTGCTTACTGTGTTCTGTGTGCCAAATCCCAACTTTAAAAGAAAAAAAGACATCCAACTTGTGCTGAAGAATTACATCCCCTTTGGCCACAGCTTCCTTTCAGGGATGTCAATTCCATATTACCCGTCACTACTGTTACTTTCTTATCAGGAATAAGGTGGTCATGGAAACTCACACATGTAATTGAATACTTTATCTACTTTCATGAAGAGGAAACACATGCCAGTGGATTTATGAAGTTTTGAAAATGGACAAGAAAAATTTCTACTTGGAACAAACCGACCAGTTAGGTTAATTGATACATAACTTCATGCTATATTGACATTCTGATATCAATGATCCAGCTATGAGGAAAACCTACAGATTAAGATAATTGAAGAACATTTTTAACAGTTGTAGGACTGTCAGAGAAGGTTTAACTGTAGAACAAAAATGACTCACAGAAGAGTTGCTTCAGTCTTAAAAACAATGCTGTTGCAATAGAAGTGTAAAGTTTAACTGAGACTAGCATTTACAATAAATTAATTGGAAAAATATAGTACTAACTAACATAATGTAGTATTAGGCTAAGAGCCTTCCTTTATCACAACATTTTACACTAAAAGCCTAAAATTAGTTTCTGTAACCCACATGGTAATATAACTGTGTACCTGAACAATTGCTTGCCGCTGTAGTCGCCTTTGTCTTATCTCTGCTTCTTCATCCTCTTCTTCCAAATCAAAGTCTTCAAGGCTATAAAAGTACAATTACTTTTTATGTAACATCATAAACATAAAAGTATCTACTGAATTTTACCAAATGCAGTTCTTTAACACAGAAAGGACACAATATATTAAACAATAGCTGTTCAACTGTCTCGGAAAGCAAAGGTGTATATTTACATCTCCTTACAGAGAAAATTTATCTTTTGTCATTTCATTGGGACTTTTGAGCGTTTAATTTTCAACTGCAAACAATTAACAGTAACTGGTTTTAAAGAGGAAAAAACAAAACCCCCTTGTTTGTTTTCACTCCAGCATCACTCTTCCTCGACAATTTGATTAAGAATGCATAACCTTGTGCAATTGGATTAAGTAGATATTTAGCAAATATAAAAACAATTTGCAGATAGCAATTAATCATTTCAATTGTTACAGTTTTTCCTCAAGCAGTAAGCTTGAGGAAACAGACCAAATACTTTCACAAGATACTGATCAAGTTGAATTTAGAAACCGAACAACATACCATCCCCTCAGGTCTGCCCGCTTGCCAACAGGACTTGATATTTCTTGCATACTCCAAAGTTTTCCAGATCATCCCAACAGTAATTTGACAAGATCACAAGTACTAAAACATGATTAAGGTTTTAAGTGACAACCCAAAAACTACACCATGAAGATAAATATTAGTTCATACTCCATTTTAGCAGATCTGTATTTTTTGATAATCAGCACAAGTTAGAAATTAATTCTTACTTTTCATCTGACGAAGACTCCTGTTCAGCTTTCATACCCTCAGAGAGACTACCTTTAAATTTGTCTTCTTTAACTTTGCTTCTGCTCCTACGCCTATGGCCACCACGTGACCTGGACCTCCTTCGAAGGCGAGATCTACTTCTTCGGCCTCTATCCCTGGTAACAATAAGAGGGGTTTGGATTTGGGGGTTTTGGTTTGGTTTGGTTTTTTAAAGAAAAGGAAGAAAACCTATTCATAACACATAAAGGTACATAATGACTTCAAGTAATAAAACAAATGAATTAATGGAGAACAAAATGAATTCAACTATGCTAGCATGTATAAATGTAGACAAAAAATGCAATGTCTTTTTACACATAAGATAGCAATCTTTATTCTCTTAGTAATATTTTACAAAATACATTTAAAAATGCAGTGTTTCTTTACCTCCTTCGAGGAGATCTACTCCGCCTTCTTGGAGATCGGCTACGTCGAAGCGGTGAACGAGATCTCCTTCTAATGGGGGACCGAGACCTTCTTCTGGATGGGGACCACCTACTGGGTGGGCTAATGTCTTTTGATCTTTCACGTCTGGACAAAATATCATCTCTAGTCCGCGTTCTTAAAATAGAGGAAGAGAATGGCAGTAAAATCAGGAGCAAGCCAAAACCAAAAATCACAATTCCCTCTAAAAGCTCACTTTAAAAGCTTACTGCAGGTGAGGGACCACCAGAGGGGCTGCTGAGGGAGGGATGGATAAGTACACTGCAGAGATGGCTGCCCTTCTTGTGTGTGCCTGTCCACCCTGGGAAATGTGTGCCCATCCATAGGTCTAGTTCAGGACAACTCTCAAAACAGAACTTCTTAATTACTAAAACAAAGCTAGGAGAGGTTTTAAAGCAAAACTTGTATTTAAGTCTTAGATAAATAGTGGCCTTTCATGTTTATCAGAAACAGAATTTGAATAGTAAATAAAAAACCCAAAACTACCTCTTGAGAATTTTCTCAGCAACTTTACAACACACTACTGAAATTTAGGACCATACTGCTCCACAGTAATGACTTTTAATGTCTATTTCAATTTGGGCACCAGAACTGGACAGCTTCAACATTTCACACATTCTAATACAGCAGCTGAAAATGAAAATTGAGTCTCCAGTAATTTCTTGTAGAAACCTCCTGCTCCCCATCCTTGCCTTTTTTTTTTTTAAAATCAAATTGGGACAAGTTATTTCAGGTGTTATGTCTCATCAATGAACAAAATCTCTTGGGTCTGAAAGATTAATTTCACCCATTCTGTAATGGTTTTTTGTTTGTTTTAAGACTGTTGTATCAGCTTCAGTCACCTTAGCTACGTATAATGACCAGGCATACAAAACTGATACAAAATACTAAACAGTGAGACAGAGGGAAAATTTATGCACATGCTGGAGCAGGCTGATCCCATTAACCCATTTAATTTACACTATGTTCTTGTGCACAGTATTACAGAAAAATACAGGATGAACTGACAGTTCCAGGTTTCCTGGCTAACAAAGTGGTTGTACTGCCAAAACCCAGTCAAAGTAACTGTAAAAAAGTTAAATCAGTTCAGGGATCACAGGTATGAGATAAAAGGTAGAAGCTGATTAGGAATGTCATATAACAAGTAACTTCAGTCAAAGACCTGAGAAGTATCTTACATGATTAGAAGACTGGAAACAAACATGAAAAATAAAATTAATGGGATTTTTTTGTTAAAACTGTTCATTAAAGCTCCTGAAATTCTCTGGCAGCCTGAGTAACTACAGGCAGTTAAAACTCTAACATAAGTGGAGTTAATTCAGGATGCCCCACAATGAAAGATTACCCCTGCTGATTTGCAAACACTTCCAGCAAAAAAAATTTCTTAGTCCCCCACTCACATGCTGCACACCATGGTGTTACAGAAGTCTGAATTTGATAGCAAAATTCTAGACACATTCATCACTTGAAAGACTGTCTAGAAAGCTAATTCAAACTGGCTGCAATGCAAGCTGTTATGAGAAATGAAAACTGAAAGATGCAAAATGCTATGGAAGAAAAGCCAAATACTATGTCAAAGAAACGTATTGGTTGCACGGATACATTTCTGATTCACCAGAGCGCAGTCAGATAAACTGCTAGTGTTTACAATACTTGCTTACTCTAGTTAACACCACTGGAGCCATCCTCCAAAGTACCTGCAGTATTGCTAAGCAGCAGGACAGACAAATAAGCTGATAATGCGCCTGTATAAGATACCCCATACTTAAAACCAGAGTAACATTCAGTGATGCAGCCAGAAAGACTTTCACACTTATTAGGCGCTTATATACTGAGCTAGATCTTTGTGGTTCCAATATACAGTTTTGAATTCATACTGCTTTGCTCTTAATTCTTGGAGTGGGTGAAGCTAAACTCCACGATAAAAAGTTTTAAATTATTCGTTACTCAAAAGTAATGCTGAACTCTCCTGCCTGTTGAACCTCTTTTATTTAATGAATTAACTTCCAAAAACATATATGCTTATATTGTTCTCTGCTTGTGAACTTACCATCCAGGCCTTATCAGCTTCTGAGAAAGAGATGTTAGTAATTATTGTCTCATGGTTTATGTTAAATTTCAAGGTAACTGCTTTCACAGGCTAAATTGTCTTTTTTAAAAAACGCCAAGATTAAAAATACATTAAAAATATTTCAGCCTTTCTCCTTTAAGTGTATGCAAAACATGGTAATGGCCTACAACAGACTAATAATGAAGCAACTCCACTATACCTCTAGCAGATGAAAAATACAAAAAAAAATTAAGAAAAATAAGTGACTGAGAGAAGGACATTTTGATATAAAAGATTTGCTTACATTCACACATGCTGACTCTATCATTAGGGTTGGTTTGGGTTTTTTTTGAGAGGGGAAAAGGGGTTTATTACACACT
Organism: Numenius arquata; assembly: GCF_964106895.1. Classification (NCBI taxonomy): domain Eukaryota; kingdom Metazoa; phylum Chordata; class Aves; order Charadriiformes; family Scolopacidae; genus Numenius; species Numenius arquata. Next base: position 59,619,309 of record NC_133579.1, on the reverse strand, counting down.
TTTAGCCAACACATATACGAGTGGAGGGAACTCTCGCTCCACAGAAGTTCCTGAAAGCAACAGAACTACTAAGAAAAAAAGTAGAAGCCAAATTCTGAATCCAACCAAGTGACAAAAAGGAGAACCTCAGCTATAAAACTTGTTCCCAGCAATGGTGTGAACAGCAAATAACTCAGCACTTTAACAACTAAAGCTAAATTTGCATGTCTGACAGCTGGGGGGAGTATTTTTTAAAAATTGAATACATACAAAGTAAACTCATAATATAATGCACCATCTGATTACCTCTTTTAATAGCTATTTTCAGGATAAAACGAAGATATAAACACCAAACAATAAGACAGTTCATCCTGTAATGCATTTTTGTGATGGTTCATGACATCCTTAAGTTACCTGGGAGAAGAAAGACGCCTCCTTTCCGATTCTCGTCTTTTCCTTTCTGCAGACCTACTCCTCATTCTTCTAACTGGAGACCGGGTTCGAGAGGGGGATTTACTCTGTTTAGATCTACGATCATTGAAGAGAGGGGATCTGCTTCTTCTTGACTTTTCACGTTGTTTGGGAGATAAGCTTCTTCCTTTTGGGCTGCGGCCAGGTCGCCTAGGGGACCTGTTTTCTTTCCCTGAAGAAGCATCTTTAGAAGGAGATTTAATTGGCTTTTTTTCTTTGTCAGTCTCTGATCTCCTAGGTTTTCTATCTTTGGACCGTGATCTTCTATCTTTGGATTTGCTTCTTAGTTCTGTTGGAGATTTAGATTTTCTGCCACGATCTCTACTTTTGTTTTCATTTACAACTGGAGACTTTCTGCGATCTCTTGATTTACTTTTATCATCAGCCTTATTTCTATCCTCTGGGGGAGACTTAGACTTTCTGTTTTTCTCCTGAGATCGCCTTTTAAGCATTGGAGACCTGGATTTCCTTGTTTGATCTTGAGACTTACTTCTCTTATACGGACTTTTGGATTTCCTCCTCTCTTTTGACTTGCTTCTAGTTGTCTTCTCTTTGATTCCATCAGCTCCTACTTTGCCTTTCTTTTTGTCAGATCTGTGCCTAGTCCTTTCTTTTGATTCACTCTTACTTCCTTTCTTGGAACTAGTTTTATTGTCCACAGGTTCTAACTTCCCCTTAGTGTTTGACTTAGCTGCAGGTCTCGTTCCATTTCGCGCTTTTTCATTAATCTCCCCCTCTTCTTCAGATCCTGACTCATAACCTTGTAATATTAATCCCATCCCAGACTGGACTTTTCCTTCCATTAATTCATTTTCAAGTTCGGCTTTCAATAATGCTCTTTGTTTCTCCAAGTCTTCCAGAGGAGCTAAAAAATCAATTTTAGTTCTTTTAGCTGGTCCATCTTCCTTGTCAGAGGTATCAGCTACCTCTTTCCGTTTATGTTTCTTATGTTTGTGTCTGTGTTTATGTTTTTTGTCCTTATCTTCTTCTGAAGAATGTTTATGTTTCTTGTGTTTACTTCGATGTTTGTGTTTCTTTTTTTTGTGTCGGCTGTGCTTGTTCTGAGGTTGGTCTGCCTCTGATACTTCCCCATTTTCTTCATTTACACTTTTCTCAGATGCATCAGCATCTTCAACCCTGCAAAAAGTAAAGAAATACAGATCAGCACTATCAACTCACTGCAGTCATTACACGTGTTAAGTTGACAGACTTTTTTATGATGGAAACTAACTGGCATTTAATTACCTACCTTTGGGAGAATTAAAAATATATGACTAATGTAACAAAGTTATAAGAGCAGATACACTTCCTCCTGAAGAGACAGGTGCAATGGTAAAAAGAAATACTGACAGGAGATACAGCATATGCACTAACAATACGAATGTGTGGGTGAAATCAATGCTTACGCTTTTAGGTTCAATACTGACAGTATCTGTTAATAGTATACAACAACGCTGCATATTTATGCATCCTGTCAGTCCATCATCTGTTTGCTGCTCCACTCCGATGCCTAACCCAAGCTGTGCTTTTTAAAAGTATTTTCCAATGGCAGAACACAGCTGTGCTCCAAAGACCAAAACTTATTTCAAGGGATGATGCTGACTACCCGATGAAACTATCTTGCAAAATCTCAGAGTCAACTGATGCTCTTAACTGCTATTTCTTTCTGTAAATGTTCATGCCTGTTAGAAAATCGAGAACTGTTCTTATCACGCATTCTATTATTTATGCAATACAGGGAACAGGATAAATTATGAAAGTCTAATTCCAGAAAAGCTTTCTGATAGTACAGTACACTATCAGCTTCCCAAGAAAAAAAGCAGCCGTAATCTTTAGACATGTAAAACGGCATTGGCAAAAAAATCAGAAAATAAGCCTACAACAAGTTATTAAAATAATAACCTATACTGTTTTTTCTAAAAAAAAAAAATAAAAAAAAATATTCAATTAGCTAGTCACAGCAACAAGCAATTTTAAATAGTGTACTTCCTAACTTCAGAAGTTGTAAAATTCAGTCCTGACACTTACCTTCCTTAGATGCTGAACCTGGCTTACTAATATTTTTTAGTGTTTAGCAAACACCTCCTGATCTCCTTCAGAACATCAATTAAGTTACTGTCTGTGATAAGAAGGATATTTGCCTTTTGAAATCTGTTGTCATATATTATAGGTGCCAGAGTTCACCTTCTACAAACTCACCCCATCTAAGCTACTGTATCAGAATTCACTAACACTTTAATAACTTTCTGTGTCCTTCCCAAGCCTCATTCATTGAAAAGAAATTCCCTAAACATGATGGTCAGGAGCGGTGGAGGGATGTATGCAGAGATGTAAATATACCTTCCGAAATCTACTACCTTCATACAACAGATGTTTCTGAAGAATATAATCAATGATCCAATAGATGAAATCTATCAGGGGTATTCTAAGCCAGGCCTAAGGGATAGCACCTCACTATAAATCCGATTAGTGTCTTCCAAATTAAAGACAGGACCTTCACACAGTGCACAGTTACTGATTCTCTCCTGCTTGAGTTAATGCAAATTCTAGTACTAGTAAATAATCCAGACTTTTTTGCATCATACATTATTTAATAAACCCATTAATGCTTTAGTGCTCTGAAATGAGAAACCTCCTAAAGGAGCAGTCTGTTTTGAGTTAAAAATATACAATATTCAGAGACCTAAGTCAAAATGCTGTATGTTTTTCTATTACGTCTTTCCCACTACTTCTGCTTACTCAAAGCATAAAGAAGGATGTTTTTCTTAGTTGCTTTTTCTGACACTCCACACCATTACGACAACAGAATAACAGAAAGAGGACAAACTGCCTTGAAATGAGTTTGCTCTATGTTGCATTTGGCACAGAAGACAGGAAAAAGAAGGAAAAAGTACTATATGTAAAAATTTTTCAACTTGGATTTGCAATCCAGAGCAAGTATTGTCAGTGCTATACATTGACTAAAAGGCAGAGAAATGTCACAAGGAGAATTTTAAGGGAACTCTGCATCTTTCAAGATTTCTTTTAGTCAGATACAGGATGCTGTATAAGTCCCCAATAACACATTAACAGTACTTCAATACATTATAAAAATATTACAGAACAACAACAATCACATCCGTTCAAGCTGCTCCAGATTAAGCCTTCCTTCTCTTAATAGCAGAAAGTGACACTGCAATCTATAAGGAAGTTATTTTGTTATCATATGTATTTTAATGTTATGTAATAACCTCACCTTACATTCCGTAAAAGCAAGCTGGTAGCAGAGGCACCAGGTGAGACACAGCACAACAGTACCTCAGGCCACTATAGACCACTAATAAGATGGCCAGCTTTCTTTGCATTTGTACCTCAACTATAAGATTGCTATTAATTTCATTAATATGCATTAAATATTTCAGAGTCTATTCAGGTTTATTTCAAGTAATTCCATCAAAATATGAATAAACTTTTACTTCATTTAAATGCTTCAGAGGTGTAATGAAATGTATGAGAAATCTTTTAAGAAGATTTCAGAAGGTGACGAGGCAAATCAGTAACTATATGTTTAAGTGCTATTGGCTTTAAGTATGGAGGAATTGTGACACGATTTTGTTATAGCCCCGCTTTCTCTTACTTCTGAATTCAAGGGTAAGAACAACAGGAAGTTTATGAAGATTTGCGAAAAGATTTCACCCATCCTTTCCCACATTTCCTGTCGCCAGTTTTTACTTTATTTCTCCTCTTTGTGTTTCTCTATACAATACTAAATACTCTTTTCATGTGCTCACGTGTTTTACACCATTCACATGTACAGCCACTGCTTTTCCTCACCTGCTTTCTACTCCCACGATTAACACCACCACCACACACACAACAAAAGCCTCAAATTGCTACTTTTAAAGGAAGAAAAAAAACACAGAAGGGAGTTTATATGGCTAAAACGTTTGCATAGTGAAGAGCAGCGATAAAGTAAGCATTAGCCTGTCAACTTCGGGCAAAAGTTCTCGAGAAGAAAGTCTTCAAGAGCTTGTGAGCATCGGCAAACCTAAAATCTCACGACACTAACCGGGGTGCCAGGAAAACGGCACCCCCGGAGCCCGGATCCGGCAGGGAGGCGGCAGCTCCATCTCCGCTTCCCAAGGGGAGCCGGGAGTTGCCAGTCATTTGGAGGGCTGGAAGGAGGGGCTGCCGGCAACAAATCGCTTTTTTGCTTCCACCAGCGCAGGGAATTTTTATACCGCGAGAGCGCCCGGGACTAAGAGGTGGGTTCGCCGCAGGGCGGGCGGGCAGGCAGCGGCTCGGCGGGCAGGCAGAGGGGCAGCCCCAAGACACCGGGGAGGCCCGGCTCGGACAGAGAGCCGCGCTCCGCGGTGTGTGTGTAGGGATGCCGGGGAGCGCCGGCCCATCTTCCCCGCAGGGATGCCCGAGCTCCGCCGGGCACCCGCCCGCCCCGGGAGGGCAGCTGCCTCCCAACTCAGCGGAGGACGAGGATCTCTCCGCGTCGCTTCCCCGTGAGGGACGGGAGGTGCCGGGGCGGGGAGGGCAGTGCCGGAGCACACACCCCCCCCCCCCCCCGCCCGCTCCGAGGCGGGAAGGCGCACGCGGAACCGAGGACACGCGCCGGCAGGTCCCGGCTCCGCTTCCCCTCCCCCCCACCTCGCCCCCAACGGGCCGGCCGGCGCGCGCCCGGCTCGCGGCCTCCTGCGCGCGCCCGTCCCCCGTCCGTCCCCCCCATCCCCTCTCCCCGCCGCCGCTTTCCTGGTCCCCGGCCAGCGGCAGGCGGTAGCTCCAGAGCCCCGGCCTCACTGGGCCGCCTCACGGCGGGGCGGAGTGGCTCCTATAGCAACCCCTCTCCCTCAGAGCGGCCGCCTTCCCCCATCTTCCCCCTCCTCCCGCCACATCCACCCGGGCCGCTTCTCGTCCTTCCCTCGCCCGCGCTTTCTCCCTCCACCTCCCCGAGACACCACACAGTGAGGAGCCTGCCCCAGCCAGTCTCTTACTCGGGGGCTCGCAGCTCGGGCTCCGCCGCGGCGGCCATTTTGAACTTCCAAACTCCTTCGCTGCCGCTGGGGAGACGCGGGGCCGCGGCGCAGGCGCAGTCAGGTGCCGTCAGGGGAGGGGGCGGGTTGAGGTGGGGGCGGCAGCCGGCGGAAGTGAACCCCGCGCGCTGGGCGGGGAACGGACCGGAAGTTCCGCCATTTCCCCTCAGCGGGGGCGGGGGTGGTAGCCGTTGTCAAGAGGTCTTCACGTAGCTTGCCATTCCCGGGATACGTTTAAGTGATTTTTATCAGTAAGTCAAAATTTTTTTTTTTTTATTGTTGTGGAATTTAACTCAGCTTTAAACTTCTTTGAGCCTGTAACTCTATTTAGCCAATGCAAAATTTAGAAGAGAGTTTCGGTACGAGCCGTAAATGCGGTCGTGAGGAGCGTTGTAGGTGTTCATTTCTTCGGTGTTGTTCTTTCATTCTGCAAAATCCTTTCTCGTTTTATATTGTGGGTTCTGAATATTTCTAGGTGTAGTTAACCGTTATATTCTAATACTTTCAATATTATTAGATTTTTTTATGTCTCTCTAACATTACTGTAAAAGTAGTGCTTTAATCTGTAAATTGTCTTATGTTGGTCATAGCTAAATATTCTCTTCATTTGTAGATGGGAGGACCTTGGCAGAGTAACATAATCTGTATTTCTTAAATCACAAAAGGACATAATTCCGGTTTTCCAGTGCTGTTCTCCTTTGTATTGACTACAGATACTGCTTTTTTACTAATTGTACTTTAACCAAGGAGTGAAAAATGTAAAAATGTTTCTGTTGTTAGTTGCAAGTGTTTTGCCCTCAATAAGGCTATGTGTTTAGTGCTTACCTTCGACTGTGTAGGTAAAATCTTGGAAGGTTTTTTCTGTACAAAGATAGTTTGGTCATTTTTCTGTTTAACCATTAGTTGTTGCAGGTGATTGTAGCTGTTGATTGATTTTAGCCAGGTTTCTATGGCTGCTACTGCTAATGTAGACCAAATTCTTGCTCTCTGGGTTGAACTACTGGCTTAATTCTGATTGCTTAGTAAGGCCAGTGCAAAACCAGGTATTTTATGTGAAATAAGATGATGGGTTACAGGATTGCTCTGGAGTTTGTGGCAGTGGTCAGATAAGAAAACAGGCAAAGTTAAGAGTATTGGGGAATGTGGAATAATAGGGCTTCCTGGGATTGTAGGCAGGCTGGGCATTGCATCTGTGTTGCAGTGTAGATTTTGAAGTGTTCAGATGAAATATGTGTTGTGCAGTCTAATTTTGAAGTTGTCTTTGGGATAGGTGGGGTTGTTCTGAGGCTTTTACTGTTTAAAAGGAGAGGAGATAGAATTTTGATAGAACGTTATTGCAGAATTCCTGCAGGAAAAGTAACTGAAAAAAGGCTTATTTTTAGAACTAAAAGGAAAATTGTATTTTTGTGCTTCACAATGACATATGGTGTCTCCACTTAACTGTATGCAATTGTAAGCTGCCTACAAGGCTGCAGTCCTGTCTAACTTTTTCTCTAAGCGGCTGGGAAGGAGAGCACATAGAAAGACAGATGAAATTAATGATAGTTCAAAATAGAAATTTCACTACAACAGTGAAAAGATTTGAGTGCTTATGCAAACAATGTTTTCTTGAGTGAAAGAACTGTTTTGTATTGACAAATTATAAGTTGTCGAATGAGTAATTTCCTTCCTTTTTGGGGGGGGAAGGAAGGAAAAAGACTCAAAAATCTATCTCCCTTACAACTGTAGTGAGAAAGCAACCTGGGACTAGGTTTTCTGGGGTAATCTTTGAAAATTTCTACCGTGTCTGGGGGCAATGAATTTTGAAGATCATACATTACCATTCATTGCTCTGCTAAAATATACAGAAAGTTTACTTAATTTTAGCTTCCTGTTGAAAAATTTAGTAGGTTAAATACTTAACTTTTAAAGCTTTTGGTAGTATTATAGAATTGTGACTATTTTACATTTGTTTTGAATATTGTTTGCATTTTTGTGATAAATGTAAGCAAAGGAAGCCTTTCTAAATATTTTTTTAACTGTGCTCCACTGAGGTGGAGATGAAACATAAAAGAAATTGTGAGAAGTCTTCAGCTTGCTAGTATTTTTAAATGCTTCATTCCAGTAAAGGGAGTTATACTACAACATTACAAAGAACTGTTGTCTGCCCATTTATTATGCTCATGGAGGTGACGCAATGGGTATATGATCCTCTCTGCTTGCTATGAGGATAGTTTTTGAAATTTTTAACTGTAGTTTCTTAGCACCAAACTTGTGTTTAACTTAGTGTCAAGTTTTAGCTGTAATTGCTAACATTATTTGCTGCAGTATAACTTTTATAACAGTTAAAACTTTTAACCTACGTGAAAGCCGAACTGATTAGTGGAAAAAAGCGTACAAATTTCTAAAATACTTCAGTGGAGTATACTGAAGTTTCTTCTTAATTTCTTATTTAGGATGACGCTATCAATTTGTCATGCTGAGTGATTCTTGTTTGTGATGATGTGATATTATTCCTTGTTTACTTGTCTAAGTTAAAACAGTTGTTGATATCTGTATAGGTTGTATAGTGACAGTTTACCATCTGCATCTGGGATAAAGAGGCAAAAGACCTGAAAGACTAATCACGCTACCTATTGTCATTTTGGGTCTTTGAATCTTAAGCCTTAGAAAAGAGTGCAGAAGTTGCTACATAGTTGTGAGATTTTATATCAAAACCTTTACAGGAAATAGTGATCTTGATTGCATTTCCCCTTAAACACAAGTCCTCTGTGCAAAACCTGCAACCTCCAACCAGTACCTTCTCCAGACCAAATTTAGACTGTCAGCAGATGCTCTTAGAAGAAAACGGACAAATGTATTGCATCTCACCACTAAAAATAATCCTTTGAAGCTTGGGTATGTTGATGTTCCCTCAATATTTTTCATATGCTGCATAAGTCACATCAAAATAGCTCCACTGCAAGTGTATGTTTTGCTAACTCAATTTCAATTGTGGTTTGAAATCTTTGAGAACTGCTTGTTATCCTGTTTTTTCTTTTTTTTTAGGTGGTGGCTGGTTGGTTGGTTTGTTTGTTTGTTTTGACACTGGGGGAGAGGAGCGCATTGAGCACCCTTAGAGCTGAGCTAATCTTGCTTTTGCTACCAAAGTCTCCATGGTCAAATTGTGTCTTCATAATTAATAATTGCTCTTTCTTCTAAAATACTGTACTTCTAAGCCAAATTCAGTCTCATATTGCTTAAAGAAGCAAAAAACCACTTTACATAACAGAGAAGTTCAAACTTAACTCTTAATAGTTGTTTAACATGGAGGAATGTCTTCTATTATAAATTAATGTATTTAATCCGATTTTAACATGATATAGCAAACTGGCTTGTAATACAGCTAAGGAATGGATCAAGGTCTACAACATGAATGCAACTATGGTTGCAGTTTCAGACTGCATCCATGTACTGAATGTGAGAGATGTGAGAGATATTAATTCCAAATACAGGTGGATTTTTTTTGTGTTATTTTTTTATTTTTCCATCCCTTCACTAGGTCTCTTTATAAACTAAACAGTTACAAAAAGTAAAAGAAAGTTCAATAAATGCTTTATAAATACTATAAACACATACTGGATTTCTGATTACATGTTTTACTTCTGTCTGCTTTTACAGAGCAGAGGTGAATTTCCCTGTGCTAAATATTTGCTTAATGCAAGTGTACCTACAAGTAAATTTGTTTTAATTGGTGGAAGAAGGCTTTACAATTCGTTAAGCTAGTTTGAAGCTGTGGTTTGAAGAGAGGGAAGAGGATTAAGGACTTACAGTTTGTTTGAAGACTCTGAAGAGAGAAGTTGTGGGTGCCCCATCCCTGGAAGTCACAGGGGATTGGAACTCGTTGATCTTCCAACTCTAACCATTCTATGATTCTATGAAACAGGGATCCCCGTCCTCAAAGGCTGTTGACATTGGTTGCCTTGAGCTTGCAGCTGAGCAGCTGTTAAGTAGATAAAGGAGAAAAGAAGATGACAACACTTAGTGCAGGGTATCTGAATGCAGAACATAATGAGGGGTTTGGATACTTTGATGTTGATTTGAGTTTTTCATGGGCTTATTTTGGCAATTGATAATTGCTTGGTTGGATAACCACTTGTCTGTTAGTTTAAAAGGAAATTCTTTCTTGTTAAGTTAGTAATAGCAAGTTTATCTTCTTTCATCAATTTTGCTCCATCTTACTCGGTGAGAGCTTTATTTCCTTCTGCAATAGATAGAGATTCTTGCTTTCGTGTAAGGAAGACACTATTACCCTCACTGGTTTATTGTGGGGTTTTTTTGTTTATATTCAGACTGGGCCCTTCACTTGGATGGAGGGGAATACTATTCCGCTTAAAACGTCAAAGCTGAAGGATGCTTCATGTCTGAAGCTTTTCTGACTTTAGCTTTGTGTCAATGTGACTGGAATAACAGCAGAATTGTAATATTCTGCATGATGGCCAGCCAGGTTCAATCTACAATTTAGATCTTTTTTTGACAGAGTTTAGTCTCTTTCTGATTCCTTTTTTGACGTTTAATGATGTCAAAAGCTCATGTCACAGTTCATACTGTTTGTTCCAGTTCCTCAAACCTTGACCTACAAAGTCCTGGACTTGTGGTTAGAATAGAGCTATGTGGAGTGTCCCTGTGTCTCTGATTTCTGAGTGTTGTCTTTGGATAATCTTGTTAACTGAAGCAGGGTGAATCTGATGGGGAAATGTATAGCAGCCTATCAATCAATATATGTTTATTTTAGTTCCATCAAATGAGCAAAACTTACAGCTAACTTCAGCAGTTCTTAAGTTCTAAAGCAACTTTCAAAGGACTCTATCCAGCTTTGTCTCTTTGAAAGTGAACAAAAGGAGAGGCAGGAGCTGAGCATTCTTATACCATCAAATTTGATTTTGTAATTTATTTTTTAGTAGTGGCTATATGTCTCTAGTAGCAGTTCTTCATGCTGATAAAAATATTTTCCCAAGATTAAGTTAAAGAAGTCGTTGTCTTCTGAAAACAGAGATTAAATGAATTTATGATACATACCTGCATATCTCTCGCTTATTTTATACTTTAACTGCTTACTTCATATTTAGTGTTATAAAACCGCACTGCATTTTTTTTACTACTCTAGATACTCTGCTTTGTTACCAGTGTTGCTGTTTATTTAAAAGATACTGTTTTCACTTGCTCACCTGTCTTGCCTTTTTGTTTGTTTGTTTAAACTATATTGGCTGAAATTTTTTATGTTGGTTCTTTGCCTCTAACTGACACTTTTCCTTTAAAAACAAATAAACTGAAATCATTCAGCCAGTTTTCTAGAAATTGTATGGGGGAAAACGTTCTGTTCATAGTGTTTTCAAGTGGAACCAGTAAGACTATGGATACCTTTTATTTAAAAAGCCCTAATAGTCCATGGCTTGCAGGAAAGATCTAAGCATTTTTCATATGGTGTCTTCTGTTAGAATAAATGAAAGGCACACTCCTGATGGAAAAGTCTGTTGAGATTTGGCCTCTTTACAGCCTCTGAAAAATGCAATGAATAGTGAAGATGCCTTACTGCAGGAAGCTAATTGTGACAGACTGATTTAGGGAGGCAGGGACAGGAATTAAGAAAACTTGCTAGTTTTCTTTGGTACCTGGCTGCAAATCTGTTTAATTCTTTCATAGAGAGCATATAAAAAACCTTGGATACTAAAGAGCAGTGGGGCTGGAAAACCTGTGAGAATTTGCTAGAGGACATGATGAGATAAGCAGATGAACTCAAGCAGAATTTGGTACGTTAGAAGACTGCTACTGGGACAGGGCGTAGTGAGCAGAGAGTACAATAGTGGGGAGTCTCAGAGACTGAAAATAATTTGGGCAACTTGTTGGCCTGAAGCGAGCAGAGAGGATTTAGGGTCTCGGATATGTGAACCAGCATTAATGTAACAGGGTCCACAATCACTTCTATTTGCTATTGCTGTGATTTCTCAAATTACAATTAGTTCTAGTATCAGAGGTTTCTGGAGTATCTAAGGGTTTCAGCAGTGCTGGTCAGCCCAAATATAATTCCTCATTGTAGAATCTGGAATTTATGTTTTAAATTCTTGGGTATTTTGTTTCAAAAAATAAAGCCTAAAACATGTTAAACATTTTTTTAAAAAAGCCCACAAAAATTGAAGAAAACTCACAGTAAAGGTTGCAAAGTCAAACACTCATCTGTGTGGGTAGGTACCCTTGCAAAGGTCTTCAGTTGCCTGACTTGTCTGTATACAAATTACTGCCCCTCCTCCCCCGCCATGATCCTTCCAAAATTCAGTGTGTAGAACGGGTGGTGTTTTATTAACCTTGACTTACTGTTTAGTGGCCATAGTGTATATACACAAAAAGCAATGAAATTAAGGTTACCAAGGCAACTTTAATTTTCCGATTCCTAATTTCTTTTTCTTGGTTTAGCAACCTTAATGAGCTGGGATTTTGTTTGTGTTTTAATACAGTATTTATTTTGTGTTGTGGGAAGTATGTTCGGAATCTACCTTAACATACTAAAATAATTTACAAAAAATGCTATCATCTTTAGTGGTATGTGCCGTATGTTCATAGTTACTAGGCTGTGAGACTGTACAGTACATTGCTGTATAAAAGTTCACATATTTCTTCCTCAGGTCCTGTGACATCTAGACCCTTTAGGGTCACTGGCTTCAGCTCCATCCTGACATCCTAACATAAACTGTGTTGGTGGTGATGTGTTGACCATTGAACCACACTGAAGCATGGAGCTGGTGTACACTAAATGTAGGGTTGGGTAAGTGTTTGTTTATTCATAATGCTGTCTTGAATATACTATCTCAAAAAAGCTACGGTATTTACTTTTTTTTTTTAAATCTGTAAGTGGTCCTGAAATTGGCAATTTGTCTTCCTTTCTCCCTCAGTCACTAGAGGCTCCATAACCCAGCAGCGTTTGTAATTAGGTACTTGCTGTACCATCAAGTTAAAAGGAATTGGAAATTTAGTAGATAAGGCTTGATGACACTGGATGAGGAAAAATTTTCATTTTTTTTTTCCTTCCTGTAAACAGTAGTGTGCTGAAATGTCTTACGTTAACAAGCCCTTGAGGGGAACATTTGATACATACTGCTTAAATTGATGAATTTTACAAGTCATCTTCAGAGTTGGTGCAACTGTTTTAAGATTGAATCATTTACATAAAAAGTAACATCATCTTTCATATCTTGTTTGTGGTCGGGAGGGGCAAAAAAAGAATTTTTTGGTACTTTGTTGCTAAAATAATTAACTTGTACAAAAGCAGTAATATGCAAACTATGTCAGGACCAAAAAGATTCAGTCAATTTAAGTGATTCTGTGCCAGATGATATTTTCTGTAGATGAAACTATTCCCCTTGCTCTGACACGAACACTGGCAATCTTCTTGATCGTCTAATGGGCTTATTCAATTTTTTTTCCCCATGTCTTACAAAATGTGCTATATATTTAAAAGTGTACGCAGCACTGTATTTTTTAAGCTTATATTTTAGGTTGGAAGTGGCTGTCATTTCACTGGTCTTGATAGTAGTCTTAGTAATGTAATTAGAATTTTATGCTATTTTAACAACAGTATAAGAAAAGGAACTTAATATTTGGATATTCCTAACAAAAATAAATCACTGCCTTGCAATGTAATAGTTACATTATGTAAATATATTGCTTGTTCTTTATCTACATGTATAATCTTCTACATTGGAAGTTTAGCGAGGAAACTTAGAAAAGACAACTGTTTAAAATGTGCATTGTTAGATGAAGCTTTTGTATGATAAATGCATTGTAATCTGGTAAACCCAAGGGATTCGGGTCAATGAGATTCTTGAAAATCATGGTTCTCTTTCCTGCCTTGTCACTTTTTTAAAAACAGGGATATTTATTGTGTTGGCAAGCGTGTCATCGTAATTTGTGCTTATTTCACTTTGGTTTTCTCTTTGAGCTGAGCAGCACTATGGCAATTTTATACCGAAAGCGTGCATCCAAAATTGGTAATCTGTGCTTCTAGGATGGGTGTGAATGGCAGTTAAACATTGCTGTAAGTCATCTGCTTATTATATTTACAATATGTGCAAAAGTAAAATAGAATAGTTCTTTTCTCAACATTACCTATATTTAACAACTTGGATCTAATTTGGCCTAACAGTTTAAAAAAAAAAAAAAAAACAAACCACAAAAAAAAAACCAAACCCAAACACACACTTCCCTCCCCCAAACAAACAAAAATCCCAAACACAAAAAAATGGCTTGGCTAGTTTTTTTTGGAAGCTGTTTTTTTTTTTCACACTGTGTGTGTGTGTTGCACAAACATAACACAGAATGATTGACAAGGTGTGGGGGGGTTTTCCGCTGTTAGCGTAACCCTCACAATACAGTCAACTATCTCAGAAGTCCCTCTACCATTCTCTTTCACCTGAAAGTATCTTATCTCAAATTCTCAAGTCTTTTCAGTCACTGATGGTAATGCAAAATATTGGTTGATACTGTATTTTGGGTTTCTTTTTGAATTAGTTGACTTATCTTATTTCTTAATTGGCAATCTAGAGCAGAGTTGAAGGAGCATATGGAAAATCACAAAACTTCTACAGCCCTTCTGACTTCATGTTGGGATGAAGTACCTGTTTTTGAACCAGACATCAGATGAATGGACACCACAAACAAATCCATCAAAAAAACCCAAACAAACAAATGAAAGAGAAGAAGGCTGAAGATAATTTTGTGTGCTCCAACACAAAAGCAACGAGAAAGAAGGATTCAAGTTAACATGCATGTAGTACCTACGGTAGGTATGACCCATATTATAGTAAAATTTGCATTTTGTTTGTTATGCTCCAAGTACTTACGTAGGTCTTCATTGCAGAGCAATTGATAATGTGGCACAGGGATATGCTGTGAGACTTCTTAGAATTCTGTGCGTAAACCACATGAAAAAAGTGTGACAATATACAGCTTTCTTTGCCATCGTGGCTACGTTTCTAAGAGGCGTATTTATTGAAGCACCAATTTTATCAGCTAATGCAAAATTCTGCTTATCTGCAGTTCTAAGAGTTCACACTAAAACTTTGACCTCAAGTGCCTCCTCTCTTCCGAAGAGAACTTGAGAATGCATTTGATGATTTCCTGTTATTCAGAAAAAATCTCTTTTTTATTTGATAAAGAAGATACCAGATCTCTGGTAGCCAGCCGTCCATGAATTGACACAATGCAGTATTCTAATGATAGCTTTTCTAGTATGTAGGTAGAAAAGTTAGTGTACATTCTGTTTCTCTAGGTTTCTTCTAAATATGTGATTTTGATTTTGGCAGTGTTCTTTTTTTTGTTGTGTTCATTTGTGGGTATGCGTCTGTTACATTATTAGAAAACATTTTCACAATATATGCCTTCAGTTTAATTAATCGCTTTCTGACTTTTTAAGTTGTATTATAATCTAATGAATTCAAATTATCGAAGATTTTCCACCAAATAGCTTCTTTACCCCACTGTTTTCTACAACTGAAGTAATTGTCTGTACCAAATCTGGATTTCCTGGTTTGAAATTGTTACTGCGCACATTGAAAGAAATAAATACATGTTTTAGTAGCTTGCTGAAATTTGTGTAATAAAAAGAAAGGGGGGGGGGAAAGGGAATTTAGGTTTGGATAGTCAAAGGCCAGATTACTTGTAGTGAACTAGCAGCTTTGCTAGTAGGTAGGGAGTAGACCCATGTACCAGTGATATAACTTTCACTTGGGAACCATGTGTCTTTATTTATTTATTTAAAATTAAATAGTCACTTAACAAGCCTTGTCATAGTCAAAGCACAGTTCAGTCATTAAATTCACAAAGCAGGTAGACAAGTTGCTACCATATTCACAGTGAGGTATTTTGAAATACCTAAAATTTTGTCTCAGTTTTAAGTAAGTTGGAGAAGTATAAGCTTAAGCACTTAACATCATTATAGCATTACAACAGTTATTTTTGAACCAGTGGAATATGGCAATCCAAATTTAGTCTGAGGTTACATATGAAATGTGTTGTTATCTGATGAATGCATTAGCTCTCTGTTTTGGAAGTAAAAAGGCCATTTATGAACTGGGTCTCTGGAGCTCTCCCTGGAACAGTGCTTGTAATTACTGCAAAGATTATGAACTTACTGGAACTTTTCATACCTAGTTCTGAATTGAGTTTTGCTGTGCCATCTGTACAGCAAAGCAAACCTCATGTTAACTCTGTTTCTTTCTTACAGCCTCTTTGAAGGGCTGACTAATGAAACTAGCAATTAGCCATATTACCAGCCTGTGGCTGTCTCTTATTTCTTTCCACTAAAGGCCCTGGCCTCATGGCAGGAGTGGCAGAACAGAATCTGTTGTGAACTGCAGTCAGTTCAGTGTTGTGTCCCGCAGCTTACATTGAATAGCTGATGGCAGAATGGCATAAAGATAATGCTGATATACTGACTGCCACTCTGAGTGTGCACTCTATGCAGAGCTCCAGAGTGCAAAAGCAAGTAGCCTCACTTTCTCTTCTTCCCGGAACAGTCGCTCATTACGCCTAGATTTAACGGACTTACTTGGGAAATATATCTTAGTGTCTTACACTTAAAAAAAAAAAAAAAAGGCCTTTAAACTGAAAAAGATCTGCAGTCACACAGTTGAATTATCAAGAGAGGTGTGTAGGTAATGGTACACAGGGAACAGTTCTTTTCCTGGCTGTCTTGTGGTGCTTTTCTTGTTTGTTTTGATTTTCCCCAGAAGGGGGCAGCAAACGAACATCATCGCACTGGCTTTTGCTTTTCAAATGCTTTTTCAGTGTTCCTCTTTGCCTGTAAACCTCTGTGTAGACTAGCTACTGACGGTAAAGTTTAAAATTATGATTTCTACCTGATTTATTTGCTACAAGGATAGCTGGAATGTATGAGTTGGAAGTCTTAATTTTTTTCAGTATTAGACAGTAGAATTTTTTTAGTAAAATCTACTTCAAGTTTATAGAAAAGGCAGTTCTATATGAAGGTTTAAGATTTTTATGACTATGGCATTAGTGGTGTGTACATTTTAAAGAATAAAATAGCCAAACAACTGAACTATTATTAGTTAATGTCACCTAAGTCTTGCTTACATCTCTCAAATATTTTTCTATATTTCAAGTTTAAGTAATGTAATATTCCAATTCAAAATAATGTTCTCATGGCCATTTTTCTCCCATCAGAAAATAAAATTGAGACTACACTAAATATAGTGATGCTTTTAATTCACATATTAATTAATGTGTTCATGTACAAGGGTGGCTTGTGCATTCTTTTGACTGTGTGTCCAAGTTAAAGGCCTCAAATCAGAGGGAATACTAGTGATACTAAATAGTATAACCAGATTTTATTGTCTTATTTCAGCAACAAAGTATAGTTTGATCATCTAGAACTTTATGGAAGTGTACCATATTAGCGATTTGAAGACAGGGTTGTTTTACAACTATATGAGAAAATGCTGATTAATACCTGCAATTGTGAATTCCTCTGAAAGCACGTGGCCATAACTCTGTTTAAGTTACAGATCAAGTAGTTAGCAAGAAGCCATAGAGAGAGGGCAGTCTAAGCTTTTCAGTTGCTGAGTTTTATCCAATAGTTTATATAAAGAAGGGAAAGTCATAGTGGCATTTGTGAGTATCAGCTGCCTATAATCAGTGTTTAAAAGCTAATTGGGAAGTATGAAACTGATTCCTAACAAGATTGATTTATTGATAGCCTTGCCTGACTGTTTCATTGACAATCATGGAATCATGGAATTCTCAGAGTTGGAAGGGACCTCTAGAGATCATCTAGTCCAACTCCCCTGCTAAAGCAGGATTGCCTAGAGCACATTACTCAGGACTGCATCCAGGCAGGTCTTGAAAATCTCCAGAGGAGGGGACTCCATGACCTCCCTGGGCAGCCTGTTCCAGTGCTCTGTCACCCTAACTGTAAAGAAGTTCTTCCTCATATTTGAATGGAAATTCCTATGTTCCAGCTTGTGCCTGTTGCCCCTCGTCCTATCACTGGAAACCACTGAAATCAGAAGTGTTACAACGCATGTGGGACCTTTATGGAGCTTAAAACTTGATCAAAAGTACTCAAGACCCTTTGATCTTAATGGGTCAGAATTTCCCACTGTCTCTAACACACCTGATTTATATCTGGAGGCTGAAAGGTTAAATCATCCATATTACAATTCCAGGTTTCTTTGGATTTTCACTCCTTAAACTTAGAAGATTGAACCAATCCTCCTAGTAACAGTATTGTCTGTCTTTTCTTCTTAACGAAAAAAGAACGCATCAGTATTTGTGGGGAGTTTGCACCACAAGCTCTACTACTATTATCAAAATTCTGAAATCTGCGTTTAAAGCTATTACATGTGCTAGGAGTAGGCAGCTATGCTCACATGATATTAAAGGAGTACTTCAAGTAGGCAGAAAATCCAAATTGCTCTACTTTTCTACAAAGCATTTAATCACCTAACAAAGGAAACTTGTTACATCATTGTGAAAGACATGTCCTTTAATAAATGCATAAAAAGTACGATTTTAATTGTGATTTCAATGAGTAGAAACGATAACATTTTCCTACTTTGTGAATCGGCATGAACTTATCTTTGAAATACTGTACGTGGATTCACACAGATATTACAGAAATTAGCCACTGCGTTTTTGGTCTCTGCTTCATGGCTCTAAAAAAAGTTCAGTCTGTCATGTAGGAGTTTGGAATCTAGATCTTTGACAATTTCTTTGTGATGTTTTTTCCTCCACAAATGTTTAGGGAAAAGGGAAGAACTATTACAAAGAGTTTAGAATGGCACAGCTTGCCTTTCAGAGTTGGTTTTCATCTTGAAGCCCGCTGTTTAAATCCCAGATTTTTCCATATAGGCCTTTGGTTCTACTGAGATCACTGTTTTAGCTTTCATCCCTTCTTTGCATCAAACACTTCAGCAACACCCCTGAGTACTTCAGTTCCCTCATGCAAGCTAAGGGCTTTTAATTTTTGAGCAATGTAAACTTTCTTTCTCTGATGCAAGAAAGTGTTGATCCACACAAATAATTGAGGATTAAATCCTCTTTTGCATCCATCTTGTTTTGAATACCATTGCATAAAATAACAGCAGTATGATTCACTCTTAATTTAGAATTAGCAGGAATACTTCTACCAGTAGAAGTCTTGAGTGTAATATAAACTAATTTAATCGTTTTCTAAAATGCTTTGTTTTCAAAGTAGCAGGACTTTAATTACCTTCACAAATGTGTCATGAAAATAGCTGGTTTTTCCTTATAGTGTTTAAAGAATGAGTAATCCTGTTTATTACATCTAACATGTGAATGTAGTGCATGTATTTGGAAATAGTATTGACTTAGTAGTTAATTAATTACAGGTATGATTCAAAAGTACACTGTTTCCTTTTGCTGAGTACTGAGCAATAATCTGGATAGAGATGTAAGTGCCTTTTAAATATGCTATAGTTGACTTCCACAGGACAAGGATTTTAAAGTTCTTCGATGTTTATATTTCTCCCTTTGAAATTATTGTGTGTTAAAGATGTGACTTTACAGTGTTATAGACTTGTGTTTGAATTTGTGAACAACCAGTGCTTCCTCTGTTGTTGCTCAGTTTTGAGGAGCTTTAAGTGCTTGAGACATAGAGTTAATAGGTTTTGAGGTATTCTAAGCATGGTATGGGGAAGAATCTGGAAAATCGAGGAATTTGGAATAGCATATCTGTGATCTGTGCAGGCCTTTTACAATTTTGTTCTTCTCTTTGTATCCGCACACATATAATTTTCATGTGCATTATTTTTCCTTCTAAATAAATTCCACTTGCTGACCTGAAAGAGCAGTATGTCATGCAGTTGAGAAAGTGAAATCTGTCTTTTTCATCCAGACAAAAAAGAATAATCTAAAAGATTTAGATGGACCATTCAAACATCAAAATACAACAATCTAATATAATCACATTGCATTATGCAGTATTGGCTGCTAGTAAATTTCTCAACACACCCAAAGTATGTCATTCTGGAAATATAAATAAATAGTTGAAAGATAATAAAATAATAACTGATATAGTTGATTGTAGCCAGGTCTGCTAGGACTCTTTGTGGTCTCATCCCTTCCATAATGATAGCAATCTTTACTAACTAATAGCTTTAAACAGTCGTGATAAAAGACATTAAAAGCCTAAATCTGAGAAATGTTGTCCATTCAGATTGCTTACACAGGAAGAATAGATGATGATTTTCCAGCTGTGACAAAGTTCATTTCCTTTCTGAGAGGAAGTGTTCTTACAGTTATTTCTGCAGAAATACATGGGGACACATACTGGCATGAAAGCCTTTCACTGCCAGCGCTGAGTACGAAACAAGGCTCGAGGCCTCTCTGATACAGCATATGCTACTGCATACAGGTGGATTACACATACATGTTCTTTATGTTGCCACTTAGATAAACTGCTTAGGTAGGAAAAAAAAAAAAGTGCTGTATAGTTGAATATTGAATGCTGTGTAGGAGTGCTCCTTTTGTGCCATTGAAAGGATTCCTAGAGAAAAGAGGTATTTTTTTTATCTATTGGTAGTTATCCCTTTTGCGTTGAATATGCAAAAACCAAACACTCTGATCATGATTTAATAAAACAGGCAAATTTTTAACTTAAATGTTTTTTGTGGCATTGAGGGATATTGATCTTTAAGGATATGTTTGATTTGCCTTCTTGAATATAGGTATATTTATGGAGGTCCTGGTTTAGGATTTATATTCAGAAGACACCTATGTAAAGGTATAGATACTTCAAAGACAAGGAGAGCTTATGTCCCTGGCTTGTTAACCAAGAAGGATGCCTTTGCTGGTTCCGATGGATGTGGACTTCAGACAGTTCTTAATTTTTTGTTCCATACTGCTACTCTATGGCCAGGAAAGAGTGGGAATGTCTGCTCAAAGCTTTTTAAATCAACTTGCACAGATTGGCATATTTCAATTTTTTTAATATAATACATTGTGTTTTGTCTACCTTGGCTACATTCCCTTCCATTTTCTGGAAAGCCTCCTGCTTCAGTTTTCTGTTTTCAAGTTCAGTGTTGAACCTCTATCAAAGGCCCAGCCTCTCTCTGACTGATGCTCTGGGGTTCTTTCTGTCTTGGTCAAGTGATTTGTTTACATAGACTTTACGTTGCCATGGTTATATTAAGTCTGTCAGTCTGCCAAAAAAGGCACTTGCATTAGAAATTCTGAATTTACACAGAAGAACGTACTTTGTATCACTGTCTGCTTGGGCCTGTTGGATCTGCTCCATCTTGCTGGTATTTAAAAACTGAAGCCTTTCTCCTTTCTTCTGAACTAAGCGTTTTACAGGATTAGAAAATAAGTTTAACTGAATGAATAGGGTGGGAACGTGCTGTGTTGTGTTAATGGCTTTCTGAAAGCTGTTTCTTGGTGTGTTGCTGAGTGGGTGAACAGAACAGTGGGGAGCTAATAGCTGCTGGTGATAATATTTAAATAAATCAGCTTGTGGAGGACTAGGAAATATCCACCTTTGTCCACACTGGCAAAATCAACTTTTCAACGAGTTGAAGAAATGAAATGCTCTTGCAGTGGTTCGGCAGGAGTGCGGTGTTCTGACGCTTGAGCAGTGTGGGTGGTGCTCCATCTCCCAGAGTTGGAGCTGTGGCATCACATACAGCAGCAGAGGGGAGTAGGCAGATGTCTGGCAAGAAACACAGGTGTGAAGGGGGCTGATAGACGTCTTATGCTACTGGGACAGATGGCTCTCAATCTCTGTGGAAGCAAGTATGCCATGTTCCAAGACAGACATTTGCTCTATTAAACATTCTTAGCTTATGTAGAAGGCAACTGACAGGGCTTCAAAAGGTACAGGAAAAGGAGAGTGATACCCAAAGCAGAGAGAACCAACTTCTCCTGGGAGGCTGGCTAGGCAGAGTCACTGGGCACTGTTCATGAACTTGTGGTGCAAAAGTAGACAAGTGACCAAAAACATGCAGAACAAATTAAACTTTTGCAAAAAATTAACAAAATAAGTCACTGTCTAGAAGAATGATTACAAATCCAGAAAGAACTGTCTCCTATTCCTTTTTCTGCAGCTGACCTGCTATGTAACCTACAGCAAACATTTAATGAGTTTTAGGAAGCTGCTTATTACCTATGAAAATGTAATTTGTTATCTAGATATCAAGCCATTGACAACTGCTCCTGAAAGTGTCATCAGCCTCTTCCTATTTGCTTCCCCATTGACAACTGGGGGTGAAAATAAAAAAATGCTATGATTTCCACTGACTGTTCAGTGATCGTATAATGTGATACCCCCTGCATTAATTCTTTAAAGATAACACTAACAAAACTGGAGCTGGAGAGTTACTTGTAATAACTGGTGTGAAATGCTGTCTTGAGGAGAATTATTACTATGCCAGGGTTGGTGTTAGGACTTAAATTCTTAAAACATGTTCACTTTTCATTATTTTTAACTCAAATGTATTTATTTGGTTTGTGGTTGGGTCTTTTGGCTGCAAAAATGATTATAGGTTTGCTTATTTGGGGGTTGGACCAAATGATTTCCAGAGATACCATTCAACCCCGACCATTCTGTGATTCTGTTTGGGTAGGAGTTTTGCTCTTTTTTTTCAGTTGCTGGTTTCTTATAAGCTGGTTTCTTATATTTCTTTGTTGGTTGGACTCGATGATCTCTGAGGTCCCTTCCAACCACTACGATTCTGATTCTGAGAGATGGGGAGGGACTCTTGATCAGGGAATGGAGCGATAGGATGAGGGGGAATTGTTTTAAACTGAAAGAGGGGAGATTTAGACTAGATATAAGGAAGAAATTTTTTACAATGAGGGTGGTGAGAGCCTGGCCCAGGTTGCCCAGAGAAGCTGTGGCTGCCCCATCCCTGGAGGGGTTCAAAGCCAGGATGGACGGGGCTCGGAGCAACCTGGTTGAGTTGAAGATGTCCCTGTTCATTGCAGGGGGGTTGGACTAGATGACCGTGGTTGGACTCAATGATCTCAAAGGTCCCTTCCAACCAAGAAGATTCTGTGATTCTGTGATTCTTTTTGGTTAGGTTTGTTTCAGGTTGTCGTGGTTTCGGCTGAATTTACCAAAACTGGACCGACAGATGGCCCTTTCCCCCCCTTCTCCCCCCCAAAAAGAGGAGAGAGGAGGAGAAAGAGATAAAGGAGATTCAGAAGTTTAGAATGAACTAAACTACTTTAATGAAGAATTAATATTAAAATAAAAATAAAGAAGAAAATAATGAAATAGATACAATATATACAAAACCATGTCAAGCTCCCAGGATGACAGTCACATCACCGGCAGGCACTGGGGAAGTCCCAGACTGGACTCAGTGACGAATGGGAACTGGATTCCAGCTCTGGAGTCAGGAACACACGGATCAGGATCAAAGCCAGATGAACAGACAGAGTCCTCTCTGGACGTCAGCCATCGCAGGAAGGGGGTTGACCCTTTGATCCCTCAGCCTTTATACTGAGCATGGGGCAGATGGGATGGAATACCCTAGTTGGTCAGGTTTGGGTCACCTGTCCTGTCCACTCCTTCCCACCGGTGTGACCCCTCTATGTTTTTTCTGTTTCCGACCCTCTAAGGGGGCAAATAACGAAATTGGCTGACGTTGGTTGTTATAGCAATAAGTATAAGCAAGGGCCTCCCTGCATACCGTTCCTTGGCATGGAGCACAAACATTGGGCTTATCATTCTGAGAACGAGCAGTTTTCTCCACAATATGCCGTTAATTTCAGAGAGTTAGAGGAGGCCTAGCTAGGGTGTAAAGTTACAGAACAGAAAGTTGGTTCGGTTTTACTTCAAACCGGGACACAGGTTCACCACTATAAGGCTAATATTTAAGAATTTTGGTACATCAGAAAAAAACAGAAATTATCAGTGGGAAGGTAGATGGAAGGGGAGGCTAGTCCTTTAAGAATGTACCTCTCAATGTTTTTGTTATTGCAAGTCATTGTTTTCCTTTGTATTTGTGACCTAAATGTTGTCCTTGCCCTCTCCACAGAAAATTCTTTGTGTGTTTTCTTCATTAAGTTAAAGTTACTTTCGTTTAATGTCATTTCCTTTTGCTTCTTGTGAATTTCCTGTTGTGCTACATTTCCTCTTTCTGAGCGAGTTTGTTTTTAATTGGTGACATAGAGTATGCTGAAATTTTGCCTTCTGAACTTTGATTCAGAAAAAAGATCAAAACTAATTTTGGAAATGGTTCTTCCAGTTTTTCTTGATTTGACTTATGGTGGAAGCCAAATTTAGATGCAGTAGATCTCCTACTGGTTAAAACAGACTGTAACCTTTAACTGCCTAGGCCATTATCTGAGATCCTGCTTCATTAGTAACAAGATCATGTGAAAGATGAGCTGTGGCTTTGACGATGTGCTGTAAACGCTAATCCACTGATTTTTCTTTGAATTTTTCGCACACACTTTATGTTCCCATAGAAGATACTACATCCTTCATGTCTGCTTTCCACTTCCTGGTAGGCAAGAAGCCCTTCAAATGCGAGATCTGCTCTTATGCCTCCACTGATGCAAGCTCTCAGGAGCAGCACTTCCGAACAGACGCTAGTGAGAGGCCCTACACACATTGACTCTGTTTGTAAAGTGTAAATAATCCGTCTGTCAGACACATTCTGTAAATCTGTTGGCTTTTAAAAAAACAAAAACAACAAAACCCCACACTTTAACGTATGTGTTCGTATGTGTTAATAAAAGCCACGTCAAGCATTTAAATATATTCCTGTTGGGAGCTTGGCTCTATGAAGGCTTTTTTGTTTAAAAGGATTGCTTTATGTCCCCTCTTAACAGCTCTTTCTGTATATAACTGCACAGGCTGTGCTGGAAGATGTGTGGAACGTTAATATGCTAAATACAAAAATATCCGGTAGAAGATGATAGTATCAGTCTGTGTGTGAAGGGGTACTGGAACAAATGGTATGTGACTTGTGTAAAACAAAAATGTGTTCATTCACTAACTGCATGCCTTAATTTGCTGTATTAGGTGCACCATGCTGCTTTTTCACACTGATTTTTGTCTGTGACTTTGCTTGTGATGTTTTGATTCCACCCTCCCACCCCCGCTGGTTGAGGAAATGATCACTTTTCTGACAGTGCTAATGCATTTCATTTTGCAGTGTTGGCAGAGTGTGTCATGTGATGAGTGGGAGCATTAGCTAGTCTTAGTAAAGCCAAAGTACATGTTAAAAGTATGTACTTACCATCCTTAGAGGCTGTTTAAATGTTAAATTCTTGTGTGTTTAAACTCTGTACGCTAAATGATGTACTGTTTGCTTTGGGCTTTTTTAAGCCCAAAGGTTTAAACTAAGAATAGCTGATGTCCACAAGTAACTTCTTGAGGTGTACAGTGGTTGGTGAAGAGACAGCTTCATTAGCTTTGGTTTATTACTTATGTAAGGGAAAGCTTAATTTATTCTGTTTCTTTATCCATCATAATAAAGGTAATTCTGATTATGAAACTAGTGCTCCTTTTGGAGAGTCTTTTGATTAAATTAGTTCCAGAATTAATTTAATTCCAGAATTAAAATCTGGAAATGCATCTATCAAAAGTGGTAAGATACCTTGAGCTTAAAATTCCCCCTTCACCGAGAGCTTTTCAGTACCCGGTAATGGAATAACAGGAAAAACAGGATTTTCCTATTTTTTGTGGCAGCTGTGTAAAAATGCAGATTTGTAAATATTATCCAGATGTGGTAACAAAAAATGAAGGAAATTTGTATAATGGGATGGTCACTTAGTGGCCTTGTTATAAAGACACTTTGTTTGTTTACAGATACTTACTTTCTAGCAAGTATCGTGTATGTCCTAATACTTGAGCAGGAGAAAATAGCGGTTGGAAAATTTTAGAGGAATGGTAGTGGTGAACTCCACAGACAAAAGAGTGGAACACTGGTAACCTATTAGTCTTTGTGCATTACTGTAGTAGGCACAAGAAATGCAGTTTCCTGTCAAAAGGCTTTAATTATAGCATACAGCTAAGCATGACAGGGGACTGTCCTTAAGTCCTGTACTACTAAAAATCTGTTTTTTAATAAAACATTCTGTAGTACCTGTCATAGTATTTTGCCTCTTTTTGCAGTATTACTTTACAAGTAATTCATTTGTAATAAGTCGGCCCTACTTACAGGGATCAAAGATTTTGTTGCTTGCAAATTAACAATGTGCCCCCTTCTACCAGCCTGCTTTGCCTTGTTAGATGCACATTAGCCATCATAATATAAATACTTGCATGCTTAACTTTTGTGATGGAGCTAGTTCCATTTGAAGTTAGTCGAATTGTTCTTTAATAAGTTTTTAACTTATTATATAATGAGAGTTTATGAGATCAGGAAGTGAATGTTTTAACCGGTGTCTATAAGAGTAAACGATAACAGTCTCTGAAAGCACTCTTCGCTTGTATGTAGAATCTATGCTTACAAAATGCTTAGTTCCTGTCTGCCTAGTGCCAAATGCCTGCATAATGTTCCAGACCTAAACAGTTTGGATGTTTGAAATTGCCACTTCTGAACCAGTTTACCCAAATTGGGTAAATACAGTTAAGTTAGGCTTTTTTCTTAATCTAGTTCAGGTCTGTGATAGTCTTAAGATTTTTAAGTACACTAGAATATTACATGCTCTGTTTCTGAAATTGTATCAAAAATACAACAAAATGTAGTGATACTAAAGAAAAAAAAAAGGAGAAAAAAAAAAACCCCTAAGCAAACGCAACCCTTTTCCAGTCCCCAAGCATATACTTTACACCCACATAGATCCCCTTGACCGATTCAGTGGGCTGTAGTCAAAAGTGAGGCGTAAAGGGTAGAAATCACATGCAGATCTGTGTAAGCAAGACTAACAATGGTGTAACTGCAGTGATGAAAATACAGAAAAGTGTCATCTCCAGACTTGTCCAGTATTCTGATTTAGTTCATGAATAAATATACATTGTTTACTGAGACTGAATTAGAAAAGAGTGTCACTATTCAAGCTCTAATCTGTTAAGATTATTTCTGCTTTGAGTTTACCAGATACATTGAATGAAAAACAGTATAGTGAAATCTACAGTGGCTACTGCTCATCAAAATTCAGGATTACAGTGCAACTTAATTTTAAAAAGCATCTGTGTGTGTGTTGATGTGTATATGTATTTATGTGTGTGTAAGTATAATGAACTCAAGACTTGAAATGTGTACGTAACTGGGCTATTTACAACAGGTAGAGTCTTTTTACCTTAAGGCTTTTGTTTTATCAAGAACTTAGAGCTATGTAGAAGAAGAGATGTAAACTTGCTTGAGATATCTGCCTTGCTTAGTGACTTGGAAGAGTCAGATGACTGCTTCTGATGGCACAGAATCCGACAGGTTCACATTTTTGGTAGTTTTGCTGTCAAAGACTGCAAGAGGATTTCCTGAAAGTTGTGTGTTCCTGGTGATAATAGAAGTAGGGAGAGTTCTGTGCTGCTTTAATAAGAATGTATGGGAAAATGTTTTGTGTAAATCTTAGTTTGAAAACACAAGTTTTTCTATGCCTGTGTAGTAAAATACTTCGTTACGTGCCAGATCAACCAATTACATTTTTTGTTAGGTGTGAGGGGGAAGGAGAGTTAAGGTATGTTTTTCTGATTAAGCATACTTTAAGGAAGTCTAGAGTTTTTTGCTTGTTGCATTCATATAAATAACACCACCACCTAAGTACCACAGCCCCGAATATAGAAAACCCTTAAATGTTTGCAGCACTAGCTGTGAGGTTTTTAAACTGGTAAGGCGTATACATTGCTAAGTCTAAGAATTAATTTTAGCCAAGTTAGTTGTTTAATTTGACCTCTCAGTGGATCCCCTTCTATACTCAATGGAGAATGATGGGCATTCCCAAAAGACATCTTCATATCACATGAGACATTACTTAAATGTGTGGGCTAATTCACCCCCGTTAGGGTTACTTACTGCCTGCCTACAGTTAATTTTACTGTGGAAATCTAGAAGATAGCATGCCTGTTGGCTAATGTGGGATGAATCCCACTGTGGGTGATTGCTTTAATTTCCTAGCTCATAGGGCTGCAAATAGTTGTTGCCAAAATAAACAGATCCTCAATATCTTTTGAAGGGAAACCTTAAATTCAGAGAAGCTTACACTAAAAATTGGTCAGTTTTTAAATCTGATTGTTTGGTGCTAGGTAACAAGTGCTGAGATTAAGCAGTCTCTTACAGCCTGTATGCAGCTGTATTCTAGGTTGGCCTTGTATGGGGTAAGTGTCAAAACCCATAGGTTTAGATTCTAGATCTGGTATTCCCTGAACCTAAAAGAACTGAGGTTTTGATTAGGATCAGATAATAATTCCACTATGTTAGGGCAGGATTTAGACCCATAGTAAGTATGTAGCAGACCTCACATGTTAATATAGAACGAATCCTTGAAAGTATTTTCACTGTATTTCACTGAATTTTTAGAATTGGAAAGGACCATAGAGATCATCTAGTCCAACTCCCCTGCTGAAGCAGGATTGCCTAGAGCATGTTAGAGCATGTTACTCTGGACTGCATCCAGGCGGGTCTTGAAAATCTCCAAAGAAGGGGACTCCACAACCTCCCTGGGCAGCCTGTTCCTAACCATTTGTTATGGTTAAGCTCTTTATTTTGAGGTATGTCCCTCTGTCATAATGCAAAATAGGTAGAATTAAATGACAAATGCAAGGTTAAAACTTCAGTATATTCAGACTGGTTTGCAGCTTTCCCTGCGTTGAGCTGGGATTATACGCAGATATGCATGCAAACATGTAAACCTCAGGTGTGTGTGGCTGCATGCTGGGGCAATTGTATCCTAAGGATGTACATGCATATAGGTCCTGTTAAGACTAAAAAGTAAATCGGGACACTTGTGTTTGTAGGCGTTTAGATTCTTATTGCCTGTACAGAAGATTTCTTTTTGAAGGATAGATATGTCCACAGGTGCGCAACCAACACTAACATAGAAATACAGCTGAAACCATGGTGCAAAGCTCCACTAACTTACTCCAGTGGTAGGAAAAAAATGGTGAAAGATGTCATCTCTCCTGTGTAAAATGAGAGACGTTTTAGGTTTAGAAACTCTCACTTGAGAATACAGCTAATTGTAAGTGAAATCATTGGGTTAGGAGTCAGGAGAGCTGTGTGTCCACCGGACAGAGCCATGAGATCTTGCTAGGCATGACTCATCCCTTGACCTACTGTTTTGGATTTGTGAACAGTCCAGCTAGAGACTGAGTGCCTGTGTTCGTGCAGTGCTCCCTGCTACTGATGGTACTAATGTCTGATATGTTTTTAATTTTTTTACAGCATTCAGAAGAAGAGTTTGGACCTTCACATATGCTGACATCACTCTCGTGAGGCATTTGGCTGTAGTTTTTGCTGCAGTTCTTCCCCTCACAAAACAACTTATCTGAAAACACATTAAGAAATATCACCTGGGTTCAGGAACCTCATTAACCAGTTCCCAGCCCACTTTTAACCTCAAATCACTTCCTGTGGAAGGTTCTTCATGCTTAAACTTCGACTAGAGCATCCCAGCATATAAAGAAGCTGTTGGCATTGTCAAACTTTTGTGCTGAAAGCCAGGGGTTATCTGGAAGAGAAGAAACAGTCCTTATGTGGCACTTAGAATGAACTTCCCAAAAAGCTTTGTGTGCGTTATGCTCCAGGTGGTAACTCCAATGTCCTGAGAGGAACATGAAGATTTGTGCTGCACGAAGAGTGGACGTGTTGATTTTTGTTCTGGTTACCTCTTGCTGACGTATTCTACTTACTTACAAATGAAGAGTTTGACATTTCAGGGCAGAATCTGCTGAAATGTACCAAAGCTGAATGAACCCTACAGGTTGTTTCTGTAGTACCTCTCATTTTTAATACAGGTCTCTATATAAATCAGGAAGCGATTCAAGAAAATCTACTGATGCCGTACCACTAAATGTTGTAAAAAAAAAAAAAAAAAAAAAAAAAAAAAATTAAATTTCTTCATGGTTACTTTTTATAACAAAATGTGTCTATTATCATAAGCTAATCCAATGTTGAATTATAAATATAAACTATTGAATTATGGTATCAAATAAACTTGACTTAAAATTCAGTGATTAAATACATCTGTATCTTATTTAGCCAAATAGAAATTGCTCACTTAAAAAAAGATTAAAGTAGAAGAATGGAATACTTTCTAATTTTAGGTTGTTTTATGGTTGTTTATTAATTTTATGGTGGTTTTGTGGCATCTTTTATTAGCTATGAATGTTATTCAGGAAATTGAGATCTTGCTAAAAATAAAAAACCTAATATCACAACCTCCTACCAGACAGAAGCAAATAGTGACTGAAGTGTGCCAACACTGTTCTCTTAAACACAATTTTAAAGAATATACTACTAAAATAGGGTAAAAGTTTCCTTTCAGGTAAGTTGTAGATTTCTTGATTTACAGGAAAATGCTAGCAAAAGACTTATGGAGAGTAGCTACTGCCAAATTGTAGGTAGAATCTTTATTAAAGAATTAAAGTGAAATTTTTTTCGGAGAAGAAAATTCCCGTGTTGTTAGAAACTGATGAGCATCACAGACCACCTCCGATCCAACTGTGCAACAAGAAGATAAGGTTGGAAATGCATACCAAACATGAACACTTGGATCCTCTTCATCTGGAAGTATAATAGGTGGACATTTGCAACCGAGCACGTACATAATTACTAATGGGAAATATTTTCTTGAAACATTTTACATTGCAGCATTTTAACTTATTTGTACAACAGTTTGATGGTTCTATAACTTGAAATTGCTTGAATTGTACATCCTCATTTACAACAACAGCAGTACTTTACTCTGAAAGATTCCAGCAGCTTTTCGCTAACTTTGCATTGGGGAAATATTTTGATCCTTGTTGATGTTAGGCCCAGAGGACATTGACTTAACATGTTGGTTGTTTAATAGCATTTAGCAGTAGCAAAAAATGTGAACTGCGGAGGGGGATGTAGATATGTGGAATTTAATTAACCAAACTGGAATTCAGCCAGAACTCAGATCAACAGTCCCAATCTTCCAAAAAGCACAAGGGGACTTCTAATAGTTGGTGAGTGAACTGAGCTTTCATTTTGATGTCACCTTGACAATTGCAGTGTAAGCAATCTAGTACCTACTTTTCTAGGGAATTTATTCAGTAATGTTGTGAAGGATGGTCTATACTACTTACTAAATTACTAGTAATTACTAGACATTACTTCTGGCAGCATTCTGTCCTGTTTTTACATCTTTCATGTAAACACCAAGTTCAACCTTAGCATTTGAGAGCAGGGAGGAGTACAGCTTGGAGCAGCAGAGCTGCATGCATACCATGGTGCAGTTGCATGCCCACTAGAATTTTTAATGTGTTGAGGGTTTTTTTTCGCACTGTTGTTAGTGCAGGCTGTATAGTAGGCTTCATAAGTTAATTAGGAATGGGATCTTGAATGTAAAATAAGTGCTTTATTTCATTTTTTGGGGGGGTATATTTATCGGCCTATTTTAAGTGGGCTTGCATTAGTTAGTTTACTGGAAAGACTGACTGCTGATACCTTACATGTAAAAAACCTGTTATGTTTTATAGAACCAAACTCTAATCTGTTCTTTATACCAGCCTCAGGCAGTACAGTATTCTGCAGTAAAGTGAAGGATTTTGGTATGTCCTTGTAAATGATCTTTCAATATGAATATTATGTGGTTTACCAGAAATACTTCCTTGCTCTCTAGAAAAGGAACAAATTTTTGGTACAGAAACTAATAATCCTGACGTGTTTCTTTTTTGTTGTGTAAGACACCTTGGAATACTAGCCTTCTGTCAAAAGTCCACACACCCTGGTCATTCAGGCATGGCTATCAATGGAAAAGTCATGTAGCTATCATATAAGCCTATCATTTATTAATATAAAATATTTTAAGTATAGTTAAATCAGTAAACAATTCATTTCTAGTTCAACTGTCACATATATTTGAAATCTTCCAAGTCTATTTCTGGCTCAAAGTACAATATTTCTAGGAATATCTGAATTAGTCTGCCTTGTTTTCTTTGTAAACCAGCAGTGATATGTGTGTGGTTTTGTGAATGCCAGCGTATGTGACTCTGAAGGGAAGCTGGGGTGGGTTTCCTGTGTGACTGTTACAAAGCTGTTAGCTGTGCTTCCTCTTGAACAAACTGTCCCTTGCATTCCCTTTCCTTCTTACTTCCCTTTGCTCTATGAAAGGTCTTTCCTGACAAGCAGTAGTTCCACAAAGTGCAGCCTCAGCATAGGTTAGGGGCTGTAACAGTGTTGACAAAGGACTCTTTGTCTCAGGCAAAGGTTCTACTGCTATAAATAATGCATGTTTTAATTGGAAACTGCAAATGGAAATATCAGTCTCTACGGACTCGTTGATTTCAATATAATCTGTTAGGGGTGGATTGTGCTTACATGCACACACAACACATTCCCCAAATTTGTGGTTGGTTGTTTTTATTAGTACTACCTGTGCTAGTGAGTTTCTTTCTATAAATTAAGACAAATGTCATATCTAGCTAATGATCTGAGAACTTCTATTGCTCTATATTTTGAAATTTGCCTAAAACACTACTACAAGACTGAGTACCCACTGATGTTGTGTTCTAGGTTCTGTTTCCCTTCGTCAGTATTAATAGGATTGTGCACCGTACCTACTGAAAATAAATTTAACTATTAGTAGGGAATGAGTTTAAAAGCCGATAATAAACATGCACATTTCTTGCCAGATTTCCCTGGGATTAATCACACTGTACCTGATGTTAGCCACAGGTTTAGGCTTGCATGTACAATTACTGTGGCTATGATGATACCTAGCTAATTCATGAAGCTGGAATGCTAATCACATCTAAGAGGATGAGCACAACTTTTTGTACCATTTTAATTAAATTGGTTTAAAACCACACCTTAAGGCCTCTTCTAAGCATAACATCCTACCAACTTCAGTAAAGGTGTCCCACAGTTACCTAAATGGTGCATGTGTGAATAGCCTTGACACAGATTTGTGGTAGTTTGCTTTGGGCTAGATTGATTTTTGCTTTAATTTGGATAATTTCTGTTTGCGTGTATTCACCAGGCTTGCTTTAAACCCATTTAACAGTGTCAAGATGAATCTTGCACTTTTTTTTTAGTAGCTTATATATATTAAAATAGTAAATGGATCCCTTTTCCCCTCGCAGAACTGTAGAAAAAAGGGGAAACAGGTTAGGGTTGCCCCTATGTCACTTTATTACTTTCCAGTTTGGGCATTCTAATCTTCTGCTGTTTGTGGGCAAGCCTGAGCAACAGATACTTAAAATGCATCCAAGAAGTAGAATTTAGGATTAAAATAGGTTTTAAATGTGTAGTACTCCTAAGTGATGTGCAATCCTTCCAGAAGTGACTGAAGGCTGATTTTAGAAAGCTGTAGCAACACCAGATCCAAACCTTTGAGCGCCTAGAGCAACCCAGTGTCCCACCATGGGTGTGTATTGAGCTATAGGTGAGCTGGGTGCCTCAGAGTCCAATCCAGAAGATGCTGACATTGAGCAAGGGAGCCTTCCACTTAAGAGGCAAGGCTGAATGTAGGATTTGAGTTTTATCACTAATCTTCAGGCTTAGGTACCTCTGGCTGGTCATGGTTCACTTACAAACTCTTACCTCCTTGTTTGATGGCTGGAGTTTGCTCTGACAAACCACAACCAGGGAAAGTCATGGAGCCCCTACTTGAATTTATTTGCCCGTGTGTAGATATCCCGTGGTGGTTCAGATCACTCCTTTGCACAGGAGGACAGGGTTTCATATTCTGTCTTTCCCAAGAGAGTGCAGAAAGGTAAAAACTTCTGGAAATGAGGTTTATCAAGCAATCCCATGAAAGTGTTATTTATGCATGAGGAAACCAGGCTTCTAATTTCTATTACAGAGAATATTTAAATCTTCTGTGTTAAATGGAACAGGGATTAGGTCTCATCATTCTGTGTAGCACGTCTTAAATGCGATGTTGTGCAGACATTCTCTTCTTCTCCTGTTGGCTAATGATGACTGAATTAATTTCTGTCTGAAGCAGCGGTTTCACTAGCAATCTAGCTTTATGGTCCCGGCCCTTTCTTTAGGGGTCATGGGGATATCATCAGGCAGAAGAGCTATTTTGAATTTTTTCTTACTGAGGTTACAAAGCAAGTCAGGGGCAGAAGTTAGGCAGGGACAAACACTTCTGTCTTATGTATCAGTCTTTTCAAATATACCTTCTCTTTGTAGGACAGTAGTAAGAGATGAAGGATAACTTCCTTTCTAAAAAAATTCTTGAAAACAAATTCAGGATAGCTAATAAAACTAAAAAGGTAGGAAGGAGAAGTCTGACCCAGATGGAATTGTTAAAACCTGATTTTTTTATTGGAAGACCAGTAGTTAAAGGATTAACTGCAAGGTAATGCATTATATTAGTACATTTATTAATTTATTGATCATAACTAAGCAGACCTTAGTGATGTATATGATGATGTACATTCTTGGATTACATGGCTAGAAAGCATCTTGGATAATTTTTCAAGTTTATTGAAAATCTAAATCAACATTTTTAACTTGACATTCTTCTTTTCAAAGGTCATTCTGCATATAACAGGAAATGTAAAAGGCCAACAGAAATAAATTGGCTACAAACACAGCAGCAGCGTGCAGAAAATATCTCAAAAACATTTATGTATTATGTTTCCTCATTTACAGCGTATTGATTATTTTCACAGTAAGCAGCTGCCTGTGGACTTTTAGATACAAAAAACACATGCCAAGAGATGGCATGTGAAGATGAACCAACAGACATGGGGTAGGTGAAAGTTCCATGCCGTGAACTGATACTCGGCATTCCTTTGGGTCATTGCATAGATAACTCCACACCCAGTCAGTAATACAGTCATATGGCGGTGACAAGCCACTATAGCCCAGGGAGAAGGAAGCTCTTTTTGTCTTCCTAACCCGGCGTATTCAAAGTTATGCCCATAAGCTGTTGCTGAAAGTGCTGACTGCATCTAATTGCTGTTAATTTATTCTGGTCTGAATTGTACTGATTAATAGCTGTTAGCAGGAGCAGAGGAATTTTCCTTTTATAGGTGGGGCTCAGAACCTTGTCAGTTCAAGTCTTGCTGGAGAACAGAGTGTGCTGCTACAATTATTAGTAATTCTTATCCCTGGGGAAAGAAATCTGTAGCGCTCTTTTGTGTCATGAGGAATACTTTGGCCAGAATTTTTTTTTATTCTTGCCAGCGTGGGTTGGCAAGAAATCGTGGCTCCCTGTTCCTCCTATCTCTCCAGTGGCCCTGCCACCGGGGTGTGCGCGCTGGCAGCTCATGCCCAGAATGAGATTGCTCAGGAGGTTCCCAGATTTTTGCTACTGATACACTTACTGTGAGACAGTGTCTCTCTGGCTCCTAGTTTTTACGGGTGTGTGTGTCCAGTGTTAGTGTTACAGGATTAGAAAAATGCCATGCAATGGTAAATAGCTGCATTACTGTTTATTGTCGTTACTCTTTGTTCATACACAAATACAAGGAAACAACAACCTAATATAAACTTTTTACACACTCAGAAAGCATCACTTCCACAGTGTAAGTTGGTGTGACTGACTCAAGGCGTTTGATTGTTGTCTGAATTTCGGAAATGACGTCTTGGTGATTGGAATGCCTTTTCTTCACTTGCCAGCTGCTGCATGGAGGTGCAGAAGTTCCATTTTCATGTAGCAGCTTTAATTTCTGTTTCCTTAGAAGAAAGTGAACAACGCAGCACACCTTTCACAAGATGCAATTACACCTGCCTTAGTCACTGCTGGAGGAACAGGCAGAAACAGGTCATTTAATAGAAACTGTCTCTAATAAAACAGACAAACACATCCTGTTAAAGATTTGGGGAAATCTCTTCAGGCTAAAAACGTGCTTCCTAAGGATGGACTTTGCATGGCCTTCCTTCTATTGTATTTTACTTCCTGTAGATGACAGATATGGTTAAATGCTGGTACCAGTCATGTTATTGAGAGTGAAGCCAGGATTTCATGCACCATGTCTGCAGGCAATGGCTTTACTCTCCACCCTGTTGAAGGGGGTCATGCTGGCTGCTGCAGAAACTTCCCAACCTCATCTTGTATTAACTTTGAACTCTTCCTGGAGCTAGATGTGTGATTGATCTTTCCAAACTTTAGTAGCCTAAGAAGTCATGCATTCTGTCTAAAATTGGGCACTTGGATTCCTTCTAGAGCCAATGGAGACAGTATTTATTTCCTGGGGGTAATTAATCCCACGCTGACTGGGGATGGTGGGATAGCAAGGTGGTTGCTTCCCAGATGTAGCCACAGCAGGAAGCGTTCTAACAGCTGGCACCTCTGCTCTCTGTGAACCTGATGTTGCAACAGGATCTGCTGAGGGATCTTTCCAGATTAGATTTTCAATAAAATAAAGTGCTGTCAGTACTCAAACTGGTTATTAAAACTTGTCTTTGGGATGTCCAAAAATTGCAATGGCATTTTAAAAAGCCCCAGTCCCTGCAGCCTAGTGCTGAATGTGGAATTCAGACGAATAAGAAAAGCAGAATTGTTCATTGTGTTTTTCTCTACTATGTTTTAGAGAGCTCCTGAGACTAAGATTGGTGAAAGACCCTTAACTATATGACAGATTTGAAGAAAAAGTAACATGCTAGTATAGATTTTAAGGCCAAAAGAGATCAACAGATCAACATCTCCCAGATATCATACAGACTATTTAGCTCAGAAGATAAATTATCAGTAGCCATAGTACAAAACTGCTTTTGTAATATTCTCACTTAGGCAATTCCATGAACAGGAAAACTAATGAAGCCTTGTTTCCAAAGTGTGCATATGCATGTCGCCTGCTCCCATGTGGATTCTGGTGTCTAATGCTGTGGCCAGTTCATCTGTGGGGAATGTGAAAATAGACAAGAGAGAGGATCTCATAAATGATTTCAGGGTTTAGTATTTTAGAAACCCCCTACCTTTCTGTTAAAGTTGATTAAAATTTGCTACTGGTTTCTGGAATTACTAAGAGGCCATGGACAGACCCATGTCTATGTAGAGCACAAAGACACATGTTTTATTTTCATAGGAAACCTGGCAACAAGTTTAGAGTGAGGGGTGTGGTGACGTGTTAAGAAATAACTGATTTCAAGTGTGGTTGGCCCCAAAAAGCACAGAAAGGTGCCTGTGTCAGATCTGCCTTGCCTGTTCTCTGTAGTCCATTCCACAGAAATTCTGTGTGCCAGCTTCCACCAGACAAGGGGTGGCTTGTGTTGCAAGAAAATACTATATCACTTAAAACCGAAAAAGAAATATACTGCTTCTGTTCATAACCTCAGTAATGTGTCATAGTTAAAATGTCGCTTATTTTATTTCTAAATTTTTGTTGCTATTTTTAGCTTTAGTTTTTTTACTGTTGTTTCTTGCAATGCATTTCTGTGCTAGGTTAGACAACCCTCTGAAACCAACTGTTTTTCACTATGAAGGGGTGTGTGTGTGCTGTAATTGTATCATTCTTTATTTCATTTTTGATAAACGAAGCTCATGGGACTCTCTACGCCCCTATGGTAGGGCATTTTCTGTAGTCTTCGTTATACTCTGGCTCTTCTCTTCACTCTGTAATTGCAATCAGTGTGGTCAAAAAACAATTTATAAATTACTTGTCAGATTCTGTCTATAATATGATTTCTGGCTGGCACAGAACCTGGAGAAAGAGAGTAATACCCTATTTCCTATCTGCTTTGCATAATAAAAACATGATAATGTAAAGATGGCAACATCAACTGTTTGGTTTTGTTGGTTTTTTTCTTTTCTTCAATGTGGCTGGGAAGATGCTAGTTTAGTGCAAGCTGTAAAACCAGCTAACTTATGCAGTTGCATTTTTATAATATTTATCTTTAGTTTTTCTTTTACAACTCCTGCATTCATTAGGAAGGGTTTGTCGAACCATGCTTTTCCTTTGAGATCCTCAAATGCCCTGCTCAAAGCCAAGCAGTGTGTGCGTTCATGAAGATGTTGGCCTGTCACAACGTGTTTCTATTTTTCTCTCTATGAAGATCAATTGACATTTATTATTGCCAGCTGTTTCTTTCTATGGTGTATTTCTTCACATGCGGTTAGCGATCCTGATTGATTCAAATCCTTGCCCTGCACAGGGAAAACATCAGGGCTGTTCTGTTACGTTAACTCGTCTGGCAAACTAGCATCACAAAAGATTTAAAGCTGTAAGCAGATAGAGTATGTGTTTGACCAGATTTTGCTCTTTTTAAAAATGCCTTTTGAAGTAGTAATTTGTTTATTTTTAAAGTACAATAATAAGCAAATGTGATTAAGTTTACAGTTTGTCTCAGTTTAATCCAGAATGGTCACCCTGTTTGTGTTTTTCTTAGGTAAATACTTGCACCGGTTTTGTTTGCTTGCCCCTGTCTGACACATGGAAGTGTCATCTCGTTGACTGCTGAGGCCTGTTGCTCGTGGAACAGCGACTGCTTCACGCAGACATGGTGATATGCTTAATCCTTATTCTCTGAGGGTGATCAATAGATTCAAGTTAACCATTTCACCTTATGGCTAAACATTAATTATGCAGAGTGTACTAGCGTCCTTTTTTTTGGGAACACTTTAACCTTATGCATTCAATGATCAAGTGCTGGCAGGTCATTTTTTTCCTGTACTGCCACAGAGCAAAGTTAAACTTAGCTGGCTGTGGCTGTGCCTCTGGCTGGGTGATGAGTTGTACGGGTTTAGGACGACGCTACTGACAAAATGGATGGGTTGAAAGTCAGATTCTTCTGTTGTTACAAAACAGCCAGGCTGGCATGAAATGGCAGTGGTTCAAGCACATGCTAGACAGACCATATGTTCCTTACAGTGAAATGAAGTGATGGTGTATATCTGTATTTCTAAGCATAAGGACAACAGCTCCAGCTTCCAGGACTGCTGGCAGGAGTCCTACATAGAAGAAATGTACTCATCCTCTATCCTTTAAAAGTCAGCTAGGAGTGAAGCCAGTGCCACTCCCAGCCTGTCGCATGCAAGAGCAAAATGTACTAGGAAAACGCGCCTGATGTAAAGGAGTGGACATTGCTGATGTATTTCAACTATATATGCAATTAAGTTCTAAAATGGTCAGCTAAAATCGCCACAAAACTATCACTTCTGAAACATAGGACTGCAAAGGATCTCTTGGGTCATTGAGTCTCATCCCTCTTCTCCCAAGAATTATATGAATTCTGATTACTTTATCAAATTTCATTTTGAGAGTTGTCATTTTCCTGCTCTATTGGAAGGCTGCTCAAGAGCTCTGATTCTTTCCTACCTTGAAGTCATTTTCTAGTCACAGACCTATTTTCTATATTTTGATGTCTGTTTGCATTTGCTCTGAGAACTCTTCTTTCTCTCTCTGGTGCTTCTTTTGAGAAAGCACACTCTCTAGAAAAGCACATTTCTGCAGAGCTTGTAAGCAACCAGAAGCAACAGGAACACTTCTCTGTGATGTCTGGTAGACCACTGTTTTGGGTGAGACTTCCTTGATGAACTGTGCGTGACACCTTAAAAATGATGATAAGTTCAAGAAAAGCACAGTCTTAAGAACATGTTTACATTAACTTTAAACACATTCCTCTGGATTGGAACCATGTGGTTTCCCTCTAGGCTTCTCAAAGTATTTTTTAGATTGTCATTATAATGGTGAGGGAAAATAATAATGGGAACACTCAGATCAAAAGTTGTGGGTCTGCAAGAGATATTCAGCAAAGAAGAAATGAGGGACTTGTCACTGAGGATGTATTGTGTCAGCCTGTGGGCTTTTGTGGGACTCTTGGCTTAGTGAAAACCCAGGTACCAGGCCTAGGACAGCTACTTGTAACCCTGTATAAGTTCAGATGCCAGCAAGTGGCAGCTGATTTGTTGATTTTCTGAAACTCTAAAGTCTGCCCTAGAGCATTGCTGGTGGTGGAGGGATAGGTGTGCAGTGTCAGAAAATGAATATATGAATGAATGTGACTGTTAAGTCAGCTGTTCGAATGCAGTGTAATTTATTGAGGAAATTCTGGCTGTAAGGTGTGTTATCTGTGTCCCAAAATGTCCCCAGGTGAAACGCTGGCTGCCTGTGTTGCTGGATGTTGAAAACCTGCTCTAGAAGGTAGAAGCCGGCCCCTGGTATTTTACTTGAATGTTAATATTGAAACTAATGGGAGCTTAATTTTAGTATACCGTTAAATTTGCATTTTACTCTTTTCCCATTTAAGTCACTTAAAATCTGACTCCACAATTTGTGTGTGACCTGGGGTACGAGTATCTAGGGTCTTGTCCAGATTTTACACAATCTGGCAGAAATCAAGGTGAAAAACACATTCCCTGTATCTTCTCTAGGCAAGGGATTCTTCAATGTGTTAACTAAGGGTGATGCTTCTTCAATGTTTCTTCTTACTGTAGAGAAATCCTTAGATGTGAGACCAAGATGTTTGCTATTCACTGAGAGCTCCATTTCTGCACTTCCCTGCTGGCTACTTGGGGGTGTCATTAACAGCATTTGAGATTTTTGAAAGAAATACTCCGTTGTTCTGTGGCTGGGAGAGGAGTTTGAGGTGATGAATGGAGTTTGAATAAAAGTGCTGGTTGAAGACCTAGCTGTTAGTGCTTTAGAGCTGTCTAGTAGAAATGGCAGTTACTCGAGTGTGCAAGTGGTGAGTGAGCCAAATCACCCTCGGGTAGATTTGCTGGAAGGCTGTGGCTTTTCTCCTCACCAAGAAAAAACCCCAAATCTTTTAAAGGCATATCATTCCAGCTTTACAATTCGCATGACCATAATGAGTGACTGTACACACCTGAATTGGTAAATTGCCATAGGAGGACAGTTGTATAATCTCAGCCTTTTCACAAATCCCACTGTCTTTGTTGTGGTGCTCTAACTAAATCAGAACAGG
The DNA here is from genome assembly GCF_964106895.1 of Numenius arquata. Classification (NCBI taxonomy): domain Eukaryota; kingdom Metazoa; phylum Chordata; class Aves; order Charadriiformes; family Scolopacidae; genus Numenius; species Numenius arquata. The sequence goes on along the minus strand of NC_133579.1, from coordinate 59,578,883 downwards.
GATAAAAACAAATAAGCCCTGCTGTGACTCAGGCATGGGTAAGACAATGACAGTGCAGTCATACGCTGAAGCAAATTGCTCGGACTGTGAGAGTAGTTCTACACCCTTCATCACACCCCTCCTCTCCCCCCCATCCCCAAACCCCGTCTTTCACCCTGGGGATCTTTCTCTGCTCCCTTCAGGTCATGTATTATTAGCTCTGGTGCTGTGCTCTGCATACTGAGTAGCAGAATGCAGTGCACGTGCATGTCAGGTAGAAGGTAAATCTCCCAGGTTCTCTTTGGCTTTGCCTTCCTGGATTTAGAGACTCCCAGGTTTGGTTATGATGTCATTTGCTAAAAAGCAGAAGGGATTAAGCCAATAGCAATAAGTCATTTCCTTCTTATTTTATTTTCTTTTCATTAAATGCTTTCACACTGTTAGGCAGAGCATTGGCTCTGCATCGACCCTGCCTGAAATTGTGTGTTGTGCTGGCTGTCATCCAGGAAAGGAGAGAACAATTTAAACACCTTGCCAAGCGGTGACAACTGAAAACAAAACCTGGGAGCTACTAAGCAATTCTGGGAAGCGTGAGGGGCATGTGGCTTGGTGGTTTCCTCAGTGCTGACAACAAGTGTTAAGGGACCATTTTCATCCTAGCACTGTGTGTCCATGGCAGAAGTAGTAAGAAGCCCACAGAATCAGAAGAAACTAATATATACCCCAAACTTTGTCACTGATGAGTCTCCCAAGAGAGTGTGAGAAATACAGCGCTGCTAGAAGGAGGTTTGGGACTGTGACACTGTTTGGCATTGTGTTGTGCAGTTTGACTTGCACTGTGTACATCAGTATGGGGTTTTGAGGTCAGGTCTGCAGCTGGTATAAATCATGACAGTGAAAAAAAATGTTGATGCAGATTTCCCTCATAATCTTTAATTCATTTTTCTAAATCATGGAAACTGCAAAGCAATTTGTCTTCATTAGCACGAGGCAAAAAATCCTAAACACTTGCATAATTTAAGTAAAAAAACCCAACACATCTTGCAGCTTAGGTCCAGCTGCAAACCACCCAACCCAATCACTTTAGCGGAAAGTAGTTCAGAATTCAGCATCACTGGCACCAAACACTGCAGCAGCATTGGATTTAAAGCCAAGTTGTCTTCTGCTCTTGCACTGCTGTAAATTTGGGTCATATCCGAAGAAATCAGTGGGCTTGCACTCTTTCTGCACTTGTGTTAAGTGAAGAGACTGATCTCCACTGGAGTGTCTGGGCCTCTTCTATAGAATCACAATTCCCTCTCCAATAAGGGGTGGTGTCAGGTTAGGATGGTAATTTATAAATCCCTTTATATGCTGTAAATATAGGTGTGCTGTTTGACATGAACAAAATCCCTTCGGAGAGCCACACAGCAGGGAGATCTGCTGCAGACTTCTGTTGGCACAGCAGTATCAGCCAGGGATATGAAAAGGTGTGATCTCTGGCTAGTGGAGCCAGGCAAGGAAAATCTCCTAATACAAATGCAGTTACGCCAGTGTAACTATTATATAGTTATAGGGTGACTTTCAGAAGGGTTGCAAAATACAGTGGTTCTGCCATGGTTACATCCATGGTAGGGATGCTCTGCTGGTAGCACAGGCTGAAATAGTTACTCCAGGAAAAGGTCCTATTAGTTTAGATCAGATACGTATCTTCTAAGACTTGCCACCTTTATCAGAGCAGTTAATGGTTAGCAGGCTTTACACAAACGGAGGATCCGAGTTTTTCAGCAAACTGTGGAAGACAGGTTGAAGCTGCCAAAACCAGCCTGTGTGTCATGGCACTTGTGAAGGACTAACAGCAGTCTCCCCTTACAAGCACAACATGGAAGAAAAATTTATGGCTTACTAATAAACCAATAGGTTTTTGGGAGTTTTTTTGTGGTGATTGTTGTCAAGAGTTACCAAAATACATGACATATAATACTAAGGGAAGTAGAAATGTTTTGCAGGAATTTAAAAGCATAACAGTGTTTTGGTTTGAGTGATGAAGAAGCAATACTGCATCTCATCTGGGTATAGATGTTTATGCTGCAGCCTAACTCCCAGTGTTTTTGGAGCCCATCCATGAACCCAATCCCAAAACCACATACCTCCCTGGGAACAGCAGATGCTTCACATCTAACAGCTCTTTTCTCTCTCCCCTTCCTTATTTATGGAGCCTTTCTCCTGGTCTGGAAAAAGCACCGGTGATCTTTTGCCTAGTTAAAAATAAATAGAGTTCCAGAAATGAATAATAAACAGGGTTAATAATAATATTTAATAAGCAAGTTGCTGTCTTAGCTAGAAAAAAGTTAGATTTTCTTTCTTTTTTTTTTCTCTATTTGCTTTATTCTAGCAACACAATTTGCTTTCAGTGCAGGGATTCTTAGAGAGTTATAATTCTTCTGCTCTGTAATTTGTTGTTGTTTTGGACAATCGAGGCACTGATACCAATGGCAGAATGGGAAGAGTGGGACAAATTTGTTTTTATATGTGCACTAACACTTGCATTAATCTCTGGTTTATATGCGCCTGGAAGGTTTCACATCCCTCCCCTCCAAATATGGCCTCCATGTGTCTGGGATTTGTTACATTCCAGTCAATGCGGCATAAATCCTTATTAGATAGGTTGCAATGATTCTTACTATTCAGCGAGGGCATGTATCTCATGACTGTAGCCACTTACTAGTAGAATTTGAAACAGACTTCTACTGAAATGTGTAATAAAGCAACCTTTGAATTTTTAATATCTCTTATTGCATAAGCTACTTTTATTAATTCTGCCCCTTCACTCTGGCTTCTTAAAGCATCTCCCTGAATATGTTGCCTAATTAAGATATTGCAGAGAAAAATATCAGAAGAGAAGGAAAAAACCTCTCAAGCCAAAGGGCAAGAGAAAGAAGTTTCTGTTTGTGTGATCCGAAACGGGACTGAGAACTAGTGAAGCGATGTACCACCAGGAAAACTGCTGCAGTCAACACTGCTGGGAAGAGCTGTGGTGGAACAACTGGTTCTGGTAGGCAAATGCGGAAACCTTTAGGCTCTGTTGCTCTGCAACACATCTGGGACACTTAAACCCTTTTTTTAAGGCAAAAGGATGGAAAATGAGGCTCAGCCATTCGTTTCAGTGTAATACAGTAAATGATCCTAGGGCCTGATCCAGCAATGTGGTGAGTATTCTCCAATATCATCCAGTAAAAGCAGACAAGAAAAGTGAACTTTTTCCAGATGGACTCCCACAGATCATCCAGTGCACAGCCAGATATTTAGTAAGAAAACACACCAGCTAATAACATTCAGGGTAAGTAGTAGCAAGATTATAAGGTCCTCTCACTGATCCAAAACTGTCATCTCTGCTATGTTTTAAAAATAATCTTCTATAGAATGCCATCTCTTAAGGAGGTGACCTTCAGGGGGGATGAATTCTGGTTTTACCCTTCAAGTTTTCTATTTGCTGTTACAGTGTCTCTTGTGAGAGCCAATGGAAAGTGATTTTGAAGTTGTTTGGTATCTGTTGTGTTGCTGTTCAGATTGGCACTACTGCCCTGTTTTGCATGTTCGTTGTGGGAGACGAACATGCAGACTTCCAGAGAGTGAGGGAGATCTTTACACTTTAAACAAACCAAATTCTGATTATGTCAGATGGGCTTTGTAGAAAATGTTAGAACTCCACACGCTTACTGAGGAAAGGGCTTTTGTGTTTGCCAACTCTGGACTTTCACCTGAATCTTACCAGTGGGTCAATGTGGTTGTCATGCTACGTTTAGTAAGTCCTGGAGAAAAGAAAGTAGTTTCGATAGTTATTATGTGATTTGGCCTGCATTGCAAATATGGCTTTAATTCACAGTTTACTCATAAACAACTGAAAATGTCTGGAAGTACAAGGTTGAATTTGCTTCCTTCCTGGCATGAAAAGCCAATGAACCATCCCTTTGCCTCCAGACAGCACTGATTTGTGGGGGAGTGAGCTTGGAAGCTTAATCCTCCAAAGGAGAGGGGTGTTTTGATATCCAAGTGAGTTTTATTAATTCAAATAACTATACAAGTTGCAGATCTCTTTATTTACTATCGAATTCTCTAAAATCTGATTTCCAGATGGCAGCCTAGTAAGTCCTTTTGTCACCAAACTTACTCCCCTTCTTATTGATGGAGGAATTAAAAAACAGGTTCACTTGGAAAATGTAAAGTATAGAGCAGGAATAACTAGCTACTTGGAACTGACAAGGGACTTTTATGTGAGGATAAGAAGATGAAAAATTTTACTGCATCAAGCAAAAGAAGATACAGGATTTAAAACTAGTAGCAAGAAAAGCTTTTTTAAAAAGAACTGCCAAAGCTTGTGCTGATCTGACATGATGAAAAAACCTGACCAGCTCACCTGGAAATGGAAGGCGCCCCAAAAGAAAGTTCAGGAGGCCACTCCATTTTACTCACTGTGAAGGTACAAGATCTGTCCAGATGTTTGAGCTATTCTTGCAGCATTTGGAAGTGCATATTTTCTTAAGAGGTATAATGTAGTCCTGAATTACTCTGGTTGGAGGAACTCTGTCATTCTCATTAGCCTGAGAAATGCATAATGCAAGCCGGAGGCAGACATGGAATGGCCACCTCTCTGAAAGGCCCCTGATGGTTCATTCATAATGTTCAGTAAGCTTGTTATAATTGCTCTTCTGGCTTTCTCCATGGAGGGCTATTCCTGGTGCATCATAACTCACCTAACCAGCTGCAGTAGTTTGAGAGCATCCACTGTGGCTGTGTAGGCCAAATGGAAGACATATCTTGGAGGTTCTTGTTAGCTTTTGTAAGTTTGCGTTTGGAAAACTATATTCCTAGGTGTTCATGGTCAATCTAGCAGACCTGCTTCCAAACTTTGCTCTCAAAGTCAGTGAAGCAGGATGCCAAGCTTGGACTCCGTTAGGTCCTGGCAGCAGGATAGGCTGTATCAGAGTAGACCAATTTTCACACCACGTATATGTGATGAAATTGCCCTGGTGCTGATGCGCTGGGATAAGTATGGTGATGGACAGAAAGCCAGGATAGGTGCAACTCTTGAGACCTTGCTGACCTGCATCTATCGCCGTGTAAGCAGCTAATGTTCTACCAAGGCAAAACAGTGCAGGAGAAGACTCTGCAGCACAGGGCAACAGCAATCTGGCCTTGGCTGTCTTTGGTTTTCCCAGCTCTCACTTTTGGTTAATGAGAATAGGAGGTTGTATGAATAGCACTTCACTGACTCTTCTCCTGATCTTAAAAATAAATTTTAAGCATCATACAGCAACCAGTTGACTTCCTGACCTGAAATGCAGTATGAATTATCACCCTGGAACAGTGGTATTTAAAGTAGTTCAGTTTCAAGCTCAGGCTTTCTGACCCAAAGCTTTTGGGAGCGAGACACACCTACCTCCCCAGATAGCAAAGCCTGGAGGGACCCACAGAGATTAGGAGCTGCTGCAGCTCTGCTTCTGTTCTCTGTCAGCTTAATTCTCTGTTCATGTTGATGTCGTAAGTACAGTTGCAAGGACATGCAATGTAAGGTAATTTTGAGTATTTTGGGTTTCATTTCCGGTCAGTCCCTTTTTGCTTATTTGTGCTGAACCCGTAACAACCTGTCTGGCTAAGAAACAATTCTGGAGTATGCAACAAGCAGCTTCTAGGGGGGGTACATGTGTAAATACATCATCAGTGGTGATGGTGCCTCTACTGTCAGACTGTTTGCCACTTTGAAGGGACCTGTGTCCCTTCAGTACTACACATAGCACAGTTTGAGGACCGCATTGCAAGTAATAAATTTTCTGGAAAGAAAGTTGGTTTGCAACTTACAGTGGTCAAAACTGAGCCACACAGTATTAAATCCCAACCTCTGAAGTGATGAGCATGTCCTCAAAGTATATGAGTCCTCAGCTTCTCTTCAAAGCTTTTTCTGCCTTGCAGGCATATGCCCAATACTTAATTACTGCAGAGCAGAATGCTAGAACTATGCTAAAAGATCAAATTACCCAAGATCCTTAGTGCTATGCAGTGTATATTAAATTACATCTTCTCTGGGCTTAATGCAGATTTTTTTGCGATGTGTTTGCTCTTTGCTATTACTTATTTGTTTAAAAATATGCAGTGGGGAGGGAATTTAGAGTCTCCATTTGAAAACTAGGAATCGTAAAAGTGTTATTTGCTGAAATGTGGGAAATGAATATTCTGTTCTGGGCCAGTTTGTTTTGGCATCTGGGAGGATGCAAGTCCTCAGCTGGTTGCTAAGCATCATTTCACGCTCTTCAGATAGTCTAATCCAGCATTTCCTTCTTTGGCTCATACTTGTCCCACTTGTTCTTGGTACGTCAACAGTTTTTTTTTCTTTCTCTTTGAAAGTTTAACAGGTTTTCAAGAAGAAAGAAAAAATTACTTGCAGCATATTGGCATTAACCTGAAATTAGGCATAGGCTTGAATTTTTTACAGGGCTGCTGTCTCTAGGTAGCTGGTATGTCTTTTGGTGCCAGGAAGAAACAAGTTCTCAAAGGACTGAATTAACAGTCTCTTAAAAATCTGTTTCTTTTGCATATACTGTTATTGGTCATACAATAAACCAAGTTGTCTCTGCATTTCATTAGCTTTGCCCATGCATGCGTACATAAATAGTATGGCAATGCTCATTGAATAGACAATCCCTCAGTACCCCATTGTGTTTGCACATGCATGCATAAGAATGTTACATTTTAATATATAAAGGCTCTTGCTAATGTTGTCTGTGATGATGGTTGTGGAAGTAAGCAAGCTTCCTGGAGTGAACGTCCTGTCTCATGCTGCCAATGACCCTGTCTCGCTTTTCATCTGCATTGGGCAGGGGTTTGGTTTTCCAGACCCAATACTCTTGTTTGATATGATTGGATTTCTGTATTAAAAATAATCTTCTTTCCTGGACTTTCCTACCTGTTTAAAAAAAAAAATTTTTTTTTTGCTCCCTTTACAATGTGTGTTATAGTTCAGTGTTTTTCACTGAAGCCCATGGTTTTAATTCTATAGAAAGAAGTGTCCAGGTGGGATAAAATTACACAGCTCTGTGCAGCAAACAGTGTTTGCAAGATAGGTATCAATGTGACACCCAGAACCACAAAGAAATTAAATTGTTTTAAAATATTACTGCATTTGCAGACAACATCTTTTCTGTGGAGGGAACAAGATCAGGTTATTATGAATTAAACAGCACATGATCAAATGCTTAAGAAGTCTATCATAGTGTATAGTGCAGTGGAAACATGATTAAAAATCCCATCGGATTTCTTAATGTGGATTTCTGTGTAGGAAGAGGCGGGTGGTACTTGGGAGTGTGAACCAGTAATTAAAAGTTATATAATATATACAGGCCAGCACATATATTAAAAAACTGTGTAGTGGAGAACATAGGTGATGGAGATAACCAGCAGTGTAAGATCATACAAAGTTTGCAGCTTCCCATGAAGTGAACGTGCTTTGGCTGTGAGTGAAATGGTGTCTCCCTCCTGTTCTAGTCTAGAGGAAGCTGTGGAGCAGTGGTGACCTTCCTTGTTTGTGTGATACTGTGAGGTGTTATCGGTGGAGAATTAGATCAGTGCTGCCTTGTTCAGGTCAGACTTTATTCAAATTTCAGTTTAAATACTAGTTGCAACAAAGGAAAGCATTTTACTGAACTGTTCAACCTGAAGTCTCTTTCTAGACATCCTTGCAGACCAGTAATGCCTCTCTCCTCCAGCTTCCCGCCAGTATCCACCTGCCACGTGGGGTGTTTCTGTTTCTCCCCTGTTGGGGCTGGTTATGCTGACTTCTCTGTAGGAGCATGTGCTGATGCCTTCTGAAGTCAGTGGGCATCTGCTAAATAAATCATTTGACAATCAAATGATTGTCAAAGCAAACCTGCATCTTGGGCAATTGCAATGCTTCCTATAGCCAGTGCGGAAACATTAACTTCTGACCTGGCAGTTTTTGGGTACCATCTGTCCAGCCAGGCTGTCAGAAAGCACAGCTCAGTAAACCGGCCAGTGTTTTTGAGGATATAGCATGGATAAATACGAGCAGAAGATGAGGGTTGATTCTCTGTCCTCAGTTATTGCTCTAAACCAGCCTCTCAGGAGGCTTCCAGCTGAAAAATGGAAAAATCTTAGAAACCAATGTAAATACAGCAGGGAGTGGTGACTCTTCATGTTTCCTCTCGTCAGCCCCACCATTTTTATGAAGACACTGCTCCTGGAGGGAAGTGACCAGGTAAATCCTGGCCTCTGCTGAGGGTGGCCAAATAGTGTCCCAGGTAGTGCCACAGGCAGATACATGAGCTGACAGATAATGCTTGACTGACCAGCCCTGAACTGATGCTCTAAAAGTGAAAGCCACCATGACCATTCATCAGTTTCCTCCGTCTGAATCAGAATCCTTGAAACCATTTGGGTTTGAAGTGCTCAGAAAATTAGACTTTATCTGCCTGTAGAGAGAGATTGGAAGGGGAGGAGGGGGAGGTAGGGGAAGATCAACGGTTTTGATTATTTCTCTGCTTCTAGCTCCACAATTCTGCGTTATGCATTATTCATGGCTTCAGTGTATGGTACTGCTGACATTTGTCATTGCTGGTTTCATTATATGCAAATGTGCAAGCCCCTTTTGTAGACACTACATGAGACTTTTTTTCATGATGTGAAAGAGTGAATGTGTAATTAACAGTGTACCAGTGAAACCAGCGCTTACTTGGCCTATCATAACAGGAATCTATTCTTCTCTAATAGCATTTTCAGTTCATCACACACACCGTATCTCCTTGGGATATGAGTAATAACCTTGCCTTTCTTGAGTCAGATTCAAATGTGGTTTTTTTTTTTTTCCCTTATTGCTGTAAAAGGAGTCTGAACACTGTTGAACATGGTAATTTAAGTTACCTCTGTTCAGATATTGCTGGCCTCTGCTGGTACATAAACTTCTGCAACATCGGGCTTTCATTAGCCATAAGTATGAGAATTAAGCTCTGAACGTTGTTATCCTGATACATCTCTGGAATATATCCACTGAGATGCACATTCTGACTGCAGATGTTGGGTTGTACCTGGGGTGATGGAAAGAGCATGCCTTGGGAAATGAGTCAAGGCAACTGGTACCCTGTGAATAAGGCCCCTAGATTTATGTGTAAATAAGAGAGGATTTTGGCTCCAGCATACCAAATGATACTCAAGGGATGGCACTTTCATTGCATTTAGTTTTAAGAAAAATTTGCTGTTGGAGCAGAAGCAATTTAACTCTTATTATACTCATTTCTGTGTGGCTCACTCAAGTATTCCCTGCTGGAATATTATTCAGAGGCTTATTATCCCTGCATAAAGCTCTTCATTTATTTAAAATTTCTTAGGATAAAACCTCACATACTGAAGAAATCATTATAACGAGTACTTTCTATATTTCAGAGTTCACCTAACCTTTCAAGCAAACAAAAAAATATTGCCCTTTCCTTGCCCCCTTTCCTTTATGTCTGTGTTCACCCTTCCAACACAGTGCTCATCTAAACAGGTTCTGTTTGCAGCTCTTTGCAGGAACAGTGGGGGAATAGAGAAAAAATATTTATACAAATTGTTGTTACTTCACTATGGAGGAAAAGCCACCACAGTGCCATGCCTACGAATCTTTCTGGAGATGCTGCAGTCTGTGTCAGGGACTGAGTGGGGAGGTGTGGACTAAGCCAGCCTGTGAGGAGCACAGACATGTTTCACCAGAGTCTTTCCTCCCCTCAGCCTGTTGTTTCTGCAACCTCAGCAGTAAAGGAAGTAAGTACAGGGAAATTTAAATGTATGCTTTTTAAAACATCCAATGTTTACTGTCTTCTAGCCTGCCATGGCTGTACCAGAAAACAAAGCTTCCCCAGAATATTTGCAGAAATCGTTCAAAACCCCTTTTCCCCCGCCTCTCTCAGCTGGAATTTTAATTTTGACTAAAAAGGGATTTTCACTAAAAATGAAAATGTCTCATTCAAAAGTCTTTAGAGCATAAAATATTTTTGTTTGTTAAATTAAAATCAAACCATTTTACTTCAGAAACCCCTTCCTTGCCGTGTTTAAAGTCTCCGTGGAAAATAATTTGGGTTTTTTAGGTTGGTTTGGTTTGGGGTGTTTTTTTCACCAGCTAAACTAATAAAATGTACTAGACTCTTAGGAATATTCTATTGTTGTTAAAATACCTTAGCAAATGAAGCCTTCCCTAATCTGTGATTTCATCTCATTACCTCTGCACACACCGTAACCTCAGCAGTACTCAAAAGCCATTTACTGTACTGAAACCGGACTGAGCCCTGCTGTAACTCCTGCAACTCAGTGGGTGAATTTGCCCTCTGAAATCTCCAAGGCAATTTAGCAAACCTCATTTTCAGGAGGAATCAGGTGAGAAATTGTTGCTGTTCTATGTAATCTCATTCAATTTTCCAGATGAGAAGGGACTGTTGATCCCCCTGTTCTGCAGCAGGATTTTCAGTGCATTGTGGAGATTAGGCATGTGAAGGTCACGCACACCCCACTTCAGCTGTGTGTTTTTTATCTCTGGATACAAGAACTTCTCAAAAAAGGCATGATTGTTATTGCTACTTATACTTATGCCTTGAAAGAGCTGCCATTATGTAGTAAATTACAGTGTTTATATATGGGTTTGGGATCTTGAACAAAAATAGAGAGTTTTCTTAATCCTGTTTGTCAGAGGCTAAGATTAAGTGTAGATGATCCACTAAAAGAAAAATTGAAAGTGTCTGGATTTGATCCTAGCCTGACAGAAGTGCTAAACTAAAGATGAAGCTATTCACTCTTAAAGCTGAGCCAGCAATTCTCCTGGAAACCATTATGGCCAATGATAAATTCTATAGAAATCCTTAATGTATGAAAATATAGTATGGACGACATCCAGAGAGATATAAATGAAGCCAAGCAGAATTCCTAGACTTTTCTGGCACTGCTGCACAGAGAAGTCATTGTGGTGTTGTGAATAAAAAGTATTTAACCCCTGGCAAAAGCGGTTTGCAAGTACTGTATGTTTCAGAGTAGACGATGGCTTTACAACGTGGCAGAGAGAAACTGTGAAAATCCACCCACTGTAACCCCAGATATTCTCCAGGGCTTGGGTAGTGCATCTGGGACTCCTGAAGCATCTCTTGGATTGTAGCCTGATGCCGTTGCTGGGAACGAGCTCCTGCCAGACATGGAGCCCGGGTTTGCAAGGCACAGCTAGGAGCATGAGTGCAGCTATATTAGTTGTGTCTGTTATCAGGGGAAAGGGAGGGTGATGATTAGACTATGTAGGTTCAGAAGCAAGTGGGCTAAAGATCAAAGGTCAGATCACTGTCATTAGTAGCAGAAGTCTGGGACTGCTGTTGTGTGCGTGCAAAATAATATGTGTGTTTGTGTGTTTTGTAAGATGAAGAAACTCCAAGAAAAATATGACATACCCACTGATTGGATTTGCCTAGTGCGAAAAGGATCTCTGTACGAGTACTGCTTCCCTTTAGTATGGCACATCAGAAGGCAGCCATGAACTGGCCAATTTATTCCAAGGAGGAAAATGAAAGATGGAAAGGCGGCAAGATTTTTGTAAAAGTTTTTCAGTGCAGAAATTTAAAAAACAGCACTGTTTAGATGTCTCTAAGCTATTGCAGGCTGCTCAGGATGAAGTGAAGGAAGCTTCATAAGCTTAATTCCAGCGCAGAATGTTTTCTGCCATGTCTGACTCTAGTGGAAATGAACCTCCAAAAATTTATAGTGCCTTTATTAGGATTCAAATGCATCTTGACATGTAGGAGGAGCCTAGATGGTTAAATGGGGCTTTAAAGGTGACAAGTGTGTTGAGAGTTTTAAAGCCATTTGGATCAGCTGTAGAAGTACAGACGTAAGTCTTCTGCTCAAAGCATTTGAGAAATGTAACAGGAAAAGGTACATGAATAAGTGTTTATTAAGAGTCTACAACTGAAATTCACACATCTATGACAGAAAAGAAAATATGCTGCTTGCTTATGGCTGAAACTGTTAAAGCCTTATGGTCAGCAAATGCTGAAATGCCCTTTATTGCCTCTGGAAGTGATCTGTGAGAAGTCACTGTGATCAGCAATATGTAGCCTTACTCTCAGCAGGAGAGGGAAATACTTTTTCTGCTTTGAAAAATTCAAGAGTTGACTTCAAAACAAGTTGTTGTACATCTACCGCTATGCAGGAGTCAGAATTTGGCTACAATGTGTTATGTAAAAAGCCCCAGATGAATGAATTTTCTGTGATGCTCTAAATATCCCTTCCTTTCCAAGAAAAGGTAATAGTGAAGAAAAGTGGAACAAAACAGACAGGCCAGTGGTACGTAACAGTGCTGACAAAGTATTTCTGTGTTCTAGCCTGGGAAAGGAGCAGAAGGACAAAGGTTCATGCAAACCTATCAGCCAGGCCTGAATCACGTGCACCCTCACCAGATTTCTGCTGACCCTTTGCTGTTTGTTTCTGCCAAGTGTAGAAATAGACCCTTACTCTTTGGTATTGGGGAATACAGGTATTAAGCAAACTGTATGATAAAATGCCTGCTTTGATATGTACAATCTTTGAAAAGGGACTTTCTTCCAGAAAATGATACGATGTTCTTCCTGTGCCCCAGATTCCCCTACTCCAAGTCAAACTAAAAGTTTTCAAACAAAATCAAATTAATAAATAAACCTTCCTCATTAACTGCCACCCCAAGCACAGTTCCTACCCCTCAAAGAAGGCCATTGCTGTCATTCTTGTTGTCAGTGGGTGCTGACATGATTTGAATGTCTCTGAACAGTGCTTTTCTATTTAACTCTTGTTTCTTCCATTGCTGGGCTCTTTCATTATCTGTGGCTCTGGTCTTGCTCATCTGCATTCAATTTATTTTGAGGTTTTGAGAACTGTAGTAGTTAATGCTGAAAGGTGTAATGGCTGATGACGAATTACAAATCTTTCAGTAAATTCTGCTGAAACGAGTGCAGTTCTTGAGAAAGGTCCTGAACAGACAGTGTCAGGACCCAAAGTCTCTTCCTGCCATACTTGTGTAAGAAGCTCTACCAAGGCAACGTTCCCCCTGTTTCAGTGAGGTGCTCCCTTGCACGTGGCTGACTTGACAGGACGTGGCTGCAGAGCTTGAGGGACTTGGCTGCTGTTCTTGGCCCTGCCAGTGAGCTGCCGGCCAGCTGCTCTACCTACCTGTGCCTTGTATTCCTCTACAGAGTGGGAACGGTGCTACTAGTCATGATGGCATGCATTGAGAAAGCACTCTGAAGGGAAAGAGAGAGCAGCCAGACAGTTATTCTAGACCCACAGGCAAACAGCAGTTTGTGTATGTGTGTACTGCTATCTCATTAGTGTCATTCAGCCCTCACTTGGACCATTTATAGCTCTGAGAAAGTTTGTCTCTGACCGTGTTGTATAATTCATACAATATTCTGTGTCATTGGCTAATACATTTATTTATGCTTTTTATCATGGACACACATGGCCAGTACTGGATTCCATGAATGGAGCCGTTGCCTTTTGGTTACTCTAGAAATGTATGATGAAATATCCCTTAAATGATAGGATGATGTTAAAATTAATCTTCTAGCATGCTTCGGTGTAAAACTTGATTAGCTTGTAACCAGAACAGTGCAAAGCAGAAGTATTGCTATTAATTATGTATTATTATTTATTAATAATTTATATTGGTTTTTTTAGGCAGGCATAGGGGCTTGGAGCTAGATAAATATGCCTAAGAAAATGTTCTTCACAACGAGGGGTTGAAAGCAGCAGGGACTGCACTTGGGGAGCAGCATGAATGCCATCATGCAGCGTGGTGTTGTTTCTGACAGTGAAGCTATTGTGGGGCAGGAAGGGAGGGAAGGGGAAACACAACCGCAGCTGGAATTTTCCCATCTGTGCTCTGCTGCCTCCCTCTCCGTAACTCGCAGCAAAACTGCAAAGCACTTTTGAGCTGGCAGAGCTTGGGGTGCAGTAGCATCCCCAAGGTTGCTCTACGAGGGTGAATTTCACAATCTGCCAGAGCAACAGCTGAGTTGGGATGTGCCAGTGAGAGGGACTGTGAGCTGCTGCGTGCTGGGGAAAGGCAGCGAGCACTGCTGAACAGGGCAGTGCTGGGATGGGGGAGAGGGTAACCCTAGTGCTTTAGTTAACTCTGAGTTATGATCCCAGCTTTCTCACTTGTGTTCACATGAGCATTGATTTCTTTTTGCCTGACTCTTTCAGACTGGAGGAGAGCCCAAGCCAAAATCCCATTTATGAGCACTGTCCATTCTTACTCTCTTAGGGTCTGGATGAAAAGAGCCTGCATCTCAACCGTCATGGAAGTCATGCCTCCAGAGCTCATTGCCCTTTGGGTCCATTTCTACATTGTTTTTAGCAGCAAGCAGGTTTCCTGAGGGGCTGAGCTATAGAGAAGCCAAGTTATTGTAGTAATTTGAAATTTTAACACTGAGAATGAGAGGTAAATCCAGAGGTGTTCCTGTTGTCTCTAACAAACATAAAACAGTACCTAGGGAATCCCACTCAGGCACAGAATTCAACCTTGAACAGTTTCTCATGACCTTTTTTGTTTTGGATGGTGACTTTTACCCATGTTTTGTTTAAAGTTCCTTAACAGTTTAAGTTACCTTTTTCCTTCAAGAAACTTCATGGCTTTGTGAAACTATCTTAAATGCATAACAACTTTTAAGGCCCCTGTTCCTCTTCCTCTGTAAGGTTCAATGATTTTTAACAATACATAATACTAGAAGAGGTCACTGCTAGTATTAGAGGTCACTAATCACACATATCAAATATTCAACATCCTTTCTTCCTGGAAGGAACTGGCTAGAGCGTCCTTCAAGTTGGACTAGATAAATAATGCTACTATTTTTCATGAGTCAATATAATAACATGTCAAAAGAAAAATATGCTCTATGTAAAAAAAATTATTGCTTGTGCTACAGGGGATTTATTACTTCACAAATAATAATATCTAACAGATGCTTATGCTATTTTATAATTGCGTTAAGCGAAATAAAATGGCAGTGCAATGAAGACTGTTTGGCAGGGCTACAAGACAACTGTGCTAAAAGTAGATTTGAGGTAACAGTATTATAATGAGACATCAATTAATGCATGTACCACTACCGGAGGAGGGATTGGAGGCAGGAAACATGCATTACAAAAAACAGCTAAATATTTACGTAGTCTTAAGTTTCAAGCAGAACCTGAAGAAGGTAGCTTAGAATACAGGTGTTATTTCTGGTTACATCCTGTCATGGAGCTATGGAGGTGTTTCCATGAGTTATCACAGTGCCTTGTTACTCTAGTGAAAACTCCCACTCTATAGAAAAACATTTTATGACACCAAAAAGGTGGTCATACAGCCCTAATGGTTTGTGCTACAACAGCTTCAGCATGTCTGCAACCCTTTCCATCTGAGGACCACTCTGGCATCTCTTGAGAAAAAGCACCATGGATATATGGTGGTTCACAAACTTAAACTGAGAATCGCTGCTAGAGGTGATGGTATATCTCTTGTGTTTATCCACTGTAGGTAACAATTTCAGAGGTAGTTGAGACAGAGAACAAAAAAAAAAAACAACCAAAAAAAAAAAGGTAGGACATACTTTGAAATATTTCTAACTTTCCAAATTTGGTTTCAGCACTGAGATGAAGTTTTTTCCTTTCTTCTTTTTTTTTTTTTTTTTTTTTTTTTAATTAATAAGAGCCCTGCAGACATTTTGCTCTAATTGGAAGCTGCAAATAACTGAGTAAGAAAAGAACTTACACAGAATAGAGAGCTACAATAGGGAGCCAAAACTGTGGGTGGGCCTTCCACAGAGCTAAAGAAATGAAGAAAAAAATGGGAAAGTAGACGATCTCTGAGGGATTTTCCTCCGAAAACCTTTTGTGAGATGGGAATTCAGCTACCAGCAGTTGAAGAGGCAATAATCTGAATGACAAGCATACTGGAAAAAATCTATAGCTCTGCTGGCACAGCATTGCTTTCTTCATGCTGGCTGCTTCAGAGCTTGAATTCTATAGTTTTGTTTTTTGTTGGTGGTGGGTTTTGTTCACCTGATGTCCCAGAATTTGCAACATATTTTGGAGCAATAAGGCTTACGTCAGTGCGGTGCCATGCAGTGTCTGCCTGTTCTGGTCTCAGCTCTTAGGGCTGTTGATTCACTGATGTTGCTGATAGAATCAAACAAATAGAAGTGATCAGCAGAACCCATCCAAAATAGGAAGCTCTTCAGAGAGGCTCTTGATTGCTAGTTAGTTGGGTTATGGTTATTTCAATTATTACTGCATTTTTACTCTATTCATTTCTTGTCTAGGATAGCTACGCTTTTAAAAGCAGATATTAAGAGTCTTTTATTACATGTCGGATATTTTAAGACTTGTGCAGTAATAAAGACCAATAAAACTCTGCAGTTTTATCGCTTAAGCGCTGAGCTTGTGGTTTGATCAGATTAGCATTATATGGGCCTTTCTTTTAAAACACTGACAAATATGACTGCAGTGACATATATCACAACTGGGATCAGGGCACGTCCTCCAATATTTTTGCAGAATAGCTTGGACCAGTCTTAGGAGTGACCAAATGCTGAAATAGCTTCTTTTCATGTAGTGTTTTATGTATGGGTCTCTGATAGATATATAGCTTAAAGCTAGGCTTTTCCTGCTGTTGCTGGACTTTTAAATAAGTATTTCAAAGGTGCTGAGTTGCGTAGAGGACCCCCTGCACTTCATGTGAACTGGTGGCATTCAGCTGAAATGATAGCACTAGAGGTATTTTGAAAGCGTGTTTGTGTGAGTTTCCCTAGAGCTGATCTTTTCTAATACATCCAAATTTTAAAATCTCGACTCATATTTATTTGCTAATCTCCAAGAGTTAATTGCTTCCTTGTGGAAATCCCAGAACAAAATGTACTCCCTGCACTGTCCTTGGAGCGAGGCAGAATATGCATTTCTTGACTTACATTTCTTTTTCTGAGGCTTTTTATTACTGATGGTGTCATTTGATTCATTTTCTTCACTTCTCACTGATACAGGTGAATGAAGGAGGAGTAATGATCCTCCTTAAACTTGCCTTAGAAAATCTGGCCACTTAATAAACCTATGAACTGGCAATCGAAAGATGCATTTGTGAAGTGGCTTCTATGACTGTGGCCATAAATAACCCAAGGGGTTGCCTGCCTATGTGGGACAACCCACCTCTGGGCAAGAGGGGCTACCATCACCTTCAGAATAGGTTTGTCACAGGTGAACCACCTCTTGGGAGAGGTCCCTAGATCATTCTAATTGCCAGACTGTGTCCAGTGGTGGATTGAGGAGACTGTTGCTGGAAGTGGTAAATTTGTGATCGAGAGGATGTTCAGGTAGTTAACTAGTGGAAAGAAGCATGTTGGAGTGCTTGGGAGTGCGCTTGGACATGGTTTGTCGATGTGGCCTAAATGGATAGTGTGTGCTGATGCTCTCTTTCGCCGGGAACCTTATCATATATGGCAAGAGCACTGGATGAGGAGTCAGAAAAGCTCGTTTCTAACTCTGCCTCAAAAGCAGATCTATTGCTTGATCCCCATCAAGGTAGCTGTCACTGTGCCTCTGGCTAATAACATGGGGAAAATTCAATTTCTTAGATGACTTCTGATCATATTACTACTACTTAAGAGTAGTTTGTGGATCTACACAATCTGGCCGCAGCCACTACTGCTGCCCCAAACAAGGACTACTGCAATTTAAATGTCACCTGATGGGCAGGAAGCCAGTATGACAATGTTAATTCTCAGAAGTTCGAGTACTCTTACCATCATATCAACACACGTGAATATTAGTAGTGGTTGCAGAACTATACAGCCTTAAAAAAAAATCCAGACACATGCCAGTTCTGTTATAAACCCCATCTGTGCATCTACTGGTTCAAAATGGAAAAAAAAATCCCTTGCCTAGCATGTGGATCAACTAATTATTATAAACTACATCTCAGAGTATCATCCTGTTTCAATGGCGTACAGCTGGTTCTTTCTGTGTTTCTTTCTCCTTTTTGTATCTTTTCCTAGGCTTCCTTCTCAGTGCTTTGTAGCCCATGGAAAAATTGATAAAGTCTTTAAAATATTTGATCTGAAGTCTTGATCCAAAACAGTGCACCCAGTAACAGTCTTTCAAATTAATTCAGTGGGCTTTAGATGAATATCTAATCATAAAAAGCAAGGAGCAGTGAAACACGCACTCTGCTTTTTTCCCCCACAAAGCTACAGATCTTTTTTATCTTCTTTTGAAGGCCCATGGGGATTTAAATCTGCTTCTCAGGCTGACCCATGGTGTGGCATGATCAGATGGGTGCTGCAGCAGTAGTGGTGGCTTATGGAGCTCCTGTCTCTGTCGGGTCAGGTCAGGGTTTCACAAGCCGTTTTGCTCAGCAGCAAGACTTGCTCCATCTCTGCCTGCCCTTATTTCCCCTTCTCCTTTCCAGACTCCCTACTTGGCTGGGCTAACACAGGGGCTTGTGGGATCCCACCCTATATGGGACCAGGGAACCAATTTGGTTATAACTCCTTCTTCCCTTCCTCTCCCCCAGATTTCCATGCTCTTTTTTATAAGCTGGACTCTTCCCCTTATTGGTTTTACAGTTTGGCCATGCAAAGAGCCATGTTGGCAGAGCTGAAGACAAACAGCATGGGCTGAGGAGAAGGGAAGTCATGGGAATAAACCAGGAATGATTTGAAGGGTGTTTACTCCCGACCAGTCAAAGCAGAAGCCAAGGAACTGGAGTTAACCCAGAAGACTTAAATTGTGAGGCTCCTGCTCAGGGTTCATCTTTTAATCTGTTAGTATTTCCACTGAAATTGCTGCTGCTGCTGCTCCCGGGAAGGAAGTGTGAGCGCAGTCTAACTCTATCAGCCCCTGGCTCCAAGGCAGCCCATCTGGTGATGGATCTCTTTCAAGCATGAAGCAAATGTGGACTGATTTATGCTTTTACCTAAAAATCACACAGTACTTCCAGAGCTGAATATTCAGTTGACTCTGAACTAGGCAGTGTTATAGCTATGTTTATTTTAGCTGTTTGTCTTTGCAAATCGGCTCAGACTGAAGGCAGAGAAAGATTTGCATGAATGATTGCAAACAAAAAACTGCTGATTTCCCCAAACTCTGGTTAATTGACCATCCACCAGCTCTAGGGAAAACAGATGGAAACTGTGGCGAGAAAAATATTTTTTAATATAAAATCCTTGAAACAGCAACAAAGAACCTGCAGCACAAGTCTATAGCAACGACTGTCTTCTGGGGATCTTTAGTATTCAATCAGAATAGGCAGTAAAGCAGTGCATACATGATCCTTGGACCTCATTTCTTCTTGGCTGAGAGCCACCCAATTGTTGCACATTATAAACATCACATCCTCTTCCTTGGCACTAACAGGTTTTCCCACGGCGGGTCAACACCAGTGGCACCAAAGGCTTTCTGAGGGTTTCTCAAAGAAAGAGGTTGTGTCTGAAAACCAGAGTCCAAGTGGCAAGCCAAGGAAAGGCCTCTGCAGCAAGTCATCTAGAAAAGATAGAAAACCCTTTGTCTGAGGAGGAAGCTCTTCTTTGTCTGAGGAGGAAGCTCTTTGCCCCGAGTTTCAAAGAATATCTCTGAGGAAATGCCTGTGGAGTCTATGAATATACCCAAGGAATCCTTCTCCTGTCATATTATTACAATTTGGATTGCAATTTTATTGCAGCGTGTAAACTAAATCCAAGATCTAAGTCTCTGTTCCCTGTTGGTCTCTTGGCTGTCCACATAGGAGGGATGAGGAGAGAACATACAAATGTCCTCATTTGCACTTCTTGTTTGAGGGCTGTATTGTGCAGTCTAGACAATGGAGGAGATTAGGCTGCTTGAAAGAAGTTGTACATTAAAGATAATCTTTGGGAGATGGCTAGTCCTGAGGGAGGGATGTCAATGCCTGAGAAGAGAGGGATGCTTAGTGTTTCACTGCAGGCTAACCCTTGACATTCATCTGCTGGGCCTAATCTCCACATGTTCCTTGTCAACTGCTGGAAGAAAGAAGCAGTTTTGTACAATGACTGTGCTGGGTTTGGAACTATTTCTGAATTCAGTGAGAAAAATTATTACAGAAAATGATGGGATAGTATTTTTGAAACTCCTGCTGTCACCATTTCAGGTAAGAGGATCCAGGGACTTTGGCCTGTAAAGTGAGGACTCTGAGGAAGCCTGAGCACCTCAACCTAGTGATTCTTTTTTTCCAAGACAAAAGTTATTTCAGATGCCCTGGGGGCCAGAGAACATTGTTGTCACTTGCCCTTAAATATCACAACTTACAGAAAACTTTCCTACAAATTAAAGATGTGATACCAAACATCAAGAGCCGTGACTATGATATGTGCTTCAGGAGGAGAACATGAGACATCAGGGATCATCTCTTTGATTTTTTTTTTTTCTCTGTACGGTTTTAAATCATTTCAGAGTTTCCAACTTCAGGGGTATTCCTGCAATGAGTGAAAATACATTGGGATACTTTCGCTATGAAAACAGTAATATTTTCTCCCCACCCTTTCAAGTGGACTCAGATTTTCTTTTCTCCGGTTCCATGAGCACTTGTAGCTGTCTCATGTTTCAAAGGGAGCTTTTCTTCCTCTGAGTGTCTTAAGATATTTTTCTCTTTGAGTTTCATAGATGTGAGCTTCATAGCTTCACCATCCAGAAGGTGTGTGTATCAAGTCTTTGCCACACCAGGCAGTGATTAGAAATTAGGTAGCTTAATCCTCAGCCATGAGGCAACCAAATAATGGTGTGTATGAAAAAGAGAGGTAGTACACGTTCCACCAAGGGCCCAGCCACTCAGAAGGTACACCGCTTTACTTTATGCACCCTTTTTTTCTACTTCGGGCTTTGCTGTTATCACTCACCACATCTTTTTTAAACCTTCCAGGTCATTGCATGAGTCATCCCTTGGTTGAGGCCTCCCTTCTCGAAGGAGGATGCAGCTTCACCATGGCTGAAGCCAGTCCAAATCCAGCTGGTCAACAGTCCCTGCTTGCTCCCACCCCAGTTAGTTCAGTTGTCAGGCAGTGGAGTGGTTCAAGGAATTGATCTGGCTGAAAATGAGTGTAACAAAAAGTAAAAAATTAATTTTAAGCTCCTTGAAGTGGCTTATTTTCCAGTTGCTATGCTACTTATTGCTGGCACAAATGAAAAGGTAGGGAGACAAGCTACAAAGACACAATATCTGGGGGATTCAGCATCCTGCAATATGCTTAAGGTCAAGCTAGACACAGCCATAGCAATTCCATGCTTGCTGTTGGATAGGGATTTTTAAAGAGTTGTGGTCAGAGAACTTCCTTCCGAATGATGGTAAAGAAGCAGAACTTTATGGGGAAGCAGAATTAAATATCTTTTTCCTTGCCTCCTTCGCTGAGTTCTGTAGGAATGTCACGGAGGTCTTGTGAAGGATGAAATGCAAGTGATGTTCTGCTTGCAAAGATCAGAGCAGAAACAGCCAGGCAAAATCAGTTATTTTGTTCTACTTCTGGAGAGCTGAGGCCATTCTAACACGCTTTTCTAATTTACGCAGCGAGCGTGGTGTAATGGGAAGCTTGCTGCACAGGCTGCTGTAAGATAAACAGGCGTGAGAGTGGCTGGGGCTGCTGACTCAGCCATAGCGACTCCAGTGCTTCCCCACGTCCTGCTGCTTTGCATCCTCAGCGCTGGTGTCACCGCTTTCAATCACAGACGTGTCACCTCCTGCAGTCATGAAACGCAGACGGGGAGGCGAGCACACACACACACCCCCACACACACCCGCTGCGCACAGTTGCACAGCAGCAGCACCCTTACAGCTCACGCAGCTGCTCTGCATCCGAGGCAGCGATGTCCCCTGTGCCGCCACGGCAGATGTCAGACACGGCAATTTAAGGGACAGGGTGCCACTGCAGCCCCAGCCAGGAGGCCATGAAAGAAAGGGCACAAAGCAAGGCCGCATCTGTTCTGGAACAAAGGACATCTGTCCCTGGCCTGAGCAGCTTTTTGGCATGATTTCACAAGGACAAAGGCTCAGGTTGACTGATACAAGGCTGGTACTCCATGAAACAAGCCATAGGGTCTTAGGCTGTCCAAATGTGTGCTGACAGTGAGATGGTGCTCTGGTAGGCTTGAGGTTTTATTCTTCCATCTGAGGAGAGAGTGTAGCACAGGATGGGGACCATCCTGTGCACAGCTTTAACCGCACATCTGCCTATGTTTTAGGATCTCTTTGTGCAGTACAAAACCTACACTACTATCAGATTATAGGCAACAGATGTTCTGTTCAAGCGGTTTTGTGTGTGACATCCTTGTAGCAGGAAAATTTCTTTTGCTTTTTTAAAAGCTGGGTTCATCTGTTGCATTCTCCAGGTTGTTAAAATTTAGTTGCGAGGGCAACTTATTTATTGAAAGCCTGCAAGCCACAGATGCACAGATTCTGCCTTCTGCATGAATGTGAGTCTTACAGGAGAAAATCTTTTAGAAAGGACAGACTTCCAATGTGCCTTCAGTAAAGTGTTCTGGAATGAAGCTGACCAGAGCAAATTCTAATTATTAGCTTGCTTAGCATCATTGTTGAAAAATACACTGTACCTTCTTCCCTTCTCTACTGGTACCAGTAGTGGCTGTAATGCTTTTTAGCTGGGGGGATCACAGCAGAAAATTTTGTAGCGGAGTGTGTGCGCACATGTGCACACAAGTATAATGCAGTGGAGATTTAGGAGAACAATCTCACACAAAACCAGGACAGTCTAGGTCATTCGTTACTAAGATTTTACTAACAAAATGAGTATATTTAGTTGTTACAAACTGAAAAACAGAAGCAAAAGAGCATTAACGTTTTAAGACTTTGTAACTTTTTCCTATGCGTTCCTTTTTATTTTCAGCCCAAGATGCCACACACCTGTCTCTGAGAGCGTGAGGGACAGCCAGCGAAATCCTCACTGTGGGCTGCTGCACAAGGGCCCAAATGCACAAGAACTCTGTAATGCATTTGGGCATTAAACCCTCCCCCAAAATCTATGGAAGCTTGTTACATGGTACCTCTTAATCACATGCTGGCTCCATTGTGTTATGCCACCCGTGCTTTGTACTGTTAAGACAGAACAATGAAGAAAGATTTTAGTGTGGTTTATAAAGCTCTGGTGGGGATGGTGTACCCACTGTCCTGCAGGTGAGAGCCTCTCATTTTGAGACCCTCTTGCATCTCGTAATGATAGTTGCTTATACTGTTGGCTTTGCCCAGCTGTTTAATAAGCTGATTTTCCTACTGCGTCTTTGAAGAAAAAGAAAATAAAGTGCATTTACCGGGAACCAAGACTGGAAATAAGTATCCTGACTCTATGCAATGAATGCAAAATATGACTGACAAAAAAAAGGAAGAAGGATTTCAGAACTGTTAACATTCTGGTAGATGGCCTGAAACTTTTAACACCTGCTGCTGCATCTGCTATGTCTGCAGTCTTAACAGAGAGGTGTGAGGCACAAAATTCACGCTGGGATCCAGATGAACTCTGTATACCACAAAGTACATAGTTAAAATAAAGAAGGTGGAAATCTTTCTTCTGTATACAAGGGTGTCCAGATAGAATTTCAAATGCCCAGTGATGGTATGAGAAACTGCAGTAAGAGAATGGTTTAAAAAAAAAAATCTAATTTTCAACTGCTTATTGGAGATTTTCTTCTTCAGAACAATTTGTTACATACTTCTGTTTGATGGCTTTTGCAAACAGACATCTGTAACAGCACTTGTGGGATTTGAGCAGCTTGCAATATTAGAGCCCCCGTTCATTTCTCGTAGCCCTCAAAATGACAAAAGACATGGTAAGTAAAGAGACATATATGGAGCACTCACATTGTCTTCATCTAACTTGAGAGCCTAACATAAAATTGCAGGCATCATATGCAGCCAATGGGACCTTCAGAGAGTGACTGAGAGTGCCTAAATTATGGAGCTTTCCTCCATCCATTCCCTATACGAGCAGTCTAAGCTTGGGCAGCGTGAATCCTCCACTTGAAATGAGCTGATGTGCTGGATCCTGAGATATGCTCTGAAGTCCTTCCTACTGGTTTTATTCAGTTCTTGTCCACCTCTGGCCAGAGGGATGGCCCTCTGCTAGCACATGCTGAGCACAGAAGGAGACAGAGCCCTCCCCCGGGTGATCATGTTTTCATCTGAACCCAGTACCACTGGCATTCGCTGAACGCTCTTCTTGCTTGGGAAACTGCTCTTCAGTTTAATTCATGGCCTACATGGGTCCTATGCTCCATCAGCAGGTGAGATAAAGCCATCCATTCTTGGCATAAAGCAGTTTGGTAGAGGCTTGTGGGCATAGAAAGAGAGTTTAAGACATCTGTGGATACTCTTGATGCTAGTGCCACCTTCAGCACCACCAGTCTCCTCATCTTTGTTTCATTCTTCATTAGTTATACTGATGAATTGGATCAGGTAACTTATTTGGGTTGAAAATATTATGATTTAAAACCTGGATCAATTCCTTGATCAGTTCACCTTGTGATGTTTATAGCTACATTATATAACCATATCCTGAAAAAATGTTCCCTAAGAGCAAAGTGATAGCACCTGAGATTTGTTCGAACACGAGTTTCTAATCAGGAAGTGTCCTGGCACCACTGAGGGGGTGGTGAAGAAATGGAAATAAATAGTTGTGAAGGGGATGGGAGCTGGTGGAGGTTCACACGAGCGCTGCCACTAAGAGAGATGTCCAGGAGCCATGGTCTGGGTGGATTGTAGACGTAATGTACTCTGCAGAAGCCAGCAAAATAGGTATTCCTGAATTACCATTAATTAGGAAATGCAGGGGTACGTCTCAAACTTCTACTACAGACCTGTGCAAATTAATCTGCTGGAGTTTTTTCATTTTCCAAATTCCTCAAGCACTCCAGTAACTATATATAGCCAAAGCTGTTGGAAGGCAGCCATTTATGAAGGAAAGGACAGTAGTTGGCACGTACTGCTACTATGACTGGCACTCAGAGATACTGTAATGATATGCAAAGTCAACAAGCTGTTGTGTTTAAAGGTAACAAATTCCTTAATAAATCATTATTATAAAGTGTTCACCCAAGAGGATGAAACTATATTTCTTTTATTAGCAAAATAAGAAAAGCTGGACTTGATTTTTTCTTGTTTTGAACTGTGATTTGGCCACCCCCTCCAGCTATCTGAAACAAAATAATAGGCATTGTTTGTTTACTGGTTTGAAGCCAGTTTCTTGCACTGAACTTTTCTAAATCCAGTATTATAAGGATCAGTTACTTTGCAATATATATATTTTAGCCTTTTAACACACATTTTAGTATATGTAGTTTCAAAATTCAGTGCCTAACGGTATTCACAGTAATGACTGAAAGAAATTAAGAAGGTTCATCTCTTGCAAAATGTCATTCCCACTCTTCTCAGTTAGCCTTAGCCCTCAGCCAAAATTTATATCCAAGTTATATACCACACCCCAAAGAAATACTAATGTTTTCATAAGAGGAAAAGAATGCTTTGGGATCGCCAGAATAAAAGCTTCCAGAATTATCTTGGTGATTGAGTCATAAACAAAGTCACTCTGTAATGGAGGGATAAAAGTCATAGGGATTAATACCAGATCTTGCATGTTTGTCACTGTTTAAACTTCTCCAGTCCTTATGGAGGTGAACAGATGCTCCAGTTGCAAATCGTGGGCATGCCGAGTCCAGAGATGTCCAGGTTCAGCCTTGGTTCTGGTTCCTGTTGCTCTCTCCCTTTTCTACAGTTAGCCAAATCCAAGCTCTAGAGAAAAATATCTCAGTCTCTTGGATTGACACTGAGACCTGAATGACCCTGCTGGCTCCTGTAAAATCTTCTGCCCTAAAAAGAGTCAGGACGGGGTTGTAAGGCATGGAAAGGAGATTGCTTATTAATGCTACTGGTAGCAAGTAGAACCCACTGTTTCTCCACAGGATTTAGCATTTGAGTTATTTAAACACATTCTTGGTTGTCTACTGTCACCAGAACAAGCTAAGCCTGGGGCTGGATGAAGAACTTTGCAGGTCTCTTGCTCATTTCTTGACAGTTTTTGACATTATGAGCCATTTATTTTCCAGTGGAAAGTTTAAAAATGAACACTGGAAATTCTTAAATAAAGACATGCAATTTTAAAAATTTGAGTGAGCTGTCCCTGTGCCCCAAATCCTTCATTGCTTCCCGTTGCAGATGGATGGCAGTCATAAACATGCTATTGTTGGTTTTGTTTTTTATCTTTAACAGATCTTTCTCTCTGCATTTTATTCTGAGATTTTCCTCATGGACGTGACAGAAATCGGAAAGCTGTAGGTTGTATTTATTTATTTACCCACTTACTTTGCTGTTAAGCTCCAGGAATGATCATTTGCTTTCCTCTGAGGAGTCATTAATTGTGTAACATGAATTATCCATGGTTGTAGAGACTGCAGACCGTCTGCCAGCACAATGGCCCCTGTGGTAAAGGGTAGAGAAGCCTCATCATGGTACCCGTTAGCACTATTTTAGTTAAGAACCTGTCAGTCTCCATTAAACCCCTCATTATTCAGGATTTCTGAGCAAACTATAAATATTTGCTCTGGTACAAAAGAGCGCAGCGGAAGAGCTCCTATTTTTAGCTGGGGGTTAGGTTTGGTTGTTTGTTGTTTTGTTTTTCATCTCCTTTTAAAAAGATGCTCTCAAGGTTAATGGAACCATAATTTGACCTCCCTTTGTAATACTGTGCCTGTTTGCCCTATGCGTGTATTTCTGTATATGTGAGTATTCCCCTGAGAAATGTGTCACAACATGAGTCACTGCGAAAGATGGAGGCCAAACAACAAAGTTCACTGGCAATCTGTAGAAGACTGAATTCCGTAGCAGTATAGGGCACAGCATATCTTCTGTCATGAGGTTTTGAACCTTTGTTAGAAAAAACTGTCCTGTAATTAATCCTCAATGTCTCTCTTAGGGCCTAATCATGCTATGGGATGTGCCTGCGCTGGCCTAAATGCTCAGTGAATGTTGTCACCATCTCCTGCCCTGACCCAAAAAAGTGCTTTAGTGGGAAGGATAGCTTTTGTGACACAAAAGTCTGATGGATTTGTCTTTTATTAAATGGTATAGAAGTTGTCCTAATGAAGGTAGTGATGGGTTTTTTCCTGACTGTTCATAGTACAGCAAGCCTCCTAATGGAAGCAATCAACATTAACATCAGTCATAGTGAACTGAACTGAGCTCAGCTGTCCTTATTATGAAAAGCCTGGATGAATTACTTTAAAGGCCAAATCATATCTCATAAAGCTCCTCTGGTAAAGAATACTGCACTTTTTGATTAGTGTTTATTGGTGTTCATCTACATAGCTGGCATCTTGTAGACAGATAGAAGCATAAGGAGGAAAAAATGTGTTTGGGCCTCGCTTGTCTGTCTCTAATTTGGGAGGCAGAGTGAGGGGGAGGCTTTTAGCTGTTGAACTTTTCGTATTCAATCTTGCATGCTACAATATATTAAACATACATACTAAATCCTGCATTGAAAAAAAAAATTGCTGAAGTCTCGCCCTTGGAACTGAGAGGACTATGAGTTAAGGTCACAGTGCAATCTGAATTTGGTCCCTTTGGGCATACGGAATAGAATACAGTCTTTGTTGACTTTTACAATTTCAGTGCACGTGACTGACCAGATATGTGTCTAAAAGGTAGAGAAACCAAAATCATCTAATTTCATGCTTCCTGCTTCCCCGAGCCTTCTAACAGAGTCTGTGGGAATTCAAATCTTACTACTTTCTGTAGATGATATAGTAGGGAGTACTAAGACAATCTGACATACTGAAGTCCATGTGACCACATGGATGCATCCAAGGGTGTGAAGGAAGCTGACCAATGTGAGGCTGCTCTCCATCCTTTTTGAAAGGTTATAGTGAGTAAGGTAGGTTCCTGATGACTGGGAAAAGGCATCACACGTGCATTCCAGAAGAGGAAGGAGGATCCACAGAGCTACTGGTTGCTTAGGCTCACTTCAGTCCGAGAAGATCATGGAAACTTGTGAAACAGCATCTGGAGTTCTATGTCCATTTGGGGGCTCCCCAGTGCAAGAAAAGCATTGACATACTGGAGTGTTCTCAGTGGAGGGCCACCAAAATGATTAGAGACCTGGAGCACAAGATGTGTAGAAAGAGCCTGGGTCTGTCTTACCTGAAGAAGAGAAGGTTGAGGAGAGATCTTATTGCTGTCTACAACTACCTAAGGGGACAATATAGAGAAGATTGGGCCAGACTTCTCGGGCACACCATGGCAGGACGAGAAGAACCAAACACATGCTGGAATACAGGCAATTCTGACTTGGTATAAGGATTTTTTTTTACCATGAAGGTTGTCAAACACTGGAACGTGTTCTTAGAGAAGCTGTAAAGTCTTGGAGATCTTTAAAACACAGTTGCACAAGCCCCTGAGCAGCTTGCTTTAACTGGATCTTCTTTGAGCAGAAGGTTGGACTGGAGACCTCTGGAAGTGCCTTCCAACAGGAATGACTTCATGCTGGGTTTGAAGAAAATAACATATTATGTTTATTTCAGTAATTTAATGGGACACTCTAGATCTTGTGATTGGAGTTAAAAATAATACATTCTAGAGCTTGCCAGACCTTCAGTCATCTGTGTTTCCAACTTCACTCTGGCAATAGGAGAGCGGTTGCTTTACTGGAATAGTTCCAGATGGTGCCTGGCTGTGAGAGGCAATTGCAATGACACAGCAGAAAATTGTCATGAGATCGCCACATGTAGAAAAGGTGTAGAGGCAGCAACCTAAGTCATGGCCAAACTTGACCTTAAACAGCCTTCTTTTGGGCTCTTCCTCCCTGGTCGTTCCAAAGGAACCAGTTCATCACAGGCTTTCTGGAATTCTGCATCACCGCAACTCCGCTGTTAACTATGAAACTGCAACATATATAACTGGAGTGCACTATTAGTGTAGCAAGCCCAGAAAATGCCAGACACTTGCAGAACAGTACACTATTAAAACCGTATGTGTAACAGCTTCCCAGTGACGATTTGATTTGACTTTGTAATTTTGTTAGAGGAGTGAGCCTGGGTTTATACCACTATATTAAACGTGGCTGGGAGTGTTCCCAGCCGTTGAGGCCAACTGGCGTGGAACAGCCTGCATCTATACTGGTGAACTGGGTTTGCCTGCGCGAGGTGGCTGCAAGAAAACTACTGCTTGGGTGTGTTCCTGGCACACTCTCGTGACCAAAACAGGTCCAGAAGTTGCTTGGGAAAGCACCAGTTGGAGGAAGCTACATTCATGCCAGGGAACTCTCTCACAGTTTATTAGCATAGGTAACAGTGTTGGAGTGCATAGGCACATTGTGGGCATGCTTGAATTTACTAGTAAAGCTTTATGCTCTAAGGCAGATGAGCTAATAAATCCTTGTGATGAAAAAGGGAGACTTGAATGCAGTCTAAGGACTTGTTCCTGAGACGTTAAGTGCTGTTAGATGTCCTGGATCCTTTCCTAGTTCTAGCCTGCTATAGACTTCTTGGGGGAAGGGCTGAGCTTTTTGAGTTGGCTTTCATCCCTTCACAAGAAATTTTGTGTTTACAGCTACTTTAATGTTTTTCTCTCTGGCAATTCCCAGTATGTTGGGCCTTAGGTCAAGAAAATGTTAGTAAGCAAATTTAAAACTCAATTAGATTTCTGCTTCTGTTACAGTTCTCTCCCATGAATAAATATGTGTACTGACATAGTTTTCTGCAAGAAAATAGAGCAGGAATGAACACCAGGGCTTGCCTGCCCAACTGACCTTCTTTGAGGTTGTGACTTCTCTGTGACTTCAACCAATGCTGGCAAAAGCGTGTTTCATTGATGTCCATATGATACTCCAAAAAATCTTTTGTGCTACAAACAATATGTATGTTTCAAATATCTCCAAATGAAAAGACCTAGAAACAAACATTTCTTGTTCCCATTGCCATGTAAAGCCAACTAAGTGTGCACTGCAGACCTTAGAAAGGCTGAAAGTTGGAAGAGTTAAGACCCAAGGCTGTTATTCCTCTCTGCTGTCTGTGAGTAAAGGGCTAGAGTATGTCTGTATAAATTTAATCTACAAAAGATGTGCAATTGGAATTAACCTGGTCCAATAAGGACAATAACTATTCTTGAGGACTGTGGAGCAGTAAGTGCTGAAGAGAAGCAATTGCTTGAGTTAGTCCTGAGACATTTTTCTGTTTTAAGTATGGAAGAAATCCATCTATTTTTGATGGCTTCAAAAACAGCCTACAGAGAAGGTCTGGCCAATGCTCTGAGGATGTTGCTGGCACTATGGCTCCAGTGCCTGCATATATTTATTTTCTCTGTTCATAACATAAATTTTCAAGGTGTAGAGGACAGAAAGCAAATGGCAGTGGGAATCTCTTGGCTTTCCCCTTTCCCCACTTGGAGAATGCATCCATGCAAGACAGAGTCGTACCAGAAGGTGACACGCTTTTTCCCTGGAAAGACTCCTAATGTGGCAAATTGACAGTATCTGCTGTGCTTGCATCGTGCTACCTTTAGAACTGAAGGAATCCTTCCTGGGGCTGCAGAACCAAAGTCACTGAAATGATTGCCAGGTAGAGTCCATTTGCGGTTCATTATGAGGGTACTTCTACATCTGGCCTGAGAACTTGTTTTGATGGTCTTTCATAAACTGTTTTTGAAAGCTTCTCTGTGTGTTTAAGGATGCTCCTAGGGAAGCATTGCACAAACTCTGCTCCAGAGAAACCCTCTTGGTCAGAAGGCTACAGCAAATAGTTTTGGCTGGTTGCAAAGATTGCATCAGGGCATATGAAGGATGTACCTGGGTAGGTGGCAAACACTGGGACTGCAAGAATGTAGAGGGCCTTACAGCTCTTCGGCAGGCCACGCACCACGCTCTGTTTCTGCCTAAAGAAGGGAAATTCTGTGGACTTTCAAACGTCCATTGGTTCAGAAATATGAAAATCACTCCTCTGGAGCTGTTTTTCTGCCCATTGAAACCAGTGCTTAGGCTTTCACCTGAGTTCTCCATCCTTGCTTCAAGCCCTTAATCCCACACTCAGGGACAGAAGCAATGTTACCATTGTTACCAAACATTACAATTGTTACCAAAACATTACATTGTTACATAACATTACATTGTTACCAAACATTACAATTTATTTTCTATACACCTCTTTTTGAGTCTGGGATCAAATTATAACACAATTATACAAGATATTAATAGTGATGACCAATTGACCATCTAATCCTTAGACAGAACAGCCACATAGTGCTGTTAAATCTTTTTCCACAGATATAAGGAGTGAAAGAGTGTTAGTGTAAATGTTAGTGTTTTCTTTACAAATTTTAAGCTGGTCCTCAAAAGCAATCCTTGTTGTCTCCATTTTGAGGCAGTTAATTTTAACTCCAATACCACATATAGTTCTGATCACTCTTTGCAGAAAGGTGAATTGGAACTGGCAGATGCGGAAAAGGGCAGTGAGAAAGATCAGCAGAACAGGGATCCTGCTTCACAGTAGGAGATTGAAGGGAATGATTTGTTTAACCTTGCAAAACAAAAGCAGAAATGGGATATGTTTGCTGTCTGGAAATGCATCAGGCGGGTAAATACCAAGGAGGAGAAAAGAATCCATGGACGCCTTAGAATACAAATGACCAGGAATATATTTCAGCTTGAAATTAGAAAATGGTTTCTAGGCATTGGAACAGTAGCCCAAGTGGGATTTGTGACTGCTTGAAAGGGCGGTATAGGCGCGTGTATTAGCAGTGGACTAGACTGAATGACCTGGTAGGTACCTGCTAGTTTTGTCTTCCTGCCATTACTGTGCTGAAAGAGTGTCTTGCAGATGATACTGTGATGACAGTGAGATACACATCCAGCAGATTTCTTCCTTCTTTAGCTGGATTTTCTCTTTCCAATTTTAAATTGTCTTTTGCTATGGGTTGCAACATTTCCTGGTTTGACTGTTTGCCTTAGGGAAAAAATCCTAATACTTCTAGAGATGGGTCTCATACATTTTGACGACAGCACGTACTTGCTCCAGGGCAGGAAAACCAGCAAGGACAAGCTAGGAAAGCTCTTTTGGCCCTGGCCCAGGCCCACCTCAGGCATTCTAATAAAGTCATATCCAGGTCCTGCATCGCATAAAGCTTTCTGTGAGAAAGAAACCCGCAAAACTTTTCAGTTCATCTTGCTTGGGATAGCTTTGCAGGGGCAGAGAATCTGCTCTGCCAAGGTGGCGGGTGCAATTGTAAAGGACAACAGTGTATTCTGTAACAGGTTTCTTCACAATGTGAAGAGATATTCCTGGATATTTGAACAGATATTCCTACCTGCTCTAATGCTGATATCTTCCTGCCGGGTTTTCAGCAAGCAGAATTGCTAGAGGGCCCAGGCAGCGGCATTCTCTGAGAGCAGCTCTTCCGTGTACCCGAAGATTTCTACACAAAGGGAATTTGGGACAACCCTTTCCCCAACCAGGTGCTGGTGAATTTCCAGCCATATATGAGGACAAGGGAGTTCATTTTGTGTTGTGGAAGAAAAACAGAGGTAAAAGGGTAGGTTTTGACACAGTATGAAAGAAATGAAAAGAAAGCAGATCCAGTACACTGGAGGCTTAGGCTGCCCTAAAAACAAGACAAATGGGGTCCTGTAAGTGACAGTCCAATTTCATTTGATGTTCCCAGAAGCTGTGGGAAGAAATTATCCTCTTAACACAGAGTCAAGGCTCCCTGAAGTGGATGAGAAAATTGGCTGAATCACACCCAGAGGGTGTTGGTGCCACAGTTTGGCAGAAAAAAATGACTTAGAAGATGAAAAGTGTAGTGCCTCTCTGTGGAGAGTGGAGATGGTCTAACTCATGCGTAATGACCAAGCCACGAGCAGCTGAGGCACTAGAGACATATATCCTGAACTTATAGGGGCTGGAGGGGAAAGAAATGCCTTAAGAGACCCAGTGGCAAAAAAACCTGAAGAAAACCCCTCTGTGATAAATAAATCCAAATTATAGAGAATTTTTACTATGGTTTTTTCTTCCTCCGTTAATATTTTGATATATTTTTTCTTTTTTTCTTGAGACCGCTTCAAGGAGAGCTCTTTCCTAGCAGAGGTTTACTAGAGACACTCTGGCATCAATTCCCATTTTGTTCCAGAACCTATAGCATTGGGCAAGAGAGCTGCAGTTGTGGATGAGTTAATAATCTCAGGGGTGGTTTGGAGATGTTCAAAAGGAAATGGGCACCTCAGGTGCAGCTGTCCACAAGCACAGCTGCTTTGCACAGGGTGCTCCCACAGTGACAGTTCTGCTGTAGAAATGCAGACCTGCCAGTCTTGAAACTGTTTTCACAGGTGTGTGTATCGTAAATGCGCTGTGGGTCTGCTAATCCAATTTGGCAACACAGAAATTAGTAAGAGAATAGACATTCAGAATGGGCTATATGATACATTCAGATGTGAATTGTCTGGAAGAAAAGTGACCACACAAATCAGGAGTGCCCCAAGAAACCAGTATTGGCTTATTCGAGTTGTGCATGTCACATCCATGTATAATCAATAAAACCTTAATGTTGTAAATGAGTTGGAAGCTGTTTGTGGTATGGGGCATCTCAAAGCTCCCACCCTGCCCTGACTGTGTAGTAACCTCACATCTGTGCTAATATCTGCTGTGTAGATCAGTCATGTAGAATGGAAAATAAGAAGCTGAATGTCTCTCACAGGTCTAAATGATTCTTGTTTTGGAGGGCACCGTGTTAAGTGATTGGTGAGAAATTTGGCCCTGAATACAGTTTGTTTCCTTGCTTGTTTGCTTCCTTGCAGTATCACTCCCACACTCTTTATGTTATGTCAAAACTCTGTGTTACCTCTGCTTGCTCCTGATGCTTAGATAACACTGTTTTATGTGTAGTTCATCCAATCCACCAAACCTTTTCAGTTGAATATGCATTATATGACAGATAAGAAAATGCAGTCCTTTTATCCTACTCACGTTTTTAGGGTAGACTTATTGGCTGTGTTGGCATTTGTGGTGGTTTTTTTTTTTTTTTTTTTTTTTTTTTCATCGGTTGGACTAGATGATCTTAAAAGGTCCCTTCCAACCTAGGTGATTCTGTGATTCTGTGATTCTGTAAAGTCTTTTCTTGTCCTTGTCTTGTCTTCTGTTTAAAATAAAGGTTAAGATAGACAAAGATTCTACTTTACTTCACAGGATTGTCTGAAGGTTAATGTAATTAATATTTGCTAAGTATTGGCTGGGAATTACAAGTTTTTATCGCTATTCCAAGTGAGGTATTTGGTGTCTAATGAATACCTACAACAGCACAAAATGGAGCCACTAGGGGAACTTTATTCCTCTGGCTTACATTTGGGCAAATCAGCTTGGAATCCTCTCATCCCAACTTCGGTATAAGGGTTGGAGGAATATATGAAGCTATACTGAAAAATATTTATCAGCCAGCTGCTGCTGGTGACATCAGCTTGGCCTGTTGCAGGGAACAAAGCATGCATTGCTAACTCCTGCTAAATAAAGCAGATTACTTGTTCTTTTTTTTTTTCCTTTTTAAAAAACAGATTTCCTTATGGAAAGGAAAAAAAAATAGCCAACACCAAGGCAACCGATCTCATTCCAGCACTTTCAGGTTCTGTTTTTATTCTCTCAGCTCCCTCCTACTTCCAATTATTTATGGAACAAGCTGTGAGTCACATGGTGGAGCTGGAATGATTCAGGAGTTTGTTGAGCGAAAAGAAACAGGAAAAGAAGGGCCTGGCCGTTCAGACAAATGACATCAGTGCTTCAGCATCCCATCCCAGGCCTTGGAAAATACAGCCCTTGCTGTGAGAAGGGTTGTGGAATGATGCTCAGAGGCAGAAGAGGTTTGGTTTCTTGGCCATCCTGCAAAATAGCACTAGATGTAGTCTTGTAAGGTTTGTCAGTAATGACAACTCAAGTGGGAGATACAGATGTGTAAATTACAGCAAGGGAAACAGCTAAAAGTATTGGGAAAAAATCCCATCCAAACAGGTGATTATGTGTCTATAGAAAAGTACAGAAACTGTAAGGAGTGTCTAATCTTCTTTACATTTCTCAGTTTATTGCCAATGCAGGTTTGCTTGGCTGGATTTTCTTTTTTTCTTTCTTAAGAACAGGAACTATACCTAGGTTACAATTCTTGTGAACTCTGCAAGCACAAAGCTAGCAAAGAATTTATCTATTTTCTAGGATAATGAGAAGGAAGCCGCCAGGCATTCATCACAACCCGATATCCTTTATCCCTGGGTTCTTGAGATTGTGCTTCTGGTACCTCATAAGAGATTAGCTGGAAAATCTTGAGATGCTAAGGCAACATGTTTGTGCCGACATATTTTCCTTTCAAAGTAGGGCTTTGGCTTAAGGACCACTCAGTGGCGTTGCTGATAAGACTCTGAAATCCAGCATATTGCAATAGCTCAATAGGCAGTGCCTAGGACAATGATTGTCTCTGCAGCTGCTACGGTACAACAATAAGCTAAAAATCAGTGGCGGTGCCTGGCAAGAAGCATGTCACAATGTAAGAATGACAGACATACATCAGCGAGGAACAAAATCAAGCATGTGCTGATTTCAAAATTGTTTTTTAAACTTGATTTGTATACATTTATGGGCATCAGTACCGTTATTCCTGTCCAATGTGTCCTGTTTTTAAGGAACGTACATACTTCATGGTAGTAATGATGTTTTGCTGACGTAGTATGGTGATCTCAAAAGTCACACCTTGTGGCAAGCTGGTGAAAAAAAATAATTCTAAATCACTAGGCTCAAAATGAAGAAAATATTTTACAAACCCACATTGATTCTGTTTCCTGCATTGTGGCCTTCCTGCTGAAAGGACTGAAAAAGTCTAGTTTTAGCCTCTGTGGCGTGACCCAGGTGTTCAACTCTGCTCCAGAGACAGTGAAGCCGAAGCATGGCCAAGGATGTGCACTTTCCTGGGGCTGCTGCAGCCACTTCTGCTGTAATGCCTGATGTTCTTCCAGGCTCTTACATTGCACTGCGGGAGTGTAGTGTAGGAGCAGGTACAGAAAAAGGAGGTGTAGCCAGTTAGACTGCCCCTCTGGCATGTGCTTCCTCCCTAACTCTGCTCATTTGCCATAGGCGCAAGCAGCGCGTGAAGCGGAGCCGCCGCTGGGGCTGCTGGAGGGGAACCAACTGCAGCAATGGGGACGGGCAGGTCGGTTTGCAATGTCACTGGCAAAGCCATGGGACCAAGTCAGGAGGAAGGCGAAGGGGCTGAAGCAGACAATGATAATCATCACGCAGGTAAAGAAATAGCCCAGCAGCAGGAAAGAGCAAGTGTCCCAGCCTGCTGGGTGCTGTGCTTTTTGGGGTGAGACTGCGACAGCTTGGGGATGGCCTGCAGCGGCTGCAGTTTGCTAAAGTAAGCTTTCCTGGCAGCCATGACTGGCACAGGGCTCTGGTCATTGCCGGCTGTGGCAGGTCAGGATGCTCAGAAGTGTGTTGATTTTGGCTGGGGGAGCTCTCTGGCCCTGCCTGCAAAAGGTGCTTTAGGAAGCTGGTTGGTGCCGAGGACCCTCGGTGGTGGCAAATGCTCTCGGAGAAGGAAAGCCCAATGGGGATTCCTGTATTTTACTGTATTTTACCTCTTTGCCACCCACAGTACCCTCACCTACCGGCACTGGCTTTCAGAGGAGCTGCTCACCAGGTCAGTGGTGCTTGTGCTATATTCAAAGCCACAGCTGCAGGTGCCTGTAAGTGGCCCCAGACTGTGTTTCTTTCTTTCACCTTTAAGATGTGGTTTGGCAAGAGGAAAAAATGTAGCACAAAGAGGGTAACTGATGTCATCTATTCTAGAGGAGAGGTAACCGTCCCCATGAATCTCTTCCCTTTCAGCAGCCCTGGTGTCGCTGTGGCAGGCATGGCTGGCACAGGGGTATGGAAATAAACTTGTGATTCACTGGGAGGAAATCTCAGGAATGACGAGTGTTTAAAACCAGCTTCATTAAATCCTTGTATTTTGTTGCTGCAGGCACGTGTTCAGATTACACCAGTCCTAGTAGTGCGAGCATAAGGCTGAAGAGGGAAATGCTGCAGCAGTGGACAGCTTTATGTCTCAGGGGGAAGTTATATTTTTCACTGAGAGTTCAGGGAGTTTGCAGTGGGGACCAGCCAGCGCTCCCACTGCAGCAGCAGCCAGTCAGAAACCACTAGACCTTATGTGGCTTAGTCACGACAAGTCACAAGATGTGACGTTGACTAGTGACTCTAGCACATGCTGCACATTACTTATTTTTGTATGCAGAAGGCACAAATAAAAGCAATTATTTTGCCATTTCCCTTTTTCTTGGGAAAATAAACAAACAAACCAAAACTGTTTTGCCTGGATAAAATATTTCGCCAGCATCCAAGTTTTGTTGAGGCATTTACATTTGTTCAAACCTCCTTTAATTCCCTTTTAAAATTATGTTTAGTCAATTTTCAAATTAGAAAAAGATTTATTTGAGGATGTCAAAATAATTGTTTTGGCTATCTGAATTTTTCTCCTCTTCTTTTAACTTAAACTGTTCTATGATCTTATTCCAAATTTGTAGGTTGATACCCCCTTCCACAAAACTCCATTATTCAGTGAAGTTTTATATTATATAACATATTATAATAATAAATGTATAATAGGTATATATAGGCTATTTTAGCTCCAAAGTGTGCCCAGGCTGAGGTGTGAGCAAGCAGCATTGTCATTCCCCTGCTTTAGACACTCTTTCCTGAATAGGAATTCAGGTTCCTATACATGCCTCCACGTATAATTTGTCTTCACCAAAATCATCCACTCTGAAATTCCTGGGAACAGCTGTCTTGCTTCTTAATTTTAAAAATTTGACACTTTGCCTACAAGTGACTGGATTTCCAGAGTCCCAGGCCTTATTTCTTCTCCATGAGGCATAGAAAGTAAGGCTATTTCTTATGAACTCTGTGGGATTGCACTGATGCCAAATTTGGAACTGTCTGCAAAATCTGTTTCAAAGGAAGTCCCTCAAAAGCAGAGCGATGCCAACTATTGTGACTATGAAATTCGTGTGAAACAGCCTAGTTCTTACACAGGCTGAAGAACCTGTATTTAAGACTATAGGTTGATGTGGGATCTGGACATTTTCAGTGGTGTTGCACGTTACAGCTTGGGGATTTGTCTAACAGCATTTGAAGGGAGAGACATAATTATGTGGAAAAAAAAGAAGCAAAGAGTTATTTTGCATTTGAAGCCTGCCATCCAAAAGGAGCTGGATTTTGCCTTGAATGTGTACATTATTGAAGGAAATCTGCTCTGAGTTAATGGAGTAAAATGTCTTATGAAAACTGAAGAATATGTAGATGTTTCTTGTATACCACAGTGTGAAAGAGGAGGATGGAGGTTGAATAGTTCCTGTGTTTTCAGCCAGGACCCTGACAGCTGAGAAAATAAATGGCTGATTTAGTGAAACTGAAGTTGATTGCAGTGGGAGAATAATTGTAATTACCAGTGGAATACAGAGCTTCCACAGAAGGCCAATTACAGATGTCCCATAACACCACGACTATTTTTAATTAGCTATGTATGTGGGAGAGGAAAAAATCTTCTATTTAGGTACTTTGTCTGGCAGCAAAAATTCAAGAAGTGATGGCCTTTAAGCCAGATGAGTGAGTTTTGCTCCTTTCTCTCAGACAGTCATAGGTGGCTGTAATGTATTTCCTCTGGTCTGGATTTTTGTTTTGTAAATGCATTAGATGCGTTATTGATTATTTTTTTTTTTTTTGTTATTTATTGGTAACTTCAGTTTCATTCCAACAGCTCCCTTAGCCACACTCTATATTCCTAAAAGCCCATTCCTACCTACGGCACCTGGTTGAACCTGGAGGGATGATGACTAGTTCAGATACCTCAGCCCTAAGATTCTTCTCTCTAATGGAAATGCCCTTGTGAAAACCAGGGAAATCTTCTGTGGGAAAATACTCAGATGTATTTTTATGTTTGTTTCATTGGTTCATGATGCTTCAGCAGTCTGTTCCCAGGAATATTCAGAGGACAGTTTTACTGCCCTGTGTGCCCACGCTGTAATGCTGTCAGCAGACACAGTCTGGGCAATGAATTACAATAATGCAGGAACGTGGTTGCCCCAAGATCTTTCCCTGAAATAGTGGCCATTTAATGGTCTAGATGAAGATCTGTCTACAATCTTTTATCTTTCTTGACCAGTGTGAATTCATATATGCATCCATTTTGAACAGCTACGTGAATGTAAAGAAACAGTTGTTAAAAGTGTTTGAGGTCTTGTTACAGGACGACGATTCCCAGGAACTGAGAAGATGAATGCAGTAAAATAATTCTCTGACCATACTACTTTCAAAGTATTTCATAAACGTTAGCTTGTTCTCACAACACTTCATGAATTAGAGAAACTTCATCCACAGTTTACAAAAGAGGGACCTGAAAGGCAATGAGCTGGAAATGTCAATGAAGCTCCTGACTCCCACATACTTTCCTTGGCTCAGTACAACTTGCTTTTCTTCCAGGTGTTAAAACATTTGGTGCTTCCTATAAAAACTACAGCATAGACCTTCTGAACCTACAAAACTCATGTCCCCAGTACAGCCTTAACTATTATAACAATATTGAACTTTTATCAGGTGCTTGGCAGCTGCTTAAGTAATTTTTCTTCACGAGATGGTGGTGATAGACTGATGCTCTCGGCAAAGAAGGAATCTGGCATCTTTGTCATTCGGAATCTTCCCCCAGAACCATTCTGCCAGCTGCAGAAATAGACCTCTCCCTGGGCAGAGGCATCCTAGGTTATATCTATCCCTTCTTGCCCAGCAGCAGGTTGCTCACAACAATTCCTACTGTGGATCTGACATTCCCCTGCATGCACTGATCCACACAGTCACTGGTACCCTTCAGCCTATAGCCAGAAGTCTATCGTTTAGAGAAAATGCATTTGATTCTAGGTATGGACATGTTAGGAGTTGGATCTAAGTTGCCAGTCAGTCTTAACTGACCCCTAGAAATGTGTGAGGTCTGCAAATGAAGCCAACTGCATGTGGAGAATCTATATGGGAAAGTCCACACCCAGATTAACTTTGCCAGGATTTGTTCAGTACCACAGTGGAGTTATGTGACTGATTATTTTGGTCTGGCCCATGTGCCATATGGAAAATAGCTGTTGTGGGGCTGGGAAAATACATGGAACCTTCTAAGCATTCATGAAAAGTTCCTTTCCCAGGAAAATAAATTATATTCTGGCAGTCTCATATTTTATGGGCATTGTTTGGCTTTTGCTGTCTATTTCCTGATAAAATTACTCCTTTCCAAGCCGTATGGTACCTTTTCCTCATGTCACTGCCATTACCAGGGTCTGCATCATTGCCTCAAATGGCCTTTATTCAGGACTTTGGGCATGTGCTTAAAGTAACAGGATGCTTTGAAAAGGACCTGGGCCTTTATACAAAACCCAAGCTGTATCATCCACGAAACCTCAACTCTCATGAAAGCAGTGCTTTTGAAAATCAGGACCAAATGCCCCCACAGAGGTAGCAAATTTTCTGCAGTCTGAGCTTTTCAGTGAGATGTTTTCTCAAAACAGTTTTGAGATTCTTTTACTACATATCACGTACTTTGGCCATATTGTGATATTCCTAGGAGTATTTCTTTTTACCTACAACCATTTTCTTAAAAGAGTTGTGCTTTCTTTATGCTGCAGAACTCTCCTGACATTACCGAAGACTTCATGTTCTGTTGAAACAGCCTGAGTGACTGTTATTTCTCATGCACCCCTTTTTTCCTTTGATCCAGACACATAAAGGAATGCTCTCGAAGGGGTCTTTGGAGACAACAGGAATATTTAAAATATTTAAAGGATATATAAAGATAAACCACATTTCTTTTCCAAATAGTTCTAGCTCCAAAGTAAGTATTTTGTATTATTACTACTTAGCTTACTAGGTGAAAAGACCACTCTGCCTTTGTGTTTTGAAACAAATTGGATCTGGTAGATCATCAGATAATTAGCATATGAAGTACTACCTGCACTCTCTAGCAGGTTTATCACTTATCAGTGTCTTGCTCCCTCTACTATGAAAGAATAAAGGGGTGAATTCCTTAGAAAATAAATAAAATGTAGATTGCTAAGTTTAATAGTGCTGGCAATGAATGGAGGCTCAGGCTCAGATTTTACAGGTTATTGGGTGTCCTCCCACTTTTTGCGTGGCCTATGTGACGTGGATGCCTGAAGTTCACCTCAGGCTGTGACTCAACTGAAATCCCCTTGCATGTCATTGAGATTCTGCTCCACAGACCTAAGTTACTCTTGAAAATGTCATTTAGGACTCTAAATGCCATGGAAATATCACCTAATTACCTTTAAAAATTGAAGTTGTGGTGCTTTCCTCTGCTTTTGTGCCCAGCCCTCCCTCCTCCTGTAATTGGATCCACTAGAAATTAATAAAGTTCTCTGTGTAAATTGTGAAATTACCTCCAAGTTTTTATTAGGCTCACAAATAGCAGCAGGAGTAGGTAACACTTATTGATGACTCCTCCTTTCTGCCAGAGGGGAAGATGTGTTTACTACAGGCTGGGAAGGCAGCTGAACCCCTCCAGGAGGTAATGTCACTCAGCACTGCTCGCCAAACTTGGCTCTCCCGCCTCTCCTGAGCCATTCCTGTGGTTACCTACGCAGGCTTCCTCACTGTGTTCTTGCTTTGATGCTAAGAGTCAGTGATAATTGCAGCATTGTGAAATACTCAGAAGATTGGCTTGGCTGAAGGGCGTAAATCCAGGAGGGGAACTGCTGGGAGGATGAATGATTTCACAGACCAAAGGTTTCCCATGTTGATGTGATAGCAATAAAACTTCTTAACTTGGAGCGTTGCAATCTCAAGTGAAAGGAAACCCTGGCAGTCTTTAATGAGTAATGCATTCAGACCTCGTTGTTTTCCCTTTGCTTTGCGGTTGGTGCGGAGGATGGAACCTGGCACTAACCCTCTTCCACATGAGTCAAAACAAGAGCTTGCATGGTGGCTAAACCCGTGAGATCATGCAGGGGCAGCTCTGGTTTATTATTTCATCAAGCTGGCAGGTGCCAATAAGATCACACGATACAATTATCGAGGCCTCCAGGTAAGAAGTAGACACTTTGACTCCCTGCTGTTGACTGCATAGCAGTAATACTCACTGAAGATGATCTTTTCTAATTTTATTTTTTTTTTTAACCCCTAAGAATTATGGTGTGAGTGCTGCATCCTTGATGAACCTTCTAGACTAATTACTTGACAATGAGTTACTGATGTAAATTGAAAACAGTGGGCAGAGAAAAACATTTAAGAATTTTCTTTCTTAGCCTGACAGCTGTTTCCCAAAGAAGAACAGCATGGTCATGACGTTTTCTGTTCACCTGCAAGCCTCAAGTCAGGTTTGGGATTCTTTGAAACTTACATGAGCTCCAGATGAGAGACACAGCAAGCACCAAAAAATCACAGAGGAGGTTTGAAGTGATCAGGTTTAAAAAAAAATTGTGCATCACGTGGGTTTTCCACCAGCTGTTAGCAGTGATTTAGTTGAGTTCTGGGCAATGTGTAGAGAAATTAAAACCAAGTACATCTCAAAATTCTTTCTGCAGTGTTTTCCAAAGCCCTTATAAACTGAAGAAATTCAGCCTAGCTAATCCAGGAGTCTGTGCTGCCAGTTTTTATTATAGTTGTCCCTTGTGACACTTTGAACTACAGGATTGCTGCTGCTACTCTAGCATTATATTTACCAACATTGTAAGATGCTCCATAGACAGTGCACTAAATAATGTAACAGTAGCCAGCAAACTCTTTTCCTCATAGGTTAGTGTTTTTCAACAAACAAACAAATTAACTAAAGAAGTAAAAAATCAGCACATTAAAGGTTCAGCCAAGGCAACAGTAACAAACCGCTTATTCTCCCTTGCTATAGTGCAAACAAGCAATTCACAGGTCTTCTGAGAAGACGCAGGGTACAGTTAATCCTGTGTTTTGTGAATGAGACAACAATTCATATTATGGTACAGACCATGGGAACTCTTTCTAGTTCTGTGCCTTTGCTCATGTGCTTGGGTTATGAAGTTGTGGGTGGCAGAATTGCAGATTTCTTTTAGATTTCATTTCTGCCTACAAAAATTTTGGATGCTACTTGTTGCTTGGTATCTTTAAGTATTAGTCAAAGTATTAAAATAGACCACTATTTTCCTCCCCTGTGGAAATATTGATTGATCTGTTTTGGAAAAGCAATGTTCAGGCTCTTGTGAGCTATTCAGGAGCAGGGAATAGTTGTTGGTTTTCCTGTGAAGAAAGCATGGGATTTTGGCCTCAAATCTGGAGCTGCAGGGAAAGTGTCCTCAGAAGTTAAAGATATTAAAAGAGGAGAACTAATAAAAATTGCAGGTTGTGACACCTCACTTCTTCCCTGTGCAGATCATTCACTATGGAGAGGACAGTTCAAAAAAAAGCATGGCTGTACAGTGCTGTGACTACGAAACCCATCACTGCCAGCCCTACCTTGTGGGGTTTACTTTGGGCTGAGTCACTACTGAAAATGCAGTGGCCCCTTGACTGCCAGAGGAAGTGCCTGCCTCCCCTGGCCCACACTGGCTCTGCAAAACAGAAAAACTCATGAGGCTGGAGGGCAGGAGTCAAGGGTGAGAATATTTCCATGAAAGAAGAGTGAGTT
Source organism: Numenius arquata (assembly GCF_964106895.1). NCBI lineage: Eukaryota > Metazoa > Chordata > Aves > Charadriiformes > Scolopacidae > Numenius > Numenius arquata. Next base: position 59,535,172 of record NC_133579.1, on the reverse strand, counting down.
TTGAAACCAGGCAGAACATGAGAGAAAGCAGAGAAGAACCCAAGGGAGGAACAAGTAATAAAATCAAAGTTTCTTTAGAGTTTAGTTGTCAGGTATCTGCTTCTCACTTTTGTTTCATCAAAAATCTGAATGTTGTGTAAACTTCTTTACACAAGTTCATATTATCTGAACATTAACTGTGTTGATTTGAATGTACTTATAAATGAATCATAAGGATGATGACAGGCTGATATCTGGCTCTCATGAGGGAATCCACAAGACAGGAACCACCTCAGCAAGCCCAAAGCAAAGGATTTGAGAAGGATATAATCTTGATTGCCTGCTCAGAGGCTCATGACAGAGGGCATATGCCAAAGGCTGCTGGTTGCAAAACTGTGCAATGCATGTTTCTTTTGGCTTTCTCTGTAGAACTCGCTGGAGAAACATGTTGCAGCTCTTGACCCAAGGGGTGATAAATAGTGAAATTATCCCAGGGAGCTGGCTGCAAGCCAGAAGAGGAGGGGAAGGGAAATAACCCTGCGGCCATGTAAAACCTGCAGAGAGGAAAAGCTCATACAACAAAGACAAATACTGGTGCAGGCACTGGTGCTGTTTCAGAGGCTCCAAACTAGGGTTTCAAGAGAAACATGGAAGTTTCTCTTTCCTTTTCTGCCTCGGTGCAGGAAAGCTCCAGGGGAGCTATGCAAGAAACGGAGGTTTATTGAAGAGATTACATTGCTTTTAGCTGAAAGGCTATTTTAGACCATGGCGGACCAAAGTGGAATTGAGCCCAGAGACAGAGGGAAGGCTTCTTGTGGACTTTGCAGGTTGCCTTGAAAGGGAACCCTTTGGGGTTGGAGATATGAAGACAGAAAATAGTGGGTGACTTTCTCAAAAGAGAGTAAGCATGCAGCTCAGAAGAGAAATGGGATACCTGCGATGGCTGAAGAGGCACAGCACAAAAGAGGGTTTCAGAAGGGCAGTGTTACTATACTGTGGGATGCTGCTTCCTTTTCTACAAGATTCCTTTAGTTTGCAGTCACAGAAAGAGAGCTGCATATTCGAGATGCAAGGATTTGAGGCTTAAGATGGGCACAGTTATTTTTGTAGCATCTATTGGGTTCTGTTTTGAGGGTTTTCACATCATGTAAACGTAAATTTGGCATGGGTTTGGGAGAGCAGGCATCCTAGATATTAATGTCTGTGCCATATTCTGTAGCATTTAGTCATTCTAATTAAATGTGCCGCTTTCACCTTCTGTCCCGGACTGCAGTGCAGCATAATAAGTTTGACACAAGAGATGTTTGGAAATCAGTCTTTAACAGAGACCTGAGATTTCTAGATAATACATTGCAGCAGGGAGAAACTCTGTGAGGGACTGCCAACACAAGCAAGACATCCACTGAGGTTACCAAACTGAAGTTAACCCTGGTGTGAATACTGTTCCAGCAGATGCAGGGGAAGTTGCACAAAGGCTGTGATTTACCCTGGCATATGCAAAGTCCTCATTATGCCTTATTCAGTAAACTTGAAAATGTCTCAAGGGAGGGAAAGAGAGTAAATTCCATGCTTTCCTTTGCAGATCAAGGAAATTACCATAGCTTGCCCTAAAGAAACCTGCAGCAAAGGCTTGGCTGCACTGAAATCATTCGCAAAACTCACACAATTTCATGACCTGGTACTTCACATCTGGTGTTTTTCTTCTTGGCAATTGACCTCTCTGACTTTTTCTGTCACTCCTTGAATCTTGCTCATGACTGGACTTCTGTTGCCTCCAAACTGGAAAGTGCTGTTCATGGGCTGAGACATTCATTGCAACCATCTCCTCCCTATTTTGTATGGAATCTCTTCTTTTTCTTGCCTCCTGCTATTTTCTTCTCTCCTGGAGAGAAATTCAAGTTGTACATTGTGCTTCTCCCCTGTTGCAGATATGCATGTATTTTCCAGATGCCAATCCCCAGGTGCAGATTGTGGTTCCAGGTAGGATCTGAAACTCTAAGAAGATGGCCTACCTCCTCTTGGAGCTGAGGTCTGACCTGAGAGGAGCTTTCGCACAGCCCTGGAAGTCTTTGCACAGTGGCTGTTGCCATCTTGGAAGAGTTTTCTGAAAGTTTATGTGAAAACTGATCTAGAACCATATTGAGATTTAATCCTTGGTTTCCAGCTCTACAGCTCTGTGGCCTTTGTGAGATTAGATGGACTGCAACAGTTTACCCTAAAAGCCTGTTAATCTGAACCTTATCTGAAATAAATGCATTATTTCAAAAAGCCTTGTCATTCTATATCCAATCACTGGTGCTGGCTCTTCCTTTGCACACAACTGTCTCATCTTATTATGCATGCTTGCATACATCTGAGAGGTCACCTACTAAGAACTGGCATAACTTGATTTCGCATGTGAACTACAAGGTTACACGCTTTGTTGCTCCCATAGGCTGTTTCATGGCACTTGGGAGGTTTTTTGCACTGCAGTTCTTCTTCTGACTACTAACTTTCTGTGTGTCTTACCGTCCTCCCTTTCAGAGCACATGTCCCGCAGCTGCCTGGCAGGGGCTGTACAGCAGCCTCCTCTCTGCTCTCACTGGGGGGTGTGTGTGTGTCTCTCACTGCTCCTTTCCCCCCTTCCCTGCTCTGTTCTGCCAGGGGTTTCTGACGTGCCCCAAATTGCCCAGTTCTCTCCTATGCAATTTGGCCTTTCCGGGTGTCACTTTTTAAAGCATGCCAGGAGACAAGCAGAGCTAAAGTAAGGGAGGGACCAGTGGCAGACTGGATTATTAATGCCTGCTGTTGTGTGATCTGCACAACTGCAGATGTGGCCCAGGCTGCCAACAAGGTACTAGCCATTCTTTATCTCGCCATCTTGTTGGGAGGGGACCTTAAACCCATTCCAACTCAGATCAATAGGTTTCTGCCCATAGATGTCTCCAGCTTTTCTTACAGTGTTAAGACTGATGATATTCAGCAGTGATGGAAGTTACAGAGTGCCCAAGAACATCAGTGCAAATGTGAGAAGACTCTTTCTGTGGGCCCTTCTGCATCAGTAGCTCTTAGTCAGTCTCCATTACTTAAGGTGTCCAGGGCCTTCACGGAGACCCTTTTGGTTTTAAAGCAGCAATAAGAACTTAATGCATATGGATAATAGATCTCAAAAGGACATGCTGAATGTATTAGAATAAATGCTTTGCTGTTAGTAAAGTTTTCAAAGAAGGTGTTTCTATGGTCTTCTTCTTGTATCCTACAACTAAACTGTCCCATTTAGATTTGCAACAAAAGGTGAACGTTGAGGTACCAAAAATGCCCTTTCATTGACTTGTGTTAACCTTCCATGTCTTGTGTTCTAGGTGTCTCGTCTTTCCTACGTTGTAAGGTCTGATACTTCCTTGCATTACTAAATTCTCCAAGGCCAGGTTTGCAGTTGATGGAATTTGCAGTTCTGCAGCTTGCAGAACTCCCGAAAAGCAGTAGGCAAGTATTCAACAGTACAACGAGATCTTTCTTCCTTGTTCTGATTCCCAGATATATACACCAGCAAGCCCAGTGCACATATTGTCCAGTATTTCCTATTAAAAAATAGCTTAAGCTTATACTGCAAATGATCTTTACATGATGGCATCGTAGTAGTGTCCTCTACCATTAGACTTAGGCTTTCAGAGGAACTGACCTGAAAATAAGCTCTTTCTGGATCAAGTGTCCAGATCTGAAAGCTAAGTCTGCCACTGTTGCAAGCCCCAGAGCACCAACTGTCTTTGGTGGCAGCAGGTTCAAGCTGAAATTGTAAAAGGTTGTTCTTAAAAACTCCAAACTTTTCACATTATTTTATTTTTATGCTGTTTTAAATTGTATGGTATGTGATGGCTGGCTAGGAATTATCTGAGTTGTGAGCACGAGTTTGTCAAGAAGCATCAATTCATTTTTTGCTAGACAAGAAGGAAGTGACATAGCAGCTATCAAAAAAACCCCGAACCTGTCCTTGTGGAGTGTCCTTAAAGGAACCCTTTTCAAATGATAAAAATCTGGTTTGTATATGTGCAAAGAATTTCCTTTTCCTCTCCTTCTCACAGAGGCATTCATTATGTTGCAGCATGTCCAGGTTGGTTCTGTACTGGACTCCTGGTGTACCCAAATATCTCTGTTGTCCTCAGTAACCAAGATTCAGCTTAAGGATAGTTTTATTGATGTACATTGACCAAATCCTGTCATCCAACATGGGATGTTAATGCAATTCCATGGGTACATGGTATTCCTCTGGATTTGCATCCGTGAAGTATAGGCTGAGTCTGACTTTGAAGGTGTTCCAGGCTCCTTTCTGATGTCAGCAACTATCATGCTTGGCGAGGGTGGAGTTACCTCCTTGCTGCTGAAGGCTGAAGTCACCCAGTAGTCTTGGCTGAACACTCGCCAGCCCTTGAAATTTCAACCATTCAGTTAATTTTATTGAAGAAAGAAGTAACGAGCAAAGTTGAATCTCTCTCTCATTCTGGAGCTGCTTACAGAGCAGGGTTGGGCTGTGCCTGGGAGTGCCACGTCTGACTCCTGTGAACAGGAGCAACTTCCGATAAGGTGTTCTGCTGAATGAGCTCTTAAAATGCTTATGCTTTTATGGAGTGATGACTGAAAATAGACTTAATATTCTGCAAACATGAATAAAATCATGAAGTGAAATGAATAGGGTATAAAATGGTCTTAAACGTCCTAGATTTCTAATGGATAAGATAAAAGAGTCAGTGTATATATATGTGTAGAGAGACCATAATTTCCTCTTTTCTTTTTTTTTTTAATCCTGGTGGAAAGAAGAGTAGCTGGCATTGCTGTCTATTACTTTTTATGTTCTGTTCCTGGAAAATATTTTGGATATGAAATTGAGGAGAAAAAACAACCAACCAAATACAGAAACTTGTTTTTCTGCTCCTTTTTGTAACATATCTCAAAATTAAAATATAGGCAAATAAAAGTGGGAAGAGTTTCAATGAAAACTCATTTTTTAACATTTTTCTTTGAGTCTACAAAGGGAGGGGAGGGCTACTTCTATTTGAGAAAAACGCTTCTTTTATCCTCCTTTCAGTTTTTGCAGAGGAAGGTCTTTATAGCATTGACCACACAGGAGGGAGTTATTGCCCAGAGCTGAGCACAACTGAGAAAATAATTCTGTCCTGATATATAGAAGTAGTGTCTAGACAGAGAGCATTTGAAGTGCTCAAGGGGAAACTCAGAGTAGGAACCAGTTATGACAAACTGAGCTTTTGAAGTGACAAATAGAAGCAAACATGTATAAACTTAAGATCTGATAAAGTGAACGTGAGATTTGCTGCTGACTAAAATGTAACTAGAATACAGGACCAGCCCAATTTGAAATCTCTGTATGGTTTGTTTCTGCTGCCCTCCTCTTCGAAACAGGAGCCAGAGCAATTGCTTGTGGGGCCATGCCATGCAACCGGAAAGGTTAAATCACTTTTTGTTTGTTTGCTTTTTACAAACTCAAGGCTTTCTTCTTTTACCAAGTCCGGTCTGCAGTCTGGATTGGTCTCACAAGGACGATGTAGAGGTTAATGAACTGCTGTGTGGGGGCAAAAAAGGACCATAACATACTAAAATGGGCTCTGTTTTGCAGGCAGCTGGAGGGAGTTGTACTCATGCGGTCCTCAATATGCCATTTTCTGGGGTATTCTGCCTTAGCAAAGCTAAATACATACTTCATGGTGTTGTGGGTTGTAAGGACACCAAAAGAAATGCTGCCTGCATCTGGAGGAATTGAACTGAAGAGTGATTTCTGACTGTCCATGCTTCTGAAATGTTGTAAGTGGAAATCTGTTATTGGGATGAGAATTTTGGTTACAGGCTTGCTCTCTGCTAACCCAGTGAAGAGCCTATGGCACTGACACAAGCTAAGGAAAGTTACTGAAATACTGGAGTTTCTTTGACTAGAGAAAATCATTTCACAGATAATGCTGATTAGAAGTGACTGATTAAAAGATCCAGGAGAAACTTCTGTTGCTGGGGAGAATTGGAGGTGGATCTCCTTGATCCTAGCTTGGTGTTTTATTCTGAATTAACCTTTTAGAGTGTCTGTCCGTGTTATACTTGAACTACTTAGCAGTAGGAACACTTGTCACTGCTAAAATACATTATTACATACGCTTTCCATGGATCTTCCATCATATTTAATCAGATGTGATGTAATTCCTTGAATGAAGGGTTTTACAAGTACATAGCATGATTATAGTTGGTATATGTGTGATTAACTATTATTTATCTATTTCAATTTCCTTCTGTCTGAATCAATAACATAATGACACTTGTATGAAATCACAAGCAATTACTCTGGAAATGAGTCAGATCATAGAATACCAGATTGGAAGGGACCTCAAAGATAATTTGGTCCAACCTGCCATCTTCCACTCCAGCATTTATGACTGACTAAGTTAAGAAGGACAAATAAGCTCACTAGACTCAATACTTGGGGTGAAGAAAAGCTCTTCTATTCTTGTGATCTAAAAATACTGTTCCTAGTTGTATTTGCAGGGGCCACACCACAGTGGAGGTCCAAGGCAACACCAAGAGGGCTTTGGGGCTCCAGAGCACCTTCAGCCTTGCTGCTCTCCTCTCCTCTTGTTTCCTTAACTGCAAAATGCTGATGATCCTATTGTTGTGTTCTAGCCCTCGGTTTTGCCTTCTGAACTATTTAGACCTCAATTAGGAAACTGTTTCTTCAGGCAGGATTTAAAAAGCACATAAACCAAAATCCAGTGATGTCTGAAAGATGAGGAAAAAGCATGCATAAGCAGGGCTTTTGTTTATCTTTAGATAGGCCCACCAAAACAGAACTTTATTGTCTTTCTTTTTTTAGGCCCTAATGTTTTTATTATATTTTTTTTTCTAGAACATCTAAACCTACAGTAAGACAAATAATAAATCCTCATGATCTTAATGAAAATGACAACACGGAGCATGCAGTAGACTGTTCTTCCCTAACTTCTTTTGGACCACATTTTTCTGCTGCTACGTGGTATAAATACTATTTGAACTACAGTAAATTATTGAAGTTCTTGATTTCTGACCCCTTGTCATATATCAGCTTAAAGACTATGTGGATGTATTCTACATAGTGGAAGGTCTCGCACCGAATCTTTTTGGTGCCTTTACTTGTAAGGGGACTGGAGCATCAAAGGGACAGGTCTGGAAGCATTCAGTGATCCAGTTCAACATGCTGTAATAATATTATATTGTGCTTGTCTGAAATAATTTGATCTCTCTTTTTTGGGGGGAATAGATGTCAAGGAAAGATCTTGCTTCGTTTATTAGTACAAATGACCCCAGAAGAGTTAACATAGTCCAAAAGCAGGACTTCTTGCCATTTAAAGGACTACTTTGTTAGTCACAGTCAATGACCATAAGAGTTATGCGTCATTTAAAGCATGACAATAGTTTAACAGAACCTGTTTCCTTCTATACGGTCCTATTTTGGCTTTCAGGGGAATGACTCCACCATGTATCACAGGACAGGGAATGACCATAAACATGGCAAAGGAGAAGATGATGGTATTACAGGCTTTAGCATTCCATTATGTTTCATTCTCTTTGAGTACAGTATGGACATTTGAGGTTTAATCCTTGAAAACAGATTAAAATGAAGGTAAATTATGGGGCATGAGAACTACCCAAGGAGAATGTCTTTGAGAATAAATCTAAGATTGAAATGTTCGTAATATCTTGCTGAGATTCACTCAAGGCACAGCTGAACATAACAACAACATACCATTGCCTGTTGCAAAAGAGTACATAAATTATATGCCAAGTGCAATGTACTGTATTAACAAGTGCTCTTGGGTTGTAGCTATAGTCCTGTACCAGAAGTGATGACAGACAAGAAGGGATGACCTGAGAGACTTCTAAAAGGCTTTTCCAAAACTGTATTATTTCTGGGCAGGTCTTCATAACAATCTGTGGTGGATGATCTGATCCAACCAGAATTACAGGGTTACGAGCATGATGCAAAACTTAATTTGCACGCAAGGTATGAATGCTTAACAAAATATGTGTGATAAGACTAGATAGCAGTAGCATTAAAATGTGCTTCCTTTTGAACCAAGTGGTAAATACTTACCACGTCTGACCTGTATCACTGACCTTTATAGTATTATCAATATGCATGCCTGTACAGCGTGACACATGATGCTGCATAGGCATGATAATATGTTGTAATTAGGCACACTGTTCATGAAAGTTTTCACTTCAAGTATAACGAAGGTGAAATTGCTCCTAAATGCAGTTGAGAGCTGCTAATACATCACGCTTCGGGATGGTATGCAAGGGATTGCCAGCAAATACACCATTGGTTTTCTTCTGCTTCCCACCACGACCAGAGAAACTGTCGCTTTCTCTTTCTGACTTTGTCTTTCTTTGCGTGCAATATGTTTTCTGCAGACAAGCAAAACTGAGCAATGGGATTTCCCTTTTTAAATGTTATCCTTTATTTTTCTTTCTGTCACTGATTGTTAGTAGGAACCCCAAAAATTCACACCGGGAACATTACAAGACAGGGAAGATTAAACCCTCTGAGTGCTAATAGTTCCTTCTTACATTTACTGGGATGTATATACAATGTAAAAATACTACTTTTAATCTTTGTTTTATATAATCATTTGTGATCATTGGCCTTCTGCATTATAAACACTAGATCTGTTTCTGGAACATCTTTCCCTGTGTAGAGGGGTATGTTGGAGACACACAGCACCCTCCTGAAAAGAATGCAGTCCATACACATAATAAAATTCTTCACTAGCCCCTTTTATAGCTTTGGTTATAGTAAATTATATCATACTTGCTCTGAAGGAAAAAGTTTAATTATACCTTATGTTTTGCCAGGAAAAGCTTTGTAAACTTCTTTTAATTACAGGCTGCTAAATATTACCTAGAATTAAAATCTGGTCTTCTTGAACATACAAAAATTTATTTTCTGTTTATTGAAAATTCCTTTACTGTTTACTTAACTAAAGATTTGAATGCTTCTTTTTGTGTGGGTGCGACAGAGGAAAAGAAGAATTTTGCACCCAGGGTTTTTCCCTTTGAAATGTGGGAGTTGTGTGTCATTGCACACCAACATTAAAACGGGCCCTACACCAGCACAGGACCAGGTTCAAGCCCTTGGAGTGAAATCCTAAGTGTGAAATCTTATGGTAGAGCCCTTGTCAACTTCAGCAAAGCTGGAATTTTGTCCTGAGGCTTTACCATCTCCCTCATGGTCATGACCATTACAGCTTTAAGACTCAAGGAAGCATGTGCTTTTTATTCCCCCTTTTTTGAATGATGGAGTATAATTACAGTCCCTATGCTCCAGATTCAATTTTTTCTATTTTGTAAAAGTACTAAGACTTCAAAGCAGAGAAGATTCATGGGCAGGGCTTTCTACCACAGAACTGCCAAAGAAAATGCTACTTTCTGAAAAGGCATTATAAGATTTTAATATTTTATTCTGCATGTTGTTGTTAAAGCTCTAATCCTCCTACAAATTCCCCAAAGCATTTTTCTTGTGGGGTGGAGGGTGTTCATTCTGGAACGCTTTTTAAAATACAGATGTATAAGAAGGAGTATTTAAACTTGTATTACCCAAGCAGAAATGGGAATTAATTTGAAAACAGAGTGTAGCATTTCAAAGCATGGAATGAGGTAGGTTTTCAGCATACAGCTTGCTCTTCACCCTATAAATTGCCATATAGACAGTCTTTCTAGATCAAAAACCTATAATACACCCAGGATCTATTTAAAAACTCTTCTTCATGTGGAACCTGATCCTGTACATCTTTTTCAAGTTGGTCATCACCAGTCTAGGTCATTATGAAGAATTAAACCAGGCCCATGGTTTTCAATGTTAAAAGAGCTAATGCAGCAGTATGAGCTGCACGTGGTTTCTGACTCCTTTAATTTCTGTGAGAAGGCAGTACCCTGTCTGGCCCTTTGATGGGACATGCAATAAGCACTCTGGATGCTTCATGCATATCCCCATATAGCTGAGAGGACTTTAGAAGTCCTTGTGCAGATGGTAGAGAGCAGCCTTCCCTGCTCAGGTCCCACAGGCCCCTTTGGCCAACTTATGTGGCACGTAAATTTAGGAGCTGAGAGTGTTATGCAGCTTCCTACCTGTGCAAAAAAAGAGTGATACGCACTAACTGCTTTATTTTGATGCTTTTCATTCTTCTTAAGGAATACCTACCTTGATTGGTTTTTTTCTTGTACAGTCATTTCTGCTGAGATTCAGTGGGGTTTGCATTTCTCAGTCCTCATGGTGTAGAGGAATTTCTTGGGGAGTTGTTCAGACTTGGGCCATTGTAAACAGGATAAGAATCTCCCTGGATGACACTAGCGGATTTAGTCTGGTTTTATGTTTGTAGAGCAGGGGAGCAGGGATTTTCTTGGAAGAAACGGGCAAAAGTCCTCTTTCAAAAGCTTCAACAGCAGTTAAGCTTTAATAATACACTCCCTTCTTTACTTTGCTATGAATACCTGCCAGAAGAAAGGAAAGGATTTCTTTCTTCTGAACCCCAAATGCATTAATCTCTGAAGTGACTGGTCAGGACAAAGTTTAAGTGTCAGATAATGATATCTGGAGTAGATTTTAGTATAATGGCTCAACATTACATGTTGTTGAGGAAAAGGGGAAGTGTTTGGTTTTATTTTTCTATATTGCATCTGAAAAATCCTGGTTCCTAAAACTTTGCAGTTCTACTGCGACAAGAGGGGGATTATTTTTTACTTGTTTGTGTAGGTATCTTGCAACTTTTATTGCTTTGTAATTTTTTATAGAACCATTTGGGTTAGAAGGGACCTCAGGAGGCCTCTAGTCCAACCTCCTGCCCAAAGCAGGATTAGTGATGAGATCAGACCAGGGCTCTACCCAGTCAGGTCCTGAAATCCTCCAAGGACAGAGGTTGCACACCCTTTCTTGGCAACCTGAGCCACTGCCTAACTGTCCCAATGGGGAGTTTTTCCCCTTCTATCCCTGTTTCAATTTGTGACCATTGTCACTCTGCTGGGCACCTCCTTCCTTTTCTCAAAGGTGCTGGATGTCTGCTGTCAGGTCCCTGAAGCCATCCCTTCTCAAGGCTGAACAAGTCTTGGTCCCTCAGCATCTCCTCACAGACCTGAGGGCCAGCCTTTGGCCCTCTCTTGGACTTGTCCTGTGTGACTGTCCTCGTTCTTGGCCTGGGGCTGAAATCAGATGCCATATTCTAGGTGCAGTCTCATGAATGTCAAGCAAAAGGAAGTAACCGCTGACCTTGACCTGCTGTTCAGAGATGCTGCTGGCCTAGCCCAGGATGCTGCTGGCCTTCCTGGCTGCCAGGCAGGCTGTGGCTGGTGCCCAGGTCGCTGCTCACCACCACCCACGGGCCCTTCTCAGCAGCGCTGCTCCCTGGCCAGGCCGTCCTCAGCCAGCTCTGAAGCCAGGGCTTGTTCCTCAGAGTATTCCTCCCTGGTGCAGGAGCAAGCCCTTGAGCTTTCTGAAGACCATTTCTTTAAGGAGTTAATTGTTCGATGATCCTTTCTGAGCACAAGAAACCTGTGGCCTAATAACTGTGGCAAATTCCTTCCCGCGGTCTTTCCTCTCCTTGGGAACAGAAATGTGGTGATGGTGCTTCTGTTAAACACGTGCACCCTGGTAATGATCTCCGTGGGAGACTGAGATGCACAACAGGGGTTTCTACTGCACGCTGTGTTTCTTGAATCCTATTAGGGAAAGCAAAGCAAAGCGTTACTTCTATTTCTAAAATGATCGTTAGTTGTTAAAGCCACCATTACTTTCCAGAAATACCATGGTGCTATTAATAAGGCCAAAAGTATGGCAAAAAAATGCACTTCTAATTACTTACATAGAGATGAACTCTTAATTCTGTAACTGGCATCTACACTTTATTTTGAAGGAGCCGGAGGGCTGCCTGGAAAGGAATGAAGAAGAATGTAAGTCTGAATTCTGACCTCAGTTATGCCAGCTAGTATGCAGGGCAGCTTGGATCCAAATCTGTTTTAGGAAGGACTTTAAGATTTAGCTTGTTAAATCTGTACAAAATGAATTACTGTAACGAAGAAAGAAAGCAAGCCTTGTAGTGATAGGACAATAAGGGTTTTATTCCTGTTTTTTCACAGAATTTCCTTGGTGATCTTGACATTTTTAGGCTGTGTGACTTGGTCAAGATTGACTGCCTGTGGGTAGGCACCAGACATTCATATGCAGAGATGCTTCTAGTCAGTCTGATTTTGAGACAGTTTGATCATCAAACCTCCCAGTTCTAAGCAGGACAGAGAATGTTGTGCTCTGCTTGGCCTCTTAATTTATCTGATGTGCTGTAGTCTGACCGGATCTCCCCGAGTAAGCTGTTGATACCACATCTATGCTTTGTGCTTTCTTGCAGAAAGAAGGATTGATTCAATGTGCAGTTCTGCCTTAAAGCCAGACAAACAGGATTTGGGCCTCCAGTCCTGTTCGCTGTTTTCAGAATTGGTTTATCAAGTTTCCGAATCAGTGGGAACAGCTGATGTCTTGGATGATCCCAGTGCTGAATGGGAAACTCAACTGAGTGTCCGCGATGCGAGAGAAAAATAAGAGATGACACTTCACCTTCTTCTCAAAGAAGTCAGCCTCAAATCTACTTTTTTTATGTCCCTTGCTATCAGAGGAAATCTGAGCAGGATTTGAAGAGGAAGACATTTATAAGGAGATCTTATCATGTGTATTGAAGCAACCTGGAAAGCATTACATATTTTTAATAGTTTTTTATGCTGACAATGGTGGGAAGCAAGCTGGAGACAATGGCAAACTTATGGAAGGACATAGCCTGTTATGTATTCTGATATTTATTTCCTTCAGTCATGTGCTGAGGTATCTTGTCTGATAGCGGCAACCACATGAAGGGGTAGCTACTCAGGCTCTGTCTTCCATGCTGGACAACTTTGTCACTGCTCCAGGAAGCAAAGAAGGGTTGCTTTTTTTCTGGGAAAATTAGGCCAACTCATTTGGGTACCAAATATGGCTTTGGAAAACTACTATGGGATAAATAGCTTTTAGGCATACATAGAAAGAAACTGCTTATCAGTTTTGAAGTTTGTCATATAGCATTGAGAAGGATATGAAGAATAATGACTCCAGGGCCACCTTTTCATTGTCTCAGGTGTTATGACATCACCAATCCTTGGAACTGAAATCAAGATGAAAAATGATGGCATGGGGAAAAATGAGCTCTTCTGTTTTAAAAGCACACTGTGCCATGGTTTTGGGTTGTACTGTGGTAAATTTCTTTGTAGAGCTTTTTATTCCATCCATCTGGTTTTCTTTTTAAAGGGAGATAATTCTTGCTAGCAATTGTCAGAGAAGCTAAAAGATAAATTAGTTGGCAATTTTCAGCACTTAGAATTACTAATACGTTTCTTCTGTAACTGTTATGTGCTGCTATTATATACTAGCGCTTCTCAGCAGAAGATAGCAATGCAAACATGTATTTTAACAAGTCTCTGCTGCAGCACCATTGATTGTAGCCAGCTATTGTTCTCCTGAGTCCTGCCTCAGACAGGGAGTGAGAAGTTTCCTGGGATTCAGGTCCAGACCTTTTTGACAGGAAGCCAGGGAACAATTAGGAGGCAGTTGAATCTCTACACACACACACGCACACACACTTTTTTAAAATGAAAACTGTGGAGAAGAGGAAGTCAAAAGAGTTTCTCTTGTTTTACTGAGCTGCTGCACAAGGGGCTGGCTATATATATAAAATAGTTATGTTATTTACTTTGGAGACTTTCTGGGGTGTGGTGAAATCAAGCCACTGTAAAGAGAGAAGTCCCTCAACTTCTTGCTTGAAAGAAGGTGGCATTTGTGAGTCGAGGCAAGGCAGGAACAAAAGCTTGCTGCTCCCCCACCTGCCAGAAGGATGGGCTTGTGTCTGTCCATCACCTATTGGAAACCATGCGACTGGCAGCTCCTTGCAAGCAGATGGCTGATATTTATGCTGTTTTGCCTTTGTGTTTCTTTTTCCCTTTCAGGATTGGAGGCTACAAGGCCCTAGCATTGATTTTTCTGTGCAGCTAAAAAGGCAAGAAGGCTGCTGTGCTTTTGAAGCTTTAGACTGTCAGTTTTCTTATTCCCTGTAGGTCTTCCAAAGGTCTCTCATCTCTTTTTCATCTATGCAGATGCCTCTGCCTTCTCTAGATCCTTCCTGGTGACTCCTTTTAGGAAGGAAAAAAAAATTGAAAATCTGGTCCTGTCAAAGTATTTTGCTATAAATCTCCGATTCTGCATGGGTTTAATTGGCATCTGTGTTTAATTGTGCTCACACATAGTTTTACATGGGAGCAATCAGAGGTCCCTAGTGATTTGCACCAGTGAAGCTGTGTTTGTGTAGTTACGTCACTCCATAATGTTTAGAGGCAGAAAACCTTCCAATTCTTATGGAGAATATCTTTAGGGCTGAGGGATAAGGCATCCCCTGTTTCTTTTAGTCCTCACAAAGACTGTTGCCCCTCTGTTTCCATCTGGTTCTGCAACCTGAATTATCAGAAAATTCTTGCAGCAACTCACAAATCTTGCTTGGCATTTGGGATCCTGTGAGCAAACAGTATCCTTGTAATAAGTGCTTTTAATTCTAGATCTTTTTGTTCCGAAGTTTCACTGCACAAGCAGCATTATGGCTTTTTGATCACAAATGCTATCAGAAAGCAATTGAAATGCAAATAAAACAGATCCTCAAAAAAAACCATTACCTTTTTTTTTTTTTTTTTTGAAACAGAGCATGCACTGGGAATATACACCGTCAAACGGGTTTCCAAAAATAAATACAGTTCAAAGAAAATTGCACATAATAGCAGTATGTACATCTCTTGTTTGGATAAGAAATATCTAGCTAACTGTATGTATCCCTTATTTAATCTAACTTTTTCAGTAGGCCTAAGTGCAGTAGTTACCATGAGATAATATAAGAACTAACATCGGATGTTCACTAAAAATTGGAGGAGAAAAATATTAGTACTAGTTTAGCAGCTACATGTAACCATTCTAGGCAGTTTTTGTCACCTCAGCTTGAGTTAGGGTAATGGGAAATAAGACAATTGAGAAACCTTAGTGGTAGGAGAGTTAAAACAAGACAATGTTTTGCAGGCAACAACTTAACAGAAGCAGCTTGATCAACAAACTATCCAATAGATGCAAATTTTAGCATACTTAGATTAAGATTGTATTATCCTGTCTCTTTGCCTTATATAATTAAATCATTTAATGTTAGTGATGACATGGTTGTGGTCTGGCATAAGAGTCTGGGACCAAGATGGTGTTCCTGCAGCAATGAACCCCTGTTCGTGCAGAGGTTCCCATCTACAGAGGTTGTGAAAATCTCTTTGATTGTTAGTCCCTGAACTGAAGTTAAGTAAGGTTTTTAGCCCTCATTGGTAAATACCCTACTGGAGTTCCTCAGAAATCTTTTTCTTTTATGTCTAGATAGTTATGATTTCTTCTTTTGTTAATTTTTGGTTCTTCTGAGACAATATGCATTTTCCATAAGAAGTCTGTATTGCATCGTTCTTTGCTTACTCATTGTATTGCATCTTTATTTTTTTTTAAGTCAAATTCTTTTTAACTATTCCTATTAAAACTTAGTCCTTCTGGGGAGGATTCATTGAGCTTTCTTAATTTCCAATTGTTTTCTTGGGTCAACGATTATGTGCACAACTGCCAACTTCTAATACAATTAATTTCTATTTGTATTAGCTTCACTGAAGCAACAAAAGAGATAGTCTTGGACTAAGGACTGCATTGGGCTCATATAGTAATAGTATGTATAGTATAGTATAGGGGTAAAACTATTCTGGGCAGGCCTAAAGAACACATGCATTGCATTTACAGTAGCCTTGCAGCAGGATACTGCAGCAATTTCTGTTGCATAGCCTCCGCTTGCAGCAGAAATTGAGGATTTGTCCTTTTGACATTGATTGTAAAGAACCTCCCTCTCCCACAAGATCAGTAGGGTTGCTGCACTATGTTGCAGTGGTTGTTGGCTCTGTCCCATTGAGACGTGCCAACGTTGTGTGCTGAAACCAGGAGGCTTCAGTAGTTTTTTTGGCTGGTCTAATTTGGGCCTGACCGCATTTGAAAGTTAAACTGGTGTCCAGTGGGATTAGCACTGGAATACAATGAGCTTTATACCTACACTGTATGGAAACAAGCACCAGACAACTCCCCCTGGCTTTGCATCCCACCTTCTCCCAAACAAAACAAACAAAACATCAATGCTGAAACCCAATGGATTTTTGTGCTTAGAGCATCTACGCAATCAAGCCCAAAGGTTTTTAACATGGGTAGATGTTTTTCCAGAAATCCGTCCTAAAACCACAGTATGTCTTTTGCTTCATTCTTCATGTTCCTCTGAGGCTTCACAGTGTGTTCAGTTGGGATTCAACCCTTGGTTGAAGTAACTGACCTTGCTGGTTTAAGGGAAAAACTGTCCCTGTCCTATGTAAACACAAAAAAATTGTAGGTTCTTTGTTAAGCCCCTTATACTGAGGGTGGTAAGAGTTTTCCATCAGATTTTGTCCTTTATTATAAGAAGAAGGTGCTGTTACCTTTCATGGCCTTTTTCAGCGTGTATTAAGTATACATGAACCAAGCCATATGAATGTTTAAGGTGCTCTGGTCTTTATAATATGACAAATAATAAAAAGGGCTTTAGGGAAAATAATTATCATATGTCTGGCTGGAAGGGAAAAAATACATAAGTCCAACACAGTAATTGACTTAGAACACTATAAAGGGAAATATCTTTTCTCATCGAGAAAAGAGCCTTGATTCACACATGAGCTGCGCCAAGTAGAACTGATGAATATAGCACAATAGTCCTAACAGATTCACTACAAGCCCTGTCCTGAATAAGAAGAAAAAGAAACAAAGAGGAAGGGGGCAGGGAAATGGTTTCCTTCTTGCTCTTGGGAAGAGTTAGAAAAATAGAGTGCTAAGCAATATCGGGGAAAAAAAGGAAAAATAGTCACATATTATTCACGCTTCACTCGTGTTTGGTACATTCACATGGGTATATTAGGCAGGAAAAGAACTCTGAAATGTAAATAGAGACATTCATTGTGTGGTTTTACTTTATTTTTTAAGGAGGAAGGGAACAGAGCGAATGGACTCCCCACTCTGCTGTTTCTCAGAAGGAATCCCTTCTGAAGCCATTCTGATGAAAGCATAATTAACCTTGTTTTCGTTAATGGGTCTTTCCTTTGTGGCTCAGATAACAAAAAATGAGGGAGAGCATGGGCCACCCTGGCGATCAAGGAAACATCATAAAAATTGAGGATGAGGTGGTTGTGCACAAACTGAACCACCAAAGGTATGATGGGCTTGAATTTAATTCCTGTAATTATACTAATGATACAGAATATAACCAGCCTGAAATAGCTCAGGTAATTACTTAGCATATTGCTCTAGTTTCTGCAATGGTAGTCATTGTTTACATCTCTAATTATGCCATGTAGACACATCAAATCACTCACGCTTGTTTTGACTTGAAGTATTTGAAGCAGCAAACACTGAGGAGCTGTGTCTTACGGATGCTGCTATGTGAATGAATGCAATTCAGTAATACTTGTTCGTCAGGCTCAGGGTCTAATCCTGCATGGCTTTCATACTCAACATTCCTGTTGCTGTGACTTCCTTACATATTTCTTTCATCGAGAACTTCTCCTTGCCTTGAGCAGATGTGGAAGGGCTCCATATTCACATAGCTAAGCACTTAGCGTGCCCTTAATTTTAGGAGCATGAGTAGTCTACTGCAGATCAGTGGGGATGACTGTATGTTTTAAGGGAGAGTTACCACTGGTTAGGATACGGCCAGGGTTTTCAGCATCTAAAACAAGGCCAATTGCTTATCCTGGGGTAGTGTAGTGAGAGCAAAGGAAGAATTTGTTCCAATTACTAACAACAGTAGCAAAAAATGCCTAAATTGAAGTTATTATCCTCCACCTACCATTTTTAAACTGAGTGACTTTTCTTCACAATAATGAGAGAAAAAAAGGAAGAACATTAGAGTAGCTTCATCCTTTAAAAAAAAAAACAAACCCTAAAATTTCTTAGCATGGGCAAATGGCTCTATTGTGCATTTTATGGCTCTAGTGAACATATGCAATGTGGGTTTTTTTACCCCCTGCAAAATAGTATGTTCTCTAAGGCTTGTATACAAGTCCATGTGCCAAGTGCTACAAATATTTCAGCCTTTAGGACAACCTCTTTCTGCAGTCCTAGACAAGCTGCTTTCCCTGCTCTGTGGCTCTGTCTCCCCTTCTGCAGACTCATAATAATAATGCCCATCTTTTTGAACACTTTAAGGCTTTCTATTTTGATATGTAATACAAATTTGCAGTGTTAGGCTGTAAAAGGGATCATTACGAACCGTACTAAGGCCAGCACTGTGGACCTTTTATTGCCCAACAGGCTGATTGCACTAGGCTAAGAGTCTGAAAACACAGATAAATTTTGTCTTGCATATTTTTATGCCAATGTTTTTTTTAGTAACCTGCAGGTATATTGAATTTATTTTGCTCTGCTGGAAACATAGTGAAGATATACTTTCTATGTTGTCTCCAGAAAAAAGGCTCATAAGGGGTAAATTGTTCCACTAGAAATATTCTCCTATTAGATGAAGCTAGTTTACCCTTTGGCAGGAATATACCTAGCTTTCAACTGCAGTTACAGCTCCTTGAGCATTTATAATACACTTTTTAATGGAAAGAATTTCAGGCTCTTCTATTAAATCAAATTCAATGTCAACTCTCAGGGAGAGGAAGGGGTCTTTCAAGTATTTTTTTACCCAGAAAACATGTTACAGATTCTAAAAATAGGCTGTGCATACATTAATGGCTATATTATGAGGTAGCCAAAGCTGGAAGGATGTTGAGCACTTTTTAAACTCCCATTAGCTCCAAGAGGGCTCAGTACTTCACAGAATCAGCCCAGAGGAGAGAAGAGAACAAAGTGAGAATACACAGTCCCAGCAGTGCTCTGGCTGTGCATGCAATCCTCTTGCAGTCAAACTGCCCCACAGGAGCATGAAAGGATGTTGCAGTCAGTAGCTTATTTCATCAAGAGCTCACTCTCACTAGAGGTTTTCAGAAGGGACGATCTTGTCATATGAACTAAAGACTAAAACAGGAGGAGCTGCTTTGCCTTTGAATTGTGCAGTAAAAAAACCCCCACACTTTTAACAGAAGGGTGCACATTGCGGGAGAACAGAAGAAAAGACCCCATTCCACACTGTTTGTAGGCATTACAGAGGTGGGGGCTGCTTTTTAAAGCTTGTTATCTTCTTTTCACTGTTTGTGTAAGTGGATAAAGCTTCAATCCCTTTTGCTTTCCAAATTATTTTTGGTGCTGTTGAGAAACAGGTGAGCATTTCATTTATTCCAACACTGCACTGGTAACAGAGCAGAATGAGCTAACTGGCTGTCTTTGTCTTTGCAAAGGCTCTGGTCTCCTCTGTTTACAAATCTGCCGACTGAGGCTGGAAATGTGACTCTGTCCTTCACTGTAGAGTCCAGGCCATCCATGTTTTCATGGCAGGAATGATTTTAAAAAGTCACTAGGCAAGAGGTCTTTGGTGACTTCAGGCTTGGGAGCTGTGCCTGCTTTTTGACATATTAAGCGGCTTGATGAAATCTTTGGGTCTCAGATAGTTAGAAGGAGCAATTATTAGTGGAGCCAGGCACCTTGGATGCAATATTTGCTTATTTACAAGAATGTAGAAAGTCAGCTTCCTTGAGCAAAGGAAGACTTGAAGAACCAGAGAGCCTCTTACCCCAACGCAGGCATTGTCCCCCTCCTGCCCCTCTCAGACTCTCTGCAGGGTGATGCGGTGATGCACCAAAGCTATTCAGTCTCCTTCCTCAGATCAGCATTTTCCAACACTTGAGTTTTGGTGGCAGTATCAGCTATGGAAAATACCTCCCCTCTCTGCCCCTGCTCCATGCTACAATACTGTGGTTTTTGCAGTGCAGAAAACATAACTCTTTGAAAAGTTCTGCCAAAACCAGGCTGCCTTCAGCCCACAGCCTGCCTCTGTCCTTGAGCTTCAACTTGACTTTTCCATAAGAATCATTGCCTTTAGGTGTTCCTGCCCCAGAGAGACTCTGCAACACCTCTTACCTGTTTCAGGTGGAGATGCGTGTTGGCTGGTTAGTGGCTGCTGCTATTTCAATAATCTATTTCCTTTAAGTAGGTTAGTGATCTAAACCGAAGTAGTGAAATGTGCCAGCCCCACTGGTCGTGCTCGCAAAAGGTACCATCTATTTTTTCCTTAAGACGAAAACTACTTTCTTTATCCCTTGTTTGAGTAGTGGATGCACATTATTACTTACTATAAAGCCTATTGCCAAAAAAGAGGACTTTAACTACAAGTATAGTACAAAAGCCTCTTCCTACCCTGCAAAGTATGTAGTTTATGGATGTGGGCAGAAAGAGGGTGAATCATCATGCCTCTCTGCTAAGAGGGTTGAAGGCATAATGGCAAAAATGAGCCTTAAAATGACTTTCAAATAATAACAGGGAGAGATCTTCTTAGACATTTAGATGAAGTTCCTCCTAAATGCAGATGCAGTCCGAGAGACGATAATTGTTGAGGAATATAACTGGTGAGAGCAAAAGAAGGTGCTGCAGTGGACTGGAGGATGCAAGACACATGGAGAAAATGTAGGTAATAATAGCTTTCAGAAGTCTTCATAGCCTACTTGTATGTGTTAGAAGGCAAGTATGCCTACCATTTCCACTACATTGATGAAGAAACCTGAAAAAAGAGGTCTGACATGTCACGGCTCAGCAGAAGGTCAGAACCACAGGCTCTTTCAACTTCATTTGTGTTTCTAGCCATGGTTCACATCGCAAGTGAAAGAGGCAAGAGTTACCTGCCCTTGGGCTTCTGAAGCCCCATGATTTGGCCCTGTAAAATTCTTGTAAAATTCAGACCATTTTTCTGCATCACTTTGATTGCATTTGCATCAGTTGAAGACTGAAGAGTGAATTTTTGGGCAGAGTAACCTTCACAGGGCCTGAGTCCTTTCAGCAAGCTGATTAACAGTATGTGGTAGGTACTCTGCATGTATTTTAAATGAGTGAAATTGTTTATCAGGTTGTGGAAGTAAAATGCAAGACTGGAAAATTGTTAGGTAGAAATAAAACTAATAAGTGGCCAAGAAAATGCATGCGTTCCCATAATATTTTATGACTCCAATGAGACAGTAAGATCACAAAAATGCAAGGGGATAAAACATACTCGGTCGGCATCTTTATTCTCTAAGGTGCAATTGCCATTAATTACTTTTCTCTCAAAACTTAAATATGGAAAACAGTAACCCTACATGTCACACAAGAAGGAATAAAATGTGTTTTGATACAAGTCTTTCTTTAAAGAAAGGCAAATACATGTCTCCCATTTTCTGCTGAAGAGCGGCTGCTGCGCAGTGCCTCTGCCCATGCTGCACACACATGAAAAACTTGTCAAATGCAAATGCCCACCTCCTATGTACTTTTAAAAGTGCACGACAGATACAATTTGTAGGGCAACAATAAAAGGTGCTGATAATAAAAGATACTTTCATCTGGAAGATGTCCATGTCCTTTGGGACTATCTGTCCTTCCTGCACATCCACTTTACATTCCACGCCGCAGATAATCTTGCGAGTCCTCCTGTCCTCCTCAGCACACCACTAGTCTAATGCAAACATTCATTTTCTGTGCATGAGCGTTTTCGGGCAAAACTTTTCTGGAGCCGTACAGTTACAGGTGATTATTACTAACCCAGCTTTCATGAACAGCAGTTATGCCCAGATTTAATGGCTGGCCAGCATCACGCTGCTGTAATAGGGATGCTCGGGAGCGTACCCGGGAGGTGAGAGGACGTATATATGCATGTCCTGCCACCTGAGCTGAGAACAAGATTAAATTGTGGTGGGCTACCGACTCACCCACAGGCAATGGGTTGCCACACCAGAAGTCCTAGGTGTCAGGATTTAAAGCCGTGCCACAGTTTTACTTTTCACTCTAAAAAGGGGATGTTGCACTTCTGTATTTACTGGATTAAGATTCCTTTTTCTGGAACAGGATTGTACTCTTGGGGGAATAACAAACTGATCCTGCGTGTGCCGTGTTAGGAGTAGTTTTACCTTTCATCCTCCTGAAATTCAGGATCTGGCGTCAGTATGTCAGCTTCAAGCCCTTTAGATGTAGAACTTTTGGCATAGGCTTGTTTTCCATGAGCAGGCAGTGACAGGCACATAGGGATTTGCATGATTTGAATCTTTTGCATGATTTAAGTATCTAAAGGGTGGGTTGAAGGAGGAGGGAGCCAGACTCTTTTCAGTGGTTGCCAGTGAGAGGATGAGGGGCAACAGGCACAAGCTGGAACATAGGAGGTTCCACTCAAATATGAGAAGAAACTTCTTTACGGTGAGGGTGACAGAGCACTGGAACAGGCTGCCCAGGGAGCAGCCTGTGGAGTCCCCTTCTTTGGAGATTTTCAAGACCCGCCTGGATGCAGTCCTGAGTAACATGCTCTGACATGCTCTGGGCAATCCTGCTTCAGCAGGGGAGTTGGACTAGATGATCTTTATGGTCCCTTCCAACTCTAAAAATTCAGTGAAATTCAGTGAATATTTTAATGAAGTTGGAAGCATGGCACCAGTCAGACTGAAAGAGAAAAATAGAACTAAACTTTTAATGCTCGCACCTACGGGATGGTGCATGCAACCTTAGCCCAGCAGAAGTTGAGGACCCTTAACCAAGACCTTGCAGAATCCAGCTGAGGACAGAGTCTGACAAAGTGCTGAAAGCCTTGGAGGTTGATGGAGTGACACACAGTTTGTGGTCAGGCCGACAACAGCAAAAATCATTCTATTGCAAAGAAAGAAAATACCAGTTGGAATGAGCAGAAGTCAAGTGCTTTCCTTGCTTAAATAGAAGCAACGCAAGGCTGACATCTTTAAAAAAAAGGGGGGTTACTCTTGCAGTTCTCTTCCTGGAAGTTTCGCTTCCTTAGGATATGTGGTTATTTCAGGTTACCACAGCAACTGTCAGAAGAGAAAGCATTTTATTTTCTTGTTTTGTTTTTAGACAGAAGAACTGGGAAGACCACCGTGTACTGGAACAAGAGGAGGGATTACAAAATCCTGCATTCAACAAAAGGAGCTGTGTGGAGATCTTCCTACAGTACAAAGGTTCACAACAATTCCTTCCCTATGAAGCCACACCGAATACTCTGAACAGCTAATATGCGGTACTCGGGAGATGTCTAGCCTGACAGTGATGTGAAAGCCCTTTTTGTGGTGATCCAAAGTGAAGTGGGGGGGCCCCTGCCACACGCTTTGCTCCGGGCAGGGCTACGCAGCTCTCCTTGGAAAGTGTGTGTCTTCAGGTTGTTTGCTTTGTCTGGTTGTATATCGCAGCTATGGGCTCAGCGCTGTTCTCAATGAAGTTGATTCGGTACGAATTGGTGCCGAGTGCCTCAGGATCTGCTTCAACATCTCAAGTACCAGCAGTTCTGTTTGGATGCTAAAGAAGTGTCCACAGGTGCTGTAGAATGAGGCTGCAGTAAACAGGCACGTGCCTTTCTGTTTGGAGAGATGGGGCTCAGTTGTTTACATTCTTTACATATGACAGTGCTTCAAAGTGAACTAAAACCAGTTTTGCTGTGTAGAAGTTAAATCAAGAAAATATGCAATTATTTATTTGAATAGGGAGATTGGGACATCATTGCATTTGTTGGTTTGTAGTCGGTTTACCGCAGAGACGTGGCATGTTATCTATTGAAAAGAATGTGATTTAGTTATTTAATGATGCATTTTACAGAAAACTATTAAGTATCTTTCACCTCTGTGCCCCCCACCCACCTCCTGTCATGTTATTTATACTGTCTCAAGCTGATCCAGCTGTGATGTTCTCCAGGTACCACTTTTTGACTGATATCCGTAACAGTGGTCTTGTCTCTGGGCTCTGCTGATTTTCCTGAGCAGTTAAACAGCACCAGCAGTGTGACCGTGTGAATTCCTGGCCTCCTGAGCCACAGATGTCACGCTGGCGAAAACCAGCTTAAATCTGATAATAGGTAGTGTGAGTGCAATGACCTCCGACCTCCCCAAATTATACAAACAGGAAAGGTCTCTCCTGCCTCCGGGACACGGCATGATCCTGACAAGTTGCCTACTGCCTCTCTCTGCCCCACCAAGCCCCTCTGCAGCAGAAAGCCCAGTGCCAGAGGCCACTGCCTTCAAGCAGAAGCCCATCCCGGATGATGCATCCCACATCTCCGTGCTGTCATTCACCTCACCTTCAGTATGTCTGTCTTAACCCTGCAGCTTCTAGGCATTTTCAGGCATGCAGGTATATCACCCCCACACTTCCTTGTTTTACAGTGCATCTCTGGTTTTGCCAGATGACTGCCTCTGCCTGCTGCGGCCCCTGCCAGCTCTCTCATTGCCTCGCTCTCAGTGCGTTAAGACGGTGCCAGGGGTCCCCGTAGGAAGGAGGGACTGTATTTGCAAGCGCAGGCCTCCCGATCTCCCCATCTCCCCCCAGTATGCAATGCTGCTGGAGGATCCCTCAGGGTTGGTGTCCCACCAGGCTATTAAGAAAAGGCTGAAGGAGCCCCAGGCACTAGCAGCTTACTCCCTTTCTTCTGCTTTTCCTCTCTGTAACAGACCTCTCCCCTGGGAGATGCCGGCACAGCTGCCGGGGGTCTCCGTTCAGGCTTCCCAGGGCAGAGAGGGACGCTTTCCAACCGTGTGCGGTGCCGGGGCTGACGGCCTCGCATGCCGCAGCTGGCGGCGGCGTAAGCACTTCCCCCCTTCTTCCCTCAGCTGGCCGGGTTGGAAGTTTGGATTTTAAAAAAAAAAAAAAAAAGTTCTAGAGTCACTGGGAGGGGAAAAAAATTCCTCGTCATGTCTGTGGCGTCTGCGAAATCGTCCCGAGAAGGAAGAGGAGGATCCCGCCGCGGGGACCGCGGGTGTTTGGCGGAGAGGGCGGGCGCTGGCTACGGGGCCGAAGTCGGGGGGCCCACAGCGGCCGCGGACATTCCCGCTCCCCCCCGCCCTGGACGGGAGGGGCTCTGCCGGGGAATAAGGGGCCGAGCGACCCCGTTCCCCGCCCCGGGAGGGGGTGAGAGCCGCCCTGCTCGGTGCCGGGGGCTCAGCGGAGCGGGGACAGGGGTGCCCGGGCCGTCCCCTCGCAGCGGGCCGCCGTCTATGAGGCGCCGGCGGGCACTCCCTCCAGCGCCGGGAGGAGGCTCAGCTCCGGCGGGCAGGGCAGGGCCGGGACGAGGGGGTGGCCGTGCGGCGGGTGGCACCCCTCTTCTCTCTTCCTCCTCCTCCTCCTCCTCCTCTTCCTCCTCCTCCTCTTAACTTGGCCGCAGCGGCGCGGGGCGGTGCGCTTCGCCCTCCGCCGGCGGTGGGGGATGCGCGGGCGGCGGCGGGATGGCCTCGGCCGTGTTTGAGGGCACCTCGCTGGTGAACATGTACGTGCGGGGCTGCTGGGTGAACGGGATCCGGCGGCTCATCATCAGCCGGCGGGGCGACGAGGAGGAGTTCTACGAGATCCGCACCGAGTGGTCGGACCGCAACATCCTCTACCTGCACCGCAGCTACTCCGACCTCGGCCGCCTCTTCAAGCGACTCCTCGACTCCTTCCCCGAGGACCGGCCCGAGCTGTCCCGCTCCCCCTTGATCCAAGGTTTGAGCAGCCTCCGCCTACCCGGCTCTCGCTGCTTGGCTGGCGGGCGGGAGGGCTTTCAGCCGCTGCCGCTTCCCCCGGGATGGCGGTGGCGGGGCGGGCGGTGTCCCCCGGGCGGTGGGAAGAGGGGTGAAGAGCCGGAGCCTCTACGCGACCGGACGGGGTGGGGGGCAGGGGGGGGACTGGAAAGCTGCGAGGGCGTTTTGCGGTCGGAAACTCCTCCCGGACCGTTGATTTCTATTATATTTTTTTGCTAAGTGTGTAGTGGGGGTGAAGGGCTGCCCCGCAGACTCCGGGCTCCCGCAGCGGGGAGAGCCCAGCCCCGCCGCTGCCCAGGCTGCCCGGAAACTGGCCGGGAACCGGCTCCGGGCTGGGCTTGAGGAGCAGAGGGGTCCCTCTTGGCTCTGCCCCTCTCCTCTGCCTCTGGCTTTCCCGAGGCTTCCCGAGGTGGGGTTGTTGGCAGGAGAAGGGCTGTAGCTGAAAAATCTCCGCATGTTGGTATGTTGTTTGCCACAAGGAGAGCAGGGAAAAAAAAAGAGGCTGCGGCGCTTGCCAGTGGACGGAGTGACTCTGGGAGCTGGCATAATTCCTCGCATAACTTCTGCAGAACAAGGGAATTGCACCAGCGGTCAGAGCCGTATTTCTCTTTTCGTTTCTGAAGTGGATTAACCCAGCTCAGGGGATGCTGCCCGTGCTCAGGCCGCTCTGTGCAGAAGCAGAATGTACCTGTTACGCCGTCTTGGGGGTTGATTTTAATTTGTTTACCATTTGGGGTGTTTTTTAGGTGCAATTATGTGTTTTGCTCTAAGGTATTTCAAGTGTGTAGAGTGCTGCAGAGCATCCGCTCATATGAAAATGGATGTGTGCGTAGCACTCGCAGTGTCCCCAGTTGCTTGAGTAACCACATAAATGACTTGATTGAACAGGAAGGGGGAGAAGCTGTTATTTTGTGTGTGTTTTCCCCTGTGAGAGGATGGAGAAGTTCTTCACTGCTCTCCCATCGCCTCCCACCTTGCTAGTGTGACCCCCCTTGCAGAGAGCGGGGTTTGAGATTCTGGGGGTTGGTTTTCCACCCTGCGTACCGCTGTAAATCCATTGGACTTATTTCTGGGCCCTACCTGTGTGACAGCGGGCTCTGTTCTCTGCGAGGGGGGACAGCGCCAGAGGGTCTCTCCCGGGCTTGACTCTCCAAGGATGTTTTCTGACGGGTGTTTAGAGTGAGACAGGTCTTTTTCTATTGTCCTGCCAGATCCCTAAACTCTGGGGGGGGGGGGGTAAGGGGACGAGGGGAGTGGGGATGTCGCGCCTCATTTAAAAATGCTGATACCTTTCCCTCCCCTTATCTTCTTTCGGTGGCGGGAGCCGCAGCCCGCTCCCCGGCGGGCGTCCCCCGCCGCCGGGCTTTCCCCCTTCCCGCTGCGGGGAGGTGGCAGCTCGGCTCCGCCAGCGCCGGGGGACACCCGCCGCCACTCGCGGGCCCCGAGTGCCCTCTGCAGACGGCGGAGATGGGCGCAGGGCTGCCGGGGTGTCGGCAGCCCCGCCACCCCCTTGCCGCCTGCGCCGGGGTGCGGGCTGGGAGATGCTTGAGGGTGCTGGGTGCTGGGGGGGGGGCTATCTCCCCCTACTTGGGTGCAGGCTGGGAATGGGAGAGTCCTCTGGCTATTCCTGCGCCCCCCATCTCTGAGCCCTGCTGTGTGCCCAGCACAGCGTGCTTATACCGTGTCTCACACGATTAGGTTGCTGACCAAGGATCTAAAATATTGAGAAAATTTATTATCCATTGCGGGTGCCCTAACTAAAGTACTCTGAGTGTGATTTTTAGTAGTGCTGAGCAGCAGTAAATTCTAAGTAACGTGACCTTTAAGTGTATGTGGCACCTGGTAGGTCTGAAGCGAGCCTGCCTGTGGCCTGCAGGGCACAGCACCTGCCAGGGTCGTTGTGAGTAAAATTTGACTTCCCAGAGCGCCAGTAGTCCTTTTACGTGTTGGCTTTATGGGGCTCTGAAGAGTAGCTTGGCAGCCAGGCTGGGGCATGTGCTGGGTCTGGCCAGAGATGGACTCAGTCCTTGCTGGCCTGGCCTCCTGCCCCTCTCTGCGTGCTCCCTCCCATCGCTTAGCCATAGGAGCCCCCGCGCATCCTAAAGCTATTCTCATTCCTTGGCACCTCTCTCAAGTGAGCGTAGTTCCTCTCCTGCCTCAAGATCCATCACAGCTTTTGCAAAATATTAAACTGTTTTCACAGCTCTCTGAGGCATCATTTGAGCAGTTGGAGCCAGATGGGATTATAGTCCCTTGCACTGGCTTTACTTGACAGTCCCAGGTAACGTACACCATTAGTGCATGCACAGCTGGGAAAGAGTAAGCATCCTCAGCCTGCAATGCTCAATTCCTGCCTGAGACCTACAGCCAGCAACCTTCACTTACCCTTTTCTCAGGAACAGGCGTACTGACTTCAGTAGAATCAGGAATGAGCAAAGCATCGGTCCAGGATTTGAAAAATCGAAACCCAATATAAGCAGATCATGATGTCTTCAGCTTCGTGAGGGGGTGGGGGTTAACTTTGCAACAGAGACGGAATAAAAATCAGGAGTAGTTTCTAAGCAATCACAGTGCCCTTCACAATTTCAGTAATACTCTTTAAAATTACGCTGCTCCAGCTCTAAAGAAAATTACTTTGCAGGGTGTGCTTCTCTGCATAGAGAACACTTCATCATACCAGCGTTTCAGTGACTGGCCACAGCCTTGTATAACTTCACTGAGTTGAAACATAAAAATCTCATTTAACTAAGTGACACTGAAGCAAAGCTTTGGATGTAAGAAGAGATTGCATGGGGCATGTCCGGTCTTTAGAAAATTCTTGGGGTAAGCATGGTTTCTTAATGTCCTGTTTAAAAGCAGATGTCTTGCTGCCTACAGTAAAGCTCAATATATTTAACCCAGAAAAAACACCTGACAAAAGCACACTCTTTTGTGTGTTAGCACTCAGTCATATATATTTGTGTATATTTTTATATACAAACAAATGTGTTTGCATATGTATGTGAGTTTGTATATGTGTGTGTGTTTATCTTAGGCTGTCTGAAAGAAGGTGAATATTAGCTGTGCCTTTTATCTGGAGGAAGTGGTAAAATGTTGCAGACCAAATTTGCATTGCATTGAAGGAGTCCAGAGTTCCTACAGATTTGCCTAAGGAGCATTAAAAGGACTAGCATTATCCTACAGCTCAGTCAAGCTGCAGTACATTACATTTAAGGGATATGATTGGGGAGTGAAAGCTTGAGCTATTTGATGTTGCTAGCTTTCTAAAAGAAGATAATTTTTTAAATGTCAGCAATATTAGAAAGAGTTGGTGGTTGCCATTATTGCTGGTTTCAGCAAAAAGCTCATACTGAGCAAGAGTGTGCTCCTTTTCTTGCTCTTCAAATGCAAAAGGCCCTCTCGTTTCCTTTCTCCACCCCCCATCTCCTTGGACTGATTTCCACAACACTCTGCGTCTTCATATTTCTCAGATCTGCAGAATGCTTTGAGATGACAGAAGAGAGGAAGGGAGGTACAGTTTTCTGCATTGGCTGTTCATCTTGCCCTTTCTTTGATATGAGAAGAGGGGAGGTCTCCAGGGGGGAGCATGGCATCCACACAATCTGGTCTTGTCTTTGATAACTAATAACAACACGTGGCAAAGTGCACTCTGCATCTGGAGTGTACCATGATGCTAAGGACCAAGGACGTTCAACAACACAGGGCATCTTACTAGTAAGCTGGTAAACAAGACTAGATATGTGCATACCTGCAGGGTGACTAAATATGATTCACTGTGATGTTACCAGTAACTAGCTAGTATTTTATTTGTGTGCCCATCCGTTGCTCCAGGCAAATGCACGAAAGAGGATCACAGAAAAACAGAGGCTAGTTCACTCTTAGCAGAGCTAGAATACAGGCTAATGTCACTCATCTGTCTGTTTCTATATGCAAAATAATCAGCTTTTGTATTTAAATCAGTCTTGATGAGAAAGGCAGCACTACAGACTTAAAAGCCAACTTAAAATTGATGATTTAGGTGTAGTTACAACAGACCCAACAGATACTGGAAGTGAAGTATAAACCTGGAAAAGTACTCTTTTTTTCCCTCCTATTTCCTCTAAATATTACTTCTAAGGGGTTGTCACCTAAGATTTATCCTAGAACTTGATCCAGCTTCAGTGCAGTCAGCAGTCAGACACCTGCCTCTGACTTTAGCATGGGCAGGATTAGCCCGTTAAGTGCAGGACCGGGAAGCCAGAAGAGCACCTTTGCAGCCTTTCAAAGTTGGGATTTGTTTTGCCCTTGGAGTGGCAGGGTGGTTTCTGGCAATCCTCCTCTGCCACTATTTTGTTGCCTTTGTCATCAGATAGAGAGGCTCAGATGCTCTTCCAACATTGCTGTTCATATCACGCCTATGTGTATCGCCTGGTTCTTCTCTGATACTCTGAGCCATCAAGTCAGAAACTCTCTTCAGTCTTAGAGACATTTTTTTTTTTACTGGATGGGTTGTCACTTCCCAAAGTGCTCATTTTCCTCCCCCTTCCTTCTTTCCATCCCTCCTCTGACTCATTCTGCTCTGTCATGGCCTTTTTCCCTCTTGCTCTCCTTTCTGTTCTTTTCTCTCTGCTTCTCCACCTCGCTTTCCCTGAGCTGCTTTCTGTTCCCTTTCTTTGCCTCCAAGTTTCCCTCACCAGCTTGCTGCCATCCATGGTTATCTGTGGCTCTCCAGAACTTTTCTGTTCCCTTCTGCCTTGCCAGTGCTCAACCTCTGTCCATCCATAGAAGCTCTCCAGTAAAGGCGGAGATTCCTACAGAAACTTCGCATCTGTAGCTTCCCTCATAGCGTAGAGGTAGTCTCTTCACCTGCAGCAGGCCCTGAGCAGTACATCCCAGATGACTAACGCTGAGCTGTAGCTCTGAGGCTTGTGCCTGCCCTCTGGCGTGGTTGCCTCATGCAGGAAGCAGATGATCATCTCTTTTCCGTGTCCGAGTGGCTGCACACCAGGAAGCGCGTGGGACGCTCCTCCAGGCCTGCCGTTGGAAGAACTTGCACAAAGCAGAAGGCAGTTCCTGAAGAGCCGGCCCAGGAACATTATGTTTGCTTGCAAATGTCGCATTTCATAACTTATGGTTTTCTATACTCTGCATTATAGTGGTGGTGTTGTTTACAAGACCATCTGGGAGTGTGATTTATGAGAAGAAGGAGTGCTACAGAAGCAGCATAGTGGTTTCCACAGACAGCAGCTGTTTCGGTGCTGTGACAAGACAGATAAATACACTGCATCTATTGTGCTCTTTTCATTGTTGACATTGTCAACAGTTCATTAGTGGAGCTTGCTCAGAGCTTCTGTCTGGCAGACAAAGGATGCGGCTCTTGGTTATCAGACTCTAGCAGTGCTGTATAACCAAAATTAAGTTTGGGGCTTCTGGGTTTGTTTTTTATTAGCTGAATTTCATGGTTCATCGGTACTGATGGAGATAAATGAAGCTTGCTGTGTTGTTATAAAGCTACGCACAAGTTGCCTTTTTGTGGTGGACTGAGACAGTGTGTCTGAGAGGCTTTTGGTGGAATGGAAAAGAGGTTATTTTTTCATGACAGTTCTCACCTGATAAGAAATCAGTGCTAACCATGGTTGTAGGAGCTTGCATTTTTCATCAGGCTTTGACTGCCTTTGTTCACTTGTGTCTCATGCTTCTTTGACATCTTTTTCTCTCGTGTGGCTCATCAGGTGACAAGACAGGGAGCTCTGCGGGGAAGGCCTGTCTGCTTAGTTCTGTCACCAGGAGGTGCCACCTCCCCTCCAGAGATCCAGGGAGATCCCATAACTGATAATACATGTATGGAAAACCCATCAGGTGGAGGGTCTGGACTTCTCAGCTTTTAACTTGCCTCCTTGCTCTGCATGGGTATTCGGGTGTACCAGGGTCCAGCAGGTGGTCATGCTCACGACTCCTGCTCTGGGGCATTTCAGTTGGACAGTTGTTTGGACAGGAGTTTGCGCCACCTGTATTTTTACATCTGTTGCATATGAACTGCAAAATAAGAAGTGGCTTGTGTTAGAGCTAGGTGTGCACAGTGCAGGCAGGGTTTTGAAAGCTCGCTCTCTCTTTCTGTGTCTAAGATTTCTCTCAGTACCTTGAATATGCTCTTGCTACCTAGTCTAAAAGTATGGAGTGACTTACATGGACTTTGTGTACTCATACCTCTTGAAAAAACCTGTCCCTCTTTTGTCCATCAACATCGAGTTTAAGAAGGGCAGCACAACATGTAATAAATTTCAAAAACCTATTCCCCTGTACCCCTCTTTTCAGCTCTGTCATATCCTTTTAGCTGCTCCCTGAGATGGATCACATCAGTGATACCACTTAAATAGTAAATCCTTTGTAAAGACTTTAGAGACTGTGGTGGCTCTTGTCATACAAGATGGATGAATTCCCCCATGAGGTGAAGGGGCAAGTGTGTCTGCCCCAAGAGAGGGATGTTGTAGAATTAGGCAAGAGGCATCAAAGAAGAGTTGCCAGAGCTGCCAGACTAAGTCAGACCAGTGGCTGTGGCTAGCTCTGGGATTCTATCCCTAGTGATGAGAACCAGATGCTCCAGAAGTCAGCATAAATAACCAACAGAGAACAGAAAAATGACAGTCCTGGTCTCTAGTAATTGCAAATCAGATATCCCTGATTGCCTCTAATTATCTGCTCTGGATCTTATCAAGTCTTTGGACATAAAGGATTCCAAAGGATTCCTTTGGTGTTATTTTTACAGAGTTATTGAAGAAAAGTTGTGTGAAACAAGCTTTCCCATCTGTTGGTTTTTTGAATTTCCTGCCTTTACATACCATTGAGTATTCCTTTGTCCTTCTAACAATCTTTTATCCTCCTCTTCTCTGTCAGAGGGGAGGCAGCAGTAAGTGCGAGTTGTTTTGGCCCCCTTATAGTCCAGCCTGAGGTGGCTAATGCTGTAGTTCCCAGGCAGTGAGATTCAGGGAACATGTGTTTGTGGGGAGAAGGGATGCTACCAGGGCAGCTGCTGGGAGGAGAGAGACGATGTGGCCATGAAGCAGGGAAAGATGCCAGCTGAAGCAGTATTGAGAAGAGTCCTGTCCAGCAGAGGGAGGAAATGGGGAGCTGTGCAAAGGAGCAAAATAGCAGAAATCGCTGGGCTGAGCTGCCACCTTTCAGCCCTGATCCATGTCCCAGCTGAGTAACTTTGGTTCCTGCATGATACTGTGGAATATCTGTCCATGGGGATTTCAGAAGTCGACTGGACATGGTCCCCAGCAGCCTGATCTGACTTTGGGCTTGGCTCTTCTTTGGATGAACCAGATTGAACTCTTCCACTGGATATTTGTATACCTCCTCTTGTGGCTGGGGCCTTCCTGCTATTGCTTCATCTACATCCTGAATTGTGTGTGCATGTGTATGGGTTAGAACATATCTGAGAGAAAGGTGTGGTGAGGGTACAGGATAAAAAAGATTGAGCACTGCAGTGTTAATGAATACTGTTACTAGGGAAAAGGAGCGTATCACCTGTTGAAAACATACGGTCTAGTTAGGGGAGAGAGCAGAGCAGCAGTCTCCTGTGCAAGACAGCTTATGTGTCTTCCCTAAAAATTTTAAATGCCTAACTGCTGCTCATGGGCTTGTGCAAAGAGAGAAGGATGGGCTCAAGATCTGAATTTATAGGCCTTAATACTTTCCTGCAGTGTGGGTTAGCAGAACACAGTAAGATTTCTCCCTGCATTTATTTGCTACTCCTCTTTTTACTTTGATATCAACTCTGCAGTTTTCCTATGGCGGATGGAGAAAGGGTTAGGCGAGGAGGGCCCAATGCAGTGTTTTAATCTTCATATGCATACTAAAATACATAGCATTGAGGAGTATCACCATTCCATCTTGCACACATCTTCAGAAAGTACACTTTGGGTTCTGCTCTTGCTCGACCTTCCATACATATTGAACTGATTTTGAGAAAGTAGGAGATCTCTTGGACATTCTTTGTTCCTCCCCTCACCACAGGCCTGGAGTCCTTCATATTGGAGAAACAGGGTTTGCCCACAGTTTGAGATCTTGTAGACATAGCAACTTGTACATAGCAACACATCTTCAGAAAAACAGGCTTCTCTGTGTCATCATTGAGAGATGGCATATGAGACATACTTGACTTAGGCATGAACTTACTCTCCCTTGAAGGCACTAGAGGATTGGTGAACCAATGTGCTCATTGCAGACATCGACCGCCAGGACTGCATGGTGATTGCATTACGAGCCACGGAGCGCATGCTGTGATTCCTGTCCTGCTTCATTTGGTAGAAGCATACAGCGCGCTATCTGCGGTTGTCAGAAAATCATTAGTTGCAGGTTTGGTGGCTCACATGGCAGTAATAGGACAGGCCTACCAAGGCTTGTGCGTTGTCATCAGGAATCGGCTCCCAGCTCATTCTCCTCCTCTGCTGAGCTCGTTTCCTGCTCGTTTGCAGCTGTGGGCCCCTCTCCCACGCCGTGAGCCAGCGTGCCAGGTACACAGCTGCTCGCCGGCTCTCTCAGCCTCCTGCAGCTGCTGCGGCACCAGGGTCCCAGAGCAGGAAGGATGCTGCAGGCTGACGGTGCTGTTTGTGCCGTGTTTTTCCAGGGACGTGTTGCTATGCTGTGTAAAGTTGCTATGTATGCGTGGTCTCAAACTGCGGGTAAATCCTTTCCAGAGTCTTAAGGACTCTGCCTGGGGCTCTTGGTCTGGAAAGGGGCAGAGAAGATGTGAAAGGGATTGCCACCTCCTTTCTTAAAATGAGGTTGCTGACTGTAGGGGTTGTGTGCGCACAGCAGAGCCCTGCTAAAAGCAAATTTCCCAGGTACAGGCGAGTGCCACCCTGGGTTAGGCAGTGTGCCTGTGTTGTCCCTCACGTCACCCAGCGTGTGGGCTCCCTTCTGCGCAGGGTGGAGAAATCTTAGAGCTATTAGATTAGTGCTATTTGGCAACAGGGTTTGTGGTAAAAAAGGAGGCAGTGAGGCTCCAGTTTACCTCAAGCCCTATAAACGTAGGTGTTTATAGCATTTCAATCACTTGAAACGATAGTTGACTGTCCAAGCACAATATGGGTAACAAGACGGAGAGCAAAGTTTTCCTGGGAGGAGTTTGTGCATGTTTTCCATTAGCAGTCAGACAGCAGCCAGGGCAAAGGAAAAGGCATGAGAACAGCCTTTCACCATGACCTCACGAGGAGATTTCCCAGCTCTCGGCTCAGCTCTGTTGCATGACTGAACAAGTGGAAGAAAGTGCAACTGGTTCCAGGCTACTGGTTGCTTTATTAGTGTCTTATTTTCATTTTATAGCAAACTGTCTGAATAAGGGTTCTTGGGGTCTAAAAAGCCCCAGATGGAAAGATATTTATGGTCCATGGGCAGAGAGACAACAGCCTCAGGACATGTTGTAGCTGCCATATGGATGGTGCATACGTGGCCAGTGAGTCCTGTGCACTCCAGATGCATCCAGCTTGTGGCGTGTTGGTGTTAAGGGTAATGAATGGTGGAGGTTCTGGGTCTGCCTGCAGCTGGTGCGTGTGTGTGTCTATTTGTTCAGGCATTTCCAGCGTTTGAGGATCCTACACAAGTCTCTGGCTTTTTTTTCTTTTTTTTTTTCCTTTTTTTTTCTTTCTCTATGCCTCGTCAAAGCTTCCAAATGGGAAAAAGAAGACAGGTGGGGGATACACCCCCACAAAGTGGAGAATAGAGATGGAAAGTTTGTGTGCAGTTCTGTGACCCTTTTTCACTCAAGTCCTGATTCCTGCTCAAGTTCAGTGTAGTGACTTGGTGAGAAAGGAGCTTGGATAGGGCATCCTAGCCTTCAGTCTCTTGTTTCTTCTGCAAAGGCTGGGGTTTCCTGGGGTGAAGCCTTTGACAAGAGCAGTTTGAGGTATTCCCCGCTGCTCACCTAATTGCGCTGGCAAAGCAGAGGCAGCCCTGTGTTGCGGCGTGGGAAAGGAAATGAGTTGCAGAGGAGAGCACCTTAAGCCAGTGTTGCCACCGGAGACTTCACCTCGTGAAACCACAGGGTTCCTCATGCACGTATGTGCCGTGGTCGATGACAGCAGCCAGTTAGCAAGCGCTGAAAGGGAGCAAAACCAGGGACCGGGGCCTCTGCTCCTCCTGGCTGCTTGGGCAGACAGTGCCTTGCTCTGGCTTGCGTGGCTGTCAGGCTGTGAGCAATCCCTTGGGTTGTGGGATCATAGGCTACGACTAGCTGAAAACCACGAGGGCATCTGTTAACTCTTAAAAACAGAGACTTGTAGAATTAAGTTAAATGAGGGCCTTACAAACTCCATGGCTATTGCAGAAGAAATTACAGGGTTATATATATATATATATATCTCCAGTCAAGTGGTTTCTGTGTATTTAGACTGTAAACATATGGAAAGGAAGGCTTTAGCCCAGCCAAACTGAATTCCCTGTATGGGGAATTCATGTAAGGTCAGCAGCTTTACACCCCAAAGCTGTGCATCTGTAATCATTAAGCACATATAGAGGAAGCTGTCCAGGCTGATGTATCGCTTACTCTCCTTCCTACGCTGTCTGCCTTTTGGTTTTGATATTACTAAAAGCTTCAGTAAGAAACAGTTTTTATCATGTCAGATGTCACAAGTTGTCTGTGCCAGTTTCCAAGTCAGAGTGTGGGCTCGCTTGGCTGGGGCCTTTCCGAGGGCTGGAAGGAGGAGTATAGCAGGGCTGGGAATTCCTGGTGAATGCAAGAAGCTGTAAAACCTCCCACTGGGTGATCTGTGACAGTGCGACAGACTGACCGCCTCGTCCGACTTCTCTTGCTGAAGCATAAAAAGGCTGTGTGGAGCTGCAGATGCTTTCCCTGATTACTAATGAGAGAAAATCCTAACTGCTTGGCTGGTTTTCCTCACAGGATGAATGCTCAGTGTTGTTGCCGAGGTGTTTTTTTTCTTTTCTTTTTTTTTTTTTTTCTCCCCCTGAATATCTTCATTTGTTTGAAAGTATCCCGCTTCCTGGTAAGATACTAGTTTCAACAGTAAATGCGTATTTGGGAAAGGGTCCAAGGTCGAAGGCAGGTTTGAGAAGAGAGCAGTGGGATGCCGGATCCCAGGTGGATCAGCAGTGAGGTGTTCGCCTGTGAGGTGGGAGCCGCAGCCAGGCAGTCTCTGCTCTGACTGTGTCAGCAGTTCCGCAGACTGGAGTAAGGCCAGCAGGAGACCCCACGGTAGCCAGCGCTGGGATGGCTAGCTCCTTTTTCTCTTATGTGGGCTACGGCAGGGCAACAGTGCGTTTCTAACGTCATAGGTGGGTGTCTGAGCCGCGGGGCCATTGGCAGCTTCTTTTTAGGGAAGATGAAAATACTTTTTTTTTGAAAGGTTTGAACTTTGTTCAGGTGTGGGATGAGGACATATTTGTGGAGGGGTGAAGCAGATTCACCCAGGCCTGCTCACACCCAGTAGTTAGGAAGATGAAGGGTGCTGGTCTGCAATGGAGGTCTGTAACATCAAGCACAACCCAGCTAATACTCAGTCTGTGGACACATGCAGATGAGTTAATTCACATTTACAGGCTTTCAGAGTGTTTCCATGCAAAGCTACCTGACTGTAGCATACACCGGTCAAAGCAGGCTACATGGCTGCCTTCCTTAATATGCCCGCTGGGATCCTCTGCTCCGCTGTCAGAAGAGGGAGCGAGCTGTGCCGGGGTGAGGTGGTATCAATGCTGACAAAAACAGGCAAAATGAGAGACTGTCGACGAACAGAAAGGCTTATGCAACCGGGCTACTTTTGTGTGACGCCCATGAAGTACACCTGGTTGCTCCGGAGACAATCTCTGTTTTATTTAGAGCTGTAATTAGAGGAGAGCTGACAGCTTCAAAGTCACACTTTTGTCTGGAAAGTTTCTATGGGATCATATCTCGTCAGTAACAAACAAGGACTGATGCAGACTGAAGCGTTTTGTGGATGTTGTCCCCACACTGTGCATGTTTGATGGTTCTTTCTGTATGTCTTTTGAACAGGGAGATGGAGATGCACGTAGTTCAACACAATTTTAGTATATCGAAGTTGTTTCTCACAGACTGCTTTGCAGATTTTTTGATGGTTTTGATATATTGGGTCTTTTTCTGCTCCAGCTTTTTTTTTTTTTTTGGTTGGTTGTTGGGGTTTTTTTACCAGTCGACCTTGTTAAATTTAATAATCTCTTAGGTATTTCATTTTCATGTGCGTATCCTGCTCCTTGTAAAAGATATGCAAATGGAGGGGCAAAACAATGATTGGGGTAGAAAAAGTAGGTTACAAAGATCAGAAATAAAAGGGCTGCTAGAGGGATGAGAGATTTTGGGTATACTTCTCCTCGTGTTCCCTGTACATGCATATAAGCTGTGCTATATTTCCCTGAGTCTGCTAGAGGAGGGAGAAGTTACAGATGCCCTGCAGGTTATACATAGGAAATATGGTATTACTGTTGAAGACCCCCATACTGAGCAATTCAAAATTAGAAACATTGTAATGCATCATTCTGGACACTGGGCAGCAAAATTTCCATTTTAATCCCTTCTGCAGCACTGTGATAATTCAGTGATTGTAAAAAAAAAAAAAAAAAAAAGTCCAAAAAGTTGTTCTTCACTTGAAGAATGTGATACTGAGAAATCTTCCTTGGACCGCTCACTGGGGCTTACATTCAGAGAAATACAAGACTGCCCTCAAAGCTTTTTGTTTAACTTGTGCTTAGTTTTTTCCTCTTATCTGTGGGTTGTGTTTTGTGGTTTTCTTAGGTTTTCTTTTGCTTTTTATTGACAAAAAAATAAAAGGATGAATCATGGTTCTTGGAAGCAGAAAACAGGCTGATTGTCACTGCTGGGAATGCTGTGTAGTGAGACTGTGGGTGAGGGAGTAGGTGGTTCTACTTCTGCTTGTCTTGCAACTCCTAAATATGATCATAAACAGCTGAATTTGTGTCAGGCTTGCAACTCTGCTTGTAACTACACCCACCTTAGTTTGGGGTACACGCTTTATCATTGCTCTGGGTTGAAAGACATTTCTGGGAGGCATGATATTTCAGCTTGTACCGCATCTTCTTCAGCAGCTGCTTCTGGCTGCTGAAGTGTGTGTGCACAGGAAAATGTGCTTTTGTCTATGCTTACCATCAGTTTACTTTCTTTCTAGGGCTCATCACAATAAAAGAAGCCCATGATATAGAAGCCAGACTTAATGAAGTGGAAAAGCTTCTGAAGACTATTATAAACATGCCCTGGAAGGTGAGTAAGCCAAGTTCCACATTTAGCCCAGCTTGACTCCTCCTTGATGGAGACACGCACTCTCATGCAGATTAGAAAGTGATGGGCTTTGCCAAACTCTAAAAGAAGCACCTATTTATTGAGTATCTTGGAGAAAGATACAGTGCTGAGTGCCAGAATTGTATAATGATGTCTACAGACTGCTGCTCGTAATACGTCTTTCTGTCATACTATGAAGGGGTGGAAAGGGAGAAGAGGGACAAGGCAAACTACTGGTAAAAACTGACGTCTGTTTCTTTTTCTCTTTTTAAGTATTCAAGATCTGAAGTTGTCCTCACGTTCTTTGAGAGATCTCCTTTGGACCAAGTTCTAAAAAATGACAATGTCCATAAGATTCAGCCAAACTTTCAAAGTCCAGTTAAAATATCAGGTAAGAGTTGTTAGCTTCCTACATTTGACACAAGAATTACAAAATGAAAATGACTTTATTTGCTGTTCCCCTTCTTCTTTCTCCACCAGCAATTCAAAAAATAGTTCTCTCTAGTCTTCTTTATAATATAGAAAATATAATTAGCCTTGATCTACTATGCAACATGCATTCAGGCAGAAGAGTGGAAGCTGAAATTAAAGGCTGGTAAATGCAAAGAAGTGGATGCGAGGAAAATGCAGTCCTCTATCATCACATATGGAAGTGCTGTTACCACTTAGGAAGAAGATTTTGAGGATACTGATACAGTTCTGTGAAAATGTAAGCTCAGTGCCAAGCAGTGACCAAAACCAGCAGTGAGACTATTAGATATTATTAGGAAAGGAGGGGAGAACAGAAGAAAGGAGCACCACCCCATCTTGAATACAGTGTGCACGATTCTGGGCTCTCCGTCTCAGAAAGGATATAAGAGAATTTAAAAGCATGCAATAAAGGACAAAGATTCAAATTGTTGAACAGCTTCTCTAAGAAAAAGGTTAAATAAAGAAGGCCACTTCAACTTTGAGAAAAGATGACAAAGTGGGGATATGATGGAAGTCTACAAAGCTGTGAATAGAAGGAGGTCAATTACCCTGTACTTCTCATGAAACAAGAACTATAGGTTATCCAATGATGTTGATAGACAACAGGGTTTAAACAAACAAAAGAAAGGTTATAATATTGTTTTGTTTCCATACGGAGCACAGTTAAGGAGTGGAACTCATTGTCATAGGATATGTGGTGAAACTGAAAGCATAAACGACTTCAAAAAGGAATTAGAGAAGCAAGTGGAGGAAAACTACATTGAGACCTGTCACAGGTGGAGACACAGGAAGTTTCTAAACCACAGATTGCTAATGGGTAAAATGGAGAGCAGTATTGCTCTATCCTTGCCTATTCTTTCAGGTTTTCACCTCTGCATCTGCTACTGACTGTTGTTGAAAGGTTTGTGGACTTTTGGTGTTCCTGGTTTTGTATTTCTACACTGAAAAGTTTCGCGTGAGCCTACTGGCAACCGCTGGTTTTGTGTTGCCAGAAGAGTTTGTTTCAGAGCATTAAATGAAAGGGGAATACTACATAGTCCTCCAAGGTGTCTAAAGTGTTTAACGTGAAACTGGTGTCATTTTTTTGAGGTACTAACAGTATATCAGTTAATGGCCAGTCAGTGTGTCAATATGCTAGAGGTGTAAATAGTGTTTCTTAAGGATCAATCTTATACACAGGATCTATTTTTTGTAACTGATCCTGAGCTCTGGTTCTAAGGGAACTAGTTAAATAAATAGTCTTTTAATTAAATGGTAAATGGTTTAAGAGCCCACCAATAACTCTTTAGAAGTATATCACGTAATACAGAGCCTCAGTGAGAACCGTGGTCTTACAAGGCCATCTGTCCTGGTGCCTTCAT
This sequence comes from Numenius arquata, assembly GCF_964106895.1. Lineage (NCBI taxonomy): Eukaryota > Metazoa > Chordata > Aves > Charadriiformes > Scolopacidae > Numenius > Numenius arquata. The sequence continues at coordinate 59,494,345 of NC_133579.1, read as the reverse complement.
GTGGAGTCCCCCAAGCCCAGGCTTCAGGGCAGCAGAGGGATTGTAAAGAAGAGTGCCCGAGGCCATACCGCAAAGGAGGGGTGACACAGGGCTGGCTTCCTGGGAGCGAGGGATGGGAGCCAACATGTGTGTCTCATGCCCTATCTGTGGCTAGGGAGGTTTGGATGACGCCTTGAGCTGATGTGGAAACCTCAGGTAAAATTCCTCTGTGTGTGTATGTTCCTGACATGAGTCATCTTCTGGAGGCTGAACGTGGTTACTCGCTTTGCTCCTGAACGCCAGGACGTGTTCTCATCCCTGACCCTTAAGAGCATATTCACTGGTTTTGTCTGAAATATGTTGCTATTCCGTGAGACCAGAGCTGCAAAGTGGGTCCTAGCACCTACCCATTATGAAATGAAAGATTCCCAAACTATAGGCTGTGAAAATGTTTCAAAGGGTGGCTGCTGTCAGTGATACCTTGTTCTTTTTCGAACAGGCAAATATGAAGAATAAATGTCTTTGGAATTGCACTGGTTAGAAATTGCAGCATTGCCCTGGCTTGGGGCTTTTTGCTGTTTGGAAGCGTTTTGTATAATTTTTGTGAGGCCGTGTACCCGATTAGGGCACACACAGTCTGTGTGTGCATGACTGAGTACATCACATGGTGGGTACAACAAAGAGATGGTCAAGATCAACCTAACTTTGGAGTGAGGGTGCCTGGCCAATGGACAGAGGCGAGCAGCAAAGGGAACCTTCCTGCCAGCCTCTGTGTAGAGGAGCTGTGGAAACCACGTTAGCCGAATAATAACATGATTTTGTTTAATTCTATATTAATTTTGGTAGTGAGGAGTCATACCTAATTAAATGGAGGAAGATATTCCTACCTATGCAGCTGTCCAAAAGCATCTTGTGGTAATTAGTTTTATCATTTAAGTGATTGCTGCAAAGAATTTAAGAACATAGGCAGAAATTTGATGGTAATTGATATTTGCCTCAACTGAATGGTGCTCCCTGGAAATGGTTTTAGTGTCTGTCAGAGTTGTCAGTAGATGGCAGCAAATGGTAACGTCTAAAGCAGTTCAGACAGCAATGAAATGCTGTTAACTCTTCAGTCCTGTCAAGGACACTAGGAAAACATGGTGGCATTCATGTTAGTCATAGTGCAGCTTTCTACATGGCTTGCAAACTTCGAAAAGCAGGCAAAAATGTTTTGTATTCTCTGAAAAAACAAACTGTCCCCCACATGGTCCTGTTCAGAGCGGTAGGTGATGTGAAGGAGAGAAAGGGCTGCCCTCTTAGATGAAAGCTGGCTTTGAATTTATGGTGTAAATCTTAATCTGCAGCACAATGTTGGTTCAAGACGAGTCATGACTGGTGTCATTCTACTGGGATTCAGTGCTTTTTACCAACAAAATACAGACTATAAGTAAAGATTAATTTCTTAAGAAAAATATGGAAGTGAGTTCTGGCTTTACCTTAATGGAGGAACGTCTAAATGTACTCTTAAAAACAATTACCCCTCTTGTTTCTTCTCTCCTGCTCAGTACATGAACTGTATAGCTGAAATTGGTCTGTTCGAGGCAAGGCCTTAGGTGTTCCCTGTACATATGTTTTGTGCCTACCATATTTTCTGCCACAGACTAATTTCCTTTTGTTTGTGCTGATAATGCAAGGGTGTAACACAGGGTCCTTTTACCTCAGGGCAAATCATGAGTCGTCCCACTTAAGTCACTGCTGATTTACCCAGAGAAATATTTTCATTTTGTGGTGGCCTTAGCATCATCTAAGATTGTGTGACTGGAAAAAAATCCTTGTGACTTGCCTAGTTTGCCTTTCCATGTAATAAGGACATGGATTAACTTCTCATTCACATCAAATACTCTTCTTCCATTATAAACTCTCCCTATGGTAATAAGTCAGTGGAATTAGGTGTAAATTTTAGCTATTCCGGACTGGAGGCTTCTTACACTGTGAGAAACAAATAAGCAGAGTTGCAGGCAGCGTAGAAGGTGGTATTGCTTTGCATGGCTTAAAGGTAGTGGCTGAATTAACTTGGAAGGTAAATTTTTATTTCCTTTTTCCTCGCCTTTTGGTTTTTGCTTAACTGGGTTAAGCCTGGGACTATCTAGGAAAAACACAATTATATTTTGGTGGTGGTAGGTTGCCATAGATGGATGGGCTGCCATTCTGCTAAGGGTGACAAAAATTTTGCTGCTGGCAATAATGGGGACTGAAAGTGGGCCTTGCTTCAAACACTCCATATTATGAATTGATTTTGTGAATAAAACTGCGTAAGCACAGGCAGTTTGCAGATGTAAGAAGCTATGAAACCAAGTCTTCATTCCAGCTTTCATGTACAGTTTTTCAATGTCACGCATACATCCCAGTTCGTGACCACGTTAATTCCATATGATATGCAGTTATTTTCCAGCTTTTTGGGGGGGGAATTTTCATGTTCTTTTTCTCTCTTCTCCCAACAGAAATCATGCGATCAAATGGATTTTGTTTAGCCAACACTGAAACAATAGTCATTGACCACAGTATACCCAATGGAAAAGAGAAGCACCTGGACGTAGATTCAGCAGAACACTTGTAAGTGCGATTTGTGTGGGAGTAAAGCTGTCAGCCTCAGATAAACTGTGGCTTTTTTTCCCCCTAGCAAAAAGTTGTCCTCTGTCTAGGAGCAAGACTGGTACAGTTGTCATTTGTACTGGTTAAAGATTACTGGGCCTGATTGTTAAGGCTTCACAGCTCTTTCCATTAAAATGGATAAAAAGGCTGTCAGTGAGAATTATTGATCTGAAGGAGCTCAGTCTTCTGCATATGAAAAAAACTGTGGTTGTCATAGGGGTCCTGGCAGATGAGAACAGAGGAGTTTTTGCTTACTCTTCTGACTGTGATGAGAGCTGGTTTGAGCCCAAATTTGGAAACTCAAACATCCTTACAAATGGAATATCCTACTATGAAGGGTAGGCTATATTTGGGAAACAAAACAGCATTCTTGGAGGAGAGGAACACACCCCTGAATGTAGTCAAAGGAAGCTGAGCAGCTGCTCAAGTGCTGAGGCATGTTGTGACTTAGTGAAGCATGTGTATTTCATCAGGGGAGAGGGAAGTCAGACTAGTTTTATCTGTAAATTCTGCCTCCTAATGTATGTAGGTATTCTGGGGTCAGAGACCTGTAACCAGGGGTGTTTTTATGTAGGCCTTAAGCCAGTGACTGTGTTGACAGATAGGTGTTAGTGGAAATCAGCTCCTACAGATTTCTGTCATGGCAGGTGATTGATATTTCAATGAGCTTCAGGTAGTGAAGCATTTAAATATTTTTAATGAGAAACATTGACCTACTTTCTCGTTAGAGCAGTCAAAATGACGGAAACAGAGCACTAAAAACCTTATGGAAGCTTTATTTTTGAAGGCAGTGCTCTGTCTTCCCACATTTGAAATGTGGTCATCACCAGGCTGTGGAAAGGTTTAGAGCTTGACAAGATTTTCTCAGCGGCTGGAGTGTATCTCTGGCTCCAGTGTAATTTCTTGGAGTCTTTCTATTAACTTGTCACTTACTGTTTTGAACCTTGACCTTGCTAACAGCATTTAAGCATATAAGCTTGTATTAATGAGTCTGAAGGGACACACTGGAGGTAACTGGAGGTAATTCTGTAAGGCCAATGTCTGGAAATTAAAGTTGTCATAGTTCAAAGTGGATCACTTTTCAGTACCGAGAGTGACAAATAATAGGAGCAAATTACCAAAGAAAGCTTTGTTCTGCCCTATTTTGATTACTTTAAACAATTTTGGTTTAATTTCTTATTTTTACTTTTTAAAATCTAGTTTTGATTTTTAAAACATGCTGCAACACAAGCAAAACTTACTGGTCTGGGATCAGAAACTGTCATCATCTAATTTTCATCCGATTGAAGTCAGAATATTAAGGCCATAAAATATTACTATGACAAAAACTGTAGGGTAGGCATGATTTCCCAGAAACTGTGGTGGAAGAAATAAATCACAGTAATAGCCTGGCTTTGTGCATTTGTATTTTAATGTTCCTGAAGGAAGTTAAATCAGGAGTCAAGAAGTTATTAAATTGAAATGTCTATTTTATGTGGTGCCCTAAATTTGCACATCCTATAGCAGTATTTTACAGCCAAGAGGTAATTGCTAGGAGGTAATGACACTTGTGTAGCATGGCTGTTTTGTAAAAATTAAACCTTTTTTAGAAGCAGAAGTTTTCTGTACTGTTTTTTTTAAATGTAGGTTAGTAGCCCAGAAAGGAAGCTTTAGAATCTTTCAAAATTCTATGCGGTTCCTTTTTGGTCTCTGTAAAATTGGATTTATGGGATTGGTGTTTTCTGTTCTTAAATCACAGTTAATTCCTTGTGGACTTGTATATCATCAGATGGGAAATTTTTCCTTTCAGCAGCATTAAACTCGGTATGACTTTTGGGGTTTGGCTGCCAATATATTTGAATCAGACATTTTGCAAAGCAAACCTGTAATTTTTTGGAGAGAAGCACTTGGAGCTTCAGTGGGTACCAATCATTCCCTGAGGTCCCACTGTACTGGTTAGCTGTTATACCCACAGTGCTACCTATCCAGTAGGTAGATCCATCAGCTGAATAGTCTTATACTTGTCGCCAATGAGACTATAGCATTTTTGCAAATTGGAGTTGCTTACTCTGTTGTTCTGAAGGAGTTGCTTTCTACTTCCTTAATTTTCTCTCTAATTTTAGTTGACAGTACACCATACTGTTGCAAAATGTGGTAAACCAGTGTGCTCAGCATCCATGTGGCATAAATAGTGCTTTTATGTGTGCTTCTTTGAGTATTCCGCAGTCCCTTTGAAAGGAAAGTGGTAAATCACTGCATTCTAACTTACGCTTTGGTTGTGTTACGGAGGTGCCTTCCCCTGCCACGACTGTTTGCACTTCTGTCTGTTTGGCCAGCAGCAGAGGCTGTGGCATTGGACATGCTGCCTTTTTGGCAAATTCACTCCAGTACTAGATATGCATTTTCAGGATGGTGCTGCCATTGTCACAAGCAACTTGTGGTCCACAGGAAAGCCTTTTACGGGTGGTGATGCAAAAGCAGCACAGAGATGGTGAAGTTAGATACAGAATGTTTTCAGGAAAATTAAATTCTGCTCTTGACAGGAAAAGAAAATACTTCATTGTGCTTTTTAGTCTTAGGTGGGAGGAGATCTGTTCGGGTACTGTTTGTACCTAAGGTGATGAGAGGAGTTGGGCTGTTGTCTCACACTGTGTTTACTCTTGGGGTTGCCTTTGTGAGTTAATGACCTTCTATGTACCTTGTTTCCCTCTTCTTCCTGGTGAATGTGAGCAGTAACGTAATACCGGGAGTTTAAATTATAAAGATGGTTGTCTTACAGCACAAGGAGTAGGCCCTTGTGAAGGACAGTGTGTCTGTCAAGGTAATTTTGGAAAAAGTAGCAAGAGCAACACTTGGGGAATTTAGGAGTCTGCATGTCCATAACAGTTTGCAGACTTAGTGTAAACTTTATTTTGGGAAAAAGACCTGTTGGTAACAGCACAAAAGCATTTTGACTGTTGGATGTCCTATATAGCTGCTAGGACAGTCCTTGTTTATTTGGTCTGGGTTTCTGAGTGCTCCAGAGCAGTGCCTTGCAGACTTCAGTGCCCGCACGTCCTTACTGGCGGCAAGGAAAGCTCTCTGCATAACCACAGCACATGGATGTCACTGCTTTGTACCTCACATGTTGCTTGTAGTACCCTATCAGTGAGGCTGAAGAACCATAAAATCTGTGGGGCCTTCCAGTTGTAATAATCTAGTTTTACACAGTTTACAAGAGAAGGAGAGCAGAATCTGAGTAGCCTCCTTGACTCCTCTTCTGCTTTCTTAGTTCTGTCTGCCCTACTGGTATTTCATAATCTGTTGTTTCTGGATAACTAGTGGTCCACAAGACAGCACAACGTGATAGTTTAGTTTAATTTAGGGGTTTAGTTGGTGGGTGCGCTTTTTTTTGTTGTTGTTGTTGGTTTTTTTTTGTTTGCTTGTTTGTTTGGTTTTGTGTGTTGTGGTTTTTTGGGTTTTTTTTTTTTTATGTGGTTGGACTCGATGATCTCAAAGGTCCCTTCCAACCACTAAGATTCTGTGATCTGTGAAGTGTTTGCAAGATACCGAGTCAACTCCTTTCTGTGCATGTTCCCACATGTGCAGGCAAGCAAACAGCCTGGAGGGAGTAGAGGAATGAGGGTAATAAACAAAGTTCAGTCTCATTTCAGTTTGGTTGTAAGTAAAGAGCATAGCAACAGTACCGCAGGAGAAAATCCATGAGTTTATGCTCAAAAAAACATTGTGGTCCTCACAGTTAAAAGGTGAGAAGGACCAGGCAGGAGTGTGGAGAAGACAGAACTGTGTCCATACATTGCAGGATGTACAGACCAAGCTATCCAATAACCCATGATGCTTCTAAAGAAAGTTTTGGAGAGAGATAGGAGTGGGAGATCTGTCTGTTTACTCTGCCACTCTTCTTCAGGTCCTCTGAAACACCTGATTCTTAGGGCACTCTAGGGTGAAATTAGAGGGATGTCTGCAGTTGCCTCACTTAACTAAAGGAGTCTAACTAGTTAATGAGCAGGTGAGATGTAGTTTTAAACCAAACTATTTTAAAGCTTCCTCTGTTTATCTCTTATTCAGAGAGCTGAAGTATGCCAGCCTTAAAAGGTGTTAGAGGCACGTCCTATAGTCAGAGCTAGGTTAGGATTTCTTTTTACATATCGTGCAATTTTTCAGTTTCTATTTCATTTTTTTTCTCACTCTATCAGAATGAACGCAAGTTCTTTCAAAATATTAAAGAGAGAGTGTGAGAAAAAGAAACTTGACAGTTCTTCAAGTCACTTGCTTGACCAGGGATGAGATTTAATCCTTGGCCTGCAGTGACTACCTTTAACTGCTAGGCTATCTGGGAAGAAGTAGTGCAGAAATTCAAGCCTCCTCCTTGGAACGGGAACGTGTGTGACTGAGGGAAGTACAGGTTTTAGCAAGCTGATGCCTTCTGGTTGAGAGTAGGTGTGAGACAGTGGGTAATCCTTGCAAAAGTTCAGATTGTAACACAGGAGTTAGGAAGTGTGAAGGAAAATACCAAAACAAGCGAAACTAAATTTGGGAAGCTCTTTATATTCAGATGTTCTCTGCTTGTTAAAACCTAAATCTCATGCCATGGGGAGGATGGCGAGGCTCTGGAGGAAGACACTGCAGTCATTGTTTCCTATTTGTGTTAGACATTTGCCCTCACACAAAAGCCAAACCCAGAGAAGGTGCCTGTGAAGTGAAAGGGTGAAAGTCCAAGTTCAGATGGGAAACAAAGGCAGTTTCCTTTCCATTTTTGTGTGGGAACTGAGGCATTTTGTCTTGCTGCCACATGCTGTGAGAACAAAATGGAAGGATGTGGGCCTCAGTTGCATGATTCACTTTTCCAGAGCTCACTTGCTGCTTCCTTCCTTCCTCACCAGTAGCTTTGAAAATCAGGGAGGACAAGATGCTTTGCTTGCATGCACCACAGTTCTCATTGGCCTATGGTTTATTCATATACACATGAGTGTGACGAGGAAGAGGTGTGGATGGGATCAGCTCTGAGTACTTTCTGTGAAGATTTTCCCAGACCACAGTGAAAGCTCTTCTAGACTCATAAAAATCTCATTGTAGAGGTATCCAGAATTGCCTGGCAAGAAAGGCTGTGTCCCGGGAAATCATTCATTTGTTAGTAGGAGGGGAGCCCTGGGGCAAGAAAAAAAATTAATAATGTTTTTGATCTGGCTCATCTTAAAGGTAGTGTGGTAACCAGGTGTCATGTGGTAGGAATTTCAGGTATTATAATGATAAGTGCTATACAGAGTCAGTGTCAGAGAGGGGACATAAAAATCCCTTTTACTGAAGACTGCTATCTAAAGAGATGAGAACTGGCTCTCCTAGTATGCTGCACAGCTGTGTTCTAGCACAGTTTTAAACGGAATAACCATCCTGCTTTACTGGAAGCAAACTCTTCGTTCCATTGATTTTCATAGGTTATAAAGAAATGGGTGTCCTGTTTATTTAAGGACATGGAAAGCAATGGCTTTATGTTTACTTCTCAACTCTCTCTAGGAAGTGTTGAATCTTGGTTTATGAAAGTGACAGCAGATGCCATTGCTGGTGTCTCCAGTAGGTTACACTGGTGTAAGAATACATAGGCTGATGTCAGAGAAATTATAGCTTCATGATTCATAGTTGATCTGCATGGACCTTCTTTGACACCTTCTAGTATGAATTCAAATTGCAGGCTGCCAAGAGAGGGAGTGAGATAATGAAGCATTGGAAAAAGAGTTAGGACTCTAGATCTTTGTCTTGCAAACTGAGCATCACAAAGCTGAAGCTGTAAGCCAGCGTTAGAAATACTTCTACTGCAACACTACTCTGGTACAAAGCAAGTCCACATGCAACATTTACTCAGAAATTTAACTTGCAGTACCAGCAGAAGCGTTCTTGCCTGCAGCCCTTTTTTCCAAGTAGTCCTCTCACAAATGCCTTTTCGCAAAATTTCCAGGGGCCAGTCTTCAGATATCCTAGCCTTCTCCCTTGCCCTCAGTAATTTTCTTCCAATTCCTTTAACTTTGATTTTCTAACTGAATATTAATGACTTAATGCCTTTTGGTGTTTTGTTTTGTTTTTTATTTCTCCTTAGGTTTGAAAGTGTTAGTGACTTTACCTCAGAGCTAGAAGACAGTGATGATCCAACAGCTTATGTCACCAATTTGACATACTACCACCTGGTCCCATTTGAGACTGATATTCTGGACTGAGGCTGCTCGGTGATGCAGCCAGCCAGCACCCAGCCGACCTCTTCCTCCATAGGCTCTGCTATCTCTGGCGTTGCATCTCTGTGAATAAGGCTGTGCGGGCAAGACCACCAGCAACGAAGTTGCAGCAAGGACGCCACAAAGCTGGTTTTGTCGTCTGGCCCTCCGTTCTGTGTTACGGAGGCATCTTGTAAGAAGGTAACTGCTTTGCTGCTGACAACAAACTCATTTTCTGTGAAAGCAAGGCAGCAGGAGCCTCTTGGGGCTCAAGGAAATCTCTGCTATGTCTGTGGGAACTGTCTCTCTGATGCAGCCACCGGAAACCTGTGCTGTGATACGCTGTCACCCATGCTCCTTGGCTCGCAGTGCAAGTTGAGGCTTCCTCTTTTAGGATACCACCACAAACTTCCTCAGATGGCGTGACCACTCTTTTTATGCTACATAAGCGAGAAAGTGAGCAAACCAGCTGAATTTTGTCAGTTACCAGTGCGGTTGCTTAACGGAGGTCTCGCGGGTCACATTTTGCTCAGCTACCAGATGACTGGTGCCTTACACGAGATGTCACAAGTACCATTGAGTGCCTCCAGGAAACAGCACGTGACCTGGCCTCTTTACTTCTTTTAATCATGTTTTTTTATATAATCATTGAAGAGGCGACTACTCTTTTCTGGAATAGTAAAGCAGACAGCAGCTGGCATTGCAATGGACTGTGCATGATGTTTGGGTGCCCATGTGATTTCAGAGATCTGGAAAGCTAATGGGAAAGCTGAGCTGCCCCCTGCTAAGAACGGTCAAGGCTAGGACAGGCACTTGGATACAAATTTTTTTATGTGGACCAAAAAATGTGAATGGTGCTTGCAGTTGTTTACATTGGAGAGATCATTCCCTACGCATCTTTCTCCCCAGAGGATGGGGAGGAAGGCAATGAGATTTACATCACGTTTGCACTGAAAAAGAATGATAAGCTACAGTGTGTCTACAGCGGTAGGAAAAACACTCTCTCCCTTGCCAGCCTGGCTCAAGGAGACTGTCTAGCTTTCCAAGATATGCCTGTGGGGCCAGGCCTTGTTCTCACGTAACGCCATGGATTTCAGTGGAGGCAGGACAGCGGGAGCAAGAGTGGGATCGGACCCTGCAGCTTCTTGACTACTAAGTAGTGCAACGTTAAAATCTCCTCAGGGTCTCTCTCCTGTGGAGCGCTCCGAAATCCCAGCTCTCACTGTGAGCGCTCAACACTCACCATCGTGACCTTTCGTTGAGCTTTTTGCGATCTGTTTGCAACCATGAATTTGAAGGGATCGAAATGGGAAGGAATGCATTTTGGACTTGTTTCTTGGTAAAGGGGCTTATTTGGTCCTGAAGAAGTTGATACAGCTCCCCTCTGCAGACTTTTCATTTCTATCTATAGAATAACGGTCAAACAGAATTTGCTTAATGTAAATAATAAATTATTGAGAATCCTAATTCTTTTACACAGTATGTTTTTAAAATATATTTTAATGAAATAAAATATAACTCACCTTCAGTACACTTTCTACAGCTTAAAACAGCAGCTTCCTTTTATATTTTTTTTCCTTTGAGGACACTTTCCCAACTATGCCAAATTTTCTTTCTTTCTCTAGCAGTTTTGGAAACATGCTGACTTTTGGCAATTCTTTCTGTGCTCCGTGTGTTGCCCATGCTGTAGATATGATGTATGCCCATGTGAAACCTCTCTGCCGAACTGTTGATCTCGTGTCTAGGTTTATGTGGTTTAATACCACTAAGTTTAGTGGAGGAATTCTGCATTTTCAAGACCATAAGTGAAATCAAATCTTCAAAATATTCTTTTTGAAGATAAAGAAAATTCTTATACGTTAAGTTTCTGGGATGGAAAGGCTTTCTCAGCAGCCTCCTGAATTAAAATTGGGAAGGATTTTTGTTTGTTTATTTGTTTTACTCTCATTAGTTTTAACTCTTCTGTCGGTGCTTTCAGTTAACCATGATAGGGTAGAAATAGCATCTAGTAAACATGTGCATTGGATTGGGAATTGGAATATTTTATTTCAATTCCTGGCCCTGCTGTCAGCCTATCATGTTGCTTTGGGTAACCTTACTTCATTTCCCTATCCCTGCTTTTTCCTTGAGTAATATTTTGAAAAGCACCAAATGTCACTGACTCTTGATGCAATATTGTGCCCTGATTAATTTGAATTTTCCTATGACTTTTTAAGCACATGATAACTACTTATATTTTTGAAAGCACTTTAAAATATATGGATTAAAAAACTAGAGCAGTATTGTTAATTTTTAAGTTGTACAATCACATTCCTCATATGAGAACCAGCAAAGCTGCAAGCACAGTGAAGTCTTCAGGGAATGGGGCGTCTAATGCAAAGGAACTAATCTACAAACACTGCAACTTTCTCATGTGGATCGGGTCTCTACAACTGAGAGAGGCTCAGAGTATGAATTATGCATATGGTCATTTCATATGTACAGATACCTTACTGATTTGTGTCACAACAGAGCCCCTCACAGAAGAAAATTTGATTTTCAACAAAGCAAATACCTGAAGTCATATGTTACCTACTTCTTCTTCTTTCACTTTGGTGACTGCAAAAAAAATGTTCCTATCTTCTTGCAGCTGCTTCTCTGTTGGGAGGATAAAAAAAAAGAAAAAAAAAGGTCTGGAGAAATTAATCCTGAAATCTCACTCTGCTTTGAGGATTTGCTTTAATTTTTGTCTGTGGTTGGTTGCATGTCTGTCTGTGTGGGAAATCTCTGCCCATTTCTATGGTTGTGTATAAACCATGTCAGGGTGCTGCAAGGGCCGGTGGCAGTGGGGGCTCCTCATGGAGCCATCAGGGTAGGGGCTGGCAGTCGGAGTCTGTCCCAGCACCGCACCCCACCAGGAGCGGGGAATTGGGGGCACTGGAGCAGCCCCAGACATTGGGCACCTCCCTGGGGACAGGTCGAGGACAGGCTGGGACATGACCCCACTATGGGGAGCTGGAGACCAGCCCTGCTGGGGTGTCTCTGGGGCAGGGGCTGATGGCCCTGGGGGCTGACATGGGGTCCTGGGGTGTGGGCAGGTGGGGGGAGCCCAGGGACAGGCAGGGACAGCCAGGGCTGGTGGTGCCATTGGGGCCTGGATGCTGGATGCTCAGGATTTTCATCCTGCATGTTTCAGAAGCAGACTTTTTTTCCATTGCAGCAAATAGTTAAACAGGTACCCTGATATTCTGGGGACATGAAATATTGTGCAGAATTCAGTTATTGCTGCTTTATTGCATTTTAAAACAAAAACACAACGACCCAGTCTTCCATCATTTAAGAAAAATGTAGCTGAAGTAAAATTCCAGCTCTTAGATTTCTGAACAAGACCTCTCCCACGTGAACCTGTTTTAGCTGGACCAATCCTCCATGCTCAAGTCTGCAGAACGCTGCAGAAAGTATCTCTGGGGATGCAAAGTGCTGCCATCCATCTCAGTGGTGTGTTTCTTGAGAAACCTAGCAATGGAAATGTAATTATTTTCAGCATTATCCATTAATTACCTTCTGGTGATTCTAACAGAAATGAGCAGCACAAGAATTTTATCCCCAAACCCCTCTCCACAATGCAAAACCACTTTCTGTGTAAGCTGCATTGATATGGTCTTTATGCTCTCTGCACCTTTGGTTTCCCCCTTCTTTGGCACACTGTGTGGGGATCCCATGTGCCAGGTCTTGCTATTAGCTGCATGAGCAGAAGAGAGTTGAGGTGTGGTGATATCTAGTGAAGGAACAGGAGGTGTGTGTCTCTTGGGAGAAACAGCGATGACAAAATCATTTGGTTTTTATTTTTCAAGTCATGAGATACGCTGGCATTATAATGTTGCCAAATCTTAAGAGAGCTAGGGAGGAGAAAGGGTAGCACACTGCGCTTTGCCTTGTCCACCAATTTTTTCATTTTTTTTTGTAATAACAAATATTTTTTGGAAGTTCAGCCTTGGATTCCAAGGCCACTCTTTATAGCAGCTGTAGCTCAGCATCAAACTCTTTAAAAAAATATATGAGCATTTTCTAATTGCTTCCTATAATAATGTTCATTCCTGTTGCAGTCAGCTATCTCTGAACTCCCTCCCCTATACATACACAAATTATTCAGGCTATTTTACTGGTCAGCTTTCATCAATGTAATTGCTTTCGTATGGAAATATTCACACCCTGAAGTGCAGTTCCCAAGTTTTATAGCACACAGAGCATTCCCATTTTCAGTGTTGTCAGGCAATTTCTTCTTGCTCTAAAACCATTCTCAATATAATTAACATTCTTGGTAATATATACATCGGGGGGAGCGGAGGGTAAGGTAAGGGAAAAACACTGAGGTAATATACATAATATATCTAGATTTAATAAATGAAGAATTTGCATTCACCTAAAGTCCATAGCAGAAGTGAAGACGTGGAAATTGCTTGAATGCATTTACAATTGAATTGTATTAATTCAGTCTTGGGGTCTCTCAACCCCTGTTATCATGTCTGTGTTTCTTACAATTAATATATGTAGCCCCACCATGCTCTGGTGGGAGAGAGAACAGCTTGAACTTCCATATCACAGGATAGATGAGGCACAAAGAGGTGGCTGAGACAGGACTTTGCAGTGCTTTGTTTTTGTCCTAGCAGGACATCTGCCAGGCAGATGCCTTGCACTGTAGGATGGGAGTTGCTACAGAGGTTTAGGTTGTTGTTCTTCACTTGAAAGGCTTCTACTAAGGGAACCTGCTCAGGTAAGGATTTAGAGGAAATCTCCTTATTCTCTAAAGATGCCTTGTCAAACCTTGCATAGTAGTAAAATTCATTTTCTACTGCCTGGTGAGGCTACCTACATGTCTGTACTGAAGAGCTGGCTGGTTCCAGATCAGCTCTCAGCTGCACGAGGGCCTGGTGCTGCCAGAAAGCACTGGTTTAGACCCCAGCCCCTGCCTAGGCTATGGAGATGCCTTCAACACCCATTTTCTAGTCCTCAAATTCTGCTAAACAATTTTCATAAACTCTTAGAAATGACAGCTGATAATGCTGGCAAGAAGAAAGCCCAAACGTGAACACTGAATCTTGATTAAAAGCATCCCAGCATCAGCTGTGTGTGTGTTTTTCCAAGTGAACTTCAAAAAATAGAGGATTCTTGTCTAAAATCTTCTACAGCATATGTTGGACCTCGATGTAAGACCCTGTATGTCCCGCTGGTGCAGCTATTTCTGTCACAATCTGGCAAACCCCAATACTTGGCTACAGCTGCGGTGTGTGTGTGTATAAGGTCTGTGAACCACTGAGCCTCCTTCAGCTCCCCCGGCATCTCACGGGAGGCTCTCAGCTACTTGGAGGCTTTGGTCATCTTTACAAAGCTCTGTGTCATAACCTTAAAATGCCTGCAGCATTCTGGGGGGTTCAAGCAACTTTAGTAATTTCCATTGGTAAGTTCGCTTCATTTAGCATTGTAGTTTAGTTTGGAAACCATCTGCAAGAAATCATGACCTCTTGTTCAGCTGTGTCACCTTGTACTGGCCAGGCTGGAGATAGAAATAATTACATGTACCAGAAGCCAACTTTGTTATGTAAAATGAAGGGAAAAAAACCACCATTAGCACCACCACGAGCAAAACAACCATTGTCCGTTATTTTCCCTTGTAGCTATTAAAATGAAGTTGAACAGAATCCATGACTTCTGAATGAACACACACTCTTTTCAAAAGACGAATTTCCCAAATTTTGCCAAGTTTCCTTTTGTCTCATGGGCACTGGCTGCAGTGGCTGAGCACAGGGATACCACATGCTGCATCCAGATGTCTTGAAGTGACCTTCAGATATCAAAGCAAGCAGTGGGTGTATGTGGAAGGGGAGCGGGGGCAGGAGGCGCAAGGATGGCTTGGAAGGAGAGGGATGGAGAAATAAGGGAAGGATTGTAGTGCAAACAGAGGAGATCTCCAGGGATAGTTTCAGTCTTGAAGCTGCTGTAAGTCATCTTTGTCAGAGCAAGGGTGGGCTTGTGTGCTCTTGTACTGGCAGTGTCTGGGCGCTGAATCACGCTGGTCCTCACTCGTTGTCCTGCAAGAAATGGAAAGAGCCCTGGTTGGTTTTGTTGAAAGGAAACGATACGTGTGTCTGACCAGGAGCCCTTAATGTAAAAGGTGTGTGCTGAACTTTTTAGAAACAGACATTTTGCAGCAACAAAATGTATTGTGATTGCCCCTTTAAAGCACCACACAGCTAATGTAAAGGGCTTAGTAATTCAAATTCTGTTTCAATTAGTCCCCCATGCATCTTACACTTCTTGCTTTATTTCTGTAATTTAGGACTTAAAATGCACATGGCTGCAGGTGTGAGGGAACTAACAGGCTTTGATTGCCCTGAGCACCCTCACCTGGGAGTCCACCCACACCCTCTCATGAGAGGCTCTACTAAAGCTCAGCCCAGGGCATTTAGCTCTTTCCTAAGGTAGGCTACAAGAGCAGCTGCCCTTAGTCCTGCTCCTAAGTTGTTGAGGGGATTTTCTGGACTGCCCTTGGACCTGGTATGTACCTTGTCTGAGCCTTGCTGGATGGTTGACGGGAGCCATTGCTATCATCGCCCTGCTTTGAGTACAGTGAGTTCCTGTTTCGCTCATCATGATAGACCTCATCTTTACAAGCCTTTCCTGATAAGAACATGAACTTTTCTGTTACAGAGAAGTGCTTTCCAGAGATGTTGTCTAAAGAGAGTGTGTGCTTGGGAATACTTTTTGTACAATGCATAAATTAATGTAGCTAGGTTGCTCTGGAGAGTATAGCTGCTTGATGGCTCAAGTTCTAGAAAATGCTGATATGGCATTGTTATTTATGATGAATTAATGATGCTTTGGGCCTTAGAATAAAATGGCAAAATGCATTCACATGTAACTTCCAGAAATAATCAATTTACAGGCTTTGATGAATGGGAGCTTTGCTTGCATTTCTCTTCTGATTCAGCTTGTACTGGTAGGAAATTCACCAATGGGCAGCTCACTTGAAATGGTTTATTGGCATCATATCTCTGTAGAAAGAGTAAATTTCTAATCTAGTGGACAAGCTGTCATTATAGTAACCACAAATTTCAACCCGTATTGGCTATATACTCTGTGACTACAGGTGGTAAATATGATCATTGCAGGAGGAAAAGTGAAGGTGTCCCCTGGCAGGTGGTCCGTAAAGGTCAGGGGTTTGCTGGGTGAGATGTCACTATGGAGTCTGCACAATCACTGCTAGCGCTGGTCATCTTGAATGTGAAATCAATACACTGTTCAGAAAGAATTATTTTAATCTCCTTTCTACTTATTCACTACTGAAGTTCAGATGGGAAAATATCATAATACCTAGGTTTTGGTTGTGAACAGGTTAAGGGGGCTGGGAGTCCCAGTTGCAAGTCAAGGAGACAATAGGGACATTTAACCAATCTGTACTGAAATACACAGAATTGCAGTTTCTGGGCTCTAAGAAGACTCATGATTAAATTTGTCTCCTTTGTGCTTAACAACCTGAGAAGGGATGAAGGAGGCAAGCCAGCTGGGGAGCATGGGTGATTAGATACATGACTGAGGGGAGTAAAAGCTGGCTGCTAATGGGTGTAAGCAGATGTTCGGGAAACAGGAGCAAGACTGCCAGTCCAAGGATATAGTAACAGGTACTATAGCAATATATAATGAATTTACTGGACTATGGCTTAAGCTGTCTGAAGTGTTTATGTGGAAAACGGACATCATTTTCCATAGAGCTACAGTGCCAGACTGGGTTTTTATGAAACAAGCAACAGGGCAGAGAAATATATAGCTCGGTGAGTCAGAAGAGAGTTGCAGAGCAGTTTCATGGCCATGAATAAATAGAAAAGAAGGAATTACCACTTTAGGCGACTGAGATTGCAGATCCAGATTCAGGGTTTTAGCCTGATCAGGGAGTATCAGGTGCTGTAGTGCCTCCTAGAAGAATAAGTTTTCCACCAGTAGAGTGCTTCAGGTTAATGAAGGAAGCAGGATGCGATTAGAATTTAACATGCAAGTTTATTAGGTATCTTTTGTCTTTTATATGTGGTTAGCTGCTCTCACTCGGGAACCTCCCCTAACACACCTAATTAGCCTGAAGAGGGAAAATATGCTCCCTCTCTATGGTACTGTTGTCATTCTGGTTGGTGAAGCAGCCTCTGCCATAACACCCATCAAGTGGGATTCCAGGCTGCTGTGCTAATAATAGCTGTGTACCACTTACCACTGCAGCAGAGGCTACGGGAACAGCCTAGAAACATGGAAACTGATAGCGCTTATGAATGTTGAATTCTTGGTTAAAGGAGATGTATGGGGCACACATTTGGAAGAAGTGTTGCTCTGAACAATTAAAACCTGTAGCGAGCTTTCTAGTGCATAGGAGTAATTTCCCCAGGCGGGAACAGCCAGCTTCCCATCTGGCTGTTGCCACCCGTCAAAAAGTGGTGGAATTGAATGTCTGCTTAGATCGGGACTTGAGATGTCTCTGCTCTGCCTATTCCTGCATAGTATTTAGGTAACCAAGCTATTCCCAAATAAGCTGCCTTTAAATAGGCCTCAAAGCCACCTTGTCAGCACGAGGTTTGTAGCAGGACCTGCTTCTCGGTCAGCCAGTGTAGGTGCACCACCTTGCAGGTTTCAGGTAAGGCCTGTTTATCTCTCTCTTTAGATCCAGCACAACAATTTAAACCTTTTGAATGACGAGGGCCTGGGAGAAAGTGTGTGACATGCAATGGAAAATACTGATTCCTTAGGGCCCTTCCCTTTGACTGTGACCAGTTGCCTAATTTCATCTAGTAAATATCAAGCCCTTTCTGGAAGCCTTTTGGACTGGCATTCCAAGTCCTTATTCCATCTAATCTGCAGAGCTGAGGAGTGTCTTGTGATCCATTGCAATTTTTATTATCAATAACCTTTTACATGCTCTGGGTAGATCCTGTATGGAATTCACTGTTCAGAAGCTAAGTAGGGACACTCAAATGCAGGACTAATGTTAAACATTAAAAGGGAGGAAATTACTATGCTCGTTTTCATTTTATTCTGTTAACACCAGTGCTGCTTAATCTTGGAGATGACAGTGGAATCTGATTTAATATAAACATTTTGGGCAGCTGAGCTAAACGTAAATAGATATATATGTAGGTATGCAAAGTTCTTCTAAGAGGCAAAATTTGTAGGGGGAGATGTTTTAGTAAGATCAACTGATAAGAATGGTGGAGAAAAGGTGAAGCTCTTAGACTTCTGTTGTAAGCTTTACTGTTTGTAAAAACTTTGCCAGCTCTCCCTATTCGTTTAAAACAAAACAATTCACAAATATTGTTACAGCTACTAGGCCTGGTTTTTCATGTCTTCCTATACCACTTTGGCAAGGCTTTTTTAAAGCAATTTAACCCTGAACAGTTTCATTATAATAAGACATATTCTAAGTTTTCATTCCCTCCATCTCTAATATTTGTATCCCTGTTTTTCTCCCTGCTCCTCTTCTTTCACTTTACCACTAAGAAAGATGCAACAAAAGAGAGGAAGGAGAGAAGGGAAAACCCATGCCAATCAAAATGTAGACCATTTAGGTTTTTTTTTAAATGGATCCAGGAAAAATGGCATGGTATTTTAATATCACAGGTGGGTTTTATGCCAATAAAACCTGGTGTTCTGACCTCCTGCCTTCCTGAGGTGCTCTCCCTGCTTCTGCCCCCCTTGCAGAAGTTCATTTACAGCTTACTGGAACATAACAGAGCTTAGATTGTGTTCTATTCCTAACTTTCTGTGCCTCTATGTGTACTTCAACACACAGTTTTAATACTATGTTAGTATGCTTTTTTTGAAGGATATTGGTAATTAGTATTGCAGGAGAAATTTTTCTAAAGTGCAGTGAGTGGAAGACTAAGTCATCTCCTTTGTAGCCTGTCATAGTACAATTGTTGCTAAAATATGGATTTTTAAAAAGGAAAGCCTGGTAGCTGAGGCTACAAGCCAGCTACATTGACACAAGCCATGTAATGCATTATACTCACTAGTAAATTTTTGGTATTAAGGAATGAAAAACTGCTTTCTGTAAGTTTCTAAATGTATTTTTACAAGGCTTAGGAATGATATCTGATGTCCAGTGTCATGTGCTAGCATGTTTATATGTGTTGAACACAGAGGAGGACCAAACTCTTTTCTGTAGTTCTTCTTGTTCCTGCTCCATAAATGAAGCCTCTTTCTTAACTTGTTAAAGTTAATGGCAAACTTCCAAATCGTCCCAGCTCCAGTCAGGGCTGTTGCTGTTGACATTTGTTACAAGGAGGAAGGAAGGAGTGTTCCTCTGTTCTCAGGAGGAAAGTTTAATCCCTTTTTAGAGCAGGAGAAACTAACAGAGAGCAGTTAAGCAACCAGACCAAGGTCGTGCACAGGGAGTGTGTGGAGTACGCAGCTGCTGAGCCTCCTCCACCAGCACCAGGGTGAGCTGGAGGCCCCTGTTTCTCCTCCTCTCTAGAAACACTCCTCAGGTTTAGTCTTCACGAGTTTGAAATGTATTATGATAACATAATATGAATCCAATTCTGAGGATCAGCTAGGTAAAGGAATTGGTCCTCCTTCCAGCCTGTCTGCCAGGCAGCAGTGGGGTTGAGGCTGCTCCACATGGATCAAGGAGCTGGGAGTGAAGTTGAGCAGGTAGGTCTCCTCTTGGTGGGTTCCAGCCCCACAATGGAAGTCAAGTAATTGGGTCAGGGGCTGGGTTGGTGAGGGGCAAGGGTGGGCACAGGGCCACCTACAGCGAAGCTTGGGCAGGGACCAAAGGCAAGGGCTTGAGTTTAAATGTCCTGAAAGGAACAGAGGCCCCCAGCAAGGCTTCGCCCAGCTCCGTTCCCAGCAGTCAGGTCCAAGGTCAGGCAGCTGCACCATATCAGAGCTGGCCTTGAGCAATGGCTGTCAAGGCCCTGTGAGGGAGAGGAGAGGCTGCAGGGCCTAACACCAAGAACAAAAAAACCCAGAAAGTTGATGGAGCCATCTGATAACCATGTAGATGGGACTGCTGCAGAGAAGATAATTGTTGGTATCGGCTTGCTGCAGAAGAAGCTGGGGAGATTCTCTATGCCATTCTTTTTAGCAGTGATTCAGCAAATGATCAGCCTAAAATTTGAAGTAATTATGGAACAGGTTGAGGTACAAATAAACAAAATGAAAATTGACTGATTGCCAGGGCTGATGCTAAAGTGTTCTGAAGGATCTCAAGTGTAGACTGAAGAATGACCTGCTGAATTTGAGAGATGGGTAGTAAGATAGCAGATGAAACTCAGTGCAGGTAAATGTAGCTCCTGGGTAAAAGTAATCCTGACCTCACGTGTAATATTCTGAGCTATGACTTCATTATTGTCACTTAAGAGTGAGACTGTACTTTTATAATAGTTCCATGAAACCAATAGCTTAGCACTCAATGGAGTAATGGAAAAAAGGATTAAATATTATTACTTTCTGGGAAAAAAATACAGATAAAAGAGCCATTGCATGACTCCGAGGTTTGCCCCCTCTGTGCAGTTCTGGTCTTCTCATCTCAAGATTTATTACAGCAGGAGAAAGTCTGAAGAAAGGCAATGCATGTGGGCAAAGTTATGAGATGATCTGTTCAAGGAACAGTTAAGTAAGCTGCATTTTCCAAGAATGGATGATATGATAGAGATCTACAAAATTATGAGTGACATGGGAGGGGTGAATAGCGATTGATTGTTATTTCTTCTGGCATAAGAACGGGGCCATCAAGTGACACTAGTAAGAGGTAGGCTCAATGCATACAGGAGGTGGTTGTTCATGTGGAGTAAATGAGGCTTGTTGAACTGCTTGCCAAAGGATGGTTTGGAAAGGAGCCTGGAAAAGCATTCGGAATAATCCTTCTTTGAGGTTTACTATCTTGACAAACCACAACCAGCTCAAGGAGTCCCCTGAGACTGGGGAGAGTTGGAGATGGGGATAGTATTAGGGTGAAAGTGCCCCCTGAGTGGTACTTGCTCTTCCTCGTTCATAGGCCCCGCTGAAGGCAAAAAACTGAACTAGGTGGACTAAGGTCTGCTCAGATATGACTCTTCCTTTGTTGTTACAATTTTTACACAGGAGCATACCTTTATTTTTTACTTTTGAAGACAAAAATCTAAGTTACCCAGGACAGGTGCACTTGAATTAAAAAAAAGTATAGTGCAAGGTTGTCATACTGCCATGAAAATTCAGTATTGAGTCCTTTGATCCACCAAATGTTCAGAAAAGCTTTGACACTGCATGAGTACAAGTCTTCACAGAGTACAACTATGATGCTAAAGAACAGCCTTAGACAAAGTCCTCTTTTTATTGTTCAGTGAGGAAGGCGAGCGGCCTGACTGCTGACCCTCCAGCATCAAGAAACTGTTGTTTTCTCCTATCCTGCATATTCCCCAAGCCATCAAGAACACTGTTATGAAGTCAAGATGCTCTCTTGCTCTTAGTGTACAACCTTCTTAAAATGTTTGTTCTTTTCCATCCTTCTGCTTTTGTGTTTTGAGGGAATTTGCCATGAGCAGTTTCCATGGTTACGAGGATACAGCTGCTCTTGGAGTGAAAAATCTGCAGAGAGCAAATATACAAACCAGTGCATCCAGGACAGGGGTGTGCTTTGTATCCATAATGGCATTCCACCCCAGGTAAAAGCCGATGTGAAACTGGAAAAATGGATGTTACTGTTAACCCCCTTGTCTTACTGTGAAATGTAGTGTTCTCCTTTACAATTAGGTCTTTTTAGATTGCTGAAAGCACTCTGATTTCTGTGGTCTCTTGAGTGTTAAAGGGCAGGAAACAGTTTATGTTGCAAAATATGCTGCTAAACCAAGCTGTGCAATTTTGTTGTGTAAGAAAGAAAAGTGCTTTCTCCCTCTTATTTAGTGTTGTTCCTTTATTTTATTTGGAGGAAAGAACAAAATGGAAGTGTAGATTTCAGAGTTTTTGGAGGGATGCGATAGTTCTCTCCTTGCCTTTACGCTGCTTGGTAGCATTGGCAAGTACTTGAGGCTCTCTGACCAGCTCTGTACAACACATAGTTTGTTGAATCCAGGAACAGAGTTGGCCACATCTTCAGGGTTACAGAGCATTTTTTAAATGTGATTATTATGCACAAAAATATTCTAATGAAGAAGCTGTGTTTTCATACATTAAGTGGCTGCTGTAAACCTGAAGCAAGCCTTGGTCCTGTGACTGCCACTGAAGAACTCATTGTCTCTGCTACAAAATGTGAGGGAGCCTTCACTACAAAAGCAGGGGCTGAATTAGCAGGCCTTTCTGAAAAGTCCAGTTCAGAGCCTCTGCACACATTTATAGTCTGGAGTAAGGAGCTAGGGAGTAACTAATCCACCCTTTACATAGTTCTTAATCTGGAGTGTTAATTGCCAATTGGGTAACTTTAGTTAATGCTCTCCTGCAGGTCCTGACTGTAATGAAAAGAAAGGGGAAAGAAAAAGCAATAAGGAAGACAAACCCTGCATTAGAAATTAAACTTGGTGACGTCTCTTGTTCTCTTCCTCCACAATGGTTAACTGAAATTCTTTACCACTTCAACACAGAACTGTTGATTTGAACTCATTTAACATTCATTTAACTACAGTTAAAAATAAGCCTTTTGGCTAAATACACCCAAAGAGCCACTCCCTTTTTTGCTTGCAACTCCTACAGTTCAGCTCTGCAGTACTCAAAAATAAAATGAGTTTTTGATGGAAGAAGCAGCTAATCCTTTAAGGGAGCTTCCTGAGCAGTAGAACATTGCAAATGGCAATAAATATTCAAATCCCAAAGCAAGACATTTCCAGGCTTCCATATTCCAATAAAATTATTAAAATGAATGCCTCACTATTTATAGCAGGTGGCAGCTTAATACCATAGGCTACTCACATTTAATAGAGTGCTCTTGTAATGCCACCAGTGCTGAAGAGCTAAGGAACTACTTGCTGTTATGGATGGGTTTCAGCTGAGTACATGGATGGGCACAGCTTGCTGCTGATGCTTGGCCACCACAACAGCCACATGCCAGCCGTGAGGCTCTCCTGACAAGACAGTGGCCCCTTGATGGGGAGAATTTTTGACAGATTTTTACCGGTGTTCTTAATGACTTGATAGATATGTCTGTGGTGGTTGTTTCTTACACTGCTGGCAGCCATAGGGCACAGCTCTAGTCAAACCAAATTTGGAGAGAATTGGGACTGCTCTGAGATATGCAGTAGTAATTGTATGTATGCCTCTGTCAACTAGCATTTGGCTGGCTCTGTGGGGTTTTATCCCTTCTACTTCATGAAAATAACCTCTTACAGATTTGCCTTCATCTTTGGGAGATATGCAGCAGTCCTGGAAAAATGTAGGGCTGTGCTATCTCCACAAAAATCAAGGTGAACTTCTAGAGGAGAAAAAAACCCCAAACAAATAGGTCAGCTAGTGATCCAGAAATGCTTCTGCAAAGGACAGGTTAGGTCCAAGCAGTATTTGTAGTTGGTTCCTCTTCACCATCCTACTCTGTTATGAGAGGAACCTCTGCCAGCTGCATGTTAAATGAGATGACTAACATCTGCCACATACTCATTAAACATCACACATTTATGATGCACAACCCTCTGCCAAATCTAGTGCTAATTAGGATCTGTAATGAGTGTTATTCTCCTCTTAATTACTATGAGTAGGGTAGGATTTTCAGTAATACCTAAGTGACTGAGGAGCTCACATCTGCTTTTCCAGAGCAGCTTAGAGACAGAAGCATTTCATTAGACTGAAATGGCATGGAAGCAGCAGTAGCAGTGGCTGCTTCTGTAAACTGGGACACAGGCCTGGCCACTCTGGGCCTGTTGACTGACTTAAGGGTGTTATTCTGCTATAGTGAGTTTGGTTATCACTGAGGTAACATTATAGGTTTCTGTCTGCTAGCTCCTTTCTTCTGGCTCGTTCCCTCCCCTGAAAGAGAGATGACTCTATTCTGGAGAAGTACTGCTCTTGAAAACCAAGTCACTATTCCAGAATCAAATCTCTCTCCTTTCAAGAGCGTTCACCCAAATGAACCTGCAGCACTCAAATTTCTCACTCATAAGCTGCACTCCAAATGCCCTGTGGCACAGGACTGTGTTGATAGAAGGTCTGGTTGTCTAAAGGAAAAATTGCAGAACATAGTAAGGATAGCTTTATTTTTGTCATTCCTTCTGACCCTCAGTCCTCTGTACCACTTCTGTTTGAATATGAGGATCCTTATAATTAATTTGAAAGATGGTCACTGAAGCACTAGAAGACCAAGATCATAATGGATGTCTGCAGCTGTATGGTAAACCCATTGCATCAAATTCCTCAAGGCTGTCAAGCTGTGATCTGGTGTGCACTGGAAATCATGTGGAAAGAGGAAAAAGATCCCTATTTTAATGTTACAGAAAACACTTTTTTAAGATGCATCCAATATTAAGTGGAAGGAAATCCATGGAAAATTGGTACTACAGCATGTACAGTTGTGATTCAGAGCATAACGTTGCATTAGAAAACATGAATCCTGCTTTGAACAAACAAGAAACAACCATGTCCATCCAGTCCTGAGTAACATGCTCTGACATGCTCTGGACAATCCTGCTTCGGCAGGGGAGTTGGACTAGATGATCTTTATGGTCCCTTCCAACTCTAAAAATTCAGTGAAATTCAGTGAAATGTCTTTTCCAGCTGGCCTAGTATAAAAGATTTGACTTTCTCCTGTGGCACAGAAAAAAGTTAATTTTGTAAAATGTTTTTCAAGCATTCAAGTTTTTGCATATATGTGTGCAAGCTGAAAATTGTCCCAATCAAGGGTCAAAGCTCTATAAAAGCAAAATTTCCTTTTTTTCCTGTAATTGAAGCATTTTTAAAATTACAGTTCCAAAAGCAAATATGAAGAAAGATCTAGGTGTATAGAATAATCTGTAGAACTTAAAAAATAAAGAGCTAATGGAAAGAGAACATGAATGCATGACTGCTCTTGTTCTATCAATGTGACCACCTTTCTCCCCAACGCTTGGCTACAAATCTTGGCAGGGTCAATTCAGCCTTTTTCCAGTTGCAGCAGATAAAAAGTTCTGTGCGGTTTTCAGTGTAGGGGTTTTGGATGAAAGCCGAGGTCTTGATCCAGCTCTTAGTGAAGCAAGTGGAAAGATGCCCATTAATGTGAGAAGAGCTTTAGATGTGACTCTTGGCCCATGACAAAAGTTTTTAATGGAGCCTTCTATAGTAGCTAGGTTTACTTTGACTGAACTTTGTCTTCTAATGTGTGCAGTTCACAGGCTATCAACAGTCCCCTTTTGTGGGAGGATGTGGAAGAGGTATTTTTAAAATAACTCCAAACATTTAGGGATTGAGAGTTCTGCGTGCACAAGCCCATAAAAAGCACAGTCTTCAGTGGGATATAGTGGAGACAGGCCTTCTAAAGGCACAGGCCAGACACAGGCTCAAGAAGCAGCTATTCAATAATGAGAAAACTGGCTCCGTTAAAGCTATTAAGGACCAGTGCTGTCAGTGTTGCAACATATGGCCAAGGATGCAGCTCAACAGCCAGAGGTATGAAGGTTTGACTTTGCCAGACTAAAACTTGCCCCTACTCACCTGCCAGAACCCATTCTGGACCTCTTTCCAATGCACAGCCTCCATGTTACAGCTCAAGCTGGGGAGAATGCATGTATTCTCAGAGATAAGGGATGCCTGCAGAGTGTCACTAAGAGCTTGTCTTCATTTCACTGGCTCTGAGTTATGGGGTCTAACTCGTATCTGAGAGGAAAGATTGTGTTGCTCAGGAGAAGATAGTTTCAGTGGTAAGAGAGATCCTAGCTCCTGATGGACTCCTGCAAGTGGACATCCTGTTGCCTCACCCAGCTGCAAGCTGGTTCCAGGTTCTTGCAGCTGCTGTGGATCAGGCTGCCTCTGCAAATCACTGCTCTGGTTGGAAGCACCTTGTCCCTGTGTAGGATGGTTTGGTATCTGCTAAGCTCCTGTAGTTCCCATGTAAGAGTTTAGCCGTTCTCCTGTAGAGAGGGGAAGCCAAACATCCTCAAAGTGCTCTGCTGGAGTTGCCTGATGAAATGAACTTCTGGTCATCTCAGTATATGTGCTGAGAGAAGAATATACATTGCATAGGCTATGGGCTGCTGCTAGCAATGAAAGCAAGTACTCCTTTGCAATACGTTAAAGGGTGGAAAGGCTTTGATCTGTAACCAGGTGCTGAAGCAGAGCTGAGCATGTCTTGTGCTGAGCTGACTGTAGGAAGAATCACAAAAGTATTTTCTCCCACTGGCTTCAGCTTTATAATTTCACTTAATATATTTGGTGAGGATCTATCATGCTTCACAAGCAGCAAGCAAACTCACAGAGGTAGAGCAGGGGACAAGCATAGCAAAAATCAGATCAGCAGAGCTATTCCTATCTGCTTTTTATTGGGTATTGTGGACAAGAGGTAGCAATTAAGTTACTTATAGAGGTACCCCAGCCTGTTTTGTGAAAATAATGAGCTTTTTTCATTGTAATACAAAAATACTTTTGGTAATAAGGATGACTGATTCTCTGATTAAGCTAGGCATCCCATCAGATCTAGTGTTTCCATTTAGAAATAAATGCCAGGAAAAAGCTGATGTGTTTTATTTTAAATGCAAAGGATGTATCTCTGTTCAAAGGAAGCGTAGCTACAGTTTTGATTTGATCTGCTGGCATTAGCTGAGTATATGTTCTCTAGAAAATAGGTCACAGCAAGAAAGGCAGCTTAAATTTAAAGGAAAAGATGAGCAGTAGTGACTAGACAGATTATGTTTTGGTGTTCAGTAGATGAATGGCAATAACTGACAAGCAGCCCTCTTTCAGTTGGGCATAAATATTAATGTCTTCCACATTCCTCGTGCTAGTTAGAACCTTTTATTAAAACCTACTAAATAACACTTACAACCTGTGTTTCTTAGGTTGGAGGACTTTGAGCCTTCAGTGGCTGGCTGGGAGGAAAAAATACAAAGCTACTCTTGTAAGTCCTCACCCTTTGGTCACTTGTGAGAGCGAGGAATTCCAAACCTGACCTATGAGCTCACTTCCAAAATGGGACAGATAGCTTTTCAGGACAGTAGCTAAATAAATTAATATTAGAAAAAAGCTACAATTGTTTCCTTGCTGCAAATACCCATTTATTCAGTGGCTGTATTTCCCACCCTAGCTTGTCCCCCAGCTTTGCTTCTGTGCCCACGCTGTGAGAATAGTCAGCGCCCTTTACTTCTGTCATGCTAGTGACAATCTCACACCCTTGTCTGCCCTGAAGCTCCTCATCCTGGCAGGAGCATGTATTCTAGTACACAAATGGATCACTGCCTCCAAGTAAGATGTGGTAGGCTGCCACATTTGCATTAGTAAGGTGGTGTGAGACTTTACTCCTCCCGTGATCCTTCAGTTTTTGTGTAAAACAAAACTGTCTGGCTTAGGAGCATCTCCAAAAAGACTTTGTTCACCTTTCATGAGGTTTTTAGATGTATTTTGGGCACAGCAAATGCTTCTACCTGGGAAAGAAAGATGGCAACTACAGTTTAAAAAGAAAACCTCTTGTTTTTACATGGGGAGAGTGTTTAGGACTTCAGAGGAACGTCTGTGCACTGTGGCACACAAGAAGCAAGTGGAGGTGATGCTTTAAGCTCAGTATCTGTGTCCTGACAGCTTGTGATTGCAGGGGGCTGGTTTTGATGACCTCAGAGGTTTCTGACAGCTCTGTTCTTTGCTTTTATGCTTAGCTCTTAATTGCTTCTGTGGTGTCAAAACTGAATGGGACAAAAAAAGATCTATTTTTTTAAAGGCGTGGTTCCTGTGGAGTAGTGGTGGTGTTACTGAGTGGTGCAAGTAGCTGTGTTAGAGTCAGGGAGGTATCTCCTCTGAGTGTAAAAAGAGCATGTTACAAGCCTTAGCTGCAACTGGGGTCACTACCCCTGCCCTCAGACCCAACCAGCCCCCTGTACACCTACTTTTCTGGTGCTCTTAAATAAGGGGGTAGCTCTCATCATTGAGAGACTCGTGCTACCTGGTCTAGTGGGAGGTGTCCCTGCCCATGGCAGGGGGGCTTGAACAAGATGGTCTTTAAGGTCCCTTCCAACTCGAACCATTCGATGATTCTATACTACTCACTGCAGCTGTATTTGTATTCTTTGTCTGCTGTACCTCCAGCTGAGGAGTTACAAACTGAGCCCAGGCAGGATGTTAACTGCTGGGCTGACTTTTTGAGCTCTGTTTTTCTCATTTTTACTATAGCTGTAACATTATATTCCTTGTCATAAAAAAGGACTCTTAAAGGTATTTAATTACTTCCTAGCTAATACACTATTATCTCAGCTGTTTAAGGAATATAGTTTAAAACATGTTAGGTAATATACTCAATATTGTGAATACATGTTGTTCTTGTTTGCAATTATACCATGATAATTACAATATGGCAATCTGGAAAGAGTCCACCCTGTCATTCTTATCAGTGTAGTGCTGTTACTACGGAAAATTCGCATTTATGACTGTCCTTTTCTAGTGTGATTGATGGAATGAAATTCTTCATAAAGTCAAATATAAATATTTGAGTTAAATGTGCAGTCATACATGTGTATACATACATATATATTTGAATATTCACCGGCATTTCCATGTGCTGAAGACACTTCACACTTCAGAGGAAGAGTTTGAGAATTTGGATCTAAATACAGAGCCAGAACTAAGATCAGTTGATTTCTCTAACTCTGTCCCAACTGTTGCGTTTCTTGGCTGCTTCTTGCTTTGCATTCTTGCTCCCCTCCTGCGGAAGGGAGCATAAGACTCAATCAATACACCTAATATGTTATTTCAAATATCAGCTGTCAGTGTATGGGCTTGATGGAGTTTCTCAAAGGTATTGCTTCAACCGACAGTGTTTGTACTCTCACATGAAGTAGCAGCAGTATCTACTAAGGCACATCATGGAGGAGCTAGCCTGTATTTATCCAAACAAAGCTCTTCTAGCTGAGTTCAGTCCCACAAAGGCCTGTCAATAGAATTATGAAATCTGTAGTATGACTTGCCACTGAGAATGATCTACAAGACCCTGAGGCTTGAACCAGCTATTGTCGGTAGATTCTCTGTCCTTCCTATGGCCCTTAATGAAGGGCATAGGTAATATTTTAGTGTGTGAATTCCTATATGACTGTCCAAAATCAAAACATGTGGGCTGATTCAATCTTATTTGTTTAAAAGAATTTTGGGCTTTCAGAGAAGCAATTCTGTTGACTGCCTTTTTGCACTGCTGGCTATTGTTGCTGCTGATGCTTCATCACATAACTGCACAGGTACCTGGGGCAATGGTGGGAACACAGCTGTAAGTGAGGCAACAGAATGGAATCACACTCAGTACCATAGAAAGAAAACTAGCTTCTCTGTGTCTATGCCTTGGTGTTTCTGTTTAAAAATTTCAGGTGAATCACCGCAGCAGTTCTAGCTGTTATTCTGTTACTTCTTGCTAGTCATAAATCATAGAATCATAGAATCATAGAATGGCTAGAGTTGGAAAGGACCTTAAAGATCATCTAGTTCCAACCCCCCTGCCATGGGCAGGGACACCTCTCACTAGACCAGGTTGCTTAAAGCCCCATCCAGCCTGGCCTTGAACACTTCCAGGGATGGGGCATCCACAACTTCCCTGGGCAACCTGTTCCAGTGCCTCACCACCCTCACTGTAAAGAATTTCTTCCTTATATCTAATCTAAATCTCTTCTCTTCCAATTTAAAACCATTGCCCCTTGTCCTGTCACCCCTCTTCCTGACCAAGAGTCCCTCTTCAGCTCTTCTGTAGGCTCCCTTCAGGTATTGATAGGCTGTTATAAGGTCTCCCCGGAGCCTTCTCTTCTCCAGGCTGAACAACCCCAGCTCTCTCAGTCTGTCTTCATAGGAGAGGTGCTCCATCCCTCTGATCATCCTCGTGGCCCTCCGCTGGACCCGTTCCAACAGGTCCATGTCCTTTCTGTGTTGAGGACTCCAAAGCTGGACACAGTACTCCAGGAGGGGTCTCACGAGCGCAGAGTAGAGGGGCAGAATCACCTCGCGAGACCTGCTGGCCACACTTCTCCTGATGCAGCCCAGGACATGGTTGGCTCTCTGGGCTGCCAGTGCACACTGCCTGCTCATGTTGAGCTTCTCATCCATAAGCACTCCCAAGTCCTTCTCCTCGGGATCTATTGGGATTTAACAGCCAAAGTTAGGGAGAAATTGTAACTTTTCATTAAGCAACAAGCCTTTTTCTATAGTTCTCTGCTGGCTGATGGCTCTTCATTAGTTTAGACCAGTAATGTTAGTATGAAAGGAATTGGTCTTTGTGATAGCTTTAGTAGCCTGTGAAAGTAGTGGGAGTTGTAGGAGGAAAAACAATCATTTTGTTGCTTGAAGTAGTAAATGAAATAATCCTTTTCATTTCAGCTGTTTCAGTCTCATAAATGTGACATCATTCTGTCCATGATCTAATAGAAAAGGGTATTTTTTGTGAGTACTAGACAGTCAGAAGCTTTGCAGTAGGTCATGCTTGACTGTTGATTACTGCGCATTCCAAAGCATCACGTGCCCATGCAATAGCTGATTTTGAGTGGCAGGAATGAGGAAATTCTTGCAGAAACTGTGCTTTCACACTGATCAGGACTAGAGCTTCAGTGCTAAAAGTCATTTGAATAACAACAAAGACCAATGCCAAACGAGTGATTAAGAGGTTTACAACCTCCCACAAGAAACATTGCCACTGGATGATGCCAAGGGTGAACAGAAAGAGATGGTCTCGGAAGCCTGCTTCCAGCTCTCCAGGCAGAGAAGACAGTGACAACAGCTGGAATTCGTGACTATGTTATTTGCTTGTCCCCAAAGCTGCAGTTGGCCTGAAAGTGAGGAAAGCAGGCGTAGGAATGATGATCTTATAGTCTGGTTTGCATCTAGTGGACTAGTGCTTCATCAGGAAGACATAGGAGTACTACAAGAAAGAATCTTATCACACAAATCTTTGCACAAAGTGCAAAGAAATCCCACTAGTCTCCAGAAATCAGCCACCTTCATGTAATCCCTGGACCGAGCCAGAACAGCCTTTCTTTAGAATCAGTTTTTGTTCCTAATCTTGCCAGAAATTCTAGTGCATGCGGCAAAAGATTTGGCATTTGCTGCTAATGTTGACTAGCTATTTCTTATTTATTGCACTGATTTTTCAAAAACAAGACCAAATAATTCCCTCTCCTGGTGTGGTTTTTTTGGTTTGTGTGTTTTTTTTCGTAGCCTGTCTGTTCAATAATTTAATGACTCATTAAGCATCTTTGAGGCAGGAACCATCATATTGTACTGAAGCTAATACGAGGCAATCCTTCCTCATGGTCAAGACGACATAATAACTGCAAGATAGTCATTCATCACTTGGAATAAAAGGTTCCAAAGAATAACCCTGACATTTTTCTGTATCTTCAGAATGACTCTTTTGTGCTAAACAAAATATTGCATATATACACTGAAACTGTCATTTTCTGGTACCCACTTCTGAGTTTTCTAAATCCTTTCACAGCTGTCTCTTCCACTTTAGCTGCTCTTGTTTGCAGTTCCCAACTGACTGGCAAGTTAACAACAGAAGGAAGGATAGGTAAATCGTCAGAGACTTTTGTCCAGGCACTTCTTGAACAAAGGTCCACTGAAAATGAAATTCCTTATATATCATGTCCACAGCTATAGAGACTACATCCAGCAGCCAGCCTCCATGGGGTTTCCTGCTGCTGCTGCAGCCTCTGAAGCAGCTCAGTTGGATCTCTTAAACATAGGCAAAGTGAAAATGTGCTTTCCAACCCATAGGTACCTCCTCTGACCAGGAGGAAGCTGAATCCTTACTGGATGTATTAAGCTGCCTATTTTGGGTGTCTAACTGCAAGAGTGGAGAGAATCACTTAGATTAGACAATCAGTTAGACACCTTTAATCCCTATCTAATCAGTGGGGAAGAGTGGGTGTTGTCAGTGGGGTGATTTTCATGGAGGAAGTTAAATACTTGCAGTATCTTCTTCTTTGATGAAACTAAGATGTATTTTCACTGTGCATATTATATT
Source organism: Numenius arquata (assembly GCF_964106895.1). Taxonomy (NCBI): domain Eukaryota; kingdom Metazoa; phylum Chordata; class Aves; order Charadriiformes; family Scolopacidae; genus Numenius; species Numenius arquata. The sequence continues at coordinate 59,462,464 of NC_133579.1, read as the reverse complement.
TAACTGATTTGTTGCCTTAAAAGAAATTTCATAAACATATTTACCAACATTATCTGTAACTCGTTCAAAGATCAATGCATATAGCTAGTTTTAGAGAAAGAGCTAATGTACTTGAGCAGTCTTTTGCCTTTCCTGGTATGTTTCTAGATCATGAGGGGGGAAAGAAAAAGTGAAAATAAAAAGCCCCTCTCTCTTACGGTTTGTAAACAGAAGACCATATGTCTAGAGGCTGGGTATGATGAAAAGGTGACTGATACTTAAGTGTATTTGTAGATTAAAAGCTCCTAAAATGAGCTTGACTTGCACCTGTATTTCCATTATTATGTGGTTAATGTGGAACAGAAATGAGGATGTAATACTGATGTATAGCTGGTTAACAGCAGTCTGGGGAATTGTAGTTGCTTGAGATTTCAAGTAGCTTTATTTAAACTACCTATTTGTTATAGGAAATAATTTTGGAAACCTCACTTTCCTTTTGATTGTTAACTTTGAACTTTGTTGGTTTGGAATGACTGTGTTTGGAGGACCCTCAACAAGCACCAGGGCAAAGACCTCGTCAGGATCCAGATTGTAATGGGAAGATAAACTGAGGGGTAGGAAGGGTCGCTGAGCCCCATGTAGTGTGGTGTTCTTGCTGCATGGAGCAGAGCAGACTGTAAGCTCCAAAAGGAAAGTTCTTAAAGTCGGTTTTCCTGACACCTCCCAGTGCCCTGGCCAGCAGCCCTGGGGGTAGAGAGGGAGCGAGCTTGAGATCTTGTGATCCCTCAGTTCTGGCCTGTGAATAGGCAATTGTAACCACAGCTACAGCAACTCTTTCCAACAATGAGAGTTAGTTTTCAAGCTAAATGGGAGGTATCCCTTTGTGCTGAAGAGGCTTGATAGCATGGAAACCCATTCTCATGTGGGAAAATGTACAGGTATAAGGAGGCCCCAGGTTGCTGGGGAAGGCTGATTAACTCTGATATCGCAGTTCTCCTCTGCATTCCTTGTTAACATGCATTCACAGTCAGTCTGTGTGTGCATTCACTGAGGTAGTACCTTGCCAAGCAAGTAAATATGGTTTACTTTGTCAGACAGTTGTGAAGTGACTCCTTGGAGTAACTATGGACATCATTCTGACACTTCAGCTTTCAAGACCAGAAAGTGCACTTTATTTTTCTCAAAGAATGAGGAGGCCAAATATGCCAAGACAACATCAATTTTAAGGTGTAAAACTTAAAACACCCATGTGAGCACAATGCACTTTGGACATGGATGTGTATACAAGTCATTCCTCAGGCAGGAAATGCAGATGAAGGTGCAATTGGATACCCAAAGATGCACATTCCCTAGGGAGAGACAGATGGTACTACACACATACAGTCTGCTGTCACTGTCTAGTTGGAGCATGATGGTATCTTACCTGTCAAGGCCTATTTAGAGGGAATAAGCCCATCAGCCCAGCTGTGTCTTATATGGCTCCAGATTGAAGGTTTGGTGGCAGTTTAGCAGACCCTGGACATGGTGTCCATCATGATGTGATTGCCTGGCCAGGTACATTCTCTGGATTTAATTTACTGTGCATCCAGAGCAACAGATTAAATAACAAAGTTGGTCTGGTAAATAAGGTTTCTGTTTATGTGGATTTATCTTTTCCCCAGTCATTCCCTTCCCCCCCTCCAAATTTTGGGGCTTTCATGAAATGTCTGTGCTTGGACTTGTCTGTGCCTAGATCTGGCTGTGTGAGGCTGCCTGGGTTTCAAACCACAGCTCATTATTTTCTTCTTGCTAATCAACATAATTTGACCACTGATCAGTGAAGTCAGACAGTGATTTGCACCAGTTGTGGTTTTAATGCAGCAGTGCATAGGTTAAGTAGATAATACCACGGAAGGCTTGTTGCTGCAGTAAACACCGTTCAGGGATTTATTTTATTTTTTTATGGAAACTGTTTTTAAAATCCCCTCACACAGCAATAGAAAGTGCCTTTTCTTCCACAGGTATGATGAAAAGTTAAGTAGGTCATGTTTTATCTTTAAAATATAAAGCTTGAAAACACTTCTCTGAAATAGTCTCCACTTGGTAAATCTAGCAAGGCCTATTTTTGTCATGGCTTCATGATGCCATCAAATAGAGATACTGCAATCTGGGATTACTCTGTGGCACTGGGTCACTGTTGGCTCTTGGTTTGAAGTAGGCTTTCAGTGATGTCGACTTTGGGTAGGAAAGTGAAAATATTGTCAAACCACAGTGTATCTTCAGTGACCTTGGTGAACAGCTGAATGTGTGTTTACCTCCTGCTTGGTGTCTGCTGTACCTTTCCTTTTAAAGGGAGTAAAGGCACAGAAAACTGGAAAATGGGTTGAAAGGTGAGACTCCCTTTTGTCCAGGAATAGCCTGCATTTCTGGCTGCTGGACAGTCTCCCCTGAATCCCTAAAATCCCAATGGTCACTGCTTTGTGTTCAGAGCTACCTGGATATCTAGATGAGGCTTTCAAGGAGGAAAATGCAGGCTTATAGAAAAACTCTGTACTTCTTACTGGTGATGATCATTTGCTGGGTACTCTTCAGGAGCATAGTAGAAGGCAAAAAGTGTTCCTCTTCTGAAAAATAACACAGGATATACATATAAACAAGTTGTAGTTTAGGTCAGAGAAGCATAGGCTTTACCTTCTTTTTCAGAATCCAAATCTCTTGTAAATATGACATTGTTCTTCATCTTCCAAGCAACATATATGTATATGTGTGTGTGCAAGTACATGCATACATACACACTGTCTTTAGAAATAAATGCCACCTCTTGCTGTCACTACCAATTTCTAGATGACTTCCACCTATCCCAGTGTATGGCGTTTACCAGTGCTTGTCCCTGCTATGACAGAGCTGCAGCTCAAAGATATGTGCCTGTGTAGGATGGGGAAGAAATATTCCAGCTATTCTAATTTTCTTCTACTGAAAAGGCTGACGGAGGCTTAAAGCTTATGTTAATTGTGGGTGGACAGAGGAGGGATTGTTAGACATCAGGGCCCCCATAAGACCTGATATAGGTAGGTCATGTTCCCATTGCACATAGGGTGGTCATAGCCCAACGCAAGGAGAGTTTCTGTCGGTGTTTTGTGTAGGACTGTGTCTGCCTCTGTAGCACTTCCTCTTCACTTGTAATACCTCTGGGACATTCTGGCTGCCTGCTTGTTGCAGAGAGCTGCACTGCTAGCTGTGCAGATAACTGTCTTTCTCCTCTACGTCCTACCATATGTCAAGGTCTTTCTTGCAGTAACCGGACCATGCTCTCCTAGAGTGAAAAATAACTGGTGACAGCTTGCCAAATCCCTGCAGGCATCTCTTAACTCACTCATCTCTGCTCGTTTGCTTTACTTGTAAGGAAACACAGAAGACCACAAAGAGAAGGGAACTGATCAACCAGTTGTCCAGATTAAAAGTGGCAGGTTTAATCCCACCCATAGCCCATACTGTGTTTCTGCCTCTTCCCCCTGTTATGCAACGTCCCCTCTTTTTCAAACTATGTAACCATAGGATCTTGGGCTCAGCAGCCAACCAAGTTTAGGATATCCATTGTGAAGAGGCATGGTCTATCCTTAACTCCATTTCTAGCCTGCAGTGTGACTGGGCAAGTCACTTGGCCCTTGTGCCTCAGTTTCTCTTGTGAAAAAGGGAAATAGTGATACTTCTCTGAAGTGCTAAATGGCCTATAGACAGGAAATAGTGCAGAAAACCAAGTCATATTGTTGGTCTCTAAAATCTTTTAGCTGGGAGGAGTGAATTATGAGGCAGTGGTAGGAGCCACTGGTATAATGCAGAGAGTTCTAATTCCACTGGGTGGCAGCTGAGACTTTCTTTAGGTGAGGGATAATGTTTTCTCCTTTTGGTTAAAGGCAGCAACTCCTTTGCTGGAAGAAAACAGATCCAGACTCAAGCCTACTGCAAGCTCATGAGATTGTAACTGAGATGGGTGGTTTTCCTTTGTTTATATTCTTTGAATCCCTTAATTTAATACAATAAACCAAGGTGTCTTGAACTGAAAAACCCATCAAATGTGCTGGTTTTGGATCGCCAGTCACTTACAATATTTTTCAAAGGCTTATAAACCAAAACCACTTCAGCAGAAGTCCACCCATTTTTTCATTTGATGTGATTAATTTTCATTCATTTCCTGTTGCAGTCTGTATGAAAGCCAGGGCATGAGATGTCATGTCTCGTAACTATGTCAGTGGAGGAGGTAGATACCTAAACAAAGACCTCCCATTGTGCAGATGTGCAGAGAGGTTTGTATTGCATACAAACACTACATTCCCTCAGCTGTGTCAGGCCCTGGCAGAAATCAGCCATTGCATAAAGAGCCACTGGGCCCAAAATGGTGCTTCAGCAATCCTGTTGTGCTCTAACAGGGTGCTGTGGTGGGCAGTACCCTGAAAGCACAATTCAAAGCACTGCTGTGAGCGAGGGGAGGCACTTCACTATGTCCTGTGCCCTGTCTGGCTCAGCATGTTACCTGCACTCTCCACCCCTGCTGCCCCCAGTATAAAATAACCTTTCAGTGGTGTCTACCATTCTCCATCACTGTTTTGGTGCATTAGGAAGCAGTTCTCTGATATCTGTTCCTTCCTTGGTTCTTTGTACCTAACGGAGACACTGGGCATCCCTGCAGGATATCAAAATTTTCAGTGGTTGACTCTTGCTTTTCTGTTCACAAGGTAAAGAAAAGCCTCTGTAAATCATGGCAGTCTTATGGATTAGGCTGCAAAGTGGTGGCAAGAATTGCTCAAAGCTGGTCAGATGGAGGAACTGCTGTTGCTGTCTCTGTCTCCAATGGAAAACCACAGAGTTTCACTAGCCCTGCTTGGCAGCTTTCCTCTAGGGACTTAAGCACCCTGTCCTTTCAAACAGTTCTTCCACAAAACATTTCTTCTCATTTGCATGGAGGCAAAATAGCCCTTTCTCTCTCTTTGTGCTGCCTCAAAGTGAGTCACACAATGAAGTTTGCCACTAAGCTTCTCGGTTTTTTACTGCACACTTACATGCAAGTTCTTCACCCTTGGATTGTTTATTCTCTCCTGTTCGTACCCATCCAGTTCATTCAGGGTATGTTGTTGATGTGGGTGCAGGGGGTAGAAAGGGGCTGCAGATGCTTTGCAGGAAGGTTCCCTGTCTCAGAAGAGCTAGCACAGCTGTGTGAGTCTGGAAAAGGCAGCTTTCACAGGAATTGTCTTCAGGGTGGGCAGAGGGCATGAGAGGATCAGCAAGGCTGTGATTCATCTGCCACTGGTGTAATAGTTTTATGACAGGAGAGTAAATAAGAGCTACTCTCAGTCTAGTCTTAACATTAGAGAGGTGCAATCAGGCATGTGATACCTGGCTGCTTCTCTGCCCAGCATATTTTTGGCTACAGAAGAGAAGCAGGCTGCTCTCAACATGGGTGCAGTGTGTCTCCACAGTGCTGTGTAAGACTCTCCTGGGTGTCAGCATATTTGCTTAAGAACATGGGAGGGTTTGGATGTGAGAGGGAATGCCGCAGATATAATGAGAGAGTGAGAGATCATGGAGGCTCATTCTTGGGGATTGTTTGAGTGTTAATAAACTTTGACAGGAGTCACAGATGAAAGAAGAAATGGTTACAAAGCTAAAATGAGGCTGGCTTCAACCCTGAGACATCTCACATCTTCCTGCTGGAGACATGACAGATAAATGTGCAGAATGATGGGCTCCCTTGTTTATGTCTGAATTGATTTTTTTGAAAGACATTTGATGGCCGGTATGGATGGCCATGGGACCATCAATCAGGCCTGCAGCATTATAGCAAACAAGACTGTGTGGAGATGCTGAGTGCTGTGCAGGAGTGGGTGGCCTGAGAAAGGAGCAGGTTTAGCTCCAGTGCTTTGTCTTTACTGCCCTGTGGTGCTGCCCTAGACCTGACGAGGAAGAAGCAACATAGTCATTGGCAACACAGGCTGGCATTTTGTAGGTAGATGACATGGATCTTTTTACACTTAAATTTCATAGACTACTTATTGCTGCTAAGTGGCACGCTAAAAGCTAAAAAATCATAAAGTAGTTAGATTCACATCAGTTGCACTCGTGAAACTGCCATGACAAGCAGTACTAATACACTGGTAAGCAAACAGCAGCAATGAAGCTCAGCTCTCTGCCAGAGAACCAGACTGTCCAATGGGAGCCCCAGAAAAAAGTCAAGCCAAGGAGAACTGAAGCAACTTCAATTCTGAAAAAAAAAAAATGAAGCCAAACCAAAATGAAAATTCAACATAGCTCACTGTATAGCTGTGACACCTGGTGCCCTCCCAAAATAGTACAAGACTTTAAAAACTTACTCTCATGAAATGGAATAGATCTCTCCACTGGTGATGAAATCAAGAAAGAACCCACTACCTGATCACTGAGCTGAAATACAGCAGAAGTGCTGGACATAGGTGCTGTGTGTGTTGGAAGGGCAGCATGCAGGCTCCTCTCAGGAAGCTGTCAACCCAGATCAGCCCCCATGAGGTATGGGAAAAGTCCTAAAAACTTTTACAGGGAGAAGTAGAGCAGGTGGCAGAGGAAGGCAGGAAGAGAGCAGCTTTAACCCTTTACAGCAGTGCTGGCCTGGGGCAGGTGCAATTTAAGTGTGATGAAAAAGGTGTGACTGGAGTCATTCATCTCTTATGAAGCTATTTTGTTGTGGGCATCAGCCCCTCCTGAGACCACAGACTGTCCCCTGCATGGTGCAGCACGATGCCCTGTGTCACTCCTTCAGCCTGCTTTAATCCCCTCATCCTTGCTTTTTCTCCCTCTGCTAGGGAAGGGTAGAGCTATAAAAGAAAGAAGCTCCAAAAGCTGTTTGGCTCCCTGCCCCTGTCCTGGTGGGCAGCTGTGTGGTGGCAGGAGCCTGAGGTGTGCCAGTGGCGAGTCCCACTCTGCCACCCCAGCAGTGCAAGCTTTCCTGTCCCATCCACCCCAGCCTGACCTGGGGGCACCCTGCTCCCCAAACCGGTTTGCCAGTGTGTCCCAGGCTGATTCCTGCTGACTTTGCAGCAGGCAATGATCTGATTAAACAAGTCTAAGTAAGCAAAGCAGTTTGATGCGTCTTATTTTTGCACTGGTAGCAATGTGGTGCAAGAGCATTGGGACTTTCTTCCCTGCTGTTCCTCTCCCATCCTAGAGATGAGACCAAATCTTGTTTCATTAATGTTACTTAATTTTATTAACTTAATTCTATTTATTTATTTATTTATTTAGGTTTTATAGCTAATTAATCTCTGAAGGCGCTGGTCAGGAGTAAAACTAGTTCGGGGTGATCACCATACCAGGAGCTCATCTGCTTTTAGCTGAACTGCTTCCTTTGTTTCAACAAGTTTCCAGCGATGCCAGCTCCAAGCTTTTGGAAACTTGACGCTGTTCCTTTGTGTATCATAAGCATAACTAACAGTTTTGTTCCTAGGATGTAGTTACACCACACTACAAGGCCATAATTAGTGGTTGGATCAAGCACAGAAAAAAAAAAAATGTCCATGAAACCCAGCACCTGGTAAATGCTCTGTACTTAAAGCTGGGGGGTCTTTGAGGAGCCATGGGCTGATGGACTGAAAGGAAAAACTGTGGATCAAATTCTCCATTGCTGCCATTTCACTATGACTCCGTAACGTATTTTCTGCGTGTTTAGCTGTAGTTTCAGAAAAAGGGTTGAGTATAGCCTGCCTGACCCTTTTGTTTACCACAGGGACAGACAAATCACTCATTTGTGCAACACTTGAAACCAAAGACCATGTAATTGGGGCAGGGGATTTTGGGCTGATCTGTACAAATAGTTGAACTGACTTAACTGTAATCAGTTATGGAAAACATCACTTGGAAACACAGTATTTTGGCTGATAGCAATTATGTCTTAGTTTCAAGTTAATGAACTACCAAGCTAGGTTTTAAATTGTTATCACAATTAACTTACCAACTGAAAGGTAAGTTGCTCTAAGCCGTAACTGTTATAAATGAATTCAAATGTGTCCCCAAAGGAGTTTTGGAAGGATTAACTGAATCAGTTTCATAACTGATTGTAGTTAAACTGGTGGGAACTATTTTGTGTAAACCAGTCCTTGGGGCTGGGAGGTTTCATAGTGAATCAGGTGAAAGGTTGCAAGGCAGCACCTGGGGAGAAACATCAGAGAATATTTGAAGCTTAACACCCAGATCTTCTTTGCATCAGCAGAGCATTTCTTTTGCTATTAATGGGAAGATACAAAGATCTTCCTAAAAACATAAAAAATGCCACAACCACGTGATACAAATTGCTGGTACAGCACAACTACATGTTGCTTCAGATCTCTTGAAAGCATATCAGTGTATTGCCTCTTTTTCAGTAGGCTCTGGCAGATTGATTATGGCTTGTCTGTACCACCTGGACAGATGACTAAAGATCCAGTTATCCTGTAAAGTGTATAAATTCTGTATTGTGCACACAAAGTCCTTTTGGTAGAAATGCATTTATGTGAGCATGTCTAATCTGGTTCAGACTTGTACCAAGCATGGATTCAGTATTAATGATTTCAAATCCCAGGGTAAGAAATAGCAGCCAGGGTATGTGTTATGCTACTCCACTGTCCCCTGGCTGAGATCGTATAGGTTGTGCCACACACAATGACATTGTTTTCTCAGAAAGATAATAGTATTTCAAAGAAAGTTTTGATTCAGTGGTAAGAAAGAGAAAAATATTCTCAATGATCCTGCTGTGAATGGACATAAAAGGTAAAAAAATGTTTTAAGACAGTGGCAGTGAAAGCACAGATCACACAATTTGTAGCATCTTTGGAAAAGATAGCTCAGATAGCATTCCCTTAGGCATCCAGATACAGGGTTCAAAATGTCATCTTGAATATGGATGGTAATAGGAGCAACTGTTCACTAACTTGTGCAAGTGTAAACAAGGTGTGGTTTAATGGGCACAAAATCATCTGTTTCAAAGAACAACCCAACCTCCCCCACCAGATGCAAGCTCTTAGGGCGGGATCCAGCTGAGCCTGGTTTGTGTACCAGACCCAGACTTGGTCTGCCTGCACTCAGTGGTGTGGGAGGACCCAAAATGTGGTACCCTGGGCTTGGATCCTGCACCTCAGGCTTGTGCTTCACAACACCGCTCCCAAAGCTGATCTTGCCATCCCTGCAGCTAGCACAAAATGCCATGAACTCTCTTAGATCATGAGATGTTTATATCATGCACTGATCAGCACTATCTGCACCTTTGACAGCCCTCTTAGCAGAGAGCTTGGTGATGGACTGGGCATAAAGATTCATTTCCCTTGGGTCAGGGAAGGAGTAAGTGAGAATCTGGGCAGCTCACCCTCGTTCTGCATATGTTGTGAGGGTTTGGGGGATTTTGGCCTTGTTGTTCTTTTGGTGGACAGTTGTGGGTTTTTTGCAGTTAAACAATCTCCATGAGCAGTACTAACTTCACAACAGTAAGTAAAAAAATATACCATACTTATAACCACAGTCTGTTGGCCTGGACCTTCTTCCTAAATTAACAGATGACAGGATGGGCATAAGTTTCTGATGAGTTTTAGTGTAGAGGCTGGGAAGCAGTATGATGTACTCTCAGTTCACCCTCGGTAAACTCACTGAGCTGTGTACACATTGCACAGACAGAGACTGTTTGTTCAAGAACGGCATCAGGCCCCACTAATTCTCACCACAGAACCAAGCTCATTAGGAGCTTGCAAGCCTCAAAGGATAGACCTTTATCTTCTTCTTACTTTAATTATGAAATCCACAAGAAATACAAAACAATCCCTGGCTGCAGAACACTGGCAGCATCTTGTGTTTTTAGTAGAAATGCTCTGGATTTTTCTCCTGTACCACTGGTGATACTGCAAAGTTAATAATCTTAAGTGATATTTATCATTGCATGTAACAAAGAATTGTAATGACATCCTATTTATATGATAAAAAAGGCTCTGTGCATGTGTCACCTCTGTGTTTTGATAGCGTTGTCTCTCAAATAACTTATGATAGACATCTCTGCCAACCTTTGAGAGGCAGTAGGAGTAAAATCTGCTAGGACATTTAACACAATACCGAGTATTTTGGCTTGGCTTGGATGGGTGGCTGCTTAATGCTCCAAACTGTAGTTTGCTAGTCAGGTTTGTGAGAATTTTTTCCTTGCAGAGAAAGGGCTGTGCTACTGCGAGTTTCTTACAGTTGTCTATTATCGTGTCTTGAGACAACCCAGAGACCCATAACCACATGTGGAGTGCTGGCATTTGCAGTCTGCTTGGACCAGACACAATAAAGCAATACTAAAAATAAGAACAACAACTAGGGCAGAAGGACAAGGGTAAGAGTGATGAGGGAAATGGGGTGGGATGTATGCCTGTGCACCCCTGCAGGTATGTGTGCTGCATGAGTCATCTCTTGCAGTCCTCTCGGCTAATCTCTTTGCTCCAACCATGATTCAGGGGTTAGGAAGGAGGATGTAAATGCAGGCAGCCAGCATAGGTCCCTTGTGGTTGGCCGGCAGTTGTGTTTTCAAATAATCAGAGCAGAAATCTGGGAGGAAAGACCTACCTCTGCCCTTAGTCCTTTGTCCCAGCTTCTAGTCCAAAGGGTGTAAATGAGGACAGGAGCTGGTTGTCCTCTGAAGATCCCAACAGACTGGGAAAGCAGTAGATGAAACTGCTGCACTGATATCCAGGATCCAAAAGATAATTCCCATCACGGCAATTTTTAGGATAGGCCAGACTTTTTTTCTTTTCTATTCTGAGAATTTCTCCCAGTGACATCTCTCATGGTATGTTAGGTATCCTGGTGGATAAAGATGGTAGTTTAGTTTTCCGGTGCTGTAAATAATTTAGTTTTAAGAATAATTGTATTTTGTTTATGTAAAACTTTCCATCTCAGGATGCAAGTGATCTTGCTGTGATACGGCATTGTACTTAAAATATGATAACCATCACACAGATAGGGAAATGCCAGCTCACCCAATAGCACACAAAGTTACTCCATTGCAGTTGGGAATAAAATATGAATCTCTAAGTCCTTGGTTCCCAAAACAAGATCCTTCTCAACTAGAAATCTTTTCATAAGTGTGATATTGACTAACAACCTTTGCACACACTAACAGCTGTGGTATGCATAGTCTTTTTTTCTTTTTATGGAGGAGTTTGCCTCAACTGATGAAGTTGTGACTCTGTATCAGATGCACTTTACTCTGACATAATTTTCATTATTAGTCTGCTGTGTCACAACCTTCATTCCTATCACGCTTTTGGGGTTTTGAGGTTTTATAGGAAGAAATGCTATCTGCCCTGAGAGGAAAAGAAAGCAAACCTCCCCAGTGTATATCATCTGAATTATCTTATGCGGTACTCAAGTATGTTGGTCACTTTAAAGAAAGGTATCTCTGTCTTTTCCTGAAACTTTTTTTATTTTCATTGGTGGTTAAGGCTGAAGATTTTCATATTACATCTCTCTGCAGCCACTTAGAGCTGTGCAAAGTGTGTGTATACATTAAAAAAAAAAAAAAAAACAAAACCCAAAACCACAACAACAAAATCCTTCTATTCCACCCCAATAAAATGACTGTACAAGGTGCGAAGTGATACAGAAAAATCTTTTTTTTTTTTTTTTTTTCTTCCTCCTAGCTGACTGTCTATCAGTGTGGAAGACTGAAAATGCTGGCATTCAGCTCTGTCAAAAGCAAAACTCCATGATGTGCTCTGTTTCAGCAAATACTGAACCTTTGTTGCAAGGCTTTCTGTATGCATCATCAGTCACTTGACGTTCTGCGTACCCTAGAAACGACAGCATCAATGCTAATTTGTTTATATATTTTAAGGAACTTCATTTACGGTTTGACTTTGGTCACATTACTTCACAAATTAACTTTCAAGTGCCTGACTGAACAGGAATAACTGGAGATCAGCCAGCCTGCCCATGGCCTTGCCATTTTTGCTCCTTATTCCCCATTCTAGTGACTCAACTCAACCACAACACTAGGACCTCCATACTACTTAGGACCTCCACGAGGCTTACTAAAATTATTCATGGTTATGATTCACTGACTGACTGAAACTGAGGACTGTGTCCATGATATGTGGGTAGAGATAAACTGATTTAGCTGTAGGCTTAATCCAGTAGATGGAGCAGCTGCCTGACGCTGTAAATGTCCTGTATCTTTGTCCTGGATAGCATGATCTAACTACCTGAGGTACCTGGTAGTTATTAACTGAAATGTGGTCATTTTTGTTTGCTAGCATTCATAAGCAGGAGAGAAAGCTTTGTCCCACTGGATGCTTTGATGAAATTTTACTTCTTCCTGCTCTTGTGTGCTCCTGTTAAACTAGCTCCCAACTTCAGAGTTTGTCATAGGCTCTAAGAGCTGGTAAGGCAGATGGGGATCTCTGCTACAGATGGTATAAATCTAGTATGTCATCTGACATTGGTTTGACTGATGGAAACTGATCTGAGATCCAGGCTGCTGTGGGGCTTAAGAGAAACAGGCGGTACCTGCTCATGTTCTATAATTATCAGTGACTATCCTTATAGTCAAAGATAGTCTGACACACCTTGTGGTGTTACGGACCTCAAGCTAATAGCTGTGGTACATGAAGATGCCTCTTGCCTTGCATATAAACTGTTCTACGTTGTCCTGTGGGAATGGGAACACAAAGCAAACTTATCGTTCCCAAAGATTTGTGCGCTCCTATTGCAACACTTCCCCTACTCCATCCTGGATCAGTTTTCTGTCTCATCTATTCTTGTTAGCCTTCTTAAATGGTGCCCTGTTCTGTTGACTGGGTGAACTGCTGCTGAATTTATTTCCATCTTGACATTGTGATGTGTGCTTTGTAGAGATAATGACAATTCCACACAAACCATGGCGTGATAGGCCCTCATCCTAATACTGTTGAAACATGTACTTCTTCAGGAAGCCAAAGGAAAGCAGATAATGATGGCATCTGTATCTTGTCTATGAATGCGAAAACTGTAGCTGCCCTGAATATGTGAGCTATTGTGTTACCCCAGGCAGGTGGACCTTATCTGCATACAGAGAGCAAGAGTGATGCCTTTGTATCCTCTCAAGCCCTGTTCATGGAACCCAAAGAGAGCTTGTGGGGCAGTTCGGGAATTATGAAGGCAACATGCCGCTTTCTCCACCGGGGCAATCTTGGATCACTCTCTAAGGTCTTGCCTGCTCATTCTATTTAAACCTTTTCCACCAACATGTAGATTTGTTACCAGGACAACAACACTATGCAAAGAGGCAATTTTTAAATCTTTTTTTATATATATATATGAGACTCTTTAATATTGGCAAAAGTCCCTGGAGCAGACTCTTTCTGTCAGTTTGGCTTTGTGGTACTTTGTCACCAGCGGAACCAAGGCGAGTTCAACCAGCAAAATATCTGTTGCTGCATCTATTCTAGGAGCGCTTGCCAATACAGTTATATCTATATCCAACATAAAGGCCAGATCTCCCCTTATGGAGACCATGGGCTAGTTTCCAATTACTAGTGACTGGTGGTAAAACTCCTGCTAGCCTGGAAACTTCTGGCAAACACCTAGACCCATTTCTCACTTCTGTTTTCTTGCTGTGAGTCAGGGAATGATGTGGGCATGATTGATCCTCTGCCCATAGTGGCCTTGTGGGAATTTAGGCCAACAGCATAAATCAGAGTGCTCCCTGGACTGCTTCTGCTCTTGACAGGCTTGGACTGAGCTTTCCCATGCACTTGGAGGTGATGTCCATTTGCTCCTGCGCTGAGCAGAGCTCTGCTTCTGGAGGGTATCTGGCCCGTTGTGATTAATTCTTCGGTTAAAGCCTAGGTGCCTTTGCTTTAATTTTTTTACTTCTAAGACATCTTCTTATGTTGCAATATTTAATGTCTAACCCCCTCAGGGATTCATTAGCAATAAGTGATACAGGATGTAGTCCGAGAGACGGGAAAGACATCTTTATTGACAATACACAGAGACCATGTTTGAGGCAAAAGGACAGTGTTTGGTGGTGCCCCAGTTCCTACTTTGCATTCCTGAACATCAGGCTAATTTTCCTAAAATACATCTCATTTTCTGCACTATAGAGGTACCTTGTCTTGGCTGGCTTCTTCTCAAATCTCTTTTTAGCCTTCATATAATATGAATAACTTCATGGAAAAATAAAACTGAAGACTATGTTTGGGTATCTTTCCTTGGCTATGTAGCTTTCTGTTGTTTTGGTAATATTAAGAAAATAATAATAATATTTCCATAGAGGTTCTAATTTCTTGGCTTTCTAATTAGCTGCCTGCCTTACACTTCACAAAGGAAATTTATCCCTTGTGGATAAATCAGTGGTGTTTCTCTCATGCTCTAAAAGTTAAGCTTGGATATGATGTCAGTACAGGTAGTACTAGAAACTCAAGTTATCAAGTGGTGTCTAAAATGCAGTGTCCAATTAAATCCAGTGGAATCTTGATGGTGATAAAATGGGACTGAGGATTTGTCCCCAGCTGGATAAATCCCTGCTTCTTCACATCTCTATTCACTGCTTTTCTGACCAGTGAAGGTGCCAGCTAGTGCCAGCTGTTGTTTGATGTTATGGATACTTATTCAGGGAGAACCAAATGGACACTAAACTGCCATCAAGCAATAGTGATTGCTTTACTGAGCCAATCAACTCATGCAAAGATGGTGTTTGTGAGATTGCACCCTTAACCAGCCATGTACGCATCTTAATATTTCTGTGTGGGACCCCTCCTAATACAGCTCTTCTCTTTTGACATCTGTCAAGGTAAGAAACCTGATGTTTTCCCCTCAGCTAAACTATAAAAGTGTCAGCTATTTGGAGGATTTTCTTGAGGCAATAACATTGGCAAATGTCTCCCCTTCTCCCTGCTGCTCTTTACACCATTAAAACTAGCCTCTGCAAGCTGCAGAGCATTTATGCCCAAGAGAAATAGAGAAACCTTTCCCAAGTTGATGAGCCCTGACAAGCTTTATCTGACACTTTATATTGCTGTTTTTCTGACCCTGTGACAGGGTAAACAGATACCTAGTGGATGTTCCTGGGAAATGAACCTGCCAAGCTGCAGAGGAACTGCTTTGGGAAAGTTTGATCGGGTAGAGCAGATCTGTGCCATTTCCTACCCAGGCTGTGCCCTGGTGGGGGAAACTTAACTCATGCAAGAGCAGGATGGCTAGTGCTTTTGGAATGAGCAACAGGTCCACAGCTTTTCCCCCAGGATGAATGAAAGCTTTGTGGTGTATACGCAGATGTTTAGGATGAACCAATTTTCAACCTGTATTTACTATATCTTTGCAAATCTTGACATGCGTCTGTCTGTGCAGCAACTGTTTTAGCTCACTGGTGAGCAGGCGTTTCTGAGGCACTGGTTCTTGCCAGCTGAGGTGACCTTGTTTATCCTGCCATGTCTTGTCTTTTCTTCTGGCAGCCAGCAGTCAGTGCAGAGGACCCAAGCTCAAGGTCAGACAGTGATGAAAGAGGTGGTAAATTGTAATGATTTCCAAGGGGGTGAAGAAATGCAGGTACAGAGGGATGCTACCTAGGTGTCATTTTAGCTTGGAGTGTTTTTTTCCCACTGTAAAAAGAAATTAGGAATCAGTACATTAAATCAGCTTCTTCTCTTGTTTATTTGAGATTTTTTTTCCTACTTTCTTCTTTGATGTGTTTTGGGTTCAGGTTTTTTTGGTAATAGCAAGTGCTTTTTCCTGGGAAGCCTCAGAGTATTTAATGTTATCTGAAACCCAGAATTAAATCTGGAAACTTTAAAGCATCTGGGGAGTACATATCACTCTTGAAATATCAGAGCAAGAGTTTGGTTCTGGTAACCAGAAAAGCACATGGAAATGCAGTAGGTTAAATTCTGCAATGATTTCATTCTGGTATGGTCCTACTGGCTTTGCTGGAGCTGGCCCCCTAGGGCAGAATTTCTGATCGCCCATGACTTCTTCCATTCTCAACAGGGAGTGGAAATGTTATGCAAAACTGGTGGAGGTTAAGCGTTGGGAAGGAGATATGTCTTGGTGAGGTTCCTGCCCGTGTGTCTGGAATCCTCCTTGTGTCTTGGCCAATCCAGTACACAACCAAAACAAGTTCCTGTAGCAGTCTGGGATTTAAGAGCACAGCTAATCTGTTCCTCCGTCCAGGCAGGATTGGCCGTAACTGTGTTGCTCCTGACAGACATTTGAAGGAGAGTAGGGTTTGGCAAATATGCTACCTGTTGCTAAAATACTATCTGTCTTCTAAAATGCTTGGAGGTGGATGGACTCTAGCAGCCAGGCTGCCCAGCATAGCCAGTGTTTTTATGGTGGCATGCACCTCTGTGAGCTTTATCTGCTGTAAACAGCAGTGTTAGATCCCGATGGACGGAGAGAAGCTGAGGTAGGCACTGGGCAGACATAAGCTGTGCCCTTTCTAGGGCTCTACTGACCTGCAGGTAATCTTTCCTTAGATTTGATTGAGATCTCCCTCTCTTACACGACGAGCCATGAACTCCTGGTTCCAAAGTCCTCTGTTAAATCAGTGTGTTCAAAATATTCACAGATAAGCAGAAGTCTCAGAGATAATTTCATCCTCTATAAAATTTGGTTGAAGTTAAGGCAGGTGCTATTTTGAAGGTATACTAACAAATACACCCACAATCAAACAAATTGAAAGGAATCTCTTGGTTTAGGAGGAAAATGCTAATGGAAAGCAGCTAAGGTGAACATCCAGAAACATGCCCTTTTTCCAAAAGGAAGAAATGTTTACCTGTACTGCTGATTTTGAAGAATGTATTATCCAGATTGTTAGCATTACAAGGAAGTAGTGCTCCTCAGACATACTTGCGCACAATGCCAAGTTTGAAATTACTTTTCCTCAATTTAAATGTCTGTGTGTACAGCCTAGCTATAAGCTGCTGCTTAAAAATCTCTATTGCTTTATGGTAAGCTGAAAATTAGATAAGTGTGTCTGACTTTATAGTTTGAGCAAAGGCTCTTCTTGACTTCCTTGTGCTATAATGAACTCTTAAGTACCTGGATAAATTTTGCTGAACTAATAAGTTCTGAAATACGTGTTTTATTTTGCTGCCTTAGAAACATCTTGCTCTGTTGTGAAACTCAATGCTTTAATTTCCTGGACTACTCTAAAGAGATACAAGCAGTTCAGACCATAAAAATGTGTGCTTAACAGTGTCACCAGAACTCTAAGAACAGTTGAATATCTGTTACTGCATTAGGTCCTGTAAAATCTCAAACTAAATCTTAAATAGGCTAGTCTCTGCATAAATGAATCAAAATAGAAGCCAACTAACAGTACTTATAACTTTTTGTTACAGAATTCTTTTCCATAAGTCTTTGGTATATAAACTACTTTGCAATAACTTATGTAATGTGCTGATAGAGAAAGCCAGCTGGTTTAAGAGCACTCCTGACCACTTCTTACTACTTTCTTTTCTTTGTAATACTGTGTCGCCAAGTGACAATTTTGACTCCTGGTGGAAAGAAAAGCACATGTGGGTTTTGTGTTTTTTTTTTCCTTAAGGCTTGGTTTCCACTTTGGTCGATTATGGTGCCACTTGAATGTGGTACTATATAATTAAACTTGTGTGTGTGTTTTTGTTTTGTTTGGGTTTGTTCTTGTTTTTAATGTAAGAGCTATGACTATCTTGAGTATGGCTATGGCTTGGCTATGCTGGTTCAGCAGCTTTGTAGCACAACCCTGAGAGCTACCAATTATAAGAGGAAGAAATAAACCATGAACTTCTCAATGTACCAAACTGCATGTGTTAGCATTATGGAGTATATCTTTGTTCCGAGTAGGGCAGCAGTCAGAAGCCTTTCCCAGGATTAGCTGGCAATGTGAGAATGCAGAGTGGTTTTATCTGCCGTGCACACTGCAGTGATACTGGAAGCAGCTCAGGAATGAGGATCACAAAGTCTAGCTGTGATTATTGCCTTGGTTAATGAGGTAGGCTATTAAGCAGGATCTACTACTTCAGGACTTAGCCTAGCTTGAAGTCAAGGCTGCATAGAAAGCAGATGGGTGCAGAAATCTCCACTGGATGTGTAGCAACACTGAAAAGATTTGATCCTTGTTTGTTAGGTTGGTCCTGAGAAAAGAAGTCATGCTACAGCTGAGTTATGAGGGTTCTCACCCACAGTAGTGAGAGGCTGGAACATGCCATACTCCATACAAACACTTTTAATGGAAATTATTATAGGCCTATCTTAGCATTCTAAAAAAATTTATTGGAATAGGTCAGGGAGGATATTTGTCCAGGTAAAAAGAAGATAGTTGTTGCTGAAAAAGAAGGTGAAAAGACTTCTCTGGTGTGTAACTGAGTGTAAAAATGGTCCAAGATCTGGATCTTAGGATAATGGGCACTGGTGAAATGGTCAGTGTCAGACTGTAGTACAAGTAAATGCATGAAGCCTGTTTGCTTGTTAGCTTTTAATGCTCTCCTCTGTCATAGATTTGTATGTATGGTGTTTTACTTATTTATGCCCAGGTGACATATGTGAATGAGAGCTGACAGCAGCTGCTGAATAATGGATGAAGCACCAGAATTCTGCTGGTGGCAATCTCCACAACGTGGGGAGCTGTGCTGAGGGCTTGCTGCTCCCCTGGCTGAGCTGTTTGCTCAAATGCTTTTCCCTGGCAATAGCCAGAAACTTCCAGCAAGTCCTGAGGTGTCTCAGTGAAGAATGTCTTTCCACAGAGTATAGCTTGCCATCTTGCATCACGGTCTGTTTCATTTTCTAGCTGGTTGCTCCCATTTCTAATGAAGAGTCTGACTAGCACTGGTTTACAAGAATAGCAATCCTATCTTTTCACTACCCTTTGCAGCACTTCCAAAGTGTATTCTGTAAGGCTTTTATGCACAATTTCCAATGAACAAGCTTTGTTAAAAAATAAAGCAGAAATATTTTAATTAGAGTAACCTAATAGGCTGGCAGATCACTGAAAAGCTTCTGCCCTTACCTGGCCTTAATCATATATCTTGGTTTCCAGGGCAGTTGGAGGCTTTATTTTGAATGTTTCACAGATTACACTGACTAATATGAGAACCGGGTCATTAGTATAATAAATCTCAGGTAAGTATAGAGCTAGCCTTAGGAAACCTTTCTGTATTTGGCCTCTGGTATCCATTACTGTAGGCGTCTATAAAAAAAAAAAAGCATTGACATCTCGTGCAGGGCACCAGTATGCACATGTGAAATGCTAGTGCTGCCATTTTTCCAGCAAAATGGTGCCAGGCAGTCTCAGCTGTGGCAACACAGCCTTGTACCATGCCTTGCTTGCACTGGAGGAAGCCAAGCTCTTCCTTGCTGAGCACCTGACTATTAAAGGCAGCTAGGGCTAAAGGTCTGATTACAGTTCAGTGACTTGTTCACACTGTGATTAATTTTTCTCTCCGCTAACTGAGGAACTTGCTTCTATAGCACAGCTGATGAAATAGGTATTTATAACCTCATTTGTAGGAGGGGTGGGAGTTGGTTGAGCTACAACAGCCTGGTTGAAAACATCTGACCACCATCTCACATCTGTGGTCATGGTCTCACTCTGTTTCCCATTTTGGCTGGGCAGGGCTTGACCTCAGTGAAGCTTCGTTTGCTTCACCCATCTGATGACCCTGGGCTTGCAGTGTGTGTGGGAGGGGTGCTAGCTGGCTCGTCAGTCTGTTTTGCTCTTCTGCCCTGAGGGCTAATCACTATTTATTCATATTTTGCTAGCACTGAGGCTCAAAGCCCATACCGGATAGGAAGGGCTGGAGAGCGTATGGAGAGGAAGCAGAGGAACCAGCCTGTGATGAGACTATCAAGGGTACGATCTGTGTGCAGTAACCAGCTGTCCTCTCTCTGCAGCAGCTGTGCCCTCTTTCCAGGGGCACCAGGCAAATTAGCAGGGAAGCGTTCTTAATGCTTACCTGCCTAATCCCAAACTGTTGGGGATATCCCATGGTTGCTGTCTAGCAGTGACTGAGGCAGAGCTACCCGGCCTCAGCTGAAGTGATCAAATAACGCCCGAGGGCAGTGGGAGTTTGAAAGCACACCAGCAAGATTATTTAGCTGGCCTGCCTTTGCTCAGTGTGATTAAATTGCATCCCAATGAGTTTGTTGCTAATTCCATCCTAGTTTGCTCTGCTGGAGATATCTCTGCTGGCTCCCTTGCTCTGGCACACAAAGGCTTCTCTGTGTACATGTCTGCAACAGTGTCACTATTTTCTTTCTTTCTTTTTTTTTTTTAATCCTTCACTCCCAAATGATTCTGAACACATTGCTTTTCCCTCTGTATAGCTTTGTACAGATAATACAGTAGCAAAAGCAGCGGGGAGCTGTGGGGGGGAGAATTAACTCTGTGTTCCTCGCTTTGGGATTAGTGACCAGATGTACACGGGGGACCTGCGTGAGGGAGGACTGTGCCCCCCTGCCCCACTCCCCACAAGGCTCCTGCTCCCAGGCTGGGACACAGCTCTGCTTTGCTTAAAAACTGAAAGAAAGGCTAAAGAAAGCTGCAAGGGGGCTAAAGTGTGCATGTGTGTGTCATCGGGTCATCTCAGCAGGACAAACCCACAAAAGCCAACGAAATGCTCCTGTGACACAACTGTTACCTGTTTATGGTCTGTATATATCAGCTTTCCCATCACTTGTCACAGGCCTTTAGAAGCCTTGGTTCATATTTGGCCAGCAGGTCTGTCAGCAGCTGCTCCCTTTTTTTGGCTCTTTGGCATGTGCACAGCAGCTGAAGGAGATGAAGAGCAGCAGCTGGTCGGAGTAGATCCACCAGCCCCATGGTGTAAGGGTGGAGGATCGGAAAGCCTTTCTGTAGGATGAGGTGTAAAGGATGGCCTCAAGGGGGCTGGAGAAAAGAGCCATCTCCAGCAGACCCCCTGGTGGCACCTTCCTGACCTGGGCAAGGCCCCTTTGGTGCTGCAAAGGGGGAAACGGGGTACAAGGGTGGGGGAGGGCAGGGGGTGTTTTCCTCTGTGTGTCCAGAGAAGGGCCTCAAAGATGATCAGAGGGCTGGAGCACCTCTCCTATGAAGACAGGCTGAGAGAGTTGGGGTTGTTTAACCTGGAGAAGAGAAGGCTCCAGGGAGACCTCATAGCAGCCTTCCAGTAACTAAAGAGAGCCTACAGAAAAGATGGGGAGGGACTCTTTATCAGGGAGTGGAGCAATAGAACGAGGGGTAACAGTTTGAAACTGAAAGAGGGGAAATTTAGATTAGATATTAGGGAGAAATTCTTTACTGTGAGGGTGGTGAGGCACTGGAAGAGGTTGCCCAGAGAATTTGTACATGTCCCATCCCTGGAAGTGTTCAAGGCCAGGCTGGATGGGGCTTTGAGCAACCTGGTCTAGTGGGAGGTGTCCCTGCCCGTGGCAGAGGGGTTGGAACTCGATGATCTTAAAGGTCCCTTCCAACTCTAACCATTCTATGATTCTATGAATGCTAGCTTCCTTGGGTTGTCCAGAGGCTTTGCTTTTGTTGGAAAGATGTGTCCTTCCTACTTATTCTGTCTGAACTTTCTTACTTGAATTTTCAACATATTTTGGAGCATTCACAGACCCTCTCTATTCTCCTTCACTCTGCAAAATCAGACTTCAATGTCTTCTGTTCAAGACAAAACTAATTAAAACATATGGGGAATAAAGCCTGCTTTCGAGTCGGTCTCCTGCATACTGGATTTGCCTCTCATTACTGCTTGTCCTTCCTGTGGAGAAGGTGGCCAACCACTGGTCCCACTGGGACAGGCTGCAGCACTGCAGGGAAGGAAGCCGGCTGCTCACTGGTACCTGGGTCCTGCTGATAGGGCTTCCAGCAAATATCTTTAAGCAAATATTTAGCAAATGCCCAGAGCTACTGGTAAGAACAAGAAAGTCTCCAAAGCTACTTAAATAATGTCTGGTCCTCTGCGAGGTGGTAGTTATAAGGACTGGGGATGTATGCGTATCCCAGCTTCTCTGGTACAAAGTATTGCTTTCAGCATCATGCATTTTTTTGGTCATATCCCGCTATGTGCGGCTTCCCCCCACCTTTAAAACAGCCATGCTCGCCTTCAATCCACAATGAAAATGCTGATTTGGCATGAAACACATGCTGTGATGTACCTTGCCCCCTTGAACAGGTATGATACTTGTCTTTGCAGCCTGCCTGGGCTGACTTGGAGAGAATGAAGGGCACTTTGGCTTGACTTACCTTTTTAATCATTTCCAAAAATATTTTTTTTCTTTAATCTGTGTTTCTTGGTTACCCAAAACATTGGCTTTTAACAGCAACTGTTGGGATCTCACTTCTGAGTAAAAAGCTAGTTTATTTATACTTAAATGTGTTTGGGATTTTTATATTTTTGTACTTATTTTTTGGCTTTTCTGTTTGTTTATGATTACATGCTTTGTACCCACCTACCACCTACTTGAGCTTTCTGGAGGGAACTATACCGCTTGTCCAGCAAACAGTTGTCTCCAAAGCCCAACTGCAGGCTCAGCACGAGGCATTTCGTGGGGACTTTCCTCTGTGGACTCCTTCCAAGCCTACCCTCACTGTTCCTCCCAGGTCTCATCTGTTTCTCTGCCGAGTTTGCTTTTTATCTTTACTATAAACAGTCATTGTTCAGCAGTAGAAAATAATCTGACCAGAAAACCTGGCTTTGTTCCATTGAGTCAGGTGCTTTTTTTTTTTTTTTAATGTGCTTGAGAGTGAGAGGGGGAGGAGAAGCAAACCCCTCCAGCTCTGTTTTTTAAACTGTTTTTTCAACATTTGTGGTGATCCTCTTGCCTTATGGATGCTGATAGTCACTGCTGGAGGAGAAAAATGTCTTATCAGTGCCTCTCAGGGCTGCTCTGAGGGGGAGACGAGGCCAGCCACGCTGGCAGCTGCCTGTGCACAATGGCACAAAAACCCATCACATCACTATGCATGTGCCTCACCACAGAAGATCGTTACTTTTGCCTTTAAGTAAAACACAGAGCACTGGAAATGCTATTTCTGAAGTGAAAGGGAAGAGCTATGGCTTAGGGGAAGGGTTCAAACAACCAAAACGAAAACACATGCACTTTTTTTTCTTCCTCCATCCTATGGTGAATAATATGACTTTTCCAAAGCTGTAAACAAAATTTCAAAGTTTTTCAACCTCTTAGCTTGAAAACATCAAGGAACAAAATGGGACAGTTTGGCAGGATTGCTATGGAGCTCTTCCTTTACTTTCTGGAAAAAGTTCAGACAGCCCTAGGGAGGCTCACATTATCGTTATTAGTCACCCCGTGTGCTCACAGTCTTTTAGAGGCTCTGTTTACTCTTGGTAAGAAAGGGGAAAGTCCAGCAGCAGTAAACCTGGAAACGTGCACGCATGCCTTCATATTTACTTGGGGGTTCATTCCTTGGTTTGGCTTTACTGATGACATGAAAAATGGGATGGAAAGCTCTACATAGTTAATCTATCTAGTATTGTTTATCAATAAAGTAGAGAGATCACTGCAAGGTAAGATCTTATTTAAAAAAGGTCTCAGTTTCTGCTTCTTTGCCCCCACATGTATATGCCCTTCCCCTACTTTTTAATAGGTAGGGTTGTCTTTTATCAGGTCTGACTATTCGCATCTAAAACAGACTCAGGCCATAAAAGCAGCTTAGGAGTTTGCAGTTCTCCTCATTGAAATCAGCTGCTGCTTTTTCAAGTGTTTTGTTGTCCTTCTTTGACTAAAATTTAAATATGTGTTTATAGTGTCACTTTTTGATAACCCGAACAACACAGTTGTCTGAAGGTGTGATACTCCTTCTGCTGTGACAAAAATTAATACAAGCTATGCAGGCACTGATGCCTTCCAGGGCTAGTCCTCTGCTGAGGGTTACTAGAGTACGGCAAAAAGCCCTCTGAGTAGGAGCCAAGAGGTTGACCCTGTAACTTGAGTGTCAGATCCAAGAGGAAGGTGCCGAGAGGATTAAGTTGTCTTTAAAATAGAGCTTTTTGAGTATCAGGCTTTTAGTTACATCTGTTTTGGTCATAAGCTTACTCTAGACTGATATTACACAAGCTTGGCTGTTACTTTTCCTACAAAGCAATGCTGAACCTCTCTACGATGCAAGGTTTTAAAAGCATTTCTGCATTTGAACGTATAGTTCATGTCTGATGGGTCCAAGTTGAGGTCTTGTTGCAGATTGGACGAGTCTGAGTAACCTGAAGGTCCAGAAGATGGGGTAAACAGCTGCCAGACTTGCATTGCCCAGCTCCAGGATTTTCAATAGTGATAAGCAGTTAATGGTAAAACGTGAATGTTCAAGCCTTTCAAATGTCCCAATTTTAGCAATTCACTGATACAGTGTGGGGAAATGCACACTGAACACTGCAGCTGCTAAGTTTTGTTTTATTCTGTGGAACGGTACTTATCTGATTGGCAGGGAGAATGGCTTTTAGTGCAGTTCTTCTTCACTTGTGGTCTGTAAGATATTAGCAGATGAATATCCAAATGAAGACGATAGAAAAACAAAGACCAGACTCTCATATGTGTCATTAGTTATGTGAGAAAACAAATTTACTTGGGGGATTGAGGGGGGCAAAAGCAGTAAATGAACATTAAGGTTAACCTAACTTTCATATCATTGCTGCTGAAAACTATGTGATCTAACTATGTAAGATTTTTTCAAAGCCTTAAATAATTCTTCCATTAAAAAAAAAGTTAGGAAATGCTGACCTAGCTTGAATCTATGAATACAGTCGTCTTAGTAAGTGTTCCAACTCTTGAGCAAAGGCTTTGAAATCTTCCCCGACTTGTAACGGAGCTGAATGGGTTCAGTGGTAAATATGCAACAAGTGTAATGCCTGTTTCCGCTCTTTGTTCCCCTGAGAGTCATTTAAACAAAACAAATTCAGTGCACACTAATACAGTGGGTAGATAGCTATTGCAGCTTAATAGCTTGTGCTAGACCATTTTCCTTGGCAGGGAGTTTAAGGAACGTTTCCAGCTAGGTTATGATATGTTCATCATGGACTGTTATCAGGAGTTGCATTTCCCAGTGTCAAGCCCTGGTACTGAAGATACGCTGCTCTTTGGGAGCCTGGGACTGCTCAGGAGACACAGAGTTAAATGCAGCATATGTGCTGCTCCCCATGGCCCATTGTTATTGCTGCAGCCTTCTCCACTTGCATTCAAAATGTTTTCCAAACAGAGCACGTATTGGGAGTTTGTCTGTTTGCTTTTTGTACTTCCTTTTTTTTTTTTTTATTTTAAACTATCGTTGGCAATTGCTTGTGTCTAGCTAGACCATTTTTCAGCATCTCTACCTCCTTTCTTCAGCTTCATTTTAATGAGGTGCACAGTATAAGTGTTCTGCTCATGGTGTCTTCTGAACCTGGTGCTCTGTGTCCAATGTAGCTATCTGGATAACACACACAAGTGTTGAACAAATTTGCTTAGCTACAAAGAATGATGAGAACATGTGCTCCACCAGGTCATCTCTGGCCCTCTGGAACTTTGCCAGTTCTGCTGTGGGAAACCAGATTAGTGATGGGGCATGGGAGATAAGGTAATGCAAGAAGGTCTAAAAGCTGTTCCCTACTGCCTTTAGGTAAAAAGCGTGGGAACAGTTTAGGGGGAAACACTAACAGTTATGGTATGCTAGCTACTTGCATTGTACTCATGCACCGTAAGCCTCCTGAACACTCCTCTGCAGAAGAAGACCTACGTCATACTTTGGCTTAACCTCATGCCAGTTTTGCTGCAGCTGATCTGGGCAGTCCCCCCAGCCTAGCACTGCCACCTTCTCTGCGCGCACAGTCATCCCTTTGCAGGGAAAACAAAAGGGACAGTGTCTTCCTTCACCTGCAAAGGGATGACTGTGTGTTACCTTTTTGGTTTTCTAGTGGTCTTTGGAAAGTGGTGAAAGAAACTAGAAAAAAAAATATGCTGTGTACTGAGGAGTTAATAGTACCTAGTTTCCAAAGGATTTGTGTTCATAGCTTGTCAACCCTGAGGTTTGGCGCTCCTGGTGGGGGTTCTCCACCATCTACCAAGATGGGAATCTGCACTGCAGCAGCCTTCTTGGTCAGGACATCTATGTGGGTTTACTTATGGCATCTCCACCTGTTTGGACCCTTCCTCTGATATTATCATAAGCATATTTAAATTAGCTGAAGGGAGTCCCTAACTAGTAGATGTCAAAAAGGAGCTAGGTAATGTTACCACACATCCTCTTTGCTTAGGGAAAGTGTAGCCCTGTTAATTTGCTCAGTGTCCTCTAACTGATGCTATCCCTGTTTAGTTCTGCACTTTTTTCTTTCTGGCTTGGTGTGAATGCATGCTCCTCTTCCAGAAGATTGATTATTTAGAAATCATGCCTGAAAGATTTTTTTAATTTTCCTTCAACATCTAAAGGAAACTGAAGTTCAGATGCGTGATATGATTAAGTGCAGTCTAGTTTCAATCAGATCCTGTTATTCTTGCCAGCTGAACTCCAAATTGGAAAGGAGCAAGGCATTTCTGGTGAGCAGCAGGTTAACTGAAAAATTTAAAACATAACTATTCCATATCCTGGGTCAAATTCAGTCAATAGCTGAGCTGAATTAAAAAGATCTGGAAATACTAACATTTAGAATATATTTTGATGCTTAATTGCTTATTTCAAAAGGGTTTTTTAAATTATTTAAGCTTTAGGAAATTGAGTTGAGCCAATATAAAAACAGAATTTCTCAGTTATTTTTCTCTTGTTTTTGTTAAGAAATAAACACTTAACATCTGCAAGTTTGATTCTGTCTAACAAAAAACCTGGGATTTGTTCCCAAACAAACAAACCTTATTACATGCCCAGTGCTGCTACTAGTAACTTGTTCAGCTTTGCACACATCAGTGGCTATTGTTTATAACAATTGCTATAGCTCAATTCTTAAGAGTTGGGCTTCTTGCCTCTCAGAAGAACAGTATAAAAAACACTGTGTGTCAAACTCTGTGCTTTGGAGGCTGGTTTTATGTGCCCTACTTTTTCAAATGGCACAGATCACTGATTTAAGGACTTCTGCGCAGTCCTGGCTGCTCCTGAAAACCTGGCCGTTGCCATCAGTGCTCACCTGTGGATGCAGAGCCTGATTATTATTTTTTTGGCCTGGTGGCTTATATGTCTGTATCTCATCTTACAGCATATTTCACATTGGCTATATATTTGGCTTGTTCTGGTACTGTCCAGGCAACTGCACAGCTACTCCAAGCCCATCTCTAGAATGGTCATGTGCATTGTTGTGGTCTTTGGCTGTCTGAAATCTATGACAAGGGTTTAATATGAGGCTTTTTCCGCTTGCCCTTTTGGTAACCAGGGTCTGCCTCTGGTATCGCTATCTGCAAATCAAAACAGGGCTCTTTTTTCTTGTCAGTGGATGTACTGTAGTGCCTCTGCGTAGCATCTGGTTGCACCAAACTGTACAGGAGCCCCTGAGGACTCTGAGCATGGATCGGTGGTGGGGTGCAGATCTGGGTGCTGCACGCTTGAGTGTGCTGAGACTGAGACCACACATGGTTGGGGTTGAGCAGGGAGGAAACAGGGACGGGTGCCCATGGTCTCAGCAGGGAACATGCTACACAGGTCTGCAGCATCTCCTGCAGATTGCTGTAGTTGTCAGGACTTGCTGCTGTTGTGAAGCCTGCTGTGTGGTGGTCTTCTGTCCTATTAACACAGGCATCAATGGACTGCCTGTTCCATCCTCATAAAGAAAGCCTGTTTTGCAGAGAACATGATGCAAAGAGCCTGCAAGCTTGAAATATCTGGATGATTTCCAATTTCTATTCCCAGAAGTCTTGTTCTAACAAATACTGATGAATATACACACAGTACAAGGGGGTGCAGGGAGAGACTCAGCAGGAGATGGGATCATACAAAACTTCACCAGTCTTGGAGATGTATGATTAAATAGCCTGTACTAGATCTTTTAAGTCAAACTGGGTTGATTCCTTGTTTGTGAAATCCTGTGACCTGGCAAAGGCTCCAACCTGTATGTATGATCAGCTACACTTTTGAATTTAGAGGCTTATTTTCCGGTTCTCCTGTGGTCGTGCATGTGGATTTCAGGATGCGCCTAGGCAGGAGTATTCAACTTATGTGAGAGCCAGCTGGTGGAAAGCAAGATGTTGGGAGTTTCCCCACCCACTCCAGCAGATGGATAGTCTTCATTTTTAGTCTAGCACAAGCCAAAATGAACAAAAACTTCCCCCATTCTTGAGTCCCCAAACTTTCCCCTTCCTCTAAGTTTACAGTAGCTAATAGTCCCCACATTGTCCAAGACTGTCATCGCTCCCTGTTTATTTAAGTTTAGACATTCACAGACCCAGTCTGGAAAATGACTATACCAGAACTAAGTAGTGAAGCTTGCTAAAGGATGCTCTGTGATCTGAGAAGAAACTGGAAAAATTTCTCCTTTTGCTTTCACCAACCTTGATGAGTTATTGACAAGTACAACAGAGCCACTGGCCTCCAGGCTCTCTCCTGCTTCATTTAATATCTTTAAACCTCAGCCTGCAGAGCCAGGATCCTTACCATATGCTCCTGGGAATATGGTAACAAAAGCAAATGCACTCCCCAGGAGGGATTAAAGAACCACCTTGAAAAAAATAGGCAAATTGGAAAAATAAACCACAGTGATATAAACGAGCAAATGAAGAAGAGCACAAATGTGTTAGTCATCTCTTAATTGCTCTCAGAGCCCAATATGCTTAACATCCTGAAATAGAAAGCCCATCATTTCAGTTCTGCACATTAGCAATTTAAAAAGAAATAAAGTAAAGCAAGATCTCCTGAGAATGAAATCATATATATATTCATATTGTCAAACAAGTGTTTTTCCTGTTTTCAACCTCTCAGCTTAATCCCTCATACTTTATTATATTCAGGACTTGTAGACAAATCTTTTTTGGACAAGAGGAAAGTTTTCCCTGGGTTTCAAGGAAGCTTATTTCATATTGCATGACCAGAGTATGCCAACACATTAATTTAAGAAAACTTTGAAGTGAATAAACTTGAGAGCTGAGCAAGAGTCCTCAGGCTTTGAATACTTCCTTGCTTTGTAGAAGCCCATGCGTCAGAGGTGAGGGCACCTACAGACCCATTCAATCCAGCATAACCACCAGGTGCCCATCAGCAGTTGGGCTTCCATCTTTTAAACATTTTCATTTTTCAGCTGCCAACCAAATCTGTAATTTTTCTTGTAGTCTCTTCAACCACTTATCAGCTGAACTTCCCCTCTCCTCATTGCACGCATTGCAGTGAGCGTAAAGGAAATCATCAAAGTGGGACTGTTTGTTTTGCGCTTAATAGATGCCGTGATCTGCCCTGCAGACCTCCAGGGACTATCCATTGTTTTTGTTCCTCTGGCATGCCAGTTGTGCCAAAAATTGTCATCTTCTGTCAAAGGACATTTCCCCCTCCCTTTCCTTCCTCCCTCTGACTTTCCTTTTCTCTTATCCCTGCTTTTTGCACGGGTAGTATTTCAGCTCTCAGGATTATTTGGTACAATTTCTGGGCATCTGCTTTGATGCTCTCATTCCTTGCGTACAGCTCTGGTTTGGAGGCATCAGATCCTTTCCACGTGATGTGCTGGGGCTATGAATACGGTAGCCTTTTGAAATCAACTTGTGTACGTATTAATTGCAGGAGCAGGGTTAATGCTGTAGGATAATGGGTGACCTATAATCTTGCTCAGTGTTGCTTACCTAGCAGCCTGCAACTGTAATCAAGGAGGTTTACAGTCTTTACTGTGTTTCCTGTGAGGTGTTGCTTGCAGTGATATTTTTGACAATAGAGAAAATTACATATTGGAAAAAATCTTTAGCATTTATAATTACATGGCTGAGATTAAGAGTGCAGTGTTGAAGAGCAGTTGTTGTATGAAAATGACCAAGAATGTTTTACACTGAAATGGCATTTTTAACTATTTTCTTTAAAATTAATGCCTAATGCTTTATTCAGTTATTTTGCTGTGTGTTAAGAATGCGCGGAAGTATATATTACCATGAATTTTAGAAGTACTTCCTAGCAGTAGATTAAAATGTTTTTTAAACAGAGGCCAGACAAATTACAGAGCCTTTCCATTTCCAGATCACAAGTCTAATTACTCAAGAGTCTATAAATAAATTAAAAAAAAAAAAAAAATTAAAAAAAAAATTAGATTTTGCCCCAGAATTTTTTTTTTTAAAGTCAGGATATTGGGACTGGAGGTCCAAAATCAGATTTAGAAGTTCATACTGGTTTTTACTTTTGGTCAGAATCCAAGCTGTCCACCATCAGCACAACATTGTCATTGCAGATACCAGTGTTGCCTATGATTTCTAGTGCAGGAACCAGCAGGACCTGAAGCAGCTGTTCAACCTCAAAAGGAAGGGTCCATGACCCAAAAAACTTTCAAGTTAAGTGGGGAAAAAACCAATGAGATAGCAGTCTAAAGGAGTTACAAAAGCACAAGGCTGACAAGACTGTTCAGCCCTGGAAGCAGAGACACTGAGGCACACAAGCTGCTCAACAGTCGTCCAAGCCGTGCGTAGTCCATGTGGCAGAGGAGACAAAGGAAGGGAATGCGGTGAATATGCCGTGACTGTGTAGAGCTGTACATAGTTCTAGGGAGGGAACCAGAGGAGAAGGCACGACAGTGCTTGTTCTGCTTTCTAGTAAGTGGTCAATGAAGTGGCCTTTATTTACGGGAAGCAGAAATTCAAACTTCAATATATCCTTGCAGAGAGTTGACGACTGCCAAAGACTAGACTGGGTTTTGTCTCTATACATTAATCGCAGCTTGGAGAAGGCTTGGGTGAACAGTGTGTCTCGCTGTACTAATTCCAGAATAAAGCATAATTTTCTTCCACAGTGCTCTCAGTCTTGGTGCACTTCATCAGAGCCAAATGCACATGGACTGGTCTCTCAAAGAAGCTCAGCAGGAGCAGTGGCGTTTGCAGCATCTGTTGAGCTGACTTCCAGCACTCTAGTGCCAGTCAATTCTGGAGGTAAGGGTGGAGACAGCAGAAATATTGATATCAAAGGGAAGGAATTCAGAGAAAGAATCTTTGAAATAAGTTCTTTAAATACTGTCGCTTTTCATGCGTGTTCCCTAAGCCTGTATTGCTGGGAGTTAATGCTGAAGCAAGGGTCACTGAAGGAGAATGAGTGGGGGAAAGTAGGTTTTGAGGAACAGCTGGGGAATAGGATCCCCACTATCAACTTTGTACTGTGAAACCAAAGGAAATTCTTTGTTTCTCATTCTCTTCTCTCGTTGTGTCAGGGTAACTGCTCTGGAGCTTAGCTGTGAGCAAGGGAAATGACTGAAAAATAGTTTGTTAGAAACATAGGATATCTGTGGTGTGCTTGACTATACTTATAGAGTGGAGAGGCATGGCATTGGCAGCGCTGTTGAGCTACAGCTGTGGAGGGAGTCTTAATTTGCCTTAAAAAGGTGAGAACTGGGTATAACATATCACATGGGAGTGGACAAATGGCCATTGGGCCCGAAAGGCTGAGCTCCTACAATCACTCTGAGAAATGCTTCAGACCCACATAACAATAGCTATGTTTTATAATCCAGGACTAAGGAAAGCCTATGGTTGCCAGGCTGTTTTGGTGATTACCTGTGCCTGCTGGATGGCCGCAGCAGCCAAATGACAAGATCACAGGACAAACCAACTGGAGAGAAAACTGGCATTATTCCTGGCAGAGTATCATGCTGAGACCCTGGCTTCCTGCTGCAAAAACAGGAAATGTTTTTTTCTGGAACAATGATGGGCTAAATTCAGTACTGGCGTACATTCACAAAAGTCCCCGCACCTTTACAACTAGGTGGTTTTCTGTGCCCAGGGTCCTGAGAATAATGATTAAAGAGAGAAACGGCTTTTCAGATAGGTTCACTTTGTCTTGACTGTAGAAGATGAAGACCGTGGGGTTTGCACTCTCTGGTGTTTTGGCCAATCCACTCCTAAACAGTCCAGCTGGTTGAACTCCTACTAGTTGTTCAGGGACACTATTCTATAGTGTGTTTCATTGTGAATTGTTTTGATATTGAGCTTAAATTTTCCTCTGTGATTTCCCCCTCTGTTTCTGGAGCATCTGCAAGACACTGAATGGGTACAAAGGGCAAGACTAGGAGCAGGGATGGACAGGTGGTACTTTTTTCTTTTTTTTTTTCTTTTATTTTCTTTTTCTTTTTTTTTTTTTTAAGGTGAGCTTCTCAGCATTGAAGAGTCAAAAACAGTTGTCTAGTTTTCTGTTGTAAACACCCCTAGGTGTGAATTGTGGAAGAGTTTTCTATGAGCAGCAATGAAATGGATTATTTCAGATGCATTTGAAAAGTTTCCAATATACATTGTTAAAAGGGTTTTTTTTTCCTTCTTTCCCTTTATGGCTTGTACCCTCAGGCTCTATAGTATTAGCAAAATTAATCTGCACTGATAAAATTTGAATGTTCATCCACTTTTCTAACTGAAGGAATCTGGAATATTAGCTATTTTGCATGTGTGGTATGATGATACAGAAGTAGAAGGGCTCTTGTTGAGATGAGTGCTGATGGGTAAAGTGTTTGGTATGACTCTGGGGCAAGCACATTATTAGTGCAAGCTTTTGAAACTATATGACAAATCATAAATGTCTGGAAAGACTCAATACAGACTGTACACACAAGCTCTACGGGGTTTCTTTGTTTTATTTTCTAAGCCAAATTCAACTTCATTCGAGCACAGTGACCTACAAAGATTATTTCTCTTTCTGTGCAATGAAACATTTTAAAATTTTTATCCCCTTCCATCCTTAATGTGTATACGCTCCTGCCTGATAGGTGCTTTCAACTAACTGAAAGTGCACCCTCTCACAAATAAGCATGGCTCTCCAGGCAAAAGTCCAGCCCTCACAGCGAGCCTCATCTCAGGCAGGATGAAGCAATCAACATCGAGATCTCCGCTGAGCAGAGCCTCACAGAGGGGAACTTGTTGCTATTTCATTCTGCAGCTGAAGAAACATACAGTAGTGGCAGGGAGCCTTGAGGCAGCTGATTTAAAGATTGATTTTGCAAGCTGTTCCTTACTATCTGGGCATTCATAAAATTCACCTTGAATAACTGGTGTTCTTACTGAACTCTTAAACTCTTGCCAGGAGAGCATTCTGCTGGCTGAACGTATTCAGACCATCTCTTGAGCTACACCAGATGATACAAGCTGCACTGAAATTCAATGAGTAGTGGTTGTTGGGTTTTTTTACCCTGCTAGTTATAAGGATCTGCTCTACTCCTTTCCCGGGAACTTTGCTAACGTGAGCAGTAAAAGCCCTCCCCAGAGAGAGCCTCCCACCAGCTTCAGCTCTGTTCTGAGTAAATGAGGTAGGATTAAAAGAGCACAGTTGCTTCTGGGCAGTTGGTTTGTAGCCAGCCACGTGGTGAAATAGCTTGGACATAAATTTTAATTTAACACAGAGTTGCTAATCAACATTGAACATTTGAACATCAGTGGCTGATAAATTTAATTGGGTGTTTGTTTAAGAGCATTGCAGGAAGTATGTTCTTGAAGCATCAAAAAGTGAGTCTTAGAACTTCAGACAATACTCTGGTTACATTTTTGGGAAGGGTTGTCACCAGATCTGTGTTGTTTGGCTGCTGCAGTGATATTTATTGCATCAGTTTCTGAACTTGCATCAAGTTTGCTAAAACATGCGTGTACGTAAATAGACTTACAAAGAAAAATATGCATGTACATAAACACACTTATGATGAATGCTGTTAAAAGAACATCATCATGGTGGGAAGCAAAGACCTGGCTAGGTGATTCAAGTATCAAGGATGCCTGCCAAATCTTAATTTGTTCCACCTTTCATCTCACCTCTGCATATTGTGGTCACACACGACATTTCTAGCAGGATTGTAAATGCACAGAGTGACTCTGGTGAGTAGCTGGAGCTGTGGAACCATAGAATGGTTTGGGTTGGAAAGGACCTTAAAGATCATCTAGTTCCAACCTCCCTTCCATGGGCAGGGACAACTTCCACTAGACCAGGATGCTCAAAGCTCCATCCAGCCTGGTCTTGAATGCTGCCAGGGAAGGGGCACCTCCAATTTCTCTGGGTGACCTCCTCCAGTGTCTCACCACCCTCACAGTAAAGAATTCCTTCCTAATATCTAATCTAAATCTATCCTCTTTCAGTTTAAAACCATTACCCCTCATCCTACTGCCACACTCCCTGATAAAGAGTCCCTGCCCATCTCTCCTGTATGCCCCCTTTAACTACTGGAAGGCTGCTCTAAGGTCTCCCTGGAGCCTTCTCTTCTCCAGGCTGAACAACCCCAACTCTCTCAGCCTGTCTTCATAGGAGAGGTGCTCTTGCCCTCTGATCATCTTTACTGCCCTCCTCTGGATCTGCTCCAACAGGTCCATGTCCTTCTTATATTTTGGGGACTCCAAAGCTGGGCACTTTGGTAGGGTCTCCAGGTAGGGTCTCATCAGAGCAGAGGGGCAGAATCGCCTCCCTTGACCTGCTTGACCTTCTTCCGATGCAGCTCAGGATGCAGTTTGAGGAGGACTTACCTGCTCTCTTTGTCCACAGTGGGTAGTACAAAAGCTTCAAGCCGTATTGAGGAGATGTAGGTTAGACTTCATGAAGAAATTGTGAGCAGTTCTGTAAGCAGCAAAATGCTGGCATAGAGTCACCTGGAAAGACGGAGGAATTGCTGGTCCTCAGATCATGAGACTGGTGTCAGGGATAAGGCAGGACTAACTTTCTGCATTAAAGGAAGGGAGAGGACTAGATGGCTTCCAGGTTCCTTCCGCATATTCCTTTTTTTTTTTTTTTTTTTATCCTTGTTTTCTACTGCTCTTCACTAACAGCAGAAGGCAGCACATGACACACAAGGCAGGCATTGGTAAAAGAGGAAAGGAGCTTCTGGCAGCTGAACATGTCCTAGAGAAAGGTATCCCTTCCCAGCCTGTGCCATGGAGCTCCTGCAAGGTGCTGCAGGTGTTTTGCAGCTATTAGTTGTTCCCAGTTGGTGTTCTGGGAATGCCCACCTGCAGTCTCATTTGAAGCATTAAACCCTAAAAATTTAAGCTGAAATTAGCAGAATATGCTTTCTGAATATGTAATTTTGACCTTTTCAGAAAACTGCATCTTTCTGTGCGTCAGCTCCGTTACTGTAAAATGAGGGTAATACAGCATTTTCAGGGGGATTGCTTAAGTAAGTTCTTTAATACTTTCAAAGTGCTTGGATGCTGTAGCGATGTGTGGTGAGGATGAGGCCATAAGAAAATGATAAATTCTGTCCTCACAACAGAGTCTGAACAGTGTGCCATAAAGAAGGCCAAGGGCCACATGCTGAGTGACAAGAGGAAAACAAAATATTGAATGACTGCTGATTAAGTGAGCACTTTTCATTCTTTGTCTTGAATGAGGCAGGAATTCCAAGGAAAAAGTAGTATGTGGTATCTTATTGAAGACTGTGTAATAATTCAGTCTCCTTTTGCATAAAGATTAAGGTGAGTGATTTTCCTCACTCTTCTGTGAGGGGTTTAAAGCATTCCTATGCTACATGTGAGCATCATTAAACTATGAAATAGAAACAACTCAACAGAAAAAAAAAAATCAGCTCTGTAAATTTGATGTCTGTGTGATTAGCCAGCTGGTGGATTACTCAGCCCAGGACATAGACAAGTTGGCAGCAGTAGCAGGCTGACCTTCTCCAGGTTGATCAGTGCAAGGAATTTGGGGCTTCTTTGCCAGAAGTTGGACAAATGTTGATGTGTAGCAGGGGGAATGATGAGGTTTGGGTGTCCTGGCTTCATCCCAGATTTGGGAGAGAGTATACTGAAGGAGGCATAGACTTTTTTGTCCCAGTTCTTGTCCTATACTTGTTTTCCCTGACAAAATACCTACTGAGGCCACTGTCTTGGGCTGCCCAACTGTGTTGAATTGTTTCAGACAAAAAAATTTAAAAAATTATCAACTTCTGACACCCTTGCCCTGCAGAAATGGCCCAGGTGTTCTGTTTTTGTGTGAGAAGTGTTGGGCACCTTATGTGTTGCAGCTCTGTCTGCAATATCCTGTACCTGTCTTCTTACTGGCAGCAATGGCTTGAGGCTGAGAGGCAGAAACTGTAGGAAGATTTAAAATCTCTTATTGTAACAACTGATCGAGTTGGGGAAAAAAGCTGGGCAAGCATTAGGACTTAAAGAAGGAGTTGTGCACCTGAGAGCTCATTTATTTGGATATCAGTTGTGCTACTACATTGCCATACAAACCTCTCTGGTCTTCAGCACGTTAAGCAGGGAGTACACTGGACAGCATGGTGCTGTGGTCCCATGGAATAGGAGTGAGCTTGAAAGAGTGTGAAGGAAATATGTCTTGAGAAGGATGGGGCTTGGTGACGAGACCTGAAGGTGCCCTGTTTTTTTGTACAGAAGGTGGGGTTGGGCCATGCCTTGTTTCAGCTGCCTGGAGCTGGCCGGGAGCTCTAGATAGTCTGCACTGAATGAAAATCTCCCATATTTTGAGGTTTAGGCATTCCTCCAGGCCCCAAGCACTGAAGGTCATAGACATGAGTTGTAGCAACCCCTCTCCTTCCCTCCTCACTGCCTCATGTGTTCCCTTGGCTTTCTCCCTTCCCAGACACACGTCATACCAGGTAGCCCCTGCTGCAAAGCTTGCCTGCTAGTCCCTGTCGTACTGTTTCAGGTGATTAGCCAAAAAACACTGGAAGAAAAAGTGTTTTCTTTCCCCTGCCAACATTCTCACCACAGAGGACTGGGAATATCAAAATACACAGCAGGTGACCATGCCCTATTGAAAGTCAGGGGAGGGGGAAACTTGCATGTGGAAATGGCAACAGAGAGCTAGGTAATAAATAGTGGGGAATTAACAGGGTTTGGGGATTGCAATTCTCCCCACCCTACCACCAAGTGTACAACACCAGGGACTTTTCTCCATGTGATGCTGGCTTTTGCGTCTGTCAGTTACTGCCCTTGTCTTTGGATGTGGCAATCAGCAGGAGAAAAGAGCGTGCTTTTCCCCAGCCCTCCCTGTAAGCAAACTGAGGTTGTACTCTCGCTCCCAGATTTCCTTTGTACTTCAGGAACAAATGTAAGGCTTCTGCCTTCATCTAAGAATTGCTATGCATAATATAAAAAAAAAAAAAATTTAAAAAAAAAAAAAAGAGGCTATCAGCCTCTGTTATGGGATAACCCCACTCTGGTAATTGAAATTTAGGAATAAAGTTGAGTCTCTTAACAGTGCTTCTGTGAACTGCACATCCTTTGGAGGAGACCCTGGAATGCTTTGTTATTTATTCCAGCAACTTGTCTCCAAAGCCTCTACATTCTTATTTTGCAGGACATAAACTAGGATGGTGTAAAATGCCAAGCATTGTCACAGCATGTGAGAAATGTTGTGGTTCTCCAAACAAAATAGACTGCACGATGGACAGAGACCGAGGTATAGGTTTCCACGTGGACATTGCTGAGGTGTCATACATATGACAAGACAATATATAGAGGGAATTCCGCTGATCATACTTCCTCTTTGTTCTGCCTCTTAGAGAAAAACCTGAAAGAATGATGCAACCTCCAGTAAAACATGTCTCATTCCTTCTTGCTGTCCTTCTTAGGCAAATGATGCAACACCTGAGGCTATTGGCACATCGAACGGATCTCACAGCTGACTAATGAGGAGGCAGACAAGGAAAGGTGAGCCTGAACCAAGTAAAGGCCATAATGGGCTTCATGCCTTTGTGTGACTTATGATCAAATATTATTACATCAGCAGAAAAGAAGACTGAAAGAGATTATATTCCTCTGGGACTCTCTAATTTTAGATTACAAAGTGAGTTAGTCAGATGAGAGATGCTTAAAATGAATAGGATCTTCTTTCCATACACACTTGGGAATTCCTTGCTTCAATCACAAAAACCACTAATAGAGCAGTGGGAAAGCAAGACCTGAAATTCTCATTTCAGTCAATTCCTGCCCTCACTTACCCCGGTGCAGACACGTTCCTGCCTGGTGGCCTGGCTTAGCCTCATCCAAGGACACTAGGTCACCCCTCGAGGATCTTTACTGAGGCTGCTGATGCTTGCACTGCAGAGCACCATGCTCAATTACAGATGGAAAAATCCATATTTAAAATATTTTTTAACAGAATACATTGCATCTAGTGGTTGAGGCACTGTAATTACAACAATTTGTCACTGTCCATAGTGTTGCTGCTTTGTAAAATAAGCAATGATCTTACAATCTTTCAAAATGTGGTGGTCTTAATCAGCTTTTTCCTGATTGTAACTATCATCCTCAGTAGGTATTCAGTTAATGGTTGCGTTTTCATTGTGAAGCTTAAAATAATAATATTTGGAATATAATGCAATTAATTTCAAGGTGTCTTGTTCAATGTATTGGAACTCTTATTTTAGCTCGACCAATGTTATTAGTGATACTTTTGAGCGAACGTGGATTTCTTTGACATTGTACTCTGAGTCTTATTGATTAACAATAATAAAATCTGGCCTGAGTTGCCTATCTGGAATTTCAAGTAAAAAGCTGCTGGTGCAGCATCAACAGCTAATTGACCAAATAATTTTCCCCCATCGGACGTCATAAAGATAAAAGAAAAGAGATCAGGGCCTAATTGTTTTCTAATGGAGACAGTTGACACACAAACTACTGTTGCATTAACTGAGCAGCAGATAGTGCTGGTTTTTGGAGGTAGGAGCCAAGCCGAGCATGTCCACAGGAGAAGTGGCTCACGCTAAGCATCTCTGCAGCACATTACCAGGCTCCTTGCAGAACGCCTTCAGGAGCGGATTATTGCTCCTCCGGGAAGAAAACCCCAACGCTGTTAGCAGGCCAGGGCAAAGCCAACACCTGCTCATTGTACAGCCGCAGCAGCCTGAAGCACAGTCGTCCATCTCTCTCTGCACTGCCTTGGTACTGTTGGTGAACAAGAAGTGAATCCTAAAGCGTAAATGTACATTCAAAAGCAAAATCCCATACATAAAATAAGCGTCCACAAAAGAGGTAGAGAGGAAATGGAAAAAGTATCAAATTGCTTCTAGGATGCTATCACTCAAATATCAATAGAAACAAATAATTTCTAGACCAGGTACCTTAATGATCTCTGAAACAAGCCCTTGGAGTCCCACTAGCAGGCATGCAAGCTGCAAGGGCTCTGTCATCACTAAAACTCTCACTGGAAACGGACAGTGCACCCACGTGCTCCAGCATCCTCTCCCCAAGGGTCATCATGTGGAAGGATGTGTGAAAGCCCCATTCAGTAATCCCTCCTAGTTAGTCCCACCCTAATCTCTAATAACTGCAGACTAACTTTGGGCCTCAAGCGTAACATTTAATCTCTCTTCTTAGATTTGCATAATTATTTGTAGCTTTAGTCTCAGTAGCCACATAAATTGTCCAGTCTCTGAATTCTGCTGTGCTCGCCAGCACCCTGGGAGGTAGAGCTCCTTGGTCTTCGTGAAGTGCTTGCCTTTTCTCATAGTTTTGAAACCATCACCTTTCAGAGCCACCAGCTGTCACCTTGCTGTTGTGTTGCTAGTTAAGGAGAACAGAATTTCTACACCTTCAATCATTCATAATTTCTTATGCTTTTTTAAATTATACTTATTTCTAGCTCCTCCTTAGAGTGAGAAACTCAGGGGCGTTAATCACTTTAACCTGAGCCTTTCTAGGTCTTTGGCAGCTATTCCCTTCTGAAAAACTTTTGGTTATTCAACAGGCATTTTTTAAGAAGAAGCAGCTCTGAGCACACTGTTCCAAGAGGCCAGCCCATTAATTCATCTTACAACATTCTGATGGTGTTTTGGTGTTTGTCTTAATCTCATTCCTCATAAATCCTTCTTGTTGCTTTTTGACTGAACTTGGAGATTAAGCATAAATTTTAACTGGGCTGTCTAGGTTTGAAAAATGTGTCTATTTTTCCTAATTTATCTATAAACTAAGGTGTAAAAAAAAAAAAAATCTGGGTAGGGGAAAAAACTAGAATTTACTTCTCCTCTTACCCGCACTTTTTACTGTTCTATGAAAGGTTTTAGGGACTCCACTTACAAATGTGTAGTCTTGATCTAACTGTGGTATATGGTTGGGGTAGTTAGGAGCAGAAGTAGATCATTAGAAGACCTATAGGTTTTTATTTGAAACAAAATGTTTTTCAACATAAAAGGCCAAGATAATCTCAGAAATGCCAAGCTCGTTTTCTCTTCTCATGGAGTTTCTTCAGACTTTTATTTCTGTAACTTGGCAATACCACAGTAAATAAGGAAGTCACAGAGTTCGAGTGAAATTAAGGCCGAACATATGACAACATGCAAAACTGTGGAAACATTTACCATCATAACATTATTAACCTTTAGTCTCATTAAGATCTAGTGGATAATTGTAGTTTCAGGCTCTTAACATATAGACTGATGCATTTGGATAGTGGGATTTACGATTATAACTCCGTCTGTGCTGATATAAATATTTTCAGTTTATTGACCATCCCTGGATGCTGTTTTATAGTGTCAGCAAGTTTAACATGAAGGAGATGAAGGAGGAACATGAAAGCAATACTGCTTCTCGGTAGCTTCTCAGTTTACTGTGCAGCAGTCACAGACTAAAATCCACCTAAGAGGAAGGCTTATGCAGTATTCAGGATCCAGCGCAGGTGAGAAATTACATGCATCACAGGCTTGGTAGCCTGCTTGAGTATGGCACAGTGGGCCTTGATTTGCAAGAGCCATGCATGATGTGGGATTTAATAAGGCAAGCAAAAGGAAGGGGTGATGGAGAACCTCACCTAAAACAGATTAGGATGCCGAGCTCATACTGGTCTGCAGACTGGCACAAAGCGGAGCATTGACCAGAGCCAGCAGAAACTCTTGTTTCGTTGGTGGTTGCCAGGTAGCGTAAGCCTTGTGAAGGGTTTATTATCCGAACAACAAAAGAGGAGGGTAAGTTTTCACCGACATAGAAAGATTACATTGCTGAGGTTCGTCTCTGTGCAACAATTTTTTTCCTGTTGTTGCTTTTTTCTGTTTTCTCCCAACTACAAGTATGGAATGTCAGAAGTGGGGGAGCAAAAACAAAGCTCAGCCTGTAAAAAGAGCAGAAACTTGATTTCAGAGTGGTTTTAAGAGATTTCAGAACTTTTCTAGTAAAGGGAGTTTGTAAGTGTGAGCTGCTGCCTCACCCCAGGACTACATTTATGAGATTGCTGAAGGCAGTGAAGTTGTGGAGCAGTCTCTTAGCTGTGGGGAAATATGCCCCCCAGAGTAATCTCTGTAATCAAGCAATGGGTTGGCATGTGGTCTTCCACCCTAAAGTCCCATTCTCCTGGATTAAGGGATGTGGTCAACATCAGTGTGTGTTGGGCAGCAGTGGGACGTATTTGTGCTGCTCGTGCCACCAGTGCTTCACGAGGACACAAGCAGGTTCCCCAGCAAAGGGTACAGATTACAAGAGGTTCCTTTGTTTCTTGCTAGACTCCTTCCATGACCTGTTGGCCCATTGCTGTCCATTAAGGATCTCTGTTACAGCTGCAGTGGTTTAATTGAGCTGCCTGCTCTCAAAAAGCAGCTTCCAGTTCTCAGCTATATTCACCTTAACACAGTTGAAAGCAAGTGTTGGAGGGGATGGGGATGAGTAGGGTAGTTAAACCTTACAAAAGGCTGGAAAAGTCCAGTTCTTTTTCAGCCTTGTCCACTGGAACACCAGTATCCCAAATTGCTGGATTTTTACACAAACCACTTGCTCTATTCTGACTACTTCTGCTGGAATTATTGACAACAGCCAGACTCTCGTACTTTAGAAATGACCACTTCAAAGTACAGCAGTACACTGGGCAGACTGAGATCTGACTGCTATAGGAAGCAGCAGGGCAGAATGAGACAGGCACAAATGCTGGGATGGAGAAATTACTGTCACATCTGCTTCAGGAATGCAAACCAGGAGGTTACAGCAGGAGAAATAACCAGCAAACTGAGTAATTATGATGCAAATCAATAATCAAAAAAATACACCACTGCATTCCTCCACTAGGTACTTTTACTCTCCTATCCCTCTTCTCTGGTACACAAGAGTTTCCCCTAGAGAATTCTCTTTACTACTGCTACCAAGTTTGCTAACAAGGGAGAGCTGAACTTACAAAATAATTGCCACTTGCCACAGTGTTTCCATCGTCCATTGTGTAGCATCCCAGCCTGGCCATAGACTCCTGTATAAGTTTCCTGCTTTAGACAGGCTTTTACGCTGCCCATTGGCTACTCCTGTCCCTCAGGAACAAGTCACAGGCATTGAATGGCCAAAAGTGCTCGATGCTGAAATTCATGCTCCTAAATGGAATATATTTATCCTTACGTGGTCAAAGAGCTTTCATCTTCAGAGCCCTCAAACCAGCAAATACATTTTGACCACAAGGTTTTGAGGGCAAGGCTGCCTCTTGGTGTTGTCTGATGGCATCCAGCACTGTAAGCACATCTTGCTGAGGGCTTTCAATCAGTATTGTGAGTTATTCCCAGCAGGAAAAAGGGTTTTTGAAAGATGAGAGAAAGAACTTGGAATTGCTATGCTTTTTTTAAGCCTGCTAGGAATACTTCCTATGCAGGCTGCTTTTCACATTGTGTTTTCTTCCTCTCCTTTGGGACAAACACTGCTTTTCTTTATCAAAAGGAAGGATGTAGTTGCTCACAGACCTGGGGGAGAGGGAGCTTGCCTCTGCCGTCTTTGTTGTATTCATTTGTTGGC
Organism: Numenius arquata; assembly: GCF_964106895.1. Taxonomy (NCBI): domain Eukaryota; kingdom Metazoa; phylum Chordata; class Aves; order Charadriiformes; family Scolopacidae; genus Numenius; species Numenius arquata. The sequence continues at coordinate 59,419,792 of NC_133579.1, read as the reverse complement.
TTTGTAGCCTGGTTTCTTAAGATAAGTAAAGCTTGTACAGTCATGTCGTCTGTCTTCCTACACAATTATTCTTGAATTTATTGGAAAATTTCATTCTAACTTGATAGAGGTGCTTGAGGTATCAATGATACTAAACTTCTTTATATAGATGATAGATAAGCAGGGAAGACTGTGTTAACATTCTTGCAGGGGGACAAGCTAATGAACCAATCCTTTGCATCAGAGAATCCACATGGAAAAAATAGATGTCAGTAATTCTGCCATCTGTGGAGCTACTGTAGAAAAGTGACTTACTTGCCAAAGGGTATAAAAAGTAAATATTGTATTGTCAAGATGTAGTGCTAAATTATATATGCAAGTGGAGCACACAGGGTATGCTTTGGAGACAGGGTGATGGTACAGACACTTCAGTGGGCAAGAGAAAACCCAGCAAGTTCTGCAGCCCCAATTCTGCATGCTGAGAACCACAAGGCAATAGCCAGCCGTGCTTCCTAACTATAGGAAATCTGCTGAGGAATTTGGGGAATGACTACCACCTAATTTAGCAAAGAGGCTTTGAGGAGGACTCAGCAGCTTTCTGATTTCATTTTCGTATTTGAAAGTGAGCTGATCTGAGCTCTGGTGAGGGTGGAGCCAGTGCAGTACCTCTGCTATTCCCAGATTCCTCGTGTCGCAAATGATAATCAAGAGCAACGGCATGAAGGGCAAAGGTACTAGTTGCAGAAAAGAACAGTGGGTCAAAATCACTTTTGTCATCTCCTATAAATCTCACACTTCTACCTCCAGGACTAAAACCGAAAACTGCTCAGTGTGCAACTTCTGTGTACAACGGCACAAACCTTAAATTGCTGGCACTGCATTACCCTGCACTTGAAAACCCACTGGCTATATTTTTAACTGCACTTAGGTTGCATGCTGTCAAGGGAAGTTAGAAACTCCATCTCTTTGAATTCAATGATATTGATGGTCCTTTAAATATCAGCAAGGTACTTATTCTGTGGTGTAGCAGCTTCTGGATTTTTGTGACTTTCCAGCACTTACAGGTAAGGAAGGTCCTGGACGTTTGTCTGTCATGGACTTATCAGACACTACAGAATTGGTTCTGTAGAAGAGCAAGCCCTTGTGCCCTCTAATTTGTGGCAGTTTGGCTGACTTAGCTGGAATTTTGAAAAAAAAAAAAAAATTCTTAAAAAGAAAGGTTAATATTCTACCAGATGTCTGTAAATAACAGTTATGATGAAGCTCCTTGCCAGCTGACAGTGAGTCCCTCACTGAGACATGAGAAAGGCAGGGGAATATCTGCCACTGTACGTGCAAATGACAGGTCACAAGTATGTGTGACTGGGGGGAGGAAGGGAATGGCGATCTCAAGAGGGTGCACTTGGCTGAGGTGAAATATCATACTGTTGCAATTAATAAAAGAACAGTTAGGCCTGCCATGGAGTATATGCCCTGTGGTCCAAGAAACCTTCTTTGGCAGAGTAACACACCTGCCCCACACTGTTGCTCTGTGAATAAAAAGGCTATTAAAACCACTGGCGTAGCTTAAATCTAAAATTCAAGGCTGCTTAATGGGTTAGGCTCTTTCCTACATTATGGAAGGACTGATACAGATTTCTATTCCCACCCTAAGTCCCTGATCTTACCCCCTTATGGCTGTCAGCTCATTACCGCCATAGGTCACTTCAGATGTGCTATTTGACATAAGTGAGGGGTGTGGGGCTTTGCCAGGTGGAAAATACTGCAGAGGCAGCACAATGTCTGTCAGAGGAGGAAGCAAATCGTGTTGTTCCTAAATGATCACTATAGTCACTATATAAAGAGGAGCACTTGTATCCTGAAAAGTAATTGCTGTCCAGTGGGTTTTTTTGCCCAGCTGTGACCAAAATCTTCCTTTCTAGGAGAAGCAGGGCAGGAGGAAGGGATTGCTTGTCAGACCTCCAGCAGGGAACTGGAAGTCTCACAGAATAAATAGCCTCAAAAAATAATCAAATTTGATTTTTTCACAGTAACACTTCAGGATCCTAGTCCATTTTTGGCTGTCTTTCCATCAGCGTGCAACTAGTGATCAAACCAGTCAACCTTCAAAAGCTGGACTGTTTGGATAGGATAATTGGGCTTTATTGGCTGTCTCTTAGGGACTCATTACTGGGCTTACAAAAATGGACAGTGCAGCACAGTCTGTATTCTCAGTATATTTTGCTGGAGTTTGACATGTCTACAGCCTCCGCACCAATTACAGAGTCTCCATGAGTGGTTTGTGAGTGCTAAAGGGGCCTGGAAGAAGGCTTTGCACAAACACTATTCTTGGCCTTGGCAATTCTTGACTTTCAGAGGGAAAGTGGAGCTAAGAAAGACAGACAGGTGAGGAGAGACTTCCCTGGTGTGCAATACAACCTTGGTACTGGCAGTCAGGAGTCTAGATCTTCATGCCAGACTTGGAAACGTCATGGTGTGGGACCTTCACAATGCATCACTCTCTTTGCCTCCCCCATTACTCCCTCCATGAAATGGGGGATTTGTGACACAGTGTGGTGTAAAGATTAGTTTTTGAATGTAAATTTCTGACCTTTGAATTAAACTTGCAATGCACGTAATGTGTAGTAGTAAGCAGAGCAGTGCAGTGAGGTTTCTTCGGTAGTTTCATGTGTAGCCTTATAAAGAAAGTTCCCATTAGCACGTGCTTTGTCTTGTGGTAATTTATCTGTGCTCTCAACCTTGCTGTTGAAATGTCAAATCTTTAACTGTTATCTGTGCCATAACATGGATGTCACCTACTATTCCCTAGCTCATATGCCAATTAGCTCAGAAGGCAGTTCTGGTGAAACTGAAGTCCAGTCATATGTGGGATGGTAAAAAGCAAACTGAGCCAGAAGTCAAGGGGTCTCCCAAAATGGGCTCTGCATCATGGGACAAAACAGCCAAAATTTGTTTAAAATTACTACCTTTCAGCTACCAAAGACTTAAGTATTCCTACTTACTGAATTCCTACATATTGTGCAACATATTGGTGCTGACTGCTAATTTGAAAGAGCAGACAACAGTACTCAGGGGCGCAGATACATACATAGTTTTTCTGCTCTTAGATAAAATTATTTAATGTGCCATTCTAAAAAATTATTTTGTAAAAATACCTGTCTTGTACAACAAAGACTTAGAGCCAGGTCACCGCTGAATCTACTATTTTATCTTAATATTGACTTGACTGCAAATTCAAAGTATTACGTGGGGCTTTTTTCCATCTTGTTTCAAGAGCTTTTCCCCAGCTCCCCTGTAAGCAAAGGAAGATGTCAGCAATATTCAAAGCCTAATCTATTGACCTCAAGTTATCAGTTAACTTGTGCTGAACTGATAAGCTGTGCTTATTGTTTAAGTTAACTTCTTAAGTTTCAAGCAAACAATACAAGCTCACTCATACAATTGCATGAAATCCCATTTGGCCTGTGGGGACACTCCTGCTGTGTCTACTCATATTGTTTTCATCTCATCTGTTTCAATGGTATCTCCACCATATTGCAGTTTGTTGATGATACCAGCTACTTAAAAGTCCATTTCTGCTCTTGTTGACAGCTTAGTGTAAGTTGACTTAAAGGATCAAAAGGGATGTGCTGGTTATTTTTTGCATGTTGCAAAGGCATCTGATAAATCAGGAAGTTTAACACAGCCATACAATTACAACACACGACTGCATACCGCTACACAGTACATTAAAATCTTGATGACGCATTCAAACTAAAACTCCAAAATACATTTATAACCATTCTTTAATTATTCAACAAAATGCCAACAGCTTGAGTGAGCTGTGAAAATGTGAGCTTGGGACCCGCAGGAAACCTTGCTGGCTTTCTCTTAGTTTCAGCAAACAAATAGGATTTGGTGTGCAACTCACTCCCGTGGAGAGGATCAGCACAAAACATATGCATCTTGAAGGCCTATTTTGAGGACTCAACCAGGACTTAATTGGTACATTTTGTGGTAGATTGTTACCAGGCATGAATTTCCCTTCAAGCGAGTACAACTCCAGACTAAGTATTTTGTTTTTTGGAGTTATTTGCTTTGAGGTCTTTACTTTCACATTCAAGGAGAACAAGCTGAATTCTTTTCCCTGGCACACCAGAAGAATTGTTCTGTGATTCCCACTGAATTATGTTATTCAAATCCTTTAAAAATCCCAAGGTTTCCATGGTGTCACTAAAAGGCATCATTTGAAGGCAACGTCCTTGAGCTTGCACAAATGAGGGTAGAAATTACTCAGAGAATTTTCATTTTTACCATCTTTTATGAGAAGTTAAAAAAAATAACAATAAAGGCCTCACTTGAATGCAGTGACCCCAGACTGTCTGCAGCAGTAGCAGTCAGAGAAATTATCTTAGTTTGCATACTGAGCGCGTCAAAAAGAAAGGCAAGGGCTGCTGGATTCTGCTGCAGTGCAGAAGGATGCTTTCAGATGTGAGCCCCAAAGAAGTGAGGTGGTCTGGGTCTGGGGCACGCTGGTCTTGCAGCTGAGTAGCACAAAACCAAAGTGCCATGGTACCTCCCTCTCAGGACAGCCAAGTGCGGCTCTGTTTCCAGGCTAATATTGTGCTGGTCCTCTATGGGTTCACACTGAACCTCACAGATAAGATAAGACAGGGAAAGTATCGCTCCATCCCATGTATCCCCCATTGGGGATTACAGTTAGCAGGCCTCTGTACCCAGCACACCTCCTTAGAAAGCCTATAAATCCACATATTTTCTTTTCCAGGGATGCCTGGAAGGCATTGCTGGTGAAGGCAGTGGCCGTCATGACTAGTTTAATTAGTACTTATGCACACTAATTCTACTAAATTTAGCACCTGTGTCTGCTAATCTACAACCCAGCTGGAGGGCATCAGATATCAAAGGGAAATGGAAAGTAATTGCTCTGGCCTCAGGGGTTAAATGTTAAAATTATGGTGGAGAATTTAGTCAATAGATACCTTTTTTCCCCCTCTCAGGAAAAAAAAAGAAGTTGGTTACAGTTGCCTGGAAAACAACTAATGTGTTGAATATCTGCATGCCATGTACACCCAGTAGAATACATTATTGAATCATTTTCAGATCAAGTCCCAAGCAGGATTTCTCAGACTCAGACTAGTAATTACCACCTGTTAGTTATCTGGAAGTAAGAGCAAAGAGGTTTTTTGTAAGTGGACTCTGGTGGGGAGTTAAGGTCTTTCAGCACATTGTCTCTTCCCATGCTGTATATAGGGACTAAAAATTCACTGCCATAATGTCCCTGTGAGTGGGAGGTTAGACATATCCTCTTCAGCTACTATCAGGAAGGACATATGGTTAAATAGTTGAATGTTACTTTTCACACTCTCTCCAGAGACTCTTAAAAACTTGTTCTCTTCAGGCCCGAAGGAGTACGGACTCCTGATAGCCTCACAGGGATTTCAGGCAGATCACCCCATCCCTGGGGTATCCGCTGAGTCTTAGTAGCACAGACCAAGCTGAAGATCCCCAGGGTGTGTCCTGGTTCCTCTCGCCCCTCCCTAAAATTGAAGAAGGGAAGGAATTAAAAAAAAAAAAAAAGTGAAAAAAAAAGTGAAAAGCTGGATGAAGTCACCACATCTGTGCTCAAACAAGGCTCTTCTCTCCTTACTGCTTCCTCTCCTCCTGCACTGCATCCCTGAGCGAGGAGATGTGGCCCCTTTTATCCCTGCAGGTCCAAGGTGAGGTGAAATGGCCCCGCATCTGCTCAGCATTCCTGCTGCCTGGTGGGAGCACTCGTCTTGCCCAGAAGAGCAAGGGAGAAAGGGTATAGTGTGAGCCCTACTTCACCAGCACTCCGTTTTGCAGATCCTTACCTCACTGTGCCAAGACACGAGGGATGGAGAGTGTCACCTTGCTCTACCATCTAGGTCTTTTGGGGGTTCATTTTGGAAGGAAGCAGAGAAGTCACTTTTCCAGTACAATCAGTAGCTAAGGGACAAGATTTTTCTACCTTGCCATGTCCTAGACCTTGACAAAAAATACACGTGCATGGGCAAAGCCAGCAAAATAATTCATACTAGCTGAATATTGTAGATTTTTTAAAAAATGCTTTTTCCTTCAAATCAAGCAATCCTACACTATTCTTTCTGTTTAAAGAATACAAAAGAAAAGCATATATGTTAAGGTTAACTATGCTAACATGGCTGATTGAAAAGCATTAGTGTGGGTAGATAAGCAACAAGTGATGTAAGGCATGTAGCTTTGTGCACTTGGTGTTGCTCTCTGGAGATGTCCAACTCTTACCCGTGGCTGCAGAGGTACGCCAGGCTTCTACATTGCATTTAAACTAGATACTGGAAAACAAGGAAGATTAAATATTGCTCAAAATATCCCCCACCAGCAGCAATTACAATCAAATGCCAATTGCCTGTTTGGGTTTTTGAGGTACTTAATCAGCCATAATTTATGCTTTGGAAAGTCTATATCTCTGGAAAACATGGCTTTTCTCTGTTTGTTCTGGTTTGACTTTTTTTCAGCAGTGATTCCACTATTAAGAAAACAGTGACAGCAGATTTTGTTTCTCTAACTACAGATTTCAGGTGCAAATTACTTGTAACTAAGTGCCTAGAGAAAGCTTTTACATTGCTTCTGTTCCTTCTTTCTGGGGGGGTTGGGGGAAGCAATGCTTGAGACAAATCCTGGAGGTGGTGTGCTTTTGTATGTTCCCACAAAACAGATGAGATTCTTCAAAGTGAAGAAAGAAAGTCAGTGATACATTGAGTTTTCTGAATTCCAGGAAGGAAAAGGAAAATGGTAAAATCCTGATGTAATATTAAGCGTTATACTTTATAAAGAAAAGAAAAGAATCTTGCACTGCCATTATGCTGAGCAAGATGAAAACATCCTTAAGTAGAGATACAGATTTGAAACTCTATTCAGCTGCTTTGTGTGCAAGCAGACTGTGACTCTGGTGTTTCAAAGAGTCGCAACAAATACTCAACCTCATTTGTTTAAAATGAGATAATGGGAATCATGGCTTTTAAAACCACAAAACAAGTTAAAAAAAATAAATAAAGGGACTAAACCATGGTGGGCAAAATTACAGCACTTTATTAGAAAGTACAAGCAGTCCTGTGCCTCTGCTGTATGTGGGTAACAGCATGAATGCTCCTTGAGCATTCACTGGATTATAGAAGGTGGATACAGGATCTGTATTATTCCTGCTAAAGCTAAGGTTTACCAGTTATTGAGAATCATATTATGATGCAGCTTCTGAAATGGCAACCTGCAGCTGACTTTTGCAGTCAGGCTGTCAGGGAAGGCTGTTAGCTGGGAACTTGGCACACAAGGAAACTGTTGCAGAAAGTACTTACCCAGGGGATACTCTTGACAATGTTGATAAAGTCTGAGAACAGAAATGAATTAAATGTTTAAAGAAGAGGCTACACTTTGGGACGTGAAATGTAGTGTTACACAGCTTGTTCCCCTCTACCCAGTAAAACAGCCTGCCAGCAGCAAACCAGTTCACTTTCCAAAAACTTTGTTGCACTGTACTTGCATGTGGGAGGTTGAAGGAGGTTCGGAAGTTCAGTAAAGACCCAGAAATGTACAGTCAAATCAGCGATATAGTCCTTACACCGCCATCCCAGAAGAACTTAAATTTCCCTGTGATATTGGACTGAATTTAAAAAGGAAGTTGCAGGCACTGTGGACTTCATCAAAACCATGTCAGAACCCCTGCAAGGAACAGATGTGACAGTAGAAGAAAGTGAATCACTTGTTCACTTGAGCACTCTGATGGATTGAATCCACCAGAAGAGTGTGAATCTGTAGGAACTCAGAATTTTCTTCCCTCTGAGGAACTGGAAATTTCCCAGGAAAACACATATAGAACAGGAGAACCCAAATACCCAAACTTTACAGAGTAGGTGTCTAAATTCACCTCCTCCCAGAGATTATGTGTAATGTATAGTATCCAATAAAAATTCAATCAGAGGCTCTTCAAAGCTATTTTAAAACTTGAAAGCGTCACAACACCAATTACACTGGCAATGCAAGATATGCTACAGACGTATGGGTTGGATTTCAACCCCGTGCAACTGGTGACTCAGCTTTGCCTGTTGTAAGCCAGCTATCAATTTGCAGAAGGTCACTGAGGTCCATTCCAAAATATTTTTTGTTCAGCCAAACCAAATGCTGACTGTTTTGCAAAAAGGTGAAGCTGATGCTAATGTTTTCCATGATAGTAGCAGCCAACCCTAAAACTGGGAGGAATATAGATGCCTAGTATCAGTCACAGCGCAGGAGTCTGCACCTCATGTAATGAAAAGAAAAGTCTGATTTAAAGCTCACAGGAGTTCTAGGTAAATTTACTTAAAGAAAAGAGCAGACTCTGAACTTTGTCTGACTTGGACTCCATTCCTCTGTTTGTGTTTTTAAAAGAAGTAATTATTAGCTTTGTACCATTCCTAGTTTGTCCACTTCTAATAAAGTGAGGAAAAGAAACTTTGTCCTAAACTTTAAAACTTACTATCTGTACTCTTCTTTCTTTTTTAATATAGGCTAATGGTCATTAAGAACTGCACTGATTTGGTCTGAGGTCCTGGACTGGTGGGTAGGATGCTTCACTCCCAGCAGAGTGAACAACATACTTGCATCTAAGTTCATTAACTGGATAAAAGTATGTCCTCAAATCTGAAAATACTGGAAAGAGGGGTTTAAGTAGCTAAGACGAAAACTTCAAAATAACTGACTCCAGGAGCGTTTTCCCATAGCAGCATACTTTTAAAAATAATGAGAGAGGTAAACAATGAATTGCTGCATAATTATACAAATATGACTTCATCTCTTGCCACCGGGTTCTTAACCAGAAAAGTGTGTTGCAGAGGAGAAGCTGAACTTGGCACCGGTTAGTCATGTGCTCCAGGTAAGCTCATGAAAATAAACAGGAGCCAGTGGGGTGACGAGTCAGAATAACTTTGTGACACTGAGTAAGGAGACCATGCATAGGTCAACACCACAGTGAAACTAGACTAACAGTCTCCCTCCTGCCTAAAGCTCAGGAATAGTGTTGAAGCTAATAACCATGCAGAGCCTTTTGTCAAAAGCCAAATGACCAGGAACACTTGATCCCTATGGAAAGGAACTGGAGATAAGAAATGTCCTGCCTAAGATAGTTGGCAGGACACCAAAGCTGCACAACAGAGGAAGCTTTCACCAAGGTAGGTTTTGGCTCACTGCCTATCTCATTCCAAACAATCACAAAACCGGTTGAAGCTTTTGATGTTCTCCCATGACATGACCACAAGTGTGAGCAATTTACAACATTTGCAGTCACTGGCACAGGCTTCTTTATTTTTTAAATGCTAGCTTCTTTAAACTTGTTGCCCAGTTGATGTCTTCCTGAGGAAGATGGCCAAACCTCTGGCTTGTCTGAAAAGAATGTTAGCCTGAGAAGAGACACAGGTTTTCCAGCAAAAACCAGCCTCCTGCTTGGTGATTGAGGCTGTTGGTATTGCCTGTTCTGCTGACTGGCCATTCATGGACCAGCTGAGTGGATAGGGGGAAGCAGGGAAAGGCCACAGCAAAAGCTGCTCATCAGTGGTCCTCTGTTATTTTATCTCTTAGTCACAAACAGAAACCTTGTACAGATGAAATTCTAATTTCCCTTTCCCCCATCATCCTATACCAGGTTTGTTTCTCCACAATTTTGTTTACAGTTTGCTACTTTCTTTTTTTTTTTTTCCAAGCCTGTTCTCTTTTTTTTTTTTTTTAAAAAAAAAAAAACAACCAAACCTCCCCAAGCCAGGTGTTTATCCCCAGCTGACTCCTCCCTTGTAACATTTCTTCTTGATCCAGATGTAACCTCTCATTCTCTGGCTGCTGCTGGCAGCTTTTCACTCCTAGCAAAAAATGTTTCTAACTAGGTATCTCCAGCTGCAGAGGAGCTTGAGTTTTCTGTCTTCTGTATTTCTACATTCCTCAGATGCAACATCCTCACTGAGCAGCAGAGGGAAAAAAGGCTGGGGCAGTGTACTTGGTATGGCTGATGCCTCTCACCTTTCCTTAGATACACTGTGTGTGTACTGAGCAAACATCCTGGTGAACTGCATGTGCCGGCCAGATCCTACTAGTCCAAGGTAAAACTAGCTGGAATTTCACCCTTTACTTGAGATGCAGCAGGTCCTGGGGCTCTGGTGGTGTAAAATATGGACGCCTTTGGATGAACGAAGACACCAACCTCTCTCTCCCCCTTTTTCTCTATATTTTTTAATTTTAAAAGCCCATGAACTCCTTGATTTTAGGTTGCAGAACTTCAGGGCAAAAAAACATTATGGAAGAAGTGCTTCTAGGGAAGAGGCTAGCAGCACAGGGCAACATTACTAGCATACTGGAAAGAGAGTTTTGACCTTTGTGGGGTAAGGTATAAATCGGCGGTTACGCCTGGAAAGACAAAGTCTGCCAGGCTGACCGCACTGCAGAGCTGTATTTGCACAAGCTGGCCTAGGTTCCAGGTAACTACAAACTATTTAACTCCAGCAGTGCAGGCCTCTTATCTTTCAGATCTTCAAACGTTGATAGAAAATACAACAAAAATATTAAATATTGTGTTATGGTTTTTTTTCCCAACTTCTTGCTTTCCCTTTTGTTGTTAAGTCCATTATTTTCTTTCATAACAATTTTCCTGGGCAAAATCCACATGTTCTTTTTCCCAACTTGAACTAATTAATGTTCTTATTTCCCTCTTAAACCATATGTGCATGGTCATGCTTATTTTGTCTGCAGAGAATAGAAAATATGTTCTTCTCCTTGAAATTTTTGAAGTTATTTATTCAGAAGAACTGTGAGCTGAGCTGTGAGCCACTGGTGTAGGTGCCCCCAGAGGGTGGGCGGCAGGAGAGTATCCAGGGCTGCACTTGTGCAAACCAAATTTAACAAGGTCTGTGCAGGGTATCCCAGTCATTCCTGTCTGTGATTTGAAAAAGAATGGAATAGAATAGTTTAGTTGGAAGGGACCTACAACCATCACCTGCTCCAACTGCAGCAGGACTTGCAGGGTGCCAGCAGAAGTGAGTGCCAGACGATGAGTAAAGAGATGGATGTACATATGTCAACGTTATATGGCTATACAACATGGTTTAATTAAGGTTTTCCCTTTCCTCAGTCTCTCCACAGGTAACACCCAGTTTGGGCCTGTGTTGAAGGATAGAAGAGGCTCAAGTCTTGCTGCTGTACCTTGGAGCTCGCTCCCGGCCCATGTAAGCAAGTATTCACAGCAAAACTGTTTGGAAACTAAGTGAGTCTGAGCTTGCATATACAATATAGGAGCAGGCATGGAATGAAACTCCTCATCGAGAATGTCTCTTATCCAGGTGTAAAGACAAGGAAAATAATCAAAGGGAAATATATCATGTGCAAATGAGGTTCTTGATTATAGGTTCCATTTTCATTAAATATTCCAGTTAGGTTCTGCAAGATTGGAACTTGGTGATTCATAAATTTGAGGCAAGTAGACTTTGAGTTGCCATCCTTATATTTGTTTGGTTACTCTCTGTAGCCATATACACGTGCTTGCACAGTTAGTCTGCGTGTAAGGTGTAATTTGTCTGTCTGAGGACTGCACTTTGAGTCACTGAATTCCCTCAAGGTGTCCTGATTCCTCTCCTCTGATAATCCTTAAGGAATATGCCAGGTGCTGTTTGCTTTTTGCTTTCCCTTTAGAAACTGCGTTGTACAGTAAAAGTGACAGTAAGCATCTGCATGTAGCAGGTTGTGATTCCCATTATAGGTGAAAATGCATTCATCTTGCTCCTGAACTATGTTTACTATTCCAGTCTCAGTATTTCTGTTAAGAATCTGTCAGTAGCCTTAGAGGAGGATGCAGAAAATATATACACAGATTTGCACTAAGTGATTTTTCAACATCAGATGTTCGGCTACCATCTTATGACCAAGGGAATGTAAAATGAATGCTGTTAGAAACTTTGGTCTTTTGAAGCAGCAATCCAGCTCAATGCCTGTTTAATTTAATTTAATTGTTCCTTTAATTTAATTTATTTAATTCTAGTATTTGAAGATCTGTTTAAAATAAGAAAGCCACTGGACTGACTTAATTCCTACTTGATTTCACTATGTTCCATTAAGGCATTCAAACAATCTGTGTCTAAAAATTATGCACACTGTAGAACTTGTCTTGTGTAAGCACTCATTAGTTTTTTGCATTGTTTTAATGTATACACACAGACAAAAAGCCCTACATTAAAACATCATGAAGAATGCAAAATTAAACACTTGAAAGTCAGAAATTACGCAAGGTAAAATAGCTTCTGTAAATCTAATTTAGCCTCTCTGTGTGTTCACATAATGTCTATGTGTTATACATACATACAGACATATATAAAGTGTATAATATTTGTGTATGTACAATGAAAAAAGCCTTTAATTACATGACTACCTACTGTTTTTTCCATAGAGTGCTTGCTTTATTCAGTGAACAGGATAGACCTGCTTCCCATATGGGTCACCTTACTGTGCAAAAGGCTGTTCACTATACTGCACTGCCTCGTTAATTGTAGAGGTAGGTAAATCACAAATGAAGTGGGAGACTGAAAGAAGAGTTAAGGGATGTCACTGCTTCTCCAGATTAAATTAAATGCATAACTTAGAAAGTCAACTGGCTGGCTGCTTACAGGTATAGAGGTATCTGAGCAAGCTCCTGAACTCCCCTCAAGGAAAATTTTCAGGACAAGGTTGTGCAATTTAAGTTGCTGGTCTAAGTGAACTTCAATGATTTACCTTACTGTAAGGTAGGGGGTGCATGCAGGAACTGCTCTGAGGCAGATTGGAAGGGGAAATAATTTCTAGCCAGGAAATGGTCACAGGCAGCTAGTGGAGGTAATTTCTTCTGGTGGCACAGCTATGTCCAGAAGACAACATCTGTTCACAGTCTGAACCAAGCTAGGGTAGAACTAGCTTGGGTTTATCTTTCTTACTGTACAGTGACTAACAATCAACATCAGTACCATTGTCTTCATTAACCAAATTCATAACCTCATTTAAAAAAAAAAAAAAGTAGTGTGACAAAGTTTATTTTCCTTAAATCCAGGTTAACTGGCTCTAATTATCTTACCTAGTTTAAATTCTTTATTAATCCAGTGCTGCATCAGCTGCTCCATCATTTTACCCAGGAGTGGTCAGGCTTCTGCCTCTTCCTCAAAGTACCGTATGATGTTATTCCAGTTGCATTTGTCTAATTTTATGAGTGTATGCCTTGAGACTCCGGAATCTGATTTACAAAAGCACCACACATTCACAGTTGCCAACAGGAGCAGTGCTTTGAAAATACAAAATGCTGCACCGTGCTCAAGAATGCTAAACTTGGGAGCTGCAAGTACCCCAAACTTCATGGTTTTCACCTTAACCTATCTGCCTCTGAGTTTCTCAATGTGAAAAGAAAGTACAACCACCCTTCCCCATGTGGGGACACTGTGAAAATAAATGCATTAATATTTGTGAAACACTTGGGTACTTCATAGGGGAGAACTATAAAAAAATCCCATGAGGACACCAATCATTAGTTCTTGAGAGCAGGGTTTGAAGATAGTGCATTAAATAAGTCATGGGGCTCCATACTGAACAAGGAGACAACACAATATTGAATTGCTCCTCATTAAGACACGGATTCTCAAAGGTATTTTAAGTGCCTAAATCTTGCTGAGAGTCAGGGCTTCTTAAGTGGTCTTTTTAAAAAAGATTTTATTTCTTTTTTCCCTGAATAAGACAGGAGATCTGCAAGAAAAATTGTACATAATCACATAATTATAGGTTGCATCATAGTGCACTGTTAATTAAAGGTTGCATCAGAATGTATGTGCACAAGATTTGGGGCGCAATATAACATTGCCTAAGAAATCCTAGTTACAGCATTTACCAACGTCAGATTGCTTGACTTTGCAACATCTATGATCTTTTCCAATAGCTAGTGTACAAGTAATTTTCTCTGGTTTTAGGGTAATAAATGAAGCCACCCACATTCCCCATCATGCTCATATCCCTAGCAGATGGGGGATGGGAGCCCTTCCCCTGCTGCACCCTTCCCTGTATGGGCTACAGACCTCTGCCAGCAGAGTAAATGACACAAGTAATAGGTTGTCATCTTCTGTTTGAATCAGCGTCAGGGAGGGGCAGAACATTTTTGCCAGTGAGTTTCACTAATGTTTGCTGACATCGGAAGAATGGTGAAAGTCAGGTGTCTTTGGTTCAATCAGGATCAGAGGAGAACACATTGAAATAAGTACAGGCTTTTCTGCCTGTTCCCCAAGTGGCTTAGACCCTTTTACCGTTTTCAGCTCATTCCTCTTTCTTTCTGTTTATCTTGCCCCACAATCCAGCTCTCACAGTACTCACCTGGCACTCCTGAACTGAAAAATCCTATAAAGCATCTGGATAAAGCCCTGCACATCCTGATCTGACCCCATAGGTTATCCTGCTTTGAGAGGCGGTAGGACTGGAGACCTGATTCCTTCCAACTTCAATTATTGTGTGATCCTAGGAAGACATTGTGCTTTTCTCCATTATATAAAGAGTCTGCATTCCAATAGGTGTTTTTTTTAATCAATCTTTGTACCCAGTAGCTTTGTCATAGTTTCACATCTACGGTACAGGATTCCTTTAGCCAAAAAAAGGCAACCAAGCACACATCCCATAAAACAATAAAACATAGCTAGGGCTGTTGTTATGTGGAATGAGGTTGTTGCAAATTCCACATAAACCAGGAATTTATGCCAGGAGCTCTTCAAAGTACTTTGTCTGGCCTTCCAAGAATCTGGAAATGTTAACGCTAAGGCTAAGGAGGCTTGATTTTTTTATATTTTTTTTTTCCTCCTCTCTGTAAACATGGTGATATTTCTCTGGGTCCTGGCTTCAAATCCTCTAAGCCGTGGTGGGGTGCTGACAGACAGGATGCTCGTTCTGCAATGGGGAGCTTGCTCAGCAATGGGGCAAAGTTCACCAGCTTCCGCTGCTGCCTTGTCATCCCATCCCTGAGGCGCCTCACTCTACATTACGACAGGGATCAAACCACTCCTGTCCTGCTGGAGACCAAAGCCATCCTTTCTGCTCTTCCTCCCCAAACTGTTGAGGACCCAGGTTATAATGGTATGCAATATCCTTAATATATTCCTCAATGAATGTGGAAACAATAAGCCAAAAGGCATTGATTGATTTTGTTCTTGAATGCAACTTATCTGTTATATGGTATTTTTTTGTCTTCTAGCAAAGAGGCACCCCAAAGGCCTCTTTGGGGTCTTCTCTCGGAGGTCAAAAAGGCACTGTTGGAGAAACCATGCTTGATCATGAAACATAGCATCTTGTGAAGCCTTGCACAGAAGAGAGAGACTTGCCTCTGTAATCTTAACATCACCATTTACTCATGTGTAGGCTCCACCACGCAGCTGGAATATTCCTTTCAAATCTTTCTCATTTCCTCATTCAAACCAAAACCATTTTTCACAAGAATACGTAAAGGTATTTCTGTTACTTGAAAGACGTTTTTCCGTGAAGTTTTCCTTCAGTAGCACTTATTTCATGAAAAATTTATTTCTTAACTCTAGAAATGCATTTTCTTTCTTTTTTTGTCCTTAGCCTTCTTGTACAGTCTCTCGAAGCCGGAGAACTTCTACTGTGTAAAAATACATAACTCTCAGGAACATGCTACCTTTGAATTTTTTCAATTCCAAACAAAATCTCAGCATGTAGGAGCAACCCAGAAGAGGTGTTTGGGATGAAAATGTTTGGTCGGCTTTAGTAAGGTTCGTCACCTCTCATTATGGGCTTTTCATTGTACTCCGTGACTTTATTCTGTTTCTACAGATCTCCCCATTCACAGTACACCTACTTCCTTCTTTGAGGGCTCTTCTTTTCCCTCCCATCTCTTTCAAGTTTTCTTTGCTTTCTTCAGTCAGATTTCTCTTTCCTCAAAACTTCAACTTGAGACCTCCATTCCCAAAGTCCTCTTCCCTTCTCCATTTCTCCCTGTCCTCCCCAAGCCATGCCAGGGCCTTTTCCCCTTTGTGGGGAAAGAGAGCAGGTGGTTGGTAACTGGGAGTTTCTAGAAGACCTGTCCCAAACAATCCCATCACAGAAGAAATCTAGGAAGGGTAGGAAGCAACTAATTGGGCTAAATCGTGGGCTCATGACATGAAAAGAAAGTACAGAGAAATCAGATCAGGTTTCCATGGGGTAAGTGCAGAAGTACTGGCCGCAGCAAGAGCAGATGGGGACAAACACAAAAAAAGCCAATACAACAAATAAAAACTAGCAAGAGCATCGCAAATAACAAGAAATCATTCGGTGAGTACATCAGTGGTAAGAGGAAGTCAAGAGCTAGTGGATTACTCATCACAGAGAGAAAGCTATCGACTGGTGCCGAGAAGGCTCAGAGTGCCTCAGGCCTTTTTTTTTCACCAGCCTTGGCTAAAAGAGGTCACCTGTGATCAGGTGAATGACATAATACATATTAATGACAGCAGAATGAGGTTTCCACCCAGACTGGGACAGAACCAGTTGCAAGAGTACTTAGATAACTTAGAGGTGTTCAAACCAACAGGCTGGCTGGACTTCATGCCAGGGTACTGAAAGAAGTGGCTCAAACCGCTTTGGAGACATGAGTGTTTATCTCTGAGAGCTGCGTGAAGATGACCAAGGACCCCGCTGATAGAAAAAGGCAAAACTGGTGCCTATCTTTAAAAATGGCATTTAAATAAAGAATAAATAAATAGGTCAGCCAGACATTTTTCCCCAGAAAGCACCTAGTACAAATAGAGACATTATTGGTAAACAGATAGAAGGAAACAATGAGATAAGCAACTATTAACATGGACTTGCCAACAAGAAATTGCGACAAGCTGGCCAAATTTCCTTTGGCGATAGTGGAACCGAGCTTGTTATGGATGAAAGGAGCAAGGGCCACAATCATCTGTGCCTTGGGTAGACTCTGCACACTCGTTCATAAATGAGGGAATTCAGTTTATGTGAAAAAGTTGGGTAGTGGATACAAAACCGTGGAAACAGCAGTTGTCAGTGGTTTACTGGCAAACGGGTGAATTACAGATGCAATTCCAAAGGGATCTGTCCCGGGATGTTTCATTAGCGGCCTTCAGAGATGGCATTAATTGGGGAGCAACTGCAAGTACATCAGAGGATGAAATAAGAATTTAAAATAATCCTAAGAAATTGTTTGGAGAGCACAGAACATGACTGAGAAGCAACAAGAAGGGTTGTTTTTGCAGGCGGGGTTAATCCTGCGCACAGACAGAGGCTGGGGCACCACTCAGGGCATTCTGCAGGCAGCAGCTGAGGAGACACCAGAGGACAGGCTGGGGGCAACCGGTGGCTGAGGAGACAGCAGGAGAGGTGGACAAATTTCACCTGGTTGCCATAAAGAAAACCTGGCCCAGAGAGATGATAACAGCCATCAGATGGAAAAGGGCACTGCAACACAGGAAAAGAAAGAGGAGACTTCCCTGGGCGGGGAGCACCAGGTTCATGTTTCAGCAAGGAATAGTTGGGTCAGGCAGGAGGATGAGGTGTCACCTGGGGAGGCTGCAGGGCCATGGGGGTACTGGGAATCCCTCAGAGCAGGGCTGAGGGAAACCCTACAAAAGTAATCCAGAGCCACCAGTAGATGGGAAACCTTTTTGGTGTCCTATGCAAGAAAAGGGGCTAAAGGAAGACCTAAGGAGTTAACGGTGTGCAATAACTTGCTTGCAGAGACCAGATCAAGTAAATGAAAATCCACCACTGACTTGCTCTTCCATTTATATTCAGTAATGTTGCCAGTCCTCTTCTAATGCACACGCTGCTCACTAGCCGTGTTTGTGTGTACAAGCATATATTGATCTGTTGTCTCTTTCCTTTCTTCCAAAAGAAAAAATAACCACACAGTTCAGTAATGCACGAGCTATGCTCCGCAATGAAAATAGTCTGAGGCACTTGCATGTAAATTTAGCTTAACATAAAAATAACCTTCAGAAATTTGAACTATTTTACAATTAATTTTACAATTAATGTCAGGTGTCAATGTGATTTATTTTTTTTAAGGGTGTACTAATTTGACAGGCTGACCGAAGCAACGCAGGCACATCTTGCAATGCTCCGGGTCTCAGAAACGTCCCCTTCGACTTCGGGTTCTTCCTTCCAGGTCTGTCCCCGCTCCAGCCACCCTCCCCCCCGGCCTTCAGCCACCCCGGGTGCCACTCGGCTCCCCGGTGCGCCGCTGCTCCCCCCCGCCCAGCCAGCTGCAGCCGCGCTGCATTATTAAAGGCATACCCTGTAAATAATTGATATGGAAATAACACCGCGCTGCGGAGCCAGAGCACATCCTCATCTTCCTCCTCCTCCTTCTCTTTCTCTTTTCCCCCCGGCCCTCACCCTCTCCGCCGGCCGCGTTACCTGCCCCGCCGGCGCAGCGGGGCGGTGCGGATCCCGCGTCGGGCCGCCCCACGCCCTCCCCGCCCCGCGGCGCCGTCCCGCCCCCGGCGGCGGCGACGGCGGGTCCCTGTGGAGGGGGGGCCGGGCCGAGCCGAGCCGGGCCGGCGGCGCGGCGGGAGCAGGTGCGGCCGCCCGGCACCGCGGGGGCGGAGCGGAGCGGGGCCGGGGGGGCGGTGGCGGGGCCGGGCCGGCAGGTGGGGGCTGTCGGGAGGCGGAGGGGCGAGGAGCCGGGCGGGTTGCCCGCCTCTGGAGGTGCGGCCGGCGGCCACGGCAGGGCTCGGTTGGGCGAGCGGGCTGCCGCGGGAGGCGCACGGCGGCGGTCCCCGCAGCCCGGGCCGCGGAGAGGCTGGCGGGGCCCCTTGCTGCAGGGCCAGATGTGCGGGACGGGGGGCTGCCAGGGGCCGGCGGGGGGGTGCTGGGGGCTGCCGCCGCCGCTGCTGCCGCGGCCGGGGGGGGACCCTTAGCCGTGTGAGAAGCGGGGAAGCCGCGTCGGGAGCTGTTATTTTCTTCTCCTTCCTTTGCCTTCCCTCTCCTCCCTCCTCCTCCTCCTCCTCCTCCTCCTCCTCCTCACCAAAACCGGGAGAGGAGGCGTGTTCGTAGAGTCTTGCTGCACCGGTTTTGCTTGGTTTGTTGTTGCAGGGTTTGGTTCGCAGGGTGGTGATTTATTTTATTTTTTATTTTTTTTTCCCCTTTCTTTTCTCTCATCCCCTTTCCCCCCTTCTCCTCCTTTCCTTTCCTTTGGCCCATTGCATGCTCGGATCCGGCTGGATCCTTCCTTTTATTTTCGGCGGTGCCTCTCGGCGGGGGGAAGGGAGCGCTGGGATGAGTGCAGCTTGACGCACAGGCGAGGGGAGGGGGGGCAGCTGCAGCGGTTCGTGGCCGCAGGGTGCGGGTGAGGAAGGGAGCGGGGCGAGGGGCTCGCTCGGTGCCTCCCCCTTTCTTCCCCCCCCTCCCCCTTCTTCCTCCCCTTCCTTCCCTCCCCATCCGTCTTCTGCCGGGTCCGGCTGGGAGCGTGTGTGCGATATATTACGTTGCAAGGTGTGTGTGTGCGTGGAAGAGAGGGAAGGAAGGACGGACTCGAGAGGGAGCCTGGGCTGCTCCAACCCCCCCATCCTATGTGAACCCCCCCGGGCGGCTGGATGGCGATAGACCGGCGCCGCGAGGCGGGCGGCGGGGGCCGGCCGCTGCCGGAGGAGAACGGCTCGGTGCCGGGGGTCGCGGGGGGGGTGGGCGCCGCCGCCCCCCCGGGGCCGCCCCCCGCTAACGCGGCCGGGGCCGAGATCCAGGCGGTGCCGGTGCCGCCGCCCGCCTCCGCCTGCAGCCCGCTGCTCCTCGACTACGATGGCTCGGTACTGCCGTTCCTCGGGGGGCTGGGCGGCGGGTACCAGCGGACCCTGGTGCTGCTCACCTGGGTGCCGGCCCTCTTCATCGGCTTCAGCAAGTTCTCGGACTCCTTCCTCCTGGACCAGCCCGACTTCTGGTGCCGGGAGGCGGACGGGCAGGGCAACTGGAGCGGGTCGCTGGCGCCGGGCCACGCCAACCGCAGCGGCAATGGCAGCATCTTCCCCCCGCCCGGGCTGCCCACCCCCGCGGGGGTCAACGCCAGCGAGTGCGACTGCCACGAGTGGCATTACCGCATCAGAGCCGGCCTCGTCCAAAACGTTGTGAGCAAGGTGAGAAAGGCGGCTGCCCTCCCCCCACCCCCCCCACCCCCCCCCCTCTATCCAGCCCTCCCAGACCCCCTCGGACCTAGCCTGACCCCACTCAGCACCCGCTCTTCCCAAGCCAAGGGGAGCAGCTGGACACGATGCGGATCTGGCCGGGGCGGGCAGGTGCCCTGTGAGTTGCCTCCCTGCCAGGTGTAAATCCCACATTCCTGTAATCCTTTCCCTCCCTGGGCGTCACGCCGGGTGTCCGTCTTGTGGCTTTGTACCTGGGTGCTGGATGCAGCAAAGTTATGTCCTGAAATGGGATCCCGGGCGGCTCTTTGGGATCCCAACAATGGCAGCTGTCCTGCCACCTTGGGACGCGGGTGTCCGTGGGAAAGATGCTGCAGGTGAATGTCACCAGCTAGCGAGGGGAAAGGGTTGTGGAGAAGGCTGCAGTTGTGATATCGCTCACCTTTGTGCGAGTATAGTAAAGCAGCTGTACAATCTAAAAACCAGGTTGATTTTTGGGGAAGCTGATGAGATGGTCACTGTTGGGAGGAAAACGAGACAAAGTTCTGCCGAATTCTTCTTGTTTTGTACTTATTCCCTTGATAAGTGTTTTGGTAGAGCAATAAAAGAAGAAATGTCTCACACAAGTTGTTGTACTCTGGAGGCAGAAAGCGCATGCTGCTCTGTTTTGTGTTTCCTAATGTAATGGCTAAGGTGGAAAATTTCTAGTGAGGAGGGCTGCGCCGCGTTCTGCTCTTACTTCATATTTGCTGAGTAGCGCATGCAAAAAAAAAAAAAAAAAAAAACACGCTTTGCCTTTTCACCTGAAAGCTTTTGCTTGTCTGTGGTACCGGCCCTGCGAAAGCCCTGCCGGCTGTGGATGGGCCTCGTTGGTATAAACAGGCAACTGGAGCTCTTGGAAATGTAAAATGAAACTGTTATATGAGGAAAGTAGTTCCCTTAATCTCAAGACCCTCCCCTAAGATCAGCAAAAATTACTTCCTGCCCGGGAGCAGTGTTTTGGATTAACTGTGCTTATCTAGTTGGGAGAAAGAAACACAGCAATAATCAGATGACCAGCATGATTGTGCTTTGGTCAGCCAGCACACGTTCGTATTTAATCATTGAAAATCACTTCAGTTTCTCTTTGTGTCCCTTGAAAATGTGTGCAATGGAAAAAGCGGGTAAAGCAAGTCCACAAAAACCTTGAACCCAGAATGGATTGAAAAAAAAAAAAAAAGCAACCCGGCTACACTCCTTCAATGAGAAAAACACAGACACATGGTGGACTTAAATGGTTTGTGATGTAGAAGTGCATAATGAAATTTGACATTTAAGAGGGGCAGATTTTCTTCTGTTTATAAGCAGAGACTGAGCTATTCATATGTTTTAGGGTTTAACACTGATGCTTAAGCATGGGAAAAAAAAATCTTTAAATACTCTTTTTAGTGAAAGCTGTAAAAAAAAAAAAGTATTTTTTTTTTAAGTGTTTGAATCTTTTTGAAGGTCATCATCAAGTTGGCCACAAAAGGTTGAGCGACAGTTAATTTGCTATCTTGCATGTTTCTTTAAAAACAATAAAAAAATGTTCTTTGGAAGAACTCGCACTAAAGGGCAGATCAATTTTAAGGGATAAATAAACAGCTGTGGTCCCTGCTGTCTTGTTTTCTATTAGAAAGAATAATATTCGTCTTTTGAGACTATGGGTTTTTCCAGTGTGGAGTTTTTAATTTTTGTTGTATGCTCACTTCTAAAAACTTGGCAGCTTTTTTGCTTTGATTTGTAATCCCATGTAATTATAATTAGGTTGTTTTCTTGGGGTCGGGATTCCTCCTTAGTTTGTGCTTTGGTTTTGTTTTGGGGGTTTTCTGGGTGGGCGTGCTGTCTGTTTTTATCCTAATAAAGAAAAAGAGGAAAAACCCAGGCAGAGCATCAATATAGCTTAATTCGGACTTCCTTTCTTATAAACCCACAGGAGCTCCGATACTGTGGGAACAATTCTTGTAACTGCTGACTCCTTTTACACACATCCCACTGTCCTTTGTGAGAGGGAGCTGCCCTGGATGAATTCAGAAGACTGGATGTTCAGATCTCCCTTAACTCCCCTCAAAAATACATTTGTTTCTGTAATGTATTATGCAATGTTCTCATCTTTCTAAATAGAGTTTTATTAAATCTTAGTCTAATATATGCTCATCTGTGTAGTAGCCAGGGGTTATATTGAAATATCATAAAGACAGCCAAAAGTATATTAATAAAAAATGCACTTTTGTTTGGCCGGTAAATCCCCTTGTTCTCATCTTCAGCCATCCAAACTAATCTCTGCTGGATGCTCCATTGCTGCTTTGTCTTCAGAAACAATGAAACAATTGGGGTTATTTAGCGTGAAGCATATTTCCTGCTCTGCATTTTGGTGATGCACATGTACATGAGGTGTCACTGTCCCCCGCTCCTCAGGACCTGATAGCTGTCCTTAAACTACATTAAGTTTCACTGTCTCTGTAGCCTCTCTCCTAATGGTACCTTTCATCAGATGTTGTCTCTCTCTCCCTGCTTTCTTAGTTATCCCTCTGTGGTGCCCATTTTCTCCCAGCCTGTGTCATGCTTGGAAGTGACGGAGTAGAGATCTTGCTGTTTCCAGCCCTGCTCTGTGCTATGTTTAGCCCCGCTTCTCTTTCGAGTCTTTGCTGGAGCCAGAGGTGGCCTTGCACCTTCCTTGAAGAGTGGCATTGCCATGATAGGCACTGCCATTACCCTGACCTCTTCAACTGAGTCACTGGGAATGGTGCTTTTTATAGTGCTGCCAGTCATTAGAACTGGAAATGGTAATAAAGGACATACTGCTTATTATTTAACACTGTTAAAATACATATAGCAAAGAGGTCAGATGCATAATTTAACCACAAGGATTCCAGTGGCCATATTAAATCACCCATCTGAGCTAATGTCCTGACTTGGTACATAAATCTTGGACTTGGTTTGTACATAAATATTTTCCTTTAGGACAATTCACTTGTAAGCCTTTTTCACTGCTAAATGCTTCTTTGAGGATTTTAATCTATTCTTTATCACAACATCACCATTATCACACTGCTATAAACACGTGTATTGTTTGTGAGAGATGTACCCTGAACTAGCCTTTAGGCAAAAGCCTAGTAAAAAAAATAAATGTCTTTTAAATGATCCATTAATCTCACCACTGTCCCAAGGAAGAACACTGAGAAATACTCTCCTTTTTTTTTTTTTTTTTTTCCATAGTGAAACCTGAGATTATTAGCACTTAATGCAATAAGCAACATAATGACAACTAAACATGCATAGCGGTGAAGCCTAGCAGGAAGTTGAGGTGTGTACTCAGCAGGGACTTTTCTAACTCTCTCGTTAACTTCTTTAGTGCCTGGATCTTCTGACCATCTGCAAAGCCAGCTGTAATCTTGGGGCAAAGTTTTCACGGAAGCTCTTAGTTACAGGACTGATGGTTGTTGTTTTTCCCTCCGTTACTAGGATGACCTGTCAGTTGTGTGCGATTGCGTTACGTGGTGGGAATTGTTTGTTGTTCCGAATGCTAATTTGTATAATGGACACCAAAAGCTGACAATGGGCAAGGACTGAGGCTTGATTAAATTGCAGCAGTTGATGGCACAGCATCCCTGTGTGTGCACCCGCAGCGTTCCAGATCATTCCACCTCTTGGGTATGGCCTAGAGGGAAGTGGTTAGTTGAAGGCTGTGTTTTAATCACCCAGAGCAATTATGTAATAATATTTCATGTCTAGTCACCAGGGAATTCCTGTTGTGGCTGCTTTTCTGCTCCAGATGCCTTGTTTTGCTGCAGTGCTGTTCTCTTGGCTCTCAACTTCCCACTTGATTTGGGTTGAGTCATCTTCTTTCCCAAGTAATGTGCCATCATTTTACCTATTTGCCACTGGTTCGATCGTTCTCATGCCAATTTGGCTGAGCTTCTAGCAAAGTGATGCTTAATTCAGGAGAGCCAAATGGTCCAGGGGCAGCGCTGCCGTGCAGCAAACACCGAGCAGTGCTGTCTTGGTGTGAACTTGGCTCGGTTCCGGCTGGATGTCATTCCCTTTGCCCCTGCAAAAGGGAATGTCTGTGTCCTACCAGCCTTTCTTTCCCTTGCTTTTTTGGCAGTTCTGGCACTTTTCTGGACATGTCTTCAGCTGACTTAGTTTGCTAACCTGATAGAAAACTTTCTCTTTAAATACATTTTTATTATTATTAGTTTTCCTGTGTTTTCTGCTAGGTTAACGAGGTGAAATGGCTCTGTGCAGTGCCATGTGCCCTAGACTGTGGTATTGTCTCATGGGATTATTGCAAGTACCTGCAAGTAGCCAAAAATGCTAAGCAAACAAACAAATCCGTGTATGATAACAGTGAAGACAAATTTGGTACTGCTTGTAGGGTAATATTTCTTGGGGTAGGGGATAGGTGTGAATTTCAAGTGGACTTTCAGAGTATAGTTGTTAATTAATTCAGAAGGGATTATTCTGACAAGGTCCTTCCCAAAATAAGAGCTGTGCCACCCTTTCCAGGCACAAATGGGAGGAGGTCTCTCACTCATTTCTGCGTATCCTCCAGTTGGCTGGTCTCTGCAGAGAGACTTTGGAAATGCTGATGCATTTTTCCTGCAACTGGCAGGATTTGTCTTGTCAGTGTTGGTTCGTGGCTGACTGGCTTCTGTGTAGTCCCAGGTCAATGAAAGCCCTGAGTTATTGTACCCAGTGCAGTAGTTGGGTCAGAAGTGGCAAGACCTAAGCTAGTATATTACCAATATCAACCCCGTGCAGTTGAATGGATTGGAGGGGGCATAGGGACCTGCAAGGCAGGTACTTGCTGTGGGTAGAAAGACTATTCTCAATTGTTCTCAGATGGGGCTTTGAAATGTCTCTCTGCTCCTAATGGATGATGAAGGGGTCAACAAGTCCTTGTGGTCTGAGGTATCCCAAAGTGCTGGCAGATCACAGTAAACTTCTTAAACTTCTACTGCTATTTTTTTATGGTTTCCTCAGCTATAGGAGAGATCCCAAACTTCTTTCCCTCCCATCCCCCCCCCGCCGTGTGTTAGCTGATAAAGAGCAGTTGCCGTTCTGAGGGCTCACAGGCTTGCAAAATCTGCTTGTTAAAGATGGAACAAGGAGAGCTGATGACCTGTCCTGCTGCAGCTGCTCTGGCGCCTGCCCTGACACATTGAATGTAGTGATGGAGTCTCCTGGTTATCAGGGCCCTGGCCAGCAACACCCTAAAACAATGGGGTGAGTTTCCAGCCGAGCAGAGTGAAGGAAAGGGGTGGCTGTTTCGGGAACAGTACCTGCCATTTCCTGGAGGTGAAGAACTGTCCTCTGCATGTCTTTAAGCAGCAAATTACCTGATGTTTGAGATAACCAAGTATGATGTCACCAGGCTACAAATACTTGTTTAGTGAGCCTAGACACTGTTTTGATTTGTCTGGGGGGTGTGCGTGTTTGATGTGTGGGCCAAAAAATTTTGAAGCAGTTCTGACATCAGAACTCAGGTAGTCTTAGGTTTTCTATTTGGTGTATATTTTTTTTCACTAGAGGGAATGTACATAGAGTTAATGTTTATTATAACCCTTAAGATAAAGCACCTCACATACAGGAATCTGATTTCAGCCTACCATAAACAGTTCATAGCATTGGTAGAACTAACAATGATCCTCCAGGAAGGTAAAGTCTTAAAGTCATCTCAACTTTCCAAGACTTGCTATTGAGCCTTTCATATTCCTCTTTTTCCATATGAATGTCAAACAACTGCTCTTTTTTTGTTTGTTTGTTTTTTTTCGTGGATGGACCTGATATTTGAAACAGTTGGGGGTTTGTTTGCTTTTGTTTCCACTCCCTAATACATCCTGTATCTCAGTCATTTAGTTTAAATATCCTGACCCTACCCATGCTGTGGCAGAAGTTGCAGGCTAGGGTGTATATTTACCAGCTGTTCAGGCAGTCTAAAACGAAATTTCTAAAGTGCCCTAACAGTTTTACCTCTTCTCTGGCTTCAAGAGTTCCATTATAAAAGATGACCTCATGTTTTTCTTAAAGCGTTTGACAGAAGAGGAGGAACTGGCACCTAGGAAAGCATCTAATTTGGAGCCAGTTCTGATGGTAATGTTGAGATGAGAATTACAGGCCAGCTGAACTTGAAGGTGTTAATTTTTTAATGAAATAACATCTGGAATAGTATGAGACTCATGGTTTCCCTTAACTTAAAATCCTTTGGCCGTAGTAATGGTACAAAGTCTAAAATGAAAGATTTCCAAATTAATTTTAGAGAGCTGCTAAATTTAGAAAATGCTGAAAGGGATACCATGCTGTTGTGTACCTTGTCTGTTGTTTTCCCTGTCAGCCAATTTGTTTCTGCCTGGTTTGCCCTCTGTGCTGCCTGGCATCCCCGCTCAGGACAGTTGTTCTCACTCGCTCCTTTTCATGCCCCTTCTTCCTCCCACTCTTCTGCAGCCCAGCCTGGCTGGTGCTGGGTTACCCACAAGCAACTGTGGAATTAATTAGCCTGAGATCTTGCTGTAGAAGAAAAGAGTGGGGCTTGCTGTAGATGATGCGTAGAAGATTGGAGAACCCTGTCATAGGAAGATTCTGCAACTTTGCAGCAGTGCTGAGTGTTCAATTCTTACACTGAGTTCCCTCAGAGCTGCTTCTCTTGGGCTCTGGGCACCTCAACTCTGAAATGTGTACTCAGCTGTCATAATGTAACGTATTTGTATATTTTTTTCCAGTTGACTTTTGACAGCAGGTGACCTTGCGTGCACCCTGAATTGTGTGTGCCCTTGTGCACCCTTTTAAAGTCAAGGGGGAAGGAAGGGGCCTGAAGGAGGGAGAACGAAGCTTCAAACCCCTTCCATGTCATCAGGGTGTGTTGCAGAGGTACCTAGGCAAAGCCAGTGACGGTACCTCCACGTAACGCCCAGTGGTAACCTCCACGCCCAGTGCGGGCACTGTGCAGCCTGCCGTGCCACCGGCCTGTAAAACCCGGCAGGCAGCGGTGATTAACGTGTGTGTTGAGCAGCTCCCGCCGATCCAGCCCACGTCATACCTGCTGGGAACAGGCAGTAGGTCTGTGCCCATTCCCACGCGGCGGGAGATGGATCAGCGGCTGGCTGCTGTGCACCACTGGTGGAACTGGTGTGTTTGGGGCAAAAAGTCCTGCCTTGCGAGCTGATGAAGCAAGGGCAAACGTGCTCAGGGGGCGATGGGCTGGGTGGGACTCACTCCTCTGGAGAAGACATTTTTTTCTTCTTTTTTTTTTAACTCATCTCCTCCCCAGGAGGAACATTCAATGTGTAGTACAAGGCTTCGTTAGGATTTTTATTTTGTCTTTTCATTTGGGAGAGCCCCAAATGCTGGTTGTCCTACTCAAACACAAGAACAAAAGATTTAATAAGTGAATATACACTTATATTTTTTTCTGGGATGCCTATTTAGATCTACAAGTAGCAAAGTCGGGAGAATCAGGAATGCTACTTGTGAGATACAGGGAAGCGGTACGTTTGCCTTGTCCAGCAGCGTGTGATTTATAGTTACCCTTGTGTGCTGCTTTCAGAGCAGGGTGATCTGGTTCTCTGGAAAAGGTTTACAGCTCCAGCCAGCTGTAGAGGAATTCATTTTGGCTCAAGTAGCGTCTCCCTGTTACTTGCAGCACTCTGGAGCTGCCTGGTCTCCTCTTGGCCTCCAGACCAAAGTCCACGAGCGTGTAGACAATGTTGCAATGTCTACCCTGCAAATATTATTAAAGATATGAAATGTAAATTAAACCATAAGACCTTTTCCCCTGCTCTGTCTCCCAGGGCTATGTAAAGCATTGTCTGCCTGAACAATAGAAGCTCGACAGACCAGTTTCTTATTTTGATTTGTAGAACAAGTGGAATATTTTTCTCCTTTCTTCCTTCCCCTTAATATTTATTTAAGTTTGAATTAATACCAGACCCTCTTTTTTCCCCTCTCCCTCTCTTTTTCTTCTTGCCTGAATTATAATAGCTGTACTCCTCAAATGATGAGAGGGCAGGGTCATGGCAGCAATAATTGCATGTCAAAATGAAGGTGTCTGATCTTTTCATCTCGTTGACTTTGAGCAAGTATTTCTCATGAGAAATGGCTTCCCCCTCTTGTCTCCTCCCCCCTTCTCTGCTTCAGAGTTCTTATGCCATGCTTGACATCCTCAAGTTTTTTTCCCCCAATCTTTAAAAAGACCCAATAAGAGAGTAAATTGGGTTTTGCTATGTCAGCGCTCTCAAGGCTGCGTACATGCAGTATATTTTATGCACATGTGGTTTTGGCAACCTGAAAAATACCAGTCTTCAAAGTGTTAATTTGTTTTTGATAATCAGATGATAGCAAATGTTAATATTTAACCAAGATGTTGGGGTTTTTTTACATGGCTTCTATTTACAATGCCCTAGACCTGTTCTAAATACCAATGTGAAAACTAGTTTAACTTTTTATTGAGTTTGGTCGCAAAACCAGTCTCAGCAGCATGTACCTGGATCAGAAAAAAAGTGTTTGTCAGCTGAAAATTGAGGGATGGCACTTAAAACCCATTTTATTGTGTGTGTCTCAGTCCTAGTGATAGGCATTGTTGCTCCTGGTCTTTTCATACAGCCCAAGGGAGGCAAACAGCTATGGGCCTTTAAAAAAGGGATAGGTTAAAAGCTAGTCGGTTATGTGACAGTGGCTCCTAACAATGTCAGAATATGTGTAGAAAAGATAATTATAGCACAGAGATGTAAAAGAGAGATGGAAATATCCTGATCCTGCTCTCTGGAAAGTTAGGAATATGGTGTTCATGAAAGCTGCAAGCAAGATTTTGTATCTCCCAACTCTTTGATGTTAGATGATATTATGGAGTTGGAAAAAGTGAAACAGATCGCATCAGCTGGGAAACAAGTTAGTTGACTAATCTGGGGAGGGCGAAGGCTGGAGAAGATCAAAACATCTCCGAATAAAGGGAACTTCTGCTACTGAAAATAAAAGAAGTAGTGATGGAGAAGTAGGTGGTATATGGATGCTACCAAAATGGATTTAATTATGTTGAGTATTCAGAAGACTGTCATATGATTAACAAATCATATTTTAATTGTTAGCATATTAGTGATGATTATTTACTTAGCAAACTTCCTTCTTCCCTCTCCCAGTGGGGAAAAGAAACAGATCTGTGATGAGAGCAAGTTTGGGAACAGAAGAGCTAATTGCTCCTGATTAAAGTGTGAAGTTGAAGGGTAGATGAAACTTTTCCAGTTTTGCGGTGTTTCAGGTGGCATCTCATTATCTTGGACTCTGCTGATGTGCTGGGTGGATAGCTTGGAGGGTCTTTTTTGCTTACGTCATAGACTAAGGAATCATTTAGTGCAGATCATTCAATGTAGTGTCTTTTCCAGGTTAGTTTACTGGCTCTGAAACTAAGTCAATGTGTGTCCTTTTGTGTATATGACGTTTCGGGCTTGTTTTGTGACTGCAGTGTTGCTTGAGCCATCTCACCACGCTGGGGAGATGGCTTTTGCAGCTGAGCTGTGGCTGTAAGGCGTTAGATATGATGCACAGCAGGCAGATGTGCATGGTGCAGCTTGGCTGGCAGCCTGGCACTGCTTCAGTGGGTGCAGGCAGGAGATGCTACAGTAATGCATCTGCTGTCAGCGTCGCCTTTCTGCTGCTGGGGGGGACACCGGGACCACGCACATACCGGGTGAGAGCGGGACAGCATGTCCCCACAGGGAGTAGTGGGGACAGCCTGGTTACTCTGAGGTAATTAATATAGGAGGCAGTGTATCTCTGCCTCTCTGATTGCAAGCAGCTTGACACAATCTGTGCCTTAGGTGTCCCATCTTCATGGTGGGGTTGAAGTTTGCAAACCAGGAGGAAGTGCCGTTTTATATTTCAGTGTTCACGCGGTGATGTGTGACAGCACGGCACCAAGTCTGTGTGGTTTATTTTTAAGGCTGAAATACTAGACTTAAAGAAGATACACTTCAAAAACTAATGTGGCAATTTCACAACTAAGTCATATATATCCCAAAATGTGGTTTTGAAGGAAGTATTTCAGCAACTTCACCTATGTTAAACTTCAGAAAACATTAGGAAAATTTGTGAAGTCCACAGTTGTGCAGTCCTGTACTTTTTTGTGGAGCTGGAAACTCTTTTCATAGGTACATGAAACTGCTTTCATACAACATTGCATGATCTAATTATATCTTTCTTGGAAGACAGCTAAGCACGTGTCCTCTGGCTCACGTGCCCTCTCCTCTTTCTCTCTCCCTTCTCCACTCCTTCCCCATATCCCCAAACCTTTGGCTTCATGGTAGTAGTCAAAAATAGTTTCTTTGCTTTATTTTTCAAATGGTACATTGCCCAGGCAATCATGTCTGTAGTTAAAGCCTGACAATTTCTGTGTATATGACCTTGTGTTCACCATTCACAAGTGATTTTCCTGGGCTGCAACTTTCTCAGTCAGCTGTCTACTGTGGTCAGAAATGGTTTACTGGCTTCCAAGAATGAAAAGTGCAGAAAATGTTGTTCCCGCTCTAAGAAAAATGAATCAGACAAGAAGCCGAACAAAACAGACCCATGCATCTGTTGAGTTAGCAAGCTCCAGTGTATGGGAGCAGGGACCCCAGATTTGTCAGGAACAAGGAGGAGGTAGATGTTGAGCAAAAGGTGATGCTGTGGTACCAACAGTACCTCTTTTGCTACCTGAGTAAAAGTTCTTGCAAACGGGGATGGTTATAAACCTCTCAAAATACCAGTGTGTACTTGCTCAGTAAAAATTTGTTTATTAGAATGATTTATCTTTAAGAAGTCCTAAGCACTCAGGGGCTGGTCAAAGATTTTCAGCAAAAGCATCCACTTATGACATAGCTGAAGAAAGTTAGAGGTACTCAGCACTTGGAGGTCTAGCATCATACAGAGAGGAAGTAGCTCAGAAGTCAGGTGTTGACTATGTGGTGGGTTGAGGCATTCCAGTGTAAGTGGGTTAGGCTTCTTTGAGTTGCTGTTCAAAGAAAACAAACAACAAAATCTCTCAATAGCTGGTTTGTTGTTTTTCTTGTGTGGTTTTTTTTTTTTTTTTAATGACTCTTCTGTTTTCCAGGTAAGTCAGTTGTGTCCGATAAGAATGTGAGGAAAGAAGTAGTTTGGAGATGGTTGGTTCTGAATGTGGCTGTTCAAAGAAAGAGGAAATCATTCCTTTTTATACCTTCTTCTCAAGCCTTCCAGGATTATTCAGTTTATTTTTTTACTCTTCTTAATGCCCTCATTTTTAAATGTGACCTTCTTGATACTTCCACCCAGCAGGCTGTACTGGTGGTCAAAAAATGCCAAGTGTTCTGAAGAACGCTTTATTGACACTTAAAATACAGATCAGGGAGTGCTTTGCCCAGCTGTGATCTCAAAGGAGAGTCATCCCTACCCTGAACCTTGAAGGTTAAATAGTTTAAATGCTGTGTTGTTGCCATGGCTGAGAAGGAGATACAGGGACACCTGAGCAGCTCGGTCACGTGGTGGTAAAACCACCCCAACTTTAAGTGTTGTATTTGGGCTGGCACGTCCCTCTGGGAGGCTTCTCCTGTGACTTCTTTACTGTGGTTTAACTGCACAGTTATTTTCTGTAAAGTTGAGCATCCTGCCATTTTTCTGGAACTCGTACACTTTCTTTAACATTAAAAGTGCAGTCAGAGGGTCATCTTTGGCTGTGGGTTGAGAAGGGGAGGAGAGAAGCATTGTCCTGTAATAGCCTGGAGGGAGATCTCCTGTGGCTGTAACTATGAGTACTACTTGGATAGTTCAGTACTGGGAAAAGGCATTAGTGGTAGGTATATGAGGGTAGAAGTACTGACTCTCTTGCTTTTCTGTTCTTTGGTGGTTTTTTGTAGTGCTTGGCCTGCTGACTTGGAGCTTTTCCTCCAGGAATAAGTACCTGGAGACTGTTTTGCTTTTTGTTACACATATTGTACAAAAGGCATAACTTTTTTCCATTACTTTACCCTTTTTAAAAACAACTTTGTGGTTCACCCTTTTGGTGGTGAGTTGGTTTTTTTTTTTTTTTTTTGGAAGAACACTAAGAGAATCTGAAGGCATCATAAATTTAAACTCTCAGTCGACAAGGTATTTATATAGAAGATGGATTCTAGTGCTGTGCAGGGAAAATTGACAGGGTTTGGTTATAAAAAGATGAAGCAGGAAGGAGAGGAACAAAGAAAGAAGAGACCAAACATTCACAGACCTCAGTGACAAATGGCGGATTTTTATTTTCATTTACTGGTCTTAAAATTGCCATCTAATGTGCAGGGGAGCTTGTGGCTTTCTCCCAGGAGGGAGTTCAGGCGATAAGCTGTGGCATAAGTGGTACTTGAGGCAGGGCTCCCAAAGCAAGACTTTTTCTCTGGGGGCCAAGAAGCTGTGTGTGAGGCAAGTTACGTTCCTGAGGACAGGGAGCCGGGTGCTGCCTGGCTGGGGAAGGACCAAAGGTGCAGCTTCATGCCTGGTTTAAGGTCTTCCAAGGCAGTGACCCTCTGGTATCCTTGAGCTGAAACTGATGCAGAGAGCAGTTGGAGCAGAGCTGTGATCTGTCTTCAAACTGTTTGGGGAAGGATCTGATTTCTTTCAGCAGTGGTCATTGGAAACCTCACAGTGTGGGAGAGTATACATGTCCAAGTCCCCTCTCATGGGCTCTTTTTGCCAGGCTCCAGGCAAGCATTGGACCAGAGCATCTCTCATCCTGTCTCTTTGCTCTTTTAAGGACAGAACGGTCTGCCCTGCAGTTTCCTGTGTGATCAGGGTGAAGATAGAACTAACCAAATCCTTGGTAGGCATCTTGTTATGACCTTTTGCAGTGGGTATTCGGTGTGCTTAGACGCTACAGACAGCACTATGGCCTCTGGAGGACAGGTGCTTTCGAAGCAGCAGCCCTTAATTGAGACAGATTGCGTTCGTAGTAATAATCATGGAGCAGACTTTACATTTGCAACTTCTGTAACTTAACTTCAGTGCAAATACTGACTCACTGCGTGAGTCCTGTCCAGAGTTTCACCCTTTGTAAAGAAGCTACAGGATGGTTACTTTTTGGGCGCTTTTGCCAGATGTCTTCCCAAGTATCTCATGTTTCAGATAATCCTCCATCTTGATGTGAAGCATAGTGACTCACAGCATGGGTGGTGACTCACTGATATCAATTAAACATTAGGATCCTGAAGGTGTGACTCTTTTAAGCTTTGACAAAAAAATGCTGTAACAACAGGAAAAAAACATTTGCAATATATTGCACATGTGCATAGATGGCAAATTCTTTACATTGCAGTACTGCTATGAAAAAAAAAAGCTTGTTTTTTAAATGTTCCCTTTCCACCAACACATTTGATATACACTTATTTTTGTTTCATCATAACAATACAGCCCTATTGGTTTAGCAAGTCATTTTATCAGATCTCTTGCGTTAGGAGGACAGATGGAGGACAAAGATGGACAAAACCCGGGGGCACCAAGAAAAACCCTAGGGAGCACTGTAAATTTAGCAGCACCCTTCTTTCAGGCTGGGTGCTGTTAACTCCCAAGTGGGACACCAGGGGATTCAGCAAGAGCAGTTATGGGATTTAATGGTCTCAACAGATTAATCTACCTTTTGTAAGAGGTGGCAGAGGATTACTGCCTAGTCTCCAGCCAAAACAATCTTCCAGCACAGATTTACTTGGAGTGCCACTTGAACTGTCACCAGCGCTGCCCAGCCCAGTGTTTTGTTCTGCAGAGACATGGAAACCTGTCACTGCTTGCTCTTTGGAGCAAATGTGGGTGTCGTGTTTGCGGGATGAAACTACTGGTGCTTACAGCAGGACCTGCCACAGCTCCGGACAGAGCCGTGCAGTGTGGGCACGTGTTGAATATGCTCTGCTCTGCTGACCCCAGGTGTGTGTAAGGGGAGAGGCAGGGATGATGCTATGTAGTGGTTCCTGCTTTATTTCTGGCTCTTCAAAGCTGAGGCTCCAGTCCTCTGCCTTTGGCTTTTCCATGGGGAAGGAAAAAGGGAGCGCAGGTCTCTGACAAAATTCCTGCACTTTCAGCATGACGAAGCCTTGCTGGTTTGCTCTGCTGCTGTGTTAAGATGGGTGGGGATGATACGCTAGCTATTAAAAATGTATGTTGTCCTATTAATGTCATCTTTACCTGAGCCTGCTTTTGACTGCAGCATCCATTTTTCTTTTGTGCCTTCTCCTTATTCTTCTGTGTCTCTGAGAATCAAATGCCCTGGTGGCACCCACTGCTGTCCTGCCAAATTTGTTTTGGATAATTGCTTCACAGTGGCCTCTGGTTTGCGATAGCTGCCAGAGGAGAAACTGTGATATGCTTGAGCTCTTAGTACTAAGCGAATAATTTGAAGTTGTGGCAGATTCTTTGAAAGTTCGTGCTAAAGCAACTGTTGAAATATTTCACCATTTCCCTATTTACAAATTCTGAGGTGTTAGGAGAGCAAGAGATTTGGGGAAGTTCAGGGGCTGCTCACACCCATAAGCACTCACCTTAGGCTGCCTTTGTGGGCTTGGGGCATCAGCTCTGATTTATACGGGCCTGCGGAGTGCTTAAGCGAGGGCAGGAAAGGGCCAGCTGCAGGGCTTGCAAGGAAATAAATGTTTTTGTCTTCAGAGCAGCTGAGGAGTTGGGCAATAGCCTTAAAAACAAACAAACAAACAAATGATGACTGGCAGATAAGTTATCAAAAAGAGTGGGTGCGTTTTAGGCACCACTGAAGGACATGCTGATAGATTGACTTTTCTTCTGCTTTTAAATGCTTACTCTATGTGCCAGTGTGCCAAAGTGGTTTGACATCTGTTGTCCTGGCCTGAAATTTCACAACAGCCCTTCATGAGATTTTGGCTGTTCCAACCATGAACCTTTACCTCAGTGTAATCTGGTACTGCACATTCTCTGCCTGGGGCTTGTGCAAGGGACAGCTATCTTTGACTAGCAATAGCAAGCTGTGAAAATGAAAAAGCACCAGGATATCTGCTTTTTCTTTTTGCACTTGGATGACATTACCATTCCTCTGACAGCAATAAAATTAAAAATTCACAGCTTGTGGAGATTGCCTTTAAAAAAGTGTTCTTGTATAAATGTGACTATTTTTAATAAACTTAACTTATTCTCTACAAACAAAAATGATTTCCCAGTTTTAAGGAGCATATATACCTTCTGGATTGTGAAAATAAACCCAGAGCATTTGAAAGCCTGCCTGGAGCCTAGATATATCTCCCGAATTTTGTTTTGTTTGCGTCTTCTCTGGGCAGATATTTTTTTTCGCTAACTGGAGATTGGTTCCATAATTGCAAATATTAGGAATTGCATTTCTCCTAGTTGCTAAATACTTCTAAAAAATCAACATCTTTGGAGAGCAATTCTCACTGCCTTTCTGGGCTGTTTCCTGCAAATAATTCATAGCTATTTGGTGGAAGAAATACTTGCTCGTACTGCTTGCCTTTAGTCTGTAGGTTGGAGGATCAGACATATATGTCCCAACTTCTACAAGCCAGTGCGAGTGAGGAACTCAAAAATACATTTAACTAAAACAAAAAGCCCAAGCCCGAAAGCTGGAACGTTTCTCTTGGACACAAAAGTGCTATACTTCTTGGTGAGATGGTATATTGTAGGGAGGATGTCTCCTGTGATGTTGAACCAGAGGGCTGAGTCAGAGCTAGCCTTATTCATGGAAGGGCTTTATGTCATGGAAATGCTTAAAAGTGAAAGTGCGCCTAATTGAACGCTTTTGAGGGAAGCTTTCTTTTGAAGTTGCTTCTGATTTTTAAGAATAAATTGCATCCTTTTACTTGGCGATTTTGGCCATGAAACTTCAGTTACCGGTGTTGGGAGGGCTGTTACTATTGCATTACACACAAACAGCCATTTATTCTGCAGAGTTTCAGTTCTGGAGTATCTGACTCTCCAAAGTTAGCTCTACTTATTTTTCATGAAATGTGCATGGCTTCCATTACCATCAATATTTGAACACTTCACAAACCACGAACAAACATATCTTCCTACATTTATTCAAGGGTATAATAGTACTATCCACACTTTACACATAAGAGAGATTAAGTTACATGTCTGAGGGCAATGAGGATGTTGGGCTAAAGCCAGGAATGCAGCCTGGCTCTCCTGGGGCTCAGTCTAATGCCTCAGAGGAAAATGTCTTGAAGTTTAGGGAAGCATTCCTAGAAACCTTGCTGTTCCCGTCTTTCTCATGGGAATAAGACAGTGCCCTAATGACAGGGTGCTTGAGATGGTCCGTTTTCTCTTCCTTTGGACAGAAAGGGTCATTTCCGTATCAGGGACAGCTTTATTGTGGAGATTCAGCCCCTGTCTGATCTCTGAGCTGTGAAACATCACTGTGGGAGCTGTTGTCCCAAGGAGTCTCATGGTTGTGCCAGGATCTCTGGCTGCCCTGTCCAACTTCATGCCAGGGCTTTTCCTGATGAGTTGTGCCATTAATTAGTCTTCATCCCCTTCTGACATCTGGGGAATCGGGATGCTTTTCTGAAGCAAAAGCATCCTGAGGTTTTGTCTATGGGAGCCTGGAGCCAATGACCATCAGGGATCTGTGGCAAAGTAGTTGTTTTTCCCTGTGTTTCTGAGTGGTCTTGAGGAGGTCAACAGGAGAACTTGCTCTAAATTTGTTGTGCTCACCTCCAATGGGCTTCCCAGGGCCCTGGTAGTAGGTGTCTGGGGCTGCTATGGTGAGACACTGAGCTACATCAGTACTGCCAATGCATAAGCTCATGTGACCTGGAGAGCAGAAGACAAGTGTTGGAGATTGTAATTTTATAATTAAGGGCCTGATAAAATGCACTGAAGTAAATAAGTCTTTAATTTGCTTCTTGGGATCTGGGTTTTGACTTGAGCGGGAAAGCTTTCCTCTGCCATTTCCATGCACTCACACTAGGACTGCAATTGGAAGAAGCTTTACACCAAGATTAGTATGTTTAAATGCATCTGAGAATAACTAATTTATTTCAGTTTGCTTGTCTCTTTTTTTTTTTTTCTTCCAGTGGGATCTTGTTTGTGATTCTGCCTGGAAAGTTCACATTGCTAAATTTTCCCTACTGGTAGGATTAATCTTCGGCCACTTAATAACAGGATGTATAGCTGACTGGTAAGTGAAAAATCTTTTAATGCAATGTAACTATGAATAAATAATAATAAAATTTTAATTATTGTTTCTATTTTCTTCTACTTTATATTCATGAAGAACCTTTGCATAATGATGTTTCAGATTCTGAAAGAAGTATGATGAATAAACTGTTTAAAACTGTGTGTTAATTGCTTGAACTGACTAATTCATACCAAGGTAAATAATGTGAAAATAAGCTATCTGGTAGTTGGCTTAGTTATTTCCTGATGACACAATTTATTACAGTGGTAATGCTA
The DNA here is from genome assembly GCF_964106895.1 of Numenius arquata. Taxonomy (NCBI): domain Eukaryota; kingdom Metazoa; phylum Chordata; class Aves; order Charadriiformes; family Scolopacidae; genus Numenius; species Numenius arquata. Next base: position 59,382,248 of record NC_133579.1, on the reverse strand, counting down.
GTACAGAATTAAGTATTTTCTAATTAGGTAAGTGAAGCCTTTGGTTTAGGATTTTCTTTTTGGTTTGTTTGTTTGGGTTTTTTTGGGTGTGTGTTTTTTTGGTGTGTTTTTTTTTGTTTTGTTTTGTTTTTTTTTTTTAAACCAAGAGAGAGGGCCAAAAGAAATTGGAAGCAGCACTGGTTTGACTGAATATAAGACTAGTGTAATGTCAACTTTGTGCTTAGACGGTATCTTTCAGGGGGTAGAAGGCTGGTTTTTTGCAAAGCTTTCCATTGTTCTATTTTTAAAGTTCTTGTTAAGCAAACATTTCGATGTAGTGCTAGGGAATTGCTGACTTACGTGCTGTTAATATTGGGGTATTAAATTTAAAAGCATAGAGTGCAATTCCTTAAATTGCAGTAGTGAAAACATTATTGGATACTCCAGTTATTCTGGCAGTTCAGGAAGGGTCTTGCAAAAGGAGGAGGGGGGATTAAAGATGTGACTGCAGTCAAAGGAAACTTGCAGCATCTGAAACAATAGCTCTGCAATGCTGTCCCAGTCATTTCAGTAGCTTCCAGCCAATGTTGGTGCTTTAAATGGCCCCAAGTTAACTCTTTTGCCATTCATTAAAACAGGAAAGGAAGAAGAAGAGTTGCCTATTAGGGAAATCTTAAAAAGCCTCAGCAACTCACCAGTCAGTTGGGAGGGAAAAGGCCCCCTGCAGCTGTGCAGTAATTTGACTCGAAACATTTGTAGCAAAATTGCATCTTAATTCTTGAATAATCTTCAGAAGTTTTTAGGCAAGTGCAGAATCATGACTTTTCAGTGAAGTAGGGGACATGCATGATTGAATACAGTTGAATTTGATTAAAATGCCAAAGTAAAACAAGGCTCTAACAACACATAGGAAGCATAGGGGGGAAATGAATGAGGGATCTTGCTCGGCTTTCCTAAAAAGGAATCAGCGTGGAGAAAACGGGCTTATTCCCAAGTTAGGGAAATGCTGCTATAATTGACAAATAAGTCACAAATAAGTGAACAACTTGTTGCCTAAGGCACTGGCTTCAAGAGAGAAATGCAGTAAGCAGATTTAATAGCTCTCTGCCACCAAAAGAAGGAGCATCCTGCTCTTCCATCCATTTCTGTCTCCAGTGCATACTTTGTGCTGCCACGTGTGCTTGTTGGACCCCTCTGCAAGCTGCTTAGCTGAGCTAATGCAGCATGAAATTACCCTGATACAAAAAGAAGAAAAAAATAGGTTTGGTTCGTTGTTTTTTTAGTGAGTTTAAGAGACCTAAAGGAGAATCTGTTTTCCAGCTGTGGTGCAAAGGAGAAAAACGGTAACTTGGTGACTGGAAGGACAAGCGAGCTCCTTGCCCCTTCATGGGTGACCAGAAAGGACAAGGTTTGCTGTCAGAAAACCCGGTTCTTGTGCTCCTCTTCAGTCCCCATCCTTGCCATCTGATGTAACTGACCCAGCAGGGTCCTGCTCTGGATAGTCTTTGTCATTTTGCAGTAGCATTTGGCAATGTAGACTGGCAAAAGAAGGCTTAAATGGGATTTGCTTAGCTATTTAATCACAACCTGAGCTTCCACTAAGGCAGTGGGTTGTGGGGAGAGACAGATACAGAGGGGATTGTACCTGTAAAAAGAGAAAAAAGAACAAAAAAAGGATGCTGGTCTTAAGCAAAAGCAGAGATTAAACAGAGTAATGTACAAAAGTATTACAAACTTTCAAAATCTGGTTTCATTTCACTTATATACCACTGTCCAGTTTAGAGAATTAGGAGATGCTTTGGTTTCTTTGTACCACTAGGGTTTGGGGCTTTGCTTTGCTTTTCTGAAAGAAAGTTTTCAAAGCTGTATGTGGCAAAGGCATAGAGTGCGTTACAGTCATTTGGTAAGTAAACTGTGTGGTCTATGTTCAAAATGCAGTACGTGTACATGCTTGGATAGCTCTGTGTGGAAAATCTATAGGAAGAAGGTTTGTAAACACATTTGGCCATGTGAAGACTGACTGTGTCCAACACCTGAATAAGTTACTTGTTCAGCAGGCAGAGCATTGCTGTCAGTTTTGCCTCCTCTGGACAGAGGCTGTTGAGGTCTCTGTGGAAGGTTTCCTTCTGGAGCAGGCAAGGTTTGGCATTCATGTAGCCTCAAGACAGTAGGTCTCTGCCTCTCATTGCCCAGTACTGCCCCTGCTTTGCACCTTCTCTGGTGCTCTGTGGAGCCTTTGTGCCAGTTCAAGTGCCCAAAACTGCAAAGAATGGTGTGGGAAGAGCAATTTGATTGGCAGTAAGAGCAAAGCTTAATCTTCTCAGGGTGGCAAGGTACATGCGTAGGAGCATGGGAAGAGCAGGTCTTGTCCTCAAACCCATTCACTTCCCCCCCCATGGTGCAACTCTGATGACGTGAGGAGTATCTTTTTGATGTATCAGCATATCACACTGTGCGTATTGCAGATTCTTCAAAAGCCCAGGGTTGCTTGTATCCCTAGTTATTTACCTGTGCAGGCAGCATTTAGCATTTGATCTAGATAATAGTATGCAGTGTAGGCTGAGACTTTTGTGGCACAGAAATCTCTCTCTGGAATAGTTTGGATGACAGCAGATAGCATCCTGGGGCTGTTTTACCAGGGAGATTGTGCATGGTTTAATTTCTCACAAGAATTTCCATGTAATGTTAGACAGATAAATCTGTCTACATAGAAAAGACTTTTTTTTTTTTTTTTTTATACCCTAAGACACCAGCCTGTCAAAACACTGCTGGATCACCAAATATATGGCTGATAGCCGCCCTGGAGTTTTGATTTTTGAGGAAGATACTGCATACCTTGGTGAGGAAGTAGACTAGTTTTGTGTCTGGGAGGAGGTGCTGATGATGCCTCTTAACCAGACGGCTTATCTGGCCTCAGCTGGCTTTCACAGGCCCAGGAGGGTCTTGGATTTCCTGATTCTTCATTAGCAGCAACCATTCATTTGCATAACTTGTATAATGTATAGAATAAATTCTATGTCCTAATGATGGATAACCTCTAGTAAAGAGAGTGGGAGGAGAGAAAGAAGGGAACTGGTGTATGCTAAGCAAGAGGTCTTTTTAAACCAACATCAGGGAATGACAGGTCAGGCTTGTGATGAGAATTAAGTTCCTAATTCTGAGTGTTTGCATAATGCCTTTCATCTACAAAACACTTCCACAAATACTAATTAGTATGAATTACAGCTTGGCTATTATGAAAATAGGACTGCGAAAATCTGTGCAGATCCCTGATAACACCGTTCATAGTGTGTTGTTTTTTTTCTGTATTCAAGGTTTCACGTGAGGTACTTCCCCTCCCTGCCCGAGTGCTTTGTGTTCCATAAATATAAAATGTGAAGCGTACACACAGCCGTAACTGTCCCCATGTCCAGCATGTTCCCAGTGCATTGCATATCACCGAGGCAGTGATGTTGTGTTCCCACCCTGAGCTCAACAGCAGCTCATCTTCTGGTGGGCTGGGTCTGTATGCTGACTGAGAGCAGTCTGCTTTGACCTTGCTGTCTTCAGTTCCCACGTTGGTACTTTCTGTTTTAAAAACGTTGAATGGTTAATGCCAATAAGTTAGATCTTTGAGGTGTCCCACAGGTGATGCTACAGCTGAAAGAAATAGTAAACCTGTCCTCATGTGAGGAGCCTTTTTAAGCATGACTTTGAAAACCCACGAATAGTGACAGACGTACTGGCACGCTCTTCTAGTTCCCAAAAATGTCCAAAATTATAACAACGTCTCCTTTTCAGCCCTTCACCACATTTTATTGGTCTTGTTCCGTTTTAAGTAAAGCAAAATCCGAAGTTTTAATTGTGAATTCATATATGCAATATATTTTATAGCTGCTGGTAACAATCTGCTGAAATAATTGAATGGAAATGCTTCAGTATGTGGAACTGGACTAAGTTGTGAGATTTAAATGCTCTTTATTGTGCTGACATTCAACCTGATGGCTGGCTTGCAGCTGACAGACTGCTTTGGGTCTGTGAAAGCTGCCTACAAAAAGCAAGTTCATATATTCTTTGTGGAAATGGCATATGGAGCTGACTAAAAGGGATCCTCAGCTCCACTGGAAAACTTGTGGGAGTTGACAAGTTGAAAAATTTTGGAAATCTCCACATAATGATCCAATTATTGCTTAAAATAGCTGTGTGCTCTGGTGCTCCGTATCATTCTCCTTGCACAGGAAGAGGTGGGGGGAAGGGGAATTATAAATACTAAGCATATGAGTAAGAGATGTAGAAGTCTCCTGTTCCTTTGACATAAAAGAGCCAAATTCTGCAGCAAGTGCCCCCATGTTCAGTGGTAGCAGAGGTCTTCCTCCTCGTTGGCGCTGCACCACCATGTGCAACTGCAGGTCACAGCTGCAAAGCCTGCCTGCAAAGGAGGACTGCAAATCCTCATACCCACGTTGCCAGTAATCGTTTTTGGAGCGGTTTCTTCATAGTCCCCCAGTCAGGCTGGATTTGAGGATCTCAGCAGCCACTGTGGGGGTGCGAGGTGGAGGGACTTGGAAGTTCATTGTTGTCCTGCGAGCATTACTATCAGCTCTCTAAGGCTCAGGGAAGTGACACGAGCCTTGTTTAATGCTTGGTCTGTGCCTGTTAGACTTGCCCTCAACAACAAGGCCAAGGAAAGTAGTTTTTTTTGAGCCTGCTCTTCTTACAGATGAGGCTGAGAAGCATATGTCTGTTGGGAAGAAGGGAGCTCTGCAGTAAGCTCTGTGGCTGTATGCTATGAAGAAATAATAATATACCATGCTGTATATAACAGGTAATACCATATACTCTACTGTGCTACTACAGAAAACCCTGAGAAGTTGTTTTTCATCTCCAAGGTGTTTGTTTATGGCCTTACTGTAGTTCCCAGATATTTCCTTGTTCACCTATGTTTTTTTGGAAATGATGTTTAAATGAAGTGGTAATACATCATGTGCTGTCCCCATATAATCCTATTGGAAATGAACTTGTCAATGCAAAGCTGATGGAGGAATCTGGGTTTTAGTAAGCAGAAAAAAATGAGAAGAATGAAACAAGCATTAAAAATGGATGATAATATTTAGAACGTGTTTCATGACTTGTTCCCCTCTTTGCTAGTTATATCTGTCTAGCATTATGCCCATCCTGGATTTTAACACTGTTTTTCCCTACTTCCTTATTTTTAGGGTTGGTCGACGGCCTGTACTGCTCTTCTCTGTCATATTCATTTTGATATTTGGACTGACAGTGGCACTCTCAGTGAATGTGACCATGTTCAGCACACTCAGGTTTTTTGAGGGGTTTTGCCTGGCTGGAATAGTCCTCTCCCTGTATGCACTGCGTGAGTATGCTTTTATCACCCATCCAAATGTGTCTTTATCGAGTACGTGGTTTCCTGTTCTCTGGCTTCCCGCTTAAATCCAAACAGATCAAACCAGAATCGTAGGGTCTGAAAAGAGCTTTAGCCTGAGTTTTAAGGAGGCAGGGATTTTGCAGCTATCTCTTTAGGTTGCTACAGAGCAGTCTGTGAAGCTGTTTGAGAGCTCATTTTAAAAGACTTGTGAGGTGGTTTGGGTTTTCTTGTTGTTTTTTAAACCTAGAAGTTATCTGTGTCATGGCCATAATGTTAAATGGGAGCAGATTTCACCTTATAGTATTGAGCTCAGTAGGACGCTCCTCACTTTTGCTGTCTCTAGCAGTATGTGTTCTGGCACTTTTTCAGAAATTCTTCTGTTACTTGCAGCAAGAGATCCCGATGTCCCTGTATCAGGATTGTAAAGTACAGCAAAAACACATGAGTAGAAGAGCCTCAAGTCCTTTTATCAATAATTTATTGTTGTTGTTTTTTGTTATTTTTATCTGTTTCATTGAAGGAAAAAAAATAACTGAGAGAAACTTAGGGGAAAGCTTGTAACAAATGTCTATGAGCTTCTATCTGGAGTGATTGGTAAACTTGTAGCCAAAACTTTTGAAAACTCCTTTCTGAGGTCTTGCCTTTGGAGAGCACGAGATGCCACCAGCCTAATCTGTATCCTGTGGTTGTGCTCCAGGGAGCTCCCTCTGCTTGCGCTTCCTTGGCTGTTTGTAATTAACAGATAGTACCGTACCAACTGAGGAAAAAAATTTCCCCCTTTTTATTCTGACTCTGGAAAAGTATATCTAACTATATCCTGGAAATTGCTGTACAGATCTTCATAATTTTTGTTTACTTCCTATTGTAGATGGTATCAAACCCATCTAGATTTAGCACAATATCCTTACTCTGCACCGAATGCTTTGTAGTACAAAGTTCCACAGTATTTGTTTTGATTTTGGTGTGCACCAAGGGGAAAGAACCCTGACTAGAGTATACAAGAGTTTGTTCTATATTGCATTTCTTTGTTATAGCTGATATGGTATCCAAGATACATTATTATTTTTTTCTTCTTGCCTTGGGTCATGTAATCTCTATTGACAATTTTTTACCAAAAAGCAAAACTACCACTGAAGACATTAAACTTTTATTGGGAAGTGTTTTAACCTGTATGGTTCCTGTGGGAGTGGACTTCAGCCATTACCAGTATGACATTCAGCTGGAAATTAGTCTTGTTGGGATTTTTCACAGTCCAATGCAGCATGTTAGGGTTTTTTGGTTGGTACTCTTTGTGTTGGTGTTTGGGTTTTTTTGTGTTTGTTTTTTTGTTTGTGGGTTTCTTTTTTTACTTTTGAGTCACTTCAACTGAAGATTTTTGTGAGGAAATACCATCCGAGTAAGAGTTTCATTATGGACCTTCTGTGATCAGGGCGAGAGAGTGCACGTGTCACCTTAGATCAGACAGTAGCTTGCCAGCTGAGGCTTTCATTCAGAAAATGGGAGATGCTGGTTAGTTTATGTTGTGCTTGAACCAGAGCAAGGATTTCAGTCTGATTTCGTGCCCCCCTGCTTAAAATGCAGGTGTTTGTTATAAACACTGTGTATGTGTGTCTGTTGCAAACGGGCAGCTGTCTGGATAGACAATACGTGAATAGAGCTAGTAGGTGTTAAGAAAGATTTGAGTGAAATTAGGTGCAATCTGAACTTCAGTGCCTTTCTGTGGAAGTGAGACAGTGTGAAAGATGCAGCATCTGCACCTCAGGTAAATCTTCTGACCTTCTGGCTGGGGTGGTGAGGAGAGTGGATGTTTCTGTATTAAGTATTTTAATTTAAACAACAACAAAAAAGTTGTCATCATGGGGAGGATTAATCCCTAAAGTCTTGAGAGAATAGGAGGAACAGGGGTTTTTTGTTTTGTTGTTGCTGGTTTTGATTTTAGTACTCAATCTGTTAGGCTTCCTCTCAATTTAGATTGACTATCTTTCCCTTTCTGCTACAGTCTGTAGCATGCCATTGCTCTCCTTTGTGGAGTCATCTTCTGTTTCATAGCCCCTCTTCCCTTTTTCTAAATGGCCTTGATTTCTTCCCCTGGAGGTTGCTGTTGCTCCTGAATTCCCGGCTGGCTGCCCTGAGCAGAACAATAGAAAGTGGAAATTTTGATCTGCTAGACACAGTCATTAGCTGAAGTTTTCAAAGCTGCTGTGGGGAAGCAAACTGTATAGGCTTGCATAGCCTGCAAAGGTAATTAGCCTGCCACAGGGATCCTTTTACACTGTGTTGAGCTTGCTAGTTGTGCTGGGATTTATGGCCCCTGCCTAAGGGAAATTGTAAATAACAATCCTGGATGCTTTGGGAATGGGAAGAGCACATAAGTGTCTCTAAAAACACAGAGCTGCCAAGGTTGAGCTGCCCTCACCATTCAAACTGCAGTCTTCTTAATAGCCTAATGCTGTTTTCCTACCTGTCAGACCTGAGGGGCAGAGTGAGCCCAGGAACAAGCCTCACCTTCTGTGGAGGGACAGAACTGAGCCCAAGCCACACAGCTCCTCCGCGGGCTTTCCTCTGTGTTGCTGTGAACTAGCGTCTTGTGGCCTCCAAGTAGAGCCTCTTGCCTGGAGATGCTTGGGACTTGTCTAAAGAAACCACTTTTGGATGTTGATTTGTTAAACTGAAAAATTTTCCTTCAGCTACTGTAGTTCTGTTTGGAAAAAGTGTTTCCGGTGAAGAAGAAATTTCTTGGGAGCCTGCAGGAAGAGACAGGCTTGGTGCAGGTGATGGTGCTTGCTGCAGAGAGAACCTGGGGCTTTCTCCTCCTGGGTGCTGCAGGTCATTGCTCATCTAGGAGAGTGAATGAAAGGCAGTTAATCCTCATCCACTGAACAAACACACGCAGCTTTGAAAGGCTTTTGTTTCATGCTGATGTGGAGGTGGGGGAGCTTCTACCGTCTTCCAGAAACAGTTTCTCACCATGTACCCATCATTCAATGGGTTCCTGTGCTCATGAGCAGCTGGCACACCTCTTGTGTGGTGAGGCACCAGCAAGGTCCTCGGGAAGCTCTCCCCATGAGGTTTCCTGATATGCCATGCTCAGTAGTCATCTGATGCACAGAGCTGGAGCTGTTTGCTGTGATATGCTTGTTAGGTTCCCTGTTATGTTTGCTGAGCAGATTTCTGCAGAAATGGGCTGCCCCTTGATGGAGGAGAGTGCTAAGACTGGAGGCAAAAATCTCACGGAGAGAGAAACGGTGGAGGGGTGCTAAGGAGCACTCTGGGTACAGTGGTTGGAAGGGGATGTATAGCCTCCCCAGCACTTGAATGTATAAAAGAGCATGGATTGGGGGACTGAAGGAGGGCAGATTGTTTAAGAGGAGGCATGGGGAAAGGTATTTTTTTCCCAGAGTGTCTATTGTCCCAGTATTTGTTCCTGCATGCACGTCCAGGGATGAAGGACGGGTGGATGTCCTGCACGTTCTGGCTCAGCATGCTTGGATGCATGGCACTGTACCCTGCTGCCCAGCTGAAGACATGGAAGTTTGAGTTTACCGACTGGGCTGGAAAGTCCTGTGGCCAGTCCTGTGAAGAGTTTGCTTTGGCCAAGAGGAGGGGAATAGGTGTGGGAGCCTTGAGCAGGGGCACGTGTGCCTGGATAATGCCTCAGCCAGTGTCTGTGGACTCCTGCAGCAGGCAAGGTGTGCCACTCTTGCTGCAAATAGTTCTGCTTGCTGGTAACTCATGTGGGTCAAAGTACACTTTGCAAATGTGGAAGTCATGGGAGAAAGCAAACCTGATTATCTGGAGAGTGGGGAGGGTGTTGCTTCTGGGTCACTTTAGTCTCGCTGGGGCATTGCCTTGCCCATGACCCTGGGGCAGCCTCCTCCTCTGTGCTTGTGCAGAAGACCAGATGCAGTGGCTGACTCAGTGTGGGTCCCTTCCTCAGGGCTCACTTCCACGAGCTGGTGTGAGCTGATGCAAGAGCTTTCATGGCTGAGTTCCCTCTCCCTGTTCTCCTCCTCTCTTCTCACATGCTGCTGCCCAAGCTGTGCTGGTGCCAGTGTCTATCCGAGCTCTCTGGGGAGGAAGCCATCCGCCTTCCCTCTGGAGAAGACCAAGTGTGCTTCTGTCAGTGGGATGTGCCCTCTGGTCTTGTCGTCTCTTCCTTTGGGAGATCTGCTGGGCATCGCATCCCTTGCGCTGCTGGAGCCTGGGGAATAGAGCAGGAACGTGGCCCCATGTCATGCAGGGGCAGTAAAATGGGTAAAAACAAGCAAGGGTACCCTTCCAGCTGATTGCTTCATATGCCCTATCTGTCTCCTCCCTGGTGTCCCTGCTTTTGTCACTTTCTGGAGTCGAAGCTAGGATGATGATATTAATTAAACTGTTTAAGGGGCTGGAGAAATGGGGGGGAGGGAGTCATATTTTTCTGGCAAATGCTCCTGGCAGGTTTAACGAGCCTCCCGTTTAAGTGCTGTGTGCCATTGCTAATGACTGTACCTGAGCTCAGACAGCGCAAGCCGCGGTGCGGATTTGCACACAATTGCAGGCTGTTCAGCAGTTTCATGGTTGACTGAACTACAGATTACACCGCAAAATTAGAAAGTCTAGGCTTGAATGAACCAGTAAATAGGCTCTAGAAATAGCTTTGCTGAAAGGGAGACAACATCTTCTCAGGCTGGAGCGAGGAAGCAGGGGTGCCCCTCCGATGTGTAGTAGCAGGATGAGTAGGCACATTGTTTTCTTTTATGCTGTTCAGAGAAAAAAGGTAGGAATGCTGTTGAAAATCATAGGTTGTGTTTCAAAAGCCTGGAGAAGCTTGGCAAAGGCTTCCAGGCTGGTTAAGATGTCCAGCTGTGATGTATCTTTCTCATAGGTCAGTCTAACCTGCTACTCCTGTAAATTGCACAGGCACTGATCTGAGAGAGGCTAAATGTGGCTGCTTAAGATTTTTATTTTTTTTTAAACATTTATCCTGGAAAGGTAGAGTGGCATGCTAGAAAGCTTGCTCCAAGCCAAAGAATGAGCAAGTGCCAAAACAGAACACGGAAACCTCTGAGTATTGGGCTGTAGTGATGTCAGATTTGTAAAATAATTTTGCTTCCAGTCAGGTGTCAATAAAATGGGTGAGATTTATCTTCCCTCTTTCCCCCGTTATTTTCCCCCTCCCTCCCAGAGGTGTATAGGCTCAGATCCTGCAGCATCCCAAGTTTATAATTCCCACCTCCCTTGGAGTTTGAACGGTCTAAACAATATAATTGCTTGACTTATTCTTCATTTTCCTCTCCTGACTCTTTAGCAGCAAACATGGCCTCAGCGAGGCAAGGCAGGTGAAACACTGGAAACTGCAGGCTCTGAAGTTACTCTGTGTAATCTGAACTGGCTCAATAAATAACTCTGCAACGCATTCCCAAATCGGACGATGTGGAAAACATCTGACTGCTTTCCAGTGCATTGACATGTGCTCTAGCACTGCAGTAACGTGCAGTTCTCTCCACTGACAGGTCTGTGATAAGATCAAGGTTGTTAAGCCACCTACCTTCTGTTTATGTAACCAGCCTTTCCTCGCTCTGAGTCACTTGATGCAGATCTGGTAGGAGTGATCACAGAGGGATCCACTGAACAAAAAATTTTACTGAGTCACCCTTAAGTGACCATTAATTGGTAAATGATAAATCTTTGCTTAAAGAGCAGCCACGGGCTGTTCTAACATTGAGATGGGATGTGAGTTTCTGGAAACAGCAGCTCTGTATTTTCACTAGCTTTATGCAAGAACTGTTAAAAAAAATAGTATGAAGTAGGAGAACACCAGCTGCTCAAAAAAAAAAAAAGAGGACTGTGCATGCCTTTTATCAAATGCCTGGGGGCTCAATTTATGCAAGAGTGGAAAAGGTTATTGGAATTACAGTACTCTCCTTATAAGTATAAATCTTCCTTGCTCTTCATTGCTTCCTTCAGTACAATCAAATTATGACTCCTCGTATAATCTGTTGGCCTCTTTCTTCTCAGTACTTCCTCTGAGTTTCCTTCCCTTTTCTGATGGTCAGAGCAGGTTGGAGCTCTTCTAGACACATGGTGTCTGCCATTAGGGCATGGGCTGTCATCCTTATTTTAGTCCCTAAAAACCATATTCTGGAGCAGAGGTGCCCTTGGAGCATTGCTAACATATTGTCCTGAATCCTGGAAAAACTGTACCACTTGAGGCAGTCCATTTGAAATGAATTTATACAAACTCTTTAAAGTATGCCAAAGGGGAATAAAAGGAGGATCTTTCTAAAGCTCCTTGGGAGGTTAAAAGATGTTTGGTTAATGCAGAAATTATAGCAGGATCAAATTCTAATCAGTTTTTTCATTTCAGTTGCTGAAAATCTTGTGTGTTATCAATGTGACCAAAAAGCCTAAGGAATTAATTTTGTTTGAGGTGGTTCTTGTATGAATGGTCAATTGGGAATGCAATTAAGATGCAATGCTGCAGTTGTTACATTTGTGATGATGACAATCAGATGAGATTAGAGTACATTTGCAATTTCCCTGGCTCAAAACACAGCTTGCATTTACCACTTAAAGTGTCTGCCTTTTAATTGTTCCAAACCAGCTCCAGCAGTCTGGGTATGCTCAGTATGCAAAATTTTACCTTCTGTGGTGCAAATACTCATAACTGTAACTGTTCAGTATTGTAATGGCATTTTAAGGGACTTTTCTTTCTTTCTTTTTTTTTTTTTTAATCTGAGCAATAGCAGGTCTGCCATGGCAATCACAGGTCTGCTCATCCCTGTTGTGCAGCTAAGAGGTCACTGCCACTGAAAGGAAATGGGGGTGTTTCCTCTCCTTCCCTTCCACATTCCTTTGCATTGTCTCAGCTGCTCATACAGCCATGGCTTCAAATTACAAGGGGGTGTTTAAGATGGGTGTATAGCTAAATCCAGAAAGTTGCCCTCCACGTGGAGCTCTTTGACTCAGCTAAAGTAGTGTTAGAGCCTCACTGATAAGCATAAATTATGAAGTGTCTGTTCCCCCTGCTTTTTTTTTTTTCTTCTTCTTTGTTTTAAGACAGCTGCTAAATGGCTTTTCCTTCCTATGTAGATCCAAATGAGTGTTCAGGCTTGTGGACGGTTGCTGGTAGCAAAAGCTTTGTATAACCCATGTGCACGCATTGGCGCAAGCCCTGTCCAAAGTGACCGATGCTGCCGTCGGGCCATGGGTGGTCTGTGTCTTGGAGAGTCCTTCGGCTGCTGTGCACCAGCGCAGGGCCACTGCCAGCCATCCCGCCTGAGAGCTGGTCCCAACAGTACTGCTAAGGAGTCCTCCCTGCAGGAGGAGAGCGCTTCCACCACCGTTGTCAGGTCTGCCCAGTGCCTGAGCTCCACCTGCTCTGCTTATTTTGGCCGGGAAAGGGTTACGTACTTTGCAGTTACAAGGGGTTGATAGTGCAGCAATATTGTATCACTGATGTATGTCTGATATTGTTGCAGGTTTATGGTTAATCCCCTACTTCTATAATTTGAGAGGTGGTTTGTGGTTTTTTTTCTCCAAGAAACGCAGGTGGTTCAGAAACAGGGATGTGAAAGCTCTGTCACTTGTGATTTTTGTAATTATTTTCTTTAATTTTTATTTTTTCCTAGCAGGAAACTGGATTTGTTGCAGAGAGCATCGGAGAAGTCATACATATACATTCTGCTAAATCTGTTGGTTGATTGAGTTTTAGCTATCCTGTTCCTCCGCTGTGTCTTTACTCTTAGCAGAACCTGAAAACTGGATGGGCTAGTGTTGGAAATGAGATGGGCAGCAATGAGCTCAGGAGCTGCCCTTAAGGTAGTCAGCATACTGGGTTGGGTTTATTTTTATTTTTTTTCCCCAGCTGCTTCTCCCAGTGAGGCAGAGGCAAATGCACATTTCTCTTGTGTGCATGTGTTAACTTTCTGCTGCAAAAGGAAGCACGCATAGGTTCATAAATCACCTATGAATGAATAGTGCTTTACTTGCTTTTCCTGCCTGTCCCTACAGGTTAGGTCGTCAGGAAAGTGCAAGTCAAATTATCACGGCAACAGGATGTGCACAGAGGAAAAAAACACGTGTATGAGGGAGGTGGATCTAGAAGTCATCTGTAGTGACTTGAATATTCAAGTTCAGCAACAAATGTCAGCACACAAATTCACATAAATATTTATGTGCCTTTCAAGAGGAACCATAATTTAACAAGGCTAGCCAAATTTCCATCCCCAGTCACGCAGATGTGACTCCTATTTTCTCGCTTACAAATAACATAACCCTGTGGGATTTTTACTAGTTCAAGTTAATTAAATTTCACTCAAAGCATGAAATTTGCAGGCAGCGCTCATTGCAGTATTTCTACAAATGGATATTATTTAGTCAGATAGAATAAAAAGTTCACCTTTGTTTTAATTCTTCATTTTATTTGTTGCCAGTCTACAGAATTTAATGCTGTACTAGTGCTCATATAACACATTTTTCTTTTTTAAAGCAAACTGCTCGATGTTGCATTGTGGTTAAATATCTTTATAAGTTGTATGCTGCAATTACTGATGGACTTAAAACTGTGAGCTATGTTTTTGTCTTTTTGAGAACATCTGGTCCCTTAAATGAATTGTACATACACTTACGTAGTTTTTAAAGATAAGTTGAGACATAAGTGCTCGTTAGTATCTTGAAAACTTGTTTGCTCACATTCTTTGAATTCTAGTTATGGTATGAATGGTGAGAGAAGAAATCAGTGTACGCAAGTCTAATGAATGATGTGCAAATCTTTGCAAGCGCTACTCCAGTTTTGCATATATGAGCTGTATGTCTGCTTTAGTCACCCATACATTCAGTAGGGAACCTTCCAATTATAGTTAATCTTGAATTTAGGCTTTAATAAAACAAGTAGCATCTTAAAGAAAATGGGTGTTTGAAGAGGGCTCCGTGGCTTGGAAATGTAGCTGTCCCATGATGAACAGTGTCTGTGCTGAACTGTGGGAGGGATCATGGTCCAGTATTTGCATCAGAAGTACTGCATCCACGTTCCTGCACCTCTGTGGGTGACTTCCCCAGTTCCTGGATGCCTCAGCATCACTAACTGGCTTGTGTTCGGAGGAATTCTGGGCAGACTAACCATTCTTGCGGCTTCTCCTTCCAGCTTTCTGTCCTATTCTTGTGGCAGAGATGACCTTGTAGAACAAACTATTAGCTCATATACCGATGCCTCAGTCCTCTCCCATACCGTCAGGCATTTAAGTGCAAATGCATCTCCATCAGTGACTTACCTCGCTATATTCAATAGATTAGGTTAAGGACATGCATTTCATTCTGCTCTTGTTTATTCTCCTAGGAGAGTAATCTCTGGCAGAAGCAGCAGGGAGCGCAGTGTTTGCGCGTGCCTTGACCAGCCAGGGACATGAGGAAGTGCATTGGTCTAGTGGAAGAGGGCAAGCTCTGCTGTAGCATTCTAACTGTAATTAATAATTCTGTCAAAAATGCAGACTGAAAGACCTGTGTGCCTCAGTACTAAGGCATAGGTAGGTTACTTAATGTACCATCTGTTATCCAAACACTTGAGACTAATTCCCTGGAGAAATGAGGAGGGTGTTTTCTCCATGTAGCATTCAGTTCAGTAGATACTCAAGCACATGGATCAGGGATCATTGTCTAAAACAAATAAATGAGTTCCTAGAGTGTTCTACTTGATGTGAAACTGCTGTCCAGAAGGAAAAAAGTGCTGCTCTTTAATGGCCTTCTCCAGTTCCAGTGTTCCTTCCACCCTGATTTCAGTGCTATACTGGTAGCATTGTAGCTGTCTCCTGGGGTATAGAGCTGTTCTCCCTTGGAGCACTCGCTTTACAGCTTTATAAAATAAGTCAGAAGAAAGAAAAGTAACGCAAAACATATAGGAAGCAGAATCAATAATGTGGTGAGGCAAAAAGCAATATAAGGGAAGAAATGTTTTTCTTATTATAGCAAACAAAAATGGATTGAAGGCAGGGAGGAAAAACAAGAGCAACTTAAAAAGATTGTATAATGGTAGAAGCAGCTTATGTGGTGAAATTGCAACCAGCATTCCTGATAAAATCTCATTTTGGTTTCATTTATAGCTTTGACTTTGAAAAGGGGGTTTTGTCTAGAACTTGACTGACTTGTTTTTCAAGGCACAAAACCAAATCTGTGTTTCTAGGAAGCTTGAAGAAAATTAATTAAAGAGCTTTTGAATTATAGATCCATTAAAAATGACTGTGCTTTGAAAGTTAAATAAATAAATAAAGCTGTCAGTGTTAGTCACCTACTGGAAAAAATGGTTTCTTTTGTATCTGTACAGTAAGAGAAACCCAATTACTGCACTCTGATGCTTTGGAATTTGGGCAGGAGAAGCTTTGATTATATGAACCTTGACTCTATGCATATGGGTCTTTTCAGATGTCATGTGTGAGTTTAGAGTTGTGAATCAGCCTGAAGTGTTGTCCCATTCTTGCTTATTTATTTTATTTTTTTTAGTGCCTATGCCAAGTCTTGAATAAAATATGTAAAGCTTGGTCTGCATCTTGTAAACTTTAAACCTGATGGATTTGACTTTTTCAGGAGACAAACTTCACCCTTCTTGACCAAGTGTTGCATTTCAATAAAATAAGTATTCATGCAGCTGACTTCCTTCTCTGACTTTTCTTTTATGTTCTTCTTTGGCTGAGGGTAGGTGTTCACATGGGTCTGGGGTCAGTAACATGTGGCAAAGCAGAGAACAAGAACAGAAAATGCAGGAACCAAAGAGGGGAAAATAAAGAAAATAAATTATGTGATATATACAACAGCTGTCTCTTCTCTCTTGCTGCTGATAAGAGAGAATGTGACAGATATTTTTCTAAAAGAAGAAATCTGCTCCTATCCAATGAAGAATAATAGCAGCAATTAAAGATTTCGTATCCTAGTTATTTTGGAAACAAAAACACGGCCAGACAAAGCAGGCAGTGTGTCATGCTAGCTTGTGTGAATCTGAGTCGCGCGGCTGTCTCAGTGCTGTACTTTGCTGGGATCCTGGCTGGGAGTTGTAGTGCCTGGTGGGACTTGCACTGGAGATGCTACTGCTTTTTCCTGCCAGAACAGCTTTGCGTGTGACTTCTGATTAGGAAATGCTTATTTACTCATAGTCTCTGTCCCTCCTTCAGGCCACTGATGCATGTCCTACTTGCCCAGTGCCACTTAGCTGCAAGGTGGCTTTGCTCACAGCAGTGCAGGTGAAACACCTGACAGAAGTGGACTTCTTTGAGAATTAACCCACTTGCCTGTCCAAGCGGCAGAGGGCATTGTGTTTATGTGTATATATAAAAAAAGATCCTTTCTGCTCTGATTGCTGGGAGTAGTTAAAATCTCCAAATGACAGTGCAGGAACTGGCGGAAGCTTTTGTCCTGCAGAAGGATCTGACAGCAGCTCAGGGCAAGCCTAAGCTGACCCAGGTCTGCCCATCCTTTCCTCCTAGTGCTACCACCTACTGCTGGTCCTACAGTGAACTGATTCAAGGGTGTAAATCAGCAGAAAACTAATGATTTTTGTTGTTTGGTTTTAAGTCAGTTTTCCACTGGTTTCCTTTCCCCCAAAAGCTCACTGCAGGGTCAGATGAGTGTGGGCAGATAAGGGTGAAGAGCAGGAGCAGATGACTGGGGAGTCAGGGAGAGAGGAGGAACTGCAAGAGCCACAATGCTAATTTGACTTGCCACGGTACCCTGCTACAGATGCAGTGTAAGAGCCCTTGTGGCTTGTTCGTAGTGCAGATGAATCAATTCTTGCAAGCTTATTGCAGCAACCTTAGGTCAGGAGATTCTCTTGGTGGGAACAGATCAGGCTGTTACGAGTCACCGTGAAGCCTGCCTTTATTCAGTGCGGGTCATTCTTGAGTGTGGGATTTAAAACTTCTTTCTTGCAGGCTTTTTAAAGATTAGACAGTGTTTAATTGCATCTTGGCAGAGACAGCAGGTCTAATATGTTTAGAAACGTACGTCTTGGACAGGTTGACATTTCTTCCCTGGATAGCTGTCTTTGAAGTAGTAGCAGATGGAAGTCTTTCCACTGCTTCTAGGCACTGAGTAACTTGTCTTGGAGAACAATGGATAAACTGGCAGTAGAGAAAAGAATTCTTAAAAATTATTTATAGGGATCTGCATGGCTTTAACTTTATTTACTTCAGCTTTTGGAGTGAGGAAACTGGCTTTGGATTTATTTAAAACTTCTGAAGCTCAGCTGGAGAACCAAATATGATCAGATCTTGGATATGAGATTTTCACTTTTCTGGCTGGCTTTTCTTAGCAACATCCAAATTAGTGAATAAATAGAAGCCTCCAGTCTGCCGCTGACAACAAATAATCTGTGATTCAGAGTAAAACCTCTTGGTCATGGACTTGGCAGTCCTAAACCTTCAGGAGCAGAAATGCAGACCATCAATCTGGTATTATAGTACTGGAAAGACCCGGTTTCTTTGAAAAGGTCATTTTGTTGCTGTCCCGTCAGTTTTTCTTCAATAAATCTTACCCTTTAAGGAGACTAGATTTTATTTCTGGCTTTTGGATAGAAAAGACAAGTTAGGGCTTGAACTGTGAGAGGCAGAGATGATGATGTTTGTGTCTAGGATAAAGGTGCTGGTAGATAATCTGCATTAAATTGTCTTATCAGATCCTATGACCTTGATCTTCTACTCAACGCATTTGAAAAGTCTTTGGGATTGCCATAGTGTTCCTTTTTTATTTCTGCTTGCTTAATTAATTTTTGATTGCCACTTAGGTGGCTGCCACAGCATGTCTGTTTTTATTTTAAAATATTATAATGTGTAAAATAAATTCAGTAACTTCCCTTTGTGTTTTCCTTATGTGTTGAGATTTAGCTGTATCTTCCCTTTGTTTTGTTATAAATGGTAGTACTGAGAAGGGTAAATTTCACTTTCTCAGCACTGAAGGGGAGTAGTGCTTATTCTTTGGAAAAGACATCTTTGAGAAAGGTGTGCTACAACCATTGTTATATTAAGGGAATTCAGTGAGATTTCAATGAAAACAAATTTGTCCTGATGATTCTGATTTGTGAATATTGATCCACAAAATATTATGCGCAATTCTAATTTCACATAATAGAATTTTAGTGACTTAAATTTAGGATGTTACTGTAACAAGGTTAAATGCCAAACCAAACAATCTCTAAGGGTTTTTTCATACCGCATTGCAGTTACACATGTACAATGTGTAGCTGGCATGAAATAGTACTGTTGTTATATAAACCATGAGACAATTTCAAGACAGGCGTTGAGTGTAAAACATATTAGATTTCATTTCACTTGTAAGTGTAAAATTACTATACATTTGAGAAACCCAAACCTACAAACTGTCAAAACTTCCAATGCCCATTTCTTCTGCAAACTGGTGTATCTTCAGAAATAATCTGTTTTCCTGTTGACTGAGGATTGGAACAGGACATGAACGGGATGTGGCTGGCGAAGCCGTCCCATGTTGTCCGCACCTGGAGCGGTTGGCAGCGGCACGTTCTCCTCTGAAACCCTCTCATCCTGTCCCAGTGCAGGTATGTGTTGGGAGGTGCTTGTCAGTGCGGTGCTGGTCTGGGGACCAGCAGAGCCACTGCTCGTGTCCCCAGTAGCCCGTCCCCAGAGTACTGGTGTTTTTCTGGTGGTCTTTAAGGAAACATTTTACTGCATGGGAACTGTGCTGCAACTGTGATCCCAGTAAGATACTGAGGTTGAGTAATTATTGGATATAGTGATACCGTTACTGTGGTCACTGTGTAGGAAAACTGTGTTTCCACTCTTGTAACTGTAGCTCCTGCTGCCAGAAGGAGCAGCCCTGCCTCACCCCCATCCCTCTTGGCAGCCGCTTGCTTTCTGCTGGCTTTTGACATTTGTCTCATCCTCTTCAGCCACTTAATCCAGCCAACATACAAACAAAAATTTCACTTTTCTTTGCTGAGCTGATTTTCTGCTCTTCTCTTGAAGCATCCAATTAGAGAGCAAACAGATGCAAATGTCAGAGGTAAACGTCAGGGGAGGCAAGAATGCAGGGAGTTGGACTTTGTTGATGGGGTGGCAAACTGCATCGTGACCAGCACTAACTGATGGAACTAAATCTGAAAACAGCGAAGGTGTGGCTCTGCATTACAGCCCTTGAATGGCACAGCCCGTTTCAGAAGTTTCTGCTGCGTGTTGCCACCTCCTGAATTTTGCTGACTTAGCTGGGTTTGTAACTGCACTCAAAATCAACTGCGCAAGACGATGTGGCTTAAACAAAAAAAAATTAAAAGTATCTCTTGAAATATTACTCCCACCCCACTACAGCCAGTTATTCTGCTCTATTTTTTAACAGATCCACCTTATGATTATTGTGTGATTGCATCAGCACTGGAACTGCTACAGATGAGGGAACCATAAAGTGTAGCAAGCTTTTCTCATGCCACATTGTCTGTGTACATTCAGGATGAAGTGTATGTAGATGAGTTTCTCATGTACTGCAGAGTATATTTCAGATGGAGTAGAATCAAAAGGGAAGAAATCAGAGCATAATATTGCAAGGAAAATTGAATTCTTGATGTATAAAGTTTTCTAATGGCAGCATGCAACCTTGTTTGACCAGTCTTTGGACCTCAGTAAAGGAAGTTAAAGAAACAGCAGGTGAACAACGGTGCGTGTGTGGGTTCTGGCTGAGCTGGCCACCCTTGGTAAGGTCAGGGAGGGGAAGAAATTCTCTTCACTTAGCTGTTTTTAATGGAAAGTCATGGTCTTTTTTTCACTTGGAGTTCTGAAATATTAGCAGCAGACCTAGAAAAGACGGTTGAATGAATTAATTGTGCAAGTGGGTAAAAGGCACATGGTGAAGTACTAAATGGAAAGCATGGCATA
This sequence comes from Numenius arquata, assembly GCF_964106895.1. NCBI lineage: Eukaryota > Metazoa > Chordata > Aves > Charadriiformes > Scolopacidae > Numenius > Numenius arquata. The sequence goes on along the minus strand of NC_133579.1, from coordinate 59,362,046 downwards.
TGGGGACATGACTTAAAGAAGGGGAAGATTGCCTAAAAACAATATATGTGTATTTATATATATAAAAAACATATATACACACACATTTCTTCTTTGGAAACTAGGTTGTATTGAGATAAGCATTTTCTGTAGAAAGTTTCTGATTTTTCTGGCATCTTCCTGTTCTGAGGAAACTGTAAATGTTTCATTCTGTGTCAAATTTTAATATCTGTTTTCTCTGGAGATAATGTGGTGCTTTTGAATGCTGTATGTGTTTTATTCCCTGTGCCTGTATTCCTGGATCATGTATTTTCACTGCAGTTTCTTTCCTTGCTAAACTAGTCTGTTATATCACGGGAATCGTTAAGCAACAAGGACAGACTCAGGTGAAAGCAGGTTTCAAAATATTAACATTTCTTGTGGGATAGAAGCTCCCCATCCCACGCACACAACATATATAAACTATTGTTGGCATAGTCTCCCATGCAATACCTTAATTTCTCTTCCTCTGCATCAAGTTCTTAGTGACTAGAGACCGGCTTGGAGAAAATGGTGACTGAATACAATCCAGAATGGCCTGAAATATTTGGCGATACTTGTGTGCTGCATGGGTGTGCAGTGGAAGAGGTAGTTGCTCCCCAGATCTGCACATTAGTATGACAGTATTTATTTGCACCTGATAGCCCCATGAGTATTCTTTCCCCCATTCATTTCAACTGGGATAACTGCGGGTCGTTGTCCAAGGTCTCAGAATGGGAAGTTAGAGCCGTTCTTCGGAAGCTCCTGGAAAGCCTGTGAGCTGTGGAGTCAAAGGTGAGAGGTGGGATTTACTGTTATAGAGGGAAACAAATTTTGAAGGGCTGGGTTGTGGGTTTTTGTGCCCTTTTTGCAGGGCTTGGAAACACTTAATCTTTCTGTGTACAGTGTCCCCTAAAGATAGCGTGTTGAATAAAAGATTGGCAGATTCAATTTGCAAACTTAGTTATTTGTGTGATGATAAAAATATTATGAGATCGAGTACTAGGTTTACAAGGAGATAACACAGGCTTTGTTATTCTGGTATGCTTGAGGACTTGACTTTTTTTTTTTCCGATGTTAGTACATTGCATGTGACATAGGAGGAGACTTCATTTTTGTGTGTGTATATATTTGATGGATAGGAAGTTTTAGTGATCTGATGCTCCATGATGGAAATGGTACAGAATAAGGGGTGGACTGTCCTGGTTTGGGGTGGGCCAGGGCCAACTCTCTGCTCAGTGAGGGAGGCCCTTGCTTACACTTGTTGCTGTGGCAACCGGGGTCAGCTGACTTGGTTGTTTACCCCATGGAGGGGTTGCACCTGTGGGGAGGGGTGGGCAGGTGAGGTGACCCAAACTGAACAATGGGGTGTCCCGTCCCATCTGCCATGAGCGGTATAAAAAGTTGAGGGATCAAAAGGGTCAGGTTGGCTCCTCTTCAAGGGCTCTTCTTGAATGGGTGCTTCTTCAATGGCTCTCTTTCTTTGATGACTGATGCCCCATGAAGACCCTGTCAGAAGATTTGTCTACCTTCGATCCTCATCGGTGAGTTCTGGAACCCAGTTTCCATTTGTTACTGAGTCCAGTGTGGAACTTTCCCAGTGCCTGCCAGTGACATCTTCCTGGGAATTTGATACGGTTTTGTATATATTTGTATATACTGTATCTATTTCATTATTTTCTTTTTATGTTATTATTAATATTTCATTAAAGTAGTTTAGCTTTTTTCTAAACTCATTAATCTCTTTATGTCTCTTCTTCCTCTCCTTGGAAGTGGGGGAGAGCCTCTGTCATCCTGTCATTGGCCAAACCAACCCAAACCATGACAGTGTGATCTCTTAGGCAGTCTTAAGGGACAGAAGTTCCTTACTGTGGCATCAAGTAGTTTCTCTGTGGACTTGGAGCCTTTGACTGAAACGACAGAGGACTGTAGGATGAGCATTAATGCGTTGGTGGACTGTTTACTGTCATTTTCCTCACCTGCCTTCTGGCAGGATGAAGCACCCTGACACTGCTCGTAGTGCTGGAGCAAGGGACAAGGAAGGGAGCACGCCATGCCTTTGGGAATATTTGCTTTCAAAATAACTGCAGAACATGGGCTGGCACCCTGAAATTGTGTGTAAAGCCATCGTGAGAGAACGTACCGCTGCCTCTGTAAGAGGTGATGTGCTGTGCAGTGCTTGGCTGGCAGGGACACGGACCTGCTCACAGGCACCTGCATGAAATAGGAACGTTGCTCTGTAGGATTGCCACAAATTAATGAAATGTGACTGGAAAGCACTGGGATGGTGTGGGTGGGTTGTGGAGGCGGTGTTTTGACCACTGGTCCAGACTGTCTTATGCTTTCCTAAAGAAGCATAAATTTTTGTTTTCTAGTTTGTTATGTTAACAAAAGATCACATAAATTTTTTGTGTGTGTGGACTTTCTGTCATAAAATCGTAATAAAAAACACAACAGCAAAATCAAAAATCCTAAATTGTTTGTTAATGCAGTTCTTTTATTCCCAAGTTGGAATGTAAAATTGAATTATTTCTTAACTTAGGAAACTTCTTTTGTTTAAAAGAGAAGAGGACAAAAGAGTGAAGCCTAAAACGGTGCCACTGCCTTTAGGTGTCTCGGTATGGAAAAGATTATGGGATGCAGTGCAGTCAGCTAATCACTTCTGATCTGATGCGAATGCTCTTCACCTGAGCAAAGGCATACAGTGCTCTGTGTGTGCGTCTGCCTTACTATTGACCCTGATTTACTGGTGGTGCCACTTGATGGTTTGTGTGGAGACAGGCCTGGGCTGAATTCCACAGCCACACCAGCGTGATCTGTCCCTGAAAAGTCCTCCGCCCCAGCAGTCACCATTCTCTCTGGAGCATGGAGCGTGCTGGTAGCAGAAGCTGGCATTAGCATTGCTCAGTATTTGGTTCCTTCATTGACACAGCTTCTTAATGAAACACCTGATGAGTCAGTGTTAACTAATCTCACTTAGGTGTATGGCTGTCGCCTCCCCGGAGACCAGGGAGAAGTTCTGTCTGTGTCTCGAGGATGCTGTGAACCAAAGAGATACCATTAATGGGCAGCTACAACTTCTTTCTTCGTGTAGTTTTATAATTCAGTACCTGTAGGGAGAGGAAATTGGAAGTGAAACTGGCACATACAGGAAACGTATGCATCCCTCACTCCCCCAGACAGCACTTTTACGTAAGAGGGACACTTTAGAAATGCATATTGAAATTGATTTAATCTTTCTGCCCCATTAAACAAGCAATTCGTTTTCAACAGTGGTTCACAGATGATTCTGAGTCAAAGCAGGCTGATTAACTGGAGGACAGCCAGCTTGGCAATTTTGTCATCTCCTGTTTAATACTCGTGGTGTATGGTGATACACGTATCGGAGACTTAAAACTTCTCCCCTCAAGAGACAATACAGTAAATTAATCTGTTGAGAAATTGCTGAGATTCCAGCCTCGCTACCAACTTTTTCATTTAACCAAGTTAAATACTGCTCACTGGAGTTGCTCAACTCAATGACACACAGCCACACTGGAAGACTTTTATTTTTGCTTTTTTGTATCTATAAATGGGCAGTTTGGAGTTCAGTTGGGTTGAATGTGCTGAGGTGAAACTTAATTCCTGACAGTTAATAACAACTGTTCCTCGTCCAAACACAGAATATTCTTTGCTTTTAGTCACAAAACCAGGTGATCTTTGCATGTATGTATGCGCAATGGGCTTTTTTCCTCCCAAAGTTATGGTCATGTGGGCACATATGCCCATCTCTCTTCCGAATATCTGAGTTTGGGGTATTCTAGTGACTAACCTCACTTCTGAAAGGTGAGGGTGTTAAGGAGTGCCTGTTCAAACTCTGACAGGTGTTATCTTTAATCTCCTGGTATTTGTCATCCTGATTATCTTAAAGGAAAGAGAGATGTATTTAAAAGCTCTTAATCATTGTCATGATCTCTCTTTTGGCTTGTTGGTGGGTGAAGCAAACATGCTCTAGTCTTTTGGGGGCTGAAAGGGGAAAAGGTGGAAGGCAGGAAGAAGCTGCTACTGCTGTGTACAGGGTACCTCTAATTTATATTTTCTAATTTGCTTCATTCCTACAAAGGGAAGTTAATGAAAATGGTAGTTTAAATGGCTGTGTTGCTACCTGCAGGGAAGAGGGAGTGAATCTACAAATTAAAATACAAGGTTATTGGAGCACTTACCTGCCTATAATATAGGTATATATCTCTGAACTACTGAATATTTTTATTGCTGCTGCTTTAATAATTAATCTACCCTTTGGAAGGTGCAGGCTTTTTGTCTAGTATTAATGTACTCTTAACATCCTCACTTCTACCACCTCGTCCTGAAAGCAAGATAATAGCACAAGAATCTGCTAGAGGGGGCTTGTCCCATCTCTGACTGCATGTTCACATTCTCTGACTCCAGGTTCAGACATAAAATCTCCAGTTCTGCAGGTCTGTTCCGTGTTAGCTAGGAAGGCTGGTCCATTAATAACTAGCAATAGTAAATGCCGGTTTTCTCTAAACCAGGCTATGAAAGAAGGCGTGTGCCTGGGTGAAAGGGCTGTTGCATGCCTGTCTGTGGCTAGAAGTGGGGAAATGCTCACCCTTGATGAACAGATCTTGCTGCTTTGAGGACGAGCTCTTTCCCCCATGTGAAAGACTGAGTCAGGCTCTGTTCAGGGCCTTCCTGCGCTTTCTTGAGAGAGACGTTGCGTGGTGAGGTGTTGTTCGAATCTGTCAGCAGGCACTGCAGGTTCTTAGTGCATGTGTTTTTTGTGTTTTTCCTGTTCTGTCTTGTTGGTGTAGAAAGGTGATGAATCAGCACATAATGTCTGCCACAGTGAAAGCGGTGTAACGTGGAATGCTCGGCTGCTTCCATTTGATTCCCAAGATCCTGTTAAGTTCCTTGGCATTGTTCTCTGAAATGAGCTCTTGCCTTTTTCAGGTGGAAAAAACAGTATTTTGTGCCGTGCTTTGCCCTGTTCACCCTTCTGATTTCCTTTAAATACAACTGATGCCTGCCGAGGGTTGCATGTTGTACAATCTGGCACCAAGGTGTGGTTGATGAGGAAGAATCTCCATCCGTATGTTGCACATCGTGCTGGGCAAGACTGGGCAAGGGCAAAGCACCTTTTATGCTTTAAGGGATTTCTGATCACTGTGTTGAAGGGGAGAAAGGAAGTGAGACCAGGAGGTTTGCTAACGGAAGTGTAGAGGGTGGCAGAGGCAACATACTCATCTCTCAAGGTAGCTTTTGTTCCTCCGAGAAGGAAGTGTCTGTCTGAAGGCAATTACTTTGGGGCAGCCAATTAACACAAGCCCTCCTAACTGAGGATGAAGGGGTACCCCTGGGACAGGCTTTGTGGGAGGGTGGAAGAAGCAGAAGGAATGAAAATAGGAGCTGAGAAAGCTGCATCTGTACATTGGGGAGAGGGAAGAACAAGGGAACTTAGGGTAGAAAGGAGTAATAATAAGTTTCTGACACAATAACGTATTTCTGAAACCCAAGGAGTGGAAAGAGACAAAAAGGTGGGGAGCCTTGCTTTCTAACAAGGTTTGTTTCCAACTAGTACATTGAGTGACCCAATGGCCAGTATAAGCCCTTTGAATTGATCCCCTCCCTTCTGTGTTTGTATTTAATTTTTTTCACATATGCAGAGCTTAAATTCTGAAGGTCTCTTCGGCTCTGCCAATGACATCTAAATAGAGTCTTCCTCGGTGGGTGGTTGGTTTTTTTTCCTGTTCGTAGCAGCCCATGCAGTTAAGACCACATCATGTTTGCCTTTGTGGCTGAAACCATGTTTTAACCCAGGTTTCCAGAGGCAAAATGTAATATTCTTCTGCCTCATTTAACTGTTTTTAATTCAGTTGGGGCATTCTTCAGAGTCTCCAATCAAGGTCTTACAGATTGTCTAGAATTAATACAACAGCTCAGTTGAATGGCTACTGCCCAGCCTTGCTGGTGGGAGAGTGTTTCTTTCTGAATCAGTAAATTGGTTAAAACCAGGTCTGTGCTTCTTTGTTGCCTGCAGTGCTGTTGGTAACTGCACGTGTGATGAGTACTGGCTAGAATAGATGGCTAGTAGAAAAAACTGTTATTTTTCAATCTGGTGCTTTTTTTGGCCATTTCTGTCAGTTTGCAGCAAAGCATCCACCAATAAGGCAAGAATTCCCCATCAGAACAAAGTAAGCTATTCCCATAGCAATCCTAGAAATACAAGGCTCTTCATATCATTTTAACTGTATTTGAACACACAAATTTGTAGGGTTGCTGGGGTATACAATTTAGCTTGGACTGCTGCTGTAGCAGCGAGTGACACTGCAAGTTATCAGAAATACTGCTATTTTGTTGTAAAGCAATATGGATTCTAATTATGAAACAAAATAATTATTAATTTTATTCCCTAAAATTTAGCTTCCTGTAAGGGATAATTGTATAAAATCAAACCAAAACTCTAGTAGCTTGCAGTTTAGTTGTGTTGGTGATGTGGAAAACTGAGTTGGATAATGCTCAAGTACTCTTCCTTCCAAGAGCTGAAGAGGGTGATTTAATGCCAGGATTAGACACAGCTCCTCTTAGGGACCCAGATCTGTGTACAGCTGTCTACCATGCACAAATTCACAATAGGTTGGTTTTGAGACACACGCTATTTTCCCTTATACCGCCCTGGCTGTAGCCCGTCCGTGTTGTAGAGCTAATAAGCTGCCTCTCTTGCTTCCCTTCACATTAGAGAGAGTCAGTTTATGCGTTCTCCCTGGCTACTCCACATGCACCACCCAACTGACTATTGTCTGTAATTACTATTTGAGCTGTTCTCGGCTTATAGCTATTTATTTGTCTTGGAAACTGGCCAGTATTTTCCATGGGATTATTTCTCTTCGTTAGAGTTGTTATAGTCATGATGGTTTAGGCAAAGCGATGCAACTGTTGGTTTTGGGACACCAAGGCCTAATTCAGGATTCAGAAACCTTGATTTACAGCCCAGAAGTGTGCACTGTTCAATGTACGGGAGATAGTTTCTTGCTTATCTGCACTTAGTGTTTTGCCTTCCTTGAAAATGCGAGGACTTTTGCTTGTGGAGATCAGCGCTATATTGTGATAACGGAGCATCCTCTAGGAGATGATCTTATTACTTTTTGATTAACTGCCAGCAGAACAGAGCAAGTTTTGCAGGTCGAAGGGCAAAATTAGCATAGGAAAAGGACCCTCGGCAGTCTGGAAATGGCAAACTTATGGACATGGGACGCCATTCTGTCAGTAACAGCATAGGCAGATCTAATTAAGCTGGTCTCAGTGGACAATGTTTTTTTCTTAGCTCACTACAGTGGCTGCTTGGATTAGCCTTCTCACTTGTGTTAAAACTGTCCTAGAGAGCCATGGGTGCAGGTAGCAAACTTTGTTTCTCCTGAGGGTAACGGTTTTGCTTTTTTTGAAGCCAGGAAGCCAAGCTAACTTAGTGTGGGTTTCATCTGTGAGGTTTCTGGTGCTTTTTTTCCTATAGCAAAAGCTGACAGAGTATGGAAAGGAGTCTTGGTGACCTCATAATTGAACAAAATGAGACTGCTAATTATGTTTAGGGAGGTTGCTTAGATTGTCATAAATATTTCTGCTCACATTTAAGCCCACAGACTTTCTTTTTTAAGAAGAGAAGAATTCAGGGTGGATGTTGCTGCAGTTCATGGACTTTACTCCCTGCTTCTGTGACTTCTGTGTGGTTTGGTAAATTGCTGCCTTGCCTGCCTTGACGGTCGATGGTTCTGGGCAAAGGGAGGGTTATAATTGCATTATTCCACAAATAAGACTTGAAGACCTCACCTGATCTTGGCTTCCCTTGCCCTCCGGACAGAGGTGGGAAGGGATACTGCCATTCAGGTGCCTGCCTGTTCCCCGCTCCTAGAGGAGCAGGGGACTCCACAGCAGGAACACCTCAGAGCAGGTGGGACACCAGAGGCTCTCCTTGCTCTGTTCCAGCTCTTCAGCTCTCCTGTTCAGAAACGCAGACGAGGCAAGGAAAACGCTGCGTGTTGTGGGTGCCCGCGTATTTTCTCTAAGCTGGGGGGAGGAGGTGGCAGCTGGATCCAGTTTTCCTGTTGCTCTCCCTCTTCTGGCTGCCTTTCTCTGCTTTCCTACCCCCTCATGCCTCTCCCTAGCGTCCTGGCAGCCATATCCCATGGCATACTCTTTTCACCTCCATTCAGGCCGTGCAGTAGCACAAGAGAGCCTTTGTTGTAGCAGGAGTGCTGGATCTGTATGCTGTGAGAAGTGTTACAACAACTGCCTGTACGTGAGACTCTGCGCTTGGGGACGCTTCAGACAGGAGCTGTGTGGCTGGCACCCTCTGAGAGCTGTGGGGAGGCTTTGGGGATGAAGGAAGGACCACCACTGGTGGTAACTGCCATGATAGTGTTTCTGCAGAGGAACTGCTGTGTGTTCACGTAGCATTGAAGTGAGTCTTAGGATACCTGTGAAAGGGAAGAAACTTTTTGAGCATCAGGCCAGTGGTACAGAGGCCAGAGAGAGCAGCAGTGATGGCTGCATTGTCCACTTGGAGAAGGAATACCTCTTCTTGGGAGGCTTCTCAGCTCCACCTGCAAGGTGTTTTACTTCACCGCACAACTCCTAGTCGATGCTGTGCCCCACAGCCAGCCCGTGTCTGTATTACTATGGCCCAGCACTCCTTTACACCGAAAGTCATTGAGAAGAGATTGTCCTGGGGAGGCTACCGGCACTACAAAAACCCCTATTTTTGAGTCAGCATGTTGATGCTATGCTGCAAGTGCATCTTGTTCAAAGGCAGTACTAATTATAAATTGGTCTTGGGAGATGAGGATAAAAATATACTTAGTTGGCTTGTCTCTGTAAACAACCTGTGATGTTATTTGGAAGCATGGCACAGTTTTCATGTTGCAGGGAATGTGCGTGCTGTGTGTTGAAGGACTTCAGCAGTCTTGATGGGGAGCTTCCTCATGGTCAGGCTGACAAATAAAGTGGAGAAGGAATTTTTTTGACTACCAGAGATGGCAAAGTGGATGTTCATGATATTGCCTTCCATGCAGTTCTGGGAGAAATCCAAGTTTCCCTCAGCATTGGGGGAGGAAGGGTGTTTATTATACCAAATGTATGGCACAATTGTGCCTTCTTTTTTAAATAAGAAAACACCCTTGAAGCACCTTCTCTGTCCTGGCTGTATGATTTTGGGTAGAATCTCTCCTGTGTGTTCGAGGAGAGGATTTGCTTATGTGTGTGCAAGAAGCCAGCTGGTTGGCTGCTAAATTGAATGACAGCATATACCATCATCCACAAGGTAACGAGCCCTACTGGGAGGGGGTGCCAGAGGCAAGAGGAAGAGCCAGGTGCCAGTGACAGACACTCAGGGAGCATCCATAAGCAGATCCAGCAGGAACGATGCTGAATAAGGCTGCCAGGAAGGCAGCCATCTCCATGACAGGACCTGTATCCACAGCTGGAAGCCACTGCAATGTGGCAGTGAGAGGACACCAGCAACGAGGTCCCACAGGCTCTTTTGGCAAGTGCAGGGCTGATCCCGGCAGATCTGCCACTCTGCTCCCAGTTGAGCTAAGCTCCCCAGGAACCTCCTCAACCTTTCTGCACACCTTGTGCAAACTTTCCAATGCGTGTTGGGCACTTGGAAAGCTGAATAACGCAAGTGTGCTTTTTAGTGAGGCAAAAGCACTTGACCTTTCCCTTGTTCTTCACCTCAACTGTGACTTAAACCAATGTGGTATGACCCATCTTTCCAGTTTCTTTTGGGTAATGCATCTCGCTGTAGGTTGTGGGCTGACCTATGTTCTGAATTCGACTTTTTACGAAACAGGAAAAATATGAGGAGAGGAGGGAGGAACTGTCAACAGCCCCACTCAAGTGCCTTTCAGTTCAATACTTTGCGACCATGTTGACAGTCTAGAGGAGAAAATGCCTGAAATACGCAAAAGAATTTATCATCTAAACTAAATTATTCATCAAAATACTAAAAGAAGAGTACACAAAGACATAAACTGAGCACACCCTGCTGCAGGCTGTAACGAGCTAAAATATAGGCAGTGTCTTGGGGAAAGACCATAGAGTCTCAATTAGTTCAGCACGGTCAGCTGCCTGAGTGTGTATCAACACCTTCTGCACAAGGACAAAGCCAGGCTTTCATTGGCTTTGTTCTCATTTTTCAGGAGCTTAGAACAAACAGGATTTAGTCTGTATTAGCAATAGATAGCAGCAGTGCTAGTTAATAACGTGCTGTAAATCTGGTGAATAAGTAACAGCAATTGGAACCTCTTTGCTCTTGTTGTCTTGTAATTCCCTTAGGTTTTCTCATCTGTTTTGCTCCTTGCTGTTTGTCCTGTAAACGCTTATAGCTAGCTTTATTGAGATGTCAGCCTCCTCTGCATCCCCTTCTTCCATCAGCTCTGGTTTCAGCTGTTGACTACATGTATGCTTGAATCTATCTCCATCAGCATTTTAAAAATTGATGGCTTCCTCCTTTTTTTTAACCATCTCAGGTTTAAGTCTATTTTCTGACTCTGTTTTAAGAGGTGGGAGTCTTGCTTCTTTTGCCTGTATCCTCTCTGCATTTCAGACCAAAGGTGAATGACGTGTTGAGAGCTTTAGAGTAGGTGAGTGATGAAGAGGTTTATTTCCTCTTTATTTTGATCTTTCTTAATGCTGTTATGGAAAGACTGGGTTGCAGAATCAAGTCTTGCAAGTTTTTTTTAATGCTGTTAAGTCTGTTTTCTCTGTTTGTCACTAGTAGTGCTTCAGGCAATGTCTTTCTCTTCATGAACCTGAAGGTCTTGCCTTAACCTTCATGACAAGCTCAGATGTTACAGCAGTGTGAGTTAACTCGGAAAAGTGCTAGAGCTTGAACAGAAGTCTACCTGCAGCTAATATGCTTGAAGTTGGTCAGCTTGTTAGGAGGACTTAAGCATTTATTGGAATGAAGATGCTTTTGGTGCGCCTCTCTCCCCCTCACCCTTTCTCCCTTATAAATTAATTAATAATAATCATTGTGCGGGTGGGAATTTGTAGAGCCAGAAATGGAATGAACTAGAAATGACCCAGGAAAATTCTGCCATTCTGCATGTATATATAGATCCTAGACAGCCACAACAAAGAAAATACTGCTAATCGTTTTCCAAATAACTTTGATGGAGGCATGAATAGAACAACGTATGTGAATATTTTTGGAAGATCAACCGAGCAAAAACTCTAAATTTAGAAGTTGCTTGATCTGTTTTTAAATAACGTTCAAGGAGTCTTTAACAGCAACTTAAAAAAGAGAGAGAACATTTTGTTGAAGGATCAAAATCAATTTCAGTCTTAAATGAAAACCTGAAAAAATTTGGACAGGCGTTTCTATTAGATATGCTCAGGAAGGGTAGGGGAGAAGGTGGTGGAGAAGTTTCTTCCTGAGAAGTTGATCGTGTGCTCTTGGTGCTGGCATCTCATATGGTGCAGAGCTCATCTGAAGCAATAACAGGAAAAGAAAGCAATACAGAAAGCTGCAAAATGTGCTGATTCAGCGATAAGAAACTTTTATTTGGAACATTCAGGTTGTGATAGTATTTTAGGCTTCCTTCATTTTTGATGAATTCATTTATATTCAGTCGTGCTTCTTGGCAGTATCTTCATTTCCACACTGCAAGAGGGTCTGATTCTCAACCTGAGAAATACCAGTGGAGGAGGGAGAACAGGGGCATGTAGATAGGTATGCAAATAAGATGTGAATGACTTTCTGCAAAGAGGAAAACTGTTACGCAGGGTCTACAGTGGAAGTCACAGGTCTTTCTCGTTATTATAGCCTGGGAGACATTACAGAGATCTCATGTGAGATTGGGAAGCTAAGCACATATTTCTTTCCCCAAAAGAATTAGGGTTGAAGTTGTGCCTACCTACTTCACCTGGGAAAAAATTTAGTCTCACGTGCCTGACTCAGTAAAGAACTAAATGGCTATCATTGTCATCTCCTGTTGCTGCAGCTCTGGAAAGCTCTGATTTTGATTGTATGACCTTCTATTTGTATCGTTTAGACATCTTTCTGGTTCCTCTGCATTTTCGAATAGTCTTGTGCCTTGGGACAATGCTGTAGTTGGTCAATCCAGCCTGGTCCATTGCTTGTAGTCTTGCAAATTGTAGGAGCCTATGTTTAGCTCTCTTTAACATCTGCTGAGCAGGCACTTCCTTGTCTGATGTATTTTATTTAGGCTTCTTGCTCTTAGCTAGCATTCCAGCAAATTTGGCAAGGCTCTGGTTTTATGTCACTTTTAGCTCTGCGCAGGGGTCCATTACCGTTTACATTGCCCAAAGGAATGGATGAAAGAGAAGTGTCTGCATCCTCAGCACCAGTAGCTGCATCTAGCAGGACCAGAGCCCTCTGTGCATGTAGGGCTGTGACACGATGATTTCTGAAGAGGTGTGCTTTCTGTAAGGATCAAAATTGTTTATGTTCTCTCCTTGTAAGTGGATTGCAACGTCATTCGGATTTTTTTAAAAGGCTAGAATCAGTGGGATGTTGACCAAACTGTCAGAGTTTTGCTTAATTTTTTACCTGCTCTTTGAGATTGTTCCACTCCTCCTTCATTAAAACTGGGAAAGGTGTGTCATCTCAAATATGAAGCCTTTCCCTAAACTATTTTTCTTATGGACTGCCATTCAGAAAATAAAGCTGCTTTTCTTTCTTTCTTTCTTGTTTTTTTTTTAAGTTCCTTCCTTCAGCCCAAGGTATATCCCAAGTTGATGCTGGCAGGTTGACTATGGGAAAAATTAAGAGCTTCTATTCTTGTCATTTTAAAATTTAAAGTGTTATTACACTACAGTTCACACGCTGGCCTGCAAGCAATGGTCCAAATTGATATAGGTAATGAACTTCCACACTCCCAGAAAGTTGTGAGCTCTTTGGCAAGTATGCGAGACATCTGAAGTAACTGGATGCAAATTGGCAGATTGCTTCATGTAGAGCAGAGGTGCACAAAAGCTGTGATTGCGTCATGCTCGGGGTGAGATTCCCTGCCTGCTGGAAATTTTTTATGTGTGGGGAGAATAAGTAGCTCTGGATCATGACTAAGAGGCATCAACAAACTGTGATTCACCTATTTGATTGCAAATGAGAAATAATAAACCCTTTAAAAATAATTTAAAAAAAATAAAAACAACAAAAAAACCACACCAAAACCCTCCCAAAGAAACCACTGTGTGTGGGTTGGCTATGGGTTTGTGGGGTTTTTGCTTGTAGCTGGAATATATTTATCTCTGTGTTTATTGCCATATAGTTGGCATTGTGAAAAACTGGTGTCTTGCATACTGAGTTACACAAGCCGCTTTATCCTGAGCCTCTCTTCTTTAACTTAATTTCCCATGCATCTCTCATTAGTAATCATCATGTTCCTGTGAGCAGAGAGGTGACATATTGTAATATGTGAAGTAAAGGCAACTGCAATGAAATCAGATGATTGACAGTAGGGGGGGAGCACAGGGAAGACAGCTTGCTTGGATGCCAACTTGACAAAGCATATTGGTTCAATGGGGTGTTTTTTTCTCCCATTTTACTTGCTTTTAATTTTGATTCCCTGGTTGCGCTCTGTCTCCAACTGAATTGTTCATTATTTATGTAAGTCAGCACTCTTATTTCTTCAAGGTAAATGCTTATAGCCACTTGTATAAATAGAAGGATTGGTAAGATTGATGCAGAAATATAGGTATGGGATTGGATTTGTCATGTGCTATATGTTCTCCATACTCTTCTGGGCATCATCACACAGAATTGTTGTTGCAAAGAGCACTGCTTCTTCAGGGTATTATTTTAAGGTGCCGAAATGAAACTCAGTTTTCTAGTTTATCTGTACCACTAAGTCTTTGGAAAGAATGGGGAGAATATTTTGATTAGTTTTCATTTTGTCCTGTGCCAGACTGACCTGATCGTCTGTGACAGTATTGAACGAACCCTGCAGAAGTGGAAGGGAAAAAAAAATCTTCCTAGTGTTGTGTTTGCAGTGCTAAGAGTGTTGAGCAAATATGCTTGCAAGGATTCAGCAGAGTTTATAAGTATCAAGTATAAAGGGTTTTTTCCCAGGCACTAAGTACTGCATAATTGAAACTTTGTTAAATTGTTGAACCAATTTATATATCCTTCTCAAAAGCCGGGGTCAAGCTTTCTTGGCTCAGGCAAACATTTAACACTTCTTTTTATTTAATCCAAACAATCTTTCCTGCTGGCAGCCAAATTGCCCGTGTCATTTCATGCTCTGTGCTGCCAACACATTCTCCCTTCTCCGTAGTACTTGTTATCTCATATCGTACGTACTAACTGCAGATATATTTTTTCTGGAATATCAAACCAACTTGATCTGAAGGAAAAATAGTTTTCTTTTTGAGTTATCGCAGCTTTCTATACATTACCTATATTAAATTATTTTATACTCCTAAGACGAAATCTGACACTAGAAAACAAGTAGCTATCTTGGGAATGTGAGGGAAGAGTCATGAGCAGCTTACGGTAATTGTTAGGACTGGGTGAACATCAAAGGAGAGGGTCCACCCTTGCTGCACCAAGGCTAAATTATGGTTATTTTTAATGGGTTGGTAGCTAATTTGGGGAGTGAAGATCTGAACTGAACTTTTTGGATGTGGTTCTTTCAGGCAAGTTTCATGGCTTACTCAAATCAGTGACAGTGTAAATTAGTGTTAATCAGAACCAAGCCATTTTAAACACAGTGGCAGATCTCCTTGGTGTGCCAAGAAGGCCAGAGCACTTAGTCTTGAAGGTGTGACAGCTCCCACAAGAGCAATGAGTGTTTCCTTTAGGAGTTTCCTTTAGGAGTATCCTTTCTGTTGCTTTGTAGTTTAAAAGCAGCTCTGTAGCTTGTCTTCTGTGGCTGCGTCAGGTGGAGACTTGTCTCATGGAGAGAATAACACTAATAAAGTCTTGCCACATGGTTCTAGCACAGGCCACAGTCAGAAACAGCACTCTGAATTTCTCAACTTTGCCTTAAATTTTCTGTCTCCATGCCAAGATGTTTGTTGTTCCATGTAACTGATGTTTTTCTAAAGCTTCTTTTCCTAAGAAAATCAACTAATGTATGTTATTCAGTAACCATGTATCTTCCTCCTTGCCCAGTGCTTTCTCCTTTCCCTCTGCCTGCATCACTTTTAAGCCTGTTGACCAGTTTCCGTCACACAAAAGCAAGCTGAAATCCTCATTGTCCTCCTTGAGGTGGAGGAAGGACATGGCATGATTCATAGAATCATAGAATGGTTTGGGTTAGAAAGGATCTTAAAGAACATCGAGTTCCAACCTCCCTGCAATGGGCAGGGTCACCTCCCACTAGACCAGATTGCTCAAAGGCCCATCCAGCCTGGCCTTGAACACTTCCAGGGAAGGGGCACCCACAACTTCTCTGGGGAAATCTGTTGCAGTGTCTCACCACCCTCACAGTAAAGGATTTCTTCCTAATATCTAATCTAAATCTCCCCTCTTTCACTTTAAAACTGTTACCCCTCATCCTATCACTCCACGCCCTGATAAAGAGTCCCTCACCATCTCTCCTATAGGCCCCCTTTGGGTCTAGCTTTACGTGCTAGAAGGCTGCTGTAAGGTCTCCCCGGAGCCTTCTCTTCTCCAGGCTGAACAACTCCAACTCTCTCAACCTGTCTTCATAGGAGAGGTGCTCCAGGCCTCTGATCATGCTTGTGGCCCTCCTCTGACTTTGTTAGTAGCTATGCTTACGGGCAGCTTGTTCACTCTGGCAAGAGGCACCCAGAGAGAAGAGTTGGACTTGAGGACCAGCACAGTTGGGATGGAGGAGACGCTTGCCTTCCTCTAACTGCCAACTTGCAGTGGAGGCTGATCTTACAGACAAGGTAACGTGGAGTGTCCCAAATACTGTTTGCACCATGGTGAATCATGGACCCCTTCTGGGGATTTGTTTTGGCCTCCTTTGTTTGCAAGGCTCTCTTCCAGCAACAGACCACAAACTTGGCATGCAGCTCCTTGTCGTTACCTCAGCCTTCTTTCTGAAGCCAGTTCTTACCAGGCTTGAAATTTGGGAAGTCAGAAGGAGGAATCAAAGAGGAGGTGTGTCTGGAATCAGAGAGGTCAGCAGGCTTGCAGGGCAGGGCACATTGGAGCAGCTGTGTGTGTTGTTTCAGAGCGGTACTATCCCAGCAGCTCCCGCATGCTTGGCATTTGGCACCTTCAGAGGGTACTCAGCTTCAGCTGAAGGACAGGAGGAAGAGTTTGCACAGGTTTTAAGAATAGCTAGGAAATAGGTAAAAGCTCATATGACATTTAAGCTTTGCTAACCATTGCCAAGTTTCCACGTTTGTAACATCCAGTGCTGCTGTAAACAAGATCTCAGCCCACACCCTCCTCCTGTGTAGGTGGCCATGGTGGTTTCACTTAAAACCCTGTACATGGCTGTGTGCAGGCATGGTAATGACTGATCTAATGACTCTGCAAACTAATCTCTAACTTTCAAGCCTCATTATATGGCTGACAGGGCTAGGAAATGCTTGTGCATCTCAAACCTTCCTGGGCAAACTGCTGTGATGTGAAATGCCTCCCGTTCCTGGAGAGGAGGAGTCCACTAAAGGCAGCTAAATAAAAGGAGAGTTAGCATAGTCTGGAGATGAAAGCAAGTGGCCTCTCCTTTTAGGTTAAATAAGTAGGTGTGAAGCTCTGAGGCTGGTGGTTGTTCTGACTTTGTTCACAGGAGGCTTTACTGAAACCCATACTGGGCAGGCATGGGGCACTCAGCTCATTTGAGGTCTGATGGAGGTTTGGTCACTGATGCAGGTGGAGGTAACCGGCTGGCCAGGAGGTGGTTGGTGCTTGTTGATAGAATACATTCCAGTGTGTCAGCAGAGTTCAACCAGGGGTGGCATGGCAGTCACAATGGGATGTCTCCATCCTCTGAGCAAAGGCCATTGCCTGTCAGGAGCCCATGTTGTTCCCAAGCCTCAGTGTCCCCATAGTATTTCCTGAGGGGAATGAGGGTCTCCTGTGAGTTATTTACTTTATACTTCATACATAACCCCTCTCAAACATAGGAAAGCTCTCCCTTTCCTGTTCTTGGAAAGAAGAGCTGAAATGGAGAAGGTGGTATGGTCCCATCAGATCTTGGAGCCCAATCCTATCTTTGGGCTCCCTTTAGATATCGTGCTGGTGCCAGAGAAATGTCAAGATGATGCCCTTACCTATACAGTGTATCTGAGGTACCACACCAGCAAATGGTGCCATGGGCTTTACACCTACGCATTGTCATTGGCTTCTCATCTACTGCTTACAACACACTTAAAACCTCTCCTTGTTAGGCTGCTTTGGAAGCCATAGGTGTTGACCCACGCAAAAGCAAGGCTGCAGCTTTTTTTCTGCCTAGGGCCTGAGGGTGATCTTGTGAAGAAAAGTTGAAATACTGTTTGGTAACGCAGTTTGAGATTGCTGTTGGTAGAGCAGTGTTCAGAGTGGAGACTGCTGCTTCTCACACAGGCGTTTCTGTAGAACAAGTCTCTGCATTTTGTAGACAAAGTCTTTGTAGTGTCTTTGAACTAATGCGTAATACATACGTGTTTGTAATGTATGGTACTGAGGAGGATGCGCTTCCAGCTGTCTGAGCGATAAGGAGAGGCAGGCAGAGAGGATGGATCGGGAGACAGAGAAAACATCTTCCATCCAGTCACAAACACGGAAAGCTTGATCACAGAAAGACCTTGTGTGGGAGGACCAGGATTTCTTGAACTTGTTCAGTTCTCTGAAGTTATCGGGAACAGAAACAATTGGAAAAAAATGATGGACTACATGTGTGCACGAAGACATGCTGGATTGTACTCGAGAAATCCAGACTAGTGGCCCACAGGGAAGTTTGGACTGTTGGTTTTCTGGTTTGTTGATTCAGACTAAGATGTATTTGCAGTTAGAGGAAGAGTTTTTAGTTAAACATAACACACAGACCAGCAGAACAAGGAAATCCTTGCACCTTCTGTTGCTGTTCTTAAGATTTCTGATGTCTCTACTGGGATATTTCTCCTTCTGGAAAGGAAAATGGATAAATTTGTAGAAATCTCCAAATTTCAGATTTTTACTGATGTGCATTTGGCTTATTCATTTGCCTGAAACTGTCAATTATCAGAAGGTCAAAACCAAACCCGTTTGAATGCAAATATATTGGTTCCCTTTTATTTTTTCTTTGGAATAGGTCAGGAAGAGGCTGTTTGTAAGGATATGCAATTTCTTGCTTATCTTTGGACTTCCCCTTGAACATGAGGGTGAGAGGAATGTGTTGTGATCATCAAACTGTGCTGAATTTGCTTGCCTGGCAATGGACTCTGTGTTGGGAAATGGAACAAATCTGCTTAGGGATATATTTAAAGAGAGGAACATCGGTGAACCCACATGCAAGTGAATTTCAAATTAATTACATGAATTTAAATACAGCTGTCTAATCTCCCTGGCAAAAGTATCATTTGCTCTATAATGCATGTTACATGTTGGCTTGGTTTTGTGTGGTTTTAGTCGTGTGCTGTCAGTTTTTGCTTCTGAGATGTAAAAGCTTTTTTCTTTTTTTCTTTAATCCAGGTTAAGATCTTTATACAGAGTTGTTGTTTCTAAGCATTGTCTTTCTTGTATCTCTAAACATCAGATGCTAAAGCAGTAAAATAAGCAGCCCACCACTCCCCCCAAATTAATTGAGGAAGAGCTTTTCTAGTGTTATAAAATTTGGGAAGTTATAGCAGCTCCTCCCACCACCCCACAGTTCTTTGTCTCAACAAAAATTGCATCAGCAAAGTTGGTTTCAATGTGCCAAAATATTAAGGCTGTAGTTTTATGATTCAATAAATCCGGATCTTAGATGGCTTTTGTGGGATCAGAGGTACTCTGCAGCCATGTGGGTTGATAGGTTTATTCAGTACAGTTTTGCTCCAACGATTCTCCTTTGTATCACAAGAATATATGAAGGCTACTTTTAATTTTTTTTTAATTCCACCCCCTTTCCCGCCTCATCAGCAGACCTTGATCAATTTTTGTCCATCTGCCACTGTAACCATGCAGGTCAGGTATTGCTGCCCTGCCTTGAACAGTATTGTCCGACTCCTGTCCAGCATTGGACTTGACTGGCTATTGTAAGAGAGCTGTGACTGTTTTCACATACCTGACTGTGTTGTTGATGCATTATTTTTTTTTTGTTTGTTTTTTTTTTTTTATCTTAGCACCAAGACTAAGGCTTTGATGGCTTAATGAAGCAAGGTCTAATGTTTTTAAACTTGTCTGATGACAACCATCAACACCTTTGAGCCAGAAAACTTTCCTCCTTCTCTAATGGAAGGACCGGCAGAGCAGTTTTAAAATGCAAAAGCCTTGGACGTTTTGTCTGTCAGCCAGAAGGACAAGAAGTAGTTGGTGAGAAAGGGGGGAACTGAAGGACACAGAGTGGTTCGTGTAATACATAAAATTGCAGTGGGTCTGCTTGTCGTTGCACAAGATGTTTCCTGCTGCTGACTCTGAATCCCAGTTTTGGGTCACATCTTAAAGTAAACAAGACATTTGGTATGGAGAACATTGAGGATTTGGCTATAGATTTTATATTCTTGCCTTCAGTCAGCAAGGCTGAAACCCTACCTTAAAGTCAGAACTTAATTATTTGAGATGCTTCTCAAAAGGGAAGTAGGTGGTCACTGGCTGGTAGTAATTCAAATGTGTTGACTTGTAATTAAATATAGTTTTCACATTCATTTGGCACTATTCCTGGAGAACTGGGTGAGTGCATGCTGGATGTGTATGCGTGCTCACTGAAGCAGTTGTAGGGCTCAGTGTACACTTGTTCAGATCCCTGATTAATAGTTGTTTTTTCCTTGTGGTTTGTGCCAAGCTGCACTTGAAAGGAAAATGGAATTAAAAAGCACCAACATTTTTTTAAAGACCTATTATTAGTGAAACAAAAGTTTGCTCAAATACTCTTCTGTTTGAGCAAAAAAGAAGTTTACCAAAATACGGTTTTGTTCTTGAAAGCTACCCAATGTCGTTAAAGAAAGGAAGCATTGTGACTTTTTGTTTCTGGTCACCACGTCCTTCAAGATTTTAGATATTACAGTAGATAACATAGTGGATACTGGAGGGAAGAGAAGAAAAGATTTCCTCATCCTGAAACTTCTCCACTCCCACGGCTTGCTCTCAGTGGCAAGTTCAAAACCCATAGTAACAGGTTAATTTAAGCAAACTCAAATTTACAAAATACTTTGCCCATTTGGGGAAAGATGTCATTGTCAAAAGCTGAGTTAAACGTTCTGCAAACTCTTGTTTCAGAGCATTGGTCAATGGTTTCTGCACGCTGAGTGTCTGACTTCCTTTTAAGTTTCGACAGCAAATCATTGTTGGCTTGAACACTGTTTTGAATTAATTTAGTTTTAATTTTTTTAGAATTAATTTAATTTACAGTAAACCTACTGTGATTTCAAATGTAGAATTAAAAAAAATTAAGTGATTCAAATAGGTCTGATTTAATTCCAGCTGTGTAAGTGCGGAGAAGTATGATTTGGACTAGAAGGGCTCCTCCTCACTCCTAACCCACCACCTACCCCAGCAGCTCTTGCTTTTGCTGTTACCTGATTTTTATTTTAAGAAAAGGTTAGCTGTCATACCTGAGCTATCCCCAGATGAACAGCAATGTACCTAAACGGGTTTTCTAGAAAGGAAGGCTGGTCCTATGTATTGCAGAGCGGTATTGGAGATAAAAACTAAGTAGCAGGGGGTATATCTGAGAGTAAGGCGAGGTTTTCTTGGGCTATCTGATATCTCTGCAATGCACTTAACCTGTCAGCAAGTTAAAACTGAAGCCTTTCAGAAACTGCTGGTTGTGTAAGAAGGAACATCTCTCACCCCCTCTCGGGAATGCCTGGATCACTCCAGGGTTGGGGTGAGCAACAACAAAAACATCTTTTAATGCATTTGACTTTCTAAATTTATCTTTGTTCTCTATCTGACTCCTATGGTGTGCAGTAGTTCTGCTATCAGGGGAAACTGTGTATTTAAGTGGTGTTTGCAGGGAGGTTGGCACAATTCCTCTGTCAGGAGTTTGGGAACAAGAAAGGTCAGAGTATATGGGTGTGGGTGGGTGTGTGCCCAGTGGGGGAAGGAGAAACAGTGATTTAGGAAGTCAGGATAAGGATTTTAAATTTTTGAGTTGAATTTCTCTGGGGAAAAAACCCAAGCACTCTCAGTCTTCAATGTTTTTCCCGTTTCTTCTTTAACAGTTCCTTGATTACTTTAATTTTTTTTTTTTGGTGATGTGTGAATGAAATTGCACAGTCAAAGCTCACCGTAGCACCATCATCTTACTTAAAGTGCACTTTAAGGTTTAAGTAGGCTTTAGCCATCATTTAAAAACAGCTCTCATTGGAGTGTAGGTCTACCTTGCGGTCGCAGTGGAGACCCAAGTGTTCTCAGGTGCTGGGAACAACTAAGCCATCGCCATAAAATTAGCACAAAGGATGGTAAATAAGTCTCTGTGGAGCTCCACTTCATTTAAATGTAACAGAAGCAAGAAATTTCTGGGGTGGATGGGTTTTGGCTGTGGGAAGGAACTGGATGCCAGGCTACTTGGGATGCGGCACCTTTGGAAGCGAAGACTGTGGTCTCCGAATGAGGATCCTTCCCTTCACTCACTCCATGGCTCTGCTTGGTGCGGAGACCTGGCACGCTGCCTTGTTTTGTAAATAAACAGAACTGCAGCAATGAAATAGGCAAAACCCGTATTTTGGGTAGTGTCTTCACCACTTGTGTTCCTTGATTTCCCATGCAGAAGACACCCTCCATCTGGCTCCTGAGGAAAAAATTATTCTTCTCCAAACCCTTACTTCTTTAGTCATTTGCCTGTGCATCCTTGAGACTTCAGACCGAAAGATCTTACTCTTTCAAAGACTTATCCCAATGCAAAGGAGACTCTGTGCCCTCTCTCAAAGAGGCCTCTGATGGTGACCACTGAAGCATTTCACCATAGTGTTCACATAACAGCTGACACTGAAGAAAACGGGAAGAGGGAGGGAGGGGAGGTCAGGCTGCTCATTTTAGGGGATTATGTATTAAGACTGAGATCTATGCCTTTGGATTAGGAGCAGATTTAGCCTACAGTAGTAAATGTCTAACACCACAGATTGGTATGTGTTTGTTTTCTAATGTAAGATATGGAAATCTCCTTTGTTGCCAGCATTGTAGATGTGCTAAGAATTTATTTCTCTATTGCCTCTCCTTGTTTCCATTCCAAAGACCTTAAGCCCCTTTGTGTCCCAGGGTGTTATGTTTGCTCCAACACAGATATACACGTGGAGCTTGTACAGTGCTTTATAGTGAGCATCTTGTTGGGAACATATTGCAGTAACAGAGAAATTAATTTTTTAGCCACAGCTTTGCTTATTCTAATCCTATATAAAGTGCGTAGTTCTTGGGCTTTGGATCTTCATATGCTTCAGTGTATGTCTTATTATAGGGATCAATTTTAATTCAAGCAATAATTTGTGTGGAAAATACTGGTACTGTAATACAAGACGTTCCTGTTATCCTGTGGATAGCTTTTTTTTATTAAATGCTTCATCTAAAAATCTCTTATAACACTCCCAGACATCATTAGTTATCTTAAAGCATTATAAAACCCAGACGTACCCATCCCATTTCTTCTACATTTGCACACATACTTTGAAATTCAGTGCTTTGGTTGCTCACCTGCCAGGTAGTGTGGTGAGGATCATTTGGTATTTCACAAACAGGATTATCTCCCCCTGCCATGCCAGTGGTGCTCTGGTGACAAATGTCATTCCCCAGGGCTGCAGAGCCAACCAACACCAAATCCCCTGTTCCTTCGTGGTGGGGAATATGCCAGTTAGGACTCAGACACGTGCTGCAGAAAGTTACAGAAAGTTGGGTGCTTTGAATCTTTCTAGCACACCTTAACAGCTCACTGTTGGAACTGGCTGTGATTTGTGGCTCGGTAGCGTTAGCCCCGATCTCTGGCATTCGTTTTGCACTTTTTAATCAGAGAAGGTGCCTCTGATTGCTGCCAACATCTCCCCATCCCTGCTGTCCCTGTTTTACCTCCTGCTGCCGCTCAGTTGCATGCCCTGTTCCCCACATTAACCCCTGCTGCCTGCCTGCTGCTGGAGCAGCCCCAGACCTGGGGGAGGGATGAGGGCACTAAGAGGGCTGGTGTTGGGTACAAACCACCGCACTAGAGGGATGCTGTTCATTTGCAGCGCAGGTGTGCAAGGCTTCTTCTAAGTGGCCCGTGATCAGACCCAGGCTGCACAAGGTGTTCTCAAATGTGTGCTTGCTGGAAGGAACACAACCCTCTTGCTGGATATTGCCAACTTTTGCTCTTACTCTTCATTGCCTACAGCATGCCTAAAGCTGTGTGTGTGTGTTTTTCTTTAAACAAAAAACCAAAACCAAACAAAACCCAAACAAACAAAATCCAACCAAACAAAAAACCTCTTTAATGCCAAAATAATTTTCTATTCTCCCTGCAAAAAAAAATTAGATGAGGGGAGGAGTTCTCTTAAGTGGAAGAAATGCACTCCACTTCCCAGAAAAGGGGATCAAATAGTGTGGGTGTCGCAGCAGCAAGTAGCACTGGTGAGTGCAAGGTGTTAATCACACCCCAGAGCATTTTGCAGTTAGCTGTTTTCAGCAATGTTTTTAATCAATACGATATTTTAGTTCTGTCAAATTCGGAATTAAATCATGTCTCAAACATTCCTTGCTGCTATCAACTTTTAACTATCCAAATTTCAGAAAACTCACTTCAACTGTTGCGGAGCTCAACTTGTGAATCTTCTGGAGAGTGGATATTTTTAATTAACTGGGGTTTTGAAGAGTGACTGCAATGGATGTCAGCTGTGTTATGATACTTACTGGGTACTGAAGCGTGTGTAGTTTCTGCTTCTACTGAAGCATTATAAATAATTTCCAAAATCCACGGGGCAGTTGCAGTTGCCCTGCTCAGTTGGCAGAAAAGTGAGGAGATGAGGTAGTCTTCCCTCCAGCCTACCACCTTTCTGGCAAGATGTGAAGGAGAAACCCAGATTGCTTCATGGTGAAGGAGAATTACAAGCCACGTTCCTACTGTGGTAAATTCCCTATCTCATTTCAGGGCAAGGATTTTTTTTTTTTTTATGCTGCTTTCTTGAGCTGGAGTAAAGCATTGCTGGTGGATTTTTGAAAAGCTGCTCTACCCTGTCCCAGCAGCAGACAGTCCCTAAGCAAACGGGAAGCAACTGCTGCATGTTTTGAGAGACAGAACTTGTTGTTAGGATCCTTTGGTGATACAAGTAGTGTAAATATGGATAAATATTAACTGACTGCATATGCTGCATCACATAGTCATTTAGTGGTTTACGTGTGAAACCACGGAAGGAAGAGGCTAGAACAGAGAGACCTTCTACTGTTCAGTGTGAAATACCTGTTGGAGCGAGATATAATCAAGAGAAACACATTCTTGGGGTGGTTGGCTATATGTTATGCTCCTGTTTTAATTAAGCCTTGTGTGTTACACATGACAATGCTTGCAGTGGTGCAAATGTCACTTTGGCTCCTTTAACATTCAGCATGTTTTGTTGAAGTGGAAATAGCATGGTCAGTTGCTAAGTGGAAACATAACTGAAGCATCAGATCTAGGATAACTTGTTTCATGGACTGCAGGAGTGTTTTTAATGTAAGACTCTCTTTCTGTTGGAAATACATTCGTTAGCTGAAAATGTTGATTTGCAGATGCTGTGATCATATGGCTCTTCTAATATCAAAAATAATGTCCAAAGCCATTCTTCTGAATCTTGTTCTGATGTTGGCCCGTTGTGTCCCATTACCTACTGTTCTGTTTCTGTCATAAAGAAATATTAAATTCAGATGTCTTTATAATGACAATTTCCTATTCTTACCTGAAATAAATTATGCCTTCTATGAATGTTTCTAGGAGGTTAATGAATAATTGACTATTGAGAAAAAGGGAAGATCCTTTTAATAGGCAATTGAATCTGGTGTGATGTATGAAAATTAATAGCTAGGCCTAGAGCTTTAAATATGATATAAATAGCTTGGTGTCGATGTACAATATTTAGACATGAAGATGTCCTTATTAGCATAAATCCCAAACATTGTTATTTATTTTACATACATATCCAAAGAACTTTAATTCAGTTTCCCAAAAAAAGTTTCTGTATTTAGGACCTGTACTTGAGTGCAGGGACTCCTGTTATCTGTGTTTAGGTGAGGGAGAGGATACCAAAAAGCAGGTGGGGCTTTTTTGTTTGTTTCATCCTTAACGCTTTTTTCCTTTTTGTTACGTTTGTGGGGGTATTTGTTCAAATTGAGAAAACAGCTTTGAATCTTTGTATCTTCTAGGAAAGAAGAGTGTGCAACGATTGTTAAAATGGAAAATATTTTATAGCTGTTCCTTTTATAGTTGTTTTTATATGTTAGCTACTGATGAGCCACTAATAAATCAGTGCAAGGCTCGCACTCCTACACTTTTCGTTCTTTGCACAGAACTTGAATATTTTTTGCTCCCTGCTCTCCTCCATGCAGTGAGCTGCATGGGGAGTTTTCCTGTTTTGAAGAAGGATTTGGAAATGAAGTCGCTACCACACTTCAGATCTTAATCTTCTTTGCCGTTTGCTGGTGATTCTTTGCCAGTCAGCTGGGTCAATATTAAAACCAAGCTGTGCTGCCTAAAACCCGGAGACTCCGTCTATATCGGCATTTCCAATTTCTTACATCTGTAGTTCAGAAATTGGCTATAAATTGAGTTCCCTGAAAGGTCAGAAGGCCATGAGTTACAAGGCTCAGCTGTCTCCTCACCAGCCTGCTGCTAGTGAACCATGCTACCTGCCCAGGCTGAGCGAGACAGGGCTGATGGTTTGCCTTGTTCCATTTCTGTGCTACCTGTGTTTGCCTTGTCCTTTTAGGAGGTTGCGTATCACTGTCTATCAGTCACAAGTGAGTATATTAATGTGGTAGGCTCATACCAAGGTGTTAGTTTGATTATTATTGGGTTTTTTCCTCTCCCTCAATTCCTCCCCTCCAAAAACAAAAACCAGAACCAAACCCACCATAATTTCCTTTTGCTTTGAGTTTTGTTTATGTAATTATGCAGAAACATTACAGGTGATACCAGGTCAGGGATGGAGATGGTGGCCTGGCAGTAAGTAGCTCAGCTATTGTCAGGCTTTTAAATCCTTCAGCCTTCCTGTATCCATTTGTTTCCATTTCAAAGGTGGCTTCCCTCTGAAATGAGTTTATTTTAATCAGATGCATGTGAGTATGTGGCTGTGTTTGGATGTGTTATTTATAGACCTACAGTGTCAGATGCAAACTGATCTGAGCAACAGCTTCTGGCCAGGTTAAAAGAAAAAGCACCTCAAGGTGAAGGTTATACCTCTGGTTTAACTCCAGGTAGGCAAAGCTGCAGGTGTGTGTTTGGATTTTGGGGTGAGGGAAACCTGTTACTGGTAGTCAGAGTCTTGCAGAGTGTTTGGCTGTAGGAGCACCATCCTCTGTATTTACTGGCAATTTACCTTCAGGCAGTGAATGCTGGAAAATGCAGCTAGTGGGGCTGGGGCATGGGAGTGAGGTTTAAAATATGATGGAGCACATCTCAGTGGCTGGGAGCTCCTCGTCTCTTGCTGGAGAGTGAAACAGTGGGCAAAAGCCAGCTAGCTGCTTTGCAATTTTTTTCTTCGTGAAAAAGGCCATTTTTCTATTTCATCACCAGTGCATTTGTTCTGTGCAGTGAATGCAGGAGGCTGAGCAGGCAAAATGACAGGACCCTTCACCTCTTACTGCTCTGAGACTTGGTGGTATTTGCACCCTCCCGTACTGCTGTGCTGCAATCACCTACAAAGTTGGGCGATTGCTGCCTGGCTTGGGCTGCTCCTGCAGCTGTGATTTCTAGGGAGAGGGTGATGAGCTGGAACACTGGCGGCTGCACGCTCCAGGCTCAGCTGACCTTGGCCTTCAGCATGGGTGGTGAACCCTGCATGGGTGGTGGGAGCAAGACCACCAAGGCAGGTGCGGAGCAGAACATGTGTACCACAGTGATGCAGTCAGCCCTGTTTGCCCCATGAGCCCCTTGCTTGTTTGCAGTGGGGTTGGACTAGATGGCCTTTAAAAGGTCCTTTCCAACCCAAACTGTTCTATGATTCTATTAAAAGCTGCCTGCTTTTCAGAGTGCTTTCCAAGGACCTGCATGCAAACAGACCCTCAGCCACTGCAAGGGAAGACCACTATTTTTTTTCAGTCATTCCTTCACATTTGTCATTTAGCTGAATTTATAGTCTAGGAGATGCATTTCCTGAGATTATTTATACAAATAACTGGGGAAAAAAAATATGTTGCTGGTAGCAGGGCACTTCACATCAACTCAAATTAAACCAGGAGAAATTTCAAGACAAGAGAATCCTATAGTGCTGGTTCTTCACTCTCAGATATTACCTATATACCCGTACTGATGGACATCTTTTTTCTGCATTAAAATTAAGACTGCAGAGTCCCACGCTTCTTTCACAGGCAAATTCTGACCCATTCAGGCACGGCTGTAAACAGACACAGGTATCCTAAGCAACCTAAAAACTCGTAATGACATATAAAGGATAAAAACTGTGTTGTGAGTTTTTACATGCTAAAAAAATGGTGTATTATGCTGATACATGGACACAGAGAGGAGTAGTGGTGATTGTGATTTTGTGTGTGATGGGAACATTGCACATACCAGTCTGTGGCCCTGGCTCACCCTGAGTGGAATTTTCTTCCTCTGAAATGATGATTGTAGGGGCTGGGTTTTTTTGGTGTTTAGAGTTATTGCAGCATCGTAGGACAACACAGCACCAAATAACTCCTTGCAAGCATGTTCCCTCTGAGGCTGTAGCAGGCTGGGCACTGAGCAGCAGATGCCCAACACCTCGCTCACCTGCAAGTGAGTCAGCGTATTGGGTCACCTAGTGTTTCTGAACGCCAGGTGTTTCCTCTCTTTAAGGTGAGACCTGGAAGGGAAGACGGTTTATTCAGAAAAGAGATTTTTTTATTTACTTCTATACTTACTCTTGGTAGAAACAACATTGCTCCTTCCATGTGAAACACCTGGCTAAGTTATAAATGTGATGAAGTGGCTGAAGGAACAGCTTAACTGAATTGCTGTTTATCGAATGATTTTGTGGAATTTCTGTCTTTTATATAGGAAGATCTCTTAAAATAAGGAAGCAGTGACAACAACAGAAGTTTGTGTTCTTAGAAACCTGAACATAAATTTGCCCTGGGTCAAGGCTGGTGCTCTGTGTGTGTTCTGCACCCATGGTGAGCATGTCTGCCCATGGCTCAGGAGCCACCCAGAGCAGCCCCTGCACCTGGTGGCTCCAGCCTGAATTATGAGTTTTCCAGAATTTTCAGCTCTACCCCTTTTTTTGATGAGAAAACAGCAATTAAACCTTCCCTATCTGTAGAAGCATCCTGCAAATGGGCAGGCATGTGTAGAGAGCCTTACTTGCTGTCCGGCTCCCAACAGCCTCGTGCAGGGGCTTTCTCTGGGGGTCTGGTTCTCCCAGGTGGGGAGTGTCAGCAGAGCTCAGCGGAGCAATGGTCACCTCTGGGGCAGGCTTTCCAGGTGGGACCTGCAGACATCACTTCTTTTGCTCAAATCTGTGATCCTCAAATCCTCTTGTTCAGAAGTTCCTCCAATCCCTCAGTCTAATCTTTAGCAGTGAAAAATATTTTCCCTTTAAGACTGCACTTTGAGTAGTGAAAACTAAAAAGAAAAAGAATAAGGCTCTTCTTCTTACTCTAGTTCTTAAACGGTATAATATGCCTATTCCTCTTAGATACATGATGGAAGCTTTTGGTTTGTAACTTATAAATTTTTTTTAGTTTATTTTTTAGGACCTGTAGTTCTGAACAGTTTTGTTCTTTATTTATTTTTATCACTCTCTCATGTTACTCCTCCTCATTTGCTTATTTATTTTTGCCCTTGGCTCAGAATTCCAGATGCATCCCAATTATGTAGCCCTCTGAGTTTTATCCTTCATTGAGCAAACATCAGAGTTCAGTATAATAAATATGACTGTTCTTTGGCAGCACTCTCTGCATGTCTTTTATAGCTGAAGGGTTTACAGCACTTTCAAATGTCTTTAATTTTTTTTTTCTTAAAATTTTGATTAGAAACGTCACTCAGCAAGACAGAGGAGCAGTTTGTGTTTTCTCTGGTTCTGTAAACATACATAAATGTAAGTGGACATTAATTTTATTTTTTCAAATTATATCTCCACATTTTTTTCCAATAAGAACAGATCCTACAGGTTTAGTTATGCTTAGTTCCCATGTAAACCAGTCCAGTCCCTAAGAGGTTTCTGTGGTGCTCATGCCAGGGGGACATGTACCTGTGGTGCACTCGGGTTTGCTGTGTGACAGCAGGTATGCAGGACCACCCTGGGAAGGTGCTGGTGTCCGAGCCCTGTGTGGGGATGCTGAGGATCCCTTATCACACTGGGCATGGCAGGATCAGCCACAGCGCCTTTTTTCTCCCATCATTCAACATTTTTCTCAGGGATGGAAATCATTGTTGAGTTTGCCACATTCCTGTAAGTGGCTGAATACAGTTATGAAGCAGATCAGTGTTTGAGCTGAAATCCAAGCTCAGCTCTTGTACCTCTCCAGTTCAGCCCTTTCTTTCTTATCTCCTTACCAGCTCTGCAAGAAGACCCAGAGGAAAATTTGAAAACTGTAACTGAATTATTTCTGTTGTGTCGAGCAATGGAGTGATTTGTTCATAGCTGAGTGTGGGAAGGAAATCTGATATGATGAGCTGGGGACAATCAGTTTATAGTTTGGTTTCCCCTCTCTAGGGCCACCATCTCCTTTCTACCACACTTCCTCCCCCTCCCATACCCTACGTTTCTCTATTGCTACATAAGGGAGATAAATATGGGAGGTTTTTCTGATGTACCTGAAGCTGCTCCCTGAGCAGGGCAAATCTAACACCACATGCCTTGCTCCTCTGGCACTGCATGCATAGGAAGCAGCACATAAAAATAATGTTGTCATTTATGTACTATAAGCAATTTAACTATTGCTGCACAAACAAAAATATGATTATCCTAATGGAGAAACTGCTTGCTGTTTGCATTTGTCATCAAAGTATTAGCAGAACTTACTGGAGAGACAACCTCCCAAAAATCCTCTGACCTTAAGAACCCTGCTTGGCCATACATAGAGAAAGTGAGGTCTACACCAGGCTCTGCCAGCTGGTCTCCTAGGCAGTATTGCCTCTACCCACAGGTCTTGTCTTGGACTTTGCACCATCACAGGTACGGTGAAGCACCACTCAGTAGGAACTGCCATTTGAAATGTAGAGAATCACACAGAAAAATACTTAGGAATTGGTAAGAAAATGTTAACAGTTATTCATCTCCCAGGGGCTTGTATACATCTTCATAATTTTAGGTGTAGTTGTGAAGTGTAGAAAGTTTACTAACGTAATTGGAACAAGTGAAATACCCTTCTATGAACTGCAGCTGGATTCTTTCCAAGGAGCTTGGTTTCCTTTTAATGTTGTGTTATTAATTAGCTCAGCAATTCGTTCTGGTTTTATTTGGAACAAATCAGTGACTGTTGCCATCTTTGAACTCTTCTGTAAGTGGCAGGAGTTTTCTTGAAAGAGGTCTTTCACTGGAGAAAAGCGAGCATCCTCCATGGGAGGATAGCTTTTTCTCTGGGAGATCGGTGTATTCCCAGCATACTTGCCAGCCTCCTTGGAAGGAGGATATTAAGAAATGTGAGCTTTCTCTTTTTCAGAGTTATTGCAAAGCAATAGAAGGTTTTCCATGCAGTCAGCAGAAATAGTTAGCCCCTACCACGGTTTTATCAGGATATATTAGTATTTTACCCTTTTAAAGCAACATGTTCTTTTTGGCTGTGAGATACCCTTGAAGAAATTCACCCATTTTTCAGGGATGATCCTGGGAAAACTTCAAATCCCAGTGGATGTTTTTGGGTCATCTGGTTTAGTATTGCACAGGCATCCTTAGCACAGCAATTTATATGGAAATACAGGATGCTGGAGGCATTATAAGAGTCAGTTGCCCTTTTACAGTTCTTCATCCTCAAATCAGGTTTTACCAATTCAAGGAATTCTGGTACTTCAGAGCAAAAACTTTTCACAGATGGTATTTGTAAAGATAGCAAGGAAGAAATTTAAGGAATGTTTAAGCTTTGGCAATTATGAGATCCTTTTAGTTATGTATGTGACAGCAGTACGTGAGGGATGTTCCACTGCACTCACCTCTCTGCGTGCAACTACAGGTGCTGCTCTCCTAAGTTAACCTTGGCTTGAAATAGAGATGTGCTTGAAGATGGCTGGAAAGTGAATGCTCTTTTCCCTATAAGTTTTCTGCACTCTAGTTAAACTCATTGAATTATGCCGTTTGCTGCAGGACTGCCCACAAACCAGCCACAAGCAAAACCTACATACAGAGCACACCTTGTGTTCAGAGTGGTGGAAGGTGTCCTGCACAGCATACAGTGCATGTATTTAATATAAAGAATAAAATTAAGCCTGTAATTAAAAACTTAAGACTTCATTTTGAATTAAAATTACAGTAACTTTGATAGCTTCAGGAAGCAGGTTTTTTCTCAAGGCTGGATGTCGTATCTTTTTCACTTCAAAATCAGTTGACCAAAAGGAAATCTTCACTGGTCTTTCCTTTGTCCCCTAGAATATATTTTTTTTTCCTCCCTTATGGGAACGTTAATTGGAAATAAAAGCTCATTGGGAAACGGAAGAGGAAAAACAATACCTATACTTCTAGCTGCATTGGCCGGTTTTGTATCAGAAGGAGTTTTCTCACCACCTGTATATTACCACAGCCTTGTCTTTCTTTGTGTATCATCGTAGGTTTAAAATTAGAGGAGATCCAAGCAGGGGACATTCTGCTTGTGCCGATTCTGGTGCAATGGTTGCGTGCACTGTTCAGCGTGGTCCTCGCTTGTTGCATGGGTGTTTCCATTCTGTCCGCCTGCCTCTGCCTTCCCCACACCTGTGTCAGGCTTGACACTGAATCCCGGAGACAGAGGACTACTAATGCGAAAGTTGTCCTTTAGTTTGAGAGGCAATTCTTTCTCCAGCAAATGCACGCATTGCTAAAAGCACCCAAAATATAGTGGCTTATTGGCTCTGAGTCTCCCCAGTTCCCCTTTCACAGCATTCATGAAAAATTCCTCCAGAGTCCCTGGCATAAATCTTTAAAAACAAAGATGCCCTGGAGACCAAATGTGTGACAGGCCTTCACAAAGATGCTCCCTAATTGCTTTTGATTAAATCGCTGGCCCTTGGTGCATGCTTTCAGCTGGCACTGTGGTATTGCAGGCTCTCCCCGATGCTCGTGGTGCCACCTGAGCAGTTCAGGTCCTCTGAAATGGCATGGTGTTCTTCAGGGCATCACCCAAATGTCCACTGATTGCTTTTGACATCACGGGGCGGGGAGAGGGGGGGTCAGGGAATGAAAAGGAACTAGGAGCTTTTGCCTTTACAGTTATATATACGTATATATACACACATATCCATATACATATATGTGTGTGTTTATATATACATGTGTGTATGGGTTTACAACTGTATTTATGAGAGTTTATTAACAAACTACCCAAATGTTTGCTTAAATTCTGTGCATGTAAGCATTTGGAGGACTTGTTATTAAGTTGACACAGGCTAAAGGCACAAGGTACGTTCCTGCGGTTGTGCCTCTGGTGCGCAGCGCTTCAGACAAGCCATCCTCCTTTGGTCGGACGGGGGGTGTGCAGGGCGGGTGGTGCTTTATTAAGACCTAGGAAGCAGCGAGTGCAATTCTTGGTCCTCTGTTTAAAGATTTCCTCTGTGCTTGTCTTTTCTGCTTGGTAAGCTAGGCTGCAAAGAGCTCGAGGCTCCCGTTTCGAATTCTTCTTAGTAATATGCACTTCTGCTGGGAATATGCTCAAATCTGGGCTCAGTTTATTCACTCATCCAGCAGCATGATAATAATGGTTAAAAGCTCTCGTTTGTGGTAGTGTCTCATGTGGGATCAGTGCTCAGGAGAGAAAGGCTGCCCTGCTGCTTCAGCGAGCTGGGAAATATTTAATAAACCTGAAAAAAGACATTAGGCTGTTACTTCTTTGTTCTCGCCTTTCTGAGGACTGTCATCTGTCTGGAGTTTGCAAACTGAGATTTAGAAATAGCTGTGGTTCAAATATTCTTTGCCACTTAGTTAATTAAGAGACTGCCCTGCAGATTTGTGGTGGTTGAATTTTTTCTGTTCTTATTTTAAGTGGCTACGATATTGTCAAAAATTCACTAACAAATACAGATGCAGAAACCTTTCATCTGAAGCATCAAAGAAAATGAGCTCCTCTGACACCTCTCACACTGGTTTTTGTTTCAGCTGCTCTCATTCTTTCCTGTCAAAAAGATGCTAGTTGTGATTTAGGTCCTGCCAAGAGAAAAGGGGCCAGCTGTTCTGAACAGCAGAGGTGTTCGATTTGCAAAATATTCCTGTGATCGGCTGTGTATTTCCTTTAGAGCAAGCCACCTTTTTGGAACAAGAAAGAATCTGATAGATTTCATAAATAAACAAAAATAGACATGGGTTTGGAGAGTCTCTTAATGGAAGGATAGGAAGCTGTAAACGAAGTAGAAGATAAGATTTTTTTTTTATTGACAGCAGTTAACGTATATGAGGATGTATGTTGTGGCAAAGCTTTTAAATCACTTTTAAATCACATTTAAATTAAGTCATCTTTATTCTGAAATTAGTATGTTCTGTATCTACTGGTTGCTTATGCTCTTTGTCATTGCTGTTTATTTCTAGGGGCATCCTCCTGGTTTTGTTTCATAATGTTGCTATTCACATACAAGGACTGTCAACAAAAATCAGTGTTGACTGGGAGCTGCTGCTTTCCCCTGGAAGTAGGATAGATGGCAACTGCAGCAGCACAAATGTGATTTAACATTTCTTTGTCTTTATTACCTCATGAATGGCAGGCAGCGTGGTATGTTAAAGGTTTCTTATGCAGTCAGCTGTCTGTTTTGTAAGACGTTGTTTGTCTTGTGCAATGTAAAACTCAGCAAATACCGATACTACAAGATGAACTGAGGAACGATGCGTGTTCCTGTTTCTGCTGCTGGTGGATGCTCCCTGGGAGCCAGCTTGGATCCAGAGCATGATCGCAGGCATCAGTGCGTCCCACTCAGTGGTTGGGCAGCCTCTGCTCACGGTCTCCTGTGCCTGGAGGAGCTGAGCTCGCTCTTCCCCTGCTCTGTTCCCTGCTGTGATCAAGCCTGGCCCTGGGAAGGGGCTCTCCTGCGTATGCATCGTGTCCAGGTGGTCCCCAGCTGCGTTCATGGGGGGTGAGTGCATGCCCTGCATCGAACCTGAGCTGGCTCCATGTCTGTCGTCCAAACCCTTTGCCTGTGAGTAGCTGTGGGCTGCCGGCAGCTGGGAGGAGAGCTCCTCCTGAAATATCCCCACGTAGCTGAGCAATACCAGGCCTGAAATTGGGTTGGTGTGTTACTCGTTTGTGCTTCACAGGAGAGAGCCCGACGTATGGAAAGTAAAGAGAGGGAAGGTTGCACCTTGTGTTTGGGTTGGATTTTGGATGAGAGGCATAGCCATGTTTACTTTTTTCATGCTATCCTCTCTGTGCACGTTGTAGTGTTCACAGCAGCAGAGGCCAAGTAGTGTATCTAAAGGGTATTTTGCCTAGGATCAGCTTTAGCACTATCCTAGTACTTGTACGCAAAATGAACATCTGATCTAGTTTTGGTAGGAAAGTGTTGTGGTTTAAACCCAACTGGCAGCTAAGACCACACAACTGTTCGCTCACTCTTCCCCTATACACCCAGGTAGGATAGGGACAAGGGGGAGAAAAAGGAAAAAAAAAGCATTGTGGGTTAAGATAAAGACAGTTTAATAGAACAGTAATGGAAGAGAAAATAATAATAACAGTAAAAGAATATACAAAATGAGTGATGCAATACAGTTGCTCACCACCCAGTGATCAGTTGCCCAGCCTGTCCCGAGCAGCAATTGTGGATTCCTGCCCCTCAATCAACACTCATTTATATACTGACCATGACGTCTATGGTATGGGATGCTCCTTTGGCCAGTTTGTCCTGTCTATGCTCTCTCTCAGCTTCTATGGGAAGCTGAAAAAGTCCTTAACTTAATATAAGCATTACTTAGCAGCTCAAACAATATGTGTTATCAACATTATTCTCATACTAAATCTAAAACACAGCAGCTACTAGGAAGAAAATAAACTCTAACCCAGCTGAAACCAGGACAGAAAGGTATCTATTCTGATATCTACCTATCTGATAGCTCCATCCAGTAGATATGGGCTATCTATCCTGGTCAGAAATGAAGAGTGGCACTGCACATCTGGTGAGGTGTCACGCTGGCTCCCTGCCCTGGAGCCAGCCTGACAGCTCCATCAGCTCAGGTTATGTCAGCGCACGGGTCACTGATTTTACACACATTAGAAGTGTTAATTAGATATAAATGATGGGCTAGTGTGTATTTAAAAGAACCCCTTGCCAAACCTGTGTAGAAAAGTACCCTTGAAAGAGGACCTATGTCACTTCATAGATATATTTTAGAGTAACTTTTGTCCTGCTGTGCTGTTGGGGGAAAATAATCCCATTTTTCTTACTTGACCACTGGAGGTTCAGTCTATTACTGCTCTCTTTGCTTGGCAGTGGATTGGATTTCTCCAGAGAGGAAATTAGATTTTTCCTTTCCTTCCACTCTGTCTCTGTCCTGTGTTTACATCAATTGGCAGTTGTCTGTGCACTGCAGTGTGCGTGGTAATCTTTCCTTCCACGTGCTGCTTCATTTGCTGTTCTCTAATAAACTGTATTTACATGTAGTGCTTCCTCCCTTACTTCTGGTGACAGCAAAGATGATCAAGAAAAAGTGCTCCATGTCTAAACTTAGCCAGGAGTGAGTGCAGGCTTCACCCGGGCCATTTCAGACAGCACTAATTGGGATGAGACGTGTATGTAGCCCATGGGTAGGGCTTGCAGTTCCTAGAAGTTTGTGTCTAGTAACCACCTGGAAATTTGGGTATATAAGTGGATATGCTGGATTTTATTTATTTCTCCTCCTAGCAGCTAGCTGCAAACTTAAAGGCTTGTCTGGGAGTTATTAATAGTTTCTGCTGCAATTGGGTCTGGTAGCTAGCCACAAGCCAGCCTGAGGGCCATGTTATTCTAGGAATATCCAGTGAGATGATCTGTTTACAGCAAAGGGCAAATCCCCCAGAGAGTGTTGGAGAAAGGAGAGGTCCCTGAGGTTTGAGAGAGCTTGGTGGGAATTAGGAAATACGGCAACAGCGAGGACAGGGTCTCTTCCCAGCAGTCTTCAAGATCGCCGTGATGGAGCACTTCGTGCCAAAAGGCTCAGCTCGGGGAGCATGGAGGTGGTGGGACATGCTGGAAGTGCTGAACAGCCTGGAAAATAGTGTGCTCTGGGATTATTTTTTTCCCTTCCTTTTGTGCTCTGTTGAAAAGCAGAGTCCAAGTGCAAAATCCTATCCTAGGGCCACAGCCTGCGCTTGTCTTTTGACCAAGCTGAGCAGCTGCTGGTGCTGAGAGGCAAACCCAGCCTTGGTACTTTAGGATGTTACCACCCCTGGGAATTTCTCATGTCCTGCATTTTACACCTAAAACCCTGTTGCCTGAGCTTTCTTCTCCTCAGTTGATAGTATTGGTCTTGTTCATCTGAGTCTGATTGTTTTCCTGCCTTTTAGGATAGGGGAACATCATGAGGGGTCCTTGGAGGGAGGGAAGTAAGAGTGTCGGCTGTATAGTAATACGGGGAAAACTGTCCAAAATTGTGATGATTTTTTTTTTATTTTTTTTTTTTAATATGATATGAAACTGTGAATGTGAATCTAGAATCAGACTCTCTCCTCAGGGATCTTTTTCAGCGAGAATGCTGTTGCCCAGACTTCAGGTGATTTATCCTGGCCATTTTCTCCAAGGGATACTTCTGTATAATTACAGTCTTGGTGGCTCATAGACTGAAACTGGGCGGGGACAGAAAACTGCAAAGGCACAAAAAGCAGTTAGCTTGTGGTTTCTGACAGAGCTAGTGCTTGGGCTGCAGTGCAAGAATTGCTTTGTGTTTTGGGACTGGAGATCAGTGAGTGAATGCTGGAAAGTTGTTCAAGCAGTGTGATTTAACCTATTTTTCCTCTTGATATATTATTTGCAAATGACTTACAACTTTTTTTTTTCCCCTTTGAATAAAAGTATTTGCTATTCATCCTTGTGCAAATACCCTATGAGAATAAATGTCAGCCTTTGAAGACAAACGAGAGGGTTTCTGAAATCTGAAACAAATTATTTGTTAATAGTGGGCAAGTGTAAGACCGAGTGAGAAAGTATGGGATGTAGCCCTTAGTCCCTTCATGGCGATGACAGCTCACCCGGTGGGGTTTGGAGGAGGTGGGCTACTCAGGGCCATGCTTTATGGCAATGTGAGCTGATGTTAACCTGATGTCCCTGTATTTCTCTCCAGCCTCCTGTCTGTATGTCTGACTCCTCCAGATGTCCATCTCCTTCCACAGCTGCAGGCGGAGAGGTTGGGAGAGAGGAGCTGGCTGGAAAGGGGGAGAGGGCAGCATTGCAGATGTCAGACCACAGCACACTTGGATAATTTTAACTCAGTTTCCCATCTCCTTTTCAGAAGAAGTTGCCTGAAAAATTGTTGTTAAAGATATCAGCCCAGGGGTTTTACCATCCCAGAGCCAGGGACAGTAGAAGCTGTTAGCAAAGGCTACTTGCCCTTTCCGATCTAAAATTGATGTGCCCCTTGTCACCAGTGCCAGTTTCATTTGCTGTGGGTAACCTGCTGCCTGACCTGTGGATTTATCATGCCTTTCTCTGCTGATGCCCAGGGGCAGCGACCTCCTGCACGAGGGAGCAGCTCTGCACATGATGGGGCTGAGCCCCTATGGTGTAGCAGAGGCTCTTCGTTGTCTCCCTCCTTGCCCACATCCCAACAAGCCTGAGTGCTCGCAGTCGTGTGGTGGGCAGGGCTGAGCCATGAGCCCTCCTGGGCCATCTGTGTGTCCCATGCAGCTTGCGTAGCACCCTGGTGGGAAGAGTGCCCCCGACCTGCTTGGAGCAGATGCTCTAATGTCCCCCACCATCCCATCTGAGCTCTCAGTGGTGTTAGGATCTTTCTAAACTTTGCCAGCCATGCAGAGATATGTGATGGAGTCCTGTCCTTTTCAGTAAATCCCAGTCTTTTTGGTCAGCTGTCAGGGACAATTGATTTTGGTGTGGAATAATCTAGAGCCCTGTCATCTTTTGCAAGCTATTTCTAGGTTTCCAGAAACCATTAAAAAAGCAAAACCTTTCAGGACTAATGGCCCTTTGCAGACACTCCAAAGACATGTGCAGGTCTGAGATGTGCCATACTCCATCCACCAACAGCCTGACTCCAGAATTGTCTGTCTTTCTGCTCTGCTCCCTGGATTCTTCCAGGCACACCTAGTTCCAGATGAGACGACATAAATAGCATGCACCGCTTCACGTACCATATAACTGTAGTGAATTAATTCCCTGATGTTTATACACAACTTCTTTTTGGCAAAACTGCAGATGCACTTGCTGAAGGACCTCCCAGTGCTTCATGTGCTCTGTGGAATGGACCTGCTTTTGCCTGTGAAGGCTTGTTCAAATGTTCCCTTCTTTCTAATGAGAGTCCCAAAGGACTATGCAGGGGAACACAGGGGGAGTGAAGGAGAGAAAGTTAATCCCATTTAAAGAGAAGTAATTTCAGTATTCCAAAACCTGCTTGGGAAATCTTACCCAATCCAACTCTGGTGATGTGCTGTGGGGTGGCTCCTATGAAATAACAATGAACTTCTCATTTTCAGTTGTTTCTTTATTTTGGTCTGTCAAGAAAATCTTACTCTAACCTTGCCGCTGTTGTCACATAGCATGCAATGTGGATCAAATGAGGACTTGCATGTGACAATGCTGCCTTCATTCAGCCCATAGTTTTCCTGATCCCAAAAACTACATCATGCTTTTTGGATGTATTTGGCAAATACTGCAGGTTTGAAACACCTGTTGGACTCTCTTCACATAAGGTGCAAGAGTGTACCCCAACAATCTGCTTGTTAAAGCTAGATGGTCAGAAAGTCTGACCAACCTCAAAGCCCTGTAGGTCCATCGGCAACTGAGGCAGTTTTTCTCAGGCCAGCATCTGTTGTGAAACTCAAGTCCGGTGAAACCCAAGGGCTGCTCTTGCTCCAGTGTGAGCGCATCAGTGAAGGAAGCCAGCCCAGGACATCTGCAGGGCTGTCTCTAGAGGGAAGTGTGGGGAGCATCAGGGACAGAGCCCTCCTCAGTGTGGGGGCTTTTCCCTCAGCGTCTATCTAGAAAATTTAACTAACACATCATTGGGGTGCATGTGACTCTCTTAGGGGTTAAGTAGGGCCATTGCTGCAATGCTAGGGGTAAGCAAAAAGGACAATGTATGAAGTAGTGGGGGAGCTGCTCTGAAATTTGTCCTCTTAGCATACCAAAAATGTTGATTTGAAAGTTCTTTTCTTGAGCTTGGCCTTTGTCAGTAGGAACAGCCAATACTGCTGCTGTGGTTCTTATTCCCTTGGTTAATATTTGAAAATATTTCCCATGGCATTTCTAAATAACTTGGTGAGATACTATATAGAAGGACAAAGTTGTGGCATTTTTTCCCACCCCAAAGTCTCCAAGGCGGCAGATTTCACACAACCATGCTGATTCTCTCACGGATTTCATTCATGCATGTTCTCACACCCGTGTGCTCACAAGTACCAAGGCGTATGTCCACATGGTCTGGCCAGGGTCACTTGTGCGACACAGAGGACAAGAGGCAGTGGCTGCTGCGTCCTCATTACATCCCTGAGGTTGTTCTTGGCAGGCAATGACAAACCAGTTTGTGGTTGCTCTTTATACCCTTTAGGAGTTGATGATGTTTACAATTTCATTGTGTTTTCTCATCCCTCATAATTCTCAGGCAAACTTAATGAATTTCTGTTCTTTTTTTCTCATAGTCTTGACATTTTATGACTTCAATCCTTCAATTCTTTATCTTCTTGATACCTTATCTGTAGGTCAGGTTGTTACTCTTCCTTTTGTTACTTGAATGAAATCACAGGTAGGGTGCGATTGGCACGATGTGCACGTGCCATTCCTTTAACCTGCACTCTACCCATCCTTCTGGGGCCTGCTCACTTGTCTCACATGTACAGACTTTTGCTCTGCCTTTGTTCATCACCAGTTTTAATACTTCTGGTACAAATCGCTGCACGCAGGCTCATAGAGTAACATATCTGGCCCCAGTGCTGTTCCTTCTGTGCCAGAGCGTGTCTCTGTGCATCCTGCGTGTTAGTAGTGGCGTTATCTGAGTGAGTGCATCAAGCAGCCCCCAAAAACACTTGAATCCTTTGTAAGAAGGGGCATAGTTCACACTGGCTCTCCCTGTGGCAGGTTTGCAGGCTGTAAGGCTGCTGAACATTGATTTGGTCACCTCTGTAGAGACAGAACATACAGGAGAGGGTCCAAAAGGAGGATTTCTATCTACACTTTATTTCTGCATTTGCCAGCCAGAAGCCTGTGCTGTGCAATGAGCCTCATGTGCTCAGGATCTCGTGTCAGTGATGCCTACAGGTCTGCACCCTGGGCGTGATGAGGCCATTGCCTTCAGGCTCGGTCAAACTTGCAACGTGTGTGGAACAGTTCTGCGGTGGGGGTTGGCTGGGTCCTGCTTCTGTGCTTTTGGTGTCCACTGCTACTGAATCTCTACTGATGGTGAGAAAGCCTGTCCCGCATGTTCTGCGCCCATCTGATTTCAGTGCTCAAGTACCTCAGGACTGCTTTGTGTACAGGTTTCAACTTGCCCATATAATCATTTGCCTGGGACTTAGAGAAATTAGGCATCTGAGTTGGACCTGCTGCTCTGAATGTGCTACCTAGAGTAGAAATGCAGGGCAAGGAAGCAAAATCCTTTCCACACCTGTCTCCTTGCCCACACAGAATTTTCCAAGTAGAGCAAACGGATGTATCTGGGAGTTTTTGGTATTGATGGTAATTTCCATGATTTGCGTGTGTAACAAGAGTGTACTCGACTCTCCATGCTCCACAACGAAACTGAGGTGGAAACCTTTTCACTGAGTGGGGGACCTGGAGCCTTCTTGCTGGATTTGTCACGGGTGGATAAAGCTGTTTTGTGCCTTGTAGTGATTTTGTGTGAGTTGGTAATTTATCATGCAACCTGGGTGGAAATTGTTGCAGCCGTAGAGGCCTCA
Source organism: Numenius arquata (assembly GCF_964106895.1). Taxonomy (NCBI): domain Eukaryota; kingdom Metazoa; phylum Chordata; class Aves; order Charadriiformes; family Scolopacidae; genus Numenius; species Numenius arquata. The sequence goes on along the minus strand of NC_133579.1, from coordinate 59,320,678 downwards.
CGCCTGGGTGCATCGCAGCACCAGTGTGAGCATCATCAGGGCGCCTTTCCTGGTGCTGGGGCAGAGGTGCTGCGGGGAGTGGCTTTGCTGGCAGAGGTGAGAGAAGGTTGACAGCTACATGTGTGCTAAAAAACTGCAGTGCTGAATCTTTTATCATATAAAATTGATGCCAGAGAGGTTGGAAAGTCAGTAGGCTGTCCCAATATGTTGAATGTTTCGACAGAGATGTGATATTTCGTATACATGGAGCGCTTGCTGATGTCGTTTGAAAGTCAGACTCACCCAGCTATAGCAGGGATTATTTTTTTGTCTTCTCCAGTGTTTTTTAGAGGAAAGGGCAAAAATTGATCATATGCATGTGACAATTCAGAGAAGAAAATAGGTACTAAACAATCTCTAAACTTATTTCCTTTCTGTACAGCAAATAACTGCTGCATATGGAGTTATGTACTATGCACCAGTGACTTAATAAAATATAATTTTACTATATGGACACCTCTTTCTGACTTCATATAAAAGTTGTTCTCTTGGTTAATTGTTTTTTAACTGATACTAACTTAAGCAATACAATTGAAATGCCAAAGCCTTACCTATCTAATGCAGACTTCCTGTTTCTATAGCAACAAAACTCATCCTTGTACTTAGTGAAGGAATATTGGAGTGTGAATAACTGATTTTAAGGTTTAGAAAACCCAACAGAACCACTTTATATTTGAAGATTAGAGAAATAAAACGGAAGTGACCTCTTTGCATGGAATAAAAAAATCGCCTAGGCTTGGGATACTTCATTAGTAAGAATGAAACGATATTAATGCCATAAGGAGCTCTGTGTTTTAATCTTGTTTTCCTAATTAAAATGTAAAAACCTTTTATAGCAAGTGAGAGTCTTTGAGGGGTTTTTCCCCCTTTCTTTTCCAAAGCTACTGTTTGTGGTTAGGCTAATGAAAATTTGGGCTGCCTTGCAACAGCTATATTTTCCTTCTGTATTAGCAAAAAGCCATCAATAGTTTTTGTCATTGGCTAAAAAAAAAAGGGGGGGGAGAAAAATGTGTGGTATTTAATCCTACATTTGATCTACAAGCTAGTTCCTGGTCAGCTAGTGTAAAATCTCTGTTATGGTGATAAATGCTGAACTAGTTACAGATGAGAGAGTGAATGAAGGAGCAGCTGTCATCTCTTCCAATTGTCTTATAGCTTTTCAATTACAATTTTAACAACCGTTAAATTCTAATTTAAAGCAGCCATAGGAAACATCCCAAGGAAAAGCAACGATGCTGACAGCAATATATCATGAATGTTTACGAGCCTATGTTTCTGTATCAGTGTGCCGCCAAGTACTACACAACATTTGTGGCAGGTTTATTGTGCTTAATTATTAATCTGTAGAATTGAATGTGGGCAAATGGGAAATATGAGATAGGGGCTTCTATTGCAGTCTCACCAGCGAAAAAATTGCTTGAATATATTTCCACAAGGCAGTCTGTTTTTTCTATTACTTCTGTGATTTTTTTATGTTGTTTATATCTGTGATTCTGATAAATTCATCTTAATTTTTGAGGACTGAATAAAGTTAGCCAAAATTCAGGGTGTCATGAAATTTTTTATCTACTGAACCCACTTGTCACAGGGCAACTGAGACAACCAACAATACTAGTGATGGTAGTAAATTGCCCCATAGCAAAAGGAAGGACGGAAAACAGGATAAGACAGATGGAAGGCTGGCTCATTTGAAAGTTGATCAAGATTAGCTATTGCAAAAACAAAAAACAAACCCAGAAACAACCCACTCAGCAAAATCCAGCTTGAAACTGGCTGAGTCGTAGCATTTTAAACTGTGGGCAGGCGGCATCCCGTATGAGCTGGGAGCCTCTATCCTGCTGAGAGCTGTACTCTTCTGCTCCCAGCAAACTGATTGGGAAGGCATGCGGCATCTCTGAGAACTGTGAAAAGGCCTGACTCAACATCTTTGGGCTGTGTTTTACCCTACATTCCCTTTAAAAAACTAATATCTTGTAATTTGGTAAAATGCTTCTTTAGGCGGAGACCGGGGGAAAGCTGACAGTGAGGATACGGCAGAACTGCAGGAGGTGCAATAGGTGTATGGAATTTGCAATGTCCACCTCACAGCCAGCTGTTAATGAGCTTCTCCATTGCTGCTGGAGTGTTTGAAGCCTAAATTCACAAGGAAACAGAATTTATGCGATCACACATAACTGACCAAAGGTTTTGAAGGACATCAGCTCTCTGAAAGAAGAGATACTCTGTGGGTGCCTTTGCTGGTGGGGGGCTAATGTGTTCGCATGTGTTCTGTGTTTCAGGGATAGAGCTCTGTCCTCCTGGGTACCGGTTCATGATCACCATGGTGGCGAGCTTCATCGAGATGGCGGGGCAGTTTCTCATGCCAGGGCTGGCGGCCCTCTGCAGGGACTGGCAGGTCCTCCAGGCAGTCATCATCTGTCCTTTCCTGCTGATGCTGCTTTACTGGGTGTAAGTATTTCTTCCTCCTGTCGTGTCAAAGACAACATGAGCTCCTGATGTTGGACTTGGAAGGTGCTTCACTCTTAGGAAGTGTGTGTGCTTCACAACACATATGCGCCTTTCCCTTTGTTCTTCCATTCATCTTTCATGAAGATTTGACTTTGAAATAAGAAATGATAACTTTATAATTTGTTGTAGCACGCACATAGGTTACATGCTGCGACATGGTGGGAACTTGGAAGATGGTCCTTTTTTGCTGAGCAGCAAGTTGTACTTTGCAATTATTCTGGTTGTCACTTCCCCTTTAAACGTGAAAACAATTTTTGAGAGGATGCATCTCAGCCTAGCTGTTGTTAGATTGTGGCAGTACAGCTACATTTTCCCTTAAAACCTGTATTATGGTTCTGGGCTGTCACTGTTGGTTTCTTTGGCCTGGGTTAGCCAAGCTGGGTTAAAAATAACATGTGTCAGCTTGTGAACAAGTGCACTTGTGTGCATGAGGTAGTGAGCCCTCAACTAGACTGCCTGCTCAATTTTGCAACAATTAGCTCATGCTGCACTGAAAGCCCGGGTGACAGTTCTGCGCTGGGCAGTGCCTTGGGATCTATCCCACAAGGAATCCTCCCCTCCCAGCTGCTCCTACTCCTCTCTGCCTGCTGTGTTGGTGGCACTGCGGCATTGGTACAGCTATCCTGAGAGAAGTAGAGTGGCTCTCACCGTGGGGATGGCGCCAGGTCCATCCCCCCTAAGACTCTATAAATTTCCAAAAAAAAAAATCTTTCTTTGTTGTTCTGTCTTAATAGTGACACGCAGTGGCGGCATAACACAATGGAGGCTTATGAGAGCAGGGTTGTACAAAACCATAACAGTGAGAACACACTAGATCATTCGTTTTAAAGACAACACTAACAAGACTGAAATATTTAGTTGCTGTGCACTGAAAAAAAAAGTTGAGGAAAAAGGCCACTGCACCATGCAGGACCAAGCTGACTGTGGGGGGCCAAGCTGCTAGTTGTAACACCTGACAAGTTGCAACATGTAAAAACTTGTTATAGCACGTAAGAATTTTTAACAGCTGTATATTTTTCTACTAATGCATGAAGGCATTACAGAGTTCTGCTGTGTCCATCGCATAACCCTCGGTGGGTATTTCTTTGCTTATCCCCAAGCTCACAGAGGTAAACATGCCGCAGCTTGGGCTGAGAGCAAAACACGGCATACAGAGGAAAATTACAAGTCCTTTGCAAGATAATGACTTTTTGGTTTTCCCCTGTTTTCCAACATAAAACACCGAAATAGTGTCATCTAGTCAGTGTTAATCTTGATGATGAATAAGCTAGAGTGTTCTTGTTAATATACAATACCATTCTCCCAAACCTGCCATATGTTATACACATACAAACACATGCAGATCTGCTCCAAAACCTCCTATTGGAATGCTCACCAGCTGGAAAGCATTATATCCACCACTGGATAGAACCCAATATCAAACATAATGTTTACAGATATGTGTCCAAAAGGACTGTACAATAATATGAAGACACCTAACAAACATGATAAGACGACATGGGCAGCAGTAAACCCTCAGCAGTCTTCTGGAGAGAGCACGTTTTCCAGGTGGCTGACTCAGGGTCTTGTACATTCCTATTGAGAGGTCATCCCTGAGTGACATTGAAAGCAATAGGAAATTATAACATTTATTTCCTAATCTGCAAGAGCTTGGTGGTTTATGTCTGGACAGGACAGGTAGAACACGCAAATAGATCATCCTTTTATTATAATGCATGATATGACAGCTTAATAAATAGCGGTAATAGCCAAAGTAACAGGATTTGTGTTGCCCGGGGTTTTTGCATTTGCAGAAACGGACTCTGGTTAGGATGCCTGTTTAATTATACTGTCGGTACAGTATGCACTTTTCTCTTAGGCTTTTCTCTTCCATCTGTTGCATGTTCTCTGGAAAGCATTACCATTTCATTACCTCTTTCCTTTCCTCTTCTCTTCCCCTGGCATTGTGTTGGGGAACAGAGCGTGGACTCTCAGCATATGTTACAGATGAAGGGAGAAAACTGACTTATTTGTAATAAAAGCAGAACTGGAAAGCTGCATTGCTTGTTAATTCCCCATCATTGTACTCAAAGCAGTGAGTTCAATAACAGATGCTGTGATAACCCCTGCACTTACCTCTTCCTTCCTCCTCGCTCTCTTTACTTCCATCTCCTGCTGTGAGAGAGTTGTTTGCCCCTCCAGGCTGGAGCTTAGCCCTCTCCCTCCTCTAGATTTGCTCTGCTCCTGGCCTGGTAGGCTATACCGTCCCCAGGAGGTGGGTGGCTGAGCAGATTGAGAAGCTGGGCGTGAATGGGGGGGAAAGGAGGAAGGAGCAGATTTGTCTAGGAGGGATGGGCTGTTGGGCTGGGGCACCTGCAAATCGAGCAGATGCCTTTGCTGAGCTCTCAGGTCATTCTGGAAGGGCAGAGAGGCACCCGCACAAGTCAGAAGTGAGCACAGGGGTTGGTGACGAGCATATGAAAATAAGTTAATAGAAGTTAGGCTCCTCTCAAAGTGTTTGTGTATTAGAACCATGAGGGATGGGGAGCTCCAGTGATACAGAGGCATTATGTCCTCTCCCTTGGATGCAGAAAGCTCCTGACAGGACTATGCCCTGAAGGTCAGCAAAAGTACTAATAATCTGAAATAAACTCCTGCTTCACTCCAACCAAAACTGAAGAACTGGGGAGGGGTGGCCAGTTCTTTTCTGGTGCTGTTAGCTAGAATTTACCCTCATCAAGACCCAAACTTGTAATAAGTGGGCATGTTGCCCTGAGGCAGACTCTTAATTGACACACTACACCCTTTCCATGGGCACGGGTTTGCTCTGCGTCTGGACAGGATCACGGTTCTCCTTCCAGCTACACGTGGTACCTGCCTGGCCTTTTTCTGTCTGTCAAGGATTCTTTTCTGCTCTTAGGATTTCTCAGGCTTAGGATCATTTTTCCCAGTGTCCCTCCTACTCTTCCCCCTTTCCTTTCCCAAGCAGCAGCTGTGTAACAGGGGATTAATGTTTTCCCCGACCCACACCCTGTTCTTTCCTTGGACTGCAAAAGGCGGGTCCTTTCCTCGCTGATGGAGGAGGTAGAAGACTATCAACCAGGTGTCTGCAGCCAGCTCAGCCTGGTGATCTGGGCAACTGCCCACCCTTGGCAGAAAGCTATCTCGGCTTCATTCAATTAGTACTTAATGCCAGGTGATGAAGTACGAGGTTGTGACCAAACTTCTGTGCAGAAGTCCACAGGGGCCAGGGGTTTGGTGCTTTTTTTTTTTCTTTTTTGGCTTTTGAATTTTTGCTGGTGCTTGGTTTGGCAGCAGAAGGTGCAACAGTAGGTGCGTACAAATAACCCTTGGCAGCAGGGTCCGTGCTCCACAGGTGAGCTTGGGCACTTGCACAGAGATGGAGCAGCCAGTACTTCCCCTTGCTGTGCCTGATAACCTGGGCTCAAAGCAGCCCAGGAGTTTTTAAAGATCCTTAAATGAACCTCCCACTGCTCGCACTGAGTAACAGAGCAGCTGCAAGACGTGCAGCTTCAGCACTTCCACTTTGAGAAACCTGTAGGATCTAGAAGGCAGAGATGGCCTTTGTCCCCATGATGCCTGTCCCTCCAGCGCTCTTCCTTCCCCTGGGAGCAGGTGCTCCCCACAACGCTTCTCGTTTGGGACCTGTAAGAGGACTGTTCAAAAAGTGCAGCTTTTAGGCTAGTGGCTGAAGCTGTCCCCATTTCAAACGGGGGAATTTTGCATTCAAAGAATTCTTAATTTTTCAGAACATGCATTTGCAGTACAGGACTTTCTGCAGGAGGTGATGCCAAAGCATCTGTGTGCCACCACAGATGTAGTGGTAGTAAATAAGCTGTCAAGGAGAATAGCTGTCATCACGGCTGTTATATATTTTTATTGCCTAATATCATTTGGATTACAGTCTGCCTGACTTCTCTCATTTTTAATTCTTAAAAAAAAATAAATTAATACTTTCTCTATCTAGGATGGAGGTTTTGCTAAGCTGCCTTCCAAATTACATCAACCTTAAGAGATAGTACCATAATGGTGCAACTGCCTGATCCACTGCTTAGAAGTAAAAGAACAGAGGCAGCATCCACAGCAAAGATCAGTGCTTTGTGAAAGAAATTTGACGTTTATTATATATTTGAAGTTAAAAATATTTGTTAAATTTGTTCTTAGGTCTTTTGGAAGATTAGTGAAAGTGAGGCCTAAACAAGAAAGAAAAATATGCTTGTAGTCAGGTCTGAAAGTTTTCATATCTATGGAATATGGCATTTGTTGAAGATCTACCTATTTCTTTTAGTTTTGTATTAAAGTAAACATCTGAAAAAAAAAAAGGAAAACTAATCAGTTAAGCTGATGACTTAGGTGACTATCAGCACTTAAAGGAAACAACCAGATGGAAAATAAATGTTTTTATTTTGTGACTGTGTATATGTATATGCTTACATTGTGACTCAACTAACATAATGTCTTTACTAGGGGAAACTTTTAGAGCAACAGCTGAATGTTGTCTGGAACATATACAATACTGACCTGTATATAAAAAAAAAAGGGGCTTAAAGGCTGCATATGCAGGAGAAGATTTTTGACATATTAAAAAATTAAATGCCATTATAACCCTAAAAAGTAATTCTCTTTCCTTTCTTCATCTTCACAAGAGAATTCAAATCACTTCTGTCAGCTATTTTCCTTCTTTGGTCTGAATTACTATGTGTTAACTGCACAGCTCATTCATTCCCTGCTTGGCACCAAATGTCTATTGCAGGCAGCGCTTCCTCCTTCTCCCAGTTCTTTCAAAATTGCATTAACAGGCAGAACACCTTTAATACATTATAAAATTCTAATACGTCCTGTTTCTAGGTGATAGGATAGTTCCTGTATCATTTGTGAATCGGTGTAAAAGAAAATGTCAATAATTCACACATTCAGAATCTTTTTTCCCTCTTATTTGTTTCATAAGTGATTCTTTTGCTTTCTGTAAATAAGTATGTAGCTCGTGAACAGTTAAATGAGCAGCTAAACGCTATCAGTTCTTCCTCTGACAGAAACTTGGAAGCGACCCTAACCCATTTTCCATCTTTAAAGTGTTTTCCCAGAGTCTCTTCGGTGGCTGATGGCTACACAACAGTTTGAGGCATCCAAGGAACTGATCCTTCAGTTCACGCACAAGAACAGGATGAACACGGAAAGCGACATCAAAGGAGTGGTGCCTGGTGAGTAGGACAGACAGACAACCGCAAATCCCTCTGCTCTTCTCTAAAGGCTGCATGTGGCATTGCTGCCCAGAATTAAATAATCTATTTACTGCCTGTAAAATCATGCCATTCATTCATCCATTTTGCTTTCCTTGAAAAACCATTAGAGCTCCAGCACTATGTTTAAAATTACTTGGCCTGTTGAACAGTCCTAGCAGTTATAGTCTGACCTTCCAGTGCCATATGTCTTTAGAGATGTCTCTTGAAGAATTTTGCCATGGCTACAGTGTACCTTCAGCCCTGTGTGCCTCTGGAAACTGTTTTAAGGAAGCTGCTCGATGGGATCGCGCCCATCATGCAACACTTATCTTGTTAGTTTGGAGAAGCAGCAGCGCTTGAACCCCCAGTTCTAAAGCACCAGCCTCGTGGCAGACTTAAACCACATTACAGTTTTTCTTTAAAGCCTTGCTCCAAGAGCCATTTTGCTTTCCTTCCTGCATCATCTGAGTGATGCTGCTCTGGAGACGGGGGAGGGCCTGCAAGCAGCAGCAGTAAGGTGCAGTTTTTAGTTGAAAGTCTAAATTATCCTTTCCTTGGTTTTCTGATGCTTTTAGAAAGAGCTGACTCCTCTTGTCATCGGCACTGTCACTGAAATAGCAGTGCTCGCAGGGTGCTTTGCAGAAGAGACCCGGTGTGTGTGTGGCTCTAATTACAACAAAGGGCGAAGAGTTTCTGGATCTTCATCTCGCTGGAGGACCTGTCAGATTTGGTTCAGGCTCCCCTCTTCCTTCTCGCAGGCCCATAAACACCCGTTTTGCACTGTCACTTGCAATCTGTATCAGACTACCCACTAGTCAGAAAACAGTGGGAATGTTTCTTTTTTTCCCTTGCTTTTTCAGACCCTCCCTACTCTGACCCCAAGGACTGCAGGGAGCCCTCACCCCGTAGCTTTGCCCACGGGTAGGGGTGATGCTTCCCATGCTTGGCCAATACTTGCTGCTAAGGTCTCTGGGGTAACTGTAGCTTCGGTCAGTTGGTGCTAAAGGCATCAGTCAGCACTGGAACAGACTTCACCTAGAATAGAAAAACGTCACCATTAACATCAGCGCCTAACTAATGAAGCAGTCTTCATCAGTGAGAGGTGAAAAAGTCCAATTTCAGTAGGCATACCCAGGTCACTGCTGTGATTTCCGATGCAGTTGGCAGGCTGTTGTTAATTAGCTTGTTTGCACTTGAATTGGGTGTCTGGGGTTACAGTTCCTGGATCTGCATTGCAGACCACGTAGCTTTGCAATGTAAATGCCATTTTTCTGGCAAAGTTATGAAAAGCTGGAGGGTATGTGAGCAGCCATTAACCTAGTAATCTCCACCCCCGATCCTCCTTTTTGCAAATCTTCCCCAAAGTAAATGATGGATCCTGGAGAAAACCTATCTCTGAGACAACGAAATGTCTCACAATTGGAATTTCCCAACCAACTCTAAATTTGGCTTTCCTCAGCTAGTCAGCTTCTTGAATTTGCAAATGCAAAAAAATGTGTTTTAGAGGAAAGAAAAAATAAATTACCTGAGTTTCCTTTAAGGAAAATGATAAAGATGCAACTGTGTGCTAGAGGGATTTATTTAAGCCATGTATAATGATATTGTTCATGGAGGAATGCTAAGTATCAAAATGGTTTTATGACTATTATTCGTGACTGATTACTTTTTCCAGCAGTTTCATGGTAGGGGTACACTCCTGTTTAAGGAGGGACTCCCTTTCATGTGGAAAGCAGAGTGTTATTACACATCTTGATGCTATGGATTTTCTGCCTGCAAATACATTTAGATATAGCAGTTGTCACTACATTGCCCTTTGTAAACTTGAAGTGATACAGAACATGGGAATTTCTGCCTCCTTGCTGATGCTGGATTTGTTTGGGATACTGTTGGGGTTGTTTATTATTTCTTTCCTTGCTTTGTAGCTTTAAAATCTGTCTGCAACCCCACGCGTTAAGGCTTTCCTGACCCAGCTCTGGAGGGATGCTCCATTTCTGTAGGGAGCATAAGAGAGGAGCAGTATCAAAAGGATTACATGAGCTTAACTAAAAATTTTGGAAGGAAGAACTTTCTCATTCTGGGTGCATGGGAGTGTTGACGGTCTGAGTGAGGACACGAGAAAAGTAAAAATCCCAAATGAAGAATGTGATCAAACTGCAGGCCGTGTGGTTCCCAGGGAGTCAGTAAGCAGAAGAAAGCATTTCTCTGCTTCTCTGTGTTATAATCACATACCCGTAGTTGCTGTAGCAGGGAATGGGTAAAAAACCTGGTATTTGTCTGGGAGAAAGGATGCCATTGAGCCTAATGCAGATATCCCGTTTCCCCTTGACTCCATTGTTGAGCTCTCCTATCTGCATGGAGGGGGTTTTGTTAGTGATTTGTTTTATTCTTTGTTTTCCATCTGAAAGGGCTGGAAACTGTTTTCCTCTAGTTAGAGGCCATTGTGTTGCTGTTTATTATTCCTGGATGCATTGTTGTAACAGCCTCCTGTGATTGAATTACTCCCAATACATTTAAATGATAAACTGCTCACTTGCAGTCCCTTCTAGCTGGAAACCCCACTGTAATTTTACTACTATGTACCAGTCAAATTAGTGTATCCTATATAACAGATCATTACAAGAGTTACAGTAGTTTCATACATACCCATTTTGGCAGCTGACACAAGTTCTATACTAAAAAGAAGCAGCATTTAAGTGGGTGAAATATTTCGGGGATGGAAGAAAATGCAATTTTGAATTGCTGTCCAAGCAATGAACAGGCTTATTTTCCTTTCTGAGGAATCACACCATTGCCATTGCATGCTGAAAGCTTTCACTGGTCCATTTGGCCACACTACCCACAGTGGAAAGGGCCACTAACCTTCTGTAAGGTCTGTTTGCTCCACAGGAAGGTGGCCCATGCGTTGGGTAGAAAAAAAGGAAGCAAAATTTATCTGGTTTTTTAAATCAATGCCTAGAGTGGGAGCAGTTTGCCACTGTTCTGCTGGGAGGTGTCTCTAAAGAGAACAACTAAATGTCTGGACAGTGGTCCAGCTGCAGCTGAAAGGTCCGGCAGCAGTAGTAACAACCATGTCTGGAGAAAATGAGCATGGGCAGTCAATGGGCAATGCTCAGCCAGCAAGAGAGTATGCATGGCAAACAAAGTGAGACAAGAGATGTTGATAGGAGTCCAGAGTGTTGTAAATTAACATTGCCCTTATCTTCTCCGTAACCTGCCCCAGGGATGTAAAGTAGTGTCTGTGGTTGGTTGAAAAACCAAAGGAGAGCTGCTCTCTCGACAGCTTTCAATGGCCTTATTTTTGAGTGATGTCTTGTGATTTTTGGCAGGAATAGTTAGCCTTCATAAAGAGATTTTTGGATTTATGTGGTCATATTTTCTTCTTTAATGCTTAAGAAATCTAGGTGTGCTAATTAGACCTGGTTAACTCATCCCTAATGTTTTGAGTCTCAAAATTTTACCAGTTGACTCAACACTTTGCCCTCCTTAGAAATAAAAGTTCAAATTCATTTTTGCATCAAGAGAATTTCTTTATCCAGCTGCATATTGAAATGTCATTTGTAAAATGGGCTTGGTGAGTTTTGTTGACAAATACTTCAAAACATTATCCAAAAAAGTCAGCTTCAGTCATTAGCAAATGAAATATTTTGATAATATTAATCCAGTACAGGTTTTTCCCTGACAGTTTCTCCAAAAACTTCCCCACCTCTTCCCTGTTCAACAAGAAACAAACATAGATTTCAGTGCAGCTGCAGGACAGTCGTTTTGACCTGAGTGAAATAAATGTTAGGAAAGCATGGAGATCTGTTTAAAAAACAGGAGGAAAGAGTCTTTAGGGGAGTCAGAAATCCCAAAGCGCCAACTGTCCTTACACCTTTTAAAGGTGTGTTGCTTAGACGGCTTTCATTATTTTGGTAGGATCAGTGTTTTCTTTTTTCATCATGTGGGGCAAAGGATCTATTTGTTGGCTGGACCAGATTGATTGCTGCAAGCTGATCTCTGCTGCAACAGCACCTATCCCTGCCGGCGTGTTTGGATGTGCTGGGAAATGCACCACTTGAGATGCCATATCAGCACCTGAGCGTCAGACTTAATGCTTCCATGGAAACCCACCCTTGATCGGTTCTGCTTCTCTTCCCCTGTGGTGGGAAATCTTTCAAATGTTCCTTAATGGAAAAATAACTGCTTGAACAGGCTGAATAACAAAACCCACTTTTTACTCATATCTAGATGAAAATTGGAGTGCTCCTGTGGACAGACAGGTTATAGCTGTTCCTTTCTAAGCTTAGAGAAATAATATTGATGTAGTTACAAAAGTGGCCAGCAAAGATCAAACATCCAAATGGATGCAAAACCTTTAGTGTGCAGGACACACTGTGGAGAGGAAGGAGGAGTACAGTGGTGACAGTAGCCTGTGTGTGCGCGTATGTGTCTGGATTGCAGTTAGGAAAGTTGTGATTTTTAGGGGCTTTTCTTTTAATGAAGAATATAAAATTATCATTCACCTTTCTTGCTACTGAGCAACATGCTGCCATGACTTTGCTTTTATACATAAGCTAGTTTCCTGTTTTGCTTTGCTTTTTTTTTTTTCCTAAGCTTGAGGATTGGATCCATGTACTTGCGTGCTTTTTTTTTTTTTCAAAGGGTGAAAAAAACCCTATGTCTGCAAGTCAGTCTCTTCCCTAGTAGAAGAGATTAACTCCCCCTACAAAGCTTCCTTCATATCCGAGGACAATCACACCTACAGTTACGCTAATGCTTTAAAGCTTGTGGTGGTTGAAGAACAAAGTGTAATAGCTAGAGAAAGAAAGCAAGTTCCCTGGCCCCATAATACAGGTAACTCCATGTGATGCTACTGCGTACAAACCTGCCAGGTGTGTTCCTTTACTAGATCCTGTTTCTTGGTTGTTTAATGGTACCAAAGTTAAATATCCCATGCAAGTCCCAGGGAGCTGTCAGCTAAATGTGGGAAATTTGGTTATAACAGTTCAAAGTGCTGCTTGAAGGCAGCCTTTAAGTCTTACATGTGTCAGCCACAGAGATTTCCATCTCACGCAAAACCAGCCAGTGATTTCTGTTGCCCTCGTATGTTAAATCAGCTTTCAGGAGGGGCTAGGTTTCTCCTGGTACTCCCCTGTTGTTCGGGATCAGGAACTGATGGAGTTTGTGCAACTCTTTCAGGACATGCAGTTACATGATAAATAGTGAGTAGCAAGAATAAAACTGATCGGTGTAAGTCCTCCTCTGTTGGCTAGGTCTACAGGAAAGGAAGAGGAGAGCCCATGCATGCCCTGACCGTATCCCTGGCAAGGGTGGTAGTGACCTCTTCTGACAGTGGCAGGGTTTGGAGGGGACAGGGAACAAGGGAGCGCTCTACAGAGGATGTGCCTTTTGATGCCACTGAGAAGAGCCAACTATGCTACGGAAAAAAATAGAAAAAGGAGGGGGGAGAGGGGGTGTCAGCCTCTATTTGAGCTTGAAATTACTCTTTCACACCAGTCGAGTCCTCCGCAGACTCTCACTGGCTGTGCTCCAGCCTGTCGCATCTGCTTTGTTACCCGGCTGGCACACTGGCTCTTTGTCCACAGCGCTACCTTTCCTCCCAGAGGAGCTGGCTTTATAGGGCAGGAACTGCGTGCAGAGGGCTGGCAGCAAGCCCTGGCACTGCCGGTGTTCCCCTGGCCCATGGGCACCAAGGGGAGAGGATGTGTGAGCCTGGATGTGGACATGAGGGGTTAGGAGAGGAGACATGGGGAACCATGCAGAGGCAGAGAGCAGGAAGAGGGGATGAGTGAACAGAGAAGAGAGGAAATAAGAGAGTGAAAAGAGTTGTGGGAGCAAAGAATAAAGATAGTTGGAAGGGACTTAGAGGGGCAAAGGCGACAAGGGACTGGGGAGAATTAATGACTGTACAGGAAGAGGAGAGGAGAGCTAGAGCATGGAGACCAAATGGACTGTGGCCATTTCCTTCCCCCTACCCCCAGAACAAGCCTTAGGACTCGGTCTCAGTGCTTTTCTCTTGTGAAATCCACTCCTAAAACGTGTGCTTCACCGCTCCATACTGCCCAGCTCACCTGTTCTGCCTGCTCAGGTTTCCTCCATAGCTCCGGCAGTAGATAGCAGTAGTGCATGTGTAGGTGTCTGAAACCTCCTGATGAACTAAACATGGCTCCATATAGTGACATTTGAGATATTCTTTGTGTTGTGTTTTTTTTTTTTTTAATGTTAGAGGAATGTAAACATTGACAAGTCATGCTTTGGGAAATAAAAGAAGTCAGGTTGCCTGGGCAACCCTTGCTTGGCCTCCTGACTTGAAGGCATGATGATACAGCCTTTAATAACATGATTAAGACCTATTTTTTCCACAGGGCATAGGATGGACGAATCAGTGCATAGGATGGATGATGCTGTGGGAATGAAGCTGTTGTCTGTTCCTCATTTGTTGCAGAATTTGGAAGGTGTGTAGTGAATGAGGCAGAGGGTTGCAGAGGGAAAGAGGACAGTCTTGGGGAAACGAAGCTGAATGCCTCCTGAAGAGCTGTACACATTCCCTGTGTCTGCCAGGGATGTTCCTGTATAACGATGGAAATTTCCCTGGAATCAGGCTCTTCCAATGCTGTCGCTAATCACAATTTCTTCAGTGTCTGTCTCTAGCATGTAATTCTGGGGCTTGATTTGCAGAAAGCTGGAGCATTTATATCAGCACCTACAAGGGGTATTGCTGCATGATTTTTCTCCTACTGGACACAATTCCTCTACATTTTATCTCCCTGCCTGCAAAAAAGGAACAATCTTTGTCCCTACTCTTACAAGAAGGTGGTGGGGATGATTTCATTGGTATTTATGAAGGACGTGAATATTCTGACAGCATTGTAAGAATGTCTCTGAGGAAGCCTATGATTTTGTATTCACTGGGAGATTTGGATAATAAGGCTGAGGGGCACATGTTGAATGGGAAAGGTAGAGACAACATTAATAGCTGCCCATTTGCTGACTGTGGTGAGCATTCTGGGGGAAAATCTAATGTGTGATCATCTAATTAAGTGCTGTATCGTAATGCATATGAGCAATTGAAGATTGCAATGGCAACCTTATGTCTGGCTTTTCCTATATTTTTGAATGTAATTAGAAATACAGGATTGAAACAAATTATTGCAATCAGTCCTTTGCTATTATAGTCATCGAGTTATACAGTTACTCACATGAAATGAGCTTCATTTTAAGTGCTGTTAGTATTTATGTCCTGTGCTTTTGTTGGAAGGCTATTCCAGACTCCAAATTGCTCTTGTACTGGGTTACCTTTTAGCATTCAATTCAAATACACTATAGCTGTCTAGGTTCTTTGTCTTTTTTCCCCTCCCCTTTTGCTCCTGTTGGTGACTATCTTAAATCTATTTCTTTTTTCACATACTATGTGAGGAGGCAGCAGCCCCATTCCTTTGCTGAGCTGAAGTTCTCTTCTATTTCCTCTCCTTTCATAAACAGACTTGCCAAAGCTTTAGTTTCTCAAATATTGGTAAAAGAGCACTAGTATTTCACTGTCTGAATTGCAAATACCTCATGGACACAATAAACTGGTACCTTAAACCAAGTCCAAACCAGTATTTGCTAAAAGCTTATCTTCCAGCAGAAGCATTTCCCATTAGTCCCTGAGTATCTCACCTCGTATTTTGCATTTTTACTTGCTTTTGTCACATAGGGTCTCAAGCTCACCCAGTTCCCTCTAATGTCCCATTTCTGTGCTGTACTGCTGGCAGTACCTCACTTTGTCACCAGTAGACTGCATTGGCACATTCCTAAGCTTTGTGCCAAGATCCCTAGTGAGGTTATTAAACAAGATTTTTTTATTATTTTTTTTTTCAGAATAAGACAAGTAACCCTGTCACTAACCTCCTGCCATCCACTTGTGATTTCAATTTTTCTACCCCTTATTGCTGTCTACCCATCAATCACCTCCTTACCCACCTCATAATTTCTGTACGTGACTTGATAGCCTTTAACATTTCTTTACTATCAGGCTTTTCAAAAATACAACGTATCAGGCTGCTAGTCCTCTATGATTAAAAATAAATAAATAAATCAATGAGCGCAAAGGGAGATCGTGGAGACAGAAACCCTGGAAAGTATAAATGTAACCCTGTGTACCAGTAACTCAGTGTGGCTGTGAGTAGGTTGCTTCAGCTCTGCCTTTCGGACTGATCTACCTCCTGCTGCAGAGCTGTTGTGCTCCGGGGATTGATTGAGCCTCTGTGCTGGGCTTCCATAGCTCTTTTCATGTTCAAAGAGCTACTGACAATATCATTTAGCAGCCAGAAAAATCCAGCAGAAGTCCATCACCACAGGGCACTTGTCATTTTGGACATCCTTTCTCGGCAGCTTGATTTGAGCTTTGTCTATTTTGTCTTTGCCAAGTGATGCAGAGATGGGTGGCTTCATTTGAAGGCTTTAGAGGTACTTTCTGATTTTGAAAGCCGTGCTCCTGAAACACAGGGCATCCCGTGAGAATTCAGCAGCATTGGGAGCTGGAAGCTGGTAGGGTTCCCCTCCCCATGAGACTTTTAAAGTCTCCCAATGAATAGTTCTAATTTCCACTGAGATATAAAGAGTTAGCTTGTTGACAGTTTTCTTACGGAGTCCCTGAATAAGGAGCCTAGAATGTGTGTGGGCTCCAGAGTATGAGAAAACTCATAATGGGCCTCTGAGTAAATGGATAAAAATATTTTTTATTTTCCACACTTGCCCCTCTGGTGAATCAGTCAGAACTTAAACATTTAATGCAAATTCCTTCTGAACTGGTGACTTCAGTGCAAAATCAAAGAACGAGTTGGGGGCGGGGGAGTTTTCCTGCTGTTATTCCAGTAACTGACAGAGCAATAGTTTGTTTCTGTGGAGTTTTAATGAGCATTGGCTTGAATTCTCTTTTAAGAGCTTAACATTGACCTACGAAGCCTAAGAGCTGTCTCTCTCCTGATGCCTGTCACAGTCAGTTGGAGCAGGCTTTTGTGCAAGCAGGCTACCTCCAAAGACAGCAGGCCACTTAAATGAGAGCCAGTTCTGTAGTTGGTGACTTTTTTGCAAGTCATATAGCTTATTTGTTGCTATCTGAATGGTATTTTGATTATTGTAAATGATTGACTTTGCAGTAGGGTGGGTTTTTTGTGAGCATCTGACTGGTATTTATAAATAAGCATGGAGAAAGTTGTCAGAAAGATTCATGGCGTTGGAGACTTGGGGAGAGTCATTCATCTGAAGCAGAGTTTTAACACATCGAAGGCTGGAGGAGTAAGTAGCTGGTAGAGCCAGCTTTTAGTAAAAAGTCAAGTGCCCTTTGTGTTCTTTGGTGTAAGGTTGGAGGCCAGATTCTTTTTTTTCTCGTTTTCCCTCTTTTTTTTTTTTTTTTTTTTTTTCCTTTAATCCTTGTAATGAAGCTACATCTAGAATCTCCTTTGGGACATTTTTGTATAATGATGCTATGTGTCCACAGAGTGTATCCCCACCGGAGCAGAAGCAAGGGTCCACTGAAGGGAGACTGCTGCACAAGGCAGGGTAGAGGAGAGTGAAATTCCCCTTGTGTATGATCCTCACTGCAGCTGAAGCAGAGGAGGTGTTTGTCACTTCATGTAACCCATGGGCTATCCAGTACTTGAGGCCAGAACAGCAGTTCAGTGAAAACACGAATGGAAAGACTGATTTATAAGAAAGTTTAAAAGCAGGCCTGAGTGCACATGGGAAGGATACGTGACAATAGATAAAGAACGTATGGATTGTAACAACTCCTAATGTATGAATGAAGCAGGAGTGGAGAGCAAAATAATGTTTGGCTTTGAGGAGAAGAATAACCAAGTTAAGGGTTGCTTCTCCTAATTTTATTAAGCTGTGACTCAGTAAAGCACATGCTGAAAATAAAGTCTACGTTCTCTTCCCAAAGAAAAAAGTGAAAATTACTTTGAGAAACAAACAGAAAAAAAAAATTAAGAAAATCCAAAGAATATGGCATCAGGGGCTGTCTTTTGCTGACAGAGGAGATGTTTTACTTTGACAGGCCAGATCTGGTCATTCTTGGACAGTTTAAGAGTGAATCCTTATGTCCACATGAAATCTGTGCAGTGTGTGTTGTTTGGGTGTTGATTTTCATTGTTGCCCTTCAGCTGAAACAATAAACAGTCATCAGCTGTGCTGCTTCTAGTGCTTGCTTTCACTCTTTTGCTGTAGAAGGTTTGGCTTGGGCTCAATTATAGGCTTCAGAACTATGTTTTATCTAACTGCTTCAGTTGTTCTGAATTATTTTATTCCCACTTACTCCTTTCCAGAATCCTGCTACAAAAATAATTTTGATCTTGCTCTTTGAGATTAGGTACCGTCTTATTTTATTGCTTATATTTTTAATACAGCCCTGATCCATTGCTGAGCCTGCTGAGTCCTCCTGTAGTACAAATATTAATTTGACCAATTTCCTCTTTTGCTCCACCTCTGTTTTTATGCTTTTGTGAGCTTCGTGCTGTGTAGATTCTGGGGAGAAATGGATGTTATCAGGTAGTAAGGAAAGCAGTAGAACAATATTCTGCTTAAGTACAATCATTAATGTAAAATACTCTTTGCTGCTTTTCTCAGAAGTGTTGCCTGTAGTTACTCTATGTAGAAAACTAGGAGTGACCTGAGAGCAGTGAATAGTTCTACTTTGCATATAAATAGCATTTCTTTGATTTATTACTTTTATGATACAATTTTCAAATAACAGCAGAAAAATGCGTCTTTTATTTGTAAATTTAGGTGATTTATCTCATATTTTTTCCCCCACATCTTGCTTTCATTTTTCCCTGTCTTGCATCTCTTAAAGAGATTGCGATTCAGTGGAGTAACGCAGAGGTCGGGGCAGGCGAGTGCGGACGACTGAGGACACCCGGGCTAATTGCCTATGCAGGAGGGGAAGCCGTGCACCGTGCAGAACAGGGCCACGCTGCCGCCTTCAAACGCAGTCCCTCTCGAAAGCAGCAGTACAAATCTTTGCCCCAAAAAACAGTCCTAGTCTGTACTCTTGGAGTGCATCGTTTTTCGTGACGCTTCTTTATAGCTACAGCTCCTTCCGTTTTCACCGGACTTCATGCCCTCGCAGCCGTCTCACTCATCCAGTAGCTTGGGCACAGTGGTTTTGTTGGCATGCTTGGGCAAGTGTTCAAGCTCTAACCTGATGATATTTGGGAAGTAAGTAGCACCCTTCATTTTTGTCCCCTGTGAATATATCCAGTGCAATATTTGGGAGGCTTGTGTGTTACTGTAACATTGCAAAGAAGAGGTAGCTTGCAGCTGCCCAGCACTTCAAGGACATGGCGAGGCTTTAGTTCTGAAACACAAAGACATCACAGCTGATGATGCCCAAGGATTTCTCTTTAAGGAAATGTCTTCTGTTTAAGGAAACCATCAGAACAATTTTAAATATTTGAAATGGGTGAAAGAGAAGAGGATGAGCTGACTGATTCTGAAACCTGAATTTGAACAAAGCTCAGAAGATTCACATGAAAAATGAGCTTGAGCTGCAGCCCTTTACATGCCATGGCTTTTCAGGTGTGCAGTGCAGAAAAGCAGCAGATCTTGTAACTGCACAAGCACAATCATGCCTGTGGGGGATTTAAAAATTAACAGAATCTTGAAGTTCTTCAGGAAAGTTTATATCACACTTGCTGGGATCAAGCTCCGTATTGCCCCCATTTTACATAAACATTTCAAACTGGGAGAAGGTTTGGGGTGTTAAGGAGTTCTTGGGCAATTCTGCAGCCCCAAGAAGGTTAAGGGAAGCCTCAAAGAAAAGGAGGAAGCTGAGGTGGACTTTAGGCAGGTTGTTCAGTGTTTTTATCACTCCTATTAGTGTAATCGATAGTGTTCTGCTCTCCAGAACGTCCCTCAGAATATCTGTAGCTCACAAGTGAAGCTTCTCATTCTCCCCAGTAAAAGAATAATTTTCTTTCGGTTTGTTTCAGAGCTGCAAAAGGAGATCACCAGGAGACCGAAGAAAGTCTGCATTGTTAAAGTGGTGGGAACCAGGAACCTGTGGAAAAACATCGTAGTATTGTGTGTGAACTCGTAAGTCTGATTTCTTTCTGTTTGAGTAGTTGTGTGGTTGGTGAACTGGAAGCAGTAATGGGGAGTGATGAAGGGCCTCCTCAGTTTCCTAATGCGGGACCCTTCACTACTGTCTCTGATAAATGATCCTGGAAAAACATCAGCTGTTGCAGGGAATTATTTTCTACGGCAAATATGGAGGAACTCAAGGGCTGTTTCAGGCAGCAGCACCAGGTGTCTTCTCAGGTGTCGTGCTGCAAGTGCAATGTTATCACCAGTGGTCTCGCATGGCCACGTGCTGGTACATGCTCATGCATGCAGACATCTGCTGCTGCTGGCATCCTGGGTGGGATTTCTGGAATCATTAGTGCCACATGAACACAAGTTCAAGTTGTTCACATCTGATATAGCTGTGTTGCAGAGGCAGATGTTTCTTGCCAATAAATAGAACCCTGCTCCCTCGTACAACAGCTGTCCTCGATAGGTCTTCAAAAGCAGATTACAAAGTGCTTCAGCTCTCCCAAATGATATGTGGGGAGAATGTGCGGTCTCACACAGAGCAATGTGGTGCCTGTGTCCTAAAGCTTCAACTTGGATTTGTTTATGTGGGCAAAACCAGGTATCTGCCTGAGAGTTTTGCAGGTTGTAGGCTCTGAGACCTTCTGTCCAAAACTGAGCACCTTGTAAAGAGGAAAAGGATGGGCTGCAAATTTAGCTGCTAACCAAACCCAGCTTTGGGGGGCAACAGGGGTACAACCAACTCTGGGTTTATGATTTTGTGTCTCTCTCCCACCTACCGGTGGGTGACTCCCTCTGTTCGGAAACAGCATTTTCCTCTAGGGCTGAGCTGGTAGATTTAATAGCCAGTGTTAACTGTATTTGTGAAAAACCTTTACATGGGGAATTCTCCCCTTCTCTCTCCCACTCTTTAATTACGCACATTTGGAAATTCCCTAAACCAGAATTAGGCAGCCCAAAGAGTGACTTCTGGCAATAGTAGATGGAGGCTGTTTGCTGTCCAAGTAGAGTGTGAAGCAGATGTGTGTTTGAGGAAATTGCTTTCATACTTGTTTTTAGGGGGTGGAAAAAAACCTATTTAATTTTAATTCTGTTATTGCTGCTAGATGGGGATGTGCTAAATTTTAGTAGCATGGAATATGGAGAAGAAACCTTTTGGAGGGAATGATGAGACATCAAGGGAGATAAATGTATTTAGTTTTAAAAGCAACTGTTCTGAGCTGCTCAGCAAGTTAAGATAATAGAGTAATTCCTGGGGAAGCAGGCTGGAAAGCAAAGTTCAAATGATACATTAATTTAGTTTATAGGTCATGGCCTAAATAACAACTTCAGCAAGGTGTTTGCATGTGCAGAAGAGAGAGAAGATACAGGCTCATTCACTCTGCCCTCTTATTAAATATTATTTTGCTGATTAATATTTATCTTATGGGAGGAGTCAGTTATAATCTAGATAACCAAAGAAAATTACATTCTTGTGTAACAGCAAGTACTTGTGCTAGGTTTTTGTCAGGGGGAAGGTGTTTGATATTGGGAGTGTATTTTTGAACTATAGCATTGATTCACAAGATCACAAGAGAAATTCCCCAGGCCCTGGGCTGTCATGCTATCAGCGATTGTGTATTGTCCCAACTGTTTCTATGCTTATATTAATAACCAGTTTACACTGACAGAGTTTCAAATTCCTTACCTTCAGGAGGATAGAGGTGTATCAGTGTAATGTGCCTGCCATTCATTTTTTGGAGACCTGGATCCATGCCTGCCTCCCTAACCAGGCACAATTAATTTCTGATACGAAGTTTGTCTGGTCTAAATGCCAGGGACAGGAGGCCCTTCCCGGCAGAGGTATTTGTGCTGTGAGGGGGGCAGTTGGGAGCATTTGACCTCCTGTAGGAGATCTGCTGCAGTTTTGCACTACATCAGAGGTGATGCTGGGGCTTCTTATCTGACTTCTGTACCTCCAGCCCACTGCTCTTATTTTCGTCCTTTTTCTTCTGGGGGTGGGAGAGAACACAACAAAGAGGAGCAAAATGGAGTGGCAACATCTTAATCACTGACTTCATGAAGTAACATTTAAAAGAAGGGGAGACACATTGCTATGAAGGGTAGTGTAAAGGTGTGGATTGTATTTAGGGCTTACTGTTTCGTAATTGTAGTAATCATTGCAGCACATGTGACTTCAAATACTCATTTCTAAGGGGTTTTCGGTTGTAACAGGCTAGCTTGGGAAGTGAGATGCAGTCTTTAGTACAACCAAATGCCACAGACAGGTGGGTCTTCCTGGAAGAAGTTTTGCCATCCAAACACAGACACTGCTTCATCACAGCAGCGCTGGCTCTGTGGCTGTCAGCAGACGCACTGGGAACAGAGAGATGTCCTTTTCAAATACACTGGGAAAACCAATCACACACTAGGAATACTTGTAAAGTTGCTTGTGCCCCGAACATACCACGAGCAACAGATGTAAGAATAGAGCCAGTAGATAGCAAATGGTTGAATAGAGGTTTTTCTTTTGCTGCTTTTGATCATTGCTTGTTTTTACAGTAGCACCTAGAAGTCTGAGATTAGTCTTTTTGCACTAGGTGGTGTATTCCTGCAGCAGAAGAAATTCTTCCTGTATTACTGTGTTCCTACACTGAGTTACGTTGCAGTGTGTGGCTGCCTTCTCAGCAATGATCTCCTCTTGCCTTCTCCTGTTTCCCCAGGCTGACTGGTTACGGCATACACCACTGTTTTGCAAAAAGCATGATGGGGCACGAAGCGAAGATGGCGATTACCCACAACTTCTATGCGGACTACTACACCATGGCTGGGATCGCCCTGGCATCCTGCCTGGCCATGTGCCCGGTGGTCGGGTTTCTGGGGAGGAGAGGAGGACTCCTGCTTTTCATGATCCTTACAGCCCTGGCTTCACTTCTGCAACTGGGCCTTCTCAACTGTAAGTTGGAGATGAGAGTTTTTCAGGACCACACAAGTTTGACATGCAAATAAGGGACCAGGAAATATTAGCATTTCCTTTGCCTTCCACCTGCTTAGCTTAAGAAGCTGAATTTGTTTGAAGGATTCCCCAAACACTTGTTGTCTTAGGTTCATTAAAAAAAGGCATTGTGTTCTGGATGAAGACCCTGTGGTGAAGCTTGTTGAGTGATGGTACTGCTTCTAGGGCTGTCACTTAAAAACAAGCAAACAAATAAAAAAAATGCTTTTAATTTTATTTCAATGAAGTAGCCTCTAGGGAAAGAGCTAGATAGGGACGGGGAAGGGAAAACTTTCCTACTTGAGTCTGCTTCTCAAATAGCCTCTAAACTAAAAAGAAGTTAAAGCAGTATGTCCTCTACCTGCTCTGAGCATCTTGCTATGTACAAGTAATATACAGGTAGTATGGAAATATGCAGCTGAAAGACCCTACTTTTAACATGGTATATATACATAGTCTGTATGAATATGTACACATGATTTTGTGAGGTGACACAACTTTTCAAATGGGTTGTTCCTGCCAAAAGCAAGAGCATCCCTCCTCCTTTGCAGGCAGTGACCTTTCTCTGGCCCTTTTGAACTGCTTCAGCTATTAAAACCGCTACAGAAATATTCCCTTTCCTTTTTTTTATTTTACTTCCTTGTCTTAATTTTCTGAAGGTTGAGGAAGTTGAACTTGATGGATCAGAGAGGCATTGAAGCAGAGGGAAGGTGGGATGTGCTTTGCTACTCTCACTGTTGCCAACCGTTAGACCTCTGTCCCATGAAACCTCACCCCAAGGAAGGGGAAAAGAGTTGAGACATGCATTGAACAAACTGGATACGAGACAAACACCAGAACACTGGTTGTTGCTGTTTTTCATTTCTAAGTTTAGAAATAATTAAGGGCTTTAATGAGAAAGTTTTCTGCATTGAGGATGGAAAGATTTCACATTCCCGCATGCTGAAGGCAAACCAGCAAGAATTGTCCATATTTACAGACCGTGTTTCCTGAAAGTGTTTACTAAGTTAACCTTTAGCGAACACGCTATTTGTGGGACTGTAGGAGGGAAACAGGGAACTTCTTTCATGACATGGAGGAAACTCCAAAATCGCATGTGTTTGCTCCCAGTTTGGCACAGAAGCTTACACTCCCTTTGAGCACATATTTGCCATGTCCAGCAGTCCCAGCTGAGAATAGAAGCCCCCTGGCCCCACCTCATCCCCAGCCCGTTGACAAGCTGTGACCATTCACAAGCAGATGCACACTGTGCATGTGTGCAACCTCCTGCAGCTCCACGTTCTGATGGCAGTGTCCATCAGGGTCTCTCTACACTAGATTAGTCTATTTTTTTTTAAGGATGTCAGATGCTTGTTGAGGCTGTTGTGGTAATAAACATGCAATTTCTTAGTCGATAGAAAGTTTGCCAGAGCCATTAGCCTGCTCCAGAGCCATGAAAATCTGTTTGCAGTTTTTCAACAACAAAAAAGGGGTGAGTGAGGTGGGGAGGAACACCTTGTAGGATTCATTACAACCTTTTCCATAACGGGCTTAGGTGCTTTTGTGAGCAAAGTTGCTAAAACTAAGAGCAGCCATGGGCTCTGGGTGCTTTCTGCCACGTTGGCACCTAGACTTCTGTCAATGCCGTGCACCCATCAGCCTTCCCCACTCTGCCTTCTCCCCTTGCTTTGTGAGAAGAGGAGGGAAAAGCAGCCTTGAACTTCAGAGAAATTTGCCTTCCTCCACTCTAGACCATGCCTCCCTTCTTCCTTAGAAGAGCTAGACAGTGTTTGGAGAGAAGCAGTGACCCTGCTGATTATGAAATCTGTTACAGCCTCCTGTGTGTTTTAGCTTAGCATAATTTGGGTGTAGTTAGTAAATGAAATCAGAATTTGAGAAGGAGGGTGAGAGAGGGAGAGGGGTATTATCCATTAGTGGCAAACCCATGGCAAACCTTGAGGCTTGCCATGTTCAGCCCTTCCTCTGCACCCTGGGGTGTCACCTGGGATGTTGCGGGAGCCTGGTGGGAGATCACCAGCAGAGCTATGCCCAGCTCATGCCACTGCCCTCCCCCTTGCTGCCCAGTACTGCTGTGTGCTCCTTTGCAGTTAGGATGCATGGCAACTGGTGGATAGCATGACACATGGACCACCAGCTCAGTGTTTTGGCAAGGAATAGGTCTCCCACCAGTGTGAGAGTGCTGATGCCCAGAGTTTTGCTCTCTAACTCAAGCCTCTGTTGGCCATTCCCTCAGGGCTGCAGCACAAGGGCAGTCTCCCCCTTCGTTAACAACAAAGAGGCTTTTGTATTAATCCCAGTGGTAATTCTGGAGCTCTTAAAAATGCTTTATTGCTGCATTTGTTATCAATGTCTCATTAGCACGTCATCCTCCAGCTGAAAGGGGACTGGAAATGGCATGTCCTATCTAGTGGCCATGGGAAAATGTGCCAGTCATGGCATGGGAAAGGAGCAGTGTGTGGGGGCCCAGGGTAGCATGTGGGATTTACCTTTTTTTTTGCTTTGGAAAAATAAATATGTAACAACAGTATGTTCTTTTTTTTTCTCTCTCCCTTTCTCTCTTATTTTTATCTTACTCTAACTTCTGTGGTCTTGGATCCAGTGATCGGAAAATACAGTCAACTTCCAGACTCAGGTATGGTTTACAGACGGGTCTGCATCATGCCAGGAGCGCGTAGATCCGAAAGGCTGGGGCAAAAGCACCCAGAGGGGAGCTGCCACGGCAGAGAGGTGCAGGGGAAAACCCCACCTCTACATAGTACCTTGGCACCCCACTTGTAGGCAGGCCTTTTTGTTTATATGCAGTCTCTTGGTGTAGCATCCCCTCTGCATAGTCTGACTCGCCTCTGCATGTCAAGAGGGGGCGCAGAGGTCCCCCAAGCTTTATTTTTAGGCTTTTTCAATCTCCTTCTCAGAAGCATCATTCCCAGTTTGGTCTTTTCCAGAAATATCTGAGATGGCAAAGCTCCTTCTGATAAGGGGACTTAGGCACCTTAGAAAATGCTTTCCTGGGCACCTTATCCCAGCCTGAAGTACTGTAATTGCAATGCAGTGACAAGCTACAGGGGAACAAAACTTACCCTTCTGTATTTGATTTAATGAACCT
This sequence comes from Numenius arquata, assembly GCF_964106895.1. Taxonomy (NCBI): domain Eukaryota; kingdom Metazoa; phylum Chordata; class Aves; order Charadriiformes; family Scolopacidae; genus Numenius; species Numenius arquata. Next base: position 59,294,760 of record NC_133579.1, on the reverse strand, counting down.
GTCCTTGCCCAGCTTTTCCAAGGTCTGTTCTGCTGAGCAGTCACGACTCCCTGCAGGGTCAGTGGTGCAGCTCTTGCAGGGAGCCACAGAGACCCATAGTTTGCAAGGTGCCATGCTCACATCCTTATCAGGACAGCAGTATTTGCTCTCTACCCCAGACTTGGGGCGCATCACAGAAAGGGCTTAGCCCTGAGCAGGCTGTAGCACATTTCAGAAGCTGTAACCTAATAGCTCCCGAGCACCTTTTGCTCTCCTAACAGCTGATATATTCAGCAAGAACAAAAGCAGGTGTTACTTTTCGTTGTGTCCAACCCAGAGGGTGCACCTGCTTGGGACTGCAGGCTGATGAGCAGCCCTTTCTCTGGGCAGATCTTGGGTCTTGACTGGAGGAAGGTGGGAAACACTGGCTGCAAAGCTCCAGTCCTTTCCCCAGCATTCTCATCAGGCACACTGTGTTCCCCTCGTATGGTGCAATAGTCTCTCCGAATAACGTGCCCACTTGCTAGCCAGGAGAGACCACATGAGCTTGTATAACCCTGGGTCAGATACACCACCCCTGCCCGCAGAAGGTGGAGAGCAGGAATCAAGTGAGGGATGTATTGCCATCATGGCCAGGAAACAGTTTCCTTTAGCTTTGTTTAGTTTTACTGGGGTTTCTTCTTGTGCTTGATAGACACTGTTTGCTCCCTGAAACCTTGCTGCCAGCCAGCCATGAAATGACTGAGCAAACAGCCTTGTTGGACACAGTGACTTAGGGGAGTGCTTCACTGTCCTTGGCGTTGGCTTTTCTCGTCCAGAGTTGTCAGGCAAAGGCTGCCAAGCTGGGGGTTACAGCAAGAGTTTGCAGACTGATCACATGCAAGGGCTTAGCTCTGAGATGGGAGCGCTTTTATTTCTTTCCCCTCTTGTCCTGCGAGGCTCTCCAGTGCCTGAGCCACCGGGTTCTACCAGGTGTTTGGCAGCTTGATGAACGTTGCCTGCCTCCACATGTCTGTCAAACGTGGGAGGGAAGTGGCTGGTGCCTAAAAGACTGCCCAAAATGTGTTTTTTCTTGGATTCTACCTTTTTTGTGGTGGCTGGGCATAAATAATTCGGAGATCGCTGCCATATTTGGCATGACATTACGATTTTTTTCTCATATGTTTGTGTCTCGGGTGCTTGGGGAATGGATTTTATAAATACCAGTTTTAAATTAGTGTTACAAAAATGACTCAAACTAGAGAGAATGAGTAACATAAACCTGTTTTCTTGTTTTCTTCCTTAGAAGTTTGGCCTCATTCTCACTTTTTATGAACACACTTGTCTTGGCAGGTATGAGTGACAGTGTGAAAGACAAATTCTCTACCGCATTTTCCATTGTGGGTATGTTTTCTTCGCATGCCGTTGGAAGCCTCAGTGTGTTCTTCTGTGCTGAAATCACACCCACAGTAATCAGGTGAGACATTGGAGTCCCCCTCTTCGAAGGTTGGGGATGAAATTATCCTCATTTAATGGATAACTGGCCGTGTAACTTAACACATTGTATGGGAGGGGAAATTCCCCATAATTGGAGACCTCAAAGCAATTTTTAGGCCACTCTTTAATTTAGTATTGCTGCAGTCAGTTTGCCTAATGCCTATCTTGTAGACAAGAGAGGCTTTGTTTCCAATGGCTCCACCTTGTGTCCCATCACGGTGATTATCAGGAAGCCGGTCATCATACAAATTGCATTTGTTTGCATCGTGGTACGGTCTTAAATACTTAGCTGAACCAGATCTTGCAGTTCAACCATGTTATTGCTTCGTTTACTCTGCTGGATTTGTACAAGCAGTGACCATGTGAGTCTACAGCTTGATATTAAAAGAGAAATTCCACTAGTGTGCAGAGGAGGACATAGGTGCAGGCAATCCCAGCCTACATAGGGCAGGTTAATCAGGCCAGCTATAGGGGTGCTTTGGTGGAAAGGAGGTGTTGCAACACGCAGTGTTAAATGCTTTTGCTGTGTATAGATGCTCTGCAAGTCTGCATCTCCTACAGCAGTACCACCGTGAGTGGTCTGCCTTTATTGCGGTTAAAGTCATCTTTCTCTTTGCACCCAGATCTATCTTAGCAGAGGGTCATTTTTCTAAAGAGGAGCACTTTCGTCCCGGGCAATAGTAGAAATCAGGCAGATGAACTTCACTGGAGAGCTTCCCATAAAATGTCTTTGTGTAGTCAGGTTTTTGTACCGTTTTATGTATTCATTGTTATCTTTCGCTGCACAAAGGTTGTGCTTTTGTGTTCTGGATTATGCTTTCAGCAATGCCACAGTAATTCAGGAGTCTGCCCTGACTCCATTGAATTCCCCAGGAATGTAGGTCATGTGGGTGGAAGGGAGAGACAGTGGAGGGAGGAGGATACTCTAATTTCTTTTTTTTTTTTCCTCCAAATTACATTCCTTTTCAATAACTTTGCAAAGTATTATAGCAAAACTGTCAGCTGAGAGGCCAGAGTCTCCTTGATCCATGGCCTTTTCTTCCAAGCTATCTGACTTTGTGAATGTATTCTACAGATAATATTAGTTCCACAGGGAAAGGCAGTGTAAGTGGTGAGGAGATTATATAGCAGCCCGAAACACTAACAGCTATTTACTTATGTGCATGTCAGCCAGTTTGGTGTTTTTATGCCTCTTTAATTTTCCCCTTGTCTCTGTTTGACAGACACATAGATAAGGAATTGGCTGCATCAACCAGAAGAGAATCTGCCAAGTAGGGTCAGATGCGCAGTGTGAACTTAGCAAGCTTTTTTCTTTAAATCACTTATATTGCTACAGGGAAGGGGAGAAATCCTGGCTGGGAGCTGAAATTCTGCTTCCCCTGACTCTGCTGGGTGACACCAAGCAAGTGACAATAGCTGGATATGCCTCAGGGTTCCCGTTTATTAATAAGGATGATGACACTTTGCAGCGCTTTGCGGTTGTACCACCGTGAAGCTCTTGATAAGATCCACTCGGGGCTGTAATTAGGAGGGGGAGCTCAGGACGGTGTCTCAGGCAGACGTGTGGTTAAGCTGGCTCGTGTCTTGTGTTTCAGTGGGATCCGGCTGCTCCCTCATAACCTGTTCTCCAAAATAGTGCCTCAGGTGTCCTTTAGTGTTTCAACCATCTTAACATGCTTTTGGTTGAATGTCAAGGAACCTTAAGGAAAAGGGAGGCAGAGAGAGCGCTGGGGCCATCTCTGGGGTTTCCCTGATCAAGTCCGTTGCCTGTAATCCCCCATCCCTGAGGGAGGAAAGCAGCACTGCCGTTAATTGGGGTAGCGGTGTCATGATAGCACAGCCGTAGCGCCCATCCAGCTCTGCCACTGCGGTGTTGAGATGACTGGTTACAGCAGTGTAGGAGGAAAACAGCCATCTTCATCACCAAGAGGTGCCACCTGCTCCAGAAACACCAAGGTCCCACTGTCACGTGGCACCAAGGGGTCATTTGTACCCTTGCACTGCACCCCAGTCTCTTGGCGCTAGGTAGGTGGGCTCCACCAGAAGCTCCCATTCCTTGTACCGGGGCTTCAGTATGGACCTGCTTCCGAATGCTTAATTTAAGCACTAAGTGGTGCAGATAATCCACCTCTAATAATCTTGATGAGAACACCACTGCAGTCTGCATGGCTGCTAAATAGGAACAGGCTGAGGAAAGCGTGATGTGTCCTCTCCCTGTCCTCTGCATGCTCAGTTCCTACCAAGTGGAAGAGATATCTGGGGTTTTTTTTTGTTTTCTGTCTCCTGCTTTTGCACCCACCTGGCCAAAGAAATGAAGAGTGGGCAGCAATGGCCAAATTAGGAGCTTTACCCATCAATACCTGTCTCAAGCCAAATTTCCAGTGGGGTACAGTGCTGTTTACTGGGACCTGAACCAGGCCTGGATTTTCAAAGGTGGCCCCTTGCCCCATGAGGCCAAGGGCATCCTGGTGTGTTACCAAAGCTCTGGCCTAGGACTGAGTACATAACAGGGTTGTTTATGTACAGGAAAAGTAGGGGGAAAAAACGGAGGTTTGCAGGGACTGACTTCAAGAAGTGGCTGAGTTGACTGGACAAAGCCCTAAAAAACCTGGTCTGAATTCAGCATTGGCCCTGCTTTGTGTACGAGGCTGGAGTAGGTACTCTCCCAAAGTCTCCTCCAGCCTGAATAGCTCTCTGGCTCTTTTGTCCTCTGAGCCATGCCGCATGTCCACCTGGTTGCTCAAGACAGACAAATGGCCATCTGAAGATAAGATTACCATTTCTCAGCTCCCTGGAGCAGTGCTGTGAGAAGGGCAAGTCCCCTTGCTTAGGTTTAGCCTGGTTCGAGCAAAGAATTATCAGCGAGGATGTTTTGCTGCTCTCTAAAAAAACGCTGCAGTAGTGAGCGAGGAAATTCTTCCCCGTCAATAGGGGGGCTCTTTCTGAGGACAAAATTTAGGACCAAGGTCCTGTTGCAATTTGCCCGTGTCAGGACTGTAAGCCTCACACAACCCTCCCTGCCTTGCTGCTGCCGGGCAAGCAGGGGTCGGAGAAGGGGCTCTGATCACCCGTGGGGCCGAGCCACGGGACAGTCTCCCACAGCAGCCTCAGAGACGCCAGGGGAGAAGCTGGGGGTCACTGTGGGTGCCAGCAGCCCTCGTGCTCCCTCCCTCGGCTCCAATCTGTATCTCGGAGTGTGTTTGAAAGACAGGCGCCAGTTCCCTGCCATGGGGAAGCCGGTACTGAGGAGGAGCAGTGCCCCAAAACACGCTGGGTGGTTTTGATTTCCACCTACTGCCCCACAGCGCCTGCAAAAACCGTGTGAATTGAGGGTGCTGCCTCTCTTGGCCTGTACATATTTTCCTGATGTGCACGTGAACAACAAAAATTCCTGACAGTATTTTCAGTTTTGTTCCCCCCCCCCCATTTTCATGTTTACAGTATAGTCAAATATTTAAAAAAGTCTTCTAGAATGCATACCAAAATGTATTTTCAAGCCACTTTCTGCCAGGTTTTGGTGGCGCTGGATAAAGTAACGCCTGCTCTAGTTACTGACGTCATATGGAAAAACTTTTATTTTTTCCCTTCCAAATCTGAAGCCGCTTGACCCGTAATGACAGAGACGCCTTTGTTGTTGCCTTTTCCTGTTTCCTTTCAGCTTGCTTGATGTCCTTCTACAGCAGCTTTTAAAACTCACCTCAGGTCCTTCTCAGGGGCTGAGATACAATTTAGCTGTAGCAAACATTGATGTAAATGAGCTGGGCTTTTGTTGCTCCGGAGCCAACTTGGAGAGTGATTTGCCATGCGTTTGGGGCTGTTTGTGTCGATTACTCATGTGAGTGTATTAATGAAGTTGCAGGGAGGCCAACTGCACAATGGCCACATTCAGCTGGGTTTCTAAATTGCCATCAGAAAACTGGCAAGTTTTTAATACGGGCTTTTGCAGTATTTGGGGAAATCACTGCTATCTGTGAAAGATGCTCTGCTGATTTAGAGGATTAAAAGGTACGTATGTGAATTTTAGATCCAGTCAGCGTCCCAAGAGCATCTATTGAAATCTGTGCTTGCTGCCCTTTAGCCGTCAAGTAAGCAGCACTGGATTTTTGAGAGGACAGGGTGAAGATTAGCTTTAACGCAATGGTTGGGTGACAGAATTTGGCATTCGGAAGTTTATAGTGCTGTGATTTCTAGTATGCTCAATAGTCAACGAAATATTTTTTTTCTCCAAGCAGTTGATGTAAAGCAGTTCCTTTGCCTTCTGCAGTTGTCTTCTGTAAGGTCTAGTTATCGTTAATAATTATAGCTCTCCCTTTGGGCACGCTCCCAACTGAAGCACCTGAGCCCTTCTGATCACCAGAGGGTTCGGGAATTGGTGGCACCTCTCGGAGTAGCTGCAGGAAGCGTGCTGCCCGGGCCAGCTCGGTGGGGCAGTGAGGAGCAGGGTGCCAGTGATCAAACTCACAGGGAGACCTCCCTCTGCAGGCAGAAGGAGCTTTGGAAAATTAAGGACAAGCTGCCACGCTCAGAGATTTCACTGAAATGAGTCAACTGTGAGTGACGCTCCGCCATGCCACAGAGGAAGCCGCTGTCATGCTGGGGCAGGAGGAGGGAATGGTCTGTCCCAGAGAAATGCCTGCGGTGCTGCTTCTGTGTGGGGTCACCCAGTGGGGACTGGCCCTGGGAGCATGAGCTGTGCCTCAAAATAGGGTGGGCGTGTGTGTGTGGTCCAGGACGTGGAGAGACATTAATGAGCAAGACAAGGAATTGCAAGAGAGATTGCTTGCATAGCTGAGCATCAAGAAAGAGCACTGAATTTGGTTTGCACAAGCGACTTCCATGCTTGTGACTGGGGTGGATGAGGTTATTTTCACACCCTTTTTTTTTTTTTTAACTTTAGTGTGCTTTCACTCTTTTTTTTGGTGTGCGTACATGTATGATCTCAATCCATGAGCACATTGCACATTAAATAAACACTTGTGCCATAAAGAATATTTTATAAAGTTACCTATTTACAGTTTAAGCATTTCGCCAATGTTAACCTTTTCATAACTCCTTTCTGTGACACAAGAAAGAGTGAAGTGAGGGACCTACCTCAGCTTGTACAGTAAGTTAAGAGGAGGTCTTGGAAATTAATCCCAAACTCTTGTTCTCCTATTCTGACCACTACCTATGTCATCTTTTTTCTTTCTTTTTTTCTGAAATTGATGCATGTTATTACTATAGCAGTGTGTTGAGAGGTTCTAGTCACAACACGTTTTTATGGAGATTATATTTCAGAGCTCAGTGTTTTATATAACAGATTGAGGCAGTGGCCTGTAAAGTCTAATCTCGTGCCTCCACTGCTGATTGATGCCAAATACTTTATAGGCGGCCAAAATTGACTTCCGCACCTACTGCTGCTTGGTGTGTCTTGTCTAAGCTGGAGAAGGCTGGCATGCTAAGCAAAATCTGTTTTTTCCCTTGCTGAACATATGGGATTACTTGAACATGGGAATACTTTAGAGGACTGTCTACATACTCACATGGTAGCGCTTCTCTTCACCTTATGTGGGGGCAGTTTTACGGGCATGAAAAGATACTTGAGTACAGGTTGCTCAGAGAAGTTTTGGATGCCCCATCCCTGGAAGTGTTCAAGGCCAGACTGGATGAGGCTTTGAGCAACCTGGTCTAGTGGGAGGTGTCCCTGCCACTAAACCAGGTTTGCTTTAGGGATTCCAGATACCAGGTGCATGCCAGACAGGGGTGTAGCCTGGGGGACCCATCAGGGCTGTGGGCTCCCTGTCACAGTGGCGATGGAGCTGAGCTGGCAGGAGGGGGCTGTGGGGCCAGGCTCTCACCTCTGCTGTGTTTGCAGGGGAGGTGGGCTGGGGCTGGTCCTGGCCAGTGCGGGCTTCGGCCGCCTGACTGCCCCCATCATGGAGCTCCACAACCAGAAAGGCTACTTCCTCCACCACGTCATCTTCGCCTGCTGTACGCTCCTCTGCATCATCTGCATCCTGCTGCTGCCAGAGAGCAAGAGCCAGAACCTGCCCGAGAACATCCCGGATGGGGAACATTACACCCGGCAGCCCCTCCTGCCGCACAAGAAGGGGGAGCAGCCCCTGCTCCTCACAAACTCTGAACTCAAGGATTACTCCGGCCTCCATGACTCGGCAGCTGTGAGTGACGGGATCTCAGAGAACACCACTGCCAACGGGATGAAGTCCATGTAACCGGGTGGATTTTTTTTTTTTTCCTTCTTTATTTTTTGGTTGGGTTTTTTTTTTTTCCTTCTCCTCTTTCTTTTGTATTTTATTTGATGCTGTTGTGCAGGAGGAGCAGCACTTTGGGCAAAGGTGTTTTGCACAGATTTTACAAACCAGTGGTGGAGCAGACACAGACTTGGGGGAATTCAACTCTGCTGCTAAAGCAACTTTTGGCATCTTCAACTGTTGTGCAGATTGCTCTTGAAAATGTTATGGAGGAAAAGACTCATCTGAGAAAAGACCTGGCTGGAGGTAGCCCTTCAGAACTCTTTTTTTTCCTGCCATTAAATATGTATATTTATTTTGATTTATTCTCAAGAAGCACTTTATTTCCTTTTCCTTTCATAGATCACAAAAATGAAGCCATCTTATTATAAGAGGTGCAGCCATTCCAAGAAAGAAACCATGGGGGGGGTTGTTTTCTGTTTTGTTTTTGTGTTTCTTTAAAGGAAAGAGGGATCCACTGCAAAGTTGAATTGACTAAAGTTTAGACTTGTGCAACATTCTTCTGCCTGTCTAGAAAGTCCAAGCGCCCAGGTTGCCTGCTGTGTTTGTATACACCAAAAAAAAAAAAAAAAAACCAAACAACAAAGCAAAACCTGTTGTGACTCAAACTCTGACTGCATTTTAGGCAGCTTATATTTGTTTTTATAGCCCATGTGCACTTAAAAGTTACTTTCTAAATTAGTACTCTTTTTTTTTTCATCAAACGCAGTGAAGAAAATCCTACCCAAACAAGCTGATTTTTCAATGAGAATCAGCCATCTGCATTTTAACAGTCCATTAATCTATTTTAGACAGTTCCCGCTGGTCTTAAATAGTAATGTAGATGATGTAAATTATTTGGCCAATAATGCAAAGATTAGTTTTGCCAAGAATGGCTTGAATTACCAGAAGGCCCAGAATCTCTGATGGACTGCTTCAGGAGAAGAACACAGACCAGCAGGGACAAAAAATAAGGAGCATGGGCTATGATCTGTACTTTTATTCCAAAAGGCAGCGCAGCTGGGATTCCTGCTCCTGGGAAATGAGTGTCCTGGCATTGCCTTACCTGTTTTTAGAACCAGGGTTTTTGTTTTCAATTTAAGTGGACAAAATGCTTAAGTGACTGTCAGAAATGAATGAATTGATAGCCTGTGAGTAATGACTTATGATCTGCTATTGGCTGTCTTGGGGCTTTTAGAGATGTTTTTGTGTTCTGACCCAAGAACTTACAGTGAACTCACACAGATTTCCCCCCTTCCCCAACTGCTTTCGTAGGATTTTCATCAGGAAAAAAAAAAAGTTTACTTAAACTGGATCAAGCCTACTCTAGGCTAAGCAAAGTGAACATCCAGTTTGTCTCCTACTGTGCAGATGGCACTTTGATAGCGGCCACCTGATTTCTCTCCTCCAGCCCCAAAACCAGCTATTTCCTTTGGCCATCGGCTTTTGGTTCTCACTGTGTGAATATCGTGAGGATCTAGTTCAATGCAAGGACTTTGTAAACAAACAGCTTTCTTGCATTGTAGTTAACCTCCCTGTTCTCCCCTCCCTCCCTCCTCTCCTTTCTCACTCAGGCCATCCATTTGTGATTGCTCGGTAGTGCAGACGTTCAAACAAACAGAGCAGCAGGATGTCAATGTTGTATTAAGTGTCCGTATGATTGCCACTTTGTTTGATGTACATCTTGCGTTCATAGGCACGGAAAGCGCTCATTTGCACTTTCCTCCTCTACCTTCCCTCCCCCTTCCTCCTTTGCTGTATATATTGTCAATTAACTACTGTACCTAACAATTTCCATCCTCCATTAGGCTGCCGATGTCCTCTTACAGGCCCCAATAAATCAGAGATACGTGCTCCCCGGCGGGCGATGCAGTAAGTAGTGCAGCCTCAGACGCTGACAAGAGCAAGGGGACAGGTAGACCTGCAGAAGCGACAGAGGTTGTTGTGTTCAGAGTAACAATGTTGTCCTAAAGCTGCTAATTTTTGTACAGAGGATGTGGACATTCGGGTTCTTCTTGAGCCTGGTAAGAAACACTGGACCAGTTGATGGTAGTTTTGCCCAAAGTTACGCTACTGGTTTTTTTTTTTTTTCACCTTTGCTAGGCTTGCTGTGACAGCGAGAGCCTGATCTTCCTAACACTCAAGTTCTAATGTCAAGCTTGAGCGTGGCGGCCGCTCTTTTTGTTCTGTGCTGCAACTTCTGCAGTCTTGTGTTCACCGAAGGGAAAAAAAAAACCCAGGCCTTTCCCATTCACGCAGTATTCACGTGCCAAATTTGTGCAATAACTTTTGCCTTCGATATGAGATGCTTGTTGCAAGCCACACACGTTGGGGGGAGGGGGGAGAAACAAAAAAAAGTGCGTTCACAACAAAAAAATTGGAGAAGAGAAACAAGTCTTAATGGAAAAGGGCTTGAAAGCAGAGGAGCAGGGGTAAGCGCGGAGCGGCGTCCTGCCATCCATCGTGCCGTGGAGCCAGCGGCTCCTTCGCTCGTGGTCTCTGTGCGTGTGTGCTCAAGCTACGGTACGGCTCTTGTAGACCATCCACAAGCCTGTTAAAACCGGCTGCTTCCAGCACTGTCAGCGGTCCTGGTGTGCTCACCGCTGTTGTCCACAGCGCTTTATCGTTTCCTATTCTGGTGGTTGCTCTCTGATGACAGACAGGCCCAGGGAAGAGAATGGTTGTTTAAACATATCAACATTTATATAATAAACAAACCAGGTGACAGGAACATGCGGCAATTTTATTTTTTTGAATTCTTATAAAATTTACTTGATTTGCTGCTTTGGGGTTTTTTGCCTGAAACCAGGTAGTCGGTACTGATCTTTTGCAAGGTGGGTAGCCCCAGCACCTCTGGTTGGTCTGGCTCTCTGTCATGACAATAAAACACAAACTAATTTCCTGCCTTGGCAGCTCCAGTTTTTGCTCCTTTTCCTGAAAAGATGAACACTTCTGTGATGATTATTTTTTTCCACGCGCGCTCAGAGAGTTGGAAAGCTTTTGCTAAGCATATCTTGTCTGGAGGAGTCGGGTAGCAAGTGATGCAGCAGGGCAGAAAGGAAACGCGGGGATGCTTGCCGAGCTCTGCCTTGTCCTGCAGTGGGACAGGGGGCTCAGTCAGCCGCACCATCGGCTCCTCGGCCGCGTCTCCTCCACGGCCATCACCAGGAAAGGCTTTTCTCAGGCGGCTCTTTCTGGCCACCGCAGCAGGGGAAGCGATCAAAGCTGTCCTGTCCATTTTGGCCTTTTTCTGTGAACCTTCAGTAACCTCGAAGCCCATCAGTGCATTTTCCTTTGGGTTTACCATTTAAGGGCTTTCTTCCATCTTTGCAAGTTTAAACAAAAATGTGAAAGTGACATTATGCTTAATCTTGGGGTTTTTTTTCCCCTTCTAAGGTTTCAGTACTGCCTTTCTTGCCAGACAAGCTACAAATGGGTAACGACAGTTGCCTGTTTGCAAGTGTTTTGTGGCAACCCGGAAAGGAGTTTGTGAGATTTACTTTTCAGTTTCGTTAACCGGGCTTTTTTTTTTTTTTGTTAATGGAAGTATTTTAACTGTTGCCACTTCCTGGAGCCAAACACTAAAGGTCACCAAATTGGAAGCAGAAGTGCCATTAACTGAACTCTGTGAATGTCAAGTCAAGTTGCGCCTGTAGCTGGCACATAAGACAACACTATTAAGTGGGGGGATGATCTCCCCTGCTGTAACTTTTTTTTTTTTTAAAGAAAAATAAAATGACAAACCTCATTTTAAATGTATTGTGTAAAATGTTTCAGGAAAGGAGTATGGTGTGTTATGTCTAGTGGGTGAGACCTCCCTCCCCATTTCAGTTTCTGATGAAGTTTTAAAGAATCGTGTTACTGTACGTTTTGATCATGAATAGTCTGGTGGTGCTTCCTCATAGCACAAGCTTAAATCAAGTACTGAAAACAGTCTTACAAGCTAAATGTCTGCATGATGTTACATCTGTTGTACCTACTGAGAAGAACTTTGTATGTAAATGTACAGAATAAAATGACGTTGTCCCATCAGTTTGCTCTCCTTGGTCTGGCTCCCTAGCAGCGGCTTCTGAAACAACCCAGCAGCAGCTAATGTGACACCTCAGCAAACAGCCCTACCCTCCTCTACAAACAGAATGAGATGACTATAAATCAGACTAATTAAATCAGCACATTGATTTGCAACTAATTACCTTTTACATTCAGTCAGAGATGAACACTGGACTCATTTTGCTGGATGCTGTAAATGAAAACCGGTGAACTGGTTGGAGGTGTACCCTCCAACAGCTGCTTTTTTGCTATTCTGGTCTTGAACTGCAGCCAAGGACCAGCAGCTGTTCCCACCAGGTAACGAAGGGCCCTCTGCACCCACATCAAACCTACAACATTGAAGCCGATGGGTGTTCAAACCCCTTTATCAGGGGTTATGCCTTCTACATCAGAGAACTCTCGGTTACGGTTTTTAATTGCTGATTGTGCTGCCACAGCAAGTTCATCAGTTTTCTGTCGGTTATTAGGACAGTTTTCTAGCAGGAGCACTAGTATTTTTTTATCCGTGTTGGAAGCTTGTCTCAGTCAGGGTTCAACTTGGAATGCAGAAGAAATAACCTGGACTTGCTTATCAGGTTGCTACGTTCAGTGTTCCTCCAAATTGCTGTGAATAATAGGTGGTGTGTGATAGCACAGAACATATCAACAGCTGCAAATGGTCACTGTGCCATTGGCTCTTTGTTTGCTTTGGGGTTTTTTTGTATAGTTAACTTTTAGCTGCCCTTCTTGTTGAACAAAAGAGCCCGTGGATCTGCCTTTGAAAGGATATCTGTCCTACCTAAAAGCAAGTCCAGAGATGTAGCAGCAGGATGCTTTGTGGTGGTGGTCACTGCTCTGACTTTTTCTAATGAGTGTGCTCAGTTCACACACATGATGCTCTTCCAGCAGCCTGACGGAGCCAAGCTGTGCTTTTTCCCTCTACATAGCCCTCAGGGATGTACAGATAACCCTTTGTGAAACCCTTCTGGTGTTCTTGGTGCCTAAGAGATGGAAGGAAATCCAGTGTTTAGCACTAGTACTGCAACAACCAGGGACTAAGAAGATAGAGCAAGGTAATGCTCATTTTGTTACAGTTTTTCAATACAAAAAACATGGGGTTTTTTTTTATTATTTGAACACTAAAAGCTGTAATTAATCTACTACATAGTAGATTAATTGTAGAGGTAGGATTTGGAACTGATTTCCCAGCAGATGCCGATACTGCGTGCAGGCCAGACACTACGCACTTGCGATGATCTCACATTGCAGCCTATTTTCTACCCTACTCGCCTGTCCCCTGCTTAACAGGGTAGCAAATTTGGGAAAAAAAAAAAAAAAATCCAGGTCCGACTGCATTTAGGCCCATCTATATTTAATAACAACTGCAGATTCAATCAAAACAATACAAAACAAACTAACTTAATGTCAGTGTGAAAATTGCAATCAGTTTTTCTAAAACAAAAACTTGGGATATTTTACAATGAAGCAAAGTCAGAACTTCTCTGGAAAAGCCATCATTTCTTCTTTGATCCTGTTTTCTATAAGTAAGGTGAAATTGCTGTCTGTGTTCTGAAGATTGTAGCTGACAAATATCTGTTTTTTGGTCTTGCTGGCTAAAACACAAAAAAAACAGTAGTCAGCCATAGTTTGCTCTTATATAAAAGTGATGATGGTGATATTACAGCAAGCCTTTTAAGAAGCCGTATCATGCAGGTTTCTACGACAACATTCTCCACTCCTGCCATGCTGGACCCAGAGATAAAGGAATAACAGAACAAGTACCTGAGCATTGGCACACTGGGCAGAACTCTGCACATCATGGAAATGGCCAACATAAGCCTGGTGGGTATCGCCTAGTTTTTGGGCCGATGCAAAAAGCCATTAGTCACTGGAAAGCCTCACGCTGCTTTTAGCGGATTTTGGATGCTTCTTAACTATAGTATAGATTAAGTGAAACCACAGACTATACTGGACTCAGCACTGAAGTCTAGTTTAAGTTGGTAAGTCCGTGCTGTGAAAAACACAGAGGGAAAGTACCCAAGAAAGTGATTAGGCCCCAATTAACAAGTTCTGGTTTATTACGAACCCCTAAAAAGGCCCCCAAAAGTGCGCACCGCTCTTGTCTAAGCCTGCCGTCAATAATTTTATTTCATTTAACCTTTATTTATACGGCATCCATGAAGGCTGGAGAGCCTGGATTGAACCTGATGAAGCCACAAGCACATTACAGGCTACTGTAATGACAAATACCTAGAGAGAGGTGTTACAAAATTAAGAGCTGCCTTCCATGACAGAGCTAATTAACAGTGAAAAACATAATGTCCACTGGGGCAGGAAGACTTAATTATCGGAGTGGAACAGATAACACTAAGAAGTGTTTTATAAACCAAATGGAATCCTACTTAGATTTTACCACAGTAACATAGTAAATTTGTAACTCTCTTTATATGCCGCTGAAGCTAAACTTCGTGAATAATGTAAGCACCATAGAGGAAAAATAGGCACTAAATTTAAATTGAGTTGTGTAAAATAGAAGACAAAAAATGGTATTTGGGTCATGAAATATTCCTGGCAGAGAATGAGCTGGGAGCTGACAATCCCAGGGAGAAATCGGACTGTTCTGCTGAATATTCAAAAATATCACCTGAATTTTAAAAATTGAAAATAAAGACACCGGAACTTTTCATATCTCAATCCTTTTTAAATGTGAAAGTTAACTACAGGAAACTTATATACACACATAAAATGTACTTAAACAGCACTTTCAAGGCATTTTCATTATGCAAATCAATTTATTATCATGTTCCATTCTAACAGGTTACCAGCTTCCTGGCTCAGTAAGTAGAGCTTCTTCTGGAATGCAAGGACTCATTTGCCTGTTAAGACTTGGCACTATGAAATGCTGATATAATGCACCACATTCCTCTGATTGCAAAAAAAAAATTAGCACTTGGCACCAGATTTTGTGGTATAAAGCAGCATGTTTTGTAAGCACTAGTGCTTCATCATCATGCCCTAAATGAATGCAACACTAATTCTGAACTAATGAATACCATTATGCTATCTAACGAAGCTACATCATACACTGCGGTGTCAAAACTCAACTTCTTAATTATGTTTGTGTAAAAGCCGATTGAGTCTTTGGATGCTGTTCTAGTTCCCGGGAACACTGTGAATCCCTCGGGGCTGCCTGTGCCGAGGAGCACTGCTCCCAGAAGGACCTTTTCTGTCCCCACTTCCCTCCAGATTCATTTGGATACATGGACTCTTGTGAGAAGGAATGAAGAAGGAAGATCTTATGCCTCCACGGGAAGACCATCTGCACCTCCAGGGTAAAGCAGAAAACAGCAAAAGACAAGGCTTTCCCAAAAAACCCCTCAGCGGGCTGCCTCCCAAGCAGCTTGGCTACCAAGCCCTGTTGCACCAGCTCCTCAAAACGGGGGATTGTTAGCCCATCATCCAGGACATGCTAAGAAGCGCTACAGCAGCACAGACCTGCTCCTACGGCCTCTTAGACAGGGCCAAGGCCCAAATCTAGGCTTGAAGAGGAGCCCAATGGGAGCAGAAGAAAGGACAGAACACATGCTAGGCCTAAGTCTGTAGAACATTCATTCTGGAAAGAGGTGGTGGAGGGGAACTGTGCCCAGCTGGGAAAGACTCGAAGAAGAGGTTGAGGTCATCTTCACCAAGACTCTGCCAGTCCCTGCAGAGGGATGATGAAGACATGGCATGAAGACTTTCTCATGATTCAGAATCCACTAACCTACAGGAAACAATCTTTTAGGATTTGGGTTTCTTAACTAGTGAGATACATCTCGTGCCACAGCAAACAGGCAGGGTGGTGGGAAACAGTCCCTGCACCTAATACGGACAGATATAGATAGAAATAGGTAGGAAGAGGAATAGGACCATGGCAACTATGCCTTCAGCAATGGAAAAGAAAAAAAAAACAACCCTGAAATAAGGGAGAAGATAGAGCCAGTACACCAAATGCAGCTGTTCTGGCTAAGACCTCTACCAGGCTGTAAAGAAAAGGGGAGAACGTGTAAGCTGCTGCATGGCAATGCCGAAACTCCTGCTCCAGGGCAGGGAACCTGACATTGTGGGAACAAAAGGCAGGTGATGGAATGCGACTGGGAAGTATAAGAAGTAAAAAAAACCTTATGTTCAAATGGCATCGCTTGC
This sequence comes from Numenius arquata, assembly GCF_964106895.1. Taxonomy (NCBI): domain Eukaryota; kingdom Metazoa; phylum Chordata; class Aves; order Charadriiformes; family Scolopacidae; genus Numenius; species Numenius arquata. The sequence continues at coordinate 59,278,861 of NC_133579.1, read as the reverse complement.
AACTTAACTTAGTGCCCGTGAAGATCAGAACGTAAACAGCATGGAAAAGATGGTGACAGCATAGGGGGAAAAAAAAAAAAGAAAAAGAAAAAAGATACTGCCTGCCTGAAGATCACCACATGGCAGGATGGTTAAAAAGGCCACCTTGGAAGTACAGCTCCAAGTCAGACTTGGCTGTGAACAGCACCTCTGTTATTACAGAATTTGTGGGAGTAACAAGGATTTAATTTCCTAGAGGAAAACTTACCAGTAACAGCAAAGCTTGGTATTACCTGTCAAGGCAGAACACATTTCCTTACTGAGCACTTTGTGAAACAGAGAAAATACCAAGATGCTTAATGATGATCTTGGAGGTCCACTGGTTTCAGGAGAATAAACAATTTTTGAATAAGTGACCATGAGCAGACTTAAATTGCTTGACTGACAAAAGCAAGCCTAAAAACTAAGGTGTAGGACTTCAGACAGAAGATTTATTTCTCTTCTCAAAACTCAGTTATGATCAGGTGAAGAGGATGCATGCAGTTATTCAAAACCAGAAGTGTTCTATTGACTTTCTCTTTCCAACCAAAGGTGAAAACGGTCTCCAGGCCTTCCTCAATGCAATATACCTTAAGCAGGATAGCACAAGTAAGAATTGTATCTATAACGAATATAAAAGGGACTGACTAGCAAGGAAAACCACAACCCAGAGGTCAGACGGCACAGATACAGAGGAATATCGCCCACAAGCCTAGCTGGGTGACAGCTGGCACAGAAAGCTTAAGACAAAATAATGAAAGATACTTAAAGCACAAACAGAAAAAAAATAGGAAGATGCATTATGCTCTGAGGATAAAGAGTAACTGATATCCCAGTACCAAGCAACACTATCAGTTCTCAGTAACAAAGTATGTGAAATTAGCAATATAAATGCGAAAATAACCTTAAAAAAAAAAAAAAAGAAAAAGGCAACAAAACAGACCACTTTCTGGGAGAAAAATCAGGTGACCCAGACAGCCTCTGTCCTAGAACACTGGAAGAACCAATATGAGAAGTTACAAGTTATTACCAACTCTAGCTGCGAAATCTGTAATGAATCTTTAAGAGTGAAGATAGTGCATGCACTGAAAAAAAGAAAGACAGGAGACGGTGGGAATCACCAAGACAACTGAGAGCTGTTAGCTGGGCTCCAATGCTACACAGAAGCTTAGAGCAAGATTCAGAAGAAATGAGTAATGAAGGGACCCAACAGAAAATGGAATAAACTGCCACACTTTATTCAAAGTAAACCCTCTCTGATTACGTTTTTACTAGCTGACTTCTTAAGGATAATGCACTAATTACACATAAAGAAATCCATAGAATTATTATTTTAAGTGGAAATTACTGAACCCAGTATGTAGAGAAAGAGTTGGCTCTAGGGGACACTACAACAGTGGTTATTAAAAGATAAGTTACCAGAATGAAGAAAGGACGCTAGTACTGTTTTGCAAAGATGAGTCTTGCAAGCAATCCTTTTTTTTATACATGTATTAGTGGCCATGGAGAAGAAGTAGGTGTAGACTTGTGAAACTGCCTGACAACACAAACTCAGGCCATATTGCCCGTAAGGAAGATCAGCACACAGATAATTAAGAAGAATTATATGGCCTTTCCAACTGAAACAATAGAAGATGAGATAGAGCAGCGCAGCATCTTGCATTTAAAACCTGGTAATAAGTACTTCTGCAGTTCACCAGGTGGAGCTGCATCAGTTACTGGTGGGTGATGATGAGTAGCCAGCATGATGCAGCTGCCAGAGGTGTGAGGGTGCTAGGATGCATTAGGCCAAGTATTTTTTTAGAGATACATGAGTTTGAAAGTTAGCATTCAGAATCAGAAATCTGGCTACGTCAGCACTGCACGAGGTATAGCAGGACACTCTTGTACATGCTGAAAATGGGGACATCCCAAGAGGTGCCCGTTACGTGCTGCAGGGACAGTCAGATCAAACATTGGCGTCTGTGAGATGATCCGGGACTTACCAGGCCAGAACATCTCAGAATTGGGGAGCTAAAGGGTGCAAGATGTGAGGAGGGTTGGCTTCATCTTCAGGCAAAACGCACGATGGCCATCCCACCCCATAGCACAGAGAAGCATTCCAGCCTTATAGAGAGGAGTCCACTGAAAATCCCACTCGCTCGGCACAAGCGTGTGCTTCCCCGGCCTCGCACACCCAAACCCCGGGTCAGGACATTAAATAACATGAGTTTGACAGTGCTCAACCTGCCCTGAGGCAGGGATCCCCCAGCTAAAGCGATGCAGGCTTCTACACGGCTGCAACCAAAGGCGAATCGTAATGGAGAGCGCCGTGACCTGCGCGGCCGGGAGGGTCTGCGGGGGTCAGCAAGCAACCGCACCCCCCCGCACCCAGCCAGACCGGGGGTGGAGGCTCCAAGGCCACCAGAAACGGCTCTGCCGGGGCCCGACCCGCGTGTTTTCACCGCCCCCACGGAAGCCAAACCCCCGCCCCCGCCGACCCGGCTACCCCCCCCGCCGGGAGCGCGCAGCCCCCACCGACCCGCACCTACCCAAGCGCTGGGCCAGGCAGGCGGAGGCGGTGTCGGAGGGATCCCCCAGGAGCGAGGCGGCCACCGGGATGCTGTCCTGCAAGCGGAGCACAGCAGAGGACAGGGATCAGCGCGGGGCGGGAAGACCCGGGGGCAGAGGCGGCGGAGCCCCGCCGCGGGGTGGAGGGGGGGGGGCACACTCACACGGGGGCTGCACATGGCGACGGCCAGGCTGGCGAGGGCGGGGGCGGCGCCCACCCAGAGGAAGAGCGAGTCCCGCAGCCGCATGGCGTGGAAGTGCACCCGCTGCTCGCCCAGCCGCCCGCTGAAGTCGTGCAGGGCGATGCCGCCGCCCGCCGCCACCGCTCCCGCGCCGCCCGCCGCCTCCTCCTCCTCCTCCTCCATCGGCCCTTCTTCCCGGCGCGGCCAGGCCTCAGCAAAGCAAGGCCCGAGCGGGCCGGGGAGGCGGCGCTCCGCCGCGCCCGCCCCGCCGCAGACGCTGCCGGCTGTGCCCGCCCCCACCCCGGGCAGCGGCGCTGCGCAGCCGCCCGCCCCCAAGCTTCCCCCATGCGTAGCTCTGCGGGTGTACAGGCACATCAACCACACTCGCACCGGTGCCTACACACGGACGCACACACACGGGTGCAGGGCCCCTCCCCGGGGCACACCTCCTCCGTGCACAGACACCCCCTCACCAGCACACACACGCACCCTCCGTGCGCGCCCTCCTCCCGCCGGGTGGGTACCCCCTCCGTGCCCCTCACCTCCCGACGTATACACTCCCCCCCGGTCGGTGCACACCCCCTCCGTGTACACCTCCCCGAAGGGCACAGCCTCCGTCCGAGGCACACACACACCCCGCCTATGCACACCCCCTGTGCATGCACGCGTTCCCCGGGATACACACACCTTCCTGTGCACGCACAGACCCCCACGGGACACACACGCTGGTGCACACCCCCTGTGCATTCACACATCCACCCCGGGGAGCACAGACGCACACCCCGGGGGGTGGGGACACACGCAGCCTCCGGTGCACAACCCCTGTGCACGCACACACGACCCCAGGGCACACCCTCCCCACCTGTGCACACCCCTGTGCATGCACACACACACACACACACACCCCTGGGCACACACGCAGCCCCCAATGCACAACCCCCGTGCACGCACACAAACACGCAGGGCACACACGCAGCCCCTAGTGCACACCCCCTCCGTGCACGGGCACACCCACGCCGGGGCATACACACCCCCCCGTGCATGCACACGCACACACACAAGGGGCACACACCCCCCAGGGTACACACGCAGCCCCCAGTGCACACCTCCTCCGTGCACAGGCACATCCCCCCCCCCGGCTCCGTGCATTCTCTCTCCGTGCGCGGCTTCCCCGGCGCTCACACCTGCCCCGGTCCACAGTCCCCCTCCGCCGGTGCCCCCTCCCCGCGTACACCCGCTGCGGACTCGGCAGGGGGCCGGGGCTGCGGGATTAACGCGGAGGCAGGCGCAGGGACGGAGAAATCCCGCTAGATGGCAGGTGAACCCCGGCGTGAGGGCGCACCGCCGGTAAAGCGGGGTTCAGGCGGCTCCGGTAAGTCACCCGGGAGGAGCCCCGGGGCTTCAGGGGAAGGGGCTGGCGTTGCTGTGCAGCCTCGAAAGCCCTTCCCCGGGGAAGGGGAGGAGGAAGGTCACGGTGATCTTGGTTTCATCCAGCTCTGGAGGTTTTCAGGGTTACAGGGGATCTACAAGCAGACGAGGTGGGTTTGCAGAGCTCCGGAGGATACGGGGCTGTGAATTAAGGGCTCCGCTTTGGATAGGATTTTTTTGTCCCCACCACACTTTCACCAGAGCACAGCTAAGCTGGTCATTACTGAGAAGGATTTTCCTTAACTGTGCCGTCTGTTGCCCATAAGAATACAGGTGGCACACTGATGGCCGTGAGACCTTTACAGTTGGAAATGTGTATTTTTGAACCACAGGCAGGGTGTCATCTCTGCCTGAAGAACAAGGAAGTGAATGACACGGATTGGTTTTTTCAGTTAGTGTTTCCTCCACCTCCCATTTTGTACATATTTCTAGAAATCAAAACTTTCCATTTCCAAATTCCAAAACTTCATTTTCACCTTGAAGAAACGGGGGGAGGGAGCTGGTCATCACTTTTCTTCCCAAAGCTGCTCTGGTTCTTCTGGCTTCTGCCAAAAGACAAAATCCTCAGCCCTGCTAATTTCTGCCCGTGCTGCCGCATCGACACTAAATCCCGGGAGGCAGCTAAGCCCGGCTCAACTGCCATACCCTGACATCCCATGGCACAGGATCGGCTCAGGGAGGGGAGGGGTCGCAAGCCACCTCCTCTGCCCTACATTTGTCACTTGCTGCTTGCACAAAGCATTATGGGATGTATGGCAGCAGACTCCCGCTACACCTGTCCCCTGCGTCGCTGCTGAGGCAGCATCAGGCTTGTGCTGGTCCCCAGCTCTCCCCAGTGCCCCTGCTCCGCAGCCTGTCCCAACCTTTTGCCTCTGCATGGGCTGGCCTCTCCCAAGGTGACCACGCACAGAGACTGGGGCTTGTATTGGGGCTGGAAAATCAGCCTCTTCCTGTCCCAGCAGCCTGTGGCCTGTTCCCGTCCCACTTAGCCTGTGGTAACTGCGGAGATTAGACAGGCAAATAGGTGACCAGCCACCTTGGAAGGGGGCGAGTGCTGGCTGCATGCACCAAATGCTTCCCTCTGCACTGCATCCTCCTCTCCTTGTTGCAGCTGCAGGTTGGTTCTGCATTCAGCTGGGGGGGAGGGCGGGGGGAAGTAAACCCCCCCCCATCATCTGAACCAGGGAAAGCTATCACAGGCGAGGAGAAATAAAAATCTAGGCACCAGATAAAGTATCTGCTGGGAGACACACAGGTGCAGGTGGTAGTGAGATTCCTGTCAATAGACACCTGCAGATGAGGGAGGAGATTTGCCCCAGGCTTGCTTGATCAGGGGAGAGAAGCAGGAAATTTTAGGGCACGGTTTGGTTGATCTGCTTTAGATCTCTCTTTTGAGCGAGAATCATCCTTTCCTGACCGATTTCCATTGACTCCAAGGGAGGTTAGGGTGAAAGGTAAGATGTGCACAGCTTTGCAGACAGATTTATTCATGTAGGCAAATCCTTAAGCGTTCAGGGCTAGTTTCCCTGCTATGCTGAGACAGAGTTGGCTTCTGCAGAGGAGTCCCAGTGGAGGATTTGCTCTAACAAAGTTCTAGCCTAGCATGTCTCTTCCCACCAAGTAGAAGCTTAGGACTCCTTATGTGCTAAACCTGTGTTTAGATGATCTGCTGGACTGAAGGAAGAGTAGTCTGTTTTCTTCCCTGGTCTTTCCACATCAAGCAAAAGTTTCTTGTGTTGCTTCCAAGGCTGGTTACAGGTATGCTCCTCCCTAGGGGGGAAATGCCCCTATTTCATCATGCTCTGATCTGTTCCTCTTCTCAGCAGGAGTCTTCTCCAAAGCGCTTGTAGCTTTCCTTGGGATCCTAAGTCCTGCAGACCTCTGAGGTAAGCCACAGTGTTCCTCTGCGCACAGCAGTTCTATGTATTTAATGCTTTTCTGTGAAACACAGCTGCCATCTGTAGATCGTGCTAAATCCTTGTTTAAGCTCAGAAGAGGAAAAACATTCATCTAGCAAGTAAAATGCTGAGTAAGCATTTTTATCTGCAGTGCAGGTATGAAGCGTGAGTGGAGCTGTGCAGAAGCAGAACATCAAGTGTGAAATGAATTTCCGAATTACAGTGCTGCAAGGCTGTCGCAGCCCCTGCAAAATGAGACAGGAAAGTATTCCAACAGTGTATGGAACCTCTTGCATTTCCTTTAACGCACTCAGCTTTTTTCTGTGGCCATGAAAGCACTGCCCGTTAGTCTGCCTTATTTGCCAGGTGTGAGGCTAGAATGAGCCTCGGGTGCAGTGAGACACTGGATAGCAAACTAATGATAAAGTAAAGGCACTGTAGCAAAAGCACTGCATGTGTATATGGACTACTATATATATATAGTGTGTGTATATATATATATATACACACACATAGGGGAGGATGGAGCACATCCCCTATGAAGACATGCTGAGAGAGCTGGGGTTGTTCAGCCTGGAGAAGACAAGGCTCCGGGGAGACCTCATAGCAGCCTTCCAATATCTGAAGGGAGCCTACAGGAGAGCTGGAGAGGGACCCTTTGTCAGGAAGTGTAGTGACAGGACAAGGGGTAATGGTTTTAAATTGGAAGAGGGGGATTTAGATTAGATATTAGGAGGAAATTCTTTACTGTGAGGGTGGTGAGACACTGGAACAGGTTGCCCAGGGAAGTTGTGGATGCCCCATCCCTGGAAGTGTTTAAGGCCAGGCTGGATGGGGCTTTGAGCAACCTGCTCTAGTGGGAGGTGTCCCTCCCCATGGCAGGGGGGTTGGAACCAGATGATCTTTAAGGTCCCTTCCAACCCTAACCATTCTATGATTCTATGATATTGCTGCTCAGATGAGATCCAAGCTCCAGGAGATGTGGTTTAAAGGTATGTACTTCTATGCTGCTTCTTCTTCTCTAAAAGTTAGGTTGCCCACGAGAGTGACTAGATCCTCCGCCATGATGTTTACTGCCCATCCCCTCCCCTCCTGTACAGTTTTAAGCTAGGAGTAAATCTTCTTCCTGGTAACTGAAGAGTTAAGAGATGTAAAGCACATAGTTAGGTACTGGGATGTCACTGAGAGAAGCAAATGTTTTCTGATTCCAAAATGCACTTTGCGCTTTTGCTCCTGCATGAACAAAGTGTGAATTTGACACATAAGAAAGCAGTTGATCATTAGTGTGTGTCAGTGAACCCTCTGTTGATGCCTCAGGACATGCCAGTTTTCTTGATTTGCTGTCCTTTTTCAGAGGAGTAAACAACCGCTCGATGAAGCCAAATAAGGTCTCCCAGCCGCTCCAGTGAGGCTTCATGGTACCAGGCTGCTGTGCTGCAGCCCCAGACTTTTCGGGGCCTACTTTGTCTTGAGACTTGGGAGGCTCGTGTGTAGACTTCCCTCGGTGGTACTGGTGGCTGAAGGGGCCCTTTTCTGTCCCTGTGCTACCGAGGCACTGAGAAGCTGAAAAAATATTTCCTTTTTTTTCTTTTTGGTCATTATTGGATTGTTTTTCTCGGCTGGATCAGTCCTCTGGTTGAGCTTGATGTGCCACTGCTCAAATACTTGAGCTGGCATCATGGAGAGCAGCATCAGGCAAGTATGGGCAAGCAAGAGAGGGAGAATTGCCTCTGCTTACGCTGTACAGTCACCACGGTTGTGATGCCATCTAAATCAATTTTAGGTAGGGTTGCCCCAGTCCTGCTTTCTTGTGCTCATCTGATACGATGACAAGTCAGTTTGGAGAACCAAACCAGTCAAAAACTGATCCTGGGATGGGATGTTTGTTTAGCTGTGATAGGAAACGGCTCCTGAAACATCTAACTATGGCCACAGTGCTCTCTTAACCTGAAGGCTGAAAACACTTTGTCAAATGTGGATCAGCCTGACTTATGGCCCCAGAAAAGAGACAGGAACAGAATTCGGGCTGGAAGTTTTAAAAGAGTTGGAGAAAATGAGGGAATCGGACAGGTGACCTTGTAAGAAAATCACAGTTTAAGAGATCTGCGAGAGGCCTGAGCCAAATTAATGCTATGAATCTCATGATCCAAAGCAATATCAAGGCTAGCCCCCCTCTCCTCCTCCCCCGCAAGCCCATGTCTGAAAAAGCACCCGTAAGCAAACGCAGACTGTAGATGTACAAGCAATTCCATATCTGCAATAGCTGCTACGATGGTGTTAGTAGAACTGCTATAATAACTCCTTGGTGCCAGTATCCTCAGTGCATCTATTGGTACCTAGGCAGGAATTGCTCCAAGGAAATCCAGTTCCTGATTTCCAAAAGACTTAACGTACCAGCTTTTTCCCTCGAGGAAAACCCTCTTCTTTTTTGTGGGGTTTGTAACCTCAGCTGTTGGGAATTCCCTGCCGTGAGTGGGATGAGGCCTGGGATGCACATGGCACAGTGATTCTCTGATGGGCAGCTTGTTGCAATCCATTGTGCAGCACACTGGACTGGAAATCAAGGCTGTCAGGTTTTGTGCCTACTGGCACGGTGACCTTGAGCAAATCTCTCCTCCTTTGCTTTATTTCACTCCTCTGCAGACTGGAAGAGTACAATAACCCTTGCCTATCTTCCTGCAGCTGAATGAAAGGCTGTGTAACACACAGCTTGTAAGGACTTTTGTGAGCCTAGACTAAATTTCTGCCGTTATCAAATGAAACATTTTCCTTTTATTGTTATATGAGTCATTGGAGGAATTTGTCTTAGATCTATCGGAGCATTTGAGATGTGTGCCTTCATAGTTGCTGGATGTGGACGGAAGGCACTAACAAGGAGTGACTCATAGGTCCCCTCGGGGACGAGAGGAGGTTTACTCAGTTGACTGGAAATCATATTTTATATGCAGATAGAATGTTTCATGGTGGAGAATCCCAAAGCAGCTTACAAACACCGACTCCAGTGCATAAAAGCCAGCAGCTATAGTGAGATCTGCAGGTGCAATGGGCTATTACACACCTGTGACCTGACAGGGAAGGGACCAGGTGTGAAAGCCTAACTCAAGCGAGCTTTTTAAAAGGCTGAGAGGGGAAGAAAAAACTGAAATAATATTGAAAAATGTTTTCCATTATATTGCTCAATTCAATATTTAGATCCCACATGACATGTAACACACCTGATGGATACTGCTGTGTTTCTGTCCCTGGGTCACCTGGTGGGACACAAGGCTGGGATCTATGACATGCACAGGGTATGTCAGGTGCTTGAACCAGGGGGGATGCCGATCTGCTGCTGACTCAAGGTCTTTTGCTCAGGTTGCAAAGACTTATGTCCTTAGCCACAGAAATCACTGATTCAACATATAGTGCTGGCAGCCACATAAACAAAGGTTTGACAGAGATTCAGATCACTTTGGGAAAGATAGTTTGCTATTGTCGTGGTTATGGGACTTGCTGCACTTCTGGTCTCTTCCCCATCCCTCTGGGTACTTTCCCTTTGCTGATGCCAGAATTTCCATGAATCTTCTTTTCCTCCTTAGACTTGGACTTAATAGTCTCTGTCACAGAGTCCCTTAGCCTGCAGGTCAGACTGGACAGACCTGCACACAGCTTCTCTTTCTCAAGCACACCAGCAAGTGCCTGCCTCTCAGTCTGGTTCTCCAAACAGCCACACTCTTTCATTACTTTCTAAAGCAATGCCATGGCCTTTCAATTTTTCCATTTGCAAGCAAAACTAGCTGGACAAAATCAGCTTTGATTATGTTGCTTCCTCCTCCCTGGAGAAGGAGCGAAGCTAACAGGCCTGCCATTGTCCCTGAGCAGCCCTCGAGTGTTCGCTCAGAGGTGGCTTAGCTCAAGCCGGTCTTTTCTCTTGGCTTTTCCTTCCTGCTCTGTTGAAGACGGTAGTTTAGCAGAAAGAGTAAATCCCCCAAACAGTAGCTTAGTACCCCTATACATTACTAAAGAGCAGCACTACATTGCCTGATCCATTAAGGATATGGTTGTTCAGGCCAGGCTCTCCACGTTCACCGTATAGTTGTTGAATAGCGTGATTTAGATCAGGGATGTATTTGATTTCCTAGCAGAAGCATGTCAAACAGCTACTGCTGCCACCTAATCAGTTTCTCTGATGTTATTGATGATTACACAGAATATAACTTTCACAAATATCACTTCAGTTATCTGTCTCCAATCTCTGGAGTGTTGCCTATTTGCATGACAACAGAACAGACAGGATAGTTACGCTGTCAGAACACACTGCCCTAGGAAAATGTTATCAGAGTTCCTTTACTGTATTTTCAAAGTCATAGGATCCCAACAGGCTGAAGCTGCATCTTCATAAAATCTGTTTCCCGCCCTTGAACAGCAACTGAAAAATATCTTTCCCTGCTGCCTCTCAGAAAGCATGAGAAATCCAAAAAGCACGAGAAACCATCTCCCCTTTCTGCTTGGTGTCTGAGAAAGCTGGTGCCAGGTGCTGTTGCTGCTGTAGTTACAGTGTCCTGGGATGGATAGTGGCCTTCCCCAGGATTGATAGGTTTGTGTATGCATTAAGTCCCATAAGGGGACATCTGTTATGAGTTTCTTCTGAGGCGAGCACAAATCAGGTGAAAATTATCTCTAAATCCTGTAGAGAACCATAAATGGGAAAATAGGAGGAGAGAGAAGGACAAAGGAATTCGTAGTATTTGGGAGTGATACTTTTCTTTAATAGATTCAGGATCTGAGCCAGCCTCTACAAAAACCAATTGAAAAAACACCTGCTAGCTCCTGTGAGCTGAAGATAAAGCTTTTAATGACGAACTTCACTTAGCACTTGTCCAAAATGCTGCAGTTTGGGCTCCTAAGTTACTGCTGAATGGCTTGCTCACGTACCTGCATTCCCACCCATGCAAAGATGAGGCTGCAGCCTGTAAAACCCACGCAGCTCCTCCGGCACAGACTCTCCCTTGTGCTCCCCTCTAAGTGCCTGCAACCCAGCCGTCCTGCTCATCCCAGGTGACAATGTCAGCACTGGCACAGCGGCCCTGTGTCACCACACCCCAGTTTTGCCACGCTTTCCCCATTGCTGCAATCCCAGAGGCAGAGATTCCTTAAAGTAGAAGGGGAAGGAAGGACTGGAAACTGTTTTCATCTCCGCTGCCAGTTCTAGCTTGGCGAGGATGCTTCCAGCTTTAATGAACCAGATGATCAAAGCCTTTGTGTAAATCCTGCCATCAGGAGAGAGAGGTTATATCGCTGTACTGACAGCACATCAGAGCCCCGTGCAGCTCCCCCGAATCCTGCTTTTTCTCAGTCGCAAGCTCTTGGCACCCAGATCATCTCCCTCCAGCCCAACGCGGGAGGGCAACTGATACCCGGGAGAGAGTAAGCTTTCCAAATAGTCATTTTCTTTTCTAGTAAGCCAGACTTTTAATATACATATGAGTGATCTGGGGCCGTATTTTTTTTTTTCAGCCTTCAAAATTATATTTATTTTCCTTCCAGCCTTCTGAAAGATGCGTATCAGAGGCACCTGAGAGCAGCCAAAGCAGCTGCCTGATAAGATCTTTACAATTCATTAGCACAACCATGCCTTTTGCAAAGGAAAAAAGGAAGTGTTAACGAGTTGACAAGCACACTCTTCCTTGCAGCGAGTAGCGCTGCCAGCCGCAAGATTACTGCAGGGAGGAGAGAGCAGGGTGGTGGCAGAAGACCTTGGAAAATGCTTTGTTCAATCCGGTTACAAAGACGCCTGCTTCCTTAACGTACCAAACCCTCGCTGACCGAGCAAAGCAACGGATTCAGTAGAAACTCGACTTGGTAAGGATGCAGGGCAGCGTGTCGCTATCGGGGTTTCATGGGTGAGTCCTTGGAGCGGAAAGAAAGAATGCTTAACCAAGAAGGATCAAAGCGAAAAAGGAGCGTTTGCTCGGCGTGTGGCTTCTGTATGGCTGGGGTTCCAGGTTCTGACCTGACGACAGCAAATAACGGTCCAACAGTGGTTTTACCGCCTGAAGCTGCCATTTGTAACCAGATCCTCACATTATGCAAATTTACCAGATCTCAGTTCAGCCCGAACACACACACATATGCACAAAAAAAATCCTGCTTAGGAGAGAAGGGACGAAGACCGGATTTCAAGAATAACTCAGACAAGAGAGTGAATATTTTCTTTCATGCCTTGCTTTGTTGCATTTACTGAATTTGTTCCACATGAATGTAGAAACAGCTGCATCAGCACCAGCACTGAGGCTGGAACCTTATTAATATTTATGCCTGGAAAGCAGAGCACACAGGAATCGAAATGCCTTCCTGCCATTGGTTGGGGGACCCCAGCATCCACACAGTATCTTGCCATGTTTGGTGGCCAGGCAAGCAGATTTATTAGAGAGCAGATCAATTTCTCATCAGCGCTCTCACCCGATCGCAAGAAAACTGCCCTTTGCCTACTACCTGCTCTTTGCTTCACATCGTTCAATAATTTCCTAATTAGGGACACCATTTTTCATCTCTCTTTTGCACTTCTGTGATTTATATTCTCAACTATTAAATACAGTTAGAGACATTATTAGATGCTTGAATTAGTATTATTTCCTTATATAAGGCATACGTTTAAGCTTTAGTATGAATGAGATGAAATGAGATAATGCTGTAACAGGTCCGGCATGTGCTGAGAGGACGGAGTTCATGACACACGGTGCTAGGCACATGAAAGGTGTCACATTGTGCCAGTCTGACCCTTAGAACCTCCTTTGGGACTTCTTATTGCTGTAATTTTTGCTGACAAGGTGCCACATTGAGAGTCCTTAATCTGAAGATGGGGGGTTTCCTTTCTGAGAGTGCTGAGCGGGGTTCTGGCCGACAGCCTCGCTTCAGCTTTTGTTTCATGAGAGCAATCCTTACCTTGTCTAATAATGAGTAACTGGGAGCAGGCAGGCGCTCTCAGCAAACCTGAAACATTCACATATTTTTAACTATTTGGTAGAAACACTGGCTTGTAGCAGCAGTAAAGGGAGGAAAAAAAATAAATCCTGTGGTATGGCTGAAGCTGGTTGTGGAGAGGACGTGTAGCAGCCCCAGACAGCTGCACCAGCAGCCCCCGGCTTCACCCCTGCTGAGGGCAGGGATGCACTGGTGGGGGCTGTGGGGCAGCAGCCTTTGCCCGGGGCCCCTCTGGTGAGTGTGGCCCGGGTGGGCATGAGGGCTTCAGGTACAGCATGGTCATGGCCCAGGCCTCAACCTGCTGGGGCTTGTCGGGTGACTGGAGCCCACCCAGCAGCTGGACTGGTGTGGGGTCATCACTGGTGGTGTGACCACCCCTCACTGCCCAGTCCTGGGCCACCCCAGGCATGTCTTATTGGGCACATGCTGCCATCGATCCTGGGGTACTGCGGCCCAAAGACAGCTTGGCTTTGATGAGCTCTGGGGTTAAGCGTTGCACGAATGGGCAGAGCCAGCCGCTGGTGTGCTGGCTGGGCAGGGAGGGGAGGGTTGGCCTTTGCTGCTCCCACAAATGTGTTGTCGCGCTGCAGTTTTCAGACACCTCCCTGTTTTCTTCCTTTAGGATCTCACAGCTTTCCCTGCTGGTGTTGATTCTCCCCTGTCCTTGAGCTGCTGATGATCGTGTTCCTATAATCCTATCTCTCCCCTGCAGTTGTACCTTTTCTTATCAGGCGTGGTGCTGCACTGCTGACTTTCCCATAGGTTAGTAATTTTCTAGAGAACCTGGGGAGACACTGCGCAACTGGGCCATATACCAGCAAGGACTTTTGTTGGGGGCAAGGCTACCAAGGGTCCCAGTTAGGACACAGTCATGGCTGCTACCAGCCTTGTCTGCCTCTTCTCCTTTCCCACCAGCTGGCACAGGTTGGTCCAGACCCTAGACGGTTGCCTCTAAGTGACCAGTATGCAAAAAAACCAAGAAGGGCTGCAGAAACTAAGACCCCCAGCAAAAATTTTGTTTGCATAGATACAAAATATTACCTCTCCGTGGGTCCTATCCTGAATTCCTCCCAAATGTATCCAGAGTCCTCGCAGCCTGCGCCTCCCTGGCTCTCCGCTGAGTTACAATGATACACGCTGAGGAACAAATGTTGGTTTGCCCTAAATGGCCTAATGACTTACCCTAGATGCGGGTCATCTGCTGTCCAGCCTGGTCTGTGGCACAGGACCTCAACTTGCAAGAATCCAAGCCTCTTTATCATTTTTAATATACTACAGCATCCCGCCCCTCAAGATATGGAAAGCTTAGGTGGCACTCTTGGCGGTTTGGGCATAACTTCAAGGTCTTTAAGTCATTTGCATCCTTCTGAGAGGAGCCATAGATAAGGACGTGACCCATGAAATGGGATGCGGAGCCATGGGATGAATGCATGTTTTCTGAAAGGAAGAATAAGTTTCTCTTTAGCAAAAACCTTCTAATGACCCACAGACTGTGCTGCAGTACATCACACAAATGCACCTTTTTCCTACTGTAAAGTAAAATGACTGAGTCCTCCCCTTGGGCTTTTGTTAGCTGGTTTTTGCAACCTTCTGCATCCTGCAAGGGAGTGGGGACTTTCATCAATGACCACTTCAGTAGCTTAAGACGGAGGCTCTGAGGGTGATCACACCCACCCTTGTAGCTGGGAGGATGGGAACCATGAAAGCGAGGGGGGAGAGGATACATTGGATAAAACTGGGTTGATCCTCTGAGCTTCATTAAACAAACTCTTGACTGAGGTCATGTTATTCCTCCTCTTGTATGTCCGGCGAGGATGGCTGTGGAATAACGCCATGAGCCGGCATTTCACCCGCCCTGCCACCATTTCTGCACTCCCGTAGCCGCCTTGCTTTTACACCCTGGGAAATCAGCCGGGCGAGTGAAAATGTTGCAGGCTTTTTTTTGTTGTTGTTCCTTTCTTTTTTTTTTTTTTTGTGCAGCTCGTTTCTGCCGGGAGGTTGGGGGGAATGAAGG
Organism: Numenius arquata; assembly: GCF_964106895.1. Taxonomy (NCBI): domain Eukaryota; kingdom Metazoa; phylum Chordata; class Aves; order Charadriiformes; family Scolopacidae; genus Numenius; species Numenius arquata. The sequence goes on along the minus strand of NC_133579.1, from coordinate 59,263,808 downwards.
GGGGGGCTGTTGCCGGGGCGACTGGGGATGGAGGAATCCAGCCAGGGCCGGCCCCGGGGCTGGGGCAGGGGCTGCGTTGACAGACACTGGATGTGAGGCAAATACAGAGAGGGGAGAGAGGGGGACGGGCAGCTAACAGCTGAACGGATCATTTCCCAGCAAGTGATTTGCAGTAAGCTACGCCGAACCTTTGGGAAACCCTCTGTTTCAAACGCTTACCTTGGAGTTCAGCCGGACCTTGTCTGAAGTCTTCTGAAGTGATCCAAATGGCTACTGTTCCCCTCTAAAGGGTCTTGTTCGGGGGCTGCAGAAAAGTTAGACCTGGATTTCCTCCCTCGTCCCCCAGTAATGCAGCTGTTTATTTTAGAAATCAGTATTTCACGTTGGTTTTTTTTTTTCTTCCAGTCTCAACAAGTTCTGTACAGAAGGCATACTTGAACCTTCTTCCCCTCCCCCCACCCTTCAAAAACGTGAACTAATTTATTTTAAGATAAAGCAGCTGGGGTGGGTTTCTTTCCTCTGGTGTTAATAATCTGTTTTCCTTGAATTGGATTTTAAAATGGCTTCCTTTGAAGCTTCAAGCTGTTAGGAATAAGCTTAACATAGGTATGGAGGACGTGTAAAATCAGCTACTCCCTTTCAGGCTGAAATGTCAATAATTCTTCTAGTAAACCTCTAATATGCAGTGTACGATACGCAGAATACTTGGAAATCGTAGTAGCGAGGACTTACGGTACCTGTGTTTTGCACCAGCTCTGCCGTAACCGGGTTTTGCTGCGACAGTGTTTTTCAGGAGCACACCCATCGCAGCCGTGGGAAAGACTGGCATTACTTTGAATCATTACCTGAAGCGGTCAGTGGTCCACCGGAGTTGCTAATCGGCAAGTTATTTTTAAACAAGTAATTGTAGATGTGGGTGTTGATTATGCAGTTAATATGCCACCAAAAAAAAAAAAAAAATAATGTTCGCTTGGAATTAAAGCTACACATTGTTTGCAAAGTGTAGTCAACCAAATAATTAAACTGCTCCTGGCTTAGACCAGTAAAAACAGATTTTACAGGGAGTGGCAAGTGAACAGATTTATTTTTCTCAAAATCGCTATTGACGAGACAAACCTGAGACTGTCTTTTCCAGCGTGCCCTTTTGGAGTCGGGATGCTTTCTCCCCATAAGGCGAACAAAAGAAAGGTGTGGATGCTTTGGCATATCAATTAGTCGAAACCGGGTTGTTCTGCAGATCGCTTTGGAAGAATGTACAATCAGAGCGAGAGTGCTCCACAGGCAGGGTTATCGACCTGCGTAAACCAGGTTAGAAAGATTAGGGGGATCGGCACATGGACAGAACAAAGGAAAGAGTATATGGAAGAAACACGCGCTGGAAACGGTGATGAACTTTTTTTTGTAGCTCTAGAATAGCCGCAGCCTTAAAATAGCGGGTAACTAAAGCCGGGTTTAGCGGGGTACCGCCCGGTGCTGGCTGCGGGGAGCCTGCCTTCGCTTGCCGGGGCTCTGGGCAGTCCCTCGGGGGAGCCGCCCCCTCCCACCGCCGCACGCACGGGTACAACGCGGGGTGTGAAACGAGCGGTACCGGCGAGGAGCCGACACCCCACGCTGACCGCACCAAAGGGCCTCGGGCGCGGCGCGAACCGCGCTGCCCTGCCGTACTCTTCCTCCCCCCGACCTCCTCCTCCTCCTCCTCCTCCTCCTCCTCTGCCGGCGTCGGCATGTGCCCTGCCCGCCGGTTCTGCGGCCCGTGTGGTGCCCGCGGTGCCATACCGAGCTGCTCGAGACGAAACCGGGGAAAGCATCTCTGGGGCGCACATGTTCAACCCTCCCTTGCCCCCCCCCCGCTCTTCTCCTTTCTTCATCCCTCACCACGTGTAAATCCGCAACGAAGGGACGAAGTGGTGCGAGTTTGCAAGACCCGATTGCTGCAGAGGTCAGGGAAAATACCCCCCCCGCCCCCACTTCCAAAGCCCCCGGACCCCCTGCAGCACCACCCGCCTTGTCTATTGTCTGGCCGAGGGTTACTGGTGGCCGCGGCCGGACGGGGGACAGCGGGGAGCCGGTCGCTTCGCTAGAGAGCGGCTCCCGGGGAGGAACTAAATCCGTCCTTTTCAGGCGGAGAAAGAAAAGCTGAGCTCGGCACCGGGGGAGCGGCACTCAGGGATCGCTCGGGGGACGGCTGGATACCGGGCAGGCTGGGCGGAGGGGAGGCTGCACGGCACAGCCCGTGCTGTGGGGAGCCCACCCGCGTCCTACCGCGGTGCAGATGAACCGGGTCAGGTCGCGGGGCTCCTGACCGCGGGAGGGGCGGCGGTCACCAGCGATGGTGATGCCGGCGGGTGCGCGGTGCCCCGCGGGGAGGGGAGTCTCCCGCCGGCGCCGTGTGAACGGAGGCACCAGCGGGGGGCGGGGGCTGTGGCAGCCGCCGGGCTCACACACACACACACACCCCCCCCCGCGGCAACGCCCGCTGCTGCGGCAGGGAAAGCTGCTCGTCTCGGGGAACAAAAGGCTGCGGCGGCCGCGGGAGGGCGGAGGGACGAGGGCCGCCGGTGGGGCCGCTTCACACATGGGCGGCCCGACAAAGCCCCGGGGCGGGCGGGGCCCTGGCTGGGGAAAGGGCTCCGCCGAGCCGATCCCCCGCTCCCGGGCGGCCGCCCCGCCAGCGCCGGACCCCGCGCCTTTGTCCCCGTTGTCGGCGGCCAACCGGGGCGGCGGCACCGGTACCGGTGCGCCCAGGGAGCCCCGCCCCCGGCCCCGCCCCGAGGGCCCCACCCCGTCCCCCCGCTGCGGGAGACAATGCCGCAGCCCCGCCCCGCCCCTGCGCGCCCATTGGTTCCGCGCCGTTCCCGCATGACGTCACCGGCGGGGCGGGGCCGCGGCGCCCGATTTAAGGGGCGGCGCGGGGCGCGGCCGCTGCGGCGGCGAGTGCGGGAGCGGGCGGCGAAGGCGGCGGACATCGGGATCGAGCACCGGCACCAGCAGATACCAGCACCATGCGTGAGATCGTGCACATCCAGGCCGGGCAGTGCGGCAACCAGATCGGCGCCAAGGTACGGGGACCGGCGCCGCGGCCGTCTGCCCGGGGCTGCGGGGCGGTGTCCGCTCAAGCCGGGACTACGGGCGTCCCGGGGGAGACCGCTGCCGGGAGGACCCGCCCTCCCGCCGGGGAGCATCGTCTATGCCGGGGCGGCTCCCGGCTGTCCTCTCGCAGGGGGATTCCGCGGGGTGGGCGCGGTGCACCGCGGAGGGAGGGAGGGTGGGGCAGCCCGGGGGTCCATGCGCTCCCCACGGGCTGCAGGGGTCCCGGGCGGGCGGAGGGAAGGGGCGCTGAGCCGGTGCCACACCCCTCACGGCTGTGGGGGCTGTAGTGGGGGGTGAGGGGCGCGGGTGCGGCTGCGTCTGGCGGGGCCGCCCCCACGCGTGGCGAATCCTCACTCGCCACGTCGCGGGGCTTTGGCCAGGGGGCGCGGGCGGGGCGGTGCTGACCTCCTCAATCCCCCCTCCCCTTATCCCCCTCCGTCCTTCCTCCGGTCCTCGCAGTTCTGGGAGGTCATCAGTGATGAGCACGGCATCGACCCCACGGGCAGCTACCACGGGGACAGCGACCTGCAGCTGGAGAGGATCAACGTCTACTACAATGAAGCCACTGGTAACGCCCCTCTGTAATGAGCTTCACAGCCCGAGGCTGCTGGGGAGGGCACCCTGCCTTGGGGGCTGTGTCCCAGCCCTCCCCGCAGCGGGTGACATCCTGGCACAGTTATAACAGTTGCTTTGTATTCCTATTCCCAACTACCTCCCTCCAAATTCCCTCACCCTCTGCATCTCAGGCAGCAAATTGCAGGGAGGCGGAAGGGAGCACAGCAGGGCTCCTGTGACCCTGGCTGCGGGGCTGTAATGCTGGTGCTGCTTCCTCCTGCAGGTAACAAGTATGTCCCCCGTGCCATCCTGGTGGACCTGGAGCCCGGCACGATGGACTCTGTGCGCTCTGGCCCCTTTGGACAGATCTTCCGGCCCGACAACTTTGTCTTTGGTGAGTGAGCGTGGGGTGGAGGAGGCCCAGAGCGGGAGCTTTGTGCCCAGGAATGGCTCAGAGTGTGTGTGCAAGTGACGTGGGGGATGTGAATCCCAAGAGCAGAGTGGGGTTGGAAGTGAGGGGTGAACCCCCTGGGGCAGAAGAAGCGCATGCGGTCATCTCTGTTCTTCCCCGGGGCACTAACGTGGCACCCTGCTTCTGGTCCGATCCTGTAGGTCAGAGTGGGGCTGGCAACAACTGGGCCAAGGGGCACTACACGGAAGGTGCTGAGCTGGTGGACTCTGTCCTGGATGTGGTGAGGAAGGAGTCGGAGAGCTGTGACTGCCTCCAGGGCTTCCAGTTGACCCACTCGCTGGGTGGCGGCACAGGCTCTGGGATGGGCACCCTCCTCATCAGCAAGATCCGGGAGGAGTACCCCGACCGCATCATGAACACCTTCAGCGTGATGCCCTCCCCCAAGGTGTCGGACACGGTGGTGGAGCCCTACAACGCCACCCTCTCTGTGCACCAGCTGGTGGAGAACACGGATGAGACCTACTGCATCGACAACGAGGCCCTGTATGACATTTGCTTCCGCACCCTGAAGCTGACCACTCCCACGTACGGGGACCTGAACCACCTGGTGTCGGCCACCATGAGCGGCGTGACCACCTGCCTTCGCTTCCCCGGCCAGCTGAACGCCGACCTGCGCAAGCTGGCGGTCAACATGGTGCCTTTCCCTCGGCTGCACTTCTTCATGCCGGGCTTTGCCCCTCTCACCAGCCGCGGCAGCCAGCAGTACCGAGCCCTGACGGTGCCCGAGCTGACCCAGCAGATGTTCGACTCCAAGAACATGATGGCCGCCTGCGACCCCCGCCACGGTCGCTACCTGACGGTGGCCGCCATCTTCCGGGGCCGCATGTCCATGAAGGAGGTGGACGAGCAGATGCTCAACGTGCAGAACAAGAACAGCAGCTACTTTGTGGAGTGGATCCCCAACAATGTGAAGACGGCCGTCTGTGACATCCCGCCACGTGGCCTCAAGATGTCCGCCACCTTCATTGGCAACAGCACAGCTATTCAGGAGCTGTTCAAGCGGATCTCGGAGCAGTTCACGGCCATGTTCCGCCGCAAGGCCTTCTTGCACTGGTACACCGGGGAGGGCATGGATGAAATGGAGTTCACGGAGGCTGAGAGCAACATGAATGACCTGGTCTCCGAATACCAGCAATACCAGGATGCCACTGCTGATGAGCAGGGGGAATTTGAAGAGGAAGGAGAGGAGGATGAGGCATAAAGTTGAAATGGGTAGGAGTTAAGTATAGTCTGAGCAGGCAAGTGTTCATTGAGAGGAGGGATCTGTGCAGTTGTGCTGAAGCATGCATTTTTTAATTTGGTGCTCTCCACTGTTGCTTCTGTCAGCAGTTTTGTATCCTTGACTGTCCAATGTAACAGTAGTTGCAAAAATACTTCAGAGTCGTCTGTCGAAATGGTTAACTTCTCAAACATAAAGGCTTTTTGTGTCCTAAACTGTCTCCTCTGCCTTATTTCTCTCTCTATTAAGAAAGTTAACTCTTGTGTAGTTTTCTGTAGCTTCACTTTTCAGTTTAATCCTTAACCTCATTGAAAAGTTGAACTCAATAAAACAAGATTTCTCAGGCTGTGATTTTGACAGCATGAGTAAACAGCAGTTCACTCAGCTTAAGATGGTAGTTAATTTATGGAAACTGGGGGTTTACTGTTAGGCACTCCTGTGCCTAACAGCTAATCTATTGTTGGTGAGCAAGCTGCCTTAGCTAATAGAAACAAGACACTGGACTTGAGAATCCTGCAACTCCTATTTATGGACATCCATTGTCGTGAGGTCAGCGAGAAGGTATTGAATGCCACATTACAAGCTGTCAAAACTGATTTGACAGGATAGCTGCAGAATTCCCCTCTGCCATTCAGCAGCTCTTATTTAACTTGTTCCAGGGCCAATAGTACATGCATATGGGTGGCTGCCTGTGATTTGACTTGGTCCTGAGCTGTCCTGTCTCCCTCAACCCTCCTCTCTAAATATGGAAAGTCCATGCAGAAACACATGGATCTGTACTAGCAGACAAGTTGATCTTTATTAAGAACCTGAACTTTCTCTTCAGGCATAAAATTCTTGAGCGTTTCCCAGAAACAGCCACGAGGCTGCCCTTAACTCTAAAGGGATTGACTCTTCAGGGCAATGAATTCCCTTTAGGACATAAGCAGTAATAGGCAGATTTCTAGATAACATGGCTCAAAAGGCTGCCCAGAGCATACATACAATTTTGGAGTAGTCAGGTAGGTACCCTGACAATAGCTGCCTCCCACATCTAAATTATGTGTTTACAGGACTGTTGTTTGATGCTTTTGGTCCTTGCAGCAGGCAATGGACCTCTATCCAGGCAGGCAAGAGTGGTGCAGCAGCACCCTGTTGTGTTTCTTGGTGAAGGTAAGTGTTGCTCCCTTACAGATGGTGGGGTGTGTGGGTTTGTCTTGCTGTATTCTTAAAGGATGCAAGAATCCTGAGTGAGTCTCCAATGCAGTTGTTGGTAGTTATAGGGCCAATGAGACTTTTCTTACTCTTACCGAAAAAAAAAAAAGAGTAAAATCCCCTCCCCAGGGTATAGCAGCTACCCAGTACGTAAGCTTAGTCCTTAGTTTACCCCAACACCACTTAGGGGAGTGCTCCTGTACTAAAAGGAGTGTTGCTTTGGGAACCTCTACCAATGCTACAATTACCGTGGTCCTTACTGCTCTGAAAGAACTGGTATCCACATGTGTGCAACCTCTTTTGTGATCCTTTAATGAAATGCTTGCAAGGCATTACTGGAATAAAGACTTAAAAGGGAGCTACTGTGCATGACTAATATCTTGCCTGGTTTTGGCTCGTTAATTGACCACTGCCTGCAGACACCGCTCTGAGCACACCCTGTTCCTTTGCTGATGGGCTGCTTATCCTATGGTGAGATCCATAATGGTCTGCAGGGCAACAGGCGCTTGCTAAAACTTCTCTCTCCTCTATATGCTTCATTTCTGGTGTACACCCTGTAAAGAGGGATGAGAAGCATTTAAACTGCCTGAACTGTCAGTAAACAAATACAACTGTATATACCCACAGGAGTACTTGTATTTCTTAGCAGTTGAGCAGTTCTAGGGTTAAGCATTAAACAAATCGTGGTTGTTTTAGTAACTGAGTTACTACGTGCTGCCCCAGGCCCTTTGGGGAAATAACAGCTTATCCAGTTGTCAAAGTAACCTTCCCTTGAAATTACCTAACTGAGTTGCACTTGAAGCTGTTCATCATACAGCTTGCTTTGTAAAGCTGAGAATGGGAGCCAGCAAACAAATTTAAACAAAGTTTGACTAAAAGATGAGAACCCAGTCTCTGATAGTAAAGATCTTCCTTTCTGCTGTGGGACTGTAGCAGGTTTCACTAGTGTTCAGCATGTCTAGCTTCTAATTCTTAGTGTAATTACACTGTCTCCTGCTAACCCTTAAATATAGCTATGCAAGCAACACATTTCAGTACAGCTCCTTTACTAGAAAGTAGAACACCATCCTACATTGCTTGCTGTTGTTTGTATTCTGTTTTTTCTAGAGGAAGAGAAACCATAAATAGAGATACTCTAGACAGAAACATGTCCTCTCATAAATCCTACACAGCTTATTTGCCAGTTGTAATCATTAAAAAAAAATATCAAACCATCATTTCAGTAGGAGTTGAGGGAAATACAGGAAAAGGGGATACTGGAAGCCTTAGAGGGGAGGTTCAAAACTCTTTGGTAGGAACAGTAAGTCAACTATAAGGGGGGATGACTCTTATACTGGCCCTGGGGTATCACTTTTTTTTCTGTTGGATCTTGGAGCTTTAGCTGTATCTATCACCCAGGAGACCATTCACTATGAAAACTGGAGATTGACTGCTGTGTGCCAAACAACACACAGATGTCTTTGCAAGTGCTCATGGTTGCACTTTTTCTGTTTCACAGATAAAGCAGAACCACTGAAAGGATTTCAGATTAGTTAATCTGACTGCCTTAACCCCTATTGGGTGGTGATTTGTAATTGTCCATGCGATGAACACCTCTAAGGCTAAAGGTCTTGCATGAGGCATCCTGCCTGGAAGAAATGAAGATAGATAGTACAGGCTTAGTTGTGTGCAGCTTAAGCCACTTACAATGACTCATTTGTGTTGAGATAGAAGTTAATAATATCAAGTAACATTTTTGTTTCAACATATCAATGGTGGTTTGCAGGGAAGCATTCTCTTCTGATGACAATTAAAGTTGATGGGGGAGGGAACAATCTCTATTTTTGTTTCATTTGTTTAATGTGTGGCATTTTTAAGCCCCCTAGCAAAATGTCTTGACTAAGGAAACTACTCAAAAAATGTTTGTCCACTGGTAGGTGCAAGATAGTAAAGCTAAATAAGGCTATAAAAGCAGCTAGGTGCTATGTAGATTTCATTTAAATAGAAATGGAATGAGGTGTAGCACTGAGATCCTATCTCTCCTAATTTCCCGTTTAGTTCTAGGATCTCAGTCTAAGACGTTGTACTAATAGCATTGTGGAAGAGTAGTATGATATGTGGTCTGGTTCTTCATGACACTTAAATATCTGTTGAGGGTATAGGCCTACAGCTGTCTTCCAACAGCTGGTTTCCATTCTGTCAAGCGGGAACAATAATGATTCTCCTCTTCCCAACATATGTGAGGTGCCCATATACATCAGAAATAAGGTGGCATTAAACATACAATGGTCCTAGTGATATGATAATCTAAGAATCAAACCTGAGGCCCATCCTGTTCACAGGTGTATCTTTCCAGAAGGTATGAGGTGAAGAACACAGTAAACCAAAGTAGCAATAGGTTTTATAACCTGAAGGAGGAAGGGAAACCAGAGCTTTGGTCTGTTCTCCAGCCAATTCTCCACAAAAATGAGGCAAAACCCTAGTCTTCTGTGCAGGGAAACCTGCTTATGGATGATATTATCATACGCTGCATACTTCAAAAGAGTGTAGCACTACTCGGTCCTTCTAGGCATCTGTACAAATACTATGGGCTTAAAGAAACTGTGATGGACTGCCACAGTCATTATGAGACACTGCTGAATGCACTACTGCAAAACACAGCTCTGGTGTCCAGAGGCACTGTGGCAGAGTGGTGCTCAAGGGACCTCACCAGAAAGAGTTGGAGCACCCAGCAATACTCTTTGCACCAGGAAGGGTCCTTGCTTTGCTTCCTTCATCTCTTGCCCCTCCCTGTCAGCCCCAGGACAAAGTTATGTGTAAGATCAGGATGAACCCTGGAACTGGCTTTGAGTAGGGCAAGTTTCATGGTTGTTCCATTGAAATCACTTCCCCCCCAGAAAAACACAGACACACCTCATTGGCTTACTACATTTTTAAAGAAGCACTGTTAAACCGTATTAAATTCTGCTTCGTACAGGGAGGTGCCTTGATTATTGCTTTCTGTTTAATGAGGCCCAATATTTTTGTTTGCTAAAGCTATGAGGAGATCCTCTCTGGAGAAATCACGTGACTATCCCCTATATTTGGTTCACACCCTTTCTCTCAAGGGATATTATTCTACTTCTCCATTCCACATTAAAGCATAGTGAATGTATACTTTTTGGGATCATTCAGATGTGGTAGCCTGCCTAGGAGCTATAGGTAATGCTGTTCCCCTGAACCTGCTCATTGTAGAGGAGACACTGTTTTCTCATTTACAAATAATCCCCTTCTCAATCTTCTTGTGTATTTTTCAGCTGCTTCTATGTTTCTACAGAACAAAGCTCATGAGTCTTTTGATGTGTTACACGTGCTTGAGGTAATCCAAGTAAGGTTATTTTTTCCCCCTTTCTTCAACTCAAAATAATCCCTTATAAATAAGTATTAGAAGTTAATCTTGTATGTGACTGAAAAAAAAAGATTTTTGAGAATTTTCCCCCTTCCAGTCTAAGATTCATTCATGCTAAGCACCTGCCTTTTGATAGTTCATCAATCACCTGTCCTGGTCTGGTTATTATTTATTAAGAAGGGTAAGAAGGGAAAGAGCAGACTATGGGATCTCAGATACTTCCATTTTAGAGGGTTGTTATCTTTAGCTTGCCTACATGAAAATTCAAAATGGAAGCATTTGGTCACAGGAAAGTGCCTGAGGCTGTGGTGCATTTTGGAAAAGACAGTTCTGGGCCCTGACTCTACTGGACCCTTTTCCAGCTGGAGGCCTCTGAGCATTTGAATCCTGGATGCTGGGAAGGTATCGGGGGAGCTGTGAAATCCGCTTCCCCCCCCCCCCAGCCACTCTGTTGGTAAAGGACACAGTGCAGGTGACAACTCTTTCCCGTCCCTGAGCACTTTAACAAGAAGCGAACTGTTTCCCTGCTCCAAGCTTAGTCCTATCTCAAGTATTTTATTTGTGAATCTACCAGAAAGAAAAATTGTGTCTTTTTGAAGTGTGTGTATAAGAAGGCTATCTATTTACAGTATCCAAGCAAAAAAGAAACAATTTCAGAGTAGGTCATTCCCTCCTCCCCACTCAAAGTCATTTTTCCCTTACGGGCAGAATTCCACTTGTAAGGGAGGAAATCAAGTTAGCTTTGTTAAATTCTTGTTTATTAACATTTTATTCTTAAAGGGTAGAGATTTTCTAACTGGTCTCAATTTATCCATATGTCATCCCTTATAATCAAATCATTTTTCTCACTTGGCTTCCCTGGTAAGTTTAAGGCATATTTTCTTTTCCTTTTGGCAAGAATACCTCCATCATTACAAACAGAAATGTTAATAATAATAATCCAGCTTAAGCAGAACGTAAAAAAACTTGCTCCAGAGGATGAAATGGCTACCTTGGCAGAGGTTGTGTAGCTTGTTCGGTAAAGAATTCTCTATTGTTTTGCACTGAAAAATGTTTCCACATTTTCCGTGCAGGTAATAGAAAGATACTGCCTGCCTTCATAGTCAATAATTAAACAGGGTTTTCAAGCAGAATTCAAATGGTCTCACAACAAGCTTTACAAACATTAAATGAAATTCAAGCATTGACTTCTTACAGTCTGCTTCTCTGCATCCAGCATAATGCTGGTGCTATAATTAATAAATTAGTGGTATGGCTGATTTTTAGAAATTCCAGCTATGATTCCAGCTCCACCCTGGCAGGCAGGGAGAAAGAGCAAGATTGGATTAGAGATTTCCAAGGCATTGAGGAAACTGCGACTTGCAGAAGTGAGTAGCTCCGCAGGCTGTGTTGATTCAGTATCCTTAAGCTGCTAAAAAGGATGGTCCTATTCCCCTTGCTCTACTTCAGGTGTTACCTTTGTGTTATTTCCTTTAGGCAGCTCCAGGGCGTGTCTGACCCCTCTACCAGTCAGTTCGGCTCCCTAAACTCCACAGCTAGGGATGGTAAACTGGGGGTGGGGAAAAAGCTTTTTCTTGGATCCAGGAGTGTGCCAGAGGGAGAATCGGTGCAATGGAGGCGGAAAAGGCAGGCAGCTGGAAGCAGGAGATAGCAGAGCAAGTTGTCTGGATGACCCACCCAGCTAGTACAGTGGCACCCTGAACTCTCCCATGGGGAACCCAGGCAATTTTGAACAATGTACATTGAATCCCACCACAAACTACTGCATCTCTTAGCAGACCTCACAAGATGAAGTTTAGAGTTTGCTCGGTGTCAGTTTGTGTTACAAGTAACTATCAGATTGCAAGATAAAGCAAGGAGGCTAAGGAACAAAAGAAACAGTGACTAGCAGATCAAAGTCACTATCTGTGCCTTGTTCTTGATAACGTGCAGGAAATAAGCTGCCTTGGAAAAGGTGATATCAGCATTTCATTTATATTGATGCTGGAATCTTAGTCATCTCTTGACTGGAGGACCCAGTTAGTAGAGGTAGCAGATGTATTTCATCTACTGAGCCATCTTAAAAGGTAGATGCAGCCTGGATGGGGGCAGGAGCCATCTGGCTGCTACCCATCACATCTGGTGTGCCAAGCGGAAATAATGAGAGGCTGCATTGTTTTGCCTTTCTTCTCACTAAATCGCTGCCTGATGATGATCAACATATTTTTCCCTTTCTGGAGTCATTTTGCGACATGTGATCATGTTTATTATGGTAACTTTGGAAGCCAGACAAGTGAGGATCTCTTTGCTGCATCCTGTGCAATCACATTCACAGAAATTCCTGACTCTTGGAGGTTATAATCTAAGTTCACAAGAAAAACCATAGGGTATGGAAGAAATATTAGGTTCACAAGGAAACAATTATTCGCTCAAAAGGAGCATGGGTTGTTTTATAATTTACAGTGCCCTAAATTGCTCCTTAAAGTGATGTTCTCTCACACACTCATCCTCTTTCCTCTTTTGTTCTTGGCCAAACACACAAACCCCCAAATACAATAAACACAAGTACACAGGACTCTACAATGAAATTGCTTTTGCTCATTCATAAAAGCATACTCAGGGTTGTAGTATTTAATTACTTCTAGTGCCTGCAGTGGGTTGTAATTTTGAAATAAAAATAGATTTTCCTTTCTGGTATTTTATTATTAGAATTAAAAATACCTTCATGATTATTCCACCCTCTTACTGTCAGAAATATTCTTCTATCTTAATGCACATTTCTTAATGTACATCTATCTTAATGCTCCAGTGATTGAGTATCAGGTTCCAAAGGTGAACTCAGATAGTCCTCATCAGGTGGGAAAGCAAACAATAAGCTAATGAGCCTGCTCATTCAAGTACCAACAGAAAGACTCAAAAAGTCATGTAGCCTCTGATATACGTGCCTGAGAAATACATGACGTCATTCATCACAGATAAGTGAGGATAAAGCCATAGGCAGACATTTTGTATGCTTGAGCAGCTTTCACATTTGTACATTTGTGATCTTTTTTCAAACAATGGGAAATTATGGAGAGACATGAAAATGCTGTGGGATCCCTGTTGCCTCCCTTGTGCATCCATCGCTTGAGCTCTGGCGTTGCCTTGGAAACTGGGAAGGTAGGGATAGATGCAGGCGGGGTAGGGTTTGATGCAGGCAGGGAGTAGGCTGCAGTGCTGCTGGCAGAATTCCGGCTGCCGAGGAGCACCTGGGCATTCCTGAGCACCTGCACTGCTTTTGTATGAATGGGAGAGTTTTGACTTTCATTTGTAAGTCTGAACATTTAGATTTATGCAACTATATTAAAAAATACGATGGTGAACTCCCATATCTATTTAAAAAGCATTGATGGCTAATATATGTTAAAGTGTTTGCCAAAATGTAGGATTCTTAATTGACATTTAAGTAATTGACATTTAATTTGCTTCACTGTGTTCACAGATGCTCAGTGTTGCTGTAGGTGAGGGCACTTATTAGACACATAAGCACGTACTTTCCTTTAGGTACTCTGTTTTAAAACCTGGAGCTGTACCCACCCCCACCCCCCTCAAAATGGTCTCTACAAAGAGACCAGTACCATAGCATCCAAGAATTAGATAGTTTCCTAATAGAAGCTCAAAATCTTTAATGGAATAACCATAAAGCCCTAGGAAGCCACTGTATGCATGTGGGAAGAAAGCATGTCAAGGAGTGTCCAGGTGCCTTTAGGAGGGGAGCAAGAATGTTTCAAGTTGGTCCTTTGTAGGTTGCCGGGAATACTTTGGCACCCAAAAAGCTCTTCAATGCCTGTGTGGATCCCACAGGGATGTCAGAGATGCAATTGTCTTGCAGTTCCACCAGCAGTGAGAAGATGTAACTGCCTAAATGGGCGGGTTACACCTACAGCAAGTAGAAATGTATATGCACGAGTTGCGTGAGCAATAACAAAGACTGTCTGTGATTAACTATCGCAGAAATGTGTCGAAGGAAAAGACTGACAGCAGCCAGGATTTAAAGACCACAGAATTCAAGAAAAGTTGGTGAAAAGATCTCGCTCAGTGCCAGCACAACTCTGGATATTTTGTGATTGCAAAAGCCACGTGTTGCAAAGCTCAAGCCAGTCCGTGCTCATGACATTTCCCAGCAGCTGAGGTTTCTGCACCAGGGGAGAAAAAGAGTCACAGTTCATAAGCAAGTCAATTCACTGGAGCAAACTGAGAGCCACTTTTGCAAATATGGCCAAAATATTTTTCCAAGGTCACAGCAGCCAAATGCTGGACAAAGATACAGTACTTGTTTAGCCACTAGTATTTCCTGGCCTGGATGAAAAAATTGAGTGAAACTGGTGACATTATGCATCGATTGGTATTGTGTTAAGCACAGTTAACCTGAGTAATAAGTAAACAACTCTTTCCATTCTGGCTGTAATTACCTTTCTTCTTGACAGTGGTAATGATTTACCACATTAATTATTACCTCACCTTTGCAAAAACCTGCTAGTATAATTGCAATTGAATGTTACAGTGTACTGTGGCTCCAAGATCAATAAACTATCAATCTGGTGTTGCTGGTCACACACAGCCTTCTGCTCCTTTCTTTCCCTTTCACAGAATCATTGAGTCTGAATGAGACCTCTGGAGATCATCTAGCCCAGTCCTTTACTTAGCCTGGGAGGGTCAGCTGATGCAGGTTGATCAGGGTTGTGTCCATTCGGGTTTTGAATATCTTCAAGAATGGAGACTCCACAACCTCTCTGAGCAACCTGTGACAAAGAATTTTTTTTCATATAAGAAAAAAAAATCTAAATATAATTAGATGGAATTTCTTGTATTTTGCTTTGTGCCTATTGCCTCTCCTTCTGTCACTGGACACCACTGAGGAGAGCCTGGCTCCATCTTTACTCCTTCCCATCAAGTATTTATGTACATTGATAAGATTCCCCTGAGCCTTCTCCAGGACAATTAGTCCCAGCTCTCAGACTCTCTTCATCTGACAGGTGCTCCTTCCATAAGATTCTTCCAGACAGATACCTGGAGAGGCTAAAGTCTGCTCTCCTGAAGACCAGGGAACTCTGATCCTGCAGTTTGCCTTGTTCCCTTCGGGATCTTGAACATCATTTCACATCCTCTTTGCCAACCTGCTCCACCGCTTCCTCATTTCATTGTGGGTTGTCGTCTCCCTTCCCTGGTCCTAGCGTAAAGCTCTCCTCACTGGGTTGGCCAGCTGCATGGCAAAGATGTTTTCTCTACTGAAAAATTTACAGCTGTGAATTGATTAATGTTTTATAGTCAAGTTCGATGATTTCTGCACAATCCATTATAGACCTTGCTGAAATTTATTTCAGATATTCTCCTCGGCTGCAGTGCAGATGCAGGTGTGTATCTCAGCTGCTTCAAATATGTCGTTCTCACTGTTGTTCTTGAACTGTCCCTCCTGCCTCAGTCATCCGCCATGTACTTAGCTCAGTTTATTTCTATGAGTGAACAAGCAGAGGTGCTAGGAAGAGGATAAACCTCTTTTAACAGTTTTAAACTAAAAGAGGGTAGATTTAGATTAGGTAATCAGGAAGAAATTCTTTACCCTCAGGGTGGTGAGGCACCGGAACAGGTTGCCCAGGGAAGTTGTGGATGCCCCATCCCTGGAAGTGTTCAAGGCCAGGCTGGATGGGGCTTTGAGCAACCTGCTCTAGTGGGAGGTGTCCCTGCCCATGGCAGGGGGTTGGAACTAGGTGATATTTAAGGTCACTTCCAACTCTAGCCATTTTATTACTCTGTGATTCTATGATCCAAAATCTTCCAAATGGCAGGTGTCTGGTAAGACAGAACACAACTTCACTTATAGAAAACAAGATATCCCATTCCTGTGTGTGTTCACCGCCGGATCACTCCCAGAAAAAGCCATTCTTTAGTAGCAACGTAAAGCTTCATGCCAGCCCTCTGCATTCCCGAAATCAGAGCGCCACATATACAGGTTTGGCAGCACTTTCTCAAGGAGGGTTGTGCTGCTTGGAAGTGGCTGTGGGCTCTACCATCGCTACCCAGTCCCCACCTGTTTCAGGTGCCCGAGCTGTGGGAAGCTGATTCTTGTGCTTAAAACATCAAAAGGTGGTTGAGCAGGCCTGAGAGAGGAACACGGGCTTCAGGAGGCTGATGAAACACAGCAGCGTGTCCTTTGCTGCTGCTGGAGCACAGCAGAGGCACAGACGGTAAGGGGAGGAGCTCCAACAGGTGCGCAAAGAGGAGTTAGGGCGGTTTTTCGGTTTGGGTTGTTATCTTTTCCCTACTTTTTCAGCCCAAGACGGGCCACGCCTCGGCCGACTCCGGCCATTCCCCCGCCGGCTGAAGGCGGGGTGCCTTCCCCGCCTCAAGCCACCCGCGCCCTGCCTGCGGAGGGCTCCGGGACCGACTCCGGTGGCGGGAGACAATGCCGCAGCCCCGCCCTGCCGCCGTGCGCCCATTGGCTCCGCGCCGTTTTCCGCATGACGTCACCGGCGGGGCGGGGCCGCGGCGCCCGATTTAAGGTGGGGGCGCGGGGCGCGGCCGCTGCGGCGGCGAGTGCGGGAGCGGGCGGCGAAGGCGGCACCGGAGGACACCGGCACCAGCAGACACCAGCACCATGCGTGAGATCGTGCACATCCAGGCCGGGCAGTGCGGCAACCAGATCGGCGCCAAGGTACGGGGACCGGCCCGGGGGGGTGGAGGGAGAGGGTCCTTCCCGTTGTCGAGGCATGGCGGGTCCTGCTGCCGTGTCACCCCCCACCCCCGCCAGCCTCCGGTGGGCTGAGCTGCCGCCCGGGTCCGTCGCTGCCCTGACTTCCCGCATTGCCCCCTCCCTCGCCCCTCTGCAGCCACGGCGCCGGCCCCCGAGGGAGCGAACGAGCGCTGTTTCAGTGGAACGGATAACCCCACCACCACCGAGGTTGTTGGAGGTGCTGCCATCTTCTTGTAGAGGCTTAGAGGGTCTTAAGCCACTGCTAGACAATGGGAGACCACCCAATGGAGACACCCGGGGGCTGTCATCCTTTGGATATGTGCTATAAAAGAATTAACTTGCATTTTGGTGCTCCAGCTGCCTGTCTGCCCTCTGCTACTGCAGCTGCTGTGGCCAGGGAAGCCTTTCTGCACTGACTCACCTTCCTCCCGGGCAGCTGCTCTGCCATGCCAGGGAGTGGTCGGCATGCACAGACGGCGCTGGTGGGTGTGATTGGCACTGGCCAGCTGCGGTTAATCATTGCCCTCTTCCAAAAATTTCTTCTAGTTCTGGGAGGTCATCAGTGATGAGCATGGCATTGATCCCACGGGCAGCTACCACGGGGACAGTGACTTGCAGCTGGAGAGGATCAACGTCTACTACAATGAAGCTGCTGGTGAGTGCGTCTGCTTCCTCAGACATCCTAAAATAAATGGGGCGTACACGACAGTGCATTGTAGCTGGAAAAACCCCTGAACGAGAGCTGTCATCTGCCAGTGACGCCTCTAAAAGCTTTGTTCTCAGAATAGCTCTGATAGCAGGGTACCCCTGATGGGGAGACAGAGCGTGCATCTCCAGTGAAATGCAGGGAGGCGGAAGGGAGCAAATTGCAGGGCTCCTGTGACCCTGGCTGCGGGGCTGTAATGCTGGTGCTGCTTCCTCCTGCAGGTAACAAGTATGTCCCCCGTGCCATCCTGGTGGACCTGGAGCCCGGCACGATGGACTCTGTGCGCTCTGGCCCCTTTGGACAGATCTTCCGGCCCGACAACTTTGTCTTTGGTGAGTGAGCGTGGCGTGGAGGAGGCCCAGAGCGGGAGCTTTGTGCCCAGGAATGGCTCAGAGTGTGTGTGCAAGTGACATGGGGGATGTGAATCCCAAGAGCAGAGTGGGGTTGGAAGTGAGGGGTGAACCCCCTGGGGCAGAAGAAGCGCATGCGGTCATCTCTGTTCTTCCCCGGGGCACTAACGTGGCACCCTGCTTCTGGTCCGATCCTGTAGGTCAGAGTGGGGCTGGCAACAACTGGGCCAAGGGGCACTACACGGAAGGTGCTGAGCTGGTGGACTCTGTCCTGGATGTGGTGAGGAAGGAGTCGGAGAGCTGTGACTGCCTCCAGGGCTTCCAGTTGACCCACTCGCTGGGTGGCGGCACAGGCTCTGGGATGGGCACCCTCCTCATCAGCAAGATCCGGGAGGAGTACCCCGACCGCATCATGAACACCTTCAGCGTGATGCCCTCCCCCAAGGTGTCGGACACGGTGGTGGAGCCCTACAACGCCACCCTCTCTGTGCACCAGCTGGTGGAGAACACGGATGAGACCTACTGCATCGACAACGAGGCCCTGTATGACATTTGCTTCCGCACCCTGAAGCTGACCACTCCCACGTACGGGGACCTGAACCACCTGGTGTCGGCCACCATGAGCGGCGTGACCACCTGCCTTCGCTTCCCCGGCCAGCTGAACGCCGACCTGCGCAAGCTGGCGGTCAACATGGTGCCTTTCCCTCGGCTGCACTTCTTCATGCCGGGTTTTGCCCCTCTCACCAGCCGCGGCAGCCAGCAGTACCGAGCCCTGACGGTGCCCGAGCTGACCCAGCAGATGTTCGACTCCAAGAACATGATGGCCGCCTGCGACCCCCGCCACGGTCGCTACCTGACGGTGGCCGCCATCTTCCGGGGCCGCATGTCCATGAAGGAGGTGGACGAGCAGATGCTCAACGTGCAGAACAAGAACAGCAGCTACTTTGTGGAGTGGATCCCCAACAATGTGAAGACGGCCGTCTGTGACATCCCGCCACGTGGCCTCAAGATGTCCGCCACCTTCATTGGCAACAGCACAGCTATTCAGGAGCTGTTCAAGCGGATCTCGGAGCAGTTCACGGCCATGTTCCGCCGCAAGGCCTTCTTGCACTGGTACACCGGGGAGGGCATGGATGAAATGGAGTTCACGGAGGCTGAGAGCAACATGAATGACCTGGTCTCCGAATACCAGCAATACCAGGATGCCACTGCTGATGAGCAGGGGGAATTTGAAGAGGAAGGAGAGGAGGATGAGGCATAAGTCCCCCAGTATCAAAGGAACTTCTGTAAAGCAGGCATGTGTACTGAGTGACTTCTCATAGTGGTGGTGAAGCATGTTCTCTAGAAGCTGTGTACCCAATTATCCTCTCGGCACTTGTAACTTTTGACAGATTTCTCATTGTAACAGTTCTGAATCCCAGTTATTACGATGTTTTTTTTGTCCTTTAATGTTAAGAGCACATAAAGGCATGTATTCTAGATCATGTTTTCTGTCTTTCTTAACACCCCTATAGGACACAGAACAGCTATTCAGCCCACGTGTCAAGAAGTAAATTTAAAGACATGTCAGAAATCCTGCACCACAGTGGTGTGCTCTGATCCACTGAGGCTTACATATTCTCAAAATGTGTGCTTCTCATGCAAATATCTTTCATGTTTTTTCTTTCAGGACTCAAATCTACCTGTAACTTGAATGAAAATGGAAAGCCAACTAAAATGGCAAACAAGGCAAGGACAAACACCTTTAACTTGCTTTACAGTTTAAGTCAGTGTAGGAAATCCTCAACTTGTCTGTTGAAGTCCTCTGCAAAACGCAGATGTAGGTTATGCTTTCCTTCTGGCATCAGAAGCAACCTTAAAAGAGGGGAGAAAAGATATCAAACACTGAATATGCATTATATTCTGTGAGAACAGGTAATTAAAATGTTTGTTGCCTTTTTCCTAGCTCTTGGTTATCCAAATACAGCACTGAAGTAATTCTTGCTCTAAGTACTGTCCCTATGTATGTGGTTCAGAATGTGAACCACAGCCATAGTTGAAGCAACAAGAACACTGCTTGCCCCATTTTGGGGAGGATGA
Organism: Numenius arquata; assembly: GCF_964106895.1. Classification (NCBI taxonomy): domain Eukaryota; kingdom Metazoa; phylum Chordata; class Aves; order Charadriiformes; family Scolopacidae; genus Numenius; species Numenius arquata. The sequence continues at coordinate 59,244,067 of NC_133579.1, read as the reverse complement.
ACTAAGCTGAAAACAAATTTTTGTGTCCTAGACCCAGTTTCTAGGAACCATTCTGGTGGTATGCAAAGAAGACAACCTTCTAAAAATCAATGTGAGTGGGATGCATCTTTAAAGGGTATGTGAAGTGCCTGAGCTTTTTTGCCTCTTTTCAGAGAACGGTGGTTGTGCTGGGCAGTCAACACATTGAAGAGATCACTACAAACACATAGACTTCTTGTCACCATCTGAACTTACTTAGCATTGGAACTTTGTCTAATCTTTCTGCAAAAAGACAAAATCCAAAACTAACACTATCCATACAAGTGAAAAAGGAAGTCAGGACTTCTTCAGCTATAAAAAAGCTGAGGATTTATATCTGTGAAGGTTATGTTTTTAGACTGTAATACTGATATGAGCGTGAGAAGCCTAAAATGCTACTTGCCACTGCCTTCTGTCTGGGGAAAAATGTTATACATCAGGTATGTACTTTCTTTTCTTTATATGGGGATGGGAAATTATTTTATTCTACCACTTACTAAGCATTTTCAACAGAGCTAAAACCATCTTGACTGATACTTTGCTATGTTGCCTTCATGTCATCTAAGCCCCATTACAGCAAGGGGGATTTTGCTTCTTTTAGCAGTGATAAGTGCTGCTTTGTCTTGAGGAAAAGTGTATGAACATACCCAGCTCTTGCAGCACTTCTTGTCTGAATTTCATTAAGTCTGTTTCATCAAAGACCAAGCAGCACACAGACATGCAAACCTATCCCTGGAAGTGTTCAAGGCCAGGCTGGATGGGGCTTTGAACAACCTGGTTTAGTGGGAGGTGTCCCTGCCCATGGCAGCGGGGTTAGAACTCGATGATCTTTAAGGTCTCTTCCAACCTGAACCATTCTATGATTCTATAGTACTCTGGATGGTATTCACTACTGCTGTTAAGCCAGTGTAATGCTGCTTAAATCTAGCCATACCATGCAAATAGAGACTGATGGTGCACACTTCTACCATGGAGAAACAAGTTATGTATCTGCACTACAATCGGTAAAAGCTTTTTCTACTTTACTACTTGATAAAAATCAAGGCAAGAGAAGTTGATGGTAGAAGCATGCTTTACAGAAAATATACTTAATTCAAGGTTTTCTTCTGCTTCACAATGGAACATGTCATCTCCAGTGCAAGAAGGGAAGAAGAGGACTATGTACCTAAGTACTAACTTCTGAGAATACCATTAGTCTGTTCTTTTCTTTTGATAAATACACATATGGGGGAACACTTCAGCATAAAGACATTTGAAGAACTCCTTTACTTTACATTTTATTGGATCACAACTTCTAACACTGTTTTCTCCTCTGCTCGTCTTTCAAAGAGAAGCTATCTGATCATTGTCTAGTCTTTGTGATGACTTAGCATCTGGAGCATTTTAGAGCTCAGCTGAGCAGGGCATGTGGGAGTAACTAACTTGCAGACATGGAATGAAACACCTGCACATGATTGTTAGGAAGGTCTCTTGTTCTCATCTTCCTGTGGCATAATGCATTTCTATGAACAGCGGGGCTGACTTTAAGGCAAATATATCACTCAAATTTTCAGAGATGACACCAATGAAACAGTTACCTATGCTTTTCATTTATAAAAATGGGGTTTGTTCTCTTAAGTCTTTTCTCCAGTACTGATCATCATGGTCTGTTATTAAGCAGTAATAGAACTCTTTAATTTGTGTGTAAATCAATGAAGAAAATTCAGCTGGTGAAATCCTAGCTTTTCATAGGAAGCTGAAGATCTCAAATTAAGCAGATGGTGCCCTGAGATTTTCTTGTTTATAAAGTAATATCTTTGAGCATAGTTGTACATTTCTTTTCTCATTTCCCTTTTCTTAAAAACACGAGATTCGTGGGACAGCTGGAAAAACAAAATGAGGTGGTTGTTCACATCAGCAAGGCAGAGCAAACATCAGTATTCTGTGCTTCTCTCCAGTAACTGGGAATCTCTCTCCATTCATAGCATCTAAATTCACTGTTCTACTGAATGGGGCTGAAATAAGGTCTCTTGCAAAAAAAAAAAAAAAAAAAAATTAAAAAAAAATTGCAGTGGCCATAAAAGAGAAACAGAAGGAATTTTCTTGTTTTGATAAATGCTAGGGAGTGGTTCTGTGTGTGAAGTGAAAAGAGGAAAAGGACCTTACTTGGTTTCTCTTGGAGAACATTAGGAAGGAATTTATTAAAATACTATACTTGTATCACAAGAAAGGTTCAGCTACACCATTTGCATTGTAACTTGCTAGTGAAGTTTAGAATAGTTCTGTCTGTGGCAGAGACAACTTGCCCAAATAATTTTTGTTTTGGTTGGGTTTTCTTGTTTTTTTTTTTGGTGGGGTTTTTTTGGGTTTTTTGTTTGTGTGTGGGGTTTTTTTGGTGTGGTTTTTTTTTCTTTTTTTTTTTTTTACTTTGTGGCTTTGAGCTTCATTTCATCAACAACGACTTATAAATACTCCATCAAATAACTTACCGTGAGCCTTTGATGTGCTTATGAATGTATTCTGCATGAGCCCTTGGAACCAAAGGGTCTTTCTCACCATGAATTATAAATGTGGGACACTTAATATCTGGCAGCAACTCTTGGCAGATATTACCTAGGGAGAAAATAAATGAAGGTCACACTTTGTTTTAAAATAGTATTAAAGACTGAAAATGCTTCTGTAAAGGACTGTGAATTCCACTGGGTTCTAGCTATCTCCTTGTGGATAGCATGCAATTAATCTGCAGAACTATGTAATCAGAACTATAATTAACATTTCTTTCTCCAAAATGTTACTTCACTGAATTTGCTTCATTAATGGGTACTAGCACAAATGGATGCAGCGAATGAAGTACTTCTGTCCCACATTTCCCCTGGGCTCTCTTTGACTGTTCAAAGCAAATCCATGCGTCTATTTCCTGGCTTTGTTTTTTTCAGCCTAAGCCTTATGTCCTTTGTGTTTAGGTTATGTTTTCTTACACAGTCACTTAAAAGTTTTGCTACTTTTATCAACAAGTTAACTTAGGTTGTATCGAAGCCTGTCCCCCTTTCTGGACCCTTTGCTGTGTGCAATGATTAACGCTTTCATACAAATTATACTAAAACTACTAAAAGGTTATTCTCCCTGACCGTTCATCTTGCAGAACTTCAAGAATAATTTTATGCGTGCTGGTCTTTAATCTCACAAGAAGTAATTCTAATGCTTTTCCTTAAAGACTCTTATACTTCCCCGCCCCCCCTTTCTTTTTAACTTGTCCCTTAGTAACCCAGTTTCCATACTCTTTGCCTAACTTTCCACGCTCTCACAAGAGAATCTGTGGGTAAAACTTACTTGATGAGTTGTGTGTTCCATTGCTCTTTGAGCTAACTTTGCCCCATTTGTAGTTGTCTCCTTGAAGCTACTAACAGCTGCACAGTTAATGCTTATACACTCGCACTTTCCCTAGCTTTAGAGTCTTATGCTGTTTCACAAAGCTTTTCCAATTGTTTGATTATTTATATAGACTTAGCTTGCAGCTCTACCAGTTAAATATCTTCATTTAGAACATTTTACCCATAGTCTTCAAACACCTGCACAAATGACTGTTTTCAGAACAAGTTAATTTAGGTTATTTACCTAAGGACATAGTTGGCAGTTAAACTATTATTTCCAGTCCTAAAACTGTTTTATACTATGACCATTAAATTATATTTACTCCAAAAACACAGAACAGCAAGAAGAACCTTGAATTTTCCAGCTTTATGCAATTTATTCCATTCAGTGTTGGCACCTTCTGAAAGTTCATTTCTCATGGCATTTGACACTAAAAGCTGTCCCATTTAGGGTAAATAGTCTATTTCTTAAAAAGAGCTTGAGTTGAGTTTTTGACCAACAAAGGCTTTGCTGTCCTCCTTTTATCTCTGATGGGTTTTATTAATTAGTTTTCTAGTATTTGTCATATCTGCACTTTAATTCCAAGGAGGCCTGTCTAAGTTGCTCTCCCCAAGCTACGCCTGTAAAAAAAACCTGCAGCCTGATGGTTGCTTATCTTTTTTTAGGAAATGTTAGGGTTCTCCCAATATCTGACCCAGTTATGGCATCTAGGTAATTCAGCTCCTTGTTATATGTCTCCAGGTGGCTTCTTTTTTACAGTCACTCTATCTCATAGTGTTTGATGCTTGTGCGGGCAGTAAAAGGATGTCACAGCCAGAGTTTCACCAGCCTGGGATTTGGACTTAAGAATAAACTAGGCTTAAGGAGGTGCCTTCTAGAAAGGGTCAAATAAAATCAGATCATCATTTGTTACATCGCTCTACCCAGAGAAATTCTAGTACCATGTTGCTGATCCTGTGCAAAACTTTATGGATAAAATATGAAATGAAGGAATGTGTTCCTTGTAGTACCTGCAGGCTGTTAATGTATGTCATCTCCTGTCTTTCATTATAAGTGCTACAGGAAAATGTGTATAAGAGAATTACATACTCCTTGTTTTACGGAGTGTGTATTTCTGCTTTAGACAAATTAAAAGATATTTTCCTCTGAATTAAAACAGAAATGCAGGTATCCTTGGCTGCAAGAGTATGTAGAATAATTGCAGAAATCTTCAGAGATAAACATTTAATAATTATATTGTCTAGTTTAACTCTTCTTTTTGGATTTTTAAACACCTAAGCTGTGTCAATAGTGTTTTTTAAATGTTTTATTAATTTTGAGTTCTCAAAATCTGAACTTCCTCTTTTTTTAATCATTATATGCTACTAGTTTTGAAATAGTGCTTCAGCTCCTGTTTCCAGAAACTGGAATGAACATGCCTCACTTTTGGGATATCTTAACAATGTCACCAAGAGGTAATCCTTCAACACTGACAGAGGACAGGAGAAAAAAGCTTGAGCGGAATCCCTCCTGCTCAGTCTGCACAAAAGCAATGATTTAGTAATGTAGTTTTGTGGTGGAACAAGAGGAGAGACTCATCAGCTAACACTTCCCATAAATGTGTTTTCCTCCTGTACCTTGCTGGTTGTCTGAACCATCTACAAAGTAATTGCTTTATTCATGAGTGTGAGTCAGACACAGTTTTTAATGCCATATGCAGAGTCCTTCCTTTACTGGCTGCTAGGAGTACTGTTAGATTGGGTTTTTTTATCCAGAACTGTCTGCTACTGTAATTGCTTCAGTTTAACATTGTAAAAGCCTTACCATCTGATTTTTCAGCAAAGCGAGATATTCCATCTACCCAAGCCTCACAGGTTTTTGCAAAGTATTTATGTCCATACATCTCTTCTAGTGGTTTCTTGACCTTTTCGCTCCACTTTGAAACATCTCGGATGCCTACATAAAATAACATTGAACTGTGTTAAGTCCTTCCCAGCAATAAGATATAACCCAGTACTGTCAACAAACACCTAATACGAGTAAGTTTTCAAACCAGATCGCAGATGTGTACTTCAAGCTTGAAACCACACTGAATGGTTTTAGATTGTTCGTAATATGGAAAGGGTATAAAAAAGGTAGTTTTATGATCTCTGCTGGGGTCTTTCTGAGTTGCAGAAGACCATCTTGTTATTGTGGTCACAAGGAACAGCAGAAAAAAATAACAACCAAAGGACCCAGTCCTAAAGCTTCTGATGTTTCTTTTTGAAGGGCTTGCAGAAGAGAAGCTCAAGGAGGTACTTTGTGTATGAAAAGAGGACTGTTTTATAACAGTGTGCCAGAGCTGGCAATTAATTTTTTATATCCTTCAGCCTTTTGCTTTGGCTCATGGATGGAAGTTCTTCCATGGCTCCTACCAGTATTCAGAGGAAGGAAGCTCTTACTAAGGCATTCCAGCAGGCTGACATCATGGTACATTTGCCACAGTCTTACAGAAAAACAAGCAACTCTACTTAGTAGAGCTCTGTGACTCATGGCAGGCTGGCTAAATCTGTACAAATAATCTGACATTCTAGTTATTTATTTATCAGATTTACTGATTTTTTTTCCGCTAAAATTTTCAGTACTGCTCACAAACCAGATATCAACAAAGATGACTTTCACAAAACTGTATTTCAGCTGTACAGCCTTGTATTGAAAAAGCCCTAAACAATGTTAGCATAGCATAGAACCTGAAAGGGACCTTGAGAGTACAGAATCATCAAACTGCAATATATGCCACTAGCAAAGTTTTTAATAGGTTTCAAATGGGAATTAAGGGAAGAAAGCAGTGAGGTGTTAATTAGCAAACAGAACCTGTCCAGCCAAATGAGCAAGGTAGCAGTAACTGCAAGTGCCTTATAACAGCATCTGATTGGAAACAAGTTTGCTCACCCCAGGCTACTTGTTGCTCAACAGCCATTTGCCTTATAGAATCTACTGTTTTATCCTTGTGGCTGTCCTTAACTTAAAAAGGGTGGGTGGGAGAAGCCAATGTTGAAAGGACATAGATACCAAATAAACACCTTTCTTTCCTACCAAGCCCTTCACTGAAGAAGGCTGTAGGAGGTCTGCACTGCTACTCTCTGAGCCCCATCACCCAGACAGATGTTGAAAGCACCCGTCCACGAAGATGCCAAAGGTCAGCATTGCTGTGGGTGCTCTGTGTAAAGTAAGGCGCTTTTTTATATATATATTTTTTTTAACATTTTAGCTTGTTGACTGATACTAACTGACATGCATTTCATAATTGCCTAATAAAAACTTCATACATATATAAGCATGTAAAGAAGTAAAGCAGCACTTTACAGAGCTAAAAAGCATCTTGCTTGCTGAATTAAAAAAATACTACTGATGAAAGTGCTTTAGTATAGGTGAAGTAAGCACACATGTGTAATACATGCACTTGTAATTTAGCTGAAGGGAGACAGTCAGATTTCACAGCTGGTATAAATCAAAATCCAGTCACTTAAACAAAGCTATACTGGGTTACATTTGCTGAGAGCCTCTTTTAATTTCTAATTTCAAAAGGAAATAAGATCTCTTTATGAGTTCATTAGCAGTTTTTGCTATTTTCCTTTAAAGTTGCAAATGGCCAGATTCTATTTCATGTGAGTGAAATAAGGATCACAAATCCCAATGTTTCTTTACTTTGCAAAGGTTTCGTAACCACAGTAATTAACTTTAAAGGAATGCAAATAAGAAAGGCATCCTAGGACACTTGCTTGAACGATCAATTTGCTTCCTTAATACAAATGGTAAGTTAAGAGCTTGTTTTCTTATTGTCTATGTATTATACAGGCCCTAGAGGCAAAATTTGTTACCTGCTAGCCCAGTGATTTTTCTGTGGACCTTGTCTGAAGTTGCGCAAGATGTGAGAAGGGAAATCGAGCCTGGGATCAGTAGTATTATTTGCAATTTATTTTTAGGAACTTGTTACGGCAACAAAAATTATACTTTCTGAAAACTAATGACAAGCTGTTATAACTTACGCTGTTCAGCGGCTGTTGGTAAGGACTTTTAAAAAATTAGATTTATTACCTTTGGAGTAATTGTTAGGGAGCTTCTCACTATGACTTTAATCTATCCTTATACTTAGCAACTTAGTGAATTTTGTATCCTGCTCCTTCAGGTTTCTTGTGTCGTCAACTCTGTCTCCACTTAGCTGTTATGTGACTAAGATCCTTAGGTCAAGAAAAAATTAAAATAATTCTTTTAGGATATGATATTTAGTTTGTACATACCATTATAAATTCTCACATCCTCTTGAGTAACACTGGCATTTGCTCCCCAGACAACCAACTTGTGGATAAGGGTTGGATACTTTGCGGCTGCAATAAGTGCTGTAATTCCACCATCGCTCCACCCCAGCAAAGAGAACTTCTTAAATTTCAGTGCCTTGATTTGTACAAGAAAGTTATATGCAAATCATCAGCTGGTTTTACAAGCACAGATAAAATATTACTTGAAAACAGTAGAGGTATATACACAACACTACACAGTTGAACTATAGTTAGCTTTCATAATAAGAAAATATAACTTTCCTGCTATATGAAAAATATTTAAGAAAAGTTCAAATATGTAGAAAAAAAAAATTATACTTGCTTTTCCAATTTTCTATAACTATTTAATGAAACAGGCAGTAGTCATATTAAATTCTTGCTGCATTTAAAAAACCTCTCTTAATTTTAAGAAATGTTCATCTACAATGGAGAATAAAGACCTTTTCAGAGAGCCTGATGTTATCAAGAATCTGTGGATTCTCTTGGTATAAAGTTGGCGAAGGCTACTACAGTGTGGGATGGTAGGTAATCCAAGACCAAGATGAACTTAAGAAAAAGAGAAGTTTAAAACTTGAGAAATGAAACCCAGTGATCTAATTTACTGATGCCAGCTCATCTGAAAAAAGAAAATCTGCTCTGTAACAACTAAAAAATGCTTAAAGTATTTGCTACAAGATTGTGTCAAATTTTAGTCCCTAATTCATATTTTCTGAAGCTTTTACATGTACATTTAAAATGTTACTTTGTGGTGAATTGCAATTCAAAACATTATTAGTGAAATTTCTTCTCCTTGAAAAGGAAGGCTCAGGGCAAAAAATATGACAATCAAGACCTTTATTCATTCTGACTTATACAATGCTTTCCACTAGAATTTGAAGCTCTTGTTTCCTCATATACCACAATCTGCGGTAGGGGGTACCAGCAGGGACAGGAGAGAGGATTTTGTGTGTGATGTTCAGTGGGCAAAGTGCGGGGAAGGTAAAGACACGCAGGAGCAAACACATCTGAAGGTTGTATAGGGACGATATTCAATGGTTAAGCAGTACTTGCAGTTTTGCATATAGAAACCTGTTTGTGAACTCTTTCACAAACGTAAAGGTTTCAAAGGGCCTCGTTTGTTTGTTTTTGCAGAAATTACAGCCTTTTAGATGTGATTAGGAAGACGATGTACTTTTGGAGCAAAAAGAGCAAGTCAGTTGAATGGATTGTTTTGGTGCTTGGTGTTCTGTTGTTGGAAGTCCAGGCTTGCTTCTGTCCAAAGAAAGCAAAAATGCAAGCAGTGAGAGAAACAACTACAGAGAGAGAAAAAGCAGTTCCTGGAAGCTTACTCCTGCTTGTAAACTTAATGCTCAAGTGAGGTATAACTTTATCAGTCAACTTGATACCTAGCAAACTTCTATTGCTAGCAGGCTTTTCTGGTTTTGGCTTCTTCCTTGGCATTAGGCTCACTGTAGTGTTGCTCAATGTTAGATTTCACTCAGCTAAGCCTGAAAAGAAAATAAGGTAGCGGAAAGAAAGAGACATGTAAGGTAAGAGCTGACAGTAAGAAAAGAAAACCTCAAATTTTAGCAGCTGATCAAAAGTTGGCTCTGGCCTGCTGAAAAAGTATTTATCTGTGATCAACTTTTGGTATTAGGTTGCTGAAGGGTTATTGGTGTCTTGGCAAGTTTCAGGAGTGGGCAGCAGTGCTTGTAAAGTTCAAGTTTTTGCTGTTGCTGTTCTCCTACCTCCAATAGCAAATTACAGATTTCAAAGTCAGCTGATGGGTGGAATAGCTGATTAAAAGTTTTGTTATTCATGCCAGGCTATTTGCCAATGCTTCAACTGAGATCTATTTGCTTCCAGTATTTCTCTTGTTTACTAGCCATTATCTTGACGTATTCCATGGGTTGTCTCAGGATGCCTTTGTAGCAGGAGGAATTTAACTTATTCTTTGCAGCCTTCCAAAAACCAATGTGATGTAACAGATGTGTTGGATATGATATGCATGTGTGCTTGCTTTAATCTTGAACTACTTACACTACAGGCCTCTACCTAACATTGGCAATAACCTGAGAGCTGGTTGCACCTCTTCAATTCTGTGGGTGATTTTGTGTTGGCTTTTCACTGTAGTGAACAAAATCTCTTTTGATATCACCTCCTCCACCCAGGCATTGAAATGCAAATGATCACGTATGTTGTGACAGAAGTAACTTACAATAGTAAGTTGCAATAAGTGAGTTGCAATACAACAGTACTTTGTACCATGTGCTTTCATTGGATCACAGGGAGTATATCACAAGTAAGGATTGTGTCTGATCCGCAAAAAAACTCAGAGAAGCCCAAGCCCATCCTTTCACTAGGACAGTAGCTCTGAAGGGTAAGAACCTCTTAAATATCAACACTAATTATTTCCAAGACTTTTAAAATGCTATTGGCTTTTGTTATTGTTAGACATTGGGAAGCAGTGCAGCAAAGTGGACTTATTTGCATTGGACCCCTTTTATTTCAAGCAAGCTCCTTCAAAGAGCACATACAGTGATACAGAGTGGTATCATCTGCATCAAGGTGCCAAATACTCTGCAGAATTTCAGCTTTTGTTATTTAACAGAAACCTTGCAGCACTCACAGCTCCAGCAGAGACAACAGAATCTGAAGAAGCCCAGAATAAAGGTTCTGAAGGCTCACCTATATGGATGGGTTTTTTGGCCAAGTGTAGGGCAGATGATGTAGGTAAAGCATACATCATAAAGCCCTCTGCAGGAATTATGGCGCTGTTTTATTCTGGAAATCCTAGTTGCGATGAATCCTTGGGATTTGTGTTATCCTTTATGTTATGCTAAAACAGAAGCAAGTTACCCATGCTTGGGAAGATTTTAATAATTTGTTCTTATATGCTTATATCAATAAGCATCTTCAAAAAAACAGAATGCTATGTCTCATTTATTTTGGCAGCTTTAGACGTTGGTAGGTTGCTGTCCTGTTTGACTGGAAGCTACATGGTTACATTGTCTTTAGAGACAGGTCTGTTTTCTATTTTGCATTTATTAGTATTTGGACAGAGGCAGGAAAGGGGGTTACAACCATTTTGACTGAAAGCTTGTCACCTACCCATGGCAGCATCTTTATTTTCTTTGTTAGCATAGCAGAAGAAATTGGTGATTTACAGTGCAGAGAGACTGCTTTTATGGTTAGAGGGCAAAACTGTGTCTTAATCCTGATTCTGCTGTCAGACTTACTTTGTTTCGCTACACAGAATGCTCCAGGAAGGCTGCATTTCCAGTTTCATATGGGTTTCTCCAAGGTTACTGCTTATTACAGAAATACAGTTGGATTCACTGTCTGAATCTTGTCTCATATTTTTGGAATTTTAATGCACTGCCGACTTTCTTAACGTGGCCAAAGAGACTGTATAGCTTAATATAACAAAGCCAAAATATTAGTTGAAGCTAAACCAGAAAATAGTGTTAGCACTTACAGGATGGAATAAAAGAGGAACACAGAAACACAGATTTGAAATAAAAAATTCTGCAAGATGGAGAAGTAATAACAGGTTTAAGTCATATTCTTTATAATCACAATAGCTGTATTAGTTATTAAGATCTGGTATGATCACAGGAACTCTTCAATTTCCCACAAAAATTATTTCAGTAATATGCTGTGAAATTCAAAGCGTCAAGTTAATTTTTTTTAGAATCAAATGTTACTTGAAATGGGCTGCTCAAGGCAAAATGCCAAGATTCTATTAACTAGAAAATTTTCAGAGAACATTTCACTGCTGTCATCCCTTCAGTTAAACCAATTAGCATAGACTTTGGTATTTATATACCCTTTACCTAACCTTATAGGGTTCTTGGCTGCAAACCTCTTAGGGCAGGGTCTTGGAATAAAAAAAAAAAAAAAAAAGCTTTACAATTAATTCCCACTGCTGAACCTCTATGTATATAGCAGAAGAGATGGAAGAAGAAAATATTTTCCAGAATAGTGTGCATCTACCCAGTTTTAAGCCTTCATTTGTATGCTCTTTTGCATAACTTGCTGTCTGCTGGAAACAGCCTGTTCAACAGTACTCTTCCTCCTTCTCACAATTTAAGGTAAACAGCTTTTAAATATATATATGTAAAACAGTAAAATCTCAGAATAGATTTACCTGCATAAGATCCACAGCATCTTTTGCATCCCTCTCAAAGAAATCTGGAGGAAAGTCTCGAGATGGAGGAATGGACTGTCCATATCCCCGAGGATCCCAAGCAACAATTGTGAAAAGGTTCTTATTCATAGACTTGAGTTGTGGTCCAAAATCAGTTTGACCACACCCTGAAACATGATAATTTTTTAATTATAGTAACTACCATAATACAGAAATAGTATAAATACTCTAAATGGAAACCTGAGGAAACCTGTATTTTAATTCTAAAAAAGAGATTATTCATTGACTGAAGTACACTTTATCTCTGTAACTAAACATTGTGATTCTCAGACAGGAAGTACCAAAATAAAAATCTTTAGAACTATCTAGAATATGCTGTCTAGATATACATATCTCTATATAATATGCTATCTAGATATACATATCTAGAATATGCTCAGAAAAAAACATTTCTGCTAGGTATGTAAGCTTTTTAAAAACTCTGCTCTACACAGGGGCTTTAATACAGAATCTTAAGCTGAGTTACCTGTGTAAGGATTTATCTTTAACACATTTAAAGCACTGGTGTGGTCATTGCTGTTTACCTAGATAGCACAGATGAAACTGGAAGGGGAGGAATATACTGACTCTAGCTAAAAATTTGTAACTGAAAAGCACTGTGCGAGACAGTTGTTCTTATTCGATAAAACACTTCTATGAGAATATTGGTGCTTAAAGCTGAGCTTTAAATTATTAGTTGCCTGCGGAGACAGTGGTGACAAAAAGCATAAAACTGTGACTTTTGATTTTTCCAATATGTATGTTACTAAAATAAGCCAAATACAGCCATTTTTTTCTGATGCAGAACAGTTTCTTTTACTGATGGCACGGATCTTCAAAGGATTAAAAAGTAAAGTACTCTAGCCCACTGCACTAAGCTGTCTTTGAACACTAGCATGAAGGTAAGACTGCAGTTTATTTCTGATTTGCAATATGGTCATGTGGTAACAGTATCACAAGCTACTTCATTAAAACCTGTTCAGATCTAACATATTCAAATGATGTAAATCAAGTATCAAATTGGCTATCCATTGTTATATTAAAAAGGCCATTTAAAGGCATTTAAGACATTTTTTTCTGCTTGGAGAAATATGTCCTTGGATAACTCCTCCTAGAGGAGTTATCAAATGGTCTAAATGATAATAGAGACTGTATATAGCATCTCCTGATGAGCTGACTACAGCCTGGCACGGTCTCTTCTCTCTTGCAACACCAGTTAATAGCTAGGGTCAGAAGAAAACTATCAGGTTGTTCGAAAAATACTGATGCTAATCATATATTCTTACATAGACTTTGTATGAATCTCTGCACTATCATACATACACTTGTTATATTTTTTGTAACTTAAAAAAAAAAATCCACAAGGCTGAAACCATATCTGAATGCCATGTTTTCTCAGTACTTTTCTAGCTAGAAAGACAAACATCACTTTCATTTTAATGTAGTTTGCAAATAGTCTAGAGACTAATTAATTCTGTTGAGCTAAAAAACGCTTATCTGGATGCCACAACACTTATTAGTCTGTTAATACTGTAAGTAGTATACAATAATATTGAAAACTTAGTATCAGTACGAAGGGAAGAAGTATGTGACAGAATGTAAAGCTCACCCTCACATTTTGCCCCAAACCATTAAATAATACACTTAATGATGGTAAAGATACTAAGCCTAATTATTACTGTTTTGTTTATTACTGAACAATAGCAATGTATACATAATAATAATACTACTCACAACTGAAGAAATAAATTATTTCTATTTAAAGAGTTAGTATTGGTCCTACTGACAGTCTGCCATGGACTGCTAGTAGGTCTGATTGATTCTTTAGAACTGCAAGAACCCAGTAAAAAAAAAAAAAAAAGCCTGTGTTAATTTTAAAAGGTTGTTATCAAAAGCAGTGGTCTCAATGGATAGGTACCACTCAGCTAGCAGAACCTGTTGTCCATATCAAAAAAACCACTGAGAATCTTAATGATGTTGCCCTGAATAACCAAAACATGAAAATACATTTTTAAGCAAAAAGTAAGTCTCAACTGTGCCTTTTGCACTATGATAATGAACTGCAAGTGCTGCATTATGTCTATTAATTCAATTGGTATGCACCTAGTTTCAAAAAAGGAATGCATAATTCAGTCTGTGTAACAAATATAGCTGACCTGATTTCCTCCCCCCCCTGTTATTTTATACCTTGTGTAGCTATTTGCCACTTATGCTGGACAACCCCTTTGCACAGTTAAATCCAACAATGTGAGTGACTATTACACAAGTCAAGACATTGCATAAAAGGTACCTGGTGAGATAAATGAAATATTTTTAAACTGTTAACTGATTGCAATAACTCTGCCTTTCCTATCTGTTGTATGTGTGGCAATTTTTTTTAATGACAATGCTCCAAAATCAGGTGTTGAACATATTACAAAATAGTTTTGTGCAGTCTAGCTTGAGACCAGATGGTGAAAGAGGCATTTGCTCTACAAAGGTAAGACAAAATCTCCAGACCTAGCATTCCGGGAAGCAGAAGAACTGCATGGCTTCCTTCTCCTGTCTGCTGATAATGCAGGTGGACTCCATTCACTTGGATTTTGGCAGATGTTATTGAAGTACTAGGGATGGGGGAAGAGAAAAAGGGAAACATTCAAACAGTTAATTCTCATTATTACACGGTCATTCAAGGAATACAGAATAATTACTTTTTCTAGATATTAACAACAATACAGTGAGATTTAAATGGGTCACTTGCCTTTTATGGGTGCACAGAAGACTAAATAAAAAAACTTTTCAGGAGCGGACAAGTATTTAGTTGTGACCACTATGTAACATTTGTACTTAGGTTTCACAAATGTAGTTAAATGACTTAAGTTAAAGGGAGGGTAGTAGGGGGGAGAGTCTTGACTGTCCAACAAGGGGAATATAAAAGCAGCCTCACATAGCTACAGAAACGTGTTGAGAGAAATATATTAGAGAGGAGAAACCTCATTCTGTCACAGCATAACTTTTGAAATGGCTGGTGTTCACCTTGTTATTACTAAACTGAGCCTCTCCATCTGCTAAAGTAACCACAGTCTGTCATTATGGTTCCTCATGAACCAGAGGGTCTGCAATGAAAACTGCCTTGCACTGAGATGCGGGTGGAGAAATGTGATAATAAGGTATCTGTCAGCGTAATCTCAGAAGGATATAATGTTTAATTGGAAAATACCACATGAAAAAGCCCACCCACTAAAGAAGTTCCACAGAAACTGACTGCATGGGCCACTTCTCAGCCCTGACCCCTAAATCCCTACCTTAACCTTCAGTACAAAGCAGGATGTGTAAATTCAAACAGGTAATCTGAGGTACCATGCCTACAATACACACACCTAGCGAGAAAGCAAAAGTAGCATAGAGTGAAGGTTTCTTCTTAACAGCATAAACCATTGCAGCTCCCAAGCAAGTTTGTGCCCTGATGGTTGCGGGACATCTTTTCAAAAACCTAACTCATTTTATTTAAAGGTAGTAATATGGTACAAATTTGCCATTTAGCCACTTAATGGCTAACTCTTATTCCCCACACTTGTCAATTTACCCAGATAAATATTCTTGTCCTATGAATTCAATCAATGTGAATTTCACACGCACACTTACAGAAATGTTGTTTTCCAGTCTTATGGGTAACAATAATCTCTATTTCATGATATGTACCGTGCAACTTATTAGAAATTCAGTTTTAACATATAAAATCTGAATTAATTACAGCACGTAAGCATAGTCCCACCCATATAGAATTTACAATGACACATTAAAGGTAAAAAATCCCACAAATTGAAACCCTTCTCATAAGGTAAATGGAAAGGAACAATAGCTTGAGGACTCAGGTACCCAGTACGTAAGTGGCAGCTGAACCACAGAACCTGTTCAACACAAAGCCATTTAGACTGTAAATAAAATCTTGGTCTATATAATGCAACCAAAAATGCCACATGGCTAAATATAAGCTGTGGATTTGCAGAATAGGATCAGCTGTTTTTACCTGTGTAGATCCAACTTTAAAACTGGAATACAAACGCAGATCTGTGGCAAGAATATAGCTCAAAGAAGCTCACTGTGCCATTATAACTTCGGTGAATTTTCCTGAATTGTTACGTAAACATGATTCAAGTGATTCATTTGACTGTAACGTTAAACTTTCTTTAAGTCCATGTATCACACCTGATGCGGCTATATACTTCACAACTTGAATTCTGAATGTAGTATTAGTAAGGCCTTCTTAGCCCTTTTTGAGCATTTGAGTTTTGCTTTTTTTTATTCATAAAAGAAAATGTGGTGTTGTTTTTAACTTGATATACCATCTTTTGGTTTGTCATACATTTCAACAGGTTATTTTATCCTAGTTCTCACCACAGCAAATGAGCAACTTGCTTTTATTAATTTTTATAGAAATACGTGATTTTTTTTTTTTTTCTTCTGATTAGTAATTGCCAAAAACACTTCCGGTCCTGAACAAAACTGAAATAATCACCATTCTGCTACCATTACCAGCATCTAGTTTAGACAAGGGACATGTATTCTGCTTTCCTGATCCAGATACTAGATTTTTTTTAAACAGTTCTACATTTTTTAGGATTAATTATTAACATCAGGGACTTGATAATTTTGGAGTTTGTAATGTTTTTCTATTCTTGGATCACGCCTTAGTGCAAAGTCCAATGAAATTCAGGAGTTTCATGTACAGAGTGTTTTCAATACTTTCTGGAGTAAAAAAAAATGAATTGTTTTCTTGTGTGCTGAGACACTGTACTGGAACTGGCTACACCTAAAACTGATTTGGTCTTCTCCATACCAAGCTTTTGTGAGTCTGAAGTCACTTCAGTATGGATGTCAGCATGAAGGATTAACTTTTGTAAAGTTTTCTTCAAGACTGTATTTTCCACTGGTTGGAAAGCCAGGTTAAAACAAACCAAACCAAAAAACCCCACTATGTTGTAACTGAATTAGTAGTGATAAGGTTTATAGCTCTTTGAGAAGCATTGAGGGTGACGGAACATTGGAACGGGCTGCCCAGAGAGGTTGTGGAGTCTCCTTCTCTGGAGATTCAAAGCCTTCCTGGACGCAACCTGCTCTGGGTGAACCTGCTTTGGCAGTGGGGTTGGACTAGATGATCTTCGAAGGTCCCTTCCAACCCTTACCATTCTGTGACTGGATACATACTGCCTATGTTTACCAAGACAGCACAGATGCAGAGTAGGCAGGTCTTGTACTGTGCCTTGTTGGAGGCCGCATTTCACCTCATACTCTTAATCTGGGAACTACCTTTCTGTTCCAGCTGTGCTACAATCCAACCTAGTCTTTATCTGTGCAGGAGGGAAAAAAAATTATGGTATTATGTCAGTTTTCCTTAATAGGATTTGCAGAATAAGCAGTATTATATATATTACGCGTATGTATGAGGGTTAATGGTTTTACACTCTAAGAAAGTAGATTTAGAATAGATATTAGGAAGAAATTCTTTACTATGAGGGTGGTGAGACACTGGAACACGTTGCCCAGGGAAGTTGTACATGTCCCATCCCTGAAAGCATTCAAGGCCAGGCTGGATGGAGCTTTGAGCAACCTGGTCTAGTGGGAGGTGTCCCTGCCCATGGCAGGGGGCTTAGAACCAGATGATCTATAAGGTCCCTTCCAACTATAACCCATTGTATGATTTTCTTCGTGACCTCGGCCACCTCCAGGAAACACCTGAAGGGCAGGTGGCTGGGGAGCGGGGTGGTGAGATGCACCTGCTGCCTCACAGGGCGAAAATGGACTCATGGAAAATGGACACACACACACACACACATTCCCTGCAGTGGGGAGGGTGACAGACACAGAGGGGAAGGGGGTACCCAGCCCCTTTCTCGCAGAGCAAAGCAGCTAAGGGTAGAGCTGGTCCCTGCCCCCGCCTAACCGCAGAAGCAGGCACCTCAGGGTGCCACAAGCGTCCCCATCTTGTCGTCGTCCCCGTTCCCCTCCCCCAGTCTAGCTACTCTGCTAAAACACCATCTTCACTCTCCCCGCGGTGACACCCACCCGGGCCTGTTCTATGCCCCCCGGGGCGGAGGGAGAAGAACGAGGGAGCGAAGGGAAGGAGGCGGCTGTAGTTTTTACCCGTAGGAGGCGGCCGGTCCCCGGGGGTTGAACGGTGGGGCCCGGGCGGGCGGCTGCAGTAGCAGCGCCCGGAGGGCCCGGCCTGCGCTCCGCCCAGCCATTTTGCCCGCTCTGCCGGGGAGGAGAGGAGAGAGGAGGGGAGGCGGGGCGGCCGCCCCGCCTCCCCTCCTCTCTCCTCTCCTCCCCGGCAGAGCGGGCAGCCGCCTTGCCCTGTCAGCTGCCCGGAGATCGAGGGAACCACCCTCATGGCGCTGGAGCCCGCTCCCCGGGAGGCGGGGAGGCCCGGGGGCGCCCCTGGGGACGGCATCTCCCTTAAGGCGACCGACCCCAGGCCCTCGGCAGGAATCGTTAACTCAGCCTCACACAACATACTTTTTTTTTTTTTTTTTTTTTCTGTGGAGAATTCCCTGGGCAAGGGATTTGGCCTGGCAAGAGGCTATACTACTCAGGGCCAGCCACCTCTGGGGTAGCCTGACTGCCTTTGGTCACCAACAGCCCTTGGACTGGCTTTCCCCCTCACAGGTTGGTCGTAAAGCACCCAAGGAGACTGACTTTCTTGGTGTTTGTTTGTTTGTTTGGGGGTTTTTTTGTTTGTTTTGTTTTGTTTTGTTTTTTTCCCCAGCTGCTGTCTTCACTCTCTGCTTTCCAAGTGTGGAGGGGAATGACCAAGGCGATGGTGGAGAGGGCTGTGAGGGTGGCAAGGGGAAACAGCAGACAGCTGTAGAGCTGGTAACCAGGCTTGAAACAGACCCAGGGAACAAGGTCTCCTGCCTTATACCTTATATATATATATATATATATATATATATATATATATATATATATATATATATATATATATATATATATATGAGAGGGATGTCCTTAAGGCAGGTCAGTGTTACATATTCACTCGAGCTCAGTGACTGCCCTGAGCGTGGGTAGCTCTCAGCCTTCCCCACTCCATTGCCGTTTGTCTGCACAGGACTAACAAGTCTTAGAAGTGAAAGACAGTCATAACAAATCCCAGTGCATAAAGAGATTAACTCAACTGTGTGAGCATACTGGTTCATTTTATCCCCTGAGCAGATCAAACCATTTAAGATTAAGGTCTTTAGTATGGCTAATTACAAGCAATCCATCATCAGGACAAGCTGCCTTCACTCTTGCCTGATGACATCTACAAGCCCCTACAGTTTCCTTGGCTCTTAAGCCACTTTCGGAAGCTCGTCTTTGTTGTGAATGTTATTGTCTACACTTCTTTCTGATGGAAAATGTCTGGAGGTGATAGCTGACTATTCTGCATTTAAGGAAATAAGGGTAGCTTGGTCTTCTGCTACACAAACAGATTTTTTTTCCTGAATTTTGCAATTACCACAGATTAAAAGGAGCTCTTATTTTATGTTTCACTATGAGCTTCAGAGACAAAGGCCTCAAACTTTTTGTATCCAGTTCAACTCCTGTTAAAATGCCTTTGAGTCTTATCTTCCTGTAGATTCTCTGCCTACTGTGGCTGAAAGAGATGGAACAACTTCTTAGAACCTGTGCTGAAGAACAGAGAAATAAGGTAGAAAGGATTCATCATACCAGTGTAGGGGGAGAAAAGAGGTAATTAGAAATGTAAAACCAGAAGCCTTAACAAGATGAGAGAAAAGGAAGATGAGGAGGTGTGTGTACTGCTTAAGAAAAAAAATGGGGTAATTCCAGATGGGTTAACCCCATTGCCATTGTGTCAAATGTTGAGGGGTCTCTTTGCAGAAAAGACTGTCACAGTCAGGGTGCTGCACCATGCGTTATCTCCAGGCCTTCAGTCACAGCTCTGCAGTGTATGAGCCCTGGAAAGCGGCTGTTCCTCTCCCAGGCACTTGGACTGTGCAACCCCTCTCACAGGCAGTATCCTGCCTTCTTTGGCCTGGGGAGAGAAAACTGACATGACAGTTGGGGCGAAAATGGCACTGGAAAAACCCCCTTTTCTTTGTGTGTGTGGACAATGACCAGCTCCATGAGGGGTGACAGGAGAGAGCTGCTCTTGAGGACATCATTGCTGTCTGGGCCCATGGGGCAATGGCTCCAGATGCATCTGTGGAACCAGGACCCTTCCAAGGCCGGGTGCATGTTGCAGATGATCTGAGGACAAAAAGTGTGTAAAATCATGGGTTCAAACTGTGTTCACCCTACTCGGTTCACCAGAATATGCCATCTTGTTAGTAAAGCAGATTTGGACATAATGATGGGCAGCTGGGAGAATTAAGTATTTCAGCTCAACCATTTCCTCAAAAAATGTTCTTCTCATAAATTAATGGCTGAAAGGAGAGAAAAAATGCTTTGAGCAAGCCAGACACAGGCTTACTCTTACATAGCTCGTGGAATGGGTTGAGAACAACTGGAGTGCTAGTTCTCCTGTCCGCTCCCATAAAATGTTTGTATTTGTCTGGTTACTGCTGATGGTTCAGGTTCTGGGAACTAACTATTTCTGGCCATTGCATGGAAAAGAAAAGAAAAAATGTTTAAAAAAGGTAGTGCTGCTCTGCTGATGACGTGTCACTGAACATAGATTTCCTTTTTTCTCTTAACTGCCCTGTCATTTTTTTGGCCTCCTTGGTGTTGCCCCATATCTCCAGTATGGTCATCTCTACAGACAGAAGCTTGCATTTAATGGCAGCTTCTGGCTGCTGCTGCTGGCAGGATTTCTCTCTGAAATCCACTCAAGGTTCTGGAGGGCATCACTGCTGCTCTGTGGGACCTCATCACCTCTGATCAACCCTCACAGTCCCGGCAGCCAGGCTGCGCTATTGGTGCTGCATGGATTTGTTCCTTATGGAACTGGAGGCAGTGAAAAGAGTGTTTCAAATGCCATTTCCCAGCCCACATGTATTTTCCCAAACTTCTTGTGAGGGACAGAACTGCAGAACAGTGAGATATATCAATATGCCTATTAAATTACAAGGACAGAGTAGTCTTCTGAACTATAGAAAATATATATCTACTATTTTTTTTTTTTACTTCCTCAGGTTGTAGAAAATCTAGAAAAGACCTAGTGAGTTATTGAGGTAGTAGGTCCCTTGAGACATGCTGGAACATCAGACAGAAAGACTAATTCCAGCTCTCCAGAGGCATTGATTTCACCCACGCATGGGACTCTTGTATCGGGAGCAGTGATCCCATACAAGACACCAGAATCCATTGGTGGAGCTTTAACTCTGGAGCTTTCAAGGAGGACCTCATTTGTCAGGGCCTTCAGGGCACTAATAGGCTTTAATGGCTATGATAAGCCTCAACTGGGGTCTCCTCCCACACTCTCTGCTTGTGGGTCCAGGAGCCTCAGTTCAGCTCAGCACAGGGCCATGTGCCCTACGCCAGCTGTGTCTGGTTGGTGTCCCCACTGATCCAGGTGCTATTGTAAACTTTGCTTCTTGCTGCAGACTTGCTGCCTGAGTCTGTGTGTACATGTACTGATCATTTTTGCCTCTTCTATTTTAGCTACTTCTGTGAAGTTGAAATATCCTGCTGCTTTCATGCCTGTTTTGATACTTGAGCTCTTGTGCCTCTTGGATGCTGAGTGTTAGAGCAGACAACATTTGCACCTTAGGACAAAACCTCATTGCTCCAGCTCCACAAAGAGGTAAGGTTTGGGTAGTGCTGAATCGCCAAGTTCAGAACAAAGATGTTTCTATGATTTGTTATTAACCTTCCAAACAAGAAAGACTGAGTGGACATGGAATGCCTTTTGAAGCTGTGAAGTGCGGAGAGTAGCAGCATGTGGTTTTGTAGCAGCAGGCCTATTTAACTAGAATATTAGCCAAGTTGAGAGCAAGCAGACCTATATTGCAAAGAAAAGGGTGCTTTGCCATAAGCAGAACAGCTAGTAGAAAAAGATCCTGGATACCTTGGCTCAAAGAACATTTCAGACTGATGAAGAAACTAACACACAGGTGTGTATTTAAGAATAATTTTCTTTACCTTTGCCTGGATTTTTCTTATGCTAGCAAAGGATAGTGGTCTGTCAGCTTAAGTAGTGTCTGCATACCTTTCGTAACTTCCTGAATAACTGTGTTATAAATCTAAAGTGCCCAAGTGTAGACATGTAAATGTGAGGTGGTTGCATAATTTCAAAGTTGATTATGATCTGCATCCTGTAAATTGAAGCAGAGTCTTGGTACAACTTCTGTTCAGATTGAGGGCATTTTAGATTCAGAGACCTTAAATGGCTCCAAATACTCTGGTACAAAAGCAGAAACAGCTTGTCCCTTGGATAGGACAAGAGTAACATTCAGAAAATCGTTCTTGATATGTTTATGGAAGGGATTGTATGAATCTATTTTAGTGAACTCAGTGACCCAAACATCCATTCCGGTGCTCTGTTTAGTTCTCTTGACTTGAGATGTGTGTGGGGTGCACAGGAATTGCAATCATTCAAAATCCAAGCAGTATTACTGGTTTGCTAAGATGATTAGCGTGGATTTTTGTCTCAAACAGCTCTCATCAAGCATCTCTCTGAGCTCTGTAAGCTCTAATGCTCATTATCTGATCACATCTTAGCTCGGGCAGAAGTTAGTGTCTGTACCAAAGAGATGAGGAAACTGTGCTAAAGAGGAAGGAAGTGACCTACTTAGAGTTGCAGAGAAGGAGTGGGAGAGGAGAGGGAAACCCAACATAAGTCAGGAGTCTGGTCTCCTTCCTTTCACAAGTAGGAAATACTTCCTCCAGCAGAAAGATAGCTTCTGGACTCTGTACCCTAGAGCCTGTTCTGATCCTAACTTCCCCCTTTTCTACTCCCCAGGGGTTGTATTAAGGCTAGAGCGTGAGAGCTGCACTTTCCCTAGCTGCCGTTTTGTGGTGAGGAACAAATGAGCATCAGTCAGCTGACTCCTGACACTCATTGGTATGCTCAGAGGGAAGCCTGGCATGCTGCAAGGAGCACTTTCTGTAGTCTGGGATGAGGAAGGAGTGGAAAAAATGCCTGGAGGGCATAGGATCCAGGGAAGACAGCCCTCCCAAGTTCTTGTTAGCTCTGATGTGGCCCTGCTTGTACTGGATGAGCCTTCCTACTTTGTTTCTGTGTAGCTCCTTCTCACTATGTACAAGGCTGGATGATGTTTCAGAGACTCAGAGATTCTTACTCTATTTTCCATGTGCCTCCAAGGCTGAAAGAAGCTTTTCACTTGTTTTAGTACAACGATGAAAAATCTATCACAGCGAAGTGACATCATAGTTTATTTACAGCTGCTTGATCAGTCAGAGGCCAAGTTCTTCAGTGTTGCCTCTCCTTGGAAACTGGCCTCTGAGGAAGAGGAGAGCTGTGTGTTTCCAGCTCAGTTCAAAGTTCACATATCAAATACTTGCAACAGTGTCCTCTCTGAGTTTTTCATTCATTATTATTAACTGGTGTTATTTAGAAACTATTTTTGAAGCAGTAAAAGTTTCCCAAAATTCTTAGCTGCTTGTACACTGTTAGTGGGGACGTAGTAACAAAATTAACCAAATAAATTGCTCTGATTTACATGGATTCTAATCCTCTCTGCATTTAAGAATTTCACCACTGATTGGCTGCTGTGTAACGATGACTGTAAGCTACACAGTAGAGGCTGTACTTGAACAGTATTTGATCATTTGCTGTTAAACAGTCTTCTAGCTTTGCCTCTGAAGAAAATCCTCCTAGACTTGTTGCCTATAGTAAAGGAGAAAGCAAAAGCATGTGATTTCAAGGAACACAAGAATTCTAGATAGGGAACTCTTTAGTATCTTAAACTAGTGCTTTCTCTGAGCAGAACTCAACTAGCTGGATGAGCCTTCTTAGTTTCCCTGTAGCTCCTTCTTGCCATCTACAAGGCTGGACGTAAAACCATGATCTAAAGTTTCAAAGTTCTTACTCTCTTAAAATGGGGAAACATAACGTCCTTGTGCATAAGTGGATGAGTTCACCTGCTGTATAACTTTTTCAAGGAAAGGCCATGAGAAGGAGGTCTGCTGCTGCAACCCACAGCCTTTTTCTCCCTGACTTGCACCTCACCCATCTTATGAAAAATCTTTGTAAAGTTTCTGCATTACTGTCACCTCTGCCCTTGAGGCTGATAGTTTGCCAGTTTGATGTAAAATTTCTGTTCTGTCTCTTCTTTCTTTTGCATGAAGGGTATCTGATTTCCACCATAATATATCTCTCTCTTTTTTTCCTTGCCCCCATTATTTTCCTGCATTTTTGATCTGTCATGATCGGTTGCTTTTCAAAAATCAACTCCATTCTTGATTTATTTTTTTTTTATTTGGGAGGGGTGGTGGTAGATGAAATGAACAACCCAGAAAGTTAATAGTAGCTGATCTCCCTCTGCCATATTTAACGCTTCTGTAAATTTTTAGGCTAGGGGAGAGCTCTAGCTCTTTTTCTTTGGACCTCTTGTACACCATTATCTTTTACATTTCACTTAGTTAACTTGTTAATCATCTAACTTGTTAATACAAGTTAGAGCTTGTATTGAGACCTATAGCTTTGGTTTTGACTATATCCATCTTAAGAAATAAGACCACTCTTAATTAAAAGATATCAAAAGGACCCACAGACTCCCTAGGTAGTTTATTCCAGTAGTTAATAATCCTTTTTATTAAAAATCTCTTCTAATTTTGGCATGCCTGGCTGCAGCTTCCAGGCAATGAGTCCTATTATGTGGCTTTCCACAATATGCTAAAGAGCTTGCGGTACTTCATATTTTCTGCCTAGGAAGCTGAATCTTCTCTGGAATTGAGTTTTATAAGCATTGTTCTGAAAGAGACTGTGTCTAGCTTTCAGTTTTGTGGTTGTTTTCTGTACCATCTACAATGTCACCCGAACTGCAAGCACCAGTCCAGAATTAGACTTGACAACATCAAAGCTAAAATGACCTTCATCTTGCGCATCCCACTCTAAAGATCTAGGACTGTCCTATGACTAAATCTTGTTCTGAGATGCTTCATGTTTGTGCTTTACATCATGCTGTTGTTTTGGAACATAAGGTCCAGGCTTGCTTTAATAAAGAGAAAATGAAGCTTTTAGTGCATGCCTATTAAATGATCACAATTTATTCTGTGTACCAAACAAGGCAAGGCTCTTATGAGGGGAAAAATAGCATGTTGTGTAAAGACTATAAGCATATGAGACTTAAAAGGAAATGGGGTGTATGTGTAAGAAACTGATGTACAAATACAGTGAAACTAACCTTAGCGCAACATAAACGGACTTTGCAGACCTGTTTAGGAACCTGTTTCATGAAGTAACATAGTTGCTGGTGGTTGTAACTCTCTGTGGACTGGCACAGAGGAGAAGGCTGCCTCCTCTCTACACCCCTACCTCACCCCCCCCAACCTCAGTCTGCTTCAAGAAGAATAAATTACTATTTCTGGAAAGTGTATGCTTATTATACTAGAGAATGATGTCTTTTATCTGACTAGTATACTCAAGAGTTTATAGAAAAGTTAGTATGTTGCTAAGTCCAAACAGTAAGGCAATATAATAAATTCTGAGGAATTGAAAACATAAATATTACTGTGGCATGTACTGATACACCCCAAGGTAGCATATGTATGTTTTAGCATACATTAACAATAAATATACAAATGCTCCAGTATCTTGGTGGATGGCACACTCCTTGTATTAATTTCTGTTAAACACTCTATTTTGGGAGCCATTTCCACCATTGCCTTGTGCTAAGTATGTTTAAACATGACAAATATGCTGGTGCTTGCTATGACTCCAGTTTCATTTTGCTTCTACTAAAATGCTGTCTGTTGTATCAAAGAGCAGGAATCCATTCTAACTACACTTCTTTCTATAGCATAAAGAATAACCTGGTCCAAAACATCTGCTGGAAATATTTGTAGATTTGATGGAACTAGGAGGTATCATCCTTCATAGGAAAAGTTCAGCATAATTAGTCTTAGGGCATAAAAATTTACAGCTCGGTAATGCTTCTTTCATAGATATTGTACACTTTTGCACACAACTGAGATTATGTCAATACTGATAAATTAGAGTGGCAACGAACATTCCCAGGCATTGGGATAACATCACCTATGCCACAGAGCTGTTCAAGTGTTCCCTGACACAACTTCAGAACTATGAAATAGCCCTTCCACAGTATTTTGGAGGTTTAAAGAATTTTCTATCCTTGGAGCAGGCTGTGGCATGCCAGTTAACCTCAGCACCCAGAAACATTACCAGGCACTTTTAATTTACTAGTGAAAATGCAGCCTAAGAGATTCAGAAACTACTAATGCTCCCCAGAGAGAGTAAGAGAATGGGTCTTCTGTCATGCAGTAGTAAGGCACTTACCCCTTCCAAAAGCCTTCATATTCCCAAGTTTTTACTTTGGATTGCATAATGATTAAACATGTGGTTTTTTTTTTCCACTATTTCATAAAGCAGATGAGAAACTTACCATGTAAAATCTTTTCTAGCAAGCAATATAAAAGTATAATGCAATATTAACCTGTGAAAGAAGAGTATTTTATCGATTATATACTTTTGAAGCCAAAAATAATTTTTGCTTTTATTCGCACTGCTTTTCTGCATAATTCCAGACATCTGTATTTAATAAACATTATAAAAAAGATCTAAAAAAAATTATCATATTGACTTAGAGCAATCTGGGATAGTACCCTTGTAAGTATTGGCACTTCTGGCAAAATTTAAGATTTGATTTTATTTTCTGTCCAAGTTTTTCAAGGAGTGAGTCAGTCTTTCACATACTACTACTGATTTATTAGCTTTGCTGAAATGACATGCTTTTGTCCAGAACTAAAGAAGAGTACCAATGTGTTTCAAGACAGAATCTAGAAATTTTGTATAACGTGTTCTCCTCGAATCGATACTACTATTGCATTTGGTCGTCATTATCTTTGAACAATCATTTTATTCAGAAGGAAGATGCTTATTTTCTTTTATCCTCTGGGAGACCAATTATCTTGACATAAGTTTTTTGATTTACTGGAGATATTCATTGAAAACTGCTTGGCAGAAAAAATGCGTTCCAAAAAGTCTGTGCAAAAAGGAGAGCTCCAGAAAATCTGTTCAAAATTATTACTTGTTATTGGAAGGTCTTCAGGAAAAAATACCCTTATTTCCCCCAGTTCTCAGTCAACTTATTCCTCATTGATTTGCATCAAACTAGTAAGAAGATCCAGTCTTTGGCAGCCAAAGAGGGCTTTGGCAAGCTTTCCAACTGTAGCACCTTTGGAGCCTTCCCTCATTACCCACTTAAGCAGCATTTGGTAAACTTTCTCTTTTAGTCCATCTCGTTCATAGTCATGATCGATTTCATCAATCTCAGGATCAGAGAAGCCCAGTTTACGAGCGCAGTGCTTCCACTGTTTAGCTAATTTTTCTCGCACTAGATTCAGATGTTTCTCGGTCAGGACAGTAGTATTGTCTGAAACGAGAAAAAGAGTATAAGAAAATGGCATAGTTTAACAGTTCTGCTACTTTCACTGTCTCGCCTGCCCTCCCCCAACTAGTTATTGGTAATATCTGGAAACAGAATTTTAGTGATACAATCAGAAGTGGCTTATGTGGAGGCAGTATTAACCAGTGATGCCAGGAAAGAATCTCCCAGTCAGAACGCATGTATTCAAAGGTCAGTTGCTGGACTTGCTTTTTGATCTGAGGCTATCGGTTTCTCACTAAGCCTGCAAAATTGAAAAGCTCCTTCCTAGAGTTCTTATACAGCTGATATCTAGATTACATATTTTATATTTTTTATATATTATTTTATATATTTTATATATTCTTTTTTATATTTTTTATATTATTTAGTTTTATATTCTGGGACACTATTAATTTGTTTACTTGGGAATACACTGGGATAGTTTAATTCAGTATTGACAAACAAAAATAAATTAAAATCCAAAATCTTCCAATTTCTACCTGAATGAAGTGATCGTGGCCCCAAGCCTGTCAGTGTTCAAGAAGTGTTTGGACAATGCTCTTAGATATATGGCTTAACTTTTAGGTTCTTCTGTGTGGCGTCAGGCACTGGACTCAATGATCTTCATGGGTCCTTTCCAACTCAGGTTATTCTATTATTACTATAAATTGAGTGAGGACCACTAATCCTTATCTTGCTTCTACCAATTTGAGTGTTGTTATTCCTCTTGTTCTTGATGCATATACATCTATACTTGTATCTAGTGTCTCATAAGAGATCATGTAACTACGGGACAAATGAGGTACACAGTATCACAGAACAGTACCAGCATAAACCCTTACTTGTTTTATACACTCATAAGTATGTAGTAGCAAAGGCCCCAAACAGTTATTTCTCGAGTATCAGAGGGAGAAAGCTGTACCAGATAAATATACGGGGAGACTACACCAAAACTAGGGAGATATTTCTCTTACCAAATACACCCAATGCTTCATAATCCATATAAGTTGCTTCTGTAGCAACAGGAGAAGTGCTGATATGTTGATTGTGCTCTTCAATTTTCATGTGATTGTAGGATCCAATTTGAATTCCGGAACTGTTACTTATGTTGTACTTGATTGAGTCTTCTGTATAAGAAAATTTAATACAATTTTATAAACAACTGCGTATGGTTCAAAATGTCAAGAAGTAACGTGAGGAGGAAGGTTTGGCTAATCAGGGAAGTGATTAAATGGTTTTATATGCATTTAATGCCATTTACTGGCAACTGTGAGCATATTTTTGTTATGCAGTGTGATATAAATGTACTTTAGTGAAAGCCCATCCTATTCTATTCTATGACAAAGTGCCATAACCAAGCCTTACATGCTGGTAGTTACTAGCCTGTAAATGTTCCCTGCGCTTCAGGAATGTGTGGTAGCAGCCTCGCTTTTTGTTGGCTAACAGCTTCAGCAGGTCTGTACTTGAAAGCACTTTTTGTTTATATTTTAAAGCCTTACTTCTGCCTATTTTCATAGATGTAAGTTCAGATCTACGATTATGGCTTCAAATTTCTGTGAGACTACAGGAAATAATTTCTAGTTGCTCATAAGGTTTCTATACTCCATGTTATACTATGCTGTCTTGATGGCATCTCTCTGTTTCACAATGTATTTCATCCCTGCTATCTAGGAGTGTATTCTTCAGTTGTATCTATTTTCACAGTGCACTCTTGCTCAGTGTTTGTTTCAACAACAGTTATTTATTTAATTTTTATTTTTTCCCCTGTTCTGTTCTTTTGGTTCTAAGGCAAGACTACAATATTTTCTGAGATACCTTACCAAAAACCCCTCCTCCTTTCTTTTAAGGCCTGAATCCTCAGCAATAAAAGTCAACATGTATATGCAACTAACTGCACCACTAAATTGCATGCACCTCTGGGAGCTTCCATTTGTGGTTTACTGCATGTGATTAGTTAAACCCCTAATTTGGTGTCTTTTGCTTACAGTTGTCTGATTTCCACACATAACATGAAACTAAGTGACTATTCTTAGCCATGTTAGGTGACATCAGTTTTCTCTTGACAATGTTTTCTGAACTTTGTTTGGATAGTCATCCATTAAATGTTCTAATTCTAGTTTAAGTGGTGAATATCACAACCTGGGTCTAAAATTGAAGTACAGGTAAGTAAAATGATAGACCAAGCTCTGTACTTAATCACCTAAAATGATGGTTAGATGCACAAACATCCTCGTTACAGCCGCAATTGGAATGTGAAGTGTGGAAATCTACAGTCACATATAAAAATCTGACTAAATGCATTTAATATTTGTTAACCTGAAACTGCTAGTCAGAAATACTGATATGTATGCATGATTAGTTTCTAGAAGTTGCACAAAAGGAATGCATTTTTTTTGAGGTGAAGGACCAAAGAAATGCATTCATATTTTTAGCTAAAAAAAATGAAAAAATCTCACGTTTTCTATTTTCGTAACTGGTAATGAGATGAATCTAGCACAAGATATGAAAACATGTACAAATGCTTTGTCAATACTAACAGTAAAAGCCTCTACGCTTTTCTCGTCTATCACTTTTGGGTCATCATCTGAAGACTCTAAGGGACATACAGTCAAGAAGACAGAAACCTGCTGTTTCAAGTTTTCTTTGTAAGTGTAAACCACTTAACCCTTTCAAAGCTTTTTCAGTTTGTAATTAAAGAATTCAAGGTGCCCCAAGCAACACAACTTCAAAGGAGCATGTATTAACAACTCCTGAGGGATAGAATAGAATTTCAGGGGTTTAAGCCAGTTGAACTGTGGAGATGTGTGCCTCAAGGAAGGTTGATCCACATGCAGCCTGTAGCTAGAGATTTGTATTAAAAATCCAGAGCAAGAAAAGACAGGTTTCCCAAATGCATGTGGGGTTCAGGAGTTGGGTAGAGTTGACATTTAATCTAAGAAAGTGACTGACTTAGATATACAGGATATCTTATAATGCTTTCATGTTTTCAGAAGCACGAGAACATAAAATACGTTGTCCTTGACCCATCAAATACACATTTAATGATGTCTACAGGCCCTGCTAGAGACAGGAATTAGTTTTACTTACCCATAGCGATAACTTCAGCTATGATTAGAGGTATTAAGCAATAACATAAATTATTTCAAGATTCTGAAGTTTTTTGCTATACTGATCAGGATGCAGTGCATAGCCTGTTGGCTACCAAGACAGACGAAGGTTACAGTGCTTACCTGTGTTCACTCTGGGTGCAGTAGGATAATATGTAAAAGTTCCCCTTGAGAAAGAAGTGGAATCCTTATTACCTAAACAAAGAGGGAAAACAAACAAACAATAATGCCAAAAGCATTATGTAAATTAAAAAAGGAAACGTACTTAAAAATGACTGCCATATTTGTAACAGTACATAGTTTGTGCTCTTAAGTACAGAGATGAGAAGCTTTTTAATTAACAGGATTGTATTAACTGGGCCCCTCACTACAGAAAGGACATTGAAGTGCTGGAGCGTGTCCAGAGGAGAGACACCAAGCTGGTGAGGGGTCTAGAGAACAAGTCATACGAGGAGAGGCTGAGGGAACTGGGCATGTTTAGTTTGGAGAAGAGGAGGCTGAGGGGGGACCTCATTGCCCTCTACAACTACCTGAAAGGAGGTTGTAGAGAGGTGGGTGTTGGACTCTTCTCCTAAGTGAATAATGGCAGGACCAGAGGAAATGGTCTGAAGTTGTGGCAGGGGAGGTTTAGATTAGGTATTAGGAAAAATCACTTTACTGAGAGAGTGGTCAGGCACTGGAACAGCCTGCTCAGGGAGGTAGTGGAGTCGCCATCCCTGGAGGTATTTAAGAAACGTGTAGATGTGGCACTTCAGGGCATGCTCTAGTGCCCGAGATTGTTGGTTTGTGTCTGTTTGTGGGTGGTGTGGTGTGTGGTTGTGGGCATTTGGTTTGGTTTTGGTGTTGGTGTTCTGGGATTTTTTGGGTGGTTGGTTTTTTTTTTTTTTTTGTTGGTTGGACTCGATGATCTCAAAGGTCCCATCCAACCAAAAATATTCTGTGATTCTGTATCTCATTGAGTAACTCTAGTCAAAGCCTAGAGTTCTCTAGTCAACTACACTCTAGTCAACTCTAGTCAAACCATGACCTTACTGTGGTTTTGCTCAGTGACTAACAGCCTTAATCATCCTTGGATCCCAGTAAGGGCAATGGGCTTCCATGTGGCCGTATGAACACCTGGCTAGTAGATGGCAGTGTGGGATCACAGTGCACCACAGTTATGGGCAGAGCTGCCTCGTATCAGGTATTCAAATCGGAAAATTCCATTCCCAAGTGTGCTCCTACAGGTTACTGCTGAGACTGACTGTGGTTTGTGTTAGCACGCTGCTTGTGACTGGCTCTAGCAAAGGCATAGGACACCACAGCATCTTTTGCTGGTGGCAGTAATGTCCAGCAGAGCTGTAACTTCCTGCCAAAGGCAGCAATCAATTTGGATGCTCACAACTGAGCTCTGCAACTCAGTATGGGGCAGTAAGAGTGACTGGGTTATGGTCACCCCACAACTCAATGGAAGAGCTGTAATGCAGCTCTTCTACACCTCAGTTTGATATCTGCTACACTACTGCACACAGCCTCCCTATAACTTTCTTTTTTTTTCTTTCAAACAGAAGATTTTACTATATTAGTGATGTTGACAGTTCCAATCCCTGCCTTCTGACATGACAGCTCTCAGATTCCTTTCAGTAAATAAACTCACATAAGCAACTAGCCACAGCCTCTGCATAAATGATTTAATAGAATAACAACTTTGTGGCCTTCTGCCTGTAAACAGCTAGGCATCCTTGATTTTCTTGTGAGATTATTTGGAAAAGAATTCCACACTAAAAATATCCAATATTTAGTAGAAGCAGGCTCACATATGTCACGCTACCTCTAGTTTCTAAAAGTTACATCTTATAGGCCTCTAGTAACCATTTATTTATGCTTTCTGTCAATGTTCAGTGTTCTCTTCCTTCTTTGTCTCCATACCTTTCTACTCAACAGCTCACTAGCAATATGGACAGAAGCTCCCCATCAGCACCAGGCAGAGCTCTCTGGAGAAAACAGTTATGAGCCTTAGCTCCTTGTTGGGTCCCTGAGCTCAGGAGTCTCTTACCTTGCTGCAAATCAAGCTAAAAATACCCGTCTATTTTCTGAAATGCTAAAATGTTGTTTGTGCACATGCAGAACCTATGGTATGAATGTTACATTTTCAAGAGTCAAGAGTTTTCCTTTGCTTTCCTAGAATGATAGGTAGCAGCTCTTGGGTTTGGTAGCTGCTGTAGCTTAGCTGTTACTTGGCTGGTAGCTGAAGAGTTAGGCATTGGGTCTGATGCTCCTCTATTACACGGATGCTTTAGAAATGGTTCACTTGAAGTTAAACGCCTGAAATCAGTGAAAACAGCATAATGAAGTCAAAGCTAAATTATTTTAGCAACCTGAATTAACTTCAAGTAAACAAAGAGAACTTCATGGAATAAATTCATCTCTACTGTATCACAGATCAACTGTTAGCAGTAAGCAGGTTGTTGTTACATAAACTACAAAACACGCCTGGACACTACACTTTTAGAGAATAAGCGTGGCTTCAGAAACACAGGTGTTGGGGGAGGTGGAATCTCACCTGTATCTGTGTCTGCATTCTTTGGATACCAGTTTACGTTGGTCTGTGACTGCAGGTTTTGGCCAGATTCAGGCACAGGAGGTTTACTTAAGCTAAAGGTATTGGCTGAACACAATCCATAGAGACCCTCTGTATTTCCCGTTAGAAGACTATAAGGGTTTAGCCCATGAAAAACATCTACATTTCCCTGTTTCGGTACTAATGCAGCTGGCTGTGGCCAAAAATATGGATTAGTGTTTGATCCTGTTTTTTCAGCTCTTGGATACAGTTCACTCCATTGAGGTGTAGGAAATGGCTTTGCAAACGGGTCGTTGGAAACTCTTCGTCTCCTTTCTTCCTCTCTCATTTCTGGGGTGTATGCTATAGGTGGAACTGCTTTATCCATCCGGCTCCCAAATACGTGGTAATTGTATTCACACTGAAGTTTCCTTTCTAGATTATCAGCAGGTGTAAATGAGGTCTCACAGCTCTCAACCGGCTGGTTCTCAGGGGAGGCAGCAAACAGGGCTTCATTAACCTGACTGGTCATGGGACCTTGAGAGCTGTGTAGAGAATTTGGCTGATCTAAAAGAGAGGAAAAGTAAATATTTGAAATGCATTCAAATGCAAGTATATAAATTGTTGCAATGACACTAGAATCAATTAATCTACCTTTAATACTACAGTAATATATAAAAGGTGAATATACAGCATTACTTCTGGCATAAGTTGTACTTTATTTTATTTTATAGAATGCCTTTACTGAGACATATTACAGATTATTATCTAGGAAGTATAGGCTTATTTAAGCTACCAGTGTCAAAATCTCACTTAGTCATGTGGTGTCAGAATTCACTGCATACTCACTTATATTGATTTCAAGTTCTCAACCACTGAAAAAAACAGTTCCTGGAGGCATTCGAAGGGTCTGATTTAATAGTGTGTCTCCACTGGCCTTAACTTGAGTTTAATCAGTGCAAAATTGGAGTGTAACAGGATGGAAAATAACACAACTGTAATTTTTGTGCTGTATGAAGTAACACCTAATTTGTCATTTTTGCAAATGATTATGTAAAATATCCCATCTGGATATTTCATGATGAATCCTTTTTGTCTAGCTTATTCTTCATAGTCCCAAAGAATACACTTTTACAAGTAACGCCTACCAAATAAAATAGTCTGTGTCATCTACATCTTTCAAACTAATTCTCACTATCAAAGGAAGCTCTACTTCAGTCTTGAACTAGATTTGAGTTATGATCTGGATCATGCTGCAGCATTCCAAGACTAAACAAGAACATAAAAATCTGCTTGTTACTACTTTTTCTTATGTTTTTAAGATTAGGACTACAGATGTTTTCTTAAAAAGTTCTGAAAGCTTCACAGTTGTCTAGAAAACATTGTACACTGCCTAAAGCAAGGGACTCTTACAGAACACTGTGGTTGGAATAAAGTGTATGTATGTGCTTCTGTTTAGCTCATATAATGCCAGTGAACTGGGTTTTGTTTGGTTTTTTCTTTTTTTTTTCCACATTACATGAATTCAGTCTGTATTTGGCAGGACCAAAACTAGTTCCTTTTGATGGCTGTATATTAGTACACCTTCAGTCTGACTCGCTCTGCTTCTTTCGTTACTGCTGCTAGAGAAAGAGTGGGAGGAATAAGCTAATACAGAAACAATCTCATCAAAAGTGACAGCTATTAGCAATTCACTGTTAGCATAAACTATATATCATCCATTCTCCCAGGCAAGTTTGAGATGTAGGAACAGATCCCGTGGGATATATTTCACTACCACTGTCTGAGTAATGCCCATTGACTGGAGGAAAAAAAACCTGACTTTGACTGACATTTGTCAAAATAGTATCTTTCTGCAGTATGGATTCACAATAAAGCTTTTGTATTTAAAATACAAGAGCATCTGTAATCTGCTGCAGTCATACGTGGTAGGGAAATGTAATTACACTCATTTAAAGATATAGCAGTGGGGCTGCCCTACTAAGTCCATAAGTTCTACTGAAAACAGTTATGGCACATCTAGCATTGGGGAAGATTTATTAGTTGCATGTTGCATTTTAACATTATTAATTTAATAATGTCTTTCAAATGGTGTGAACGAGCTCAGCAAGACTTTATTTCTATTGAATTTGATATTGTTGCTTTTAAATCAGTGTGATTTATATATGATCCTATATCCTTTGCCATTAAGAAAATTTGGTAAAAGAATTCCAGATACTACAAAACTGTAACTATATCAGCATGTGTTAGTGAGACAGCTCTATAAAACCATGAAACATGCAACTTATCCAAGATTTGATAGAAAATATGAGAGAAAGGAGATAAAATTCATCTGTTAGTGTTCCTCAGATTGTTTATGATTTCTGTCTCTAGGGAATCTAAGGAATACAATTTAATTATGCGTGCTGGTCATATTCAGAGCATTCATAAGAAAGGCTGGAGTGCGAAAAAGGAAAGTCTTCATGAGTTTAAAGCCTACAAACAAAGCAGTTGGAATGGCTAAAAGAATGGGAAGAAAGGTCGAGTATGAAAAGTAATTATCGAAGTGACCATTGAAAAGTCTAATGTTAAACAAAA
The DNA here is from genome assembly GCF_964106895.1 of Numenius arquata. Lineage (NCBI taxonomy): Eukaryota > Metazoa > Chordata > Aves > Charadriiformes > Scolopacidae > Numenius > Numenius arquata. Next base: position 59,208,518 of record NC_133579.1, on the reverse strand, counting down.
TTTTCAGCACAGGAGAGGAAAGCAGAAGAGAGTAGAATGAAATGGGTTCAAACTGTAGATTGTGAAAAATTCAAAACAGTAAGCATGACTTTTGGGAGCCAATTTAATCTTTTCAGTGACTACAATTCTTTCTGAAGCCCTCAATAATTGAGTCTCTTCATAACTCCTTAATGGTAAGATTGCTTACTTTGTACATGTACACAACTTGATCTTTGACAGAATAATGATGTGCTAGTAAATGACTTACCTACTTGACCATTACTGGTATCTTCTGCTACAGCATCTATTTGAAGGGACTGCATCCTATTCAGCAGTTCATTTGACTCGGGCCACATTTGCTGCATGTAAGAAAGAACAAATGGTCAAGTTACAGTCAAAAGCTTAATCAAAAGGAGTACCTGCAGAATAGGGAACAGCACAGCTTCACAGTGAAGTGGCCTGGATGAGCAGATTCTGTGAATCTGTGGGAAGAGACGCCATACTCTTACACAGACCACAGGCTGACAGAAAATACCCCTTACTTTGCTACAGATGGGCAAAATCTTTTCTTCAATGAAGGGAGGAATGACTGCAGTGCAACTACAGTAGGTAATACTCTGAGTTGGCCAAACAATACCCTTGCCTACATAACTACGAGCTTAATCCAGGCAGAGTGGTTTTGGATTGTCTGTCTTGTACTTCATAGCTAGACTTTCTGCAAGCAATCTTAGTGAGAAGATGCTGCTGAGGTAAAGGTAGCAAACATGCATCCTATTTTGTGGATGTCTAGTTAGTGAGTGCATTCATGAACAGGGAAGAGGAGAGGAAAAAGATTTACATTCAGGTATGGCCATGTTGACTTTTATGAAGAGTATTGGGAACAAGCAGTTCAGAGCAAATCTTCAGAAAGATGAAGTAAAATTTCCTTTCTGTAAACCCTCATCCTCACTTCCTTAGAGCGAGGGCAAAATCCATTCCTGTTCTACTCTTTTCATGGTTCCCATTATTCAGACTTCATAGAATTTGTTTTGCGTAGAAAAATTATTTCTCAATTCCCCCAGTGCTGCTTATTCATAAAATAATTTCTGGAAGTAGGGAGTGTGTTGTTTGGTTTTAGTTAAACCCAAGAAGTACTTTCACAGATTAAAAATCAACAACTACTATACCTTCTCAAAAAATCTACTTCCTTCTGAAAGCAAAAGATGACGTTCTAAAGCGCATTACAACCTTAGATCCTTAGATATTACTGAAGTAACTGAACTGCTTGAGCAAGAGGGTTGGACCAGATGAGCTCCAGAGATCCCTTCCAACTTTAGCCATTCTGTGGTCCTTTTAGTTAGGAGGCTGTGGACTCTGCTTCCATGATTTGCTAGTTGGGTGTGGAAGGCTATGCCCAAACCCTCTAACTCATGTTGCTACTGAAGTGGTACTAGTGGCTCACCACACTGACTTGCCTTGGATGCTGTATTCACATTCTGTGCCCTGATCAGGACTTCCTTCCTGAGAAAGTAATAGACTCAGAGCCCACTTTCTAAATGGTCCTTTGGTCCCTATGATTTGAGAGGTATATTTGCAGAAAGCTAAGGCAGTGAGTATAATTGGCCATGACCCTGATTTGGGGCCACTATCATAAATTAGATGTATGTAGTTCACATTTGCGAGTTAGTTTGGTCAAATCAGTCCAGGAAATTTGTTTCATCATTTTCATTTTGCAAACTTCTACTTCTTTTTTGAACCGTCACTGGTGCTTCATAAACATCACATGTTCTCTAAACCAGAAACTTTCATTTCCACAATTGTAGACTTGGTGACAAAAGTAAGCACTTTGTGAAACCATTCATTTACAGTTTTCTTAAAGGGCAGATGTTTTTCTTAGTTAAAATAACTGGGCATGTGCTCTTCTGAGCCTCACTTCACTGCAAAGATTAAACCCCTAATGCCAGGAGTTATCACTGATAGCCATCAGTACTACTGAAGTGAGTAAATTAATAAAACCTGTGATAAAAAGGTTCCACAATCAGCCCAATTGTTCAAGAAGTTCTCATTCTCTTATTTTCATTCAGGAAACCATTCTTTGTATCATAATTTATAAACCTACAGCTAGAAAAGTACAAGAAACCAACTTGGGCACTCAGGAAAAACACCCAATTTCAAGTTTCCCCAGTTGTTATTACTGTGGTACAGCTTCCTTGTCTCTAGCAGGCTGAGACTCATTAGACACTGAATGCAGGACAAAAAATTACCAAGAATTTACAGAGTTTTTTATACTTACTCTAAATCAGATTCTGGCGATTTTCAATCTCTAGAAATAACATTTTATTTGCTGAGTGAGACTTAATGGATATATGAGGAGCTTTTGTGAAGTAGTATCAAAGAATCAGTGTCGCTCAGGTAGGAATACACTTCGGGGGACCTCAAGCCCACCTTCTGCTCGAAACAGGGTCACTTATGGGATCAGAGTTGGTAGCTCAGCTACTGGTAGCTTTGTGCAGTTGGGTGTTGAAAACCTCCAACGGTGGTGACTGGGCAACCTCCTTAAGTAACTTGATCCACTGTTCAGCTGTCCTCGTGGGAAAAAGTGGCTTTTTTTTTTTTTTTCCCCTCTTACATCCAATTTGAATCTCTCTTTCGGTTTATATCCCCTGTCTCTTGTCCTCCTACTACGCACTGCCGTGAAGAGCTTGACTCAGTCTTCTCAATAAACTCCTCATAGGATGGGGCAGTCTGTTATTTATGTCCCCCCAAAGCCCTCACATGTCTAGGCTGAAACAGTCCTGGTCCCTCAGCCCCATTTCATATGGCAGGACTAACAAATGCTGAGCAGATCTGCTTGATCTGCTGCCTGTGACACTTATGTTGCTGGCCTTCCTGGCTGCCAGGCAGGCTGTGGCTAGTGTCCAGGTCGCTGCTCACCACAACCCTGAGGTTCTCTTCAACAGTGCCTCTCCCTGGCCAGGCAGCCCCCAGCTGGCACTGAAGTCAGGGGTTATTCCAGGTGCAGCACATTGCACTTGTCTTTTCTGAATTTCATAAAGTTTCTGTCACCCCATTCCTCCAGCCTGCAGCTGGCAGCCTTGCCCTTGTGACTGTATTGACTGGTCCTCCTACTCTGGTGTCACCTGAGCACCTTATGAGAGTATGTTCCATCACTTCACTGAGGTGACTGATAAAGTAGACCTCTGCAGTACTGCAGTTGTTAATGGCCTGCAGGTGAAGCAGGACCCATCAACTGCTACCCTCTGAGACTCACCATCCAACCTGTTTTCATCTGCCCATCCAGACAGTAACATCCAAACTTGGATACAAGAATATTTTGGGAGACAGTGTTGAAAATCTTCCTAAAGTGGAGGTAAATGACATGCACTGCTCTCCCCTCATTCACAAATCCAGCTATTTTATCATAGAAGGAAATCAGGTTGGTCATGTGTGATCAGTCTCAAAGTGGCAGAATCTGGCCATAACTGGGGTTGGGGAGAGGGGATGTGGGAAACTGGTGTTTTAAAATGCTTAGAAATTTACTCACTTTTAGCTTCTTCAGATCATCTTCAATATCTTTTTCTAGATTTTGATAGTAAAATGGCCTGTATCTTTGACTAATTTCTGAAAAAAAAAGAAAAGAACTAAGTGAAACTGTTTTTCAATGGAAAATTTATACTGTTAATATATATATTAACCGTTATTAACAATTTATACCGTTAATAATTTTAATGGATAAAGACTGAGTAAAGACTTGTATGAAGTCAGAAGCAAGAAAATTATACATACATTTGGAATTTGTTCACATGGTTCATTTAGCCTTCATGAAGAATAGGATGATTTCTAGGGATCTTTTTTTATTGTCTTTGTATCGCTTTTGAAGGGGAAGCTCTCTGTCTATGATCTGTGACTGACAGCACCTTGACTTGACTGGCCAAAAGATTGGTTGTCCCATATCAAGAAATAAGATACATTCAATTGCATTCAGTTGTTTTATTAAACAACTAGTCTGTCTCTGCTAAAGATGGAATGACTGAAATAATCTACTAACATGGTAAATATCAGTATTTTGCATATGGGAAAATTAGAAGCTAAGATCCAGTGCAATCGTAAACTCAGTCTATTAACAGTAGATTATGCAGGTTATATATGGAAATAGTAGGTGGATTCCTCCTGGTATACAAATTTCCTCTGAGTATTTAAGTATGTGCCGGTTGTAGATGAAGCTCTTGGTGCCCCTATCTAAATCCAAACCTCCATTTCCTGTTATGTGTAGGAGTGTTTTTTTGCGGTTTGGGTTTGTTGTTTTTTTTCCTGCTTGTTTTTTTGGGGGCGTTGGGTTTTTTGGCACTACATATTGAAGCAGAGAGAAAAGACAAGAGGAGATTAAGAATTTTGACTTACATTTGCTGAATGCTCTTAATCTCCTTCCCAGACCCTTCAGTCAAGACTTTCACTGACTGCAAGTGTTTTGGGATCTGACCACACAAAAGGATGATTAGCTAGTCAAAGGCTGTTGTGTCGCTCCTGGAAGGCTAAACTGGGACAGCTTTTGAAGCTAGTTTCAATAGGGCATTTTCTCAGTCATACCCAAGACATGTCCCCTGATGTTAGTTTTTCTGTAAATTTCAGCAGGAAGATTATACTATGCTGAAGACAAATTATCAGCAGGCATAAAGTGTCTTAGCTCCATCAACTCACTAGTAATTCTCAAATCTGTAAGCGTTGGACCATGTCCCGTTTTCAGTCAGCGTAAAGAAAGCAGGCTTTACTGGGCAAGTGAATTGATATTTCTATTTTCAAAGCAAAAATTTATCTTTTAAGAGGAAAACACTCAAAATTATTTTGCTGCATTACAAACTATTGACAGACACATAACAAAAAGTAATCCCAAAGCAATGCCTTACCTGCAAAGGTTGGCCGTTTCTCTGACTCTTGATCCCAGCATTGTTGCATTAAGTCAGTAATTTCCACTGGACACTTATTATTGATCTCCTTTATGTCTGGTCTGTTTCCATTCATGATACCAAAGCAAATCTGGGCTTCATTTATACCATCTGAAAATAAAATTTAATATCAGATCTCAATCAGGAGTTTTGGTACCTTTCCATAGGTAAAAGAAATAGTAAAGCAGGTGCCTGTGTGTTTGTGGATATGTGAAAGAAGATTTCAAAGAAATGCCTGATTTACAGCTAGAAATCTCTCACATTAGTGAATCCAAATCCACTACCCTAATTTCCACAGATTAGAGATTTATTTTAAGACTAATGAGTTTACTTGCACTGGGCATGTCTTACATATAAAAGTAAAGGTGACAGATCTAGCTCTCTAGAACCTGAATCTCAATTATGCTCCGCACTGGGTATGAACACAAAGATGGCCACACAGGCAATGTTTAGCCATTTAGTTAGCAAAAAATCCATTCAAAATGATAAACATGTTACTCTGGAATTCCACAGTCTGTTCCTATTGCTCTACATGAGCACATTACTGCACGTTGAGAAATTAGCACCACACAGCTGAGAAGCAGTAACTGGCTGTGTGACCATTCCTGTTAAAAAAAAAAAAAAAAAAAAGACAAAAGCAAACAAACAAACAAAAAAGACTAATAAAAAGACCAAACCACACATAACTAGCCCACCCGAGGAAATAGTGTACACCAAAGTTTCCATCCTTGCCTGCCCAAGGTTTGTCTTCTGCCATCGAGTGCAGGTTTACGCCCGAACCATGGGGGATATGAAGAGCTTGGGCTCACGCCTGCAGTTCAATTCAGATGTCCTTGTCCATGCTTACAAGTCAGGAATGATGCTACTAATGCCTCTTACTGGCCATGAGGTGTCAAACAGGTGTTATTCTTGGCCAGAAGCGATTTAATCTACTAATCTTTATTCTATAAATGCAGAACATTTGTAGCTTATCTTTGTGATAGCATCTTTTTGGAAGTAACTTACGTTCATATGGCTCTTTGTCAGCAAAAATTGCCCACATCACTATGCCAAAGCTGTAAACATCCGATTTCTCCACAGGTTTTACATGCAGACAGCTTAAATGCTCTGGGGCCATATAGAAAAGGGTCCCAGCATTGTTCTGGCGAGTGGTCTTGATTTGCTTCTGTCGGACAGTTTCTTCTTGGGTCAGCCGACTCCAGTTCTTAAAGGAGGCAACACCGAGATCTGCAATCTGAAAAATGAGACACGTTAGGGTTAGTGCTGGGATGAAGAGGAGATAAACAAGTATTTCATGCAGTGCTCAAATTTATAATGAATAGCTAGTAGTAGCTTATCTAAAAATGAAACACTGCAAAAAATGTGACAAGAAGAAAGGAAAACAAACTATTTGTCGTTTTATTGGGTCTTTTTTTCCTAAATAAAGTATCACTGCCAACTGGGAACCATTAGGCTGAACCTTCATTACTAATATAACCCCACTTGGAACAATCGTACGATGTAATGAAAAAAGTTTGGTTTTGCTCATATTGACAATTATGTTCAAGATCTGTTTGCAGTGCTTGTGGCAGAATAGAAGCAGCTGAGATTAAAATCCAGAAGTAAACTATGAGATGGCCACATATTCCTCCTCCCTCACTGCCCTCTCCATTTAGAATCCATTTAACCATTTCCTTAGATCTTCCTACAGAAAGGGGGAGGAAGAGGATCTAAAATGTGACGTGTATGCCAAAGAGACATGGAAAAGGATAGCATGGAATAAGTTAAAGCAGGGACACGTGGGTACTGTGTGCTTGACAGGGTGACATTACTGAAATTTTAGGGTGGAGTTCTACAACTAGATTAATGTCTGATGGTGAAGAAAGTGATCCTGCCCTCGTTTCCCTGCAGCCTCCATCTGCTCCTCCTGTTCCAGCTCTGACACTTACCTGACACTGAGAAGACCTAATGCAGGGCATTCAAATGGCTGGCTGAACCAACAGAAGGGTAGCACTGCCATCAAAGCAAATTTTAATCTGCTGGTTTGGCTTCCTAAATCAGGGCAGGGTGGTCAGATTAGCATCAGTGCCCACCCAAGGCAACAGGAGGTCAATAGGAGAGGAAAGATGGAAGAAAATGAGACTGTCTCTCTTGGCCACAGGCAGCTGTCAAATTAAGTTGTGCAACCCAATCACTTCAGATAACACTGAGATGATGCCTTGCCTCTCTTCTAACTTGCTTTTCTTTTCTCTCTTGTTGCCTCTAACCAGCTTATTGTTCCCCTTGAGTTTCTGAAGCTTTGGGCTAAATTTAGAGGTCGTGTATTCTGAGGAAGAGGAAAACGTAAGTGACATCCTGCTGAGGAAGTAGGAGTCCAAGTTCATGTCTACAAGTGAGAGGAGGTCTAATGGGGTAGAGGAAGATATGATCTAAATCTTCCTATGTTTGCCGTTTCCTAGAACAACTGTTTCTCTTTATAAATATTGGCAGTTACACACATTCAAGCAGATAAATCATACAACAGCTACCTTAAATTATACTTTTGATCAAGCTGCTTAAGGAAGTCTGATCTGATTCTGAATTTGATCCTGGGTTCCGGTTCAGTGATGGTAGCCTAGTTTGGTCCTGTCCATAAAAGCAAGCTGAAACCCAAAAAACCATACAATTTACATTTAAAGCAGGCCATTACCTTTTTTTAATTTATTTTTGGCAAAAAAAACCAGTTTATATCTCTTATCTACAAGCTGCTCATACTGCACTAGGACTTGCTACTACATTAACCTTGTCAAATCACTTCTCACTAATATATGCTTGAGAAATATTGAATGACAGAGCTCTCTTCACAGGAATTTCTTCTGTAGTTTCATACTGTAATGGGGTGATTATTTTGGCAACTCACCTTAGCCAGAGACAGGACATTTGATGAGGACTGCTGCAAATTCTATTCAGGTTTATTTAGCAGTAGACTCTGTATCTATGTGTCTCGATCCAAAAGCCCACTAAAGTTAATAGAAGGGCTTTGGAACAGGCTTATAAACCATTCTTTGAAGTAGCTTCCTGCTGCTTTTATTTGCAGCTGCTGGCTGTCATTTAAAAATGATGACTAAGGGAAAAAAGAGGGAGACAAAAGAGGAAAAGATAATAGGCAAAAGATGGAAAGGAATAAAAAGGAGGAGGTAAAGGCAGGAGAAGAAATTACAGCAGTAAAGGACAAAAGACATGACGCATAAGACATTTTATTTTGTTTCAATCTCTGCATGTTAAGGTTTGTTTTTTCTTTCTAGCTGTTTTGTTATTTGTAGTTCATTAATTGTGAACAATATTATTCTTTTTTTTTAATACACTTAGTAATTTTTTTTTTTTTTTGTTTACAAATGGGGGTAAGATTAAACAAACCTCAGACTCAGAGGTTTTACAGGCCACCATACTTCAGTGATTCACTGCTAACAATCTTAGTGCTAGCTTGTTGGACTACAAAGGAGTTAATCTACCAATGAGGAATACTAACCAATGCAGCTGAACTGGGTTCTTAACCCAAATCATCAGCTTGCTTCATTTGCATTCTAACAAGTACCTTAATGTGGAAATCTTTGTCCACGAGGATGTTTTCTGGTTTTAGGTCTTTGTGTACAAAGCCTTGGTCATGCAGATAAAGCATTCCTTCTGTGATCTCCAGCACAAAACGCCCTTTTACCGACAAAGGCAGTGGGACCTAAAATAAAGAACAGAAGTACCATCTATTAAAAAATGCTACTACAACTATCAAATTAAAAAACAGTCTTTAAAAAAGTTTCTTTTTGAGTCCCAAGGCTACCTCCATTCCAGCCAGGGTAAAAAAGAACCAAGGTCCTTCTTGCATCTAAATGTTCACATTAAAGTAATTCTAGCATCACTCCATGTTTACAAAAGTGTTCTTCTTTAGCAAGTTCTCTGCATAACTCTATAAACACTTCTATAACTCCAAACCTATAACTGTGGTCTGTTGCTTCGTGCTGTGTAGGAAAGCCATAGCTGTCCTCTGCTCTCTCTAGAGAAGGCAGGGCTGCGACTGGCCCTTTCATACAAAAATAGGAGAATGAGAAACTAAAGACCCCATTCTTTGGAGATAGCAATAGCATCCTGTCCCTTTCAAGTATCTTATCAACCCTAAGGAGTGGCAACGGATGAAACAATTCACTGCTCACTTTCTGTAGCACTTTCATCATGTTCCCCCGGTCCACATACTCCATCACAAGTGAGTAGTTGCCATCTTCCAAAACTATACCTAGTAGTTTTACCACACGGTCATGCTGCAGTTTGCGCATAATCCTGCCTTCTTCAAGGAGGGAAGCATTATATCTGTAAAACAGAAATTACACTGAACTTAGGTTTCAGGCTAGAAAGAACACAGGGATGAAAATGCTGTTAATTCACAATGACAACAATGGCCAAAAATGTCAACATCCCTAGAGCCACTCTAAGAGGAACCATACCTTCAGCTGGTTTTGAATTGATACAACTTTGTTCATGTCAGGTTATATTCTCCAAGTCTCAAATGGCTTGCACTGAGACTGTTTCCTCAGTCTGACTTTAAGGCCTGCTTTTCAGAAGTGCATAAGCACCCATTTTCTAGGTGCACTGCTGTTTATGTATGTCAAAATCCCTGAACTGGGGTGGGATCAGGACAGGACAGGGCTGAAATAGCCTTTGGACAAGGAGGATCAAGACACACTCCACTATCTTTTGTACAGGAAACTATACAGGTCTCTTACCAAAAGGGCTGGTATTCATGTTCACGTTCAAAATGGATTTATTACAGGGGATCCACCCACATGGATGGGGATAACGTTTACTAACAATTAGTGGTTTAGGATGAATTCAAAGCCTAACTTTATCAAGGCCTCAGTATGACACATCAATAGTAACAGGTACAAAGCTGGGAGCTCACTAAGGGTGTTAAAGAAGGATGGTACCCATTATATTAAATAGTCTCATTTTTACTGTTGCTCCTGTTCTAGTCATTGGGCAAAAGGATTTAAGACTATCTTGCTTGCTAATGCGCTCCTGTCCTGTGACTTAAAAGGAAACTGCTTTCTCCCTGTGTTCCTCTAGTACTAGAGACGAAAGTGTCTGTTTTGTTTGCATTAGGCTCAGTTGTAAATTTGCTGAAGACTTTTGGTTCAAAACTTTAAGGAATAACAAACTTATGAGCCTGTGTGGTGAGAAAGTAAAAACACAAACCCCAAAATAAACCAGGGAGGCTTATCCATTTTAATTGTGTTCATCCCAAACTGTCACTACAGTATGCACACTACTAGAATCTCTTTCCACCAGCAAAATAAAAACACAGTTAATGTATTTATTATAATTCAAACTAGAAGAACATGGGGTTTTGTCTCTCTCTAGTGGATGACTCATGGGAGAGTTTTAGGATTATCATGGCCCTGATGTAGTAGAACTTCAACGTGACCTGAATCCACTGAAATCAACAGCTAATGCAATCCTTGAATTAGATCAGTGGGCTTGGCTCACTCTGCTTTTTCTCAAGGGAGAGAGGGTTACATTCTTGGTATTATACACGTGGGGTTGGAGTCCTGCTGCTAGCTCATGTGTGTTTAGTTCCTAGTGGACATCTATGGTTGGACAATTGTATTGAAAATTGATCTGCAAGCTTGAAAATATCATGTGACCAATGACTTCCTGCCTTTCCTTAAATGTGCAAGAGTCCCCTCAATTATTAACAATTCACAGTAGTGCTCACCTTGCAATAGAAAACAGTAACTTCACTGGAACAATGAGTTAAAGGTAAAACTAAAAAAGTTAGCTCATGAGAGAAAAAAGGAAAATTTGCAGGATGGCTGCTAGTACTGTCTTAGAGTATTTTCCCCACATACAGTATCTCCAGAATCCAAAGATCTGAAATTACTACACTTTATTTAGACTTATCCCCATTGAGTTTAGAGGATTCCTTAGACAAACTGAAAGATAAAAAGCAGAACTAAGATCTGTAACTTACTCAGTGCGCTGGGGTCCTGTATACACTTTTTTTAATACTACATATCCATGTTTCTTGTGAAAGCATAAAGAAATTGTTCCAAATCCTCCAGCATCTAATTGTTTTTTTTCAAGCAAATCCTGGGTGTTCATGTGGATGTCTTCCAGCGACATGCTTGTAGTCTTTGTGGCTTAGCAATTAAAACAAAGTCAAGTGCTCTAGTGCTTCTGGACCTGTAGCACGAAGGAGGAAAAAGAAGTGCCATTATCAAGCATTTAGCTGTTCCACTAAATAAGCCTCTATGTAAGGAGTGGGACACAAGCGTATACTCTCGTTACCCTTATGAACAAAGGTCCTCAGTTTGAAACTAAAGATCATAGAATGGTTAGAGATAGAAGGGACCTTCAAGATCATCGAGTTTTATCCTGTCAACCCATTACAGTTATATTAAGTCGATGTAAAACTGTTTCTTCACCTGAGGATCCCAAAGTGCTGTTAGTAAATGTTTTTTATCCATATAATATGCAGTAGATCGGCACTGTCCCTACCCTTGGTGTGTGCAAAATCCAAAACCCAGAAAAATCAAGGGCCGTGGTCCCAAAGGCAGGTAGTGCCTAATGATTGTGATAAGTATCTCGTTTTCTAAATTGCCTGAACGTGGGCCTGTCACCTGCCCAGATACTTATATAACTCTTAGCCACCTTTTGGGCACCTTTGCAAATTCAGCTCTAAAGGGTTTGCGTGAAGCTTCAAACAAACAAACAAAAGCTTTCTCTGGAGGGTGAAACAAAGAACCTAGCTTCTGTGGGAAACTTCTTTTCACAGCTGTCTGAATTTAAGGAGACAAGTGCTAGGAAGGACTGTGTTGGAAACATAAGGCAACTTCTCCCCTGCCCCTCCAAAAGAAGAGGAACAAAGAAATTGTGAAGGTTTGCAGTATCTCCTAAGTGCACCAAGAGAAAAAGAGAGCTTGGGGGAGCCTATGAAACGGGTAGATAGGGAAACCCCAGTGGATGCCAGAATAATTTTAAGCATTTGATAAAGCTGTGGTCCTCTCTTGCCTAACATGTCTCTCAGGAGGTAAAATCTTAAAAGAAGGCTAGACAGTTGATAATTTCAGCACACACCAGCAAACTCAACTGCTAGCACAGGTGCAAGCCACAGGCTCTGTTTTTTTCCTCACTGAAGATAAGGTACCTTAAGCACCTTATATGAAGTAAGGAAAGAGCTTGCTGAGAAAAGACAAAGTTCAAGAGACTAGCAGGGCTGTTCAGTTTCCATTCCTCTTGGGTGACTATGATACAGATATACAGAGCTGGGAGAAAGGCACCATTTCAAAGTGCCATTATCAGCAACTTAGGCTGGCTCACTCAGGTAATTAAGAGCTCTAAATAGAGTAGCAAATGGATTGCCAAATTTTTCAGACCAACAAGTGACTGCTAACTCCTGTAAACTACTGTGTACCTATATTATCAAATCTCTAATTGAAAAGATTTCTTAATGCTGTTATGAACATCAGCTGCAGCCTAATTTCCACAGCCTCCTTCTGGAGCCTGGGAGCTAAGGAAGTACCGAAAGTGTCTGGAGAAAGTAGGTGTCTGAGGGAAGAGATGTTTATGTGCAGATTTGGATGCCTGGTCAGTTCAATACTGACAAGCTAAAATAGGGAAGAGCAAACTTGATTTAAAAAAAAAAAAAAAAAAAAAAAAAAAAGAGAGGTTGTGACTGTAGAAGAGAGAAAGCAAGAGCTTCCTCTTCCAAGTGTGTATGTACTCTACGGGCTGTTGTCATATAGATAAGGAACACCTTCTCTAGATCCTGGAGCAGTGTACTTTCTTCAGAGTTTTCTTTGGCTTTCCTGACTTTGAAAGGATGCAGATTTTTTCTTGCTGGAGTGCTAGCCTTTATTATGAGCACAAGACTGAGGATACAGCTTTATTCATTTAATAAGAAGGTAAGCTCTGCAATGCTTAATAATTTTTAGGGGAGAAGAGATTGTTGCTGCGTTTTCTTTGTTAGATTTTTTTTTTTAAGTTGCTTTACAGTTAATCAAATAGCTGATTAACAAATGACTCCTAGCAGTGCCAAGAATACTCACTGCTGCTCCCAGGTGAGCTTTTGTCTCCCTGGTGGTTTCTGGTGATGGTTCTCTGTCTTTCTTGGGATGGTGTTACTGATTGTTGTGCAGATGGGGTGGGTATCACAGGTACAAAGGCCTGAAATCAGTTGCAAGACTTTAATGTGGCATGAAGTAACATCTAGCTTCTTTATCTGGGGTCTCCCTTTTGAGAATTGATTCAAAGTCATGTATCTGTGGTAATTTTTCCATGCTAACGGTAATTGTACATCTAGGTAGTAGTTATTCTTGTAAGAATTGTGTGTGCTTTTCTTGTGAATGCAAATTAGATGTGATTTTTTGAGTGCTGAATCTCCCAAGTTGCATTAATACTATAGATAGTTTAGGGCTGCCATTCGATACCATGCAACCTGACAAAACACAGCCCTGCCTCGAACTGCAACAACATAGGACCTTGTTCCTGTTTACATTGCTAATACCTGTTCCTACCAAGCAGCATGTAATCACAGTAACCACAAGGCTCAGAAATTCAAAGTAATAACTTCTGAAATTGTAAGACATCTACAGAAATGAGACGGATAATAATTCAACACAGGGAATTTGCTCATAAGGGAGGGAACCCTTCTCCTTGGGTGTGCTTTACTATTAGGATGCTACTATTTTATTTGTTGTTGTTGCTATTAAGTACTGAGGTATTCTGAGTAAAAGCTTTTTGATCTTAAGACTTATTTCAAACCCAAAGTTTTTTGTAGGATGGATATCATAGGAAAGCAAACTCTAACCAGGTTTTTAAGCAAAGACTACTTATTTCGGTGCACTATTTAACATGAGCTATTGGCTGATGTTACCTGGAAATGTCAGATAATAAAAGAAATCCAGGAGAGAAGCTCAAAGGCTTAAGCTCATTCCAAGCTTACTGCTCCTTGTTGAGATACACAGTAATTCAAATGTATCCTCATTGTGATACACCAGTGCGTACATCACATATCTGTGGTCAAGAGAACAGAAATTTTGTAGTTTGGTTTAGCCTAACCTTACAGAAGCTATGTGTACTTCTAGGGGTTAATTTGTATTCTATGATGTAGCCTTCATATGTATACTTGATTGATTACAAAGCAGTATTTTTTTAATATACTATTCTGAACATCTGTATAAGGGTGGGTTCATATTTAACAAGTGCCAACAGGTATTACGAAAATTTTGAGCACTGGTTGCTAAGAGAGGGATTTTTGCCTACTAGTATGCTTGGGTTTTCTTTAGAGGGGGATGAAAGTATAATAAGTGGGTTTCTCGCATTTTCCTTTTTGACACCATGGTTATGTTCTCCCCTCTAGCCTTCAAAGGACACATAAATTCCCAAGAATTGTGACCTGGTCATTATGTTGTATCGGGCCTGATCACCATTCAAAAGTGGTTTGCTCTAGTCTAACAATTCGTTACTGATCTGATGCAGGTCTTGCGCAGTCTGCACGGTTAAGGAAGATTGCTGAGTGCATTAGCAGAGTAGTATGAAAAAAGGTCATGCTGTGATTGCAGCCCTTTTGGTCTAATGATACTCACAGGGCACAAGTTCTTGAGAGGTGTTACAAGGCATAATGGGAGAAAGTGAGTGAGTTTGCAAGCACCAAAACTCATGGCCATTTAATTATCGGTCAGGAATGGAAGGGAATAACAAACAGGAACCAAAGCTGGTATCGCCAGTACGGGTAGCAGTAGATAAATGGAAGGGTCCCTGCAGCTGAAGACAAAATTACTGCATGTGTGGAAGACATTTCAAAAGCTGAAAAGCTATCAGTGCATCTCAACTCTAGTGCTGTAACTCTCATAACCTGCTCTGTCTAAACCTGTCCCTTATGCTCAGGGCTTTCACCTGCTGCATCTTTTCACTGAGGAATGTTTGGTGGTTTGTTTTTTTCTTTTCCAAATAGCAAAGAAAATAGGTGTGCCAGATAAGCAGCAGATGACAGTAGGGATCCCGTGGGTACGCGAGGAGGAGCCAAGACCAGGGAAGCCAAGGTGTTGGTGACACTCGAGTTTTCATAGGACCAGAGCGGAGGGAGGGTGAAACACCCTGCGAGTGCCGGTAGGGCCGGAGCAGAGGGAGGGCGGAGGGAAGAAGGGAGGTGGTTCATGCAGTGACTTGCACAGGTACAGCCGCGTCACAGAACAGGAGTGGTGACCAAAAAAAAATGTGTATTCTTGTATGGGAACGAGAACAGGCTGTCTGGGCTGCCCTATACTGCCGTGGCTGTCGGAGGAAGGGGCCAGCCGGTGCCGGGCCCTCCCGGTCGGGCCGAGCTCGGTCCCTGCAGCCCCGGGGCAGTCGGGGCGGGCAGCGCCGAACGCACCCGCCTCGCCGCGGGGCCAGGAAAGTCCGAACGCGGCTTTCTCTGGCCTAGTTCCTCGTTGGCCGACTTGACATGTCCTCCTTCTTCTCCTCCTCCTCCTCCCGGTGGCTTCCTGCCGCCGGGGCCGCCTCTCCTCGCACGCACCGCTCCCCGCCGTGCCGCTTCCCGTCGCTGCGCTCCGGCGGTTCCCCCGCGGCCGGGAGACCCTCCCCGGGAAGGGAGGGGGGCGGCGGGATGCGCCGCAACCCCCCGGGCCACCTCGTCCTCGGGACCCGTCACCAGTGCCCCGGCAGTCCCCCGGGGCCAGGATCCGGACCCCGCAGTGGCAGCACCTTCGGGGCTTTCGGTTTCGGCGGGGCAGCCCCTGGTGTCCCCCCCCCCCCCCTCACCTCTTCCACTCCCCGCCACATGCCCCCCGTCGGCGGTGTCTTACCGTGTCTGCAGGCCACTGTCCTCCGCCGCTTCCCTTGGGAGGACCCGGCCGCCCGCGGGTGCGCCCTCACCGCGCCCTGCGCAGCGCCCCGGCCCGGCGGCGGCGGGAGGAGGGACAGGCCCGGCCCGGCCCGCCCTGCCGCGGAGGAGGCGGCCCGGGCCTGCCCAAGGGAGCTGCCGGGGCTGCCAAGCGGCTCGGTCGGTCTGTGCCACACACCGCACGGCCTCCGCCGGGAAGAAGGCCGAGATCCGCGCCTGCCCCCGAGCCGGGCGGCCGTACCCAGTGCATCCCGCCTCCCGCGGCCGGCTGGAAGGAGTGGGCTCCCGGTGCCCGCGCCCCCCCCGCCGGTGTGAGCAGACGGTGAATGGTGCAAACCTGGCCGCGTTAGCGAGACGGTCAGCGGTCGGGAGTTTGCTGCGTGGTGGGGATACGTTTCTTTGTCGTGGTTTTGGTGCCCAAGAGGCAGCTTTTTGTGCAGGAAGGGTGGAGGCAGGAGTTTGTGTTTGTCAGCAGAATAACTGTGACAGGTGACAGTCCTGGGGACAGCTGCAGAAATATGCAATCCAAAAGGACCACTGTAAACCATCTAGTCCGTTCTCTAGTGGCGGTCAGGTGTGTGTAGGGCGTCTCTGACAGATTTTATGTAGTTTGTCATTGTCCTAACAGCAAAGAAGACTCCATAAGTAACAAACATTTTCTATTATTTTTTATTAGGAAAATTGTTCTAATATAGAAATAACGCCTAACACAGCTTCTTTACATAAGACTGATCCCTTTGCCTTTCCTCCAGTGAAATGATGGCGATGATTAGTGTCTACTCTCTTTGCCATGACCTTTCCCTTTCTGGGGAACTGTTGTGTTCCCCATGGTGTTTTGTGTTCATGGCCCAGTACTACCAGGCACTACAAGAACAGCAGCAGAAGATGCACATGGAAGGGCAACAGCAGCCCACAACCTGTGTTTAAGGGAGGGAGCCTCTCTAAAGCTGGAGGACAAGCCTGACAGCAATGAGAAAACGAAAGTGGCCTAGGAGCTTGGCCCTGTTTCCTGGTGGAAACTGAGGCCCCAGACTGTCCTAGATCTGGACAAAGCACAATGGCCACAGAGGGTTTGATTTAGTTCTGTGCTAGGCCCCATGTTGGATTTCATGGATATAGTTCCTCAGCTGTGGAGGACTTCTGAGGCTATGTTTGTACCTGTCCCATTCCTGCCACATACAAACAAAATGTTTCAGAATGTAGTATGTGAATTCTTAACACACCCCCACCCACCCATGTATCTTTATCTGCCCTTCTAGGAGAAGACGCAGTCTGATTTGTGCCTTCTGTTGACCAGCATGTTCATCTGCAAGGGGCAGGTTTCAGTCTCATTCAGTGGGTGATTTGACAGTAAGTACTAGGTGAAAAAAAACAGAAATTCGCATTTATTTGTTGGTGCTTAGAGGTCAGTGTTACCAGTTATGATATTCCTTCTTGAATTGAATAGGGAAAATAAATTAATACAAAAATGCAATCTAAATTTACGGAGAAATCTCTTAATTCTGATTGAGAAGAAAGGGAGCTTATCCCGAACTGGCCAGTAAAGCCAGTATAGTTTTAATGCTTTTCACAATAATGCATTTATGTGAGCAGAAGCTTTCAATTTTAATATTAAAGAAAACAAAATAAGCCCATTACTTCTATTTTTACTTTAACTGAAACTTTCACTAATCTCAACCAAACTTTCACTTACTTTGTACTAAAAATCTCAGGCATTATTAAAACTAATTAAAAAAATGGAAATACACAGAATTCTATAACTTTTTTTTTTTTTTAAGCATGTAGTTGTTTTTGTTGTCAGCAGGATGACAATTGCTGTAGGTGAAATTTGTAGTTTTCACTGCACCACTGGAAAAAATTGTAGGACCTGATAAATAAAAAGTGTAAAAACTCCACAGTGCTAGATCAAGGTTACCTGGAATGCTTACCTATGTCATTAATCCTAAAAATTAAAATCAAATTGCAATATGCTTGTGCTGTAATGGGAAAGTGACTTTGCACAGGGGTATTTTCCTGGCATTAACTTTGAAGGCTGTATTGTAGCGACCTTTGCCTACAGAAGTTTAATTTTTTCTGCTCCTCTCTTTCTACCTGCAGTTGGCTGCCAGGTATCTCTTTAGAGTCCTTTCCCTCTACATGACTCGCATGAATGGTGAGCTCTGTAGGGACCTGCATTGCGGTGGGACCTGAGTGTAACGGTGCTGTGGCTGTCCCCAACTAAAGGCTCTCCTGGGAACAGCAGGGATGAGTGTTTCCTCACACAGGAGGTTCCCAGCTCTGGAGATGAGTCAATGCTGAACTCTTAATTCTGGGCTCAGCACCCAACCCTGGGGAGGGGGATCACCGGTGGGCAAAACGCTAAGGAGATATATGCCTGTAATCTTTCTGTAATCTACCTTTTAATCTAAAGCGAAAGCATTATCTGGTCTGATTGATCCCACTGCTGTCCAACAGCTGTCAAGGTATTATGTTTTACAGCTGCTTTTACAGAAAGAAGCCATGATTTTAGCTAGCTTTGGCTCATCAGTGCTACAAAACTTCTATTATTTTTCTCTCTGAGCCCCCAGAGGGCTGAGGTGGGAGAAACTGCAGCACTGTGCAACCAACAGTGTTGATGCATGGGGAGAAGGGTCGTGCCTCGCTGGGGAGTCTGAACACAGAATGGGATCCCCCAAGAGATTTGGGAACCACTGTTGCTTGTGGCTGCTGGCAGCCACAATTTCTCACTGCAGTTAAGTTCAGAAGATGACCAACTGAGGTCTCCCCTAGATGCTGAGGTGTGGCCTAGCAACAGATTTTACATGTAGAGTATACTGAGAGGATTTTGTTTCCCCTTGGCATCATATTAAGTTCCAGTGAAGACACCACCTTTGCTCTGCACATCTCACTGGAGTACATAGCATTTGCAGGTGTGGCAGCCCTCTGTGACAATCTGTTGCTTGGACAAACTGGTAAGGTCTTGGTTTATATCTCTGTCAGATGGTAGCAAAATGCTTTCTCATTTCATCAAGCGCAACTGGTAATTCAGAAACAGTTATGGGGTATTTTGGCTGCACAATCCTAGGGAAGAAATTTGTCTTCCATCTCCTTACTGAGTTTTCCAAAGAGATCAGAATTCCTCTGCATTCAAACAGCATTACATCAATACTGCTGAATTTGGAGTTTAAAAATATCTTAGTATGGTTGGAAATAACTGGTCATGAAACATTATTTCACTAAATTTTACTGTTCAAAAAAGGAACAACTTCACCAGTATTTATAATGTTTTGTTGGTGTGGTTTTTTGTTTTTTTTTTTTTTTTTTTTTAACATCAGTCTGTACCAAGCACTGTGATACAAATTCTTCAATAGTTGTTTCCTTGATATTTTGTTCTGTGGAGAATGTTCCCGTAAATATACTAACACCAGAGAATAAGATGGAAGCAACAAGAGTATTGCAGGAGTAGACATCTCCCTAATTTGTTTGTGAAAAGATCAACTACTGCCACGATGTTAAAGGACCTAAACAGAGGCTGCTGAAATGCGAGGCTGCTGCCTTGGACTAAGGCCTCTGCTTCCTCAAACTTTTGTAGACAAAGATTCTTTTATACTTTTTAACTCGAGTTTTGTAACTAAGGCTTGAATAGCTCTCTTGGCTACTTTGTAGTGACTCATCTAATTTAAGAGGAAACATCATGGATCTTGGAGCTTCATTTTTGTATGGATACAGTAGGTATTTTAATACTCTTAGAATGATTACTCAGCACTAAAACTTGAGAGCAACGTAAGCTTAAATTCGTCACATCTCTTTTGTGGAGCGTAGGGTCTTTAGGCTTTAGGGTACCTACTAACATACCCTATATTACCTAAATTGATGTGTAAAATAATGGCCCCTGAGCTGACCACTGTCACTGACAGCCAAGATCTCGGATTACAACAGATGAGAACATTAGCTAAAGGAAATTGTATGTCAGAGATGATTAGGAACAGAGCAGAGAAAGTCATATGAATCCAAGAGTCACAGAGCTGACTCTGCATGCCCTTCTGGTCCCCTCTTCTCACTAACAGGATAGTGAGGCTGGAGTTCAGAGAAGAGCAACAATGGTGACTGGAGGCCAAAGCCTTCTCTTGGAAGAACAACTGAGGAGGACAGGACTCCATGGCCTGGGAAAGAAATTATTTAGGAGCAGAGGTGACTCACATCTACAAAACTGTAAGCACTGTGTAAAAGAACAGATAAGACTGATCATTTACTGTTGACTGGGAGGAATCAAGTGAAGCTACTGGGAACCAGGTGCTTCACCCTCCCTGGAATTCCCCCCCACTCCAGTGCTTCATGCAAGGAAAAAGCTGACCCACTGAACTTTGCCAAAAAACGTTAGCTGCTTCAAGTTTGCATGAATTCAAGGGAAGACTGAACAAAATTCAGAGCAGAGATCTATTTGGCTTGGTATACATATAGAAAAACATATATAGCTCAGGAAATCCTCCAAATTAAATATAGTTGGAGCCCAGGACAGTATTCAGGGAAAGTGCTTGCTTTTCGTGGTCTATTACCGCTGTGCAGAACAAACTCAGGGTTGGAGGATGCTTGTTCTGACCTAGCACAACCACTCTTGTATACTCACATTACAAATACCCAGTCTAATACAGGCACTTAATGCTACCATGTGTAGCACGCATGCATCTGCCAAACAGTGAAGTAGTGTATCTTCATCATATAGATCAGTTTGAGATTCTTCATCTAACAGTTAAACCCACTAAGCTCTGTGATTGATCCAACACTGTAACATTTGGTTTGTCAGTTGCAACTTCTGCTTTCATATCCATTTCCCTCTTTATTGAGCAGTCTGGTAACTGAACACAGTGAATATAAGGATGATTCCTCTCCTATACATTTGCATTTGTCCTTCAGTCTCTCTTCAGGTAACTTAAAGTTGTTTTCCTTAAGTCTTTTAGGCAAGAATCTGCTTTCCCCACAACTTGCACGTATAACATTTTCCATTTTATTCCCTTTCACTTTCTTTTTCCTACACAAGAGTTACTAAGCCAAAGCAAGTTTCTTGCTTATGCAACCTAAAGGCTTTGACTCATACACACGGAAGCAGACATCTGCAACGGTTTAGGGCAGCACTGCT
This sequence comes from Numenius arquata, assembly GCF_964106895.1. NCBI lineage: Eukaryota > Metazoa > Chordata > Aves > Charadriiformes > Scolopacidae > Numenius > Numenius arquata. Next base: position 59,187,652 of record NC_133579.1, on the reverse strand, counting down.
TCCAGGGATCTCTCTCTGCTAGAGGTGGCCCTTCACTGCATATGGTGACAAACAGGAACATGTGACTCTTTCCCTGCGGTAGCAATTACCGGTCTGGTGTATCAACTTACACTGCCACTCCAGAATCTGGGCTCAGCATGTTTATTATCCAAGTAGCCCTTAAAGAAACATAAGGGTGGGGTGTGACCAAGAACATATGGCAGATGCACACTCTGTATACAGAGGCCGAAGTGTCATTTGACAGCGACTCAGAAGACCGTTTCTTTTTTGGGCCACATTCTTTTAATATCAAAGTGCAAAGCCAGCTGTTAGGTAAGCTCATGAAAGCAAGAAATGGTGCAGCTAAGCAAGAAACCCACCCTTTGCCATATACACAAAAAGGGTTGTGCTCTTAAGCACAAAAATAATCCCCCTAAAGTTCAAGGTAAAAATCACGGATATTAAGAGCCAGACAATCATTTTGTCCCACTAGATCCTGGCTTGCAAACAGACAGTGCTCCTGCAGGTTTTCGGGCAGGTGTTCTGCCTCGCTGACTGCCGGTGCTGGAGATCTCCAAGGAATCCCATCTACACTGATACCGGAGAGGATACCCCAGCCCTCCAGACCCAAACAGCAATACTGACTGGTGTGAAGGGGCAGCAAACAGATAGGATTCCTTTTTGTATCTACTTAGGATAATAGAAACAGGGACTCTCTTTGACTTTGGGAAACTACGTACTTTGCAAATGGGAGCTATAAAGAACAGCAATATACGCACAACATACTGCTATACGATATTTGGATTTGGTTTTCTCCTTTTCTGGTATCTGTCATAGCTTTGATATTGCTTTGTAAGTGTGTGGAAAAGCCTAAGGCTGTCCACAAGGCTTTCCAGCTAAGTGACTGTGCAACTGTATACATTCTTTTGCATTATTCATGATCTGGCTTAATAGCTCAAAGGCATAAGTGTAGAGCTCTCATTTAAAAGAACAGGATTGGCCATAACAAGGTTGAGTATGGGCAGCATATTCCCTGGTAAATAAAAAAAAAAGTGGCAGCCGGTATAAGAAGTGTTAAAATAAACATGGCAACGTACTTTACTGTTTCATAAGCAGCAACAGTATAATCTGCAATTAAATACCATTTGTGTTATCAACCACTTGTAGGCAGGATGTCACTGTATGAGCAAGGATAATTCTTCACAAAGTTTTGCACCCATCTTTGAAGAGAATCCCTAGGAATCAATGAAGACAAATGCTAGATTGTCAGTTAAGCTGCTAGCTGTAGTACTCAAGATACTTATAATACATTTGAATTAGGAGATTAGTGTGCAGACATTGAGATAAAGCACTAAAAAGAACAGAGAAAAAAAAAATCTCTCTGTAGTCCTGTACCTGAACATTACTTGAAATACCACTCAGGAGAGCAGTTTATGGGCTCTTCCTTCCAAAGAGTCTTCAGACGCTGGGCCCAGGCAGTCAGCATCTCCTTCCTCTTCTCCTCAGAGACATACTCTGGAGCGAAGCAGATGTGAGGTGCAAGGACTTTGACACCACAAAAGTGCATGATTCCATGCTGGATTCAAAGCAAAGAAAGAAATGCCCAGGAAATAGTTAGCCTTTCACTTTCAAGTCAAGAATGTGGAAGATTCAGATCTGAAACTGTCTCTCTGACCCAACATAGGGCAGGATTTTTAAAGCTCTGTGTATTTATCAGAAGGGAAATAAATGGCAAAATTCATTACCTGTCCTGGCAGTCACTATTGAAGGTTACGCATTAGCAGAATGACATACAATACACTGAAAAATAAGGTCAACTTCATTTATTCTGCTCTGTGGAATTTATTTTTAAGTGCTATTAAATCTGCAGAACTGTTCTCTTCAGCTGCTCTATGCTATTAAATTTGCAAGGATCAGAGACGGCCTAAAGTTCATTGTATTTTTACATTTGAATCTCCACAGATTGTGCCTGAACTGCAGTGCATTTCTCATCCAATTCTAAGTGGTTTTTTTTTTAATCTTTTGCCTCTGGCTTAGCCAAACGATCCTGAATGAAGGCTAGTGCCTTTCAAATCAGCTCAACTTGCCGTTTTCCCTCTGGGTATTTCTGAATTCACAGTTGCATTTCACATTCTTTGTCATGTTGACTTGCAAGCTCTGCAGCGAGATAGCCTCACAAGGGCAGAGACCAAAGAATTTAAGCATATCCGTTTGTATTGTATCAAGAAGTAGCTGCCACAATTTGCCTCACCCCCTAAATTTCTCAAAGCACACTTGCTACTTCTGACAAAAGGCTAGCAATAAGAAAAGACATGCTAACTTTCCTAAGCTGATCATTAATGCCAGGATAATGTGTGACTCCCCTCCTGCCCCGCATCCTACGTGAATCAAGTATCTCTGGGGAAAAGAAATCCTGCAGGCAAGGGCTAAAGGAAATCCTACAACACCAGAGAAACTTAAAAGGCTGACAGTACAAGCTTTCTCCAAATTCCAATCTGGAGGAAGGGGCACAAAACAACCTTAAAAGTCTGTGAACTTTTAAAGTAGTTTCAGTATTTTAGGGCCCAATTTATAACCTGCAGATGCTTGGAACGGACAACTTAATTCTGATTACATTTCATATAAAATAAACAATAATACAACTGTTAAAAATAATTGGAATAATAAAAATTAAAGCAAAGCCCAACCAAATATTCATATATTATACCTGCATGGGCCACAGGAGATAGCGAATATCACCATTGATACCTCCTTTTGCGTACATCTCTTCGCTTCCTCCGGTGGTGAAAGAAAACAGAGCTAATTTGTTCTAGAATTAGGAAAGCAATGCTTGAGTTAGGCATGTTTAAAGAAAAGTTTTATAGTTTAACTCCAACCTTTGACATCTAATCCCAGAACAAGGTCTTGTCACGTATTCCAGTATGTCACTCATTACAGATTTGTGTGGTCCTATGGTGGTGGGAAGAACGACAGACTATAGTTTTAGGAAATGGATTGATTTAAACTGTTTGCAAGCTGTATGCCACCCCAGTGCACTCTGATACACCTAGCAAATTACAAAGCCCATTTTGTAGGCCAACTAAAAATCTCTAGAAGATTGCTTAAATCTTTAGGAACCACTGCATTCTCCTTATTGTACTAACTTTCAGACAGTTCTAACAAGCCAGAAAGTTACTCAACGTGTTACCAAAGTATTATTTCAGAAGAGCATAAAGTGAGAGCTTTAAACAAATATAATGGAAAAGAATATCCTCAAGAGCGTTGTGCAAATCTTGATCATAGTAAGACAATCTCAAAAACATACCTTGAGCAAACCTGAATCGTAACAGTTTGGAAACTCAAAAGCAAATCCTTGGACCAAGACTCTGTCCATCCAGCCCTTCATGATTGCTGGCATGCTGAACCAATACAAGGGAAACTAGGCAAAAAGTAAATTGCTTTTGTTAGCACGGAGCCTGGGCCATCCTTAGGCCTGGTCTACAGTCCAAATCCTACTCTCCTAATCTGTTCAGATCTTGTATATGCTTTCTTCCAGCTCTCTGTTGGGAGAGGCAGTAACTATGCTTGGCAAAAATAACTGAAGTGCTTTCTGTTTGTAGTAGTCTCAGGTACATACCTGAGTGTATAGAGCACATGGTGAATCTGGGGCCTTCTACACCAATCAAAGTCGGAATATGATGAAGCAGGAAGGTGACATTTAATTCAAACTTAAGACTGTACAGAATTGCCTCTCCTATTGCTGAAATGCAAAAGGAACATATGATCTAATGGAGAATGTGGCCAAAATGCACACAGAGAGCCTTATTACCAGGACTGACATCTGGTGATCAGTTCTGATCTGACAGTCTGCTGACAAATGTCGTAGGATCTTAAGAAAGACTCACTTTCACACCCTGCCGACATGATGACCCTGAATCACTTTATTGAGAAGAAAACTTTAACAGTAGGACCCCCTGTTTCTAGATCCTCCAATTATCCCATGGGACTACAACCTATCATGTTTTACAAGCTATCATGTTTTATTTACATTTTCTTGAATGCTTTGTGTACTCTTCTAGGATCCTTTGCTATCCCTAAACCTTTGTATACACAGCACTACAGAAGAAGAAATTCTGTAAAAGCTTATCCATGTGTGGCTTAATTCTAGACGGAAACAATGTGGAAACTGGGCCATCACCACTATCTCTAGAAGTGGTGAGTTTAGTCTGTAGTGAATTGTAAATTACTTTATGGTGTCTTTCAGAGGCTCCCCCTCCCCTCCCCTCCCCTTCCCTTCCCTTCCCTTGGATATACTCAACTCTTCCTAGCATTCTAAAGACAGAAAGTAGAAAGCAATCGCTTCCTTCAGGGAATGTTTTACTATACTTGTCTCAGAAGCAATAGGGTAAAAATGATGAAGACTTATAGTGAAATGCTTGAGTATGGTCTCATCTTAAATTTCATCTAGAGTCAGATAGTGGAATATATATAGGCTATGCCTAAGGCAAACAGTCACACAGGCACACAAAGAAATGTAAGGCTAGTATTGCCTTATACAGTATTTCGGGACTTGTAGACCCTGAGGACAGAGCTGGCACAGTGGGGAATGGAAACTGGGTGTAATGTTCCATTAGCAAGTCCAGATAGTGCTTCTGCGACTGAGCAATCAATGAGGACAGTCTGATTGGGGAAGTCCAAATTCCCCGAGCCTGCTGGCTGCTCCCACTGCTTACCCAGAAAATAAGCCTTGCCCTGCTTTTGGCCAGCCCCCCTGACATCCGTGGTCACATATGTCTTTGTGCATGCAGACATTTAGTTTGGCCTTCTGTTAGTGAATGACTGGATTTGCTGTCATTTCAATGTGGATAATTGTGCAATTGAATCACTGGATTTGCTGTTGTAACAACCTGGATAATTGTACTACTGATCTGTATTTGTTACTCTACCATTACTTACGGATAAAGCGTTTATTCCTAAAGCTGTTGGTCTGGTGTCTCTTACCGTATCCCAAACCTATAATTCGGTGGGGCTGCCTTGAGCCCTTACACGTTTCTGTGTGTAGATCTATGTTTGCTTTGCGTGAGCTCCAAGACAAAGGGATAGTGTCAGGCTGCCTGATGATATGGTGTGATTTTCATACTGAGAATTACAGTAGTATTTTGCACTCAATACTTCCTGGTCTGAGTTGCTCTATGCAATCGATTTGGAGTGCAGGTAGCACGAGGACCAGTCTTCATGACACCTATGCAATCAGAATACTTTTGAATATTAATTTTTAAGTGAAGCACTGCTGTCAATTTTACACAAGTATTTTAAGTTCCTAATCTCAGATGCCTTCCTACTCCTCAAAAATGCCAGTGTGGAGCCATTATTTGTGTGAAAAATTCATACTGTGCTAGCACAAATAATGCTTACACATGATCTGCTATTTCTGATATTTTCTAAAATCCACATCATATCAGAAAAACCCGACACCTTAAAATTGGTATGCTGGATACGGACTGTTTTATGTTGACAGCAGAGCTACTACCTCTTTTTATTCTGGTTAGATTCAATGTTCCTAATGAAATCTATAATCTTCTCACTATTGCCTTTCTTTTGTTCACCCCCGTATATTACAACTGAAGTATTTTTTGATACAGTTTAAAATAATGACCTGAAAAATCAGTAAGTCTGCTTCCTGCACTTTCTTCTGCTCTTCAATCAGATCGTTGGACAAAGCTCCTCTCTTGTAAGCTTCCCATGTCTCCATGCCATAATTGAACTCTTCTGAGTTGTGCAAGTAACCTGTGGGTAGAAGTGAATTGTCATTCCTTGCCCTGTTTCTAACATCGTAGCCAAATAAGAATTGAATACGTTGCAATCTACAGTTCTAAATTGAGTTACTGCTTTCCATTTTTTCCCACTTCCTTTTTTTAAATTTTTTGTGTGTGTGGATATCCAGCATCATCACAGCTGATAGTGATTTGATTTTAAACTAGAGAGGAATGTAATATCTCAGAGTACTAAAACTTCCACCTTTCTGTAGCAACATATGAAGTGCAATAAGAGGACTTAAGCTTGGCTCTAGACTCTGGTGATGCAGATGGATGATTTAAGTGGATTTAAGAGAATTTTGCCAGTCGCTCCACCTCTGCATTAGGGATTACTGAAACCACCACGCAGTCACAAGCACTACATAGCTGTTTTTCAGTCTGTGTAGCTGGGAAACTCAGCAGGGGCTGGGCAGGCTCTGCTGATGCCACCCAAGTGTAATTGGGTGAGCTAATTCAAATATGTCTGAGTTAGACATATACTGATTGATTCTGCTGATTCAACTAGTAGATTATCAGTCTCTAGCAGAAGAGAGAGGCAGTAGCCTCATGAATGAAACTCTAGCAAGTCATAAAATGGTATCTGAAGGCATTTCTCACCCATGAGAAACAGACTTTAGAGATTGATTGCAGGCACGTACTAATGCATTTTTCCCTCTCAGTAATGTCACTATGAGACAAGGTTCATATTCAGGAGTGAACTTTTAGAAATGTTTATGTCTGGTCATTAATAAGTTTCTTCTTGTTTTTTTGCCAGTGCTTGCACTGGACCTGCGCTATTTCTTTTTGATTCTTACATTAAAGAAAGAGTTTCTGCTGTTACAGATTACGTTATGGCTTTGTGTTTCCTAACCTGGAAAAATACTGGGGCTAAATGCTAGTAAGAGCACAGTGAAAATATCACATAAGTCTAACAAGAGCACCACTGTTTTTCTCAGGTCTTAACTGCATCATCTAGTAATTTTTAGCAGTCATACTACCAAGGTAGTCATGAGGTGCCAAGACAACTCAAAAGCCCAAGCACTTACGTGCCTGGAGCTAACTTGCAGAAAGCATTTGTAATCATTTGTTAAGAGAAGGTCGTTCTTAGAACATTTCTGCAGTTGATTGCAAATACTGTAAAAATAATATTTTCCCTCATTCACTTTAGTCAAAAGGCAAAACACTGTTTTACAAATCTGTACTGTACAGATACTTCATTTTTCTGATTAAGGAGCCATTTCTAGTGATCAGCTTTATTTAAATAATGATTATACTCGTTGGGCTCCTACACAGAATCACAGAATCACCTAGGTTGGAAGGGACCTCTTAAGATCATCTAGTCCAACCGATTAAACAAACAAACAAACAAACAAAAAAAAACAAAAAAAAAACCACCAACCACCAAACCCAACAAAAAAACCAAACAAAAAAACACACACAAAACACCACCAATACACTGATATTTCCTAGTCAATGCTAAAAGAAAATAAAAAGCTGGGGCTTGTTAGTTGAGGGATATCTGCACAAAATAATAGCAACTATTTTTTGGAGTGCACCAAACAGCATGGTTCTAGATTGTTAATACAGCCGGACAGACAAGGTGAAAGTTTGTATCGTTATTGTTGAAAAAAGTGTATTTTGGCTAGTCTCACCAACAATGTCATTTCTTGTGGCTCTTGGCTCAAACTGCATTGCATATAAATCAGACACTGTGACACTGCAGCCCTGTTTGCTCAATTCTTCCACAGCAACCCTCTTCAAAGATCCATTCAAGGACTTGGGCTCTTGATGTGCGTAGACTATCAGGGCTTTTCTCCCTGGAGGCAGAAAGAAAACCAGAAGATATCTTTGAGTACAGGAGGCAGATATGAAACAGTTTGTGGAGCCAGGGCCTGCTACTTCATTTTGCTGTAGTGTATTTTCCAAGTGGCACAAAACTAGTGAAAACAGAATGACAGTGGCAGCATTTGACTCCTGCTCTCGGCAGCAATGGGTGACTCATGAAGAGCTAATCGGTGAATGCCCCCAACCCAGAAATTTTGTGCTACACTGGGCTTGTCTAGGTGGAACTCAGTGGACAGTTTCCATAGCAGGTCACACAGTTTCCATAGCAGGTCACACTGCCCTACATAGGCACAACCCAGTCTCTCCTCTTGAGTCAGCATTTGTGTTTATCCGGTTCCACTACCCCCAAAAAACCTCACCCAATAACAGGGGAAAAAAAAAAAAAGCAGCGAGCTGTCTGCTGGTTTAGCTGCCTAGGCTGGGTCAGACAAGTTACAGCGCGAGCGTGAGGGGCAGGCTGGGATCAAAGCAGCGCCAGCTTAGATTCCCTCAAAATGCTGTGGAAACAACTTCTGAGAGCTCAGAGCATCTTCCTACTGCCAAGTGGGAACCCCTCATCTTCCAGCTCAGTGCTGCGCAGGTGACAACACCAGTGTAGATGTCTAAGATGCCACTATCCCACTTCAGCATCATCACAGCAGCTCCGCTAGAAAGTAACATGACTTTTTCTTAGACGTAAGAGTGAGCTGCCCAGTGGTACCTCAAACTGCTGATGAAGCGGATTTAAGGTAAGCTGAGTGGCAAGATGGATACGTTGGGATAGAGCTTCTTAAACTGATGTAACAAGGTGTATCAGAGCTTACTTGTTCAAAATTTTGTTGTACGTAGGCCATTCAATTTTAATAATGCTCTAAAAAAATCATTCATCACTGAACACATGGGAAAGGTGAAATACTTTTATGGGGTAGCAGTTGTTTATGCATAAACACTGCAGAGAGGGAAATTTCCAGGGACTATTGGAAATGACTGGATTTGCAAATCATGCAGCTAAACGTGCAGTTCCTAACTGCCAGCACAAAAACTCAGGCACCTCCTGAGTTCAATTTCTCCAGGGGGCACAGAAGCTGCACGGCCCAGAGCACCACCAGGGTGACAGCTAAGTTTAAGGTGTCACAGACAATTAATAGAATGTGAGCTGAATGTCTGAAGAAACAATACCTCATTTTTAACCTATTATAAGGGGTGATTATTTCTCCAGCGTGCATAGTGTCCATGAAACAATAGCTTTGCCAAAAGACTATTAAAATTTGTGGTCAAATGCTATAATAAATTTAAAGCGTGTATAGACTATATAAACCCCTGCTCCATAACTTATTCTGGAATATCAGGAGCAGTGGCCTCTCTGCTGTTCCTGCTAACTCTCAGCAAACAGGTAGTTCAGTGGCTGGAGATGACACAAGCTCAGAGATATGATGATACCATTAATACTGCGAGCTGCTGGTTTGTTTCCCGTTCAGAGGAGCTGAGGGCCCTCGGATGCAGCGCTCAGAGAGACGGGAGTTTTCAAAGGCACTGCGTACTGCAGCAGTTTCAGGCATTTGAAAAAGTAATACTTTAGCATCCCAGCTAAACACCACGAATATGCCGTAAACCAGCGTGCCCAGGGTGGAAGCAAAGAGCGTTTTTATTAGTATGTGTTCACGGAATCACGGAATTCTCAGAGTCGGAAGGGACCTCTAGAGATCATCTAGTCCAACTCCCCTGCTAAAGCAGGATTGCCTAGAGCACGTTACTCAGGACTGCATCAAGGCGGGTTCTTACCTGCCATTTTTCGGAAGCGCTTAGTAGCTTCTCCCTTGAGGGTCCGATACGGCCTGTGAACTCAAATGACAAATTTGCTTACGTGAGAAAAATCAGTGCGAGGAAAATCACGATTTCCGCGGGAAACGCACCGTTCTGCCTGGGCGCGGGGGGGGCTGCGAGGGTAACACACTGTGTGAGTGCCCCTGCGGGTGTCGGTAGGTGGCGGGGGGAGGGTGGCAGGCCGGGCCCTCAGCGTTGCCCCCCGGCGCCTGAAGGCCCCGGGGGCCGCGGCCCGCCCCGCACGCCGCCCCGGGCCCGCCCTCCCCGGCGGTACCGAGGGCCGGTTCGCCTCCGCGCCGCCGGGGGAGCACCGAGCGGCAGCCGCACACCCGCTTCACCCGGGGGCTGCGCTGGCGGCACCGCATCGCCGCCCCGCAGAAAGCGCTGGGCGCTTCTGCTGCCTCGGGAAAAACGGCTCCCGGCCCCGGCCTCAGCTCAGCGCCGGGCAGCCCCCGCCTCCCGCCCTCCTCTACCTGCTGCCCGCGGCCCGGCCTAACCCCGCGGCGGCGCTGGAAGCGGCCCTCCCCCCGCGCCCGCTGCCGGCCCGGCCCCCGGGGCTGCGCCGGGGCGGCGGCTCCGCTAGGGGCGTCGCACCCGTTCGGCGCGGCCGCCCACTGCCGGTACTACGCGTGGTACCCGCCGGTCACACGTTGTCGCAGGGTTAGCGGCGTGCTTCTTTGGGGGTCTGTCTTTTCTTCGGTCTTTTCATCCCTTCTGGCAACAGAAAGAGCAAGACCACCTGACAACTCAGTGTTTAAACGGCTCAGGGCTGCTGGTATTAGCATCCTGCTGGCAAGTAGAGCTCGCTTTTGGGTAAAAACTAGGAAAGGAGCTGAAATGGAAGTAGCCTGAAGACTTTTGAGTTTTATATAGGTTGTTTTTTAATGCCTACGCCAAAAGTGCGTGTTTTCCTTCATTCCCCCCCCCCCCCCCTCCTTCACCCCTCTCCCTCCCCTCCCCCCCCCAAGGACTATTTATGGTAAGACAAGGGAAACTAAAGGAAAAATGCTAGTAGTTTATATACTGTACCTAGATAATGTTATCTGACAGACTATTTAATATGATACTTCACGGGAACAGTAAAAAAAAATTGCACCGTTCCCGTGAATCTTTCTGCATTCAAAACTCGCTGAGTGTTACAGCATTTCCAGGGGGGGGTCTTTTTTTAAATTTTTCCCTGTTCCTGCATTCCTTCTCAGCGCTCACCCTGCACTGGAAATTGGTTCTGCCTGGACAACACCTGGGAATTGGTCTAGTCCCGGCTGGCATGCAGCCTCCTCTGGGGTCCTGTTTTCTTTCTTATCTTTACCTGCTGCTATCAGGAGCATGGTCAGAGAGAATGATGGCTGTCGCCCAGCCTGCGCATCCAAACCTTTTTCTGGGCTGGGTAGGAACCAATGCATGCCGTGTGAGGAAAACCCCCCTTTTTTTCCCCACCTTTGCCTCTGTTTCCTATCAACTTCATTTGATGCCCCTCAGCTCTTGTACCAGGAGCAACAGTGAAGAATCAGTCACTGCTCATCCCCTCTGTCCTTGGGAATTTAGTGGACCTGTATCGTGTGCCTCCCGAATCACCTCTTTTCTGGACTGAAGAGTGTTCTTCAAGGGGTATTTGTTCAGAAACTGCTCTGTACTTACAGTCATTTCTAGTGCTCTTCTCTGCCCTTTCCAATATTGCTGTATCATTTCTTGAAGTGAGGGAACCCGATCTACATATAGTATTCACAGTATGGATGCACCTTGGATGTACCCAGTAGTATAATGTGTTCCTAATGTAAAGTTTGCTTTTTTGACTGCTACCAAGTGTTGAGCTGATGTCTGTGTGGAATTATTGGTCATAATTAGATTTTGCTCCTGTGCGGTGCTGGTCAGCTCAGAGCCCTTTATTTTGTTTTTATTTGATTGTTGGTTTATTTGTCTCCCGTAAACATCTCTTAAGATTCAAAGACACTAAAAATAACTTTCAATTGCCCGGCTTCCCAAGCGGTGTCCAGAACACTGTGCTAGCCTTAGTTCCCATATAGGTTAGAAACAACCCTCATACTCTGTGAATGACTTGCCTATGGGAGGAATTTGGCACATGTTGGAAGCTTAAATACTGTTCTTCAGATATATTACAGATACACTTCTTTACTGTTATCTAAATTACTTTTACTCTTGATTTGTAGCCCCAAACTCCAGTGAAGATAAATAAATATTTTTTTTTCTCTGAAAAACTAGTCAAGGATCATGCTTTTCAGTTGATTTTATTGGGGCAGGAGGTTGGACATATATCCGAGGTGGGCAGAGATACCTCCTTTTTTATACAGTTGCAATATTTGCTAATTGGACCACTTATTTAGGAAACCCAAGAGCTGAATTTAATTCTGTCTTCAGCTTGAGGGAAACCAAACACCCATTCTTAAAGAATGACCCCCCCATCAAACTGCAGGCTGTTCTGGAGCGGGTATATCATCAGTTCCTGTTGAAGGTATGTCACTGCAGAAAAACATCTTGGGTTCCAGTGAAGGAAAAGAGAGAATGCAGGCATAATTTTGTCACTTAGGCACTGGGATGACCTTGGAACATGAAGGCTCCAGTCCTTGTGTCAAGCATTGCTGAAACCTTTAATATGCAACAGCAGTTGGGTGCATACACAGCTCCTACTATGCTGTAAAAGAAAAGCCCATGCTCTCTTTACCTAAGGTTAGTCATTAATCGGGTGAAAGTTTGAAGGTAGCAGGAGCTCATTTTTGCCAAACTGCCATTTATGTGATTTTAAGCCTTTCTTTAATTATTTTTTTTTAAATTAAATATCTGGCCTAGATTTTTTTGGTCACGGTTCCCTCTGAAGACTCATTCATTCCTACTACAAGGAAGCACAGCAGCATTAACTGAAGGAAAAGAGAAAGTTCTTATAAGTAGGAAACTGTGGTTTATGTCAAGGTAAACATTTAAAATGAAACCTGAGACTGCACCTGAAACCTCAAGCAAGTGGCGTAAATTTAGAAATTTTCATTGATTATTAACCTTACTTTTTTCCCTTCCTTTTAAAGAAATATTTTAGTTTCCAGATCAGATAATTCTGTTGCAATACTTCCAGTGGTATATTGGATGTCTTCCATAGGCTTGGAGTTTGGTCAGATGAATAACCCTTACCTGACAAAGCAAGATTGAGATATGAAAAATAAGGGAAAACAAAGCACCCAAGAAAACAGAAAGCATGAGGAAAGCAGCAAAGTAGCCCTAGCAGGATGATGATCAATTATAGAGAGATTTATAGCAAAGTGGGAATTAAGAGCTTAATGTGGGCCAAGGTGGTTTTCCAAGGCAAAAACTTGCCAAGTACTGGTCAAGAAAATTTATTCACGAGTAGCAAGGCATAATTGACGGCTTGCTTCTATCTTCTAGTGATAGAAGCAAAATTGGAAAGGACATGTAACTACAAAGGGATGGAATCATTCTTATAAACCTTTTCATCAAAACTTGGTTCCTGTTTCTCTTCCCCAGGATGGAGACAAATTTCACTGACTTCTTCCTTTCCTTTCCCATGATGAGATCTAGGGTCATGCTGTCTACAGGCTCTTCCCCTCCTCTTCCATCACTAGTTGACAGGCAGGATGTCAGTTTGGATAGCCTTGGGCTGGCAAATAATATTCTGGAAGCCAGACACATTTCTACCTGTGGTTTATTTTGTTCCTAAGTATTTTATGCCTCTTTGAAACCAGCTGTTATCCTTAATGAGCTCATTAATACTTTCTTAAACTGTTACCAGTTAAGTTCCATGAGTAATCACTGTTTTTAAGCCACTCATTTATATTCTGCAAACAAACAAAGATCCATTTTGTTCAAAGTACTTTTAAAATCCTCTCTGTTTTGCCAAGGAGGTTTTGTATTCTATTTTCAGTAATAAATACCTACTTATAATATTGCTCTGAAGATACTGAGTTTAATAATAAAGAGTGTCCATGATCATAAGGTGTTTATAACTCATCTAGGAACCGGAGAGAACCAGCTCAGTGACCTGAAATACTTGTACAGTGGCTATGCTTTCAGAGGCCTGAACTTCCTGAACCCGTAACAGTCCCTTTGAGCAGTGACAGGACATAAAAGTATTCTCACTGCTTCAGGAAGTCCATGTCAAAGACATTGGAGTAGTGCAAATATTATGACATAGGGGATATTACAGTCAAGAGTAGAATAGACTATTTCAGTTGGAGGGGACCTACAATGATCACTTGGTCCAACTGCCTGACCAACTCAGGGCTGGCCAAGTTAAAGCGTGTTATTAAGGTCATTGTCCAAATGCCCTCTGTCAGGGGTATGTAAAAGACCCAAGTTTTCCAAGTGTGTGAAACCCCAGCTATATCACATCGAAGGGTAAGGAAATAAAGGATATTTTCATATTTTACTACCATGCCAAGGCTAATTACTGTCTGGCACTGGGTGCTGTAAGAACAGCATTAGGATATACCTGAGGCAGAATAGTTTAGGATGAGTCAGAAGCTGTAAACCAGAAAGCCTTCTGCTGGGAAGTGTTTAGAGTGAGCCTAGCACTCATTGCTGTGACAGTGCCAGCAAAATTTATACAGCAAACAAAGTGCACTAGAAGCAGGAGGAAGACTGAAAAACTGCAGGTAACAAAGTGGCTGCAGGGAGAAGAAACTAGATAGAACCACGAGCAGGCGTGGCACCCAAAGGTTATACTTTGAAATGAAATGAGTTTTCCAGGTCAAAACTGTGATATACTGGCACAGTGATACAGGGACATCTGTGGCACGACTTCATGCGCCACACTGCTTTGTGAACGGGGAGAGACCTTCGTTCCCCAGACACGTCTGAATAATGCTTCCTACACTAGCATCCCGTAAGATAAAAAAAAAAAAAGTTGTTTGTCAATTGTTGGTAAAAAAGAAAAGTAAAAAGTATCAAAACAAGGGTATCTGAATGCCTGAAAACAACTGAGTGCTTTTATTTACATTCCCTTCTAATATCTTGCAAGCACTGAAATAAAAATTCTGAGTTGATTATAGGAGAAAGATAAGAAAGTCTTGCATTTCAAATACATCTAAGAGGAAATAACTAACTAATAACTAATAACATTTTATTGCCTCCAAGTTATGTCCACTTATGGCCTAACTTTAAAATCTGCGTGCTAAGAATACATTATTAGATACTACAAAAAGACTCTCTCAAATTCAAGAACTAAACTACTCTGAAATAATCAGGTTTGAGGCTTTAAGCCAGCAATGAACTGAATCATCAACACAACCCAAAACATTATAGATGCCAGTGTAAAATACAAACACATACAGCACTCGGGTTGATCGATTCCTTCAGCAACCGAACCAGATTAGCATTTTGCTTTGTTCCCTCCCCCCCCCCCCCCCAATTTATCAGATGATACACGATCAGATGATACACGATTTAAATCTGTTATATCTTAATATCTGTTGTATAAATTCAATGGAAATGCTAATATATCTCTGTGCGTGTGCATTTTTTATATGTAGATTACAAAACGTGGGTTAGGGTGGAAGGTATGGTCATCTATCTTAGAAAAGAAACTAATTAGAATATAATTGTGGAGGAATTGTTTTAGCTTTCCTTATGCCTTTTCCTAGGATTAATACAAAGTTTGTTGTAACCATTGTTCTGTCTCTGGAGCAGTATGTTAAGGCTTTAAAATACCTTGTATCCAAAGGATATGTGTTGTGCCCTCTAGCGCCCGGTGCAAGGGCTCGTCTTTATAGCAGAAGTGATGCTGTCACCAAGGACGAGTTTTAATCTTTAATGCAAGTTCTGTCCTAGAGGAAATGTTTTAAGAACCTTTGTCACCAGTGATAATAAGCAGTAAGGAAAACAATGCTAAAAAATCATTAGTATAAAAGAAATCCTACTTGGTACTAGTTTTCTGTGACTATAGCACAGAACACGGCCACTATGAGAGTAGTTCTAACCAGTGTGGTTCTGTACTGAAAAAGGAAGAAAAAGAAGAGAAATTGAGAAGTAATATCCTACAGAAAATATTTTTGCATCAGTCTGTACCCCTGTGTGTGTCACAATAACACTGTAGTTATTCCTAGACTTCTTTCGTCAGGTCATAAAGATAACAGTCACCCTCGTATCAATCCTTCTCCTTAGAGCAGAAGAGTTGACGGGCTTGTACAACAGGAAGGAAGGAAGCAGGAGGACTGTGTGACTAACAGCCTCTCACTGTGACCTGTTTTTCTTCTCAGTCTCTCTGGTAGTGAGTAACAGAAATTGAATATGGTAACTGCTGAGGTTAACAAGTCTTAGTATCTCTAAACGAAAACCAAACCATCCACAGGGATAGAGTCCTGGGAAACAATTCTCGTCAGTTGTTTAGTTTGTTTTTAAACCTTGTGATGTTAAATATTAACACTACTAAAATAATAAATGAAATGTATTTAAGGATTTTATCTGTTTGAAACTAAACTGCAGCTTCTGCTAGTAGATTTTTTGCCAGAAAGTAAGGGGACAAACACAAATTCTGGGATATGTAAACTCGTTACTTGTAAATTAGTAATCTCTTGTGTACTTTTGATCAAGAATTCTGGCCTGAGATACTCTTCGAACAGGCTGGAATTTCAAATCTGACTATAGACTCAGTCTTTGTATGCAAAGCACAGCAGATCTAGGATTTTCCTTTGCATCTGAATTCTAAGAATCTTTGCCAAGTGTGATTGTCTTTCTTCACCCCGTTTGTGATAGCAAAAGGCAACAGAGTGTGTCTGCACCTTCCCTCAACTTCTTGTGGAATTGTTCATGTGAATATAGAGTGGAATGACTATTAACTGGTACCTAAAGAGGTAATAAATGGGCAGTTTGGTTTCAGGGGAAGGCACTTTATGGAGTATTTGGAGAGTGGCAAATTATAAAAGTATTTGGAGAGCGGAGTATTATGGAGAGTGGCAATGTGTTAGCTGTGATATTAAAACACATTAATACATCTAAGTACAGTTTGCTGAGAAAGTATTTCAAAATCTGCAGATATTCTACAGCTCTACCTGTTTGATTTTGAACATTAGCTCCAAGCAGGGTTTTAAAGATTTTCTTTTTTTGCCGGGGAGAGGCGGAAGAGGGAGAAAGTAAATTTTCTATGCCAGTAACTCTTCCTTTAGATGAAACAAAAACTTAGGAGACGTGTTTTTATAGTCATTGCACTTCAGAGTTACTTTCAATCCCAGATGTAAGATTTATATTTGTCAATTATGAAGAAAAGGTCATACATCAAGTTGACATTCTGTTTTCATGTTGAAGTTGATGCTTCTTGAGATTTGAAAAGTGAGGCTGGAAGGGAGCCTAGCTGCTGGTTGAAGTCTGTTGTGGTAGGGGATGACCATCATTCCATAAAGCTGATGAAGTCTAGGTAGGCGTCAGCAGGTACATAAGATGCTGCCTATGGTGAACCCAGTGATGTGTGATATAGTGTATTTCAGAAGCGACTAAATTTAGATATTCTTTCCAAAGGGATTTTTGCAGGTTCTTCTTAAATGCCAGAGTGCTTGTCTGAAACATCTGCTGAGAAGTACTTCCATGCAGCTGCAATCCACCTGGGGAGTAGCCAGTAAAATGTGAGGGATCACCCAGTTGCCCAGTGTACCATGAGCTCACCCTGGCAAGGTTTGGTATGAGACCCACCTATGACAGTAAGTTGGTTATTGCTTCCCAGTTACTGTCAAGCCTTTCATTGACTTGGAATCAAACAATGATATGGGATCAAGTCCTGTACATGAACCCATCATCCCCTGATCTGAATGCTAACCATCACAGTAAAAAAGTCATCAAAGTAAAATTGTTTTAACACACAGTTTCCTACCCAGGCTCAAGATTAACAACCTGGCATTGGAAACAGTGAGCAAGCCAGCGATGATTAGCTTCAAAAATCCAACTACTTAGCCGGTATTCAAAAGAATAATTAGGCAGAGGACATAATTCGGGGTGTGTGTGTGTGTGTGTGTGCTTCTCTGAATTTCTGCCACAAAAAGACTGTAAGGCTTCAACAGGAGCAAAGTAACGTTTCATTGTCTTTAGCGTCTTGACGCTAAGTAATTCAGCCAGTGGTGAGCAAAAGGGAGGAGGGTGCTTGCCTGCCGAAGCCCAGAGGAGGGTGCTGGAGAGCCGAGAACGGCACTGCTAAGCGCCTTAAACTACTTGACGCACGCCGAGCAGTAGATCCACCCCCAGACCAGTGTGCTTTTGTGCTTTCTCCTGTCTCGGTGAAGCTGCAAAACTAATAGGCAATTAGTCAAGCTCTTTCCTATGTTTGCCAGTTACTTTATGTATGTAGATGCTCATCCTACACACGCCGTCTTTCAAATTTATTTCATGACTCCTTTTCATCACTTTATTTCTGCATGACTGCTGAGCAGCTCTTTTGTTACCTCCATTATCCTCTCTTGGTCTATTTTCTATGTCAGACAAAGGACCTAGATATCTTGAGTTGCACCTGTACATTTAGCAGTTTACTCGTAGAACAGATATTGTTGCCATAGTATTTGACCCTACAATCGAAGAATACTAATTTACATTTGATGGAGAGGCAAACTGATGCTTAGAGACTAAGGGAGAGACTCAGCAAAAGATAAAGCAATCCTCCAGTCTACCTCTGTGTAAAATTTCATCCCTTTAAACTGCTCTGCTGGCTAACATGTTATGCTTAAAATCCACCTGGAACAAACTTTTTGACTTAAGATTTGTCTAGGAATGTTTGAGGTAATGATTGTGAAGGGCGAAATGCAGGGATGGTCCCTGGAGCCAGAGCTGGGATCCAGACTTCTCTCTGCACTAAGAGGGCCAGCCACCACGCTACAGCCTTGCTGTGTGAAAGCCCCTGGTTCCTCAACTCTCTTCTGCAGGTTGAAGTCTCTTCAGCCTGGGGGTGCCCTGCCTTCCCTCCGGCCCCATCCTCACTTCCTGCTCTTCTGAAATACCATGGGGTTTGGTGGCTGAGGTGCACTGAGGTGTGAAACCTGTGATAAAATCCTCTCTGGGGAGGCAAGGTTTGAATTCCAGTCTTAATCATTGGGCTATAACATAGAAGGGGGGAAATTAAAAAATTGGCATGTGCACACCCAGGAAAATATATATGCTGAGTTCTGGGGTATGGGAGTGGGGGATGTGGGTAGTTCTTCACTCAGGATGTGCCAAAATGGTTGGGGAAGCAGATGATTCAAGATGTATTCCTGATATTACTTGCTGCTGTGTTATTGTTGCCTAGCTGCGGGTAATCTTTCTGTAGCCCCTGTGACACCCGAGCCCTGTAGGACCCCTCTTTGCCTAGATGTCCATGTTGGCTCTTCTCTGTTAATTGGCTGGCCAGCAAAGGGGCTGTCCTGGGGGGCAGCTGGG
Source organism: Numenius arquata (assembly GCF_964106895.1). Classification (NCBI taxonomy): domain Eukaryota; kingdom Metazoa; phylum Chordata; class Aves; order Charadriiformes; family Scolopacidae; genus Numenius; species Numenius arquata. The sequence goes on along the minus strand of NC_133579.1, from coordinate 59,168,897 downwards.
GTTCAGTAAGTGACCCCCTGGAAAATGGCTGCTAGTATCGCAACCTCTCTGCCCCTGCCAGGTCAGGGCCCAAGCATTCCCATGAACTTCTCAGGCCTGAAGCAGGCCTGGGCTGGGATGCTGGCTATTTTGATGCACTCGGATAAATACAAGCTTTTATAATACTAGCAATATAATGCAAGCCTTTGCGGGACTGGAGCATTACCATATCTGATAGCTACTGCCCCCCTTACAAGATTACAGTCATCAGAGGTGTGATAGGGTAGTCTTAATAGAAATGTAACCACTGCCCATATATGCCTCTTCCCCAGGCACAGCGAGGAGAAAGGCATTCCCACAGAAGGAGGTGTTATTGCAGTACGTGTGCAGAACCTGGCCTGGTAAGCTGCCTTGCAAGGTGGAATATCACAGTCTAACAGACCAAGCAATATGAGTTTTTGGCAAATGGCAGAGTGGAGGTATCTTAGGGTGATATAAAATCACCTATTCATACGAGTTGTTAATTCAATGTTTTGCATGTGTTTACTCTTTGAGAGTTCTGGTTTGAGAAATATTAAGTTTGTTGCTATAATGTGAACTAAAATCATCTCAGTGTGCCTCATTACTTTAGATTGCTTCTGCGCTTGATCTGCATGAGATAATTGGTAAAGACTTTTAGTGTGTGGTTCAGAGAGATCTGTCTCATGCACTAACTGGCATTAATCATATAGCTTTATGCATACTTTTATCTTTTTTTTTTTTTTACATTGCTGTGGGGTATCCCCATTTGTGCTCAGACCTCCTACACAAAAGGCACAAGCACAAACTTACTTCCCTGCAGCACCATAACCAGTCGTGCAGATCCACCACCGCTGCAACAGCGCTGTCACATTTTAGAATTACTTCCTTACTGTACATCTGCACCACCAGCTCCTTCCCCTCCCCCTTTTTTTCTTTGCTACCTGCAGTGTTGCAAACCCCAAGAGCAACGAGCAGAGCTGAGAAATCCCCCAAACTCAGTTATCCGTGTAGCTACTCAGCGTAGCTCTCACAGCGCTCAACATGTGCATTGCTTCCCCCATTGGGTTTTTTGACCTTTTTTGTGGCCTATTGTCATTCAGCATCCTGCGTCACACCACCTCAAAAGCCCAAATAATTTGTTCTGGGATTAATTGCTGTGTTTCAGGGGCTCAACCCAAAGAGCAATGTAGCAGCTGCTATACAGCAGTCAAAGCTGACAACAAAACCCCAAGTGGAAAATTGAAAGAGAGATGAGCTCCTCTCCTCTCCTCTCCTCTCCTCTCCTCTCCTCTCCTCTCCTCTCCTCTCCTCTCCTCTCCTCTCCTCTCCTCTCCTCTCCTCTCCTCTCCTCTCCTCTCCTCTCCTCTCCTCTCCTCTCCTCTCCTCTCCTCTCCTCTCCTCTCCTCTCCTCTCCTCTCCTCTCCTCTCCTCTCCTCTCCTCTCCTCTCCTCTCCTCTCCTCTCCTCTCCTCTCCTCTCCTCTCCTCTCCTCTCCCATTCCACATTCCTTCTCTCCCTACAAACTCAAACATTCCAATTCAGTATGTTTTTGGATAAAGAGACATCATGGTCTTCTTTATTTTTCTTGTAATTACTCTGTCCCATAACAGAATCTCCCACTACTGCAGTTTTCCCTTATGGGAAGATAGCATAGCAAGATACGCGTTTTTTGTTTTGTTTTGTTTTGTTTTTTTTTAATAATTTCTACCTCTGTAACTGCTGCTATGGGAGCAGCATTTTACCTGGAAAATTGCTCATTAATGTTGGTGGTAGTGAATACAGTTACAGAAAATTATTTTGATTTAGAGGCAGAACAGTAAGGGAGATACATGCAGGACTGCGAAACAAGAACAATTAATCTCTGCCACTGACAATCTTTATGGCCAGGTGAAAGTTGCGTAGACTATTTTTTTGAGAGTTCATTCATTTAATATGTGTTAATTTATCTCAGATTTGGATGCCTACCTTGGAAAGGGCCACACAGCCCCTGTTCCTGTGGATTCCTTAGAAACCCATTGGCAGTAGGTAGTTGTTGAGAGCAAGCTCAAGTTGGGCACCCAGAAATAAAAGGCTACTTTTGAAAAAAGGTCTTTAAAGCATTAGTGTTATGAAAATCCTTACTATCATGAATACTTATTTTAAAAAGTTGGCTGGTGACCAAGGTGAGTCGCTTAGGAGAGTGAGGGAAAGAAGGGCAGCCAAACATCTACGTCTGTTTCCCAGTTTCCTTTCACTCCCACTTTCCCTCTGCCCCAGCTGGTTGCAGAAGAGACACCATCTTTGTTGTGCCTCCCCTGCTGCTGCTGTTGTCTCTCTGGGGAATCACGGTCCACAAGCGGTACAAAAGCGGACAGTAATGTGACCCCCTGTGTGAAGAGGGCCCAAGGGTGATGAAGCCTGGATGCTTCCTGCTCAAGGATAACTTTGTTGTGACGGAGCAATTTTGTGTTGCTTCACAGGAGAGCTGTAAATTATGATGGTGGGTTTGAGTTGATCTTAGGAGGTCTTGCTGCCACACAATCTGGTGATCTCCTGGCCTGAGTTATTTCTTTAACTGTAAGGAAGGGTTTGAAAAAATAATTGTCAATGGAAAGATGAGAGAAATGGGAACAGGAACATGCACTACTACACGTACTACTACATGTATCTGTAGCAGTACAGGCAGACCTGCATAATATTATGAGTACCTGATACAATAGGGTATGGATTGCACCTTGTTTCCTCTGGATGTTGAATCATAGAACAAACACCGAAGGGCTTGCGTAACCTCCTAAGTGTCAGTGGTTACGCTGCAGAGACATGTAGTCAAACCGTTCTCCCCGGCAACACGCTCCAAAGTACAGCATTGTTTTCAGGCCTGCTGGAAACATGCCAGGTTTTTGCTGAGCTTTATGTGTGCTGGGGCATGACCTGGGGTAAGGCTGTGTGAATATATTGCCTGCAGTGTTCACTAATTCTAATGGTTTCATCCCTTGTGATGTAGTGACTCATTTCTTTGTGTGCGTGAACAGGGCAGGTAACGCTCCTAAAGCTCTTCTTATGGTTTCTGATGTGGGTTGATATGTGACTTGCTAATGCCAGTGTCCTCTCTTCATGACATTGCTTTTGGAAAGTATAGTTCTTTAAAACAAATTTTAATTTCATTTTGATTACCATATCCAATCTCCTTGCTTGACTTGCAATCCTGGACCAGTATAAAACACAAAATAATTCTTTCACTATGTTGAAGGGTCTCTGGAGAAGAAATATGTCTTAGTAGTTCTTTGTGTATCCCATAGCTTTCACACTTCCACAATACAATTGTATTTTGGAAAACCACCCGCTTATAATTACATGCTAGGATTCATATAAAAGATTAAGAAAATACCATTTAAATTGTTTGAAACAGGTGTGGGAATGCATGTTTGTCTGTCTCCAAGAACTGTCTATGCAAGTACCTTGCTGACAATTTTTTGGTGTCCATATCGTCATCATCACAGAGTCACCTACTGTTCGCCTTCTCCTAAACCCCACGGAGAGCTTTTCTTGAGGTGGGGAATCTGTGCAATGGGGAGGAAATGGCAGTGGCCTCCTCAGATGTCAAACGCGCATCACTTTTTCCTTACCCACAGCAGAGCTTGCAAGTGAAGGCTGTGTAGAAGAACAGTTTAGCTTGAAAGTGTATTACACAATACACCTAACCCCTCCGCACTGGGGACAGATAGGCATGTGACGTCAAGGGGGAGATGGCTCAGAGCCTGCAGCACCTAGCAGAAATCATGACAGCTGTAGCGGCGCTGCCATGTGTGAGAGACGCTTCTTGGGAAGGTTTCCTCTGGCTTCCCCTCGGGTTAGAGACATGTGCGGAGCAAAGGGTTGAGCCGCAGCGTGTATGAGTTTGGGCTTGAAAGACTAACTCTGTCCCCAGATCCCAAGATTGTACAATAACATGTGCCAAATCTTATTGATAATTTTGGTTCTTAAACCGTGGGCGTGTGGAGAGAAATGATTGTATGTTAGCGATTTCATGCAGCCGTGAAAGAAGAAAGAAAGTGAGCCTTTACTTCCCTGAGCACACAATATTCCAAATAGAGTGACCTTTGCCCCCTTCAGTGATAGTACAGGACTAACAGAAAGACAGCTGTAGGCATGAAAACCAAGAAAAAGTTTTCAGTAAGACCCAGAATCAAAACCAAATAACTTGTATGAAACTAAGACTGTGAGTCTTAAATGTAAATCTTCCACTATTGATATTAAATGAAATCATTGTTTTGTCGACAGAATGGCTCACCCCGACTTGGGCACGAATCTTTACTTACCCATAACACTGGCGGGGTACAAGGTTTAAGTACTCATCAGCTTTTACTATTTAATCACCTGTGTTTATTAAACCAATGTACATAGTTCAGATACTGATTCTGTCACAGACATAAAAATCTTCAATTTTACTGGCAGTTTATTCAATATCAGAAGTCACCATACAGCAATAATTAAAATAGCTATGCAACAGTGTATATAATTACTCAGACAGTCTAAGCACAGCTGCACTCATAGGCACTTGCTCTATAAAAGAGAAGCCAAAAGATTTTATTCCAGTTTTTAATGAAGTTATATTTCAGTGTCTGTATTCCAAAACTCTTCCTTGGAAATAAAGTCATATTCAGAAAAAGCCTCACATCCATATTGCATCTTTTTAGTTTGAAAGATGGCAGGATGAACTGATCTTGTTGGGATTTGAACCTCCACTGTCAGTAGATCTAACATGAACCTAGTGACAGAACTTCAGCTGATGTACCTCACCAATACCTGATGCTGTAGGATTTGATCCATGGGACATGTTAGTTTAATATTCCCAGTAAATAATATTAGGACTCCTGGTAGAAGTTTGCATTACAAAACAAACAAAACCAAGACATTTTGGAACCTCTGTCAGTCATCACTTTTATGGAGGAACTGCTGCAGAGGAGTTGAGCTCAGCCGTGTTGTACAGTGTCTCTTCCACGTCAATACTAGAAAAAACAAATGCCTACTGCAACAAGCTTTTCAAAGTACCCAATTTAATACTGAACCCCATGAGTTTGAAATTTCTATGCAGTGAACTGATTGCATCAGACTGCAGCCTGATACTGTAGCTACTCACTTCACAGTGCTGGTCTGCAAAAGCACTCACAGGAAGACCTTGTGAGAAAGGAGAAGTTGTTTAAAAGTCCTGTGCTTCCTTCCTTCCTCTGTTGGGCTGCTGTAGTAGTATCTAAGTCCTGCTGTGTACTTTGGGGTTGGTTTGGCTTATTTTATATTTGCCTTGCTGGGGGGGGTTATGCTGAAGGACTCAGAAGAGACGAGACTTTGAGCTCGCCTAGGAAGTATAACAAAAATAGTGGAGGCTGCATGGAGGGGTTTGAAAGGGATGGATCCTGAGGAGTCTGGTGGATATGTGGAGGCTGCTCCCAGTGCAATAGTAGCATGATATCTTAGCATGTGTATTGCACAAGCTTTTGAAAAGGAAATTGTGAGAGAAAGCAAAGGGACCACATACATAATGAAACTACATTATGAGTAATGAAAGTACCACCTAGCCTGTGGGCCTCCCTTTCTCCAGGAGCTGTTTGAGCCTTCATTTCCCTGTATCTGTATTCTGTGACTGGACGCTGTTTCATTTCCATGCCTGTTCAGAAAATCTCCCCTTGTTGGTGGCTCAGAACATCTCACATGTGGGTAGTGCCACCATGTTCACTGTGGTGACTTACTGAGGCAGCAAGTTAGCCAGGACCAGCCTAGTGCTAGTACTTGCCCAAAGATGTTGAGGCTGGATAGAGGTAAATAAACATGGAACAATTAGGAGATGAGATATGGTGGAGCTTAGGAGACACTTCAGATGTTCTTGGGGCAACCGAAGAATGGTGGAAGCAAGTGCTTCTGTTGCCCTGATGATTGCTGCCTCTCTGAGTCCACCTATTCCCTGTCAGTAGCCAGCCTTGCATTCCAGGGCTTTGACAAAGCCAAAATTCAGCCATCTGGATATCCTTCCTATATCTTCTGGACCTTATGCATACTGTCTTTTCCTTTAATTCTTCAGAAATTGAGTGAAGCTGTACAGTTCTCCTTTTATTCCTCTTATATTCCCTACGGGTGCTCGCCAGGGCCAGCATGGTCCCAGCAATGGGATTATGTGACAGCTTTTCTAGCAGACAGGCAATTAACCAGACTTATATTGTGATTTTGTGGTTAATTTCTAAGAAAATAGCCAGAGCTGTAATTTTACCTCAGAAACGTGAACTGCTACATTGTGCTATCTGTACCAAATTTACCACCTTCTTGTTGTCTTGTTGCTTTAGAAGAGCTTTGCATGAAAATGACGGTATTTCTTGGTAAAGGAGTATGTCTTAAGTTTGCTAATGAGTGTAAAGTCTGGTCTTCTTGAAATGTGAACGGCTCTGGGTTAAAATGGCCAAGTTCTCAGAAGAGAGGGGAAAAGGTAAAAAGCTCATCTGTTAAGAAATTAATTTGTGGTTTGGAGGAATTATAGAATTGGGGGGGGGAGGATAAAGCATGGGATGAAGCCTAAAATAATATTCCAGTAATATATTTTGAAAAAAAACTTTTAAAAAATCATACCAAAAAACTCACCATGTCCATTTATTAAGGAACAGTCCTGTGTTCTAGCAAATTTGCTGATTGTCCTTCTGAAAAATCAAACCAGTATGATTTCCTCTCTGCTCCATCTTTCTTCAGTTCAATTTACTTGTGGCTGTTACGAGGACAAAGTCTGCTAAGGATGTTTTGCATGAAGTTATAACGTATCACTGATACTTTACAATTTATACAAATTGGACTTCTGCCAATCACTTCTGTGCTCACCATAAGAAATTGAGTCTGGACTTCAAAGATGTATCAGAAATTAAATAGCAGTGTGCTGATGTGCTGCCATTTGTGGTTTTGTGCGTTTTGTTACATAGATGCAGTGTGATAAGAAATCTTTTAATTGAACTTTATGTAAGTCATTCAACTTAATGTCAAGGCTCTGATTCGTAGGGGCTACTCTAGTCCCTTTCAAACCCAGCTGGAAAGTTGCTGTGACAGAGAAGGTAGGGATTTCCCCATCAAGGGAAGTCCCCAGGTGATGATGAAGCAAAGCTAGACCCTTGAAGACACCTTTTGTTTAGAGGCATTTGAAAAACTTTCCCCTCTGACATATTGGCTCCAGGAAAATCATTATATGCTGTCATTATCCCTCCCATTCTCCTCGTGTAATTAGGGAACTGGGTGCATTACAAATGGGCACAGAGGGCACCTTTGCTTGCCTTGTTGCTTCGGCGGTGTGCCTGGCATAGCTTATGCAGATCCAAGTCTCCAATGAGCTAGTATGTAAGAGTAAAACCAGTACAACTCCAGTCACATAAATTTGCCTTCATTTTCCGTGATCTTTTTCTTTCAGTCACTAAATATATATACATATGCATGTACTTATATGAAAAGCATGTATTCATATAAGTAATAAAAGTAAAGGTCAGAATATAAGGTCTACGCTAAAGCTCAGAATCCTCCTTTTTTTTCCAAGGTAGAATTTGTTGCTAAATATTTACACATAACTAACTTAACAAAGGTGAGGTAGCCATTTTCCCCTAAACTTATATAATATGTATTTCCTTTGTGAGAGGTCCAAAAGCTTGATACATTAACTGGATATAAACAAAAAAACCACCTTGAACTGAAATCAATGCATCTCTACTGGTTCTGTGACATTGGATCTTCCCTGGCTGCCTGGTGGAATCACGTATGCTTCTTACAGAAAGGATTTTTCTTCCATCTAGATCTGTAGCTCTTTGGTTTTCATTTGTAGGGCTTATACAGTTCCCTTTCTAAACAGTTCCTTTCCTTCTCTCCCATTATTAGGAAAGTTAATTTCATGGAGAACACTTGGGACACTCAGTTTCCAACAGTTTTCACAATATTGCAAATATTAGTTGTGTAAATTTAGGAGTTACTTGGCAAATTTGAAAGTAATCATCTCACATTTTTGTAGTTCCATTCATCACCAGCAATCTAAAAGTTAGGCAAATATACAGGAGGATGACAAATTATATTTACTGTGCTCAACAATGGTGTCCAACCAGCTAGAGAAGAATGTTATGAATGAAATTGAAATGCAATTTCAGTTTTATTTCAAGGTGATCTCAATTAGCATTTGATCCAGTAAGAATCTGTACCACTGGGAATCCATTACTGATGGTTTGAATTTGACCACTGCACTGACCTTTACAGCCTACATTTGCCAAAACTGACAGAAGATCCCTGATGTATTTTCTTTCCTTCACAGGGCAGGAGCATGGTGTTTTCAGCTCGTTGTTCCTGAGGGAAAGTTGACTCAGACACAAGGGCACTCCTGTGCAGGTTGCCCTTGTGTTTTGGCTTGCTTAGTATCCCCCATCCAGACACAAAGAAGGTCCAAGGCTGTGGCATGGAATTATTCATGAACGGTTAGTTTCGCTGTGAAATGTGCTCTCAAGCAAGAGGAACATATTCTACCAACATTTTCTGGTAGCCCACAGCACCCACATCCTCTGTGAGTGAGAGGCAATAGGTAACGAGGATGATAAAGGCGCCGCATGCGTTCTCTGAAATTCACAGGTCAAGATGAGGTTAGTAATTATAGAAAACTCCTAAATGTTACCGTTCAGTCTCCCAGTCTCTCTTGGTCTCTCAGGAGAATCCCTCTGCCCCCTACCCAGCCTCTCTTTTTGAAGGGCATGTAAAAGGTTCTGAACAAAATTTTATGGTTTTTTATGGTGTCTGAATGACTCTACTAGCACAGTGTTTGATATAATTACCTTACTATACTCTTGTGAAAAACAAATTTTTCTTGCATTAGACTGAGCACAGAGGTGATTCAAGTTGCCCAGCAGTGTTCAGATGGAGTCTGTGGCAAAAGAGAAACTGAACAGCTTTGGATATCTTGCAAGTGCCACAAATTTGGGATGATCTTTAAACCATTCTGTGCTTTCCTCCAGGTTTCGAGTGGGAGGTAATGGGAAAATAGCAAAATGCAGTGTGGCAAAGAAAAGTTTCTCAGGGATCAGCCAAAAAGCAAGGATGATACTGATTTGGCAGCAAAGAGAATAGAAGCGGCCCTCCTGTGGAAGGTTTTCTTTTGCCTCTGTGTGCTGCGAGGAATCTGCTCATGCTGGTTAGTGTGTAGAAATTGTGTGGTGTTCCTTTAAATAGCTGTCATTTTCTGGTGTGTTTCCCTGTCTGAAATGATTTGAAAATCACTGCAGCTCTGCTACAACAAGTAGATAGACTGATGTTTCATATCAATAGCAAATGGTTTGTGTGCACCCTAGAGCGCTAACAGAATTTCTTTAGAAGATGTTTGGCATGAGCATGAAGGAAAGGCACATCATACAGATATCACACAGGTTTTGGAAAATGGTAAGCTGCTTGGTTTTCTTCATCGGTGTCTGGTACTTGGTCATTGCCTTCAGTATTTCAGGGGAACAAGAGAATGAATGTTCAATGATGCCTGAAGTGAGGCCAATTTTGGTTGGAAAGGGCTGTGACTTGTTTTTCCCACAGGCTTTTTTCCCGCTGGTAGTTTCTGGGACTTTCCCTTCCTGGAAAGTTGTTCTCTGTGGCTTGCAGCTTATGGCAAGCTTTCTCTCCAGTGCCCATCTGGCACTTTCAGGAGCTAAGCCAGCTTTTTGCTTCGTCTCACTACTCCCACTCAGGAAAGTTTTCAGAGCAGAGAAAAGTTGCAGATATAATTGCAAGGGGGTTCCTTTTCTTAACCAAGCACAGCACTAGAGATTTTCCATGCTTTGGGTGTGGGTGCAAATGCTTTGCACAGTCCAGTTGACAGGTCCAGTGTGGCCATCAGGGAAGCGGAGAAGGTGGCTGTTTCATCTGTTGGCTCCATTTGCAAGGTGTCAGCCTTCCACATGGAGGTGCTTGTGTCTGTTTTTGCACTTTTGTTCAAGTGGCAAAAAAACCTGACTGACTCTTTTCAGTTGCCAAGCAGCTACTTGTAAGCAACACACTGTGGCAGGTGAAAGAAAGGTTCACCTGTCTGAAGTCTGAAAATAAAATCTTTTTAGTTGCTAAAAACTGGCAGATACCTTCTGGAGAAAATCATGAACAAGGAAAGGGAGGTCTCTGGGAATTTGCCCTTAGAATAGTGTGAGTTGTAGAGGGGGAAGCAGAGCAGGGGATGGTGGAGGGGAAGAGTCAAATCTGTTAAGGGGCTTTGGTGTAGCAGCATTAGACTAGGAGCAGCTGCTGGTTTCACCCATAACTGTGCTACACTGGGCAGAAGTTATTTGAAGATATAAGGTAAGCATATTTGGTTAAAACCATGCAACATTTACTCTTGCTATGGCCTTTAGTACCCAGACTTGCTGCCTACGGACTAAAGATCAGTATGGTGACAGTAGCCTCAGGCTGTGTGTCAGGCTAACCAAAAGGTGCATTTTGATGGCTGACTCTCCTAAGAGCTTGACTTGGGTCATCCCCTGAGGTGTAAGCCAAAGTATGGCTATTTAGCAGAATTTCAACCTGGTTCTGGGGTATTTTTCACTGAGATTTTGGATGCATTCAAATCCACATCACAGCAAGACTTCAGGACAGGGACTACAAACAGATTACAGATGAAAAGGCTTGGCATGAATACCTGTGCATTGATCTTGATGCACTACATAGTACAAATAAGAGTTATGCTCCTTTGCCATGGATCTAAATATTTCATTATATTGTTTGTTCATTCATGATTTCATCAAACTGAAGAGAAGGAGAGCATAATATTCTGTGAAAGATTAAATCTGGACCCAAGTTCCTACAGGCAACATTGATGTGAGTAAAGTCATGTTCAGTCTCTAACTGAAATTAATTTTACTGCTTTATTGTTTGTTTTTTTTTTAAAAAAGTTTCTTAGTGCAAAATAGTAAAAATACTCTATTTTACTCTGAACAGATTTTTTTTTCCTTCTAGCATTTTTGGTTACATGATTGATTAAAGTTCATTTTTTCATTGGTAATGAAGCTACTATTAAATGGTATTATCTGTGCATGCAAAAAAAGAGAATATTAGAGTTGAGATTCACAGTCTTCTTCACTTTTAATTTCTTCAATTTTCATATTCTTCGCATAAAAGTCAGTCCCTGATTTAGATTATGACAAGATATATTGACAGTCACCCACAGGAAACTATTAATACAGATTTTTTTCCCTATGGCTCTTTCTCACTCATGCCTTCTTAAAATAGGGGGAGAAAGTAATAACTTAGCATGAGTTAGTATTTGTGGCATAAGGATCTAGTAGAAGATTTTTATCTCAAGATGCAGTGTAGAGACAAGGAAGGAAGTGGGACGTCAAGTGAGAAGCTCCAGGATCTGATTCAGTTACAAGTCCAGATACGAACTTCAGTGTTTGAATCTTCATTTCATCACTAACACAAGAGAAAGGGCAGAACTGGAATTATGGGTGAAAGATTCATACTAAGTAACGTGCATCCACTGAATTGCAGCTACAAAATTTACCTTCAAAGCAATGATCCAAAGAAAAGCATATTGATTGCACTGCTTCAGTATAAACAAAAGATGTCACTATCAGACACAAAAAGCGTTGAGCTAATTAAAGATTCTTCTGAAACTATTCAGATCATACCATTATGATATAATAATGATTATTTTTAGTTTCTTTCTTTCTACAAAGGGAAACCACTGAAGACACCCTATGAAACTACTTCATATGAAAAAAAAAACACAACCAAATTCTGATTTACAAAGCTCCCTTCTTGATAGGAATGTTTATAGAAATGCTTCCAAATTCCTGTAAATGCCCCCACATTTCACACATCATGTCATGTGAAGCTGTTCTGGACCCTAAAGAAGATGTGGGTGAATCATTAAACCGAAATGAAAGAAGAAGAACATGGAGAATAGAAAGTTTGTGAATTGTGAAGACAGAACATAGTATAGAGTGGAACAAAAGGGGAAGTTGCAAAGCAGCAGATATTAGAGGAAAAATAATACCAAAGGAAGAGATTATCTTCTGCCCTCATCCATGTTTGGTGGGGTTAAACTAAATGCAGTAGAACAATGTCTGGTACAGTATGGATCTCATTTTTCATGGATCCTATTGCCTCATCTGGAAGTAGGAAGTAGGACTGGATTCATATGTTGTAATCAGGCTAAGCAGTAGGGCAGTGTTTTCACAAAAGGAGCATCATTAACAACAAAGCTGTATCTGCAGACGCAGCCAGAATTCTTCCAAGGTCAGCTGGAATGGCCTATCTGCCCTCTTGTTTTGAGTTACCTCCTCCAAAGACATCCTGGGCTGGATCTGAAAATTATTACGTGGGACTTTCTCTCTTCCTGATTTTCTGGGATTTTTAGCTCTTCTCCCTGCTTTTAAAGTGTGATAGAGCAGAACGTGGTCCTCAGGTTTTCCTCAGTCTTTATTGGAGTCAAACTCCCAGAAGCCCAGGCTATTTTCTCAAAACCAGTCTTTGGAAGAAGTGTCCTGTCTGCATGCATGATACTCTTTATTCCTGCTGCCACTTCATCTAGGTATCCTCTGCTAAACTATCATTATTCTTGTACATATTTGTCAGTATTTGCTTTTTGGGTTTATTTTCTGAAGTGTGAGCACAAGATTCAGAGGGAAGGCAGCTCAAGAGAAGAAATTAATTGTTCCTCTGTTAGTCCCTTGGGGAATCTCTTCAATGCTCAGTACAACTGGAGACTTGCATTCATTTCTCCTGTCTGTGAGTCCTTGTCTGCTCTGGGGAACTTCCCCGTTTAGGGGGAAATCCACATTCAGCCACAGCTGGGGGACTCCCAGGCAGCTGGACAAGAGGAGAGAGGGGTGCAAAGGACTTAGAAATTGCTTCAGAGAAAAAAAGGCATCTGTGCAGACAGTCTTCAGTGCACACCAGTAGACGTAACTGGACTGGGAAGACCTGCAGACTTGAAAGCTAAGCCTACTAGTTGTTCCATGATGAAACAAGCTGGCCACCTTGGTCCCATTCCCTGGAAATAGCAAGTTTGGAAAGTTGGTGAAAGTAAATTGTGAAAAGTGATGGGAATTTTTACCAGATAAAGCACTGGGGAAAAGCTGAGTAAACATGTCAGGATTTTACCAGACGAAAGAAGAACAGAGGAGGCCTCTGATGTTTGCAGAATTAAGAAATAAAATTTATATGTCCCAGCTAGTGAACCTAAGCTTTATCTACCACATTGGGTCACAAGCTGTTAAGACATTGTGCAGGGAAGATATCTATATGTGTGTGAATACATGGGCAGGTACAGTGCAACAGGAAACAGTCTGTGCAGCTCAGCTGCTTGTGAATATATCTAGAAGTTGAACCCATTCTTTCAAGATTTATTTTCAGGTCCGATTTTGATTACTGGCAGTACACCAGCGATCTAACATATCACTGTCAAGTTAACTGTGGACATCATCCTATGCTGTGTTTAGGATGATAATTTATATATACATTTGCCTCCATTTAAGTAATTTGTTCTGTGAGAACAGCTCAGAAAAAGAAGTCTTTTTGAACCTCAGTTTTGAACCTATCCAAACCAATGGAACTTTTTCTATTTCTTTCACAGGATCTTTAGTCCAGAATGTAATTTTCTAGCTGAATAATAATGGAAATGTTAGTGATTTGATGGTACTATAGATAAACGACTAGAAAGAGCACAGTGCTGGCTTTTTTTCCCATCTTATGAAAACTGTAAGATAAGGTGATAGCAGAAGATGTATTAAGAAATATTCAAATGTTGATAAAATTGTTGGTCAATTTTGGATCCCATAAGAACTTCCCTGAAAGGTGAAAAGCACAGGTTTCTTTTATTTTCCATACCTTGACATCTCCTTAAGCAAACTAGGTATGTCACTTAGCAGAGTGTAGTGTTATATTAATTATAGCATGTCACACAACATTTAATGAGAGTAAACTAATCCATTTAAATTCAGAAAAAAATCTGAAAGTGAAATTACTTCTGCTTCTCAAGAAGTTTGTCTAATATGTAAAATTTCTGGTTTTTAAGCTATTTCTACCATTGCCACCTTTTCCTAAAGTTTCTCTATATAGTAAGTGGATACATGATATATTTATAGATGTTCTTTGGTTGCCAATTCACATTTATATTTTCTAGCAATTTTAGGATGTTCCTCTCTAGCTGTTCTTCCCAATTATACTATTGTAAAATCTTATATATAGACCAAGAATCTGCACTGGTTAAATAAATCTCTACATGTAGAAAGCCTTTTTTTTCCAGTCATGCAACAGCAGGATCACCTTACCCGGCATTCATATCATATTCCAGTAGTGACACATGTAGACATATTTCTGCAATGCACAGGATGCTGATTTATAAAAAAGTATTTTTTAAAAATCTGCTCAGATGTGTTAGGATGCTCATCAGAGCTCTTCATTTGTACTGTATTTATTTATTGCTTATGGATTTCCCAGGGTGTCCCGACTGAAAACGTATATTGTGTGGTGTTGTGCCTGGAAATTGGAGTAAAACTCATTTGCAGTAGTCTTTGTACAAAGTACACTTTGCCATTGCAGCAGATTCTTTACAGTATACTCATTTTACTTGATTGTGGTCGAGTAAGGGAGCTACTGATGCGTCTACTCTAGTAAATAAGTATGATTAAACTGTATAATTTGGTACACAATCATCTGAATTACGCAAGCATTTACAAATCCCAGCTAGGATATTTTAGACGCAAATTTTATTTGGAAAATGTGTAATTTACAGAAGTGTTATAGTGTTAAGGAATACTGTAGAGTACCACAGCATTAATACAAGTACAACATATTAGTTATTAATTTGTTTATAGTTTGCATATATTTCTATTAAAATTAGAATTTTTACTCAGGTACAGCAAACCCCATTGCTATGAAGGTGGTTATCTCCTCTTAGAGTTTATAATCTAAGAGTAACCCCAAAAGATAGCAGAGGAACAGAGTCTGGTAAGGAAGAGGCAACTTGAATTGATCTCATTATAGCATAATTTTTTAGGACTTACAAGAAAGGAGCATTTTAAAGGGAAATGTGAAGGTGCACGTAAGTAGGATAGAAGAAAATACAAAGGTGTTGGTCTCAAAATTTGACAGGTATCACAAGTTATTTGGAAGGATCCTCTCATACTCAGCATTTCAAGAGCAAACACCACCATAAGTAGACTAAGGATACACTGTGATAGAAGACTGGTAGCATTATAGTTAATATGATAAAACCCAAGAATAAGAGATGTCTCAAGAAAGGAGAACAAATCAAGTTATCAAGGTAGAAAGTTTGTCTTTGCTGAAACATTTGCATGGTGCAAGACTGTGTTGCCAAAGCTGGAAAAAGAAATTACTGGGGGAGAATGATTAACCATATGAAGCTCATAGTGATGATTACACATCGACAGTGAGTTGTCAGAAAGACAGGTTGAATTGTTAACTTGGCTAAAATGATTCATGCCGAGAGTGGAAATGTGGATTTGTAAGTGATGAGCATGAAGTTGTTAAGTGCACCAGGGGAGTGGTTATTCAGAGATAAGAGGCAGAAGACAAGGGAACCAAACCAGGGTTTGACAGAACACCCCGTCCCCCTTGGAGTGCTGGAGTAGAATAAAGCTGCCTCCAAACAGTTTTGTAAGCTATTACAGAGGGCAGAGGAGAATTAGGAGAGAACGGGGACCCTGAAGTCAATGAGTGTCAAATTTTCAGAAATGATGTTGTAGTTGTGTCAAGAACAACTGGCGGACCAAGAATTGGAAAGCCTGCAGTGCTAGAATTGTAAGCTTCGGTTAAGAAGAAGTCACTAGAGACTATGGTAAAAATAGTTTAGTTGAATTCATTTGCCAGGAACTGAACTGGAGGAGGCTTGAGATGTAATTAAAACAACTCTAGACAGTGCGCTTGTACTTGCCATGTTCAACATACCTGGAGTATCTGAAATCATTAGTTAGGTTTACTTGCTGCTAAGTGAGACCACGTTGTTAAATAATTCTAAAAGAAAGAGCTCTTCCATGTTCCAAGTATGAAGCCTGCAGGAATCAGCTGTAGCCAGTTAAGGGAGAAGACTGGTAGTATAGGCTGAATTAACTGAAAGAAATGAAAATGCATATAAAGAGAGCAGCGGGTTTGGTAAAAAAAAAACCAAACCAGCTCAAACCAAAAAACCTCACTAATGCAATGCAAACTAGTCAAAACAAACCCAAACTAATAAATGTACATGGTTAAAAGGAAGAAAACACAGATATTGGAAATTACAACTAGAAATAATTGATAGAGTTAAGAAAAATAAATTTTAAAACAACAGGAAGAGCTATGTTAACACTGCACTGATTTTGAAGAGACAAATTTGCTGCTCATATTTGTATCAATTTCTTGTATGTGCTTATTGGCCATAATTTTAGGTATTTTGCCTTATTAATAAAAATTATATTTACCTGCTCCCTAATGAATCTTATTCCAAAAGAGATGAGAGAGAAAAATCTGTAGAAGTAGCAGACTTAAGGGTATAGTACAACAAGGTTATTTCTGTTGGGAGGAGAAACAGACTGACAGGAAAAAAGGTTAGGAAAAAGAGAGAGAGAGTGATGCAAGGAGGTAAAAAATAGACCAGGAGCTGGAATAGAGAAGGATCATGATGGCAAGAGAAGACGTTAAATGAGGAGAGCAGATAAAAACTTCTACTTGTGAGGGGAGGAGAAACTAAAGAAAAGGCATGAGCAACTGAAAGCAAGCTAAAGTGAAGAGGAAAATCACAGCATATTTAATCAGTTATCACTTGAAAGAAATTGGTGGCTTCTGGTATGATTTAGCACATATTCTGTAACATCCTTAAAGTCTCAACCAGAAAGGAGACTCATTCTGTTAGGCACTAGATAGCTGTAAGGACTCATCTTAACACTTTTGTCCCACTGGGCTTTTTTGAGTGAAAGCAACCTCTTTCTACAACTATCTTCTTTCTGATAATAAATTCTAGCTCTAAGTTTACATTTTTCTTTCCCTTTTTTGAAGATTAATTTTTTTTACCTGAGAAAGATGGTTAAAAGAGTTTACTTTGTTCTCGATTATTTGTTCACTCTCCAACTCTTGCTTTATGAACCCACCCTCTTATATTAGAAAGTTCTTCTGCTAATCATTACTGGAATGAGTGATCTTTCTATACGGAAACATAGTGAAGCTATCTTTCATCTTTTCTTTCTAAATTGGCATCAAGAAACTGCTGTCAATATGGGTTCAGCCTACTTCAGTCCTGTAAATTTCATCTCAATTGCCTGTGGTAGAAGATCATTTCTTTCTTCCTTATTCAGACTAAAAGTCTTTTGGAAATCACCAGAAGATTTGTTTGAATGTGGTCTGTATCTCAGATACAGAGGTAACATTTTAGAGCTAACTTCAGGGTGGAAGACAGAAAGGATAAATCTGAATGATGAAATGAAACTTGGAAGTACTTGGAACACTGCAAGACAACAAACCAAAACCAAATATTTTAAGTTCTAATTGGAATGCACCCAAAACTAGCAAAATGTTTCAGTCAGGAGCAAAGGGTGAGAAAGGCTTTGGGAAGTTCCAGCAAAAGCTGAGATTTGATTAAGGCTAATCTTGAAGTTCCCCCACCCACATATGTCACCTGATATTCAAAAATATGCACAGAAAACAGAAACTGTATGGAAGATTTTAGTTTCAGCTGCTTCCTAGCCTTACTTACAGGACCAAGATGAAATGACGAAAGTTAATCTCATTGGTTCTCTTAGAAAGTAGGATTCTCTTCTGAAAGGCTTCAGCAAAAGGAAAGATGCATTCTTAAAAGGCTGCTCTTTAAAATATGAAGATGTAAAACCTGTTGGTGTTTTTCTTAATTTCTGCTTAAATCCCTAAATTCATCCAAAAGAGTGGATGTCCAATTACATTTTGGAAACCTATAAGAAAATATATTCCTGGCTGCAAGGATGTTAAGATCAGTATAAGCAGATAAAGAAGGGTAAGAGGGAGGAAACAGTGTTATCTCTATTTTCCTGAGGTACAGTTTTAGGCATAGCCTTTGGGTATGTTTACCCTTTAGACTTCAATATGTAAGAAGATACCAACGGTAGCTTTAAATAAAGAATGCTACTTTCACAATGTAAATAGACTTTTCAAAGTCTTCACGTATTCCAGCTGAACTACTGTTGTCTCTGAACTGATTCATACGAAGCTCTGCACTGTGGAACTACTAAAATTCAGGAAATAACCCCAAGTTTTATGACTCGCAAATCCGGTATCTTTGCTACCACTCTTCTTGTCATCCAGTAATAAAGATGGGACATGAGAACTAGAAGAAAAGCTAAGATCACGGAATTAATCTTCATTTTTAGCTTACATAAATTATCTTTTTTAATTAACTGAGGAGATGAACTCTTATAACAAAAGAAAAAATAATGGAAACCAAAAAATCTGTGATACTGTAGAATATCTTAAGTGAGTCATCAAAGACTGCAGAAAAAAACCCACACAAAATGATGTGTAAAAGTGGATAGAATACCAAATATAAAACTCAGATGTCTGGATCCCTATCTTAGATCCTTGATCACTGAAAGGAAGGGATGTCTGTAAGAGATTTGATGTACAAAGGAACTGCAATGTTTAGATACTGCTTGAATATGTAGGTTTACAGAGCTGTGTAAGTAAAAAATGGCACATAACAGTGAGACTGAGCTGAACATGTTTGTGTTGTCTTCATGACTGAGATTGTGGAGAAGGTTTTTAGGAGAAAGGCTCAAAGTTCTGTCTATGTTGTCTTTAAAGTTGGTGGCTAGACACCATGAGAAAATACCAAAACAGGGTATTCATTAGGATGGCAGAGGAAAGGACCAGGAAAAAAGACTGAAAGGCTAAGGCTAGCAGGGAAGAGCTACAATAGCTACATTTTTATGTGAGATCCCTTAGCAGTAAGTGATATAAGGAAAAAAGGAGCAGAATCATTGAGTCTGAGACTAACTGAGGTTGGAAGGGATCTCTGGAGGTCACTTAGTCCAAGTTCCTGCTCAAAACAGGGAGCATGTCACAGTCGGATCAGGTTGCTCAGGCCTTGGCCAGTTGGGTTTTGGTTACACACAGTCTCTCTGGGCACCTGTTCGACTCCTTAACCACCCTCCCTGGGACCAGCCGTGAAACTCTAGAGGATCGTGTTGGATGCTGGAGAATGGTACAATCATTTAATTTTAAAAGGATGATTTCAGCATTAGAATAAAGTGCCAGAAATTGTTAGTGAATGAGGTTTCAGGACTGGCAGGTCAAAAGAAATTTTGTATAAGTCCTTGAAGTATGGCACAGAAAGAGTCAAGACTTTTCTAAAAACCTCCTATGAGCTCTAGGGGTAAGAGAACTTAAGTTTTGTTTACATCAGTAGATATTTAATTCTTATGTGATTTTGCAGATGTTATTTCTTTTAATGGCTGACCTGCCCATATTTCCAACCCAGGTTTATGTTCCCATCTGTCTGAAATGTTCATGGTCAGGTACCTTTCTTAATGTTTAAAATACTCTAGGGAATGAGAGCCAGAATTGAAAAGAAGGATTTAATTTAACCAGAATGCCTTCAACAGTGAGTCTTCTGTTTGGAGGTTCTTTTTGGCTTTCAAAATACGAGATGAACTGCCTGACAGTGTGCAACCATCACCCAAAACCAAAGTCAAAAGATTTTGGTGGAAGCAGAGTTAGGCTGACACTTTGTGGTTTTGAAAATTCTACCCATAAATGACAATTGAAACTACTCAGAATATTAACTGTGATGGAAAAAATGCATAAGAAATAATATTTGAGACTGAGAGTTACATCTCACAATCTAGTAATGCCGTGTACTTGTGTAGGTGCCTGACCAACTCCATTTTCTCACCTTTGTGCCACACACACCAGGTGACACCCTGCCCACAGCAAGGTAGAACTGCTTTCTTATCAAAGGGTCTCTCAGGGGGTCACGAAGCAATAAAACAATAGCTTGAATGCCACAAGCACACAAGAACCACGCAAAGCACGTAGTAGACTTCCAGCTAAACAGCAACCTGGATGTTTATTCAGCTGGTAAGTAAAATTTATAGTAGAAGTAGTACATTCCAGGTCCTAGGGAGAGAGTTGCACCTTGTGTAAATTCTAGAATACCTGCTGGAGTGTGCTGTAGTTCCTTACAAGTTTGTGCATCTAGGCTTCACTGCTGAGGTGTCAGTGAAATAGCAGTAGTTATGTTTTGAGGTCAAACTCCAGTTAAGTTGATGTTAGGATGCAGTTAAGGTGGGTACCCGGTCTCAAGAACTGGATAGCTTTTTCTGTTTCTTCATCTAGAAGAAACTTCGAGTCCTGTCTTTCATTTCCAAGAAATGTAGTGCTTCTGACTTTGCTGTTGTCCACATAATGTCACCATTTCTTCTGCATTTTTGCTGAAATAGCAACCTTCTCTCCGGTCAGCCACCAAACTAACATAGGGTCACTGAAGGCTCACTAAAATAGATCTGTGTGGAAAGCCAAGAAGAGCCAAAGGCCAGTTTAAATGTGACTCTGTTCTGAAGTCACCGTGGAAGAATTCCACTTTCTGTAGGAACAGCTGACATCATCACTTGCATTGGTGACCAGAGAAGGGGTTTTCCCCTAATTTGATCTCTACCCAGCTTGTAGTCATGACCAACTAAAGGAGGCGATATTTGATTCAGTTCTGTGTGAAAAAGGTCAGTCTTTTGTAGCAAGGACTTCCACAGACTGACTCAACGTATACAGGAGCATTTCCTTTCTTCCACGTTATATTCCAGTCACTCTGAAAGCCAGTGAGTTTGCGTAGAAAATATTAAGGGACATGATATAATCTGGGGGAAAATTTCAAGAAGGAAAAAAGCCATCATGAGCTCTAGAGATGAGGCTGGATTTATGCTATCATGTTATACATGAAAATAAGGGCATTTATGATGGGAAATACTGAAGATGACAAACATGAAACCCCATTAATGGAAGCATTTTACAGAGTAGAATTGCCCTTGAGATGTTAAGTCTGGCTGAATTCGTAAAGCTGAATGACACCTTTGGTGAGCTCAACAAGCAGTAGATACTGCTGTATATAAAAGATCCTTATTCTGAGTCAAAGTTAAAGAACAAAGGAACAGTTATGCCTGGTCAGACAGGTCAGATGGAATGTCGTTTTAACCCTTTTCCAATGGTGGCTGAGAGCAGATGCCTAGGGGGGAATTAAGGTAAGGGTATAGTGAAACTTTTCCAGAATCTTCTTCTGGCCTTCAGTAATGTGTAGTTCATGGATTTCCATTGCCAAAAGCTTTCTGTTTTAGTGATCCTTTATGGATTTTTCCAGTTGCTTATTGAGCCCATATAGAACCTTTGTACCCACAAAGTTTTGCAACAAGGATTTCCACAGTTTATCTCAATGCATAAAGGACAACTTCCTCTGTTCCAGCCTGCTCTGTGCAGATTTTATCTGATGTCCCTTACCTCTTGTACTGGAGAAGAGTCTAGGGACAGCCATTACCTATTCACCTTCCCTATGGCACCTACTTTAATAGATCTCTACACACATCTTTTGTCAGCCACCTCTTGTCCAGGATGGAGTCTTCTGAGTGTATCTTACACAGCAGCATGTGCCACATTCATGTAGGTAATCACAGAATCATATATGTACCTGTGAATTACTGTCAAGCTCCAAAGCTTCCAGATGAAGAGGCAGTTTCGAAGGAAGGCTTACTGACTTGAGATGTGTTTTCCCCATAGAAGATTTTGATTAATTTTAAATAATATATTATTTCCATGGAAAATGATGAATTTGGTCGTAAAAGCATTAAAGTTTTAACAGTAGTCATTTTCATCTCTCTCCGTTCCATTTCTTCCCATAAGATGGTTTAGAAAGTACATATTTTGGTTTACTTGAAAGCCCAACTTAACTTTTATACTGGAAACCAGTTTAGCCAGAAAAATTCAGCCACTCATCTGGAAAAAAGGTCCAAAATCAAACTCCTCTGCATGGTTGCTTTCATTCTCAGTGGCTGAAGCCCAGATCCTTGGAGGGCAGACATGAAGGTAAAAGGCAGACTTTCATAAAAAGGGAAGCAAGCAGTCAGCTGTAACTTGTTTGACCCATTTACCCTTCATGCTTTATTTTCTGCATTTTGGTCTTTAGAGAATGAAAGATAGTAAGGCTTGTAACTGTGATTTGGGAGCAAGAAGGGGACTGGAAGGAATGGTAAGATGAATGAAGGACAAAGATTAAAGGGAAGGATAAAAAGGGGAGCTGGATAAATAAGGACTGGAGAAACAGGGTAATCTTGCTTCCACATATGCAGAAAAACTGTGCTTTGGTTGTTGGATTGAGTAATGATTCATCACTGCAACATAATAAAGAAAACAAATTTATATTTTCTTCCTTATTCTAGATTTGCCTTATGGGCAGACGAAACCAGCTTCTTGATTTTAAGATTTAGCATCAAAGTTTTCAGTAGAAAATCAAGTATGCATTGAAGCTGCCAGACTAACAGCACAGAGATCAAAATACATCCATCTTTCCTTCCTTCCTTCCTTCCTTCCTTCCTTCCTTCCTTCCTTCCTTCCTTCCTTCCTTCCTTCCTTCCTTCCTTCCTTCCTCCCTCCCTCCCTCCCTCCCTCCCTCCCTCCCTCCCTTCCTTCCTTCCTTCCTTCCTCCCTCTCTTCCTTCCTCCCTTCCTCTCTTCCTGCCTCCCTTCTTCCCTTCCTCCTTCCCTCCCTCAGTATCAGAAATACTCAAGTGAACTCTTCTATGTTAGCAATTTGTCAGAAAACTTTCAGACGCAGGGCCAGGGGATACAGCTGTATTGATTTCAGTGAATGTTGCACTTGCTGGACCGGAGCTGGCTGACTGTCACCTTTTGGTTTCCTGTAGAACATAAACAACATTGGGAGTTTTTGAAGACAAAGACAGACAGGTAGTTTGATTTGACTCAGCAAAATCAACCCCTTTTATGGTAGGTCTATTTCAAATTTCTTTTAGGGGTGGAGAGGCACTGAATGTGCAGCGTGGACAGGATGTCATAGCTCCTGTTCCTCGAGAGACAGTGCTTTGCCCCCTTCTGTTTCCTGACGAGCTGCAGAAAACATTATTTCCTGTCACTTGTGTTTTAAAATAATCCCCACTACTGGAGTGAATAAACCAAAAGGGGTCTGTGTGTTTCAGAGAGCATCCTGCTGCTACCTAGATTGTCCACCAAAACATCAAATGGAAATACTTTTCTTATGTATGATCACTCCTGTGGGTGTCAGTTATGTATAAGTGGAGGAGGCTTCAGCAAGGACAGGAAAAAAGAGCCAGTGGAAATGATGCTATCTCTTTCTTTGCTGTGTGAACCATTTTTTCCCTTGAGCTTCTTGGGATTGGCAGACCCGCTGCTCAGCTGTGGGTTGTAGCAACACGCACAGCGAAATATATCTTGGGGAAGTCACAGCAGCAGCTACCTGCCCCAGGGGACGTGTATCCCAGTACCTACAAATTCCACTAGCCCTCCTCCTTCTTGCCTCCTCTCTACTGAAGACTCTTCCTTCAGAAAAGACAGTGCACAAAGCAACATGTGGAAATGTTAATTTGCTCATCTCTTTATGTTGCTTCTCTGTTTCCTGTATTGAAGAGGCCAACATATTTGATTAATATAGATGCTATAGATTTGCAAATGCATCTGTTGTAATCCTGCTGGCCCCAAGATGTGGAATGCAGATGAATCTGGTGAAGGTGTTTAGATTCATGCGTTGGGTTCATGAAGTTCTTCAGGTCTAGCAAATCTGCAGTTGCTTTTAGCTCTGGCTTTTCAGGCATATTTTCTGGGCGCTGAATCTCTGCAAGCACTTCCAAGGAAAAGGGATCTTGTGGTCCAGCTGCCCCAGCTCTCTTTTGAAAGCAGTTTTGCTCTAGTCTTTGCCTTTGTCTTTGTTATTTCATTCCTACTGTGAAATTTTATGTTCAGCCCTGCAGACAACCTGGTGCCATTAAGCCACAGCCATCCTATTGTTCTGTGGTGCTTCCAATCTGCATGGAAAATTATTCATGTTAATAACTCTCCATTGTTCGTGTCTTATCTTCCTAAGTCATGTCAGAGAGCTACACAATACGAGCCCTGCTGTCAAAAGGCTTGAAGTGATTTGCCTCTAGTGAATTCAAATGAATTCAAGCTTCTAGGGACTTAGGTAAAATCAGCTAGAATTCTTAAGATTTTCTTAATTTCCCCTCAGGTCACGTCGTCCACCTTTGCCTCTGATAGCAGTCTTTGACCCAAATACTTGTGCCTGTGCTACTGCTGAGCCTTGTTGTGTTTCAGAGGAAGGCCACTTGTTCTGTGTGGTGGTGGAAGGCCTTCAGCTCACCGTGCAAAGGCAGAGTACGTTCTCAGCTGAGGTCGAGTCAAGATATTGATTACAGATATCACTCAAATTCAGTAAACAATATTTGGCCTACCCTTGTGTTCCCTGCAAAGGGGTTTGCCTGTTCCTACAAACTGACAGGATAATTGCTGGTCGTGTGAAGATACTGAGGCTTTTAGGTTCGTTGCCATTTTTCCCCATTTGTATACATAAGATAATGCTCTGGGAAAAAAAATAATGGTTTTTAGCAGTTAGGTTCATGAACATGTTTTCCTAATCTTTAAAAACTGTTGACATGCTCATATTACAAGAAAAAAGTTAATGTTTGACGGGTATAATCCAGACTACAGAAGTAACACTAATATAAGATGCAACGTCTTGCACATAATTGCAGAAAACTGTAACATGTTTTTAGAGTATAAGGGAGTGCTTAAAAAACCATCAAAGCATCTTTTCAGTTGCTGTTTAAAACCACTCTTGTTTCTCAGTTTTTAAGCACTATCACTCAGCACTAGTTTTGCTTCCTAATGTTGATTTGCTTTCAGCTGAGCTTTTGTTTCACAAACTTTGTGAAACACACCTGCCTAAACACTTTGGCAATATGGAGCAAATCTGAAAATGGCTCAGTATCTATTATTTCATAACTGAAACCTTGTCAGGTTTCTTTTGTATTTTAGTATGATATTGTAAGCCACACAGGAAACCTACCTTCATTTCTATAGTGACTTATTCTAGAATATTTGGTCAGATATTATCAACTATATAATATATTAAAATTACTCAGTGTTGGCACCATTCCTAAATACAAGCCCATCTACATGCATTGTAGCTCTACTCGGATATAAAAGAGTATTAAACGAGTTTCATTTTCTGCCAGACGACAAATAAAGTAACCATCAAAGTAGGTGAAATAAGCATCAAATGAAAGAAGACACTGTGAAATTTCCTGAAATGTATTATTTCTTTATTTACAAAAGGATTAGGTCAAGTGAATCTTTTATGACAAATGGTGTTCCTGTTCCTACTGAAATCAATGACAAAGCTCCATTGACTTCACTGGCAGCATAAGCTGTTCCTGTAAGGCAGTAAAAATACAAACCCTTACTGTGCCTTCGTGGACTTCAGTGTAAATTTGCATTAATCCTACTCAAGTCTAACTAGAGTTTGACTATTGCATTCCCTCCAGGTGGGTCTGACTCTTTCTGAACAAAGTGCAGTTGTTCACAATGAAGAGACAAAAGTATTTTTGCTTACAGAACCAGGCTGAAAGACGTGAGTTAATGAAACAAAACTTATTAAGGCTACTGATAAGCAGAAACATTCGGCCTGTGCCATCAGCACCGCCAGAAGGAATTCAGTGGAAATATACTGCTTTTTCACAAGTAGTGCTCTGGCGGACTACACAATTTTCTCAGGTTAAGGGGAAGCTTAGACATAAGGAAGACTAAAAACTTTCTGGTCTCAGAGACAAATACATCTCCTTGCTCCACACCCTTCTCCCCATTCCAATTTCTCCCAGCATTTGTGTGATGGTATTTTTCAGAAACCTTTTCACAGGATTCCTCAAACCCCAGAAGACTCGTTAAAAAGCCTTAGTTTTAAGGAAGGTCCTTTTGTGGATTAGTAACTGGTTAGAGGATGAAAAGCAAAGGTGGGACCTACTGATCATTTTTCACAATTAAAGGAAGTTGCAAGAGGAAGGCAGGGGAAGGAGACCGTGCCAGGTCCTGCATTGTCCAACCCATTCACGAATGGGCTGGAAGAGATGGTGGATAGCCAAGGTGGCTGATGATACAAAGTTGTTTCCCATAGTTAAAAACAAAAGCTGCCTGAGAAAGTAGCACAGAGATCTCACATTATCAACTCACTTGGTAGTAAAATGGCAGAGAAAATACCATGCTGATAAATACGAAACAGTGCATATGGGAAAAATACAGCCCTAATAAATGCAAACAGTTCTGAATGCACAGTTGTCACTCAAGAAAGAGATCTTGGAGTCACTGTAAATGTTAACATAAAAACACCAGTTTAACTTTCAGACCAGGGATTGGGTGTGCCCTTGGCTCACAAACCTGACCTGCTCATTGCCAAAAACTGAAAGATATAAAAGGGGAAGGAACCCTGTGTACTCACCGTTTCTTATAGGTGTCCACTACTTGCCACTGTTGAGAGAAGATGTGGAGCTATGTGGATCTTTGCTATGACCTAGAACAGTTGCTTTTATATCCTCATGTAAAATGAAATGTTCAAGAACGTAGATCTAACCTGGAGTCACAAAGGAAACTGAAACTATAGAGAAGTATACAACCTGAGAACCAGTGTCTCAAGTCTTGCATGTAATCAAGGCTCAGACAGAGGACAAAAGGATCAGAACAAACGAAAAAGCCTCAGAAGAGACCACAAGGAGACCCTGAATTAGCCCTTGACAGGTTAGAAACTTGTTGGGTGCTGCTGGTGCTGTAGCATTGGGGATGACCGAGACTCCAAAATACAACAAAACTTCACAGAAACACATGAAGAGCTCGGAGACAGATGAGAGCAATACGTTCTGCAACTGCAAGGTGTCCAGTAGGTGCAGAAAGAGACAGACGTCAGCTTAGTTAACCGAGTGTATACAAGGAAGACAGTATCAGCAGTTCCAGTAGTTCATCCCTTGGAAAAAGACACTGGATCTTGAAAAGAGGATCAATGAGCTGTCAACCTGAAAGCAAACAGGACCCATCCCAGACTAGTAATTCTTGTCTTCAGTGACATAACTTTACTGATGACTGTGCCTGTTGTGCTGGGCAAGGTATATGGGATATTATAATGTTTGAAAATGTCGTTAGTTTAATGACCCTGAATTTACACCATGTGCAGTGGAGTACAGGTTTACACATCAACATCAGATGGTAATCTGTACTTAACTGGGCCACAACAGTGGAATAGTTTGTCAGCCGCTGATACTTTGCTCAGCAGACTTGCACTAATAAACAGATTTGCACTAAATTTCTAATATATTCTCTACATTCTCAAGAGTACTCTCAAGAGCAACTGAATGTTCTTGGAGAACGTAGAGAATATATTAGAAATTTAAGTATTTGGATTGTGTTTTTCATAAGCGGCATTTAAGGGCTACTATCTTAGAGAAAACAAAATAGGGAACTGTAGCTTTAACTGGTTTCCATTTTCCAAACACAGGAAGAGATATCCCATTAAACAGAAGTTATAGGGGAAATGTCACCAAAATAAAGATCTCTGCCCAGTGGTTTGGCTGGAGACAGGCTATGATGACTGAATATCGCAGTCTACACTGAGTATCATGTGATGGTGGAGGGATGGGGAACTACATCCTGGTGCTGACCACAGCTGCTTCTGTGGCTGGTTGAAAGATTCCTGCCGACTTTGATGAGTCACAGCCTCATGGCTCTCAACTGAACTCCTCAAAGAAGTTCACCAAGTTTCAATGGGAACTTCAAAACTGTCCTCTTTCTAC
This sequence comes from Numenius arquata, assembly GCF_964106895.1. Classification (NCBI taxonomy): domain Eukaryota; kingdom Metazoa; phylum Chordata; class Aves; order Charadriiformes; family Scolopacidae; genus Numenius; species Numenius arquata. Next base: position 59,141,087 of record NC_133579.1, on the reverse strand, counting down.
TCTGAAGAGTTTTCGTGGACTGTATAAGAGAAGTCCAATGGATATTATGGTCTATTGGCTTCCTGCAGAGAAGTGTTGTGAAGGCTGTGTTCCCCTAGGATTACACACATACGAACTGGAAGAAGAGGTTACTATAACATGATTTTTTTCTGTTTGAGGATACCTGATATGTGCCCAGACAAATGAATACATACCTAGCTTATCAAGGGAACGCATTTGGATATTTTCACTCACACTCAGCAATGGACTATTCTTAGTAACTAATAATATACACGTGCCTTGCAGCATGCTTTTTGATAGCCTTGTTTCTATCCTTTAGGGATCTAATATTTTACCATATTTCTAGAGAATCCTGGATTGAAAGATATTGTCTTACTCTTTTTATAACATGGCAATTTCTCACAGTGAAAAATAAATAGAGCTGCTGCTAGGACAAATTTCTTTTTAAAATACACATTGGAGGTAAAAGTGTCAGGTTGACCTGGTAAATATGTGCAAGTCAAAGCAGTATAAATTAAGGGTTAGAACTGACTGCTATAAATGTTAAAGAAATTATGTATTATTTAACCACTTAGTGAAATCAGAATTTTCAAGGCCTATTATTTTTTCTATCTCTATTTTCTAAATGTTCAAACCAAGCACTACACAGCAATCGCAGTATATGCACTTCATTTGCAATCCATCATAAGTTTTAAGGTGGATTCATTTTTTTTTTTCAAAGCCTGAAGTACATACAAACAAAAGTAGCTGCTGGCAGGTTTAGAGACACAGAAGTGCAGTAATTTGGTACATGGTTGCCATGGCAGCTAACCTACCTCTAAGTTATCCTGCACGCTTTTCTCAGCCATTCTCTAGCATTGTTCCTCCTCTCTGAATTGTCAGTTCCTTTTTTTGGTCACCTGCCTTCTGCAAAGTGCCCTCCTTTGTGCCACTTTGGCCTCATCTGCTGGCTCTGCCCTTCCATTCTGATGTGCTCCATATTCTGTTGATATTATCTGTTAATGGATTAGGAAGCAAGAGGAGTGTGAGGCAAAAGGGGATCATGGTCTTCCAGCTATTCTGCCTGTTGAGAGCAGCTCCTTGAAAGCTAATTTTTGCTGAAGTAAACCACAGTGGTAACTCCCTTCAGTTTCAGGTTCGAAAGCTTGCTGCAACATCATTGATTTTGATGAAGTTATTTTGATGAAGTTACTGCACATTCACAGTGACATAATAAAAACCAAATTTGGCCTTACGATAGTGAATTTATCAAATTAATGAATTCTGCTCTGTGGATACATGGTGGTAAATCAGGGTGCTATCTCTTCTGCCCAGAAAACAGGCTTTGAAATGCTTTAGCAATGTTTATTATCAAGTAGAAACACTAAAAGAAAGGGTAATAAGTCATCCAAGCTCTTTCCTTTCCATTGACCTCCCTCTCAGCGCAGTTAGAAAACAAGCCCGGTGCTACTTATGAATTTTAAGGTTTCATTATTTATTTCTGGTGAAACAGTTCCTTTCTGTCAAATCACCCTGTTTCAGAGGAAAACCATTCCACTGGCTATTTCTGACCAATCACCCTTTTTATCTCGCTTCTTGCCACCTCTGAGAACTAAGTTGTGACGCCGCTTCAGGGGAACCCAGCCCAGGTCTTATCAGTTCCTGACAGATCATGGATAGCCAACATGCTTTCTGCCTATGGCTGAATGTGAGCTCAGGGTTTACAGAAACCGAGATCAAAAGATAAGAAATAGAGAGTATTTACTTACTTATTTTTAACATAGTAAGCTCAATGTATTGTCAAAGCAGAAGTTTTGTCTAATTTTTTTTAAGAAAGTTCAGTTTCGGTATCAGTCTGCTTGTTTGTTAGTTTTCAGGCAATTGCCTAGAAGACAATCGCTGCTGCGGAAGACTTGGCATTGCCAAATACATTTGTATGCAAAGTGAAGAAGTGGGGATTACTCAATTTATCATCCTCATATCACAAAGAAATAGAAAAATCCCTGGATTTGTAGGATTACAAGCTGTGCTAAAGTGATCTCTCTTTTCAGGGATACTGAAGGCTGTGAGATTCAGCAAGAGTTTTTTGCTCTTATGTTTGGAGTTCATTTATTCAGTCCAGTCATCTCAGCATAGCTTGCTTTTTAAAATGGACTTTCAAAATGTTAAAACCAGTGCAGATACTAAGCACAAGGAATACAATCTTGAGAAGTGACAATAAATAAACGCTTTATGATGATTTAGGGTTGCTGAACACCTGCCCCCACAAATACATTATGTGGTAGTTTATTAAACAACAGATGAACTAAACCAATCAGTTTTTGGAATAACTGGCAGGAGAGACAGATCTGGCAACAGCATCAGGATTCCCCCTTTACCCCTGTGGGGAGGAAAAGGAGATACTATACATCACAGTAAATGTTCAAGAGAGAAGTGGATTTCCTCCCACTGCTTTTTAATCTTGGTATGTTACACTCTCCCACTAATTTTTACTCTTTCACTGTGAAAAGCTGCATGCATGCAGTAAAATTCTAATAAGGGAAAGCACTGCAGGCTGAAGTAGGCATCCTGAAGGGAGTCACAAAACTTGAAAATAAAACAGAGAATCACACTTCCCATTCAGAAGAATGGGAATGCGTGACACCTCCCATTCAAAAAAAAATATCAGGTGACCAAGTTATATACATACTTGTATTCCATCTGTATTGTCTAAATTAATGTAACAATTTCACGTGAATTGCCCAGGCACAGCACTTTTCAGGGCACTTTGCAAAGATCAGAATTATTGTTATTTGCATTTTACAGATGGAAAAACCAAGTTATGGGGAACTGAATTGATCAGCCCAGACTTCCAGCATATTGATTGCAAGGCCTTCCAGTTACCATGGACTTCTTAGCACAACACAGATCCCTGCAATTATCAGGGATATTATTTATTGTTTATCCTTTTGTCTCACAAAAAGAAACTACTTGCCAGAATTGCTGACAAGGAATTCTTTCATTTTGGGGGCAGAATGTGTTTAGTAGTTATTATGGCAAGCTGTGATTCATATCCTTTTGGACCTCAGTCATATTTTTCACGGCATGAGAATAAAGTACATTACATTCTGGAGAGCTTTGCCAATGAAATATTAAAGCCAATATCTGTGATAAAGCTCATTGCTATGCTTTTCAGCAGTATTGAGGGGGAAGGGACTGGAGAAGTGCAGTACATTAAGTGGTATGGCTATCCTTCCTGGCCTTACAGAGAGAACGCTCTGATGTTTTTGTGGCCACTGATGACATGATACACACCCCAAACTCTGTCAAGCCTCAGGGAGTAGGAGGTTCAGGAATGGTTCAAAAGCAAAAGCAGCGTCTCCCTGGTGTTCCTGTGTGTCATGTGGTGAAGCCAAGGTCCTGATCCCAAACAATCCAGGATGAAGCAGGTATTGGCTTCCAACTGCCCTGCTGGCATGGTTCCATGGGGGAGACCCAAGTATGCAGAAAGCAGCAGGGCCTGGCTCACAACAAGCCTCCCCTAACTTGAGTTGAGATGTAGCTCAGCAGTGCTCCCAGGGCCACCCAATTCAGATGGAGCGAAAATGGCCTAGCCTCAGCAGTCCATGCTGCTTGCTTTCCTCTTACAACCCCAGGATAAGATAACGTGGCAAACTTCTTGCTAGCACCCTGCCTCCTCACCGGTCACTCGGTGCATCACTGTCACAGGAGCTGGTGCTAAACCACTTGCCGGCCGCAGACCACTTGGGAGCCTGTCCTGCCTCAGCTGCCCTGGGGTGCGCTCCTTCAGCAGCGCTGCTCTTGGGCCCGTTCCCTTCCCCTGGAATTTAAGCATCCGTGTTGGCGACATGGCTGTTTCAAGGCAAGCGTTTTCCAGCTTCTTAGCCTGTTAAACCGATGGCTTAACTTCTGCTGGCTTTCAAGCGTGTCATTGGCTTCTGTGGGAACAGCACCGGGTTTTGACGAGGTGGCAATCCTATGACAAGCCACTGCAGAGGCAGGTGGTCCTGTGCTCCCTGTCTCCGTGTGCGCTGGTCTGACCCCAAGCGCAGCGGGCTGTTCGGTGTCAGGCCAGAGGGGGTTGCTTAAGGAAGGGGTCACAGCTGTACTGTTGAGGGTAGCATGGAGAATGTGTGACCACCTCTTTGGCAACAGCCAGCATTTGATTGCAACTGGAGGTTGTGAAGTCATTCCCTTAGAATTTGCTTGTACTGGCAACCACTGCCTCTACGTAACAGCCCTCCATCACTCAGCTGTCCATCATTTCAGAGTTCATCCATCAATTATGCGATACCTGTCTGTGCTGCCTCTTGGCTTTACCCTGTTCTCCCTCTTTCACCTTTCCACTGCCTACCTCGGGCTGCAGGTGCCCCTGCCCTGCCCAGTCCTACTGAAGCATGCCCAACAAATGACATCTTGACATGACAGAGCTTTGAGTCAAAGGTGACACACGAATACCCGTGTAGTTATGTTTTGTTGGTTTTTGTGCTTTTATTTCAGCGTAGTATTGGTTTATATAACAACTGCTGAGAATAAAGTTGTCTACAGTAGGATATTTTAAGTATTTCTATAGAATATTATACGCATTTCACACTGATGCACGTATAAATGCTTAGGGATCCTGAAGGTGGCTACAGAACAGCATCTTGTCTTTGTTTCGCATTTGAGCCACTAAGGCTCAAATTTAACTTTTTTGGGGGGTGTCATTGGGCTGGTTAATGGGAGAGATCTTATATAGTAATGTCCTGTCCCTGTGTATTTAAACTGTGTGTATCCCCTAAGTCCTTACCCGCACTGCCTATTATGTTAACTCTTCGTATTACATTTCTTTCACTAACCATCAATCCCCAACCACCGCACTTCCCAAAATGCATCCCTGTGACTAGCGGGATATGGCTGTAGCATGTCACGTTTAACTGTGCATTAGGGAACAAAAGCATGGCTTTGGAAGGACGGAGCGTGGCTTTGGTGCCATGCCTGCCAAGACTCTGCAGTGAGCACCTTTCCCTGCCTGAGGAGGGGGGTTGGAGCAGATGGCCTCCGGAGGCCCCTTCCCACCTCAGCCAGTCAGATTCTGCAATGTTTGATTCAAACGGTTTGCTTCCTCCTCTCTGTTCATCTCCGTGAAGGACACGAATGGCCTTCGGGTACTTGCCAGCCCGCTGTGGGCACAGGTGGCTGTGCGGGGCCCTGCTCCTCATGCAGCCCGGGCCTCACGCCTGCGGCCAAGCGCCTCTCCTCGGCGCCGCACCTGGCCACCGGCACGTCGGAGAGGAATGGGACTGGCAGCCGGGAGGCTGCGCCCCAAGGCTCGGTGCCCGCCGCCAGGCGAGCCACTGCGCCCGCCACGGCCCGGTACGAGGCCGGAACCAAAGCGGCACCGGTGGCGCAGAGGCCGGCAAAGCAGCACCTGTGCCCGCAGACCTGCCCTCCCCGGGCGCACCGGCAGCGGGCAGCTCCGCGGGGCGGTGTCCGCGGGAGACGATCCCGATCCCGATTCCGGTCCCAATCCCGACGACAGTCCCGATCCCGCCGTCCGCGCTTACTCATCCCCTCAGGAACAGGGCGAGGCCGGGCCGCGCCGGGTGCCGCCGGCCGCTACAGGTGGGGCAGGTCGGCGGCGCGGGGGCCGCCGGGAGCTGTAGTTCTGCCGGGCGGGAGGCGGGCGGGGCGAGGCGGCGGGGCGGACTACAAGCCCCAGAGGCGTCCCGCGGCCGGGGCTTTAACCGCACGTGGGGGGCGGTGGCGGCGGCGGGAGGCAGTTCCTGGTGGCGCGGCCCCGCGGCTCGCCGCTCCCGGGGGTGGCGGAGCGGAAACCCGCCTCCAGCCCGGAGAGAGCCCCGGCCAGGGCGGGGGGAGATGCGCCTCACCCTTCCCGACAACGGCAAGCCGCGGCTGTCCTTAATTAGCAATTAGCTCGTCCCCAAGTCGCCCCCTCCCCCCGCACGGGCAAGCACTGTCCCATGCACGCTGACCCGCCGCCGGCAGCAGCTCGCTAGCTGGCAGCCCACGGCTCCTCCCGCGGCGCTGGCGTGCGGGTCGCTTAAGCCATGGGGAATGGGATGAACAAGGTAAACGCCGCTCGTCGTTGTTCCTGTGCGTGAGTGCATGTGGGCGGGCGAGGCGCAGCGGCCGGGGGTGGCGGTCGGTCGGTCCGTCCGTCCCTCGTTCCCCTTCTCCCTCTCTCCCTCCCTCCCTCCCCGCGGGCGGTTGCGGTGCCCCCCGCCTTTGTCTCGCCACGGGGCGGCGGGCGCCCGGTCGAAGAACAAAGGCCAGGGCAGGAGCGGCTTCTTCTCTTCAGCTGCGGGGGTACCCCCCGCCCCGGGGCGAGAGGGGAGGGACGGAGAGCGTGGCTGCGCCGCTCCCTCGGGGCGCGCCTCCTTCCCCGCCGCAGCGCGGGGAGGGGGGGCTGGTTTCGGTGATGCTCGCCTGGGCTTCCCCTCCCCGGGCGAAGCACAGCCCGCGGGGCTGGGGGCAGCCCCGCGCCCCCAACGGTCACCAACGGCCGCTGGGGTCAGCCGCAGAGCCGGGACGGGGCCGGGCTCCTCCGAGCCTCTGTCCCCCCCCCTCCGGCACCCCCTCGTCTGGCGGCAGGACGCGGGGCGTTGGGCTGTCAGCCCCGCGAAGCCAGCAGGATCGAATCGTTTTAACTTCTCCATCGCTTGCCTTCCCCTCTCTCCCCTCCGCAACCAGGACCCTGGGGGGTCTGCCAGGCCCGGGGGTGCAGAGCGGCCGGGGACACACACACCCCCCCGTCCCCCCCCCCGTCCCCGGTGCCGGTGGGACAGGAAAGCGCCTGGCCCCGGTGGAGATGGCAGCAGAGAAGGGAGATAGATCTGTTGTGCAAAGGGTGTTGGCTTCTTGACAGTGAGGGCATATTGTAAGCACCGATTCCCTGGGCACATCGTGGTGGTTATCAAGGGACAACTGTGATTTTTCTCAGTATCTCCACCTCTTGTCGTAAACCCAGGTTTGAAAGTGTGGTGGTAACTAGCCTTTTATATACAGCTTACTGTGAGGAACAGAAGTTGAGTCATCTCTTGTGTCTAACATCCTGCTTTGAGTACTTTGGGAGTAGCTTTGCTGCGAGCGTGGCTTCCTACGAAGCGGAAGAGAAGAGCTAGAGATAGCTGCTCTCAAGTTGCCCAAGTCTGACATCCTTGCCCTTTGAAGTCAGGTTGGGGAACATCCAGAGTGCTACCTGGGAGGTGTAGCTTTTACATCCTATGGATAGAGACACTGAAATAGCAACTTCAGGCAGGGGAAAGATCTGGCTGGTTAGCTCAACTGAGTTGGTAGGTAGGAGGTAGAACCTTGGTACCTTGGTCCTTCTTTCCAGTTTTGGTTTACAAGTCTGGGGATAATGTGATACGTAGCCACTCCTTGGAGGAATCTTCTAGGAGTGGCCAGTTAGAAAGAAACACAGCTGGAGAGACTTCTTTTAGACTTCAGGTATGTTTGTAGTATTTTTCTGGGAATGTTTAAAATTATCAAAACACTTAGAGTGATAGGATATGGGGTGAGAAAGTTGGGGGGAGGGAGGGGGAGAAAAAGGACGATTCTCAGCCCTTTGAAGCATGGTGTTTTGTCTGTATTACATCTTGCTATGGTACTGTGTGGGCAGGAATTGGCAATCTGCAACTCCAGGCCATTTGGTCATTTTAATTGTGTTAAGGATTGCCCTGACACGTACCAACCAGTGCTTTTGGGACAAGCATAACACTACTTCACTTTTTCTCTTCCCTTCTTATGGCTGTATCCCTGAGAGGAGAAAATGTTCAGGAGTTAGGAGCTGGCTCCTTTAAGGAGGCTACAACTACCTTGGGTACTGGCCATCAGGATTTATTTTTGTAGGGGTCCTGTATACAGGTCTGGTACTTGCCACCTTCAGAATGTGCCACTGGATCATCTGTTCCTTTTGATCTTGTGAGTCAGCGAACGCCAGAGGGGCAAGGGGAGGCATGGAGTCATCAACACTCAGGTTGAGGGTATTTGCTTGATTTGGTGTAGTCTATCAATACAAATTGCCTTAGTTTCCAACTGAAGTGTGTTTTTTTTGGTAGAGCTATATGCGGATGGTAGGAGAAAAGAAGCAGCTTATCCGATGGTGGATTATTTCATTTAGGGAATCTCTTTGTACTGATGCCAGGGGAAGAGGATTAGTGGTGACCTGTAATGGGTATGGTAAGGAAAAGCTCCAGAGATTGCTACAGCTGCTGTTGCTGCTCTTGGATGCTGAGCCTTTCTCAGTGGCATGGTCCCCTCCTATTTTTCTGTCACATGATATTGATGTATTTCATAGCAAATAGCAGTCGCACCTGACTTGATGTGGCCATTAGTGCTGATCAAGGGCGGGAGGCCTGGCATTCTTTTTAGGTGGGGTTTGTCTTTTGTTTCTAGTTTTCTCTGTAAAATTAGCTACACTTAGTGGTGTTTTTTTTTTTTTTTCTTAAGCCCACCCAAGCCTCATGACTTTTCCCAAATTACATTGAAAGCATTGGTTCATATATACCCTTCTTACTCTGCTCAGAGAAGGAGAATTGCCTAGTGAGTGTGCATTGACTTAGCTACTGTTAATTTTCAGTGCTTTACTTTTTTTTTTTTTAAATATCTTTTAAGTACAGCATGAGTAATGGGATCTGACACTAGAAAATTGTCTGGGTGGCCTGATTTGTCTTCACGCTTAATGTCTAACTTTGACTTGTATTCAAAGTTCAAATTGAAGTCTGTGGTTGAAAATTACAAAGATGTTTTCCAGGAGCTGAAGTCTAGCGGCTGAGATGGTGACAAGAGATTGTAGTATTTAGATTTGACTATCTGAACAGGATATGCTTAGTGAAGAGTTTTTCCTGGGTTTTAGTTTTCGTTTGTCCTGTTACAGTTAAGTGCCCGTTATTCATGCAGACTCTTCTGAAGGGGTGAGTTGAGTGTTATCTCTACAAAAAGGGCAGATAAGCTATGGTCGTTGTAGGAGTTGATTCGTAAGAAGTGTAAATCAGTGTGGATAGTTAGAGCTGATGCAACCAGTTCTATGGAAGCCAGCGAAGCTGCACCAGTTCACGTCAGAGGAAAATCCCTCTCCCAGACCCGTGATACTGCTGGATAAGGTGGGCTCATCTGCTTCTTCTACAGAGCCTGGCCATCTCTGCAGAAAGCGCCGTGAACTTGGCAGGAGCGCTCATCGGTACTAGACCACATAGAAGCAGCGTCAGGCAAGAAGTTAGATGCTTTCTTATAAGCATGTGTTTATATAGGAAACAGCAGCAAAGTAGCCCTTTAAGCTGTTTTCCAGCTTCCCTGTGTTTTCAGGGAGGACTGATGAGAAGCATTGGCTCTCCCTTGCAGGACTCTGTGTGAGGTGGAGAACGTGAGCTGTTCTCATGTGAGATAGGAATGAAGACAGGCATTGCTGTCCTTATCACTTCGTTGTGCAGTCTTCTACATCTGTTATTTAGTCTGTGGTCATTTTCTCAATGTTTCAGATGATGTAAAGAGGCTACTGTTTTTATTCATAAAGCAGTGGTTGAAGAGTTCACAAAAACAACCACCTTATTTTTCTTCTCTTCTGATTCCCACCCCTTCTCTCTCACACGCCCCTAGCAGCCATCGGCCTTCATTTTGCGTGGCCCAGAGTTGCAGTTACTGAAGGCAGTGTGAGATGACACAGCTGAAAGTTCCCAGCCGTAGTCTAGTGCCGAAGTATTAGTCAGCACAGCATGAAGATTCACTTCTTTCCAGGTAGCTTTCACCCATAGTAATGTTTCTTGCTTCTAGAATGACTAGGACAACAGGGGTAACATCTGTCCTTGGTTGCACGGTGTCCTAATTTCCTATCTAGCATACAACGTTGCTTCATGATGCACAAATGCAAACTTCTGGATTTTTCCTTCTTTGCCGACAACAACCTAAGAAGCCTCGTTTTTTGCAGCCCCCAGTGTTTCTTGGTATCTTTAATTTATAATGTCTAATCTTAATGACTGTGACTGGAATTTAAGCTTTTATCCTCTCTTGAGAGCATATAATTGATGCAGAAATAATGTCCTGGAGTCTAAAATGCTGTAGTCTACAGTAGTTGGTGGCGTGATTTCAGGTTTGTGCTGCAGATAGGAAATACCAGACAGCCATTTAAAAATATCAGAAAGGCTTTTTTCATTTTTCAATTTTTTAAGCTTAAGTTGAGGGAGCTGGCTGGGGTGATCTGGTGGGTGAAATTTGTTCATAACTTGACTGTCTTTTGCTTTAGAGCGTGTTTTTTGTTTGCAGAATTTTGCCCTTAGCAATGGCCCCTGGGTACTCTGCTCTCTGGAGCAGCTATGGGCTTCTGATTCCTAGCCTGGTGTAGTGGCTTTTGGGCTGCACTTCTAGCAGAGTCATCAGGTGTGGTAAAATAATGAATCGGTCCATGAAGCCGTGAGTCTTGTGCATGTGGAAAGGGACAGCAGAATGTTGTAAGGGTTCTTTTCCCTGCTTGATACCCTGACATTGGAAACTGGCCTGCTGATTTTCTGCTGTCTTCGTAGGGATGTCAAATTTGTACAAATGAAGAGGGAAGGAAAGGGGAGAAAGCTGTCTGAGCTTATCTCTGCAAAACTTACAGGTGCCCGTTTGTACCAGACCAAAGAAAACCATTTTCTTGTCCAGCTGGTGTTGTCAAACAGCCCTTAATTTGTAAGCAGTTCAGGGCACAACCAGGGTCCCAGAGAAGCGGTCTTTCAGTATCAGTGGCAGAATTGAGCCCTGTGGTTAGAGCTGATGTGACACCTCAGGGAGAGAGGGATCGCCCAGCAAGGCTGAGAGGGAGGAATGTTTGCACAAACCAGAGCCGCAGGGAGAGTGAGAAGCACTGCAGCCTTTCTGTTTTCCGCAAGGCTAGATAAATAACAGTGAACACGATGGTTTTATCGGATGAAAGCCCTGGAGTTAAGGCAGCTCAGAAGCTACTTTGCAGGCCCTTCTGCTGTCCTGCTAACCTTTGCATGGTAAGCTGCGTTGCCTTTCAGCAGGAAGGCTGCAGAGGAGCGGAGGCTGGGGCGATAATCCCCGATGAAAAGTCCTTCATGACTTACGGAACTTTGCGGCTGCCGGACAGAGCGAAATGGGTGGAGTTTTCCCTTTAAATAGCAGCGCCCAAGAGACTGTTGCTGCTGTTGTGGTGACACTTGGGTGTTGCTAAGGCTTTAGGAAGTCAGCGCTAACATATCTGTATTAGTGGTATGCTCTGCATGCACCAAAGAAAAATGGATGGTACAGTGTCACCGCCACAGTTCTGGTCCCTTCAAAGGGTGTGGGTCAAAGCCTTCAGGTGGCAGGGAATGAAATTCTTGGCCAGAAAGTGTGTGTTCAGTTTGCTGGGGATTTTTTCCATGTCCTTACTGCTGTTTCCCAAGTTGGGAGGGTTATGAGAGGGTGGGAGGGGTAGCGCTGCAGTGTCACCTGCCTCTGTGTGTGCATGCACGTGTCCTCAGGCTGCACAGGCTGGTCCTTGGGCTGACCTTGAAACTCCCCCGTTAAAGTCCTGTAACTGAGACCCATGTAGGCTTCTGGGAGTGCTGGGCTGAGTGGGTGGATTTAGGAGAGAAACATAAAAGTCGAGGACTTTCATCAGTTCTCTTTCTATGAATACATGACTGGTTGGGTGCAGTGATTTCCCCTATCAAAGAGCCCCATGGTGCTGCAGCCCTGACTCGCGTGGCTTTGCACTTCAAAAGACTTGAAGGATGTAATTTTGCAGTGCTTTGTCCAGCTTGCTTAGCAACTTTAGGCAAATCACCTTTTCTGCAGGAAGTTTCATCATTAGTTAAATGAGGGTAACTCTTATCCTGCTGCAGGGAGGCAGGGGGAGGGGTGCGTTGCAAGGCCCACTTAGTATGTGTAAACCACTTTTGCTATCCTTGGAGAGCATTCATGATGTGAGAGTCTGCATGATTAACAACAACAGGCTGTCAATGCGTGTTCTCAAAACACAGCGCACCTAGAGCTATGTAGCTTGAGAAGGTTGCAAAGAGGCACAAAACGTCAGTGCTTTTTAGATTGCATTTGACAATAGTCTGCTAAAGTAGTATGTTCCATCCTGTATGCAAATTGAACTTTGTCAAATTGTCTTACCACAAGATATCTATATTTGATACTATATTTCTTTCTCACAGATTCTGCCTGGCTTGTTCATTGGCAACTTTAAAGGTAAGATTAGTTTTATCACTATCTCTAGGATTACTTAGCAGGGGTCTTAAGGTGTTGTTTTGCAGGCCTACAGAATTCTCTGATGTCTCTGCAGCTTCTTTAACCCCATCTTGCTTCATTCCTGGATTCACCTGGTAGCACTTACAGAAGAACTTGTTTGCTCTCTCATCCGCGTGCTGTGCTGCAAGTACTCTAAGAAAAATGAACGCTATCTCCTTGGAGCATGCTGTGGCTGGAATTCCTAAACATTGGCCTGCCTTAAACGATTCCTGTGCTTGGCAGGCAAGCCTGTGAGCTGGGCAGATTCTTTGTAAGGCTTATTTCAAGCCCTCCTTATAAGTAAAGGCTTCGTATGCCTCCCGTTCATTGCTTTCATTATTTTGGTTATTTATAACAACTGCTAAAGAGTTCTGTTATCACTGCTCGTGCAACTGATAGGTCTGCAGATTGCTGTCTGACCACCGATACTTGCACTGTCATGGATGTAAGATTTGCTGGATTTTTTTTTTTACTTTTTGAATGACGTTTATTTTTATGCACAGAAAGACAGAACCATATTTAGAAAACACAGGAAACTTTATGTAGACATCCAAATAAATGACCTGTTCTCAAAGCACTCAGCAGCAGTTTCAGCTGACTGTCCCTACTCAGAAGTAAACCCATTGTGCCTGTACAGTTGTTTTGTTATGTGTAGATGCTGTATTTCTTATGCTTGGGTACAACAGCAAAGCAGGACCTGTAGGGGCTACTGTGATATCCTCTCCTTCCTGGTCTAATATCATAGCTAGTCTGTTAAGATTGGACAAGGTCTGCATTGGATTTAGATGGTGCTGCACCTCCTCTGTCTTGTGCCCATGCTTCCTTCCCTACTCTTCCATCCCAAAACCTGTGGGTTCAGTGGGTTATGCCCAATTTAATGGCCTCTGGACCTGCTGAACTATGTTGCTGGTCCAGTGCTTGCTGCCCCTTGGGAAGCAGAGCTGATCACCTTGAGTGGCAGCCTGGAGGTATGTGTGAAGTTAAAAGCTGCCTTTTGCCACACTGGGATTCAAATACAAGAGGGAGTTAATCATGCCATGGTAAGGAAAATGAGAGGATGGAAGTGAGTTTATACTGATGAAAGTAGGTAACGAAAGGAGGAAATAAGGGGAAGAGGATAGTTTTGAAAACACTTTGGATGGACCACTGCATGGGCCAGTGAAAAAACTAACTTAGTCACAGCCATGTTGCTTCCTCTTTTTGTTTAATTTCCTGTCGAGTAATTTAGGAGGGGGTGGGATGGGAGGATGTTTGATAGAGGAGTCCTTTAGGTTTCAAGCTGTCTGGCAGTGTGAGCAGGATGGGCCCAGGGAATGTAGCTCTCCATCTGTCCCTCTCATTGTGGCTGTCCTGCTGGTGAGCCCTTGACGGTCCGCCCGGGGGGAGGAAACTCAGCCAGAGCATCCGTTTCATGGTGCAGTTCTGTTTTCAGCTGATGACCAGTTTGACCAGCTGAGGGGGTTGGCGAAGGTTGCGGAGTGAGTCAGCATCTCTGCCCATGCCACTCCTACGCACGGAGTCGAGGCGTGCAGGCGAAGGTCGTGTGAGTGGGCAGTGTTTCTGGGAGTCCAGCTGGAAAAAAAGCAGAGGCTGAAATGCTTCAGCTACCTCCATGAAAGAGAGTAAAGATGGGTTGGTTTTAACCTCAGTGTTATGGAGTCTGTTTTTTAAATTGATGAAAAACAAACAAAATGTTTGTTTGTTTGTTGCTATGATGTTTTCTCACATTGCATTTTATCATTATGTTCTACCATCATGAGTATCTGTTGTTATAATCTCAAATTAGCCACTGTACCTGGAGAGGAGGAGAGAAGATTGGTGTTACGGTATTTCACTAATACAAAAGCAAACTTTTACAGTTCTCTCTTTCTGCATTCCCTGCCCCTCAACACCACCCCCACCACCACCTCACTGCTTAAGAGCAATTGCAACTAGCTCTCTGTGCAGTGAACTCATCCCATTAAGGAACAGGCTGTTGGTTAATCACCAGTGTATTTTTCTGGAACAGTTTGATTGCCGTGTTCTTGGGGCGTATTCTGATTTGTGGCACTTTTTCAAAAAGTGACTAATGAATTTTGAGACTGCCATATAGGGGATCATTGACTGAGAAATACTCAGCAACGTATACAGTTGGTTAGAGTATCCTGATTTGGGCAGCTGAAATGTCTAGATACTTTTAAAGACATGGGTTTACAAAATTATTTCCTGTAATGCATTTTTGAGCAGTCTCCTGTTTCTTCAGCTTGAGACCAATAGCTTGAATTGAATAAAGCTGCAACTTGTCAGTAAGTGGAGTAACACTGAATCCCTGATGTTGTGCATCACACCCAGACACAGGGCTGAGACATCGCGGCACCCTCTGGGTCTCTTTGCAAAGGGTGGAGAGGAGGGAGCTTCTCCAGAAGCTGAGCCAGGGGAATCTCTGCATCGCTCTGATCTGCCCTCTGGAGGTTAGCATCCTCTCCTTTCTCCAGTGACTCTTCAGGGAGCCTGGGCAGGCAGGGTTTCCATAGCTAGGTCAAAATACCCTTCTACGTACACTCCTTTCTCCCTGCTGCATTGAAGACCTCTGGAGACACTGACAGACTAGGAAGAGGCATAGTTACTGCAGCTGGGTGCCTTCCTGCTGAGTGAAAGCAGGACATTAAAGATGTTAAACACTAATCCTGGAGGGCTGTTGTCTGGTGAAGGCATTCAGCAATTGTTCCAACTGGGGAATTATTACTCAATATTCAGCAGTAATTCTACTATATGTATAGGATTTCTTGCTGTCTTTTTAGGCCTTATCAATTTAAAAACAATCCATGACAGAAGTGCGAACTCCTCTGTGTTTGGGAAATAAACTGAAGCCCAAGAAAAGCTTGAGAAATAAGTCTGTGGCAAAAATGGGAGTTGAGTTTGCTGCTTCTGGTTTGTCCGCTGCTACTGTGCAAACCTTTAGGCACATAGAATGAGAGGGGCTTTTGTAACCCACTTAAGGTCTTTAGGGTAGAGAGTTATGTGTAATCTTGATTGTGGAAAGCACTGAAGTACATGCTGAAATCCCCCTAAGTCCACAGGGCTCGAGTATGTCTCTGGAAAACTTTCCTGGAAAAGCATAGATCTCGGCATGTGCTTAAGTGCTTGTTACCTTACAAGATCTATAGGTGTGATTTTGCTCATCAACAGCACATTGAAATTGTAGTATGTTCCTGAGAGAGTGTATTTGAGATTGCACAGCTAGAGGGCAGAAAAATTCAAGAAGAACCACAGATGTCCATTTGAAGTACCAAGGCTGAGTTTGGCCTGGGCCTGAAAGCCCAGAAGGAAATGGAGCTCTTGGGCTTCTTCAGTGAAAATTAAGGAGGAGTTATTTCTTTGCAAATGGGAGTGTGGGGGGCTAAGAGAGAAAAACGAGGCAAGAGGAAGTTAACTCTTCTCCCTGCCTCTAGTTTGGGGGGAATTTTAGTTTGTTCCACTTGTACGTTACAGATGAAATTCAATTCTCTAAAAAGACAAAGAATTTATTGTGGGATTGTATGCCCATGTCTTTTGCATTGGAAACCTGATGTCCCTTGAAAGGCACCTATACTCACAATGAAAATAGGTGCTTTGTTCCTTAAGAGACTGATATGACAGGGCTTTTTAGCCTGTTTTTCTGCACAGACAGAAAAAATACCGTTTCTTCTGATAGGAGGTTCTAAATAAGGGCTTGTTTAGTTCCAAACCAAAAGGCGTAGCAGTAGCACACACCAGAGACTCAAGAGTGTTTCTACCTTGAATATTAAAGAGCTTGTGTCCTTCCTTTCTTGTAAACATATTTGGAAGATTCAAGTTTTTCCAATGGAATATTTAGGGGCTTTTTGATTTGAAGGGGAAAGCCACAATATGAGGTTTAATTCCCCCCAAAGAGTCCAATGTTGCCGTGGATGAGCTGGAGAGTCTTGGGAAAGTTTCTGCCATTCTTCCTGTTACCAAGTGTATAAAAAGGTAGTGCTCACCAAGTGGTTCTGCTTTGTTTCTAGATCCAATTAATTCCTGTTACCAGCTGCTTCATTTGGGGGGGGGGGGGAGGGGGGGGAGTTCCCTTTTCTAAGGCTTTATTTCAGGTACTGAAGACAGGAGAGGGTGAAGATACCATTGACTCTTTCAGGTTCATCTTTTGAAGGAAGACATTTTATAGGTACTCTCATTAAACAGGACTGGATGCTTTCACCCACCTTTCTCACTGCCCGAAAGGTCCTTCTGAGAGGCTGGGACAAACTATGTACTAGAGCATAGTGTGAAGTGGGGACAAGAGATGTGGAGTTTTTGTTTGTGTGCTTAGTTTTCTGTGTGTATGTCCCCCTGTAAGTGCAGATCACTGGACTCTGGAACAAAGGTCTCCTGATGGGAAACAGTTTCAGTAATAGTCTAGTGCTCTAAAGCACTTTAGAGGAGGTTCTTGTTTAGGTGTTTATGTCTAGTTCTCTCCAAAACAGAAAATAAAGTGTAGACAAAAAGTTGCTTTATTTAAAAAAACAAACACAAAACAAACTGGTGATGATGAAACTGTAATCTCTGTACCTCTGCGTATTGACACTTAATACCGTTGTATATACTGGGCTGACTTGCTCTCTCGAAGCACTTACCTTACTTTTGTATATATAACCTAAAATTTCATACTGAAAATTTAATACTTATAATTTACTGTGTTCTAGGAGCACGTCTGCCTTTTCAGACTAACAAAAAAGTCAGAAATGTGGATTTTGGAGGAGGAAGGGAGGATGTTTTTAGTTTGGGATAGCTGGCTGATGGGAGGAAAGGTGACAAAAAGAAAATAAACTAATCTCATTTTGTGGAGATGCTTAATCTTCTAATGTCACAAGTGAGTTGCAGTTAAATGTTGTCAATCAGGCCCATATCACTGTAATGCTTTTTCCCCCTGTTCCTGGCAGGATGCTTTTTTATTTTGTTGTTAGCAGCAGAGGTGGAAAACTCTATAGCTGTTTCTTCCCATCTAACAATACAAAGGGAGAAATTTTTTTTCCTCACTTGAATCTCTATGAAGGCACTAAAGTAAGGAGAATGGTTGTTATGTACATTTGAGACTTCGTCACCCTAGCGTTGGAGTCCTTCAGTCATTGATGTGTCTTCATCAGAGTGCTTGGAGCAGTATTGTCCCCCTTTTGCGCTGCCACAAGTGTGTAATTCTGACATACACACCTTCCCCTCTCTGCCCGCACACACACCCTCCCCGGTCCCATTTTGGTGACTTTACCATTGCTTTTGCAATTAAGTGTTTGCAGCTCTCTGCGTATGAGTAGAGGTTAAGCTAGGAACTATAGAATGAAATTGAGGGAGAAGCAGCTAAATATGGGTATGGGAGGGAGAGAGGAAGGCTTCCCCAGTATGAGTTGTGTCCTTTTCTGTGAGGAGAGTGTTTCCTGAAGGCTTTACAGAAAAGTCCATATCAGCTGAGAAGCGTTTTGCTGTAGGAAATGGAATATTAGGTAACCTACTGTGAAGAGTAATACCACATTTGAGGGAACCTTTAGGGATGCACAAGATGGACTCTAACAGGTTTCTTTCATCTTTATATTTGGAAATGGGGTGTTTCACGCTGTGATTTCAAAATGTGAGCCTGCGTATGGTTGCACAGCACTGTGGTACAGTACAGTTGGAGTTGCTGTGGTAATTGTGATTCTTCTGGTTTACATAACCCCTTAATTTTTTTTTTTTGGTAATTTGTGGTGTGAGACCATGAGTGACAGGATATGTCATTTGTACTGCTGTTTAAATAGCTTCGTCTGTAGTATCTATAGTCACTTATGGCAGGTGCCAGGGGAACCAGGGGAATTTCCCCTTTGTAAGCTGTTTAAAGTTTAGATCCAGATAATACAGTGGTAGGCTGGGAAGTTTTTTCTCCTCTGCTTTTGTGATTTGAATGGTTGTTTCCTAAATATATTGAGGACCTGCTGACTACCCTGGGATGTAGGTCTGGGATAGCCATTTCCAGCTTGTTTCTATGAATGTCTGAAATCTCACTGTCTTACTATATAGTTTTGATTTGTTGAAATTCCTTTACTCTGGGTCCTTGGTTAACTGAAGAACTAAAATCTTTCAGTCCTCTTGAGTCATACTGTGTCCATTAGGCCTTTCAGTCTTGTTCGAAGCAGTCAACGTTTAATTTGGATCATATCTTCTTTTAAAGCTGTTTGCCTTGCGTGGCAAGCCATTTCTTACCATGTGGGTCATACTGATAATTGGAGATGGGGGTCTGGTTGTATTAGGTATGCATTAACACAGTGAGTTCCAGCCAGCAGGCTCTGAAATCTCTCCTTAGCCTTTGGAGATCAGAAGGCAGTGACTTTAGGGACATTAGGCTGGCTTCTGGGCTTCCAAACCCTTACCTGCCTAGGTGTTCTCTGAAGAATCAAGATTGTCCTATGGACTGTTAAAGAAATCTGAAGACCAGGTGGATTAGAAGACCTCTCGTGACAAACATTAGTGTTTCTTCTTTGAAATGCTCACTGTGAGATTTTTAGGAAATTTTTATTGTTCTGTGAAGCTAAACCTTAGTTCTGTTTCAGATGGAATTTCTGTTAATTCTATCCTGAAGGATTAGGCATTAATCAGTGTTGATCATGCAGGCTTGACCAGTAGCAAGTGAAATCAATGCAGTTTTGACTCTTGTCTCCATTTTTATTAGGCTTAGAGAAGCTTTCATAATTGAATTAGGTTTAAATTTTATTGCCTGTTACTGTGCTCACATGGATCTTGTCTATGGGGCAGTATAATTAAATGCCCAATTCCTCTTTGTGGTGTAGAAAAGGCATTGAAACTTTATAGTAGAATGGAATAAGATGAAGCAAGAGATGCTAATTGAACTCTTGCACGTACATAAAGAATGTACAGGTGATGCTATTGTTATTTTTGTACCTAGAGAGAGCCGGTTTGAAACCTTTGTGGTCAGTGCTCTTTTTTTTTTGTGTGTGCAACCAGGCTAATGTGAACAGATTGTATGGGCAGATTTGGAAGGCAGGTGTTCACATCATAAAACCACTGCTGTAATTGCCATGCTGTGCTGTGCCATTCTCAAGTGAAAAGGTCAAAAGTAAATGGACACAAACTAACTTTTACCTGTATTAGTGGTTCTTTGAGGTCATTTTCTGGCATGCTAATGGTTTAATATGGGGGAAGTTGCTCAATAAGGACAGATAATCTATTTTACCTTCTTTCTCACAGAAACAAACCTATTCTTTCGCAATATGTAGCATCAAATGTTCAGTCGCCCCAGTTTGTGTTCCAGTTCTGAATGTTTGAAACCCCTTGGTTACAAGTCTAGGAACCACCTTTTCACAACTGTGCTTCCTTGCTGCAGCATTTTGCTTTTTCATACGTTCGATATCTTTATCACTCGATCTCTCTTCAGACTTAAAATTATGGTATGTATTGGCTAAATGCACATTTTTCCCTACTAGTCCACAGGAAGTAAGAATGTAGTTATCGTTTTGGCTTGTCTGCTAATACCTCAATTCAAGTGATATGGTTGGCTTCACTCCTCAGACTTGGATCAAGGTCTGTCTCCCAAGTGAAAACACACCTCCTGAAGGGGGATTTGTGGGTAGAGAGGAGGTAAGCTATTTCTTGTACAGCTCTGACTGCTTGCTCAGATGGCCATCACCTGCACACAGGCATACACAGACTTATATTTCAGATGCAAAATACATGAAACTTCTGACTTAAGAACACATTCCTGAGTCACTTAAGCTTGTTCTTTATATAGTATATAATTTGTTTTGGAGTTAGAAGTGTGTCTTCCCGTTACCCACTCTGATGGTGTTCTAGAACAGCTGCATTTGGGGTTTTGCTTTACTTTTTGAAGCTTCAAAAAGAAATGTACAAAGTATAAGTGATTTTCAACATGCATAATGGAAAGGGGAGTGGGCTATTTCAAGAGATTAAAGAAATTCTATTTCTTTTTTTTCCCTTTATTGCAGATGCCCGAGATGTAGAGCAATTGAGTAAGAATAACATTACGCACATTCTTTCAATCCATGACAGTGCCCGCCCTATGCTTGAGGTAAGAGGTATGGGGGACTCCGTGGTAAATCCTTACTTTGCAGTTGACTGTTATAGGCATCTTGGGGTTAATTACTTTCTCTGTAAAATTGGCATTTGATTTTCTTGTGGAAATGTTTGACAGCTGTAGTTTTGGGATCCAGTCACAGATTTTGTTATTGCTTCTGTTATAACAACAAGAAATCTTAGTTGGCAAAGGAAGAGACATTTATAGTGTCAATCAATATAACGCAATAATGGGATTGTTTTCTTAATTTAATAATAACGGTAAGTTTCCTTCTGTATGGAGTTCAAGCATCACATAAATCATAACATTCCTTCTCCCCTTTCCCCATGACCCAACCCTCCTTTGTACTTGAGCCCCTTTCTTGATTCTAGCAGATGATTGTGTAAGAGTTTTGCAGTCCTTTTCCGTGTAAAATAGCCTTATTTAGGCTTGGGGTGTGGGAGGAACCAGTGCTCCCTCATATACTTAATCTCATATAGCAGAGCGTCTTTAGATCTCCGACAATCTATCATGAAGTATTATTCCCCATTTTACTGAAGGGAAGCTGATGCGAACAGCTGAAATGATTGGATTTGTTGTGTCATCTTGAGCAGTGAAAGAGTTGGGACCAGGCTGCAAGTCTCCTGTGTTGGCCTGGTGTGCTTTCTTCTTTACACCACCTTACCTTGAAAGAGGGGAGTTTGACTGGGCTTTGCCACACCTTAAAATCCTCCTATTTGATTTATGTTGGGAACTGTTGTTCCCTTAAATTTCTTCATTCCCTGCATTCTACTCTTCATGAAATATGGCAAAATAGTGGGTAAGGCAGTTGCTGGTGTTACCCCTCAGATGCTGCTGGGAATCTCTGCCCTTCGTTCTCTTAATGTAAAAAGTATCTAGTGAATTCAGCCCTTAAACTACAGAATTTCCACCTCTCCCAGGCAAGTCAATAGGTAAGCTGAGTGAAGAGTGTCCCTAATATGTCATGATTTAAACCAAAATCAAGCTAATGGTGAATTCAGGGTTGACCTTGAATTTAGAAGTGCGCTGAAGCAGAGCTTTAGCTGTTGACTTTATACTGTCTGACTTCTGTTGTGCCTGATGCTTGTTAAATCTGAAACATACTGAATTTCGAGAGTGCTCTTAGTTGAAGAGATAAACAGTAAGTTTATCTGTACTGAGTAAGGGAGAGGTAATGTTTCCTCTAGGGTGCTGTTCTCTAAAAGGAATAGAAGCTTGCTTTGTTTTATAATCATGATTAGAAAGTAGGAAGACTAATTATGGCACAGATCAGCTGCAGCCTCAGGCCAGTGTTTCTTGTGGTGGTGGTAGTTTTGGCAGCCCGCACACCACCACCTCGCTTGTGGTGGTGCATCTGCTTTGGAGGCTGCATGGTAGATAGATCTGGGAGCTTCTGTGGGTTAAATATAACGAAGTCACCATTTCTTCCTCTAGCTACCCCCACAAAAGACACGCAGGATTACATTTACCCAGATCTGTTCCCAATCTGGTTCACAATAATGTCTCAAAAGTGGCACAGGAACAGGTAGTTGCTAGTTAAGGATGGACTTGCTTTGTTTGTCCCTGCTTCTGAAAGAACTGTTTCTCCAACGGTGCTTTCTGTTTTCTCAGCGTGCACTAGACTCCTTTATATGCTGGTGGTCTGGAAAACAACTGTTAAAACATCTCCCCAGTTCTCTGAAGTAGTGGAAGCATTGCAAATTCTGTTTGTTTGGGAGCTGAGCTGATTATTAATTAATTTATCATTAATGGTCTTACTGTGGTTCTTGTTTGTAACTAAATGCTTCTGTTTAGGAGCAAGGGCTTAGAAAACATCTGTTAGGTTGTGTTATGTCCTTTGTTATTTACATCTTTGCCAGGTTCCAGGTAGGTTTGTTTAAAACTTGTGTATCCACGTTGTGCTTGGGACTTGTTCTCAAGTCCACCAAAGTCAAATGGGAACGCTTTCCTGTGTGTCTCCTTCTTCCCCTTTCCCCCCAGTTTTCACTCGTGGAAAGTGAGGGTTTATATTTGTGTTCAGAAATTCACCGAATGTTATTCAGGCCTTTAAACATGGAATTGGAGTGATATGAGAATCTTTTTTTTTTTTTTTCCCTGAAATGCCCTGTTTTGTGTATATGTATTTACATAAATGCTGATCATCTGTAAAAAGCTGCCTTTTCTTGGACTACAGTAGTTGCATTTGTCTTTTGCTGACTATTTTATCTCAAGTATTTCCTAGTCAACCTATAGGAAATGCTACAAATACTTCCCTAAACAAACCTTTCTATGCAAGCTGTGGAAGGTAAGTGTTTTTAGACATTGAAAGCTCAGAAGTGTTGTATTAACATGTTATCAAAGATAATTTGGCATTTTTTTGACTGTCTGGAACAAACGAATATGGATGCATAGTTTAGCTCTCAAAGATGTTACAAATTACCCACATCTTGCTTGTCAGATTTTGAAGTTTCAGTAGTGACTGTTTAGACACAATAATACTTCTGATACAGCACTTGTTGCTGATAATGGTGGGTAGAGAATGAAAGTAACCAATCTGGCTTTGTCCGTACTCAAGAGTGCAATACTCAAGAAATAGAAGCAAACATGGTGAGCATCTACTTGCTGTGGATTGTAACATTTTCCACTGTAGAAACTTACGACATTGCCCTGGTCTGTGACATTAGAGTCTGTTTTTACTTGATTGTTTAAAACATTCACAGTACCTTTTTAAAAGTGTGCTTTCCTCTGGGCTTTATATACTACAGTATTTAGATATATGTTGCTTTAGTTCCTCATAAGGTGGTAAGCTATTAGAAGATGATCGGAGAGTTTCACAAGAAAGAATTATGTTGGCTTAGATTACATGGTGTGTGCCTGTTGAGAAATAACTTAAAAACAAAAAAAAAAAAGAAAAAAGAATGTTTTCTTACTGAAATTTTGTTTCAGACATGTCAATGATAATTTACAAACCCTCATGGATTTCTCATTTATGGGTGGCTCATAATCAAAGTTTGGCCTTAGGAAGTTATTGCATGCTTTCAAGCTGGAATAACAGGAAAAAGTAGGTTTAAAAATAAATTGGATTCTAAGACTTTTTACACCTTTAGACATTGGCAGGCTGCATTAAGTACAAGATGCAAAATTGTTTTGTAAGGCAAGTAATTTAGACTGGAAGGAATTTGCCAAAATCTTCCCTGAACTATCTTGCAATATTAGCCCTTAGTTCTTTTTGTATAAGCTGTTTCAAGGAAAGTTTTCCTTTAATAAAACCAATCCTGAAACTAATTTATATTTAGAGAGCATCCTAAGGCTATTGTTCCAATAAAGTGTACCATTGTTATGCAAGATCTTAACCACTTAGGCAAGCATTTTGTAGTTTAAAGATGCAGGTTTCTAACTCCATCACATAAACCTATGGTGATGTGTCAAAGCGAAAGGACTGTCTGCTGTATGGAGCAAGGTTTGTTATTTCAGATGCACAGAAGTCACCCCCTGAGTAAGAACAGTGTCCAACGGCATCATTTGTGTTCCTGCAGAAGCACAGAGGCAATAGCCTTGGTGAATCAAGTTGGCTTCTCCACAGCGCTTTGGATGGCTGCCCATGGAACACTCACAGATGTTTTATAAATCCACACAAAATCCATATACAGAGGAGAATAATTAGGTTTCATGCCACCTGCTTTCTAATCTATTTCTGGGCTAGTTCAGGTCTTAAAATCTCTGTTCAGAATGTGAGAGGCACTGAAAGGCAGATGGGGAAACATATCTCAGAGTGTGCTTTAAATAATAGTATATCTTTAAATAATAGTATATCTAAATATACTATATATATATAGTATATATAGAGAAACCTGTTGGGTTTCTCCAATGGGTTGTCATCTGTCTGTACTTCCGTAAGGCCTCTGACGCGGCCCCCCACAACATCCTTCTCTCTAAATTGGAGAGGTATGGATTTGATGGATGGACTGTGCTGTGGATGAGGAGTTGGTTGGATGGTCACATCCAGAGGGTAGTGTTCATCGGCTCAATGTCCAGATGGAGATCGGTGATGAGTGGTGTTCCTTGGGGGTCCGTACTGGGGCCAGTACTGTTTAATATCATCATCAACAACATAGTGGGATCAAGTGCGCTCTCAGCAAGTTTATACATGACACCAA
The DNA here is from genome assembly GCF_964106895.1 of Numenius arquata. NCBI lineage: Eukaryota > Metazoa > Chordata > Aves > Charadriiformes > Scolopacidae > Numenius > Numenius arquata. The sequence goes on along the minus strand of NC_133579.1, from coordinate 59,116,703 downwards.
GCTGAGTGGTGAAATTTACATATCTGAGGGATGGGCTGCCATCCAGAGGGACCTGAACAAGTGTGAGAAGTGGGCCCATGTGAACCCCATGAGGTTCAACAAAGCTGGTTGCAAGGTCAGGTTGCGATAATCCCCAGTACCAATACAGGCTGCGGGATGAAAGCCAGCTGTGTCCTGGTCTGCATCAAAAGCAGCGTGGCCATCAGGTCAAGGGAGGTGATTCTGACCCTCTATTCCACTCTGGTGAGACCCCACCTGGAGTACTGTGTCCAGCTCTGAAGTCCTCCATACAAGAAAGACATGGACCTGATGGAATGGGTCCAGCAGAGGGCTGCATAAATGATCAGAGGGCTGGAACACCTCTCCTATGAGGACAGGCTGAGAGAGTTGGGGTTCTTCAGCCTGGAGAAGAGAAAGCTTCAGGGAGACCTTGTTGTAGCCTTTTGGTACTTAAAGGGGGCTTATAAGAAAGATGAGATCAGACTTTTTATTTTAGTAGGGCCTGTTGTGACAGGACAAGGGGTAATGGTTTTACACTAAAAGAAGGTAGATTCAGACGAGATATAAGGAAGAAGTTTTTTATGATGGGGGTGGTGAAACACTGGAACAGGTTGCCCAGAGAGGTGGTAGATGCCCCCTCCCTGGAAACATTCAAGGTCAGGTTGCTCAGAGCCCTGTCCATTGCAGGGGAGATTGGACTAGATGACCTTTAAAGGTCCCTTCCAAGCCAAATTATTCTATGATCTTTTTGTAGAACTTTCTTTTTAAAGCTGGGACAAATAGCTGTTGGGGTTGGTGACCAAAAGGTCAAAGATCTGACTGTTGTGTTATCCATATATCCGAAGCAAGCTGGAGCGGTCAGTCAGAACCCACAGAGAATGTGGAAGCACTCTAACGAATCCTGAGTAGTTCTTCCCCCTGTTGCTTCAAATGATGCCAGCTAGGTGTTACTCTACTGCATTAAATCTGGAGTCTAACAGATTTTGTCCCAGTTTATCTAAGTGAAGTAAGTGAAGGCAAATCTGGCTGCGGGTCCGTTGAAGCTAGGAGTGTTTCTCTGTGGATTTTCCAGGTGTTTGACCCTGTTCTGGGGGATGTCACGTGGAGATGAATGTGGGCCTAAACCAAACAGGATGTTGATGTGGATAGTGCAGCTGCTTGAAAACAGCTGCTTCCCATTCTAGAAAGTGTGTGCTGTGGTGGACAGTAGCATCCAAGCAGCTGAACTTGCAGCATCCTTAATCCTCTCTTACCATTCCTCCCACTGTACCCCCAGACACACACACTTGAATACTGGCAAAAGCAAGAACGCTTCCTCCGCTGCATTGGGCAGTGATTGCTGCGTGTAATGCGGGAAGGAGTACAGCATGAGTCTTAGGGGATGGAGGGGTGCTAAAAGTTCTTCTGGTCAGGCAGTTGCTCAGGCCCTGTTCCAGAGAGGTATTATCTGCAAAGAGAGGCTTGGATGTGGAGAGCTTCTGTGGGTCCCTATGCAGAGAACCCACCTCAGAGAACAGCATGATAATATGCATGGTTGGCAAATGACATGGCACAGATTCAGACTGGAGGTAAGCAAGGCTTTACTTGTGAGAGTAAGTAGTTGCAGAGACACATTGCCAGAGGCGACAGTGGATTTTCCTGCATGCTCCATTTTTGTGTGGAAGTTGATTCAGCTAAGGCTGGGTTACAGAAGTCTTTGAGCTCTGCACTTTACAGCCAGAGTATTTCACAGTTCTTGGTCAGAGATGCTTTGAGGTGCCAGTTGTGTCTACAATGCACGCAGCAGTCACCACATGTCCATCAAGCACGAAATAGACTGAAACTACCAGCTTCTCTCACAAGGTCCACCACACATTTGTCAGTTACTAGTAATTTTGCTGTTGCTCTTGACCTGCACCAGAGGTCTGAGCTAATAAATGTATGAATCCTGTTACTAGTTGCCTGTGGTTGTGGAGTCCTTTGGCATTGATTTATTTATGGCATTATCGTTGTCAGACTGACCAGTGCTGCATGGCAGGAAGCTCTGTATGCTGTACTCATCTGGGAGACATTGTAATGATCACAGTAATGTAGATCTTAAATCAACAAGAGTTTATCTGGGCATTCCTGTACTGTCTTCTGCCACAAAACCTTCACTCTGTTCAGGACAAGTTGCAGTAAGGGTAGGCTTTTGCATGTGTGCTCCTTCTATATGCATGTCAGTTTTCTCTCCTTGTTTTCAGTTGCTACAGAATATTTGTTTTGTTTTTATTTTTAGTGTGTTGTTTTTTTCAGATGAAGAAGTATATGTGATAGTTTCAATTAAAGCCATTTGAAGGAAGCGTAAGTAAAAGAAATCCCAACAAAACATAGACAATTTTTTTTGGTTGGGAGTATTATCGTCTCTCTCTGCAGAGTACCAAAGCTGTCATAAATTTTAGGCATCTCTGTGTGAACAGTCAATCTGTGTTCCTGTGGTACTCATGTCTAGATGGTTCTGTTTCAGGTCCTACCAGTTGTGGGATTTCTCCTCCGAACAAAAAGGGTGATCTTAAAGCACTGTATGGAATTTTTTGAATGTTAAAATAATGTCTTTTAGGTGCTGAGAAAATACTCTGTGATGCCTATGACACATTTACTCTTCTTTTTCTCTAACTTTCTTAAAATACTAGCTTTAGAGGTTATGTTTTTTCCCCCTCATTCTGCATAGTTAACCAGAGCACCCACAGAGGACAGTTATTTATTCTTTTTTTATTTGTATTCTGATGCCATTAGCAGTATCACCTTAATCTGGTACATACTATCTCCAGAGCAGTGGTTTTCCTCCCCTTTTTCCTGAATTGATGACTACCTAAATAAGTGTTGATATGGTAGGTGGGTGGAGGGATGGGGGAGGTAGAGAAGAGCTAATTGCTGACTGAACTAAGCATCTTTCTTGTCTGGTCTGTTAGCTTATACAGCTAGCACAACTTAAATGAAGTGTATCTTTGAAAATAAAAAACTTCACAGGCCAGGTCATCTTATAAAAAAAATTTTAGATTTTTTTTTTCCATGCAAATTTTAAAATTTTAATCAAAGTAGAAATAAGGTTTCAAATACTCAATATCTAAGAAGCTGAACTGAAAGGGAAGAGCACAGTTAAAAAATCTGCTGATCTTTTATAACAATCTTTCGTACTCCCTGAGTAAATAGTCAAATGCATTAATAAAATACAAGCAATTAAAAGATGCTATAACTGGAACAGAACCAGTAAGTGTGAGGAAGAGAAGTTTTATAAAAATAAGGATGCTACAGAGAAACTGTATAGCTTCTCTGGGCCAGTTTTATCTCTGCTGAATGCTGTGATATACCTGTTTTATAAGGTGTTGAGGATGGGAAAGTTGCAGCTGGGGAAATCACAAGAGGAAGTGCTGGATCAAGGTTATGAATTAAAAAAAAAAAAAAAGTGGTGTATGAGTGGCTGGTAAATCCAGGTCTTTGGAGGAGAGTGAAGAGCTAAATGACTGAACGCCTGTCAAAACCAGAAATGCTTCTAAGATCAAATGGTTGTAGCCTGCAGACCTAGTATAGATAATGCATTCATATCGGCTTGCATTGAGTTCTGGAATCTTGTTTCATATTTTTTAAGCCTGACTGGATGTTGTAAATCTTAATGCAGTTTTAGCTGGGCATGATGGTCTTGCATGTTTACAGATGATCTTTAGACTATATACATGTGCAGGTTTTTTAGAAAAAGAAAGCAAACTAAGCTATAGAGGAACTGAACTGGCAGCTCTGGCACAATGCTTGCATATTTTGTGGATAATGTTTTTGTAGTGATTTTCGTTTTGGCTATAGAAACATATTGTATCTGCTGTTAGCACTTAATGTGATGAGGTTTACTATGGGGGAGCTTTTACTGAAGCTTTGAAAGGGAACAGCCTCATCTCCTTTTAGTTTTCTAATTCTTTCTTTCCATCACTAGTTTGTAGAAACTTCTTTCTCTCATGGTTGCACGTTCTTAACTGAATGAATTTTGTGTGTGTGTGTATAACAGGGATTACCTTTTGCTAAGACAAAAGCAAAAAAAAAAATCCTGTCTCGTGCCTCCAGCTGGTAACTCTAGAAGTGCTGAAAGCTGCCATAGTGCTTTCTTCTTTGGTTCTGTAATCCGAAGGAATATCCTCACACAGACCACTAGTCCAGAAGGCATCTGCCTGGACTCAAAAGCATATCACTGCTCAATGTGAAATAACTAAATAGGGAAATATTGGGAAACTAGTCAGCCCTATAGTTGTTTTTTTGGGTTTTTTTTGGTAAAAAAAAAGGCAGATGCTAATTCTAGACAGATGCTGCTCAGCAAGTGAGAACCACCAGTCTATCCAACATCATACCACAGTTTTAATAGCATACAGAAGTCTTGAGCTGTAGGAGGCCATTCGTATATGAAAATTGCATCTTGATGACATGATGAGAGAAGTCCCTGCTGGTTACGGCTGGGCAACATATTCTCAGCACAGGCTCTGCTCTGGTATCCAGCCCAAAGACTTATGGGAACTGTTAAAGAGGGAGATGGCAAGACAGCCTTCAAAATCAGAGCTGGTAATATCACATTGCAGGGTCATTGCTGTTGTATAAGGATCAGCTCTGCAAATTAATAATTTAGTCAAGTCAGACTGTTGCATTTCCTTCTATAGTGCTAAGCTCTTATATCACTGGTGTTGGAAGCTGTCAATTTTCAGCCTTTATGCTACCATCAAGAGGAAGTGTACAAACGCTTCTTCTAATAAAAAGCTTAACTTTCTTCTATGATGTTTCACTGCCTTTTCATGGTAAGGGTTTCCCCTCATGAGGTGTTTCAGAAGACCATGCTGAGCAAAATAGCTACCATTTTTCTTTCAGGTGTAGCAGCACCAGAAGATTCTCTCTGGTTTGAAGTAATGCCCTGTCTGGCATTGGCTCTGCTTTTGAAATTGGGAGCTCTGACTAACTTTTCAAAAGTGACATTGGTAGCCCACTAAGAAGCCTCCAAAAGACTTCCCCAAAGTGGCTTTTAAAGTGTGTCAGGCTGGGCCATCATCACGAGGTACCTTGGCAGAGGCTGCTGTGGTGATGCACTAAATTAGTTCACGGTTTGGATTGCTCAGCACGCAGTAGCTGTGTCGGGGAAACATGTTCCTGTAGAGGTGGATGGCAGGGAGGAGAGGATGAGCATCATTTGAAGCCTTTTGATGGCAAGCCGTTTGCACGAGAGACATTTAGACCAGTAAACGCCTGGTGTTTCTCATGGCTTGGATACAGCATTGACCAGAACAGAACAAATGCTCTGACCCACTCTGGGCAGAAGAGATGATGTGGAGAGTGTGTTAATCCATGCTTGTAACATGAGCATATTCCAGAGGTGTAGCCGTCATGTTCCATCATTCCGTGGAAGAAAAAGGCAGGTGGGATATGTTGTTTTATTGTAGTACTCAGAGATCCCCTTGAGGGATCAGGTACCAAGTATAATAGGTAGTGCTCAGATGTTAGATATGCCCTGACATGCCCGGGGGCGTGAATACATCATCTAGTAAAGACAGACTGACAAGGTCCTTCCTCTCAGCTGAAGTAGGCAGTCTTGTTGTGTCCTAAAGGAGATAAACCACAATTTAGTATAAACTCATTAGTGTTTTCTCGCAGCCCGCATTCCTTCAGATGATCCAGGTTAGAATTGGAATTAGAAATAATATGTGCAGCTCTTTGTGCAAGTAAAGTAAAATCCTTAACTCTTCAACATTTCCTTCGTAGAATTTTAGGAAAGGTGGTAGGAAGGAGAGATGGGGAAGGAGGGCTTTAACAGGACACCTTATATATTTGTGATTGGCACATTCCAGACAATGATAGGGACTTCTGAAAAGTGTCACTGAGACTATTTCCGAAGAAAACTGTGAACAAACATTGCAAAAAAACCCCTGATGACATGTAAAAACTGTTGTATTGTTCAAGATAACACAAACCAAACGTATAAATTCTATTGCAGGAGCACCCCACTTTCTGTTGTTCGTATTCCTTATGTAATTTCAATTTCATTTATAATACTCTTCAAAACCAAACCTGAGTGTGTTCACTAAAGTCAATTAGTGGTTGTTTTTTGCTGAAACACAAATGTATTTTCTATGAGTCATTAATAAAATCAGCACCAATGGTGATTGCTACAGAAAGTAACTGAAAGGACAAACAAACGGTTGAACGGTTTTCAGTTTAGCAGGTTCAGTTTGGTGCATTACTGGACAAAACCCTTGATATACTCTTGTTGGTTTGGCTTGAGGAAGCTTTGTGCTGGCTGTTTCCCACTTTAGCTTTTTTTTGCTGAAATGCCCCTAAACAAAAATAAGTTGTCCTGCCCTCATCTGTTGATGTGACGACTCAAATTAACACATGGTTTTTGACTAACCTGAAAGAAATTGCCAGGTGCTGGAGGTTTTCTATTTGCATCTGGGTTCACAAATTTAAGTTTAGGGGTTTAGGTTTAAAAAAAATTTCTTGGAAGTCGTTGATGATATCTTTACATAAATTTAAATAGAGAGCTTTAATGCCAAAAATACAATCCTGCTCTTTTTGATTTTTTTTTTTTTTAACAACTCCTATCCTGTACCCACTGCCCTTCGAGAATAGAAATTTTGTAATTTGAGGTTCTTTCCCCCTCTCCTCACTTTTTAACATCTGAAGTTCTAGATTCAGGTTTCCAGTGCAAACTAGAACCTTAGAAATGTATATATAGCACTGGCGGGGACAGTGTTCTGAAGAACATCTGCAAAAAAGATTATTTGGAAAACCCACTAAACATGAAATAATGAGTAGTGTTTTCAGTCCTTCCTCTTATTCTCATGCATACTGTTGTGCTAGAGTACTCAGTTTTATATAAAAATCACTGGACAGTTTTTTTCTTTCACAGACAAACTCTATTTTAGTATGATTTAGGGTGTAATCAAACATAGGGAGCATCATTCTTCACAACTTCAGAACATCTTTGATCATTGCATAGAAGCAAACATCCCTATAGGCATTACATTTATCTCGCGGTCCTTTTTGCACCTTATTCTGTTTGGAGTCGAAATTATTCTTGGTATTGTGCAATTAAATTTGTGAGTGCACTTTAGAGATCCTATTCTCAGTCACTGACCTGTTGCCTGCCATGAAACACTTGTAGATGTGTCATTTTGCTACTGCAAAATTCTACATGTTCTGCTAGAAAAGCCCAAATGCCAGTTTTCACAAGTTTAGTTAAAATGAAACTTTTTTAATGAGACTTTTAAAAATGGATTATAGGTAAGTAGAATAAAAAGAGAGTGTTCCTTACACTTAATGAAATACTGGATTTAATAACAGACTTAATTCTCTTTTTTAAAAGCTAATGATATTAGGAAGGTGGTGTCCTATAGCCTTACTGACTTTTCCAAATGCAAAATGACTGTTCAGTTTCTAATCTTAGTAGGTTGACACTTAAAATAATTAGAAATTTGAAAATGACTGCAATTCCATGAACACGTTATTAACTGTAGTGTAAAACTTCTGGATATATATGTGTGTACCTAAACTTCTTTGGTTTTAATATCTCAATATTCACCAAAGCAGAACTGACTTAGTTCTAGAATCTGTGATGAAATTGTGCAAGTGCTGTCATTGTTTCTCAAATAACAGTGAATTTTAGAAATTTTACTTAACTCTCGCTTGTTTCAACTTTGACAATCTTGAAATCGGAATACTTGCTCTAGTTTTGTTAGCTCTCACTGTATCGGTTTAACTGTAGCATTTAGTTTCAGGGCCTAAGAGAGAGAGAAGTCTAGTTTTGGTGGTTACTCTGTCTGCTGAAACAGAAAACAGAAAAGTAAATTATATTTTATTTCACTTATTTTTTTAAGGTAATCTTAACAGGTTAGATACACAAAAACAAATGGGAGTGCTGCTTTTATTTGTTGTGGAGGGCATCTGTTAGGATCATCGTGTGAATAATAAGGAAAAAGTTTAAAAAAATGTGTGTTTGAGGGTAGGGGTCTCTGGTGGTAAAGGTGATTGGAGAAAGGAAAGTGAGCAATGATTTAAAAGTAATAAGTAGAAAGTAGCAGTGAATAGAGATGAGCGGAAGAAAGGTGTGTTCCGTCTCATGGACCTAGGAGCTTGGGTTTGAACATGTTCCATGTGTGTAGAATGTTTTATTACCTGAGAATATACATAATTTCTGTTTAATTAAAAAAGGTTGGATTGATTATTTTTTTTTTAAATGGGTAATCTAGGAAAAAGCTTGTTTGGAAGACAAGACATGACTAACATAGCTGTCAGCTGAAGAAATGTTTGAATAACAATGTATTAGCAGCAGTATTCCATAAATAAAGTGGATGTAATGCTTCAAGTAGGATTTAAAATAATCTTTCTCTCTTCATCAGTTTTTATAATTGCAAGCTTTTCTCTTTGCTTTGAACAAATACCGTGTTTTGGGATGAGCTAGCTATTCTGTGGCACCTGGTTTATTGTGTGTAGGTGAAGTGGCACAATACCTGTTTAGAGTTGTGCTGTCCTCCCTCCACTGAATAACTTTTTGAGAACTGTCATTCCTAGGGAATAAAATAGTTAATTTTAAAAAAATAAATAAAACACACATCCAGACGGTTGACATCAAATTTGTATTTTTGTCTTACCATCTTTATTAACATGCAGTTTTAGTTCAACTTTGTATATTGCATTTGCAACCAGACTCAAGTTTATTTAATGAAACTGCAGACTGGGTGCTGGTTTGGAGCTTGTTGAAATGTTCCCTAGGAGCTGGTTTGCTTGACTCTCCAACAATCTCTTGATTTAGCTTACTCTGGTTTAGTCACTGTTTCAGTGATTGTTGCCTTCTTGCTTCTTATGCTTTGCAGTTTCAGAATGGCACAACAAACTGCTAAGTAATAAAATAGCAATGTCTCTTTTTTTTTTTTTTTTTTTTTGCATGGTAGTACTCTGTCTAAAATGTTGTAGGTATTTACTTGTTTGGTTGGCATAAACTGTTCTGCTGTGAAAGGTCCCTTTGGGACAGTTCTTAGGTGGTATCTTCAGGGTATGTGCACAGGAAGGACAGCAGTGTCTTGAGGCACAAATATACAAATAATATTATGATCCTGGGTAGTTTTTTTGAAAAAAGTCAGAGACAGCAGGGTTCAGTAATTAAATATCTTCCTATTGCCAATATGTTTAAAAAAGAAAGTCTGTCCAGCATATGTGAGGAAAAGCTTATTCCAGGAATCAACATATGAATATCTACACAGAAAATCCCTCGACTCTCATTTATGAATACCTGCCCTATATAATCTTGTGTCATTGTTGTATTTCAGGTATCCAGTTATAGTGAATGATATTTGATCCTATTATTATCGTTGTTAATTTCAACCAAGAGAAGCAAAACTTGATAGTAGGGTGGGATCCTTAGGAGTTACCAACTCTGGCCAAACTGTTTGGGTCAAAGTGACTTGAGAGTTTCACTGTTGATTTTTGTGGGACTCAGGTTAGGTCATTGCACAGTACTTCTGAAATCCCACCTCTATTTCTGAGTTGAGTGTGTGATTATTTCCTCACAGGGAGGGGTCCATCACCACAGCCTTCCAAAAACACCATACAAGTGACACGCATCGGTCAAAATGCCAAATTCCAGTAACTTTAACCATCTCCTGCCTGAGAAGCTACGTTAATAAGGCTAATAGACTGATGCTGAGCATTTGCAAGCACAGTAGTGAAAAGAGCGCTGCGGGCTTCACTGGAAGTTGTAAGTGCTGAAGACCTCCAGGATCAGGCTCTGGATGAGCCATTCAGTGCCATGTGCGGTCTCTCATAGGCTAGTTTCATGCTTGCTTGCGGTAGTGGGAACTAGCCAGCCATGACAAAAAAAGAACATTGTGGGTCTTAAACTTGTGCTGGTGCTACTTCTGCTTTTAAAGTGATCATGATCTGAAAGCCCCTCTGCACTCAGCCTGTGAAAAGCACTCAGCATGTGCCATAGCTTCTGAAATCTGCGGAGCAACTTGCATCAGTGCGTGCCAGAGCAACGAACCTTCTGGCACATAGCGTGCTCTGGAGTTAACCCATCTCCTACCTTCAATTTTCTTCCTGTTTTTTTTCCCTTGGTGGTGCAGAGTTCAGTGGCAGGGAGTTGTCTAGAGGTGTGGGGGGAAGAATAGCATGTAAATTTACTTTCAGGTCACAGGCCCTCATTCTACTGGAGTGACTCACTTGAAGTGATACTAGTGTCCCAGATAAACCTCTCAGATGCGTCATACAAGACACTTATCGTAATTAATCTATCGCAATATAGTTGTCATCCTTGGCTCAGCAGCCTATCAATATATGTATTACTGCTATATTGTCTTTCTAAATGTATGTATCTGTGCAAGCTGTTGAGGATCAGCTTATGGCTGTGGAGCCATCCTAGTTTCCCACAGCAGGCATCCCCTCTCCCAACACAAGGCAGGAGGGACTGTTACTTGTTGATGCCATTACCTCTGGCAGCAAGCTGCTTTGCTTTGCAAACTGACTTCATTCTTATTCTCTCTCCCCTTAGTTGCATTTTGCCATGCAGCTCTCACGCAAAATGCCACGTGCTGTCACAGGCTTGGTGTTGTCCTGGTGGTGCCTTCTCCCTCATCAGGTGCTGCCATGTCTCCATCTCTACGCTTAGGCACTGTCTGCAGAGGCTTCCCCACTCTGATCCTGCCTGCCCCAAACCAGAAGGCCATACAGAGAAGCCACTTTCCTCTGGTTGTGACACACTGGGGATGGCCTATCAGAGTGAGGAAGCTTGGTAAAGCATGGTGGGGACAGGGTAGGCTCTCAAATCTGTGGCTGTGAAGAAGGCACTGGCTGAAGGGGTTCTGGGGGTTCTGCTGGGTTGAGAAAATGGCTGGTGCCATGTGTAAGTGGTGGTGAAGAGATGTGGGTGAATTATCACCACATCTTTTCTGACAGTGGTGAAGTTCATGCCCCTTGCAGAGGATTAGCATGATGGTGCATCATGGTGCCCAGGGGTCAGGACCTCTTATAAAAGGGACTGCTCTTTGGTGTGAGACGGCAAGTGAGGTAGCAAAGTGTGTGTAGGGGGAACAGAGGGATTCCTGAGCCAGCAAAGCAAAGATGGTGTTGGAGAAGATACTGCTTCAGGTAGTATCGCAGTTGAGCAATGAAAATCCTCTCCTTGTCCCAGCTGGCAAATGAAATGCCTGGTAGATACATGTTGTGTTCCACCTTGTTGGCAAAGGATCTCTTATAGATAAGTGTGACTTCCCATGTATGTTGTTGAATATGCAGGACTATTACAGGGGGTTGCATTGTTACCTAAAGATAAACTACGGTGCATTTTGTGGTAGACCTTTTGCTGTGAATTCTTATGTTTACAAGTACATCTGAAAAATTCGTAACTTTGTATCTGAGATGAGTCAAAAGACTTCCAGGGAATTATTAAGTTTTTAATTAGTTAGTTTTTTATTAGTTGGTGTCTGAGCTGCAGCCTATATTCTTGGAAGTCCTATTTGAGAAGTTAGCTAAATATGCTTTCAGAAATGTTCTTTTTCTTAACAGTCATAGGAGCAAAACAAGCTTTGAAAATAAAATTACAGTTAAAATGAGCGTTGACAATGCAAAACAGTAGTGTATGATTACAGTGTTGTTTTAAATATACCCAGTAACATTTTTAATGCATCAGAAATGGTTATCTAACTTCCCTAATTGATGTTGTAACTTACTATGATAGCTGACTAAGAAAGTGAGGCTAACTTTGTGGAAGAAAAGTGTACATTTTACAGTTGTCCTTCTTGAAGTTTCTCAAAAATAAAAACCAAAACCCATACCACAAACATGTTTCTTCTCTGAAATGCATTTTGTTTGGTTTATCAACTAGATAAAGAAAAATGATTGCATTGGATCAAAACAAATTGCTTATCACAATTTTAGGTTGTAGCATCTGTTCAGAGAAAGGGAAGCGGGCAAGATGCAACTTAATTTTATTAGAAATGTAGGAAGAATGAGATTTTTAGTAAAGATGCTTCTATTTTAAAAAGCTTGCTATTGGGCCTTGGGAGAAGCATGACTAAGGTACGTGCTGGTGTCTTAGCAACAAAGCAGATGTGAACACAGTGTTTTAAAATCTGGCAGCATAGAGGTGATCTCTGTTTGTCTGAACAGTGATGTGCCTTCCTCAAAGTCAATAAAACTGCACCAGTCTAGAGCAGGACTTGTGCGGTGGTAGATAAATCTATTTAACTTGGATATTTTCTTCTCATTCATTTTTGCTTCTTTACACAGGGAGTGAAGTATCTGTGCATTCCGGCTGCTGACTCACCCTCGCAGAACTTGTAAGTTTTCTTTAAAAATAAATCACAAAATCCTAGAAATCCCTCAGTACTGTGGTGCCTGTTTTACAATGAGCTGAAAGATCCGATTCTGATCTCTCACAAGTATTACACAGATGTGGTTTTTAATCCGTTAAGAAAACACAGTTAACACTTAATTCCAGCCACTTTAGTTCAGACCCTGCTTTTTGTGTGTAAGGGTTTGTAGGAGAGTCAGTATGAAAACACTCTTCATTTGTGGCCTTAAACTTCAGGAATTCCTTAACGAGTCTGCTTCTAATTTAGCCCCAGTTCATTGTAGCCATTGGGGTTGTTTTTTTTAAAACCTTTTTGTTTGGCGGTTCTTTTTTGTTAGCTCTATCTGCAGCCATTAACAAAAAGAAAATATTTGAAAGAGGTATGAAGCTTGGTGCCTCAACAGTTGGAATAAATTCCTCACAGCAGGCCTTCAAGATAAAGTCCCAGTGTGCAAACTACCCCTGCCAACTATCTGCTCTGGACATCTTGGACCTGCCTCAGAAGGCCCCACTGCTCTTAGTAGTAGGCTGGCACGGTGGGGAGTTTCTGCCCTGCAGTGACTCTTGCCTTGAGGATATATGTACTGAAACTACGGTGTCCCAGCCTCGCTCTTTCTCATCTCTGCTAACGTTCATGAAATGCTAATTGACTTGCCCTTGGTTTTAATGTTTTGAACCATTAAGCATAGCAAGTCTTGATTCCAAAGAGAAATCAAAACAGGTTTTGTAAGAGAACTTGGATGGTGACCAACTCTTTCTTCTAGAGCTCACTGTTTATGTTGGGGAGAAGTGAGGGGGGTTTCAGCCACATCCTGCTACCAAGTTTTGTAGAGAAACAAGTATTTGAAAGAGCCTGGTAGGTACGGAAGGAAACGCAGCACTGCTTTTCTCTCACATCGCAGCAATATTCCGGCTCATGCTTTCGGGGTATATTTTTAGGGTATATGTTTCTCGTACTCTAGAAAGATTCCAGCATGGCATTTGATGTGTGGTGATTTGCCTTTCATTCTGTATTTCTGTCTTGATTTTAGGGGAAGGGGGGGAAAAGCCCCAACTCACAATAAAAAACACCTCAAAGCCCTAAATTTCGAGACAGGTCTGTAGTGAGAAAGCAGACAGCTAATTGTCTTTGTCCTGGGCAACTTTTGTCGCCTTAATACTTAAATATAAAGAAATAAATGTAAAAAAATCATTTTGGGAAAGAAAAAATATGAGATTAGAGGGATACATTGACATGTCAATTTAATTGCTTGTTGGTATTCTGAGATCTGTAGCATTTCTGAAAACATTTTGCAAATCTCCTTCCTTTGTTAATAGAGATCTGGATGAATTTGGAATGGAAATAGAAAGGATGGCATTTGTAATGAACATAAATCAATGTACAATTCAGCCCCCTCCTTCGCTGTTTGAAAAAAACCCTCTGTCGCTTGAGCTGTCTGGCACAGTACCAAAGCTCTTAAAGCATCAGTAAAAAGATACAATATTTGCATGAGTATTGTTTCTGTTATGCTGCAGACATCTAAAATACTTGCTTTGGTATCAGGTGGTTGCAAGCAAACGTCATTACTTCTAATACTGATACGTTTTATCACTTAAAATAAAACTTGATGAGTAACTGACTTTTCTTTTTTGCTTTATACAGTCCAGATCTTCAAGTAAAATCAAATCATGATGCTTGCAAATAGCAATGTTGCTTGATTGTATGCTCAGTCTTCTGAAAGCAAGAGGAAGCTGTCTTTGTTCTGTCTGTGAGGATTTGACACAATCCTATCTAGGAGCACTCCTATCTACTGCCCATGCCCTCTGTGGAGGGAGGGGTAGCTGGGGAACAAGAAAGGGAATTTCTCCCTCTGCATCATCTTTGTGTATCTGTCTTCTTTCAGAAGAGGAATTCTAGTGGTGTCAGGAAGAAAAATAGCAGCATCCTATATTGCAGGTCCTTATGTTTTCTTTGCAATGGTTGACAGGCACAGCTGACCAGATACACACTGCTGTTTTGTATGCCTCTCCCAACAGCAAAGTTTATAGAGGCTTTGCTGCTACTTTACAACTGCTGGCAGGTTGATAACGTCCAACTGAAAATTTTTACCCATGGAATTCTGGGACTGTGAGCTGTTAATTTGATTCAGCTCAGTTTTTCTGAGGGGAAACTTCTGATTTCTTATGTGTGTAACGTACACTTACTCCTAGTAAGCTTGTTTAGGAGCTCCTTTCCTCAGAGGAATGAATTGCCAGGGAAATACAGCAGGGATTCCCCTGTTAACGTGTGGGTATTCACTAAAGTGGCTCAAAAGCTTGCTTCTACTCCGATGTTCTGCCCCTACCAAGCATAGGAATCAAACAGTTGCTTTTGAGACTCAAAGTGCTTCCTAGCCGTTAAATCAGTGTTTTCCCTGGACTGTGAGAATTTTACCTTAGGCCTTTGACTTCTCCAGAAATGTCATCTCATACAGACCCTGTTGCTAAAAAGGTAATTCTATAAAAATCAAATCTTCCCTTCCTGTCCTGTTCCAGCTAATTGTCATAGGCTATGTGTTTCTAAGTAACTAACCTCCAACGGTCAAGGCTGTTAGTGGTGATAATACAGAAGCCAGATAACCTATTAAGAAAATTAGGTGGATTTTTGTTGCATTTACATAGCCAAAGGAAAGAAACATGAAGATGCTTCTTCCTATCTGATTTGGATGCTTTCTTTTTAACCTTTATAATATTCGTAGAAGTCTGACTAGCAATGAATGAATATGTAGATCTGGCATCATAACTGTGCCCTCAGCCTAGTTTTGGATTATCCAGCTTGCTAATGCATAAGTTTAGCTAACTTTTACAACATGCTGGTAGAGGCACTGTACTGGTTCTTCTTCCTGTGGTGTTTTCCCACTGTGAAGATGATGCAGTTCAGGACCCAGCTTTAAGCTGGGAGATGTAAAAGCCAGATAGCATGTAATAAATTGTCTTGAAGTAACTGTTTAGTCCAACAAATAGGCTGCAAATCAACACATTTGTCAAGTGCTTTCCTGTTACAGATGATAATCAACTGTTCTGTGGTTAATGTAAGACTTGCCATTCTTCTTTGTGTCTGGCCCTTACCACACAGCTAACCGGTCCTCACTCTTAGTTTTCATGAGAGAACCCAGTACCATAGGGTTGTGGAGGAGTAGTACATTTCTCCTTTGCTTTGACTCAAGGTGAGGAGGAGCTATGGTTCTGCAGAACAGTGTGAATTCTAGACTTGGCTATTTCTCTTCTTGTTTTCATGAATGCCTTTAAACACACTTCACAGTGTGTCAGCAGACTGAGTGTCAGCAATAAGGAAGGGCGAATAAAACCGAGTGAATGGAGTTCAGTGCTAGCTATATTTAGTACTTTGCAAAGGTGTTATGCTCATTCACAGATATTTTTCAAACCAAAGCATTGAAGTGTTTAACCAAAACTTGTGCTAGACCATTGAAATGAATTCACTGGTGCTTGGAGCTGTGCTGTTGGCCAGATTTTCTAGAGGGAAAGAGAAAAGATGGGTGTATGAGAAGATTGGGAAGTTGTCAATCCAGCCCTAACCAAGTTTCATTTGACCGAATCCATTCAGTCTCGGATCAGTGCTCCTTCATTGTGCAATAGCAACACCTCTTGCACACACAGCCAAATGTCTTATTTGTCCCCTGCGCTCACTTACTTGAAGCTGCACGTGTCCCGCAGGCAGACCTGAGCACCATGATTTGTTAGAACTCAGCCAGTAAAAATGTTTTGGAGCAGCAGTCTGAGTAGAAATGCATTTGTAAGGCTTCCTCCCTCTTCTTCACTCATCCCACACACTTGATCGGTTTTTTGAGAAGCGTAAAATCCTGAGTTGACATCCTGCCCTAAAGCTCAGGGTTGTGTCATGCCTTGAGGTTTTCCAAATAAGTCACCCAACTCTTCCAGCTGTATTCTCCGTGTTATATCCAGTGGTGCAAGATCTGCCTTGGAGAGGGAGTCCTGGGCTTTGGGATTCCTCTTTTTGGGTATTTCAGCTTAGACATTATCACCTTTGCAAGTTCCACAGGTACTGCCACTGTGTTGCATCACTGTTGTCCTCCTCCGGGTCTGAGTGTTTATAGTATCAGCAGCTGCACTGTTGGGCAGGAAGGAAAGCTTCCTTTTATGTGGGTATTCCTGATTTTTGTGTGGCTGCTGGTGCTGGGCTGAGGTTTTTTTCTTTTACCCTTGTGGTATACTATTCACCCTGAGAGGGGAAACATCTTGAATACAGGACGTTGTGTTTCATGGGTGTTGAGCGCAGTGCGCTTTCAGGTTCGTCTTTGCCGATAAGTAAACTGCTGACTGCCCCTTAAGAAGCTCTCTCCTCTCTCTGTGTCACATGCATTGCTGCTGCTTGTGAGCTTAAACTGCAAGAGCACTCAAAGGCCACAGTATTGAACCAAGAGGTGCTGCTTGCACCTGTAGTAAACTGCAGGCAGCCCCAAAGGCTTTGCAGTCTGAAAGGCAGAAGTCGGATGAGCAACTTGGGGCTGGGATGTAAAGAGGTGACGCTGCAGATTTGCTGAGATGACGGACAGCTGTCCAGTTCTTTCCTTCATACTTGCCCCACTTACAGCGAAGAGGCATGTGTGAAGGATAATGAGAGTACAAACCTTAAGGTTTGTAAACTGAGTCTTTATCTTCTCAATGTTTTCTCCTATGTGGCTAGAAAAAGGGTAGGCTGTAGGCAGGGTCTGGCTGGCACCCTGAGTAAGGGCAGCCAGAAGGGGTACTACACTCTGAGGGGAGGAGACTGGAAGGAGCTGAAGAAGACAGGGCTTGTCTGAAAACTTTTTCACAGTAAAGACAAAAGGGAAAGACTTCATGTTGAAAGAAAAAAAAATCATAACATTTTGATGTGTCCTAGTACATGGTTTGAAGGAGGAGGTGAAGTCAAAATTAAGCTTAAGTTTGGTAGTGGGTAGTAGATGCCTCTTTGTGAGAGATGATATACCTTAAAAACTGTTCATGTAACTGTACTGAGTTTCATCTGACATCTGAGCATATGCGAGAACATACGAGGTCAAGTTACTAGTTTAAAGAGGAATAAAACGCAAACTGAAATACAGACTTGACAGTCATCAGAAAAAAGCATTTGTTAATGTTTATCACATTGTAGTACCTAAGGTACCAGTTTCTTCTTCAGGTAGAGTGGAGAATAACTATGCCAGTGAGTATTGTGTTTCATTGGCAGACACTAACTTTTACCTTGTATGACCTGTATTCAGTTCTAAATTCTAGAAACAGTGTTAAATGAGCTTTCGGATACATTTCTCTCTTTCTAAGTAGTGATTTTACTAAATAGAGCACTTTCTTTATTCCCCTTCTGCTTCTGTTTTCAGGGCAAGGCATTTCAGAGAGAGCATCAAATTTATCCATGAGTGCCGGCTTACAGGTGAAGGCTGCCTGGTTCATTGGTATGTATACCATTCACTGAAGAGGCTTCTTAAAGGTTTCTCTAGCTTCATTGGATGTTCATTTTAATAAGTTAGTGTTCATCTCTATATTACAGCAAAATCTTCTTAGACTGAAATGCCCCTTTTATTTAAAGAGGCTGAGAAGATTTGCAAATGCTATTAAAGCCTCATGCTAAGACTTTTGAGTCACTGGGGTGGGCAGCTGCCCAGAGATAAAAAGTCCGAGAAATTCTTCTTGACCTTTTCTTCTTATCAAACCTTTTTGTAGGATTGATTTGACTAGAAATGTATTGACTAGAGACAGATTATTTATTTCCCATTATTTTAATCACTGTATTTTTAAAGATGATTTCCATAATCATAATAATTTTATTAGTTTCTATAACAGCGATTTTGGTGACTTCAGAGTTGTTAAAAAATAATTTTCCCCTGAACAGAAATTGATTTTTTTTTTTCCTCTTTTTTCTTTAAACTGCTGAAGCATTCAAACGTTGCTTTTGTTAATAGCAAGTCTCTGATTGGAGAGATGCTTCTGGGACTGTAGAGAATAGAAAAGGAAATCCCACCCTGGGTTTTTTTTCTTGCTCTGTGCTGTTGGTTGTAGTCTTTGTGCTGCATGTCCAAGTGACATAGCTGAGTCTATATCTGTAATCACAGTCATCTTGTGATTTGAACACTGGACTTGTACATGGGCCCTGAGCATAAATTCTCAGTTTGCTACCGACTCATGATAGGGCTGGACACAAGTCATTTGGTCCATCTCCATGTATGTAAAACAGGAATAATTTGTCTGAATTCTGATAGAGTTTTAAAAAACAGATTTAAATTTGTGAAGCATTTCAAAAGCACAAAGTGTTCTCAAAATGCCAAGTAAAAGTGTGGCATAAATGTAACTCAAACATTTTTTTTTATACTCATAATAGTAACGGTTGTGAGGTTTTTTTTGTCCAGCGCTGTCAAAGCAGTAACAGTGAATGATTCTTACTTTATCCCAGCATTTCACGTAGGGAAACTGGAGTATTGACAGTTGAAGTTGCACGGTGCCTGGATAGCAGAAAGAGGAAAAGAGCTCAAGCAACCAGATGTATTTTAACAGTTCAGTTAAAGTTCATTTCAGCCCCATGAAATTGAAGCCTTTATTCACGGTGGAGAGGGAACAGTCTTATTTAACTGCTTTGATCTATACAGGCAGAAGAAAGTGGGTGACGTTTCCAGCTTATTAAAAACCAAATCTAACGTAGAATGTGTGCACTGTCCCCTGGTTTTGTGCAGACTTAATACTTATTTCTTTCTTTCCAGTCTCATGAATTACCACTCAGAACCCACTCTCTTGGTCTTGTCATAGGTTTGTTCTGATGCATTTGAAAAAGCAGCACCACAACCTTTTAACTGAAATAATGTAATATTTCTTCCTGGTGGCAAGCAACACAGCAGTCTGCTGTGATGCTGGGAAGTGATGCTTTGAACTGTGATAGATGAAGTACAGCACTACTTCAATTTATTTCATCTCCTTTTTCATTCAGCCTTGCGGGTGTCTCCAGGAGTGTAACGTTGGTGGTTGCCTACATCATGACTATCACAGACTTTGGTTGGGAAGATGCACTGTCTGTTGTCCGTGCAGCGAGATCCTGTGCCAATCCTAACATGGGCTTCCAGAGACAGCTACAGGACTTTGAAAAACATGATGTTGATCAGGTAAATGCACTACAGACAAAAGAGCTGTGAAACACAACCCCCAAGTCTCAGATCATGGGCTACTTCTCATTATTTTGGGGCCCAGGTGGTTTATCCAACTCCCTTTTTTCGCTTTGAGGGAGTAGCTTCTTTGCCAAGCCTGCTCCACATGGGAGATGCGAATAGCACTGAAGGTATCAGGGAATTCTGTATGGGAGAAGAGACAAAGTACAATATCTAAACACACCTCTTGCCCAGCTGTGCTCTCAATCCAGTGATTACTTAATGTGTGCTAAGACCCAATACAAGACTGACACCTTTAGAGGGGTAAAAACTAAAGACTGAGTTGCTCAGAATGCAACAGAGTGACCAACCTGTAAGTACCAGTTGCATAAAAATTGTAGGTTCCCCCCCAACACATTCATTTGGAATAGTAAGCAGGAAAGAAATCATAATCAGAAACCTTATCCAGGAGTTAAACTAGGTTCTGATTATGACTTACGTGTCGTGTTTCCCCTCCACTTTCTGTGGCTTGAGACTTTCTGATGTGTAGAGCAGTCTCAAATCTGACCCTTTTTTTTCTTAACCTTTGAAGGTTTTGTAGGACTAGGAGAATTGAGGGAACAGTAAGACTGCGAAGTGGTTTTCATAAAACAAAAATCAGTTTCTTACCCTTAAAAAGAACCATCCCACGCAAAAGACCTGCTCCTCGTGGGTGGTCGGTGACTTCCACTTATGTTAACAAGCTACTCTGGCTGTCCCCTCTGTTTTCCATTGCTCAGCATGTTGCTGTTCTCTGGGCTCTTGTGCCTATTGTGCTTGTTAAAAACCAACAACAACAACAGAGGCAAACCAAAATCGGAAAGCAAAATACATGAGGCAAAGGATGTTGTGCTTTTTTTATTCCATCCCTGTCATTCTGCTGCAGAAAGCTCAGAGTTTAGAAATTACCATTTGTTTTGCATGATGCAGTTTGCAACTGTAAATATTTGCGTTTTTTTAATATTTAACTGAATGTTTCCTGGATCGTTTGGAACTGGTGTAAATTGTAGAGCAACCGATTTTTAAGAGACAAGAGTCAGAGGGGGACTTTCCAGAGTTGTCTCCTTCCTCCCTTACAGTCATTTCTACTCTAATTGGTCTGGGCTAACAGCAATGACAATTAAGGCTATATGCAAATAGCCTGATAAAGACAGTAACGTCTCTCTTTTTTCATCCACCATGGACGGCACATTCTGCCTTTTTTCACTGAGGGGGAGGCAGTAGGTTGCAAAAAGAAATATCCACCTGTAGTCACTGGCCGCGCTGTAGTTTCCTACTGTCTCTTAACAGCAACCACATCCTTAGCAGGTGTCTGTTTACACACCTGATTTCAGTGGAATAATGCCATCTGCCAAGGGCGTGAACTTTTTTCTGATTTCAGCAGCATGGGTGTTTTGCTGTGCCACTATAGGGTGATATCCTGTGGGGTTTCTGGAATGGGGTCCCTTAGATCTTGGCCTTGCAGGAAGGGGTCACAAAGGCCATAACATGGTTTGCAGCAATTCCAGACCTTCCACATGGTAGCCTGAGGCTTCAGATTTTACTCGAAACCTTACAATCTTTTAGGAATGGGAGGGGATAACTGTGGGTGAGGTCATGTCTCCCGGTGTCCTAGTAAATAGTCTTATGGATAAAGCTGTCCATGAGCCACGAACCGGACAAAGCTATTGAAGTTAAGGTTTGAAAAATGATCACAGGAATATTATCCCCACTGGAACAGAACAGTTGGGGTGTTTGTCTACTTGCTGCTTCTGCAGAGAAAAGCAATTAGATTGTCGGGAATGACTAAGTGGACTCAAATTCTTCCACTGGCGAAGAAATGACAGGGAAGGATATGATAAAGGTCTATAAAGTTGAGTGGAATAGAGAAAGTGAACAGGTGTGATTTATGCTCTTCCCTGTAATGTGAGAGGGAGCTATCGATTGGCAGATCTCAGTCAAGGAAAACGAGGGGGATTTAAACAATATGTACTTATGGAGCTTCTTGGTGTCCAGATATCTCATGGTAAAAAATTTGTGGATTCAGAAGGTGATCTCATGGCAGAAAAATTCATTTGTTGCTATCAAACACAAAGATACTGCCTCAGCCTCTGAAAGTTCCTGAGTCGAAAATTGCTGGAAGCTGAGGAAATGAGCAGGGAAAATATCCCACCATTATTGCCCTGCCGTTGCCTGATTCTTTCTTTGGCATTTACATCTGGCTACTCTCATACCAGGATACGGAGCTGGACTGACCTTCAGCTAGCTGGACCTGGTACATCTCTTGCCATGTAGCATATTGAGCTATTTGTATCAGTAACATGTAGGGTCCTATTCTATAGTTTTTAAAGCCCCTGGTCTTTTTCTTCCTAGAAGATGCCTTTCCCGATTATCTACAGTACACTTTTTTTTACTACTGATGTTTGTGGGCTCAGGTTGAAAAACCCATATGAGTGGTTCACTTTCTTATCTTCAGTCTTCTTGTGGCCTGTTGTGACTTGGGCAAGTTGGCCGATCATATTAGCTTCCATGCTTATTCATCTCATTGTATATGCAACAGGAGGAGGGTGCTTTTAAGTCCAGGACATCCTTGCCTGGTGGGTGTTTCTTACTCCATATTACTCCAGTCAGCCAAGCTGTTACACAAGTGTGTCATTTTAGGGGATATAAGGATCTCTGTGATTTCAAATGCGTGTTTCTGAGCCTATTTATTCTGTGCTGTTATTGGAGTACATGCAATATTTGGAGCACTCTTCTTTAAACTAGTTATGTTCTTAAAGGCTCTTGAAATTCTGTAGGATAGGAGGGAATATCTGCATCAGTCTCATGTTACTGTTCCATCATGTTGTATATGTATGTTCAATTTCTGCAGTTCAGGCAGTGGCTGAAAGAAGAATATGGGGAAAACTCTTCTCAGGATCTGCAAGAAGCCAAAAGTCTTCTGAGCAAATATAAAGAGCAGGCAGAGTTGCAGCAGAATACTGGAGGAAGACAGTGGAATAACAACTTCTCATCTGTGCCGTCCCTCTCATACAGCAACTACACAACAGAGACCTAATCGTAGGAGGTTGATTTTTCTTCTTTCTACCTTTGAAAAACATCTTGCCATAATTTCCATCCCATCTTCAAGACTCAGCAGTAATCATGCAAACAGTTGATTTGTAGAAAGCTTCTTGATGAAAATACTGCATTGTGTGTGTGTGCGTGTATGAGTGTGTTTCACACAGTTTTATAATTTGGGCAGGATCAAGCTCTCTGTATGCCCAGAGACATGATCCAGTTACTGTGGCTGAGCCA
Organism: Numenius arquata; assembly: GCF_964106895.1. Lineage (NCBI taxonomy): Eukaryota > Metazoa > Chordata > Aves > Charadriiformes > Scolopacidae > Numenius > Numenius arquata. Next base: position 59,093,951 of record NC_133579.1, on the reverse strand, counting down.
GTTTGTCAGTCAGCCACAGCTATTATCCCCTTGTGCCCACATTGCCTGGCATTTGCCGTGAGGTTAGCTCAACTCCTTTCATTGTAGGCTAGCAAAGGGCTCTGAGAGATGAAGTCTGGTGATTGAAGCTGTGGCAGTTTGACATCTCTGCACTATTAACGTGGCAAAAATGTTATTGCACCTGAAGAAGGGCACTCAAGTCTGTGTCTCTGCTGCTCCTGTTCACAGTCCATTGGCAGGTAATACTGTGGGGATGGGCTTGAACTTGAGTGCTAGGCTGCAAACTGGAGCAGGCGAGATATGGGTACACGTACCTTTCTATCAACAGTAGCATCTAGGAGAGAAGTGGGACAGACAGCTCTGAGTAATAACATCTTCAACTGCCACAGTTGTACTTGCTTCAGTGCACGTGAGGCAGAGCTGTCGGTGGAACTGCTGCAGACCAAGAGCACCGAGGCTGTTACCACAGCTCAGCTGATGTGCAGTGATTTAAGCCGTGGTCCCTTGATTGTGCATCTGGTCTCCCAATATAAGCTTTGCTGGAGAATAGTTTATCAGATCTCCAGTGCTGCTGAACTTCATTCCCTGTGGAACACGTGCCTCTTCAACACACGCCCCTGCGCACATGATAACGTGTCTCCAAAGAGTGGGCTCGGTGTGAGTGCGAGCACCTGTTTCTTTGCTTGTGCTGTGGTTTGCTCTTTGACTTCAGCTACCTCAAAAATGCTGTTCTTGTCATTGTGGTTGTAAATGCAACCTTGAAAATTGCCTTGAGTAATCTTAATCTGACACTGAGTGAAGTAAGTAGGGGTGTGTGTGTGTGAGTGTGTGTGCGCATGTATATTTCACAAAAGTCTCTATTTGAAAATTTTATTGTTTTCTTTTAAAACCGCCCATATTTCTCACTGGTTTAAAAATTGAGTTGTTTAACTTCAACTTTCTGCCATTTTAAAACCACTATATATTTTGCGGTGATCAGATTTGTAGGAATGCATTTGTAAAATATATTTTAAACTAGGTTAAAACTAGGGGCCGTAATCTGCTCCTGGTAACATTGTGTGTTTCTGGAATGGAGCCATTGCCTGACTTAAGTGTATTCTAAGAGTGTAACTTCAAATATGTCACCAGGGATGCTGGGCAGCATATTGATTTCTGATCGTGTAATGGGAGGTGGCACTGATACCAAGATCATGGTTTCTTATCTTTGACTCAGAGGATGAAAGGCCTATTTTTCTTAAAGATTCCATAAAATAAAAAATACCTCCCAATCAGCCAGGATATTTATAAAAGAGAAACAAAAAAACTCCATCACTTGTTTAAATGTGGTGTGTATACCATGCTGAAAGCTGAGCACTGAGTAAGAAGCAGTCAGCGTACTAAATAGGCTGTTGTCACTTTCAGTTCTTTGGTACTCTGACCTCCCGTCTCTTCATAAAATTCCTCTTCAGGTGACTTCCTGCTTGCTTTGGGTGGCAGCGAATTCTTTCGATGGGAGCAAGGCTTTTGGGGTCAAGTAAGCTCTGGCTGTTTAATATCTGTTGTTAAGTATCTTCAAAAAATATGTGTTATGGCCTGTGAAATGTGGATCTTGCTTATCAGTAATTGCCAAAAAGGAAAAAAAGGGAATGGAGTGGAACTGGCTGGACCGTTTCACCTGAGTCCAGGCCTGCACCAGGGTTCTCATTGCACTAAGGGCTTTAAGTGTACTGAACACAGCGAGAGTAGGATAATCCTGCCTGTGTTACAATAAGGGATGCTGTTGCATTTGGGAAAGATGCTGGAATTGACTTTGTTTTCAAGCTTGTAGCTAAATGAACCACTACCTATTTGGGATATCCAGCAAGTCCTCTGCGTTTGCCTGGTAACAGAAATACTTGGGCTTTTCTCAAAGATGATGATCTGCAAATAATTGGCTGCTTAGGAATTCCAGCACAGCAGTCCCCTCCATGCTCTGAGGGCAGATATGCTAATTGCAAAACACTTTTTTCCTCGCTAACAGGGTCTGACGTGTTCAGGATGCTGGTCTGTTTCTTCAGCCCTCTACTCCTGATATGTAGTGCAACTTCAGCTCGTCCACAGAGGGCAGCTTTGCCAGAAGCGTTCTGCCTGTGCTCTTGCAGGTCTCCAGGCAGCCCATCCTGTAGCTGACTGCCAGCGCTCTGTATCCCGTAACGCTTCTGGCACTCTCCTCCTTGCAGTAGTAACCTTGTGAGCGCTGGTAAATTGACTAGTCTTCTTTCTGTTCTGACAAATATAAGGCAGAATGGGAGACATCTGTTAATGATCGTGTGTCCAGGATTATTCTGTACTGGATATTTTTTTAATAGTTTGGTTACCCCCAAAGAGTCGGTCCCACAAATATATGTATTATTTTTGTTTTAGAACAAAACAACTGAGTTTGGCTTTAAGGCCATATAGCCACATCAGTGTGCATTATGCTGCAGCTCAAAAGCAGATACAGGGTAAAGCAGGAAGACAGAGAGTGTGCCATATTGTCAGCAAGTGGAACTGCTTCTCTCTTTTTATTTTTTATTTTTTTTTTTAAAGACAGAAGTGGTGTTTTCTGTAGTCTCTTGCTTCTACGTCTCGTTCAGTGGTCCGTACATACTTCATACTGCATTTAAGAGTGGTAAAAGAGCAACAGCAGTCTAAGAATCTTGTTCCTGGTTTGTCCATGTAGGGAGCAGAATGATAGTTTACTCCTTTATTTTACCACAAGGTGCAGAAGAGAGAGTAGCTACAGGTCTCACCTTTGGCCTTTTAGAAAGCGAGAGGAGCTAACACAGACTGAGAACGTGACATGATTTGTCTTCCAACCAGCCTTTCAGTGGCAGTTTGTAGGACTTCCCAGCTATCTGGAATATGACTAGACCTCAGTCCACCTCTTAGTAGCTGGCCTTTAGAGTGTAGACGGTGCATTCAGTTATTTTGTTTCTGTACTTCAAAACATTGTCCTCATTTTAATGTTCACTGGAAAATGTATAAAGTTTATAACACCTTATTGGATATCCAGATTTGAAATGTATAATCGATTTTTTTGGGGGGGCTAAACTTGATATCCATGTGTGATTATAAACAAATGTTTAGTGTTATACAATGTAGGTAATGGGTAAACGCATTAGTATTTATTACCCTGATTTTTAACCTGGAAAGAGTTGCTTCCTTACATTTCGTGGTTGAGTGGGAAGATATGGCAAATCATATCTCAGTTTTTTAAAGAGGACAGTAATAACATTTGTTGCTATAATGGCCACTGCCTATAAAGAAGTCAGTGGAAAAATTATAGTAATTACTTCAGCTAGTTTAAAATCTCTAAACCTGGTAAGCTTCTTGATTCTCTGTCTTCCTCTTCCTGGGCATCTTAGTGAAGCCTTGATTTCTTTTTCCAAATGTTTGTATTTAATACGTTCTACAATTTTTTTATAAATAAAAGTAAATGTTAACACCTGATCTGCTTGTGTATTTCTTGAAATAAAAGTCTCTGGAAGGTTTCTACTCACTGTTTGCATCCCTGTAGGTACAGTAAGAGCACAAGATGAACTCATTTTGGTGTATAGAGTATTTTTTTCTCCTGCACACAGAGTTCTTGATTTCCCCTCTCTTCACGAAGTTCTTCCAGGTGGGTTCAAGAATCTGCAGCTCAAGCATCTCTTAATAGTAGTCCCACAAGAGGATGTTGCCTGTTGTTCTCTTATTGTTGCAGACCCATCATTGTGACAAGGTAAGTGGTGAATCCAAATTTTTTATTCTTCTGAAATACATTCTTTTTCCATAGCATGCTGGTCTAGGGCTTAGCTGTAAAACTTAGCTGGTTTACAGATTGCCAAGACTCAAGTCTCTCAGTAGTAGTTTTTCAGAGGAAGCTGATGTAAGTGGCAGATGACTCCTGGGGAGAAAAAAAATAAATTAAAACTTATGCTGTAAGGGGGGTAAAAAACCCCATTTAAATTCCCACAGATAACACTAAATTTCTGGTTTGACACTACCTCTGCTAAGAGGGTAATTCTGCCATTCAAACAATCAAAAAACCCCCTGCCAACCTGAAAGTATGATCAGTCATGCCTAAGTAGCCAGATCAGAGCCATTTAGGTTGTTGCTGAAGGCTGAACTTTGTTCTTGCAGTGGGACTCTCATTGTGAAGGCAACGTTAGAGGGTCGGGCACAATGGGGTTTTGGGTCTTTTCTTTTTGCCCTCTCCTCCCCCCTCCCAGCTCTTGTTAGTTTATGGACCACTGGGAATGTGTGGAAGTTTCCTAAGGGATCACAGAGATTCAACTAACTAATAATATCCTCTACTAGAATAGAGTTAATGGATCTGTAGGTAGCTTAGGATGTGCTAGATGCACCTTGTTCATGATACATTTCGGTTCATCTTCTTCAGTGTAGGTTGGATGGCTCTGACTTCATCAATGTGTGTTTCAGTCCCTTTCCTGTTTTTCTGTGAAAAGAACCTTAAACTCAGTGCAGCCGGCTGTGTGAGTCTTGATTCAGTAATGTAATTACCTCCTTTCTCCTGTTACCTGTAGCAGTGTCTTACATATGTGTGCTAGAGCACTGATGAGACAGAAAACATGTTTAAAATATAAACCCTTGTGAACTAGGAAAATCTCTTAAGTTTTAGAGGAGGCTCCCCCCTACCCCGAGAGGAAAACAGCAGTTTCCAAGTGAAAAACGTGCGGCTTCTTTGTCTTCCTTTTGACTGCTTGGCACCTCTCAAGGGAGATTTTTATCCAAATCACATGTAAAAATTGTGCTGCAACCATGGTGCCATGCTACTGTTCCTAACTGTATATGTCGTGTCATTCAATGTTATATGTAACTGTTATGAGTAGTAGAAAATGGCAGTTCTGATTTGATTCATGTAGTCCTGTCCCACATTGCAATAAGCTGAGGGAACTCGAGGGCAAACCCACATGTCCTTAGCTGTACTCATAACCTGATAAGGAGTTTGGGCTTTGCCAGCAAATTATGAGAGTCCTTCCACCTCTTCAAGAAATTGTTCTGGTGGAGGGAGGAAAATGATGATGGTATCTAGAAAATACTAGACAGCATGAGGAAGATGATCTTGCACTGTACAGGGTTTCTGTAGAAACCCCTGGAGACACAAAGCATGCGACAAACAGCTATTTTCACAATTGATTCTCAGCACAGCTTTAAATGTGGCTCTCGTTTTCCATGTGCCCCAGCTCCTGTGTGTTTAACTATTTCATTACTACACGTAGCTGCTGTTCAGTATTATTATCCCCCCTCTCACCCAGGGAACAAATTCTTCTTTAAACATGGTTGAATGTGTGCTTTGCTGTAGCGAATTATGCAAACTGCAGTTCACCAAAACTCAGTAGCTTCTGAGTAGCAAGATGACTTCCTGTAATTTCCATGTAGCTTCTGGTGTAATTATTAGGAGTAGGCATCTGACGAAGTGTGAGCAGGACGTGCCTTTTTGCCATTGAACTACTGCATAGCTCAGTCTTTGTAGGAGACTCAATTCTGCTTGTGAGCCACACACACTGATTAAAATTCATTTGCAAGCAGTCTCAAAAAATGGGATTTTTCAGCCAGACCTGCACCTAGTTTCCATTTTAGTTAAGACAATTATGAATGTGCAGGTTTGTACCCTTAATTATTCATTGAGCTACGAACAGAGAGATCAGAACAAGGCATCCAAGCTACTTGAAGTGCAAAGTGGTTTTAAGTTGTTTGCTCGCTTGGTTGTCTGTTCACACAGGCATTAGCAAAGCACAGCTTTAGATCTGGGCAGACGCGTTTACAAATGGACCCTTTGAAACTCTGAGTTCTGATTCCCCTTCCCTTCTTTCTCTGAAAGTTTTTATTTAATTTGTCAGATGGAGGGGATGGGATTTTTGTTACCTTTTCTTGAATCTCTTCCCTTCCTTCCCTCACTTTCCTTTTTTTTTTTTTTTCTGTGTGATTTTTTTTTTTTTTAAAGAACTGGTATTTATCCCAGAGCTCTTGGGTCAGGATAAGTGAGTGCCAATGTTTGGCTTTCAAGCAATTTATTTCCTGTAAATGTGTATTAATAAAAAAAAAATAAATCTTATGTTGTAAGGTTGTTAATTTAGTTAATTGTGTTAACAAATACAATTCTACTGTTTGTGCGTCTGTCCTGTTTTGGTGGTGGTGGTTGTTTGCCAAGCCTGCCATGGCTTCTGTGGATGTTGCTTTCTTCAGTGGCAGTCTGGCTCCTGTACAGCACTGGATGCTTTGAAAAAGTAACACTGATCCATGATAGTGTCGAACCTGACATTTGAAAAATTAAAAAGGGATATTTTACCCTTATATGTATGCCAAAAAGCAATGTTCATTGGTGGACCAGCATCCTGAGCAGGTTACTGATTACAAACAGTGTTTTATTGCTCACTTTTTGAGGCAAGGTGGGACTTTGTTGAAAGCTTGGAAGTAGAAACTCTGTGTTTAGAGAAAGCATGTATTGAAGATGTCGGAATTATGGCTGTGTTTATGCATGCTCACTGCATATTTTCCCAAGAACTGTATTTTGGAAGTCTTTGTGAGTAAGTCTGCAGCATGTAATTTTCCCAGCAAAACTACTTAGGTGATCCCTGAATGTCTCAAAAGACGAGGAAAAGAAAAGGTAAAGAAACAACAATCAAAACAAAAACAAACCCCAACCTGAGTGCTATGCAAGCTTTGATCAAATCCTCTGATTTTATAAATGAGATTCTTCTGTTCTTAGGCAGCTTATTTATTTGATAATGTCTGATTTGCAGTGAGGTTCTTATCAGACCTGATAAAGATCTCCATTCCTGTGCTGGAAGGCAAGGTATGTCATGCAACAGGTTGTGTCCTCTGGGTAAAGCCTCATTTTTGCAGAAGTCTGGAGCCTGGGCCCATTCAAGATGCGGAAGGTGCCTCTGTTGCACACATGTGAATTGGGTGGGCTTGTACTGGCCAGTGCTACCATTTACCCCAGGGGAAAAAAATGACTCTTCTGTTTGAGAATCCTGAAAATATTTGCATTTCTGCAAATCTTGGTGACTGTGCAAGCGTACCTCTCGTGTTTCTCAGCTGGGTAGTGCTGTATGACTCTACAGTTACCATCGATAATAAGTTTGGGAGAGGAATGGGAAAAGGTTTGTCACGATACAAAACCCGCCAGGGTATATTACAGTAATGTGCTAATTCACTGCAAGTGCACTCTGAACTTTGCTGTCACTGGAAGGATCTTAAATACTCCTCCTTAACCATATTTTCTTTTCAAGGGACTTAGGTGGAGATTCTCACATGTTGAGAGTTGACCTTCGTTTCCCTGGGGCGGTCACCTTATGTCAAGTTGATTGCACTGGAGGAAATGTTTGTCTTGTAAGATCTCACATATTTCTAGCTGGGCTTTTATCCATTAGAATTATACATCCCTGATATGCACATAAACGTCCAAAATAGCGTAGAAAGATTTATGAGAGCACCTGCGATGCAGTAAGACAGGCTATGAAGTTCAACAGTTCTATTTGATGCAAAAGTCTTCTGGTTTTGACATATCAAGTCAGCCACCCACCTTTGTCCAATCCATAAAATGCTAGACTGGGAAGCTTTTGGGATTCTGATCCCAAATCTCCTACAACTTGCTCTATGACTAGGCAAGTTGCTTCAGTTCTGGTTTGCTTCATTTTCCCAATAAAATGGGGAAGAAGCGTTATGACTTGACTTGGTACAGCTCTGCAAAGCCCCTGATGAAAAGCAGTGCATCAGTGTTGGTTGTGTGTTGTTAAATGAGGTCTCTGCCCTCCATCTGAGGGGTGTCAAAATACCTTTGTCACAGAGAGATTCTGGAGCAGAGCAAGAAGCTGTAGTGGCTTCTTGCTGCTTCTCAACACCTCAGTCCCACCTGCATAGGAAGTGCTGTGCTGCACAGGATGGTGATTGGATATTGATGGGAATAGGGGAATAGGGAAAAATCAAGCTCTGATGCCTCAGGTGTCGGCTGCTGTATTTCCATGTGAATTACATAAAATGCTATGTCATCATTTCTATAAGGAAAAAGATGAAGTGGAAGAGGTCCAGAGCAATTCTGGTCGTGACTGCCTTAGACAAAATTCATCCCACAGGTGCATCTGTTGAACATAAAATCTCAGGTAAAAATTAAATGGTAGGGATATGTGATGTGCCTGTGATGTCAAGAATGATGGGGGGTGGGGGAGGGCAAATGGAGGAGGAATAGCATATGGAAAAAATTAAAGCATTGGAATACCTAAAGGGAATGTGGTAAGGGCTGGTGATACATATGTTGAGATGCATTCCATGCACTCCAGGAAAATGTCTGCAGGCAAAAAAAAATATGGCAGGGAATCTCCACTGTTTCCTATACTTTGGTTATGAGGACAGAAAAAAGTGATGGCCTGACTTTCCCCTAGGCTTGTTCTGGAAAGAAAGTACATATGGCAAATGCATCTAATAAAAGCTGTTCTGGTAGAAGTGGAGGAGAAACAAAATTAGTGCCTCCTTGGCCAAGCTGCTGCTGCTACTTTTGGACTGTTTCATGGAAGGCATGAATTTGATTCATTTCCAAAGACAGCTTGGAAACTCCAGGCAGCAGAGGAAGGGACTCCCCCTTGACTTAGCTGTTTTTCTCTGAATGCATTGCACTTGTGTGAAATGCAGTCAGCGCTGCTTCTCGGGTCATTTTGGGCGGAAAGGTCAGTGTGTGTGGACTGACCCTCCATTCCTTAGTTTGAGAGATTGGGGAGCCTTGGTGTCTTGAAACACATCAAACTTCAAGCAGGGTTGGGGAACTTGCAGTGCCTGCTGTGGGCACCTCAGTTAAAAAGGAACACTCTAATTTCCAGCCAGAGTAGATGCAAACTCTGTGTCGGAGAAGCCTCTGTCTTTCTACTGGCGGCTGAAGTCTCCTTGATCTCTCCACGGTTGCTCCAGCACTAAGCTGGGTGATTAGGACTGTTTAAGCCCCTCCAGGTCTCCCTCCCTCCCTCCCTTCAAGACTGAATGAAGACGGTTACTGAACTCTGTGCTGTGCATTTGCTCAACAAACAGTTTTATCCATTTTTCATTTGAAGCACATATATTAGGGTGGTTAGGAACTAATAGATGATTTACCTAGCTGAAAATAACCAATGTGAGGGCCGGGCTGCAGAAATAGCCGAGGTAAGAGTCGAGAGAGTATTTTGGTTTGGTGAGTGCTCTGAGAGTAATTTGCCAGCTCTGATGGGAAACAATAATGGGGAGGAAGAGACAGTAATCAGTGAATCAATCCGCACTGCTCATTTAAAAATACCTCCTTTTTTGTGGCTTTGGTTACAAGAATGCTTTGTGGGCCGCAGAATAAAGGCATTAGTAGTTGGTTTAAACAAGCCATATTCTAATTTCACATTTTATGAAGTCCCGTGAACCTCTGAGCAAGAGAATTTCCACCTGTGTGCGTGTCAGGGGGAGAGGGAGAGCAAATGGGCAGCGGATATTTTAAGCAAGCGGTTGCAATTAAAGTAAGCAAGAGCTTTTGCAAGTAGTGCTAGATTGCGGTTAAGGAGTACATTTGTTTGAGAAGGGACAGGATGAGACACTAGAAACCCCATTTCAATAGAAGCTACCAAGATGGTGCTAGAAGGGAATATTTGACAATGAAGTTGCATGAAACGGCCGTCTTCTCCTGGGAAATGGTAATAAATAGGGTTGGGTCTCCACCACCGAGAGTAAAACCTGCACAGTGAGGAGGATTGCCTGCCCGTACACCCCAGCGGGCTCTGTGCTTCAACACACAACTTGCCCTGGCTTCCCACAGGGCTTGTGAGCTCAGGCACAGCCAAGACCAAATGCAGAGAGCTGGGCCAGGGTGAAGCTGATGACCCTGCCCAGCTCAGGCTGGGCTGAGCACAGACCTGTGGCATGGTTTACTGGTGAACTGGATAAGGCGTACCCCAGGCAACCGGGAGCTGACTGTGCATTGGTAATATTGAATGTGTTCTGTTTGGGAGAGGATTAGCCTGAAGACCTGGAGGAGAAGCTTTAAACATCGAGTGCAATCCTCAGATAAGCCTTTAATGCACGTTTTCAGAAGTCAACGATGCTTTAGGCAGTTTTTGTTTTTTACCACCCTTCAAAGCGGGGTGATCAGTATTCTGAGTCTGTCGCGTGTTGTTGCAGCTTTAGGAAACAGGAGCTTCACATCTCAGGTATGATTTTTATTAGGCCCTGCAGATGCAAAGTCATTCCTGGAGGGAAATTGTAGCAGTCAAAAAAAGGGAGACCTCTGTGATGATATAACTGTTATTGACAGGTAGAAGGGAAGGTATGCGTGGGAAGATTTTATGAAGATTCCATTCTAGAGAGGGGTAACGTTTATTTCAACAAGACTGCTGGTGGTCTATAGCCTCATCTTAAGCTTTTGAAAAAAATTCCAGCAAGATGATGTGTTTAAAATCCTCCTGGCACCTGATGGCTTGAATGATAAATATGACAGTTGTTTGACTTATGCAGATGTCCGCTGTGATCGTCTTCAAAAGCAACACATAAAATGTTATGGAAAAGAAAAGCTGGCAATCATTGTATGACTTTGAGTTGTTATCAAATTTCTCTTTTTCCTGCAGTCTTCTAGGGCTTAGCACCAATGATTCTCAGTTGCTGTCACTGTTGGTGTGTTGGATGGTCATGGTGCAAGCTTGTTAAGAGCCTGAATGTGCACAGACATAAAAGATAACCTGATCTTCATGGGGTTTGTGGTGGCCTGGCTCAGTGAAAGTAGGATAAAAGTATAATGATGTTTTTAGAGGAAAGCCAGCAAGGCTTTGATTTTGGTCTGTTGGTTTCCTGTTGCTTTATCACAAGGGGAAAGCTCTACAAGCAAATAGCGGCACCTGTGGGAGTTGGAAGGAAAATTTGGAGGAACTTTCAGGAACTACATAAGTTTCCTGAGAAAAATACAGTGAGGTAGAGAGTTAAGTTTTTGTACAGGATTTTCTGAGAGGGCAGAAAAGATGGTTAATGTTGCATGTGAACAGAAACATGAAAGCAAAAAGACTCTTCTTCAAAAATTACGATGACTATTGCATCTCAATGCACTAAAAAACCTTAATAACGAAAACACGATGACTAACCAAACTGATGGTTTTTGTGCAGAGTGCATAGACAAACTGGCTGCTAGTGAGCTGTACCTGGCAGTGCAATAGTTACAGCACCATTGTAATACTTCCAGTGAGGAGTGGGAATATGAGGAGAGAGCATGAATGCACTGGTTGAGAAGAATTAGGACTTGCAGACTGAGACTACACGAGCCCGTGCTGACATCTGATGTTCTCCTGCACAGTGGGAAGCTAGTCCCAGCTTTTCACTCTTCGTACTGATATTTTGTACCTTAAAATCCTGCCTACACGGAGGGGCGAAAGAAAGCCAAAAATGCAGCTGGAAAATGATGTTGCAGATGGACAACCTCTGCTCCCTTCAGCTCTGAGGAACTTGATTAAAGTGTGCACCAAGTTGAATAATTTTTTTCTGAGATCTGCAGGTATAATATGATTTTTTTTTTTTTTGTGCTATTCAGTGGCACCAAGAGTTATCCTCATCCCAAGGTACTGGAGGCAGCTACACTTGTTGTCAATCCTATGCGCCGTAGATGCTTCGTGCATTCATAAACTGAAGACAGAGGTGACTGCTGTTTCTGTGCCACTCGTTATCACTTCTCCATGCTGGAACAACCCTGTTCTGCCCTACAGACCTTCCTTGGATGGTATCTGTGGTCTGGAAATGTGAGTTAGTATTTTAAAACGTAAATTTATAGATTGGGAGTTTCCAAAAGGGATCCTTTCAACCTCTGGCAAGCATCAAAATTAAGGAAGCTTGCTTCAAGGGGACCTTTGAGGGAAGAGGAAACAATTGGTGCCAAGCAGAGCTGGAGCAACCCTTTTAATATAGGTTCCCAAATGAGCCTTGGGCAGCAAGTTCTTGAGTTCCCTGTCCCTATCAGACATTTCTTTTTTTTTTTTTTTTTTTTTTTTTTATCTAATGAGGACAGCTTGTCCTGCTGCTTCTCTAACAATATGGTATGATCTTCATTTGCCTTACAAAAATTAAGCACCCGTCCTTGGACCTCTCCTAGTCCTTAATAGAGAGGACTTTAGCTGACTGTCCGATGTAGAAACGCACACCTATCCCAAATATAGGATTACTGGAGTATCTATCTCAACACTGCTCTCTCTAACATACTGAGGTACATTACAAATAAAATGGATGTTGGTCTAGGTTTCAGGCTGGAGTTTAGGTGAATAGGGATGAAACTGTGTCCTGGGGTTGCTGTTAGTAATATGGTGCTGCCAGCGCTGCAGAGGCTTGGAAGTAACTGTGCCAGTAAAGCCCTCACCCGAGAGATGCCTCAGAAGCCCCAGTACGTGTGCCACTTTATGCAGAGCACTTACCATTACTCAAGAAGCACTGTGACAGCAGGAGATCTTGTCCGCATGCCTTTAAATGCTGCTGTCTGTCCTTTTCAAAAAATCTTTTAAAAAGTCATTGCCTTGTAGCTTGGGAGGGAAACCTCATAATTCACAGCTGCTGGGGCAGTATAGCAGCAGGCAGCCCCTTGCACTGGCAGGACCAGGACTGTCTGTCTCTCCGCAACAGGCACCTCCTGGCCCGGACACTTTGCGCCCGGTGAAGCCAGTGGGGAAACTCCTCCCAAGCTCACTGACAGCAGGATTTGGCTTTTGGCTCTTTGAGTAGCAGTTTAAGGCCACCAAGTGGCCATTTCTTTCTTCTCCCCCTCCCTCCCCCCGCCTTCTCAAGGCAGCCAGCTAAGGACCAGCCTGGTGGAAAGGCTAATGTAGTAATAAAGAGATGCAACAGGGTTTTGCCTTTCATAGGATGAAATTGCATTGCTTCTCATGCCATTGCACTATCACAAATAAATTCACCCATCTGCAAGGATAAAACGTCTGTGAAAGAAAAGGGTTAGAGAAGCTTTAAAACACCTAGCAGGTTTAATAATATGCTCTATACAGTAATCATTGGCAGCAATTTGTATGATTCTCAAGCATTAACAGCTGGGGAACACTGCAAGGGGATTTTAGAGGTTTTTGAAAGCCTGTTAGGTCTGAATATCCAGAGATGATGATAAGGAGGGATGAAATGTCCCATGATGGACCTGAGGTGCTGCAGAAAAACCAGGGCCAAGTTACCCTTGCCAGCCTCTTGCTCTGGTCAGTAGCCCATGGTGCCTTCCCACTCAGTCACAGCTACAATTACATTTGCTCTAAACAAGGACAACACACAGGTTTTTTAATAGGTGCTGTATTTGTTGACCCAATCCACAGCAGAAATTAAAAAAAAAAAAAAAAGAAAAAAGGAAAAAAACATCAGAATTATGTAACAAAATGAGTAATGCTAAGTGGGTGAGGGAATTTCTTGGTGTTTTCTAGCACACAGCACCTTCAGTAGAAGTGTGCACGGCTAAGCTTGCATCACCGTCAATGTGAAAAACTTTATTTTGCTTCAAAAGGGAAGCACTTGCCCATGCTAGTAAGTCACCCTTCAGAGTATCCTTCCTGTTCATGCTAACTGAGGGTAGCCATGCATGCAGAGATCTCTTTTTCTTTTTTTTTTTCATCATTAGAAAAGAGCAACCCGCTACAGAAGTTTAATGCAACAGGCAATCCAGGCCCCATCAGCTGTCAACAGTTGCTGCAGCTGTTGACTCCTCACAAGGTTGTGTGTGCCAGAATCAACTGTCAGTCAAAATTCAGAGAATATTCACAATTTTTGTGCAATAAATTGAAACAAAGCAAGGTGGACAATGTGTTTTTAAAGGGTAGTTTTTCTCATGCTACTAAAGGAAAGCATTACTCCACCGCCACTGAAAATTTCCTGCCCTACCTTTGCAAATCTCTCCTTGGTGGCCAGGGCTTTGCTTCATCCGCTGTGAAGCAAGTTAGTATGAAACCAAACACTGCCCGTAGGAAACCCTCTGGATGTGCACACATGCTCTCACTTGTGCAGGGCTTTTCCAGTTCTCCCTCCCAGCACCTATGCAGACTAGCACCTGGTGTAAGATTTTTTTTCTTCTGCCTAGACTTCACTGGTTCTCAAATGTTCTTCTCCTGACAAGACCATCGTGGATGCAGCTCTACAATTGCCATGGCCCGCCCTTATGCGGTGATATCAAAAGCTGCTGTGATCTGGCTTGGAGAAAGGTCGGAGGAGATGTAATAATGTATTTTCACTATAATTTCATATATTTACTGTTCATGGAGACATTTCCAAAAGCAGCCAAGTCTCTTTTTCCGGAGTGGCCACAACACTGTGATGTTTCCTCCTGACTTCTGACAACATTGCAGCTCTTGGTGTATTTTCCCTCACATTAAAGTAGTTTTATCCTCCATTGTGCAGGTGCTTTCTTGCCCTTTGCAGATTATGGTACGCTCTCAGCAGCTTTGAAAATAAGGCTTTATGAGTGCTGTGCCACTGGGCTCTCTAAGGAAGGAGAAGCATCCCTGAGCCTCCTTCCATCAGGCTTTACCAGCCGTGAGGGAGAAGATCACCTCGTACCCAGCAGAGGAGTGATGCAGCCATTGCTCTCCCCCCGGCAGTAGCCTCCTGTTTGCAGAGCCACCTGCGCCTTCAGCTTTTGCCTCTTCCCTGGCAGGTTTGCATGTGGCGGGTTCCTGCGTGGGGCATGACACAAGGTGAGCCCTGGGGAGCCCCTGCTCCAACCTCCTTGTTCCACCTGGCCCCATGCCTGAGCCATCAAGCATCCTCAAGTGAGGAGGATGAGCCTGGTTACGCTGGTTTTCCACACTGGGTGGAAAACCCATGCCAAAGCTGCTCTAGGCAGAAAGACACTGACATCCCAGAAGGGACAGATTACTTTGAGTAATTTATTAAAACTTTGTAGTGTCAGACACTCTCCACGCTCCCCTTCCCTCTCACTTATCAAGGCACCTGGCAAGGAGGACTGTAACACAAATGTCCCAGTTGTCACCGGACTGCAGAAGGATGATTTCCCTCCTGCAAGAGTTTGCACCAAAGCCTCCACCTAGGGCAGGTGGCCTGTTGAGCCGTTTGTGCTGCCCCGTGATCTGAGCACTGGAGCTGAAATTGCTGAGGATCCAGTGGTTCACCTGGTGCCATGCTGTAAAGCCACATTTGATTATGTTTGATGTTGCAGCTAATGAAGGTGTTTCATGTTTTTGAAAACTTTGAGAAAGTGTTCAGTGATTTATATATGTGCTAGACTGATCATTGATAGCAGGAGAAATTCTGACTGGACGTGCTCACTATCCCCACTTCTCGCCCTCTACCGAAATCCTTGTTTACAAAGACTTGTTTCCTTTTAAATCATTCTTCTGCACATCTAATAGGGTCAACACGCTTCTTTTCAAAGTGAAATACCACTGTACATTCATTTAGGGCTCGCATTCACTCCCTCTAGATTACAGCCACGCTTGCATTGTGCTGCTGTGAATGACGAGTCAGGTCTCTCCTCAACAGAAAAACACAGGCAGGATATTTGTGTTGCTGCCTAAGAAAGAGCAATTAATATGTTTGGTTTTTTTTTTCTTTAAATAATTTAGATTATAGCCCCCCTTGTTCACTAAATATTTTTCCTTTGGGGCTGTGAGTTCCTTTTTTTGTCTATCAAAAAGAAGAAGGTAACACAAACTGCTAGACCATCGCCACCACCTCCTTCTCACAACCATCTGCATCTCATCACCATCTGCTCAGTCAGTCTAGGCTGAGGATTTACCCCTCACTAATCAAGATAGGATGAAACCAAATCAAGTTTGAAATTGTACGGAGTATGCTATACCTACGAATCTCTAAAACATCTCCTTCCAAAGGCATGTACGTGCCACCAGTGATTTTCCCCCCTACAATGGTCACAGACAAGAGGAAATCCTTCCAGTTTCTTTAAAGCAGGGAAATCTTAGTGGCAGGGACATCCACGGTTTCTGTGAAACTTCCCGATGCTCCCTCCCTTCTGAGTTCTTTTCTCTATCACTTAAATTCCTGCTCTGCATTGCTTTCCACAAAAAGGATATTGCTCTCCAACTCAAAAGGACAGAAAACCCAGACAGTTTTATATTTAATGGAGAACTGTAGTAGCAGCATAATGGGTGATATATATGCAGTATAGATCTTATGGATTTTTTTAATGCTCAGTGTTTAGTTTTCAGTGATTTTTCTTATTGTGTCCCCTAATCCCTTTCCTCTCCAAGTCATTTTCTGATGTAACTGGGCTCCTTGCAGCTCATTTTCTTTGAAGTGGAACCTCAACCCCAAAATATACAAAACCAAGTTGATCTTTTGAACCCAGGAAACGATGTGGGTTTGAACTTTGATACAAATGAACCCAAGCACAATACTTACCTTATGCTGGTATGAAAGCTAGCAAAGATTGGTTAAAGCAAAAATGTTTAAGGTGGCCATATCAGTATCCTTCCTTCCCCCAGGCATGGGGCTCTCACAATGTGATGGGAAGTCCAACAGCTGGAGTGTCACCCAGCCATAGACACTTGAGAAGCCCAAAACATGCCAGGAATCAACCAACGCACCAGCCAGTGCTCAATGCTCTCCATATCCCTGGAAATTCGCTTCTTCCTTACTGGGGGAAAGGACTCAAGAGAGCGATGCCTGGGCATCCCACCCCAGCCCACACACCCCGCTGGCAGCACCCCCATCACCAGCTGCATCCTTGGCCCTCTCCTTCTGTGTGTCCTGCAGTCTGGAAATGCACTCCAAAAAGGGAGTTTTTCCGAGGGCATGAATTCAGCCTTTACCTTGTTCTTCACTGTAATAAATAATGTTTAGATTGGGTACCGCTCCTGGAGTGATCCCACTTCTCCACTCCAGTGAGATGTCAGCCCCAGCTTGGTTTAACTTCCATGATTGAGAAGCAATAAGTGTTTTTTGTCAGAGTTGGTCATGTTTGGGATGTCTTGAGCTGAATGCAGTGTGTAAACTACATTTCAGGGCAATGCTCTGAGGACACAACAAAGCTGAAGAAATTTGGCCAGGTGAGTTGATGGCCTGAAATATAGCCATCTGTCCACCCTGTCCTTTCACTCCAAACAAAGCAGGTTAGATTTGGGAAAAAAATGGTATTCCTACACTTTGGATTTAGAAGGCTCCCATGTTGGAGCGGGATGGACACATTACCTCAAGGAGTTGGGGATATGTGGCCATGCTCTGCCCCACATCGCTGGCAAAGGATGGTTTCCTTTGCTCAATACCAGCAGCCCTGGGCAGTCCTTGATAGCCACCTGGCAGAGATGTGAGCCTCAAATTACTTGAGTTAAGGGAGAGGTTGTTCTCAGCACCTCCTAGCCAGCACCAGAACATGAGGGAGAGCTGGCTGATTTGTTTACTGAAGGTCATTGGAAGATAAATATTTTTCCACTTAAAAACAAGGAAACCAGAAAACACCAAAATAAAAGTTGATAAAATATTCTATCTATGATAAGCAAACAAAAACGTACAGATTTTTAAAGCCTTGAAAAGAAATTCCTAACAAATTTTTCTTTTTTTTTTTTTCTGTTTTGTCAAACATCAAGCACATTAGGTTTTAAGATTTCATATGAAAACTGAGCAAATTTTAAACAGTGTTTTTGTAAAAAAAGTTCTTTATTCTCTTTAAAAAGCAGTCAGGAAAAAGATTTGTTTTTTTTTTCCTTGATCTGCTCTCCATGGTTGAGGTTTTTTTTCTTTGCTGTAAATTTTAAATTCTTGCAGCAATACATCATATTCAGCTACGTGTTTTTATTTTAAAGGCCAGAACACTCCCCAGACGTCCTCAGAACACGTTCTCTCTCCAAAGTTTTGTGTTGGGGGTGATCCTTTAAAAAAAAACAGGGACTGGTACTGGTATTTACTATTATTTAATATAACAATGTTTTAAAGAATGGAAATGGTCGCACCAGGTGAGCCACCGTGTTCCCTGGATGGACAGTCAGCATGATGCCCCTCTCCCCGAGGAGACAGCTCCCTCCCTCACCCAAACTCATCAGGGAGAGCTCGAAGAGAGGTGAAGGTCATCAACAAGTCAACTGCTCAGATGATGATGGTAAATAACAAATATGCAATGACTGCTTGTGAATTAAAGGCATTATTTCAAGGCATTAAATGCATTATTGCAAGACAAAGTGAACATATTCTTTGCAAATACATGTATGTAACCATTCAGAAATTTTCAGAAATTCACTTCTTTAAGTGATGCTAACCATGCTTTCCTTATCTTTTATTTGCAAACTACAGTTTTTTGGGTTTTTTTTTTAGATGACTAAGTGCTGCTTGCTGATGAAAGTGGCTGGACTAGCATAGGTTGAGCTGCTTTGGGGACATGGAGAGGGAGAATTTCTCTGTATTGAGAAATAAAGCTAATGCAAAGTAAGAGAATGGGAAAAGGATGCCACTCTAACATAAGCTGCTGTACTTAAAATCCAACCTTGGCATACAAGAAGTCCAATTTCTTGGTCATTCAGCAACAAACTCTCAATATTGTTTTTATTAGTAATGTTGATGATTTGATTCACAACTACGTACACATTTTCATTTCCTCAGCTTGGTGGAATCATTGGATTCATGTGTCCAGCACAAATGTGACTGCAGGCTTTTTTTTGAAGTTTCAGAAAGCTTCACCTTGTCTTGCTTGGACTGATGATGATCCAGAATGAATGCCTTGTGGTTTTTCAAGTAGTACAGAGCAAGCTTTAAAAATACTTTCTTAGCAAAACTGGAATTGTTACCAGCATTCTGCAAAATGCAGGTACATGAGCATGTGTGCAGACACACAAAATCCAAGCTTTTTCTTGCTTATAAAAGCAATACAACCTAGAATACCTCAGGAGTAAAGCCTGCTCCTCCCATTAGTTTTAGGCTGGAAATGTCCATGCTTTGTAGTTCCAGATGGCTACAACAGGCGGCTTGGACACTGGAGCAGTAAGCCCTATCCTTCATATTCCTCTTTACTTCTCTGGCTTCCCAAAGGAAAAATCTTCTCTTTACCACTTGGTTTCCCTGCATTCTCTCAGGGCACTTGGCATTTTCCTCAGACAGCCATGGTATTTATTAATTACCTCTTGTACCTGCAATAGAAACAAGTCCACGTTACATACCCGTTCCACGGTATGTAATCCTTTGTAAACAAATCCACGTTACTCCAGCAGCTTTTGCCCTCAAGAATACGCAATCTTAGAATGGTTATTTCCAAGTCATGTGACTTTTCACACATATTTTGCATATTGAAGAAAATAGTCCATAAATCTGAACATGACTTATTCCTTATTTCAGAAATCTGCTATTAAGGCACACTCGGCTTGCATCTCCTTTCCAGCCAATGTGAGGAGTGTTGGGAGGCAGCAGAAACAGGTCATGAAAGGGCTGCTCAGTTGTACCCCTCCGGATCACAGCCCAGCGATTCAGCGTGGCATTTGGGAAAACAGAAATGTTATCGGGGTGCTGGTGAGAAGGGAGTTAATACTGAGCCAATAACCAGAGATCCCTGAAAACATGTGGAAAGGCAAGTAAGAGGGGAAGGGTGGGGGGAAGAGAACATGGAAATACCTCTGATTTCCAGAAAAAAATAAATGAATGCTTAGAAGTGCCACTAGATGCAAATATATTGATTATGTTATCGTCAAACCAGTCTCCAGCATCCATCAAACTGTGTTGCTCTCAGCAGAGCTCTCACTTCTGGCAGTACGATGCTGATGGTATGACCTTTCCCTTCAGGTGCCGGATGGTTGGGCTGGCAGGCACAGATAGAGGGGCGGCGATGCTTACGCCTTCATCCCCCAGTTCCAGCAACACAGCCCTCCAGAACCTGTTCTATGAAGAAAACACCGTCAGCCCTGTGCTAGCTGCCCAAGCAGCCTGCTGCTCAACCAGGAGGCCCCGAGGAGCGGGAAGCCCGTAAAAATTTTGCTGTTGGTTTGCAGGGGTGAAGGTGTCAACCCAGGGTTTCTAAGCTCCTGGCCTGATGACCCAGCATCGGGGAAGGGTGCCTTGCTGCTTGTGTGCCACCTTGGCTGGATGCCCACCTTTTCTCTCCAAAGGAAAGCTGGAGGATCTCTCAGGTGTTAGGACATGTGGTGAAAGGCTATTTCAGTCCCGGGTGCAGGCTGATGTACAGAGGCATGAAGGCAGCCTTATGAAAGGTGGTTTGAAATATTCTTGGCTACGAAGCGGAGGGGAAGTACATGAAAAGAAAACAAAATGTACACCAAATCCACCCAAAATAATTGCAACTGGGCTGTGAGACTTTTCTGCTTAAAAGTGCAAAGATACAGCCACGCTCACCAGCATGCTTTGCTTCTAATGGTTTAAAATGACTGTGTAATTAGTAATATGGAAGATATATGATAGACTAATACTGTTTCAGGAGTCGCTATTTTAAATGGAGGCACTGCAAATACCCTCCCAAAATGTGAAGGCAGCACTTACGACACATGAAGTTACCACAGCAGAGGATGCTTAAAATTGTCTGTTGCGAGTCATGTTATACTGCTTATAGAGCAGGTGCTTTGCTGGAATAAATCAAAGTAAGTGGGAATTCACCCCAAATTTCCAGTGTCTCTAAATGCCGCCAATGCCATCCACGGAGGTTTTTCTACTGTGCAAGTGACACACCAGGGATTTGTGAGGACTTCTGAGGGAAGAAGGCATCCAGTGGAAACTGGTGCCAACAGCAAGGCATTGAGCTCTTCAAACACCTCCATTTCAGGAAATGGGGTTTGGGGCAGCTAAACATGTAGATAGGCAGCTGGGATTTTTGAAATCACCAGCCCCATCCCTGGAAGTGTTCAAGACCAGGCTGGATGGGGCTTTGGGAAACCTGGGCTAGTGGAAGGTGTCCCTGCCCATGGCAGAGGGTTTGGAACTAAATGATCTTTAAGGTCCCTTCCAACCTAAACCATTCTATGATTTAGGGGCTTAATCCATTCCTGAAAATGCATTTGCTGATGGAATTTGTCAAGGGCTTCAGCACAAGCTTTGCTGGGTTCCTGAAGAGCCGTGGTCAGGGTCTTTACCTGAGATGAGAGCTGGACCGCTGGGGAAGGAGCTCACTCCCTGCCATGCTCCTGCTCACTGGTGGGTCTGCAGTGAGTGCCATGGGGGCCTGACCTTTACTGCCCACTGCGACCTGCTGTCACAAGCACATTTCCACCAGAACCGCAGGCAGATGGATGGCCAGTGCAACCAGTGCAGCCCCCTCAGCCCAGGCGGGAGCAGCGCGAGGGAGTGGGTGCCCCTCGCTCACTCTCAGCAGGTTCCTCTTCTGCAGAGAGGAACTCCCCCTGTGCCAGCGCCTGAGGGGATTTTATGGTCTCCGGTGCTGGGGACAACCCCTGAATGAGCGGCAATCCTCAAAGGGCCTCTGATGCCAGACATGTTGCTTCCGGCAGATTTCCAACAGGTCCCTCTGGCTTAGAGACTGAGTTCACCTGGTGTTTTTTTAGGGAGAGGGGGGAGCCTTTGCACCCAGGAGAGCAGGGGCAACCTTCCTGAAGGAAAGGAAGAGTAAACTCCTGAGTGCATTTAATACTTGTGTTCTTTGGCTCAGCACTGGAC
Organism: Numenius arquata; assembly: GCF_964106895.1. NCBI lineage: Eukaryota > Metazoa > Chordata > Aves > Charadriiformes > Scolopacidae > Numenius > Numenius arquata. The sequence goes on along the minus strand of NC_133579.1, from coordinate 59,072,411 downwards.
CTTTCCGTAGGGACCCATTTCAGAGAGCCCCCGGCAGCTGGTCTGAGCTAGCATCTCTCTCTGCTTTTCTGCCTTGAGTGCAATTCCCAGGTGACTCAACTGGGACTTCAGAGGGGTTTGGTGAAAGCAGAAGCCAGCTTTCTATGTGCTGAGGGCTTGCAAGCGACTGTTGAGAAGAAACAGTCACTTTTCCTGGCATGCCTTTAGTCAGTGTGACCTTAAGAGTGTGAAAACCAGGGGGGCCGGCGGTGACTGCCGTGGTTAAACAGCAGCGAGAGCGTGTTCACAGGAGGACTTCAATTGGTCACTGACACAGAAAACTTCCATGAAGGCAGTGGGGCTTTTGGGTAAGATTTGAAGGGTCAGGCACTCACAACGGTGTGGAAATCACTAGAAAAAGATGAACAGGCTTGAGGTGCTGTAAGTGTTCAGATCACCAGAAAGGCAGGTCAGGGAGGAATCATCTCTTCACATATGCAGAATGTACCCAACGAAAGTTTACTGGTGCACTGCTGTAGCATTTAATGCAGACACCGCAGTTGTGTTATTGATCAGAATTTTTTCTATTTTGCAGACCGAAATGGTGGTCCTAAATTTTTTTTGCCATCTTAAATGGAAATGGCTGACTTCCAGAAAACCCAAGTAATGAAGTCAGCAAAGCTAATGAGATTAGCACGTCTTACCGAGGAGGAGACTTATTTGCAAAGGCCAAGTGTGCATGTAGGGGTCTGACTTTAAGCATCCCCTCTCAAATTTAGGTAACTGGGGAGAGTTTTCTAATAGAGTTCTTGCTGCACAAAGACAGCAACCAACCAGCCAGCCAGGTAATTTCCCACATATGTACTGTCTGGGTTTTTTATGATTGACTTTGTCTTCTCTTAAAGATTTCTGAATGTGTAACTCATCTACCTCTCTATTTATACATGGATTTCTTTGAACAACTATTTTTTTCAAAATATTCTCCAGTATTTGAGAAAGAAGGGGTTTTTTTTCCCCCGGAGGGTTTGACCTAACACAGATCAAACCTGCATGTTTCACACTGGCCCAGAATTTGCCCTCTTAAGAGCTGCAAAAGAGAGAAGACATTAGAAGTGTTCATTTTATAGCGATATATTTCAAGATGGTTTTATACTTAAGTTGGCGCCTTGAGTACCACACAGTCTTACCCCTAGGAATCAAAATTGGATTTTTAGAAAGCCTTTCAGATGCCTTTTGGTAAAGCTGTGGTTGCTCATCTTGATTTATGGTGGCAATCACCTCCAATCTTGATGATGTATTTTAATGTTTTGAAGGTGCCTTAACTCGTGACTGAAAAGATTTTGGATGGGCACTGCCAATTCTTTTTTTAGAGGATGGATGGTGTGTTATAAACCCGATATATAAAAATGCCTGCACTTCTCACTTCTCCCTCAAAACGTGGCGATAATTACATTTAAATTTCAGAAGATGGCGTTGAAGATTTGCAATTAATATCCTAAACTCTGCATGTACCCTCCGCACCGGCAGCCTGCCAGCACAGCGCGCGATGACTGGTTTTTTGATCTGATAAGTTACAGCAGAAAGGATGCGGATATGTGTTGGAGACGTTAGAACAACAACAAGAAAGTGTCGTGGCATGAAACACGTGTTTGAAACCCAAAAGGCGGTAAGAAAGACTTTCATGCAAGCTTGGACCTCGCTCCTTCATCCCCCTCCCCCGGCTCCCACCACGTTAGGGCAGGGGACTTTGCGAGTGGGTTCCCCACCACCCAGCCCCGGCTCTGCTGCCGGTACTTAAGACGGGCTTTCCCGGGGCAGCATCCCCTGAGCTTGGCGGGGCGGGAGCCGCTCCCGGCCGGGGCTGGCGGCTGCCCCCGGCTCCGGCTGCTTCCCCCGGCTCCGGCTGCTGCCGCCCCGTCGGGGCTCGCTGCCTGCGGGTCCCGGCGCCGCCGTTGCCCCCCACCTTGTCCCCCATTTCACACCTTACGGGCTGCTGCTCTCTCGGGAGACAGCCCGAGCTCCAAGCCCGCCGGCGAGCCCTCGCCTCAGCGGGGAGGATTTCTCATCCACCTCCGCCATCCCGGCTCGGCGGCCCGGGCAAAGCCGTGTTGGGTCGCAGGGGGTGCGGGCAGGGGGTACCGGCCCCGGGCGCGGAGAGGGTGGGTGGGTGGGCGGATGCCCTCGCCGTCCCCCCGAGCCTCCCGGGGGCCCGGCCGGCGCCGTCTAGCGCGCTTCTGGTGGGTGTAGCTAGATGGGTCTTTTACAGTAAAAGCCGCCCGGCTATCATAGGTAGGAGTTTCCCCATGCTATTTATGTATGTGTGTCTGTCTGTATAGATTTTTTAAAAAAACCAACGCGGACGCAGAGAGGGCGCCGGGCTGCGCGCCCCCCCCCGCCCCGCGGCGTGTGTTTACCAGCAATGGGCATGTGTCACTGCCTCAGATGTTTTCCAGCTCGCAAAGTCCCCGCTCCCCTCCGTCGGCTCCACCTCCGGGCCGGGGCCCGCCTCCCCCCCCCGCCCGGGCACGACGCCCTCCTTCATATAAAGAAACTTCCCGGTGCCGCCGGCCCAGTCGCGGTGCGCCCCGTCTCAGCAGCCGCCCCGGCAGCCGGCGGCCCCTGCCCGCTCCCAGCGCCGCGACAGAGGTAAGCGACGGCGGCGGCGGAGTTCCCCCTACCCTCCCCGGGCTGCCCCCCTCCCCGCCGGGCCGCCGCAACGCTCCGCCCGCCGCTCCGGGCAGAGCGGTCCCGCCGCCGGACCCGAAGGGCCGGGGAGAGAGATGGGGGTAGGCGGTGCGGGCACCTCGCTCTGCCCCGTCTGGGCTTCTCCAGGTGCTCTCGGCACCTGAGCGAGCCGTTTGGGCTTTTTTTCCTTTTTTTTTAAAAAATATTTATTCCCCTAATTTAGAGCAAAAAAATAATACCCTGCCCGTTATCTGCTCCCGAGGTGAAGGCGCGCATCAGCCCCCGGTGCTGCCGGTTCCCTCTGTCCAGGGGACGGTCGCGGAATGGGTGGGGGGATCCGCTTTTTGCTCTAAGGGGGGAAAGGACTTTTTGGGGGTCTTTGAGCGGGCATCAGCGGACCACGCGCAGGGCAGCCGTGGTCCTGGCTGCCCCCCAGGCACATCGTGCCCAGGGGAGAAAGTGAGGTACCGGGTTTGGTGTCTGGGGGGATGCTGCCGCCTGAGGAGGGGTGTAAGGGGTGCGAAGCTGCCCCTCTGCCCACGGGCAGCTACCCCAGTGGTGTGCACCTGTCTGACAAGCGTCTCTGAAAGTCTCCCTGCGTGTAGAGGCAAAGACACCCTGTGTGGGTGAGGAATCACTTTATCACTTACCACAATTCAATGTCATGGGGGGGAAAAAGCCACCAAACCTAACTTTGGGGCATTCAAGCATTTTTTAGGTTGGGGAGACAAACCTGACACTGGGTCCCCATCACTTGTGTCAGTGTCCTCACGTTAGGACCTTGGCAGCGGGTGCCTATCCCTGCAGAGCCGCACCACTCCCAGTGCACCTCTGTGTGTGGCTAGGGCTCTGTGTGGCTGGCAAGCTCCCATGTCTTTGGGAACAGTGCCCTTGTGCCAGGCTCTGTAGGTTGCTGTCTTGCCACTTCTAAGTATTTGCAATGTGTAGATTTGAATGTTACTCTATACGCGTGCTGGGAGCAGTTGGAGGGGTAGATATGTATAGGACTTCATGTGTTCAAATGTGTCTTGCTTAAGTGAGTCTGTGAAACTACTTTGATGTTATAGTTAGATGCCGTATAAATCGTAACTGATGTGAAGCCCTCCAAATTGTGTGCATGTGTCTAACGTCACATATGTGCACTGTCATGTGCAAATACATTTTTATGCAATTTTTTCTCTTTGGTTAAAAAGTAAAAACCCAGTTGAACTCTGAGCAGGACAAGGGCTTTGTGCCTTGAGTCACTTGCAATGAAAATTTCAACAGCCCATGTATGTTCATGCAAAACAGTGTCGGGACAGGGGGGAAGTCTGTCAAAGTCTGCAGCACGAGCCGTGGCTGGGGAGGGCTGCGGGGGGCTGTGCCTGGTTTCCTGAGGCTCTGTACCATGTTTCCTGGGCTCCCCGGGGCCCCCCTTGTATGCCGTAGCTGACGTTTGGCACGATATCTGCGCACTGGGGACTGGGGACCGCTGGTGTGGCTCTACATGGGAACTTCAGCTGGTGCCTGACCTGTGGGTTTTCCTCTCCCCCCATCCTGCTCCTCTCCCCCTCCTCTGCAGCCCCCCAGAGAGCTGGGCCTTGAGTGTGTGTGGAGAAGTGGGCTCAGTGAGGCACTCCAAACCCCCCCACCTGACTCCCGACCCGAGTGGCATGAACTTGGAGCCAGGCGAGTGCGGGATGAACTCGGTGAGCTGTGGCAACGGGAAACTCCGCCAGTGGCTGATCGACCAGATAGACAGTGGCAAGTACCCGGGGCTGGTGTGGGAGAACGACGAGAAGAGCATCTTCCGCATCCCTTGGAAGCACGCTGGCAAGCAGGACTACAACCGCGAGGAGGATGCCGCCCTCTTCAAGGTAGGGCTCAGCCCAGGGTTGGGGTTGTGGGACACAGCCAGGGCAGGAGGGATGCCTGGAGGCTCTGCAGTGGCCCCTTGCCATCCTGACCTCGCCACCTGCCTCTGCAGGATGGCTCTCCCGGGTACCCGCTGCCACCAGCTGCCTGCCTGGTGGCCCTGGCTCTGCCCCGGATGGGGGGGATGGATGGATGAGACAGCCCGTCCTTTCGCACTTCTCTCTGTGGAGCTAAATGCTTGTGGGACTGCAGCATGTCTGTTTCCACATTCGTCTTGGATCATTTTTTGCCTTTTCTTGTGCCTGATAAACTGTTTCCTACCTTACCATGCTGCTTTTTTCTCAGCCCAGATCTGTAGGAAGTAAATTCATGCACATATGAGCACACCCATATATGCTGTTTCAAGCATTGTGGACTTGTACCTTGTAGTTAATTCTTTTCCTTTTTTCTCTTTTTTTTTTCTTTTTTTCTTTTTTTTTCCCCCCTTGTTCTTTTGATTATCTGAAATGTTTCCAGGCCTGGGCTCTTTTTAAAGGAAAGTTCAGAGAGGGCATTGATAAACCAGATCCCCCTACCTGGAAGACAAGATTAAGGTGTGCTTTGAACAAGAGCAATGACTTTGAAGAACTGGTGGAGAGAAGCCAGCTGGACATCTCAGATCCCTATAAAGTGTACAGAATAGTGCCAGAAGGAGCTAAAAAAGGTAAAGCATCTCAAATTCCCTGTGTAAGAGCGTGTGAATATGTCTCATTGTAAGCATATGAGGACTGAAGCGTGCTTTTCTGGAATGGCCATGCAGTCTTTTCAAGTCTTTTAAGGAGCCAAAATGCAGAGCTCAAGTGCAGCTCGTTCTGATGACTTAAGAGGCTGCGTCTGCAGGAGGCCGGCTGGCGTTTGAGTCGGAGTGTTGAAAGGGAGCCCTTGCAGAAGATGCAAACCGGCGCCCTGCACATCGCTGGAGGAACTGCTCTTTTAGCTGAAGCCTGCCTGCCAGTTCTGCGTAATGAGAGCCAAGCAAGCGGCTCAAGAGACAGGCAGAAAAAAAAAAATAATTTGCTTGCTGGATCTAGGTTTTGAATACAGGGAGGAGCAGAAGTGTTTTGAGCCGGACAGTAGGTAACTGCTGCAGGGGGTGAGGGGGTGAGGCAGGAGTGAGGGATGCCCATCCCGCAGCCTCCTGGGCAGAGGCTGGGCACAGTGCCTGCTCTCCAAGAAGCCCCTGGTGCCAGGCAGGGCTTGCGGGAGGCAAAGGCTTGGCAGGGCCCGGGTAGGTCATTGTGGCACATGGGGTACAGCTGGGCAGCACTTTGCTGTGGGGCACTGGGGAGCCCAGCAGGACAGGCTGCCCCCTGGAGCTACCTGCAAGGGAGAGCTGGGAATCCTGTCCCAAAGCAATGCTGGAGGGCATTTTAGCCCTCTGCTTGTTCAAAAGCAGGTTGCACAGATTTGAGTCTTCAATGTGCCAATTTCAGATTTCCTTAAGATGTGGTTGACGTCATTTATTTTCATCCCTCTGGTGAACATAGGTGCAAAACAGATGAGCATGGAGGAGCAACCGTTAATGATGAACCATCCCTTTCCAATAACATCTCCTTACACCTCACTACCATCTCAGGTAAGACATTAGTTATGCACTTTGCTTGGTGCTTGTACGTTGAGCAGCATCATTTCTGTGCTCTGTGCTATGTCTGTCTTTGCTGGCGTGGCTCTCTAGTTCTCTCTGGGAAGAAACTTTATTATGAAAACTGAGAAATTGAGAAGCAACTTTTCTAATGTCATATGAGGCCACAGGGCAGTTAATTTCCCTTGGTGGTGTTTATCCCAGAGTAATAGCTCTTTTCTGTTGGGCCATAGATATTAGTGCACTGCCATTCTGTTGATGCCAGACTATAAGCACCCAATGAAGCCTTGCTCTTCCAAGCAGACATTTACCAGCACTGTTTTGACTGCCTTTTGTTATTCCACCCTGCTTGTTATTTACACCAGTGGTGAGAAGTTCATTTGAAAGCCTCATTGGTGGTGGTGGCGAAGTGCCATTTCTGTAGCCTGGGCAATGCTTAGACCTCCGCGGGCTTTGGCAGAGGAAATCAAGGAGCTGAAACACAAAAGCTGGTGCAATGCAGAGCATTGGTTTTGACAGCTGTCGAGTAAAAGAACATCTTGTTGAACTGAATAGGTACCAAACTACATGGTGCCCCATGAACGGAACTGGAGGGATTTTGCCCCGGAGCAGCCGCATCCTGACATCCCCTACCAGTGCGCCAGCGTCCCCTTCGCAGCTCGCAGTCATCACTGGCAAGGGCCTGGCTGTGAAAATGGTAAGACGCTCCCGTTTAGGGTTGCTGGCTGAGGCTGGTCACCTAGAAAGGCCACAGATTTCAGGTTTTTTTATTCATGGTTTTTGTTGGCATTAGCAGGAGAGGGTGGAGAGGAGTGCTGGGCTCCCTTCAAAGAGAGCCACCAGGCCCATGGCAAGAGCCTTTGTCGTGGCTCTTGCTTTCACTGCCAGCATACGTGCGGTGTGTGGGCTATGCAGTCCTCTGAGTTGATAAAAGTTAGCCCCCAAAAGTCCTCAGCTGTCTCAAAAGCCCTGAGCAATAAGAAGACAACCAACACCCCCCCAACCCTCAAATGGGAAAATGTATTCTTTAGCTTTGCTTTCTGATTTTTGGACCTTTTGAGACACACATCAGTGAGGTTTTTCCCTCCAGCCTTGTGGATTAGAATGGCATTATTCTCCCGAGAGGAAAGCTGAAATTATTACTTTATTTTAGTGCTGTGGCAATGGGACAACTTGTCATGGATTGAGTCTCTCTTGGGGCTGGTACAGCAGAAACAGAATAAAGGGACGTTCCCTTCCCCGAAGATCTCCCAGTACCAGCGCCTAACAGAATCATGGCTTTCCAAGCTCTGCATCCTTAGGAAAAAGCCTGAATTGTGAAAATTGGCAACAGTGAAGCCTGCAGGGGATAAAACATAAGAGAAAGGGAACCGTGTGCCATAGATCCTTGCAGGATAACTCACCTGAGGACTCGGGCATTTGCTTCGTGAGGAGAAGCAGCTGGTTCAGAAGGGCAGAAAAGGACGGGAAGCGAGGGGGGACGTCTTAGAGCAGATATTACATTTTCAGAGGACAGTTCTCTAGAGGTTTTGGTGCAGAGAAATAAACTTCTGTTTCTTTGCATCTGCTAAAAAGTAAATGCTCAGTGCACTGCAACTTTTGCTGGCAGTATGTTGGAATTATGAGGCAAAATCCTTTGCTTTTCGTTGAGCTAATATAAAATCGAGGTAGCAAGCTAAATTAATTTGGTCCTGAAGTACATCCTCTGCAGTAGTTAAACACACCTTCGGACACTTTGCTGAATTTGGAGGCAGTTGTTAGTGGTTGGTGTTGGGTTTCTCATTGGGCTCTAAGGCTTCTCTAAGAGATGCGAGTGTTTTGTATCCGCATCACTCCATCTCCTGATCGTGGTGGGTTCTGCCATTGGGAAAGATAGTGTGTGCTTGTCTGCAAGTCACTTGCATCATCCTCCAGAAACTTCCATTGACATTAAGAAACAGAGGAAAACATCAATTGCCTGCGTTATAATCCACTTACTGGTAGGCATCTCTTGGAACAGTCTAATAGTACTCCTGGTAATAAAACCCTAGTAATCTCCTGCTGCACAATGTTCTTTACCTGCTTTTTAAAGTGTTAATTCCAGCTTTATTGTTATACCTGTCTTTATACTGAATGGATTATTTTATCCAGTTGACTTTTAAGAGCACTATAGCCTAGTTACAAATGTAAATTATTTCTGCCATAGAATAACATGTTCGGTAAGGAAAAAGTACTAGGGGGAATACTGAAATGCCAAGGGGGTATTTCATGCAAACGCAAATAAAAATACAGCCCAAGTAACATCTGGAGAGATTGGTAGAGTTAGCATAACTGGAAAAATTTGGAAATCAGACCTTTTAAGAAGAAGGGGGGAAGGGAGAGAGTTCCTGGTGGGGCCCAGAAAAACTTGCTTTTGCATCGCTGTGATATATGCCTGAGCTTTTCTTTTAGGATTTAGGCAGCTGTCACTGACTTTTGTTTGTGAAAACAGGTTGTCAGGTCACAGGAACCTTTTATGCTTGTGCCCCTCCTGAGTCCCAGACTCCTGGCATCCCGATTGAGCCAAGCATAAGGTCTGGTGAAGCCCTCGCCCTGTCAGGTAAGGTCTGTAACCCCCCGGGCTTTTGGGGGAGCTTGACAAGAGACTCCCACCTCTGATTTGCCCTGGCACTGTCTCTCCTTTCTGATGTAAAGAAAAAAGAAGCAAAAAAAAGAAACCTCTTTAATGAATGAAGTCAGCGTATGGGCTTAAGCCTCTGTTTTCCAGGATACTTAAGCACTTGTAGCCCCAGGTCCATGGGATGGATGTGGTTAAAGTTAATGGAAGTGCTTCACTGGCTCACAGTGTTAGTGCTGGGTTGCTTTGGTGAGCCGCCAAATTAGGCCTTCCAAAGGGAGGTGGGAAATTTTGGGGTTGTCAGTGACTTTTAGCTCATTTTTTCATTGCGGAGGAGCCCCCACCAAAACTGCTCCTGCTGGTGCCATCTGGCTTTGCTCTGCTTCATTATTCCTGGTGAAAAAAAGGCATTCGGGGAAGAAAAGGGAAGTTATTTCAGTCAGGTTTACGCATATCTGGATGCTAGGGGACGTTCTGAATGACTGTGGGAATGTGCTTTTCTCAGAAATAATAGATAAACCTGTAACGTGACACTCAGCAGCTTTCTTGAGCAGGATTGTTCTCCTCAGTCAGGGTCGGTATGTATGTATATATGTGTGCGTGTGTTTGTGTATATATACATACATAAACATATGTTATATACACACACCACGCATCTATTTTTTACATATATATATATGTGTATTTTTTTACACACACACATATATATTCAGTGCTGTGTGAGTTCTTAGGGGTCAGCCGAGTTGATCGAATGGCCATTTGAAAGTAAGGTGGGGTAAGGTTGGAGCCAACAGTCGCTTCTCTTCAGGCAGCTGAGTGCAAGCTTGCAGGGCCCCTGTGCAGAAGCCTCTTTTATGCAAAATCTGGGGAGAAACACAGCTACTTCCTGATTAAATCTGAGGAAGTGTACTGAGCCGGTGGGTTTAATTGTGATGTGAACTTGGAAAATGTGACGAACAACAACTTTCTGTGTGCAGACTTTTCCTTTTAATCGGAAGTGTGAAGATTGAGGGACGTTAGTTCCTACCAAATTCCCACATCAGTAGCCCTTACAATAAAATGAGAGCGCATTAATGCTACTATGCCCCAAAAGTTTTAGTATTTATATTCTTTAGATGATTTTTTTCTAATGTGAGCCTTTCTTCTGGGTGGTGGTGACAACCAGGCTCAGAAATCTCATGCAAACTTGTCTCTTGGCCTTAGTACGGATCTGAAATGTAAGCTATTCACACTGATGTATCACAGTGATTTTTTTTTTTTTCTCTCCTTGTAGATTGCCGGCTCCACATCTGTTTATATTACCGTGAAATACTAGTAAAGGAGGTGACAACTTCTAGTCCTGAAGGTTGTAGGATATCCCATGGCCAAAGTTACGAGGTCAGCAGCTTGGAGCAAGTTATCTTCCCTTATCCGGAGGATAATGGCCAGCGGAAGAACATAGAAAAACTACTGAACCACCTGGAACGAGGAGTAATACTGTGGATGGCACCTGATGGCCTCTACGCTAAGAGACTTTGCCAGAGCAGGATCTACTGGGACGGGCCTCTGGCGCTCTGCAGTGACCGACCCAACAAGCTGGAGCGGGACCAAACATGCAAGCTCTTTGATACTCAGCAGTTTTTAGCAGGTAATTCCCACTATGGCTTTGGTATCGTTTCTGGAGATGTCACACAGTCACTCTCCACATCAGCTTTATGGGAGTGCTCTTTTCATGTTACCTTTCGAGTTACAGTAAAAATTACCTCTCACTTCTTTTTCTGGGCAAGCACAGTCAAGGGGTAGTTGACTCCTGAATAATCCTGTCAAATTCTGCGCTCCGTGCACTTTCAGTGCCCCTGCACAAACCAGCAGGAGTGAACTGATGTTTGGCTGGTGACACCCCAAACCTCACATCTCTTTAAGAAGTGTAAGGAGGAACCTAGCAAAATAGTCTTTCCAAGTATTGAGTGACAGAGGAGTGGATCCTGGTCTTGGATCTGCTCACCTAAGTCCTGGGCAGGTCTGTGGTCTTGCTTGTGCTGCTCTCAACCTGACACAGAGCGAGCTTGAGATCTTGCTCAGAGTATACAAATAGCATCATGAATTTCAGTAGAAAGCCTTCTTTTCAGTCTGTACTAGTGTTTAAAAGATATCTGGGAGGTGAAAAGGATTTCACAAGCTCTAGAGTTTCCAGGTTGCTCTAAGCAGGGAGGTGCATTACCTCTCCAGAGCAATGTGAGAACATCTCGTTTTGCACAGGGCAGTTTGGAGCATCTGAGTACAGAGAGGGCAAGGGCATGCTTCAGGATGGTACCTTTTCCTTCCAGCCCATGGAGAGAAGAAGCAAAGCCTCAACCCTGCTTCACAGCACCTCTGAGCAGTTAGAGGGAGGAAAACTGTCTGCCCAGAGAAAGTGGTGGGAGCCAGTCATTATCGCAGAGGACAACTTAGGCGCAGGAATACGTTGTCCCCTTTTTTGAGATGTGTGGCATTGCTACAGGTGAACTGAGTGCCTATGGTTTGGTGTGTTTTCCCATTAGAACAGGGCATCGGCACTGGCTTGAGTATCTTAGGAGAATAATGCCTTGCAAAATTAAAAAAAAACCCCAAAATACTAAACCCAAACCAACAGCTCTAGGTACTTTATATTTCAAGGTTGATGCACCATCCTAGCAAAATGGTCAAGCAAGAAATGCATTTAAAGGGAGAAATCTCATATGGATGTGAAAATTGACAGTTAGAAAGGGGAATTTGAGGTCAGGGTATTGGCTTGGGCTTCAATCACATGCTAATTTAAAGATGTATAATTCTGCCTCTGATGATGGTTTTGGAAATCCCTTTCCCTTTTCTCAGGTGGTTTTTTAGATGTAGTCTGGGTTCTTCCAAACGGTTGACAGGACATCTCTTTTTAGACACTTAACCCCAAAGATAAGCTCAAGCAATAGTTATTTTTTCCCCCTTCTAAATTACTTATGCACCAATGCCTGTGCAAACCCAAGCATGTGGTTGAAGTCATAGTCTGTGGTGTGTGAAAAGTGAGTTTTTGCATGTGTTGCTGCTCTGCTGGGTTTGTAAGTGACTTGCCATGGGTGTATCACATCTGCATGTTAATTGAATGTACCGAAATCCCAGACTGCAGGCAAGCTTGGGGACTCCCCCCTTAGGAAACCAGGGCTTCCTTGGGAAGAGAAGTGGGAGACCTCTGCCAGGAGATGAAATATTGAACAGCAGAGAAAGGGGCAGAAGCAGAACTAGCGTGGACCGCAGCTATTAGGACCCTGTTGGGGAGCTGGACCCTGCAATGCAAACTGCAGCAGAACATTGAGGCCCGTGTTGAGCAGCCTGTACTGTTGAGAAGGCTGAAATGGCAATAAATCAGAAACCAGGTGGATGGTCTCTGGGGAGTACTGCATAATAAATGCAGTAAATTGGGCTGGGTGGAGAGTAGGAGGATAGAGGAAGAGAATTTGGGAGTATGAGGGCGGCAGTCAGAGGAGGGTTGGCTTGGCAGGAGGGTGGCTGGAGCTGGAGTAGCAGGAGATGGGGAAGGTTTGTGGAGGCTCATGGGGAGCCCTGAAGTGCAGGAGGAGGTGCTTGAGCCTGGAAAGGGAGATGGAGCGAGTGGAGGGTTTCGGAGAAGCATGAGGCTGACCTCAATCCCCAGTTATCCTGCTGGTGGGAAAGAAAGGGCTTTCTTCTCCATGTCCGTGCCATGGGCTGCTGTGTGGTGCTTCCACAGGTATTCAGGATTTGGAGAATTGCTGAGGCCAAGTAAAACTGGGGGGGAAGAGGAAGGGGGCAGAAGTTCCCCATTAGCAGTGTGGCATTGGACTGGCCTTCGGTGGATCATCCTTCCCTGTGGTCTGGCAGCACAGAGGGAAGCACAGAGGGTCCTATGGAAAATCTCTCTTCTCTCTTGGCATACCTCCAAGAAGTTCACAACGCTTTTAGGGGATTTTGGGGGAGACTCTGGGGAGAACTATTCTTTATTTTTCAAGTGAGTGGCCCATTGTTTTACCCTTATTACTGACCCTCACAGTAAGGCAAGTAGTCCCAAGCCAGGGCTGGGACACTGTTGTGGTAGCCACTGCATGCATGCCTTGGTCTAAAAAGAAGCTTGCAGTTGGAGTAGAAATGTCAGTGCTATATTTTGGGAAAAGGTGCATTTGTCATGCCAAGTTTGAAGACTCTCCTTTCCCTGTATAGCAGGGCATGCTTCATTATAAGACATTGGTTTTAATATAAATGTCAACTTTTTCCAGAAAGCATGAACAAGGTTATAAATTAAAATGAAGTCTTTACCAATCAACTATGTAGCAATATTGCACATAGTACAGACTTTAATGAGGTTATTGTGTTAGATGGAATTTTCTCTCTTCTGGAAGGAAATGCAGTGTCTAAAACACAACATAGTGATTTTGGGTTGAGTGGAAGTCTCTTATAAAGGCCTCCCCTGCTATCGTTCGTGGGGGACACTTTGACTATTGGAGTAATTACATAATTTGACCTTTTTCCTTTGTGCAAGGATGGGTTGGTGAAGAGAGTGCAGGAGCGGATAAGACGCAGGGTTTTTTGCTGGCTCGGTGCATGGCTTAAATAAGGTCCTTCACCTTCCTGAGCCCCTCTGTCCCTACTAGGCAAAGTGATGACCGTGGCTCTGTGACTGTGTCCAGCTGAGGCTGAATTTCGTGACTAGCAGTTCTTTGAGTCTCTGGCTGTACTAAACCATTGGTTTCAGTGCTGCTGGTGGCCGTCCACTTGAGCGGGTCCCGGCTACCACTAGTGTCTGCTCCAGGAGGTTCTTCCAATAAAAATACTAATTGGAAGACATCCCTGTTTGTGAATATGAAATGACTTGTGAGGCAAGGCAAACAGAAAAATTGCAGTGTTATAACTAGCTCCCCCAATCTGTGGGAAAGTCTCCAAACTCAATTTCTCCTCCTTACCTTTTGTCTGTTTTCTGACCTCTCTCATCCTCCCTGGAGTTACTTCATCTTCTTCCATTGTGCTCCAAGGTCCTCTATCTGGAACTCAGTCTTTCTTACTGGCCTGGACTGGTGTCAATTGGGATAGAGTTAATGATAGAGTTAATTTTCTTCATAGCAGCTGATGTGGTGCTTTGTTTTGGATCTGTGATCATAACAGTGCTGATAACACAGGGATGTTTTAGCTATTGCTGAACAGTGCTTGCACGGCATCAAGGCTTTCTCCATTTCTCACTCTGCCGCTACAGTGAGTAGGCTGGGGTGGACAAGAGGTCGGGAGGGGACACAGCCGGGACAACTGACCCAAGTTGACTGAAGGGATATTCCCTCCTGTATGACCTCATGGTCAGCAGTAAAACTTGAGGGGCGAGGGGAGGCAGGGAATTTGCCAGAGGCTGCTGTTGCCTGGGGACTGGCTGGGCATCGGTCGACTGGTGGTGAGCGATTGCTTTTTGCATCACTTGTTTTTCTTCGTTTTGTTTTGTCTTTTTTTTTTTTTTTTTTAATTTTTACCTATTAAACTGTCTTTATCTCAGCCCAAAAGTTTTCTCACTTTTGCCCTTTCGATTTTCTCCCCCATCCCACTGGTGGGAGCGAGCAAGCGGCTGCGTGTTGCTTACCTGCCTGCCAGGGCTAACCCACAACACGTCCCGTTCTCTCTTCCCAGAGCTGCAAGCCTTTGCTCACCATGGACGCCCGCTGCCGAGATACCAGGTTGCTCTGTGCTTTGGGGAAGAATTTCCAGATCCGCAGAGGCAGAGGAAACTAATTACAGCCCATGTAAGTAGGACTTCTGCCTTACCTAAAAGAAACATATTCCTTGGAGGATATGAATCTGCCAGCCAGGCTTTTCTACTTTGTGTAGGTTGTGAGGGAAGTAGTAAATGCTTGAAAATGCAGCACCATCCAGACCAGGGGTTGAATCCCCGGATCTGCCAAGGACTGGCTGCCAGCCATCAGTAGGGCAGAGCACCTGATTTCCCTCTCTGTAGAGCAGCAGTGATCTCTTTTGCAAGTCCCTTCAAAACCTAAAGCTGAAAGGTAGTGTGGAAGAGCTGGGCAGTGATGTTATTGCTGGCCTGCTTCTGCATCTACTTGGGCTGCCACGCTGGTGCAGGACATGGTCTTTTACCACCGCTGCACCTGAAGTGGTGATTCTGCTCCAGAATCCCAGCCTGCATTTCAGGGACCTCAGCCCTTAATGGGATGCCGGGACTGCCTGTGCAGCTTCGGGGTTAAGGTAGCTGGCAAGCTCATGGGCTGACTGACCACAGTTCACACACACTCAAAGCTAGTGTTTCAGGATGCTATCTGAGAGAGGGTGATGACGGAGACTGAGACCAGGTACTTTCTAAATTGGCTGTATTGGCCCATAAAACCACAAGAGAGGTGATAATGCACACGTTAGCGGCAGGGCTTAGCTTATTGCATCCTTGGGAAGAAAACTGGTGTCTCTTAATTTTTTGAAAGCCCCTTCAGTAGTACCAATTCAGCCTTTTGTCATAAGCTGTGGCCTCCCCTCAACTGCCTAGCTTTTGTACTGCCATACTGATGCTTAGCGAGTTTCTGGGGTGGAAGGTGGGAAGCTCACAAATCCATCCCAGGTTATCCATCCCTCCTTCTTAGTATCTCCAGTCCCCTTCAGCATCTCCTGTCCTGTCAGCTTTTTGGTGAGCCTGTACCTCCTGCTCTTTCTAGATCTTTGCTTCCCCTTTACCAGTTGCTCCTCAACTTCTCAGGATGTCCTGGCTCATGGGCTGGTGGGGCTCCACCATGCCACCAAACAGCTATGCCCTGAGAGCTGGCTCACCTGCCCCGCTGCCTTCCCTTCTCCCCCATGGCGGAGTGGAAGGTGCTCAGCTGCCTCCAAATGCTGATAAGAGGAAGGGAAGGGGGATTGGTGGGGCTGCTCCAAGTCAGCGATCCCTTCTGAATCTCTCCCTTCCCTGAGGGGGGGACCCACAGAGAGCATATTTTTCCTCCAAAGTGGTGCCTGTGTCTTAACATGGAGGGGCTGGCTGCCCAGCAGGAGAAGGTTGTGGAGAAGAGTTGTCCAACCTTGTCCATCCCCCAATAGTAAGGACAGCTTCAGGTGTTTGTTCTCAGGGTGCAACTTAGGTGTTTGCAGTCAGAGCCCAAAGCCCTGAGGGAACGGTCGTTTCTGAAGAGACAGAAGTGAAGGCAGGGTTAAATCATACAAATCCCTCTCGATGGTTGAAGAGATTCCTCCTGAGAGCTTGAATGAACTGAAACAAGAGTAACCTGGGTGTTAGATTGAAATTAGACTTCAAACACAGTCATTTGACGACGTATCTCAGTCTACCTGAGGACTCCAGTATTTCAAGTTAAGTCCTCAAGGTACTTTACAATGCAGACAAGACTTTCAACACTTTGCGTGCATGCTTGAACACATGGAGTGGCCACGGACATGGCTGGCCTCTAGGCATTGCTCAGACCCAGGGGCTGGCTACGGGGCTGCAATTGCTAATACATCATTTGTGTCACTGGTACATGCCCTTCTAAACGAAGGCTGTGGAGGTAAGGAGTTGTGTGCAGTTAGCAAGGCACTTGGCAGCAGAACAGGCAAGACCTAGCTTAAAACAGAGATTAGTGACACCACTGAAATCGTTTTCCCATTCTGGTAAGCAGAACTGTTTTGCCCTGCCTTGTTTTTAACTTAAAATTATTGTAAATAACTAAGATGAGGAGTATGAAATTTTGTCACATGTCTGATTAACATTTTGTCTGTTCTTAAGGTTGAACCAATGTTTGCCAGGCAGCTGTATTACTTTGCTCAACAAAACAGTGGACATCTTCTGAGAGGCTATGATTTACCAGAACTTGTGACTAGTCCAGAGGATTATCACAGATCTATTCGCCATTCCTCTATTCAAGAATAAGATCCTCAAAAAGAGTGTTTTTAAAGGCACTGTAAAGATTGTGCAGAGTGGAGGAGCAGATCTGGGTCGCAATTTGGAGATCCACATCACAGCTGGATGTGTTCAGGGGTTCAATGATAGGAAAGTGAACTAGGACAACCATATTGTATGATACAAATGACGCATCTTCGATGTTTGGATGTTTCATCTCACATAGGTTCCACTGTTGCTGAGAATAACTCAAAACTGACAAAATGATTGCTATGTTTACGTTTGCTCAATGTTCTCCTTGGATTTTGAGAACTGATTCTTACCGAAGACTTAAATCCAGAGTTTACACTGTTATACTTGCAGGGCTATTTATTTTGGATTACTGATCTCAGGGACGGTTCATAAATTTGCGGTGTTCCCAATTTGAAACTGTAGCTACTATAGGTGGGTAGCAAACGTAAATGGTTTATTAAGAATAGCTAATACATGTAAGTGGTTATAAATTTAGATTCTTAAGTGTGATGCCTATATTCTTGTATAGAATATTTCAGTGTATTTTTTAAAAACAATGCAATTCTTCAGAGACATATTTTTTTAATGCCTGACTGACATTTGTCCTGACAATGGATTTTGTTGCTGCCACTGTTGTTATTGGATTAGCCCCCATAATAGCAGTTTCTAAGGTGGTGCATTTATGGTACTGTGCTAAGAAATGTGACCATTCAGCTCATATTACCTGTGGATTTAGTGGATTAACCACTAAAATTCTAGAGTCCCGATGATGAGTTTTAAAACTAAATTACATTTTTCTTATAATTGAAAGCCACTATGCATTTTATATATATATAAATATATATGTATGCATTAGAATTAAGTTGGCAGACCTTGAAAAATAGCACATAAACGGTCCTGCTAGCCCTTTTTTGACGTCATATGTGTGAGCCAGGTTAAAATAACTACCACCTCTGACTTGTACAGAGCCAGCCCTGCTGTCTGTGTGCACTCACAGCTTCCTTCCAGCGGTACTGAAATGAATATGGAGGGAGAGTTCAAGGAGAGCAGCATTTGGCCTCTTATATTAAGACAGTCAAGGAAATACTTGGTTTAATATTTGTTTTCAAAAATTTTACAGAAGTATAATTTGATGCAATTTGCAGCTTTTAATGGTAGGGTGCTGTTATAAAGACGAAGAGAAGGGGTCTGTTGGGTATGCGTGTCAGTGAAGATTTCCTCGCTGGCGAGCAGACCGTGTGATCTTAATAGCTTTAACTCCAGAACACGATCTCTCTATGCTTAACAGACATACTTCACTTGAACTTCTAAATGAGGAAGAAAAACAGGTACTTGGTTTGGCAGCAGACTTGTGTTCTAGGGACTTTGAATTTATACATCTTAAAGATGCATACTCTTTTGGGATATATTATCCCTCTTCTTCTTGACAGTGCCATGCAGAATTAACAAATCATTTTTAATTTTGTGTTCTTTGTTACATGAAGTGTTTTTCCTGGCGTAAAGATTTTCATCGAGGAGACCTCTTAGACATTAAAAGCACTGCTGTAGGTGACTTTCAGAGCTTCTGCGTATGCTTTTGGCCTGTGCATACATTTTACTGAAAGAGACTTTTGTGTTCAAACTGAACTGGTAAAATACAACTATTTGATGTGCTTTTCAGTTTTTTTCTAGTGGTCGTTGCTTCATATGCTCATTGCTTCAGCTCACATCTTAGAATAAAGTCCTTATTCGCTACCAACTCGATCGTATGTGTTGTTTTCAGTAGTGGGGCAAATCTATCGCTTGCGGTTCTGCACTGTGAACCTGGGGCAGCACTGCTGGCTAAGTCTATGGGGAACTGTCTTCTGAGCCAAAAGTGCAGGGAAAGGTCAAAAGGTAAGGATTTTTTCTTGCAAAAATATCCGCGGTACTAGCTACAGTTAGTAGAAAAAGGGAAAACAAGAAGGTTGCCCTTTGGCTCTTGGTTTCCCAGACCACAGGCGATGCAGCACAGCCCTGCAGCTGGGGATCTGGTGATGCCATGCACCTGAGTGCATGGCCTCGGGGCTGGGGGACTGGGCTGGTGAGCCCCCTGCCCAGCCCAGTGCTTGGGGACTCGCTGACCTGCTGCTTGCTGGACAGGTGGCTGGAGCTGGAGGTGATAGTTACTGGTGGCTATAGAGTACTTTCAAGTAAGAAAAGTGCTTGCTTTCTGTCTATAGAGTGCTTTCACCCTGGGAAAGGGTGAAAAGGAGGATGACAAGTGAACTAAAATAGTGAAGTTAAGAATAGGAGTGAATTTCAGCGGGCAGCCCCTGTTTACTGGAAATCAGGGTCCCGAGAAGGGTCCTTGGGTGCAGTAGCTTTACAGACCGAGCAAGGTGTGAAAAGTAGTTACGAGAT
Source organism: Numenius arquata (assembly GCF_964106895.1). Classification (NCBI taxonomy): domain Eukaryota; kingdom Metazoa; phylum Chordata; class Aves; order Charadriiformes; family Scolopacidae; genus Numenius; species Numenius arquata. The sequence goes on along the minus strand of NC_133579.1, from coordinate 59,053,448 downwards.
TTGTAAAGTGTGTGAAGACTGGGGGGGCAAGGGGCACATTTTCTCTTTATGTGGAGGCTCCTGTTGGCTATCAAGGTGCATTATCATTTTTGGCTTCGGAATGAGCGTTTAATTATTTTCCTTGAAGGAGAATGATTTAAAGTCAGCGGCTGTGAAGAGGGAGGGAGAAGAGCACCATCTACGTTCTGGCCAAACACAACTTGCTTATTTTGAATGCAGGTGAAAGACTTACTTTAACCAAGCGAAGAGGTTGAGTATTTCTCTTGGAGGGGGCAGCGGGAAGAGTGGAAGGAAAATAAAGCTGTTGATTTGTACCATAAATTATTTTGCACATGAGGACTTTAAAGCTGCCTTTGACTTTCTGTGACCATCTCTTACTGTTCAAAACAACTAATGGATACGTAAAGTGGAAAAAAAAAGCAAACGAAAAATCCCTGAAAATATTTTCTCCTTTTAGTATCTTTTTTACAGTCACTACGTGAAAGCATTTGAAGTACTTCCTACTTCTGTTAACTTCTGTTTATAGTTTCTGAGGTCTACTTCCTTCCTGTTATGATTTCGGTGGCGTTACAAATGACATGTTTTACTCCCATCAACACCAAAGGCATAGCTGTTGTTTTTTCAAATGATTTCAGTGTGCGATTTGTGTCAGTATTGTTTTCTCTGATTTTAATATGGCCACACTTACAATTGTTTCTTGGAAGGGTTTTTGTGCCAGCACTCTGCAGCTGAAGTACCTATATACAAAATTTGGGTCTGCTAAGTGGTTTTGCCTACTGCTGTGAACTGTATTAGCCTTAAAGGGATTGTAGGTTAACCAGAAACGAGGAGATATATTTTAAGCTGAAATACAGTGTAACAGGGTTTGTGGAAAAAACACAGGATTCACGTGAAAACCCCCGTGGCCTTTTAGACGGGCATATGTATGCTGTTTACATCAGCGTTTGTCAGCAGCGTGGAGGTGGGGAAACACCACCTTCGGCAGAGAGCTTTCAGGAAAAAGTAAAGCATTTTCTCTTACACGCTTTCAGATCATTGTCTGTGTATACATGCAGAAAGGCTGCGGGGGGGTGTGTGCGGAGAAAGAGTACTTATAAAAAAAAAAAAAAAAAAAGCCGAGTAGTTTGAAACAATCGTAATATCTCCTTTCCCAGGCAGAACTATATGTCAAGTTTAGCTCAACTCGGATGGCAAGATCTTAAAGATTGCCAGGGTGTTTTTTATCTGCACTCTGATCTGGCTAGTAGAAGGCTAAGAGTTATTTATTTGTGATCAAATGCCTGCAAGTTTGGTTGGCTCAGAAGACAAGTCGACAGGTCCCTGTGACTCGGAGCAGTTGGGAAGTAGCTGTTGTGCGGTTCATTCAATTGCTTAGCTTAGCTTTCAAGCACGTACCCAGGTATGCACAGCCTCTTTGCCTCCCAGTGGGGTGCTTACGTCCACTGTGCCCCACAACCAGCTCTGCCAGCAGCTGCCCGAATGCCTGCAAAATGCTCAGCGCCTTGACCGTGCTGAAATGTCAAGGAGGAGCCAACTTAGGTGGCTCAAAATGACACTCCTTGAACTATAGCCATCGAATAACTGCTCAACATGCTGACTGGATGGGTTGTCGTTGCCCTTTTGACAACTGGCAAGAGGGTAAGGCAGTCACCTGTGCTCAAGTGGGAACTGGAAAACAGGCCAGATGCCTTGGTTCTGGGCTTGGATTTGTTTTTCCACTTTGCGCTGGCAGAGTCTGACCTGAAAGCTGGTGTCCGAGTGGCTCTGCACAGGGTGGTGTTTCACAAAAAGGCAATAGTCAAGAAAGGGTAGAGCTCAGTCCGTATATTCAGCTTTTAGATAGGAGTAGCTTCACGTCCTGGGAAACAATGGAGATGAAACACAGGCATTCATGTTGCAAATGCCTTTTTATTGTTTCTGCGGTGTTGGTGCAGGACGGCTGCCTCGCACGTCTCTGCAGGCCAGCTGGCAGTCTCCTGCCACTCCAGTTACAGTGCTGCCGATGGAGGCCAGACACAGGACTGTGCGCTGGGCACTTTCCTGAAATCAGTCTCCCAGGCTTTGGCTATCATTTGCTGCTCCCTTCAAAAGACAGGTCATGAATTATGCACAAATTGTGCCTCTTGGGCTAAGAAAACAGACAGACGTAGGTGGCTTCTTTCACAAACAGAAGGTAATCCATACCTTCTGTATCCCTAGGAAGTGGTTTCATCTTTGACCCTTGGGTTTGCTCTGTTTTGATTTCAAGACTGGCTTCTGCATTCTTGCTCTAGAAATGTCTGAAATCCAAAAACTTGCGGGTTCCGGTTGGCCTCGCTGCTTGCCCCAGCTTTTAATCTCTTTCCTGGCCAGGCAGAAATTATGTCCATGCAGTATCAATGAAACCACCTACCAGAGGAAGCTCTGTGAATGTCCATGGGAACCTGGTGAGATTAGAGCAGGTACTTGCATCTTAGTAGCTGAAATACGCTTGCCAAGCTCTCTCAGCTACATCAATACTAGTGCAATGTGTGCATCACCATATGCATGAAACGCATTTCAACGCATCCTCACCGTGTTGTCCACCTTGCTCCTTCTCACTTCCTTCATGAAGAGCAGATGCTTAAGTCTGGATCAGGCAGCTAGAGGCTTGCCCTGATTTCTTCAGGTCTGCAAGATGCAGGATCTCTCTCCGAGCTGAGGATGGCGAGTGCAGCACAAGTAGAGGTCGGACACTTTCAGGGTCAAGCATTTCTGCTGTTTGTCTCCAAAATCCATTAGCCTGTCTCTGTCCATGGGTAAGTCCTACTCACGTATCAGGGGACTGTTTATCTCATGAAATCTTACACGTTCTCCTCCTCATCTAATATAGGTGCCAGTCTTGGTATATGGTCATGAAGAAATTTTCTTCTTTACTGGTGGTTGCAGCCATCTAGTAGTGTGCGTTGCTAAATACCTTGATGTGGGTCCAGCTAACACTTTTTGGCTCTCTCTTGCGTCCTCTCTCAATCTTCCTCTACATCTACAGCAAGATCTAAAGGCAGGCAGTGCTTCTTACTATTTGGGCAGCACCAAGGATGATGGGGCACCACCTTTGAAGGTGAGCCTCTTGGCAACACCACAATTCCTATAATTGTGAGTAGGATGTTCTTGGGTCTTGCCAGTTGTGTTTCTCACCCTAGAAACCATAAAATGCTCAGCAGAATATAATTGTGGCAATCATTTATGCTAGGCTTTCCCATAGGAAGCTGGTATGCAGCTTATTTCAGCCCAAGCCACCACATTCAAATTACTTTTTTTCAAGGAGGTGGTTGAATCAATTGTTTCTCACGCTCCTGTTACAGTCATTCATAATTCTCTCATAAAAGTGAAGACTGAGCATTTCCAGCTTCTAGCACAGAGCATCTAGCTTCAGATCAAATCACTTTTAAAGCTAGATGCCCTGCCTTTTTCCTTTCAAACTTCTCCTGAGTTTCATGATTTTTAAATCCTCAGAAACCAAAGTTTGGGTCAGGTCTAGTTACATCTACAATAACTCATTTTCATTTCCTCTTTTCACACATGATCGAGAGGTTTAGCCCTCTTCGTGACTGTCCCCTCCCACAGAAAAAACCCGTGCTAGGAGTAGCGAGAGAGAAAGACTTCAAAAACAGGCTGAGTGACCTCATCATGTATCTACTGTAGAGACGTCAATCTCCAAGAAATAGGAAAGGTCAGAGCTGTTTAGAGCAAGGGGTTTTTCACAACACCACTGAAAAACCCAGACTGGGTCTGAAGAATTCATGCTATTCTCAGCCCTTATCTCATCTTTTCCCCAAATATTTGGAGACCCTCCATCCAGAGGAGTTGCTGCTGTGTGATTTTTAACATAGGTTACTATCCTGAAACACCAGTCATGGTACCTTTCACCAGGCTTGGACTTTCCAAAAGGAAACGGTGAAACAAATGACAGACATTTGCACAGAAATAGTGCAAAATATTTTTTTTTCTTTTCAATGAAACACATTTTTTTTTCTTCTAGAACTTCTCCCACCCCCAATATAACCAAATCCTGGAAGTTTTCATTGCACAACTTAACAATTTCATTATTCAGACTAATTAGCCTGGATGGTCGCTGGGCTTTGCACAGTGGATGGGAGAGAGGTGGACAAGCCGCCTCTGCAGTGGGGTGGCAGGAAGGTGGAGGAGCCAGGAGCTGTGTCCCAGGTGCCATGGGATGGGGTGGGGGTTTACCTGGTGTCCCTGGGCACAGATGCAGGTCACCCGTACCCACACATGAGGCGGCACCAGCCTGAAGGGTGACTCTGAAGTCTCACTTTCCTTTAAAACCATCACTCTACAAATAAAATGGCTTACCTACAATCCCCACACAGATACAGGCACCGTTTAAATATAGCAAGCATTGATGTCTATCTGTAAATTACAAGGAAATGAATAAATCGAGGCGACATAAACCACAAAAAGGAAGTTTGAAATCAGCCCGGAGCTGTGATAGGTCGGCTCCTGCCAAGGAACCCTGCCGAACCTTCACCATCCACTACAGTGGTGACACAGCCATCAAACCTGACCCGCCCGTCCTGGCTCCCCGGCACGCATATCCATGTGCGATCGCTTGCCCAGGGATTGGGCCCACGTCTAGTGGTCTAGACCTGCGCCATAGGGGCACCTGTGCACCCACGCAAAAGTTGGTGGCGCCCCGGGCACCCGGGATCCCTGCTGCAGGAAGGGGATGGCGCGGCGTTTTCTGGAAACCACTGAGCTCATTTCTGGGAGGCGGCGGCGGTGGGTGCTTTAGCAGGCGGAGGGGTGCGAAGAGGATTAATGCAGGAAGTTGGGGGGAAAGGTTTTCTTTCTTTTTTTTTTTTTTTTTTTTTTTTTTTAAATCTGAAGCATGGCTTCTGTGCTGCTTTACTACCCCGCAGCCTGCCTGGTGCAGGTATTTGGCAAGGTTATGTGGCTCAGCTTCATTTATTATTATAAAGGCTGATTTTTTTTTTCTTTGCAAAGTTTATATTAAAGCCAGAATCCTTAAGTAAAACAGGAAGGATTTGCATGCATACTCTGTGTATGTGTGTGCAGCTAGAAAACTACCCTCACCCCTCTAAAATGATGTTTTACACATTTGGCCAGGTTCATTCCCATGTGAATGAGGAAATGGGTGCTAGTGATACCCTAGAAGTTTTATGAAAACTTTATGGGCTGGAGAGAGGAGAGAAAGAAAGAAAAAGTGAGCACGTGCGAATGGGCATCTGCTGCAGGCCCTCGACACGTATTAGGCACTAAATTTTTTTTTTAGACTCCACCCGGGGAGGGGTGTCTTTCAATGCTTTGTGCCTTACTGAACCCCAGAGACTGCACTGTAGGACACAGGCAGCTAATTGTGCTGCTCCAAAACTCCGTCTTTCCTGCAAGGTCTTATGGAAAACAAACTGCACAATCCAAGGCCCCCGACAAACCCATCTCTGCTCCTTCCACGTGCTTGGTGCTCACAGGACGAAGACTGTAGCTCTGGCACCAACAACTCTTCCCCCTAGCCACCTAGGAGGTGGGCTTGACTTCTGGCAGGGGAAGGTGACTGTTCGTGTCCAGCCTCTCCAGCACACCCCTGCGGATGGGCTGGGACTGAAATTAGTCTGGCAGGATGCAAGGATTCTCAGCACTGCTCTTTACCAGACCAGCCAAATTGCATCTTCCCCTGAAAAAACTCTCAATCTTCGGATGGATGAGGCAGAGTAGGGTGGCTGCAGTCATGGAGCCAGAGTTTGCAAGGAACGAGTGTGCTGGAGGACAGCTGGTAGAGGACAGTTCAGTTGCCAGGTTTAGCTGGGGATCATTAAGGCCATTTACTATGTGCTGCTAAGGTGAATTAGCCTTGCCTTTCACAAGGGAAGAGGCCAACGGGTCTGGAGTGGAGAAGTGGGTTTTGGCCAGGAGGAGAAGTCAGCTATTTCTCAGAAATAAGGCAGCATATGCAGACATGAAGAGCAGGAAAGGCATGAAAAAAAACAATAATCAATGCATAAAGACAGCTCTCCCCCCATCTTTCCCCCCACCAAAAAAAAAGGAAGAGAGAAGCTAAAACTGGCTGGAAAAAGAGGAGGGCAGGTATGACTGCTGCTTGTGGCTGCACAGGGAAAGTCAGTTATGGGGTGGAGGAAATGGGAGCCACAATGGGGTCAGAAAGAGTTCTGCAAGGGGTGAGGGAGGGACACCATAAGGGAGCAGGCCAGGACCAAGCCTGGAGAGCACCCCAGGGGAGGATGGAGGAGGAGATGGGGAGCAAAAGGACTCCCCAAGGGGCAGCGGTGGCCTTGGCCATGGGGAAGGCGGCAGTGGGGCTGCTAAGTGGAGGGCGAGGGAGAGTTTGAGAAATATGATGCAGCAGGTCATGCTTAGAATAGGGGAGAAAGCTTGAGGAACAGGTTGGAGCAAGAGAAGGGGCAGAACAAGGCATGGCAAGAAGGAAGCTGCAGCCACTGGTGCTCTGGCAAGCAGGAGGAAGGGAGGCCAGGAAGGAGGAAGGGGATGGAGGATGGTGATGATCCTAAATAAGGATCTGGTTGTATTTAGAGGAGTCAGTGCTGTGGGGCTAGGTCTAGAGGAGCTGGAGGAGAGGTCTATTGGAGGTCCTTGCCAGAAAGCTTTCAGCCACATGGGAAGAATGGAAAAAGCAGATCTTAAACTGGAATAGAGCTAACCGGAATGAACCTAGTTCTAGAGAGAGAGAAAAGCAGGAGTCTCAAAGCCGTTGGAGAGGCTTCAGGAAGGAACTTAGCTGTGCAGAGGGGCAAGGGAAGGCTGAAAACAGCAGCAAAGACACAGTCAGTGATCCAGACAAGGTCATAGCAAGGCCAGGCAGAGAGACAAGAAGATGATGCAGAGGGACAGAAGAAAGTGACCATAGAGAAGGAACTGAGAGCCCAGAGATCAGATAAGGAGCAGTGCATAGCCCGAAGAGCGTTTTTAAGAGGAGCGAAAGTTAACAAGTGGTCCTGTGTGGTGAAGCTTAGTGAAAGTGGGCTGTTGAATAATTCCTCAGTTCCTCAACAAAGTCAAGCAAAGCTTCATTGGCTTCAGGTAAGCATCTCCCCACAACCACCCACGTGCTCCTGCTCCTGCCCAGCTCTCCCCAGCTCCATGTTCAGAGGTAAAAAGCAAAAGGTATTTTGCAACAAAGCAGCAATTCCTGCTCAGTCCACCAGGGAATCTTGTCAAGACTGCAAAGGTTTTAACTGGTCAGGAAGGCTGATTTTAAGTAGTGGTTCAATTAATCATTAATTTTATTGCCAATGGTGCAAAGGTACCAGCTGCCATTGCTAGTTAACACAAGATCACAAAATGGTAGGGGTTAGAAGAGACCTTCAGAGATCATTTAGTCCAACTCCCCTGCCAAGGCAGGTTCACCTAGAGCAGGTTGGACAGGAACGCATCCAGGCAGGTTTTGAATATCTTCAGAGAAGGAGACTCCACAACCTCTCTGGGCAGCCTGTTCCAGTGCTCTGTCATCCTCAAAGTAAAGAACTTTTTCCTCATGTTCCCAGACAGAATTTCCAGTGTTCTAGTTTGTGCACGTTGCCCCTTGTCCTGTCGCTGGGCACCACTGAAAAGAGTCTGGCCCCATCCTCTTGACACTCGCCCTTTAGATAGTTGTAAGCATTGATGAGATCCCCTCAGTCTTCTTCTCCAGGCTAAACAGACCTTTCTACTACTTCTTTTCTGGGAAGTTCCAGCCCCTTGGACTGGGAATGCCATGACCGTGCTCCCAGCGTAAGGCATTGCTGTGAGCTGCATGGGTGCAAGGAAGCGTGTGAGCCCAGCGTGCACAGGATTGCTTTGAACCAGTCAGTCCAGCAGAGATGGTCCTTTCCTTCCCACAAGAAGGCAGTCAACCTCACACATTGAGTGTCGCCATCTCCCCACCAAGCCCCTCGCAGCCCTTTTGTGAGCAGGGTTAGGGGAACCACTGCTCCTCTCCTCTGTCCCATGGGCAGAGGGGACAGCCAAATGCACTGGGCAAGGGCCATCTGCACGATGCTTGAGAAGGATTCACACTGATAGCAGCGTCCATAAATTCTCTCCAAGCTCACAGCCCCTTTGTTTTGGGTCTGGTACAAACATGGAGCAAGGTCTTCTGCCTGGCAAGGGGCAAGCTTACCCCACCCTCCATGTGTGCAAGGAAATGCTTGGTGAGATTTGCCAAGGGGCAGACAAAAGCCTATGGTAGGTCCAGAGTAAACCCATGATTAGAGGCTATCTGAAGCCACCCTTCCATCCCTGAAATAGTCCTGGTTTTATTTGTAAGAACTTACTTGGAGCTGCTTATAAACAGACTGGAAGCAGGTGCGTTTTAAGATAGATATACAAAGCAAACGTGCCATTTATCACTTCTTATGCTGATTATTAAAACGAAGGTTTTCTTTTCTTTCTAAGGAATATTGTGAGCTGTGTTCAATTGTGTTAATGACAGCAGTAACAAAAACAGCAATAAGTATTATTTTAGTGTCGGTGAAACGCTTATAAGTCTGAGAAGCTGGAGTGGTGCAGGGCTGGGGGGGAGGCTTGAAATCCCAATTCCACTGACTTTGTGGGCTGAGATCTCACCCCAGACAATAAAGTCTGAGTTTTCAAAAAACAGAGATGACTTCAGTTATTTGGGAGTGGGGCTGTGATGTTACCTGTCTGCCGAGGACATCCCGTGAACCTCATGGCTGCCTGTATTTTGATGGCCAATTCGGAACCAAAGCAAGTGATGCGGTGGAAATAATTATCTCACCGTCTGATTTAGTCACTCCGGCAAGGTATTTGCAGAACGTAGCTGCTTTGTATGGGATAACAAAAAAGCAATGGGCTGGCTAATTCAATTAAAAGCGAATAGCTACCGTCTAGGCACTGACAGCATGTGGGAGGAAGTGGTGTTGTTTCCACTGTGACTGGCAGTGAGCGACTAGCAAAAACAAGGTGGTTTGAGGAACGCTTGCGTGTTAATGGCATTTCCCTGTTCTGTTTGTCAAGCAAAGGTGGGAATATAGAGTCAGAACTTACTTGAATCAGTTGTTTTACAAGAAAAGGTGAGGGGCCTCCCTGGGACTGATGCTGAACTGCCGGGGTGTAGAGGCAGCACCCTGAGCTTGCCTGCAAAGCGCCCGCGTGTGTGGCAGGTACTCACACAAACTCTCTGTGGGTGAAACAGGAAAAAAAGAAATATATTGCTGTGCACAGGGTCGGCTGGAGACTAGTTTGTCTGCCGGGAGTGCTGAGTTCCTCTCGTTCTCTTTCTCTGTGCCACAGCAGGGCTCCCACCGCCTGCTGCCGGCTGGTGTCAGGTACCTAGAAAAAGGCTGCCCGTGGCACTGCTGATTCACTTCAGCCTTGTGGCATTTGTAGGCCCATGTTGCAGCCATGGGCTCAGCAGTCTGGCTGTGGTGTCAGACTGGAGTGTTTCCAGAAGTGAATCAGAATCCCTGCCCGATGGCTGTATCGGTTGTGATAACCAAACAGTGTGTAATGGCATCTTCCTCCTTCTCTGCCTGGGTGTGTGTGTTCATCTTTCCCTCAATATTAAGCTAAAAAGGCCACCCGTAATGGTGTTTAGTGCTCTGCTGGGCTGTCCATAGGATGTTAATCCCCTTCTGACCATCTCAGATGACTTTGTATAAGGAGAAAATATTTCCTTAGCAAAACTCAGTTTAAAAGAAGATTGTCCATAAATAATTAATTCCAGCCTTTCCGTGGCTTAACCTTTCAGTCAGCGTCTCAGGAGAGAGACAGAACTGAGGTGCAGCCCAGAGAGGGGCAGTTCCCAGGCAGGAGGGTGGCATGAGCACTACTGGCAGCCCTTTCCCATCACGAAGGGTGTTTCACATTCCTGGTATGCCCCCTCTGAGGGTCTGGCTCCCTCCCTCAGCAGCCAGGAGGATACCTTTGGTTTGGCAGGAGCCTGTTTCCATGATGGATGGGGTTACATGAGAGGATACAGCGATGGAGAGCAGTGTGACGTGCATGGGAGGGAGCTCCAGATGAAGAATGAGGCCTCCTCACCGCTTACCTGCAGCAGTGAGGGGTGCTGCAAACAGCAGGTAACAAACCTCCCCTTACCCTGCTTTTGCAAGGGAAGCCCCCATGGAAGCAGCACAGGGGGGTGTTGGGGCTGTAGCTGCCTCTGCTACACCTCTGCAGAGAACTGAGTACGTGTGCAAAGGAGGGGGCAGGAGCTCCTTGGCACAGAAATTTGGGCTGTGTTTGATAAGGCACCAGCAGACAAGTACGTGATGACTCTCGCACTGGAGCAAGGGATCCCTCTGCAGCCCTGCACTCTGACTTACAGCTCTTACCCGAGTTTGAAAACTACCACCCCTGTCTGGTACCAAACTCCTCACCATAGGTCTGGCTCAGCCTACTAGTAGGTCTTGTTTCTCCTCAAACACATAACAGCAAAAATCAAATAAATATGTAGATTCTTCCCCTCTCACCCCAGATAATATATTTTGGCAATTTAAACAGAGGGGAGATGCTCCAGACTTACCTCTGTCATTTCAAAGGTGACTACAGTGGCGTAAATCTGGAAAAGCTCAGGCTTAAACTGAGATTACCTCTGGCCTCCCCTCTGCCCATCCTGATCTTCCCATGTTGGTTTTGGTGATTTTTTTGTGCGTGTCTTGGTTCAAATTAGACTACAGACTTTGGCACAGTGTGTGTGCATTTCTTTATCACTAAGCACCATGAGCCAACAAGCCCAGCTGGGAGCTATGTATGGTGCCACGCTACAAGGACTATCCATGCTGGGAGAAGATGTCAGGATGTATAAAATAAATGCAGCCAAGAACTAGCATTGCTACAAGCATGTTCTGCTGGAAATTACCAGTCGCGCACTTGCTGGCATACTGTATAGCACAGACCTCCTGGGCTTGCTGGGTGTCATGGAAGCCAGAATCTGCAAGTCTGTCTTGCGACAGCCTCTGCCACCAGCTGTGGGGGCATCCCCAGGAAAATGATGAGAGAGGCAGAGATTCTCCTGTGCAATCAGAGATGCTTCAATACCACTGAAATGAGTTTCCAAATCATACAATCACAGAATGGTTTAGGTTGGAAGGGAACCTTAAAGATCATGTAGTTCTAACCCCTCTGCCATGGGCAGGGAAACCTCCCACTAGACCAGGTTGCTCAAAGCCCCATCCAGCCTGGCCTTGAACACTTCCAGGGATGGGGCATCCACAAATTCTTTGGGCAACCTCTTCCAGTGCCTCACCACCTTCACAGTAAATAATTTCTTCCTGATATCTAATTTAAATCTACCCTCTTCCAGTTTGAAGGCATTACCCCTCGTCCTACCACTACATGCCCTTGTAAAAAGTCCCTCTCCAGCTTTCTTGTAGGCCCCCTTCAGATACTGGAAGCTGCTATAAGGTCTCCCTGGAGCCTTCTCTTCTCTTCTCAGGCTGAACCACCCCAGCTCTCTCAGCCTGTCTTCATAAGATAAGTTCTTCAGCCCTCTGATCATCTTTGTGGCCTTCCTTTGGACCCTCTCCAACAGGTCCATGTCCTTGTTGTGCTGAGGACTCCAAAGCTGGATGCAGTACTCCAGGTGGGGTCTCATCAGAGCAGAGTAGAGGGGGAGAAATCCCTTGAGGTAGTTGCATATTAAAATATTATCATAACCCAAGGATGTGTCCAAAGCAAAGTTAGCAAGAGCATGACCGTGTGATGCACGTGGCTGTACCACACAGCTCCAGCCGCTCCAGGGCTTTTCAGTCCTGTGCTCTCAAACCAAGTCCACAGCTGATGGTATGCGACATTTTTGTTGTCTGAAAACGTTTTCATTTCCACCCCTGGGAAGGGCAGCTCCTGTCACTCAGTAATGGGGCTTGCATGAGCTGGACACCGCTGAGGAAGGACCAGGATGCTTCACCTCCAGGCAAAACCCTTGTAGCTGTTGTGAACCAGCCATTCAGAGACAGCAGCTACTTGATCACATTTACTTACGTAAAAAAGCAGTTCCTTTTGTTCTGTGGTTGGCATCAGGAACTTCACACCAGTGATTTTTTTTTTAAAAAAGTTGTTTGCTCTTAACTAGTTTGAATGGGGCTACCTCCTGCTCTCCCCTCCCTCCACCCCACCACTTTTTTATTCTCACTTACTGCTTACGCCTCCTTATAATTCAGTCCTACAAGCTGAAGAAGGATGGGGCTGGGGCAGGGAGGCAGGCAAGGTGGCTTGCTGGCGTTCATTTTTTTGCAGCAGTTGCATTGTCACTGCCTGCGCTGGTTTGGCTTTGGGCCGCGTCTGACACAGGCAGGAAAACACTCCCTGGCGTTTGCATGGCCCTACACCATGTTAAACCCTCCCCGGGCCTGCAGGATGTGGAAAGCCCTTGTCCTGGGTGATGGGAACATGCCCGGCGCCACGGTCCCCAGCACCTCACAGCTCCACGGCCCTAGCCATGCTTGTAGCAGCAGCATCATTCTTGGGAATTGAGCTGCATCCCTCATGGGAGAGTGTTTTTGTTTTTTCTTTCTTGTTTTGTTTTTTTTTCCTCCCCACTCCCGTCACAGGTCTGTCTGCTTTGCCTCTGCCTGTCAATAAGTTGGGGCTGCTGGACAATAAGAATTCTGTTTTGCAAAAGCAGCACTGAGTTTTGTGACATTTGGGGTTTGCGCTTTTGTGTTTTGGTTTGTTTGCTTTTTTTTTTTTTAAATTCAGTGAGGGGTGGGGGGAAAGCAAAATTTCATTAAGATTTTTCCTGGGGAAAAAAACCTCCAACAAACAAGGAAAAATAAAATAAATTAAGAAAATAAAATCAAAGAGCAGTCACTCTAAAGCTTGGACAGTACTCCATACCAGCAGGGAAGCTGGAAATCAGGAGGTGGGAGCTGGCTCAGCCCAGTCTCCCCAGTCACCTGCCCACTCTGGTGTGGACACCCATGCTGTGCATCGCTGCAGGTGGCTCAACAGAGGCACTGGGATGCTTGCATAACTCCGTGCCTGGAGGAAGGCTGCCTGAGGCCAGGGACGAGACAGGGGAGTTTGAACCTAATGGAGGAGAGGCTTGGTGGCGGGGAGGACACCCCTTCACCCCCATGAAGAGCAGTGATTTCAAGGCTCAGCCCTGCTGGCAGCATAACTGCTGGCTGGGCTCTCCAAGACCGTGCCCCGTAGGTGCCCGGAGGGAAGCCCTGCTGGGGGGACGCCCCCGTGGGAGCTGGGGTTGGTCCTGTGTGACTCAGCAGGAGGGTGGTTTAGGGTGCTCGGGCAGAAAGGCTGTAGGGAAAACCGTGCCTTGCAATGCGGGGGCTCCTGGCAACCCTGCAGCAGGAGTGCATGGCAGTGCAGGGGGAAGCTGAGCCAGCTCAGGGCTTGTGCGTGCATCACCCAGCCTCATCTAAAAACAGAAGACTTACTCAGAAGCAGAATCGAGGTGCCACTCGCCTTTACTCCAGCTCTTTTATATATAGTCCCCATTTCTCCTGATTTTACTTCAGCAGTTACTATATGAATCGCAGTTCAGAGGTGGTGGGGAGGGGGAGGGGAGCGAGGATAACTGAGCCCTGCTGGCCAAGCTGGAGCTGCTGGTTTGCTGCTGGATGTGGGGAGTTCCCTCTGCAGGGGCCGTGTCAGAGCAGCCTTCATCCACCAGACAGATATTGGGGTTGGGGGGTGGGGGGCTAATGTTACCTTCAATGAATCCTGCGTCTCTTGTTTTTTCTCAGGGATAGACCATTAACATTTTCATTAGTGTTTTCCTTCCTGGTGTTGTTTTTCTTCTTTTTTTTTTTTTTTTTTAAATTTTTTTTAAGCAGCATAGCCAAGCTGCAAAACTAAGAGCTTTGTTTGCCCGCAGTGTAGGACGACGCAGAGCTTTTGTGATGTGCCCTTGGATTAGCCTCCAGCCCTCTCAAGGGAGGTGCCCGATGCCACCTCCAAGAAGCACATTAGCTCAAAACCCACACTCAAAGGGAAGGAAAGAGAGCAATGGTGGTTTGACCTTACCTTCAGACACCTTGACGTTGGAGGCGGCAATAGGCTGCTTTCAGTTTGTCTGCAAATCAGAAGATCCCCAGACCCATCAACCAAATGTCTCGAGGAACCGCAGTGTTCCCATTGCCCTTTCCCCAGCACACCTCATGGTGATGTAAGTTGGAGCTGCATTTACTTCATGGGTTCCCAAACCGATGAATCAAGGCCCCTGCTTGTGACAGCAATTCAAAACGCACATAAATAGGAGGCCAGTTTCTTTCTCTTTTGGCATTTTTACAAAGCTATAGCAATGTAAACAGAGATTCATAACAGTCAGAAGAGAGATCACTGGAGCAGCCTGAAGTATTTTCATAGAAAAGTTTCACATAGGCATGAGTCTTTGGCCCACATTGTTATAAGCAGAAATAAACAGAAACGGCTCTTTTCAGACACAGGCTGCTCTACTCAGAGTTAGGGAATTTAAAAGTGAGGGACATCTTTCCATATTGGTCACTTTAAAGAATCGACCTCATTACAGTGTAACTTCTGAAAAAGCAGCATGTCTCTGTCTGAAGTTTCCTACTTCAATTAATAAAAGCAGTGCACGAATGGCACACATATATATGCAAACACACACGAACACACAAATCAGGTCATCTTTGTGTTGGAGTCAAAATCAAAATAGACCCAAAAAACCCCAAACCAACATAAATCCTCAAAAAACTCAGAGGTTTGACTTCGTCTCAGTGAAGGTGAGTTTGAGACTGTCAAACAAGAACTTTCAGGCGTTTGGGTGCTCAGTTTTTATTAATGCTTTCTTCTGCTTTACTGTCTAGACGCCAAACCAAAATGAGGTTACCTGGTGCAGTAGCATCTAATAAGCTTCCTGTCTAAATCAATGGGGTAAGTGGAAGGAGAATGGAAGCATTACTAACTAGATATCTCCTTCACTGCCACCTTTGAAAAAATGATACAAATATAGGGTTGATAACAAAAAGATCAAGGTTTTGATAATTAGAAAAAAAGAAAAAGTGACTCAACACATGGACAGCATTTTTTGAATGGAGTCATATGCCTAGAAGTCCTGGAAATCACACCAGGGACCCTTTGCAGTCTTAGGCCCTGGACCTGCCTCTTCCCTGGGTACTCAGGGCTGCTGTAACCAGCCCTCCATGTGCCTGGCCCCAGGGAGCCCCATGGGAAGGCTCCTGAACTCCCCCTCGTGATCTCACAGCCTCAGATGTCACCCTTGCCTGGGCAGTGGCAATGGCAGTGAAGGGAGCGAAGGGAGCATTTCCAGGAGCTGGTCCTGCTGCAGCTCCCTGCTTGACCATGCTCACAGGCAGCTGAGAAAGGAAGGATCAGGCAAAATTATGAAGGCTATATAGGGAAAAGTTAAGAGATATTGGCACTGGACTTACCCATGTGGTGTTTGTGTGCCTGGGTATGTGGTTCCCTTTGCTCGCCCTTCCAGTTCTGTCTCTGTAAGCTAACTCAAGCAACAAGATGTGATTACATTATATTCATAGAATCATAGAATGGTCTGGGCTAGAAGGGACCTCCAAAGGTCGTCTAGTCCGACCTCCCCGCAGTCAGCAGGGACACCCCCAACTACACCAGGTTGCCCAGGGCCTTGTCGAGCTTCACCTTGAATATCTCAAGGGAAGGGGCCTCAACCACCTCCCTGGGCAACCTGTTCCAGTGTTCCACCACCCTCATAGTAAAATTGGACCCTTTGGCTGTATCCTGCTGCTTCAGCTTGCAGAGGTACTCTAAGTTGCTGCCCTCATGATTAGTCCTCGTCCAGGATGTCTCCTGTATTCTCCAGGCACTTGCTCCTCCACTGCCCTTTGGCTCCTCCTGGATCTCATTCCTCCTCCTTTATCTCCTGACCTTATTTCTCTCTGCTGTTGGTTCCAGGCTCCTTTGAGCCCAATCTCATACTCCTCACGCCCAGTCCCAGCAAGCTGGTGAGGGGATGGAGAGCCATTTCCCTCACTTCTTCACACTTTTGCTTTCCTGTCCCATCACCACCAGCTCTAAGGCACAATTTCTCCTTCTGCCTTTCATCCCTAGTCCCACCCCAAACTACCTCTGCCCTCCCCTCCATCTCTAACTCCTTCTGCTTTTCCATGGGCAGTACCAGAGCTCAGGTGGCTGCTGCCTGCCACCATCAGGGCTCACGGTGGTGGGACCTTCCTTCTGGGTGACACCCCAACAGGCCACAGCCCCTGGGCTGCAACACTAAGTTTCATGCAGGGGGGCTCAGGTGCAAACCTTGGGGGGCTCACGAGGAGCTATGAGACTTGAATAAAGCCCATGAGGATTTTTTTTAGCTGTCCAGCTTTAATGAACACTTGTGAGCAAGATGATTTATCTCTTTGAAGACTTATAATGTGGCAAAATTTGGATGGAGGCTTTTCGCAGGCAAGTGGCACATTCCTGACACAGAAGCCAAAATCCTGCCACATTTCAAGTCCTTTTTCCAAAGCCTGGGGTCACAAAGAAAAGGTCACCAAATTTCTTGAAGCATGTAGGGGGAAAAAGAGCATATTTTTCTTCCAGCTAAATGATCAGCAACCACTTAAGATTTCCAGGCAGAAAAAATATACTGGGGCAGAGTCCAACCTGGGATATTTTAGCCATAACAGCTGTCATTTGACAAAATTACAAGTGACTGTAATTAGGAAGCAATAGGCTTCCTAATAGGTGGATTTTCTGGCACTCATTAAAATATGCTTTTTACATTTTCCAAAGAATGAAAGCTGCTGTGCAGGTGTATTTGCTATAGTTAGGAAGAAGTAGCACTGTTTTTCTTCACCCCCTACCCCACCACCTCCTTTTTTCTGAATGAAAGTGTTTTACAAACGAAAAATGAGGTTTCCTGAAATGAAGGACTGTCTTTTATTCTGAGCTGGCTTCCATTAAATGTATTTGAGAATCTCCCATCCTTATCTTTGAACTTGCTGCAGGGTGACAAGCGACCGTCCTGTCAGGGTTGGCTTGGCCGAGCTAGCGGCTGGGCTGGGCAGAGTCCCATGGACCTGGTGAGGCATCTGAGGATGTTTTGGGCAGCCCAGGAAAAGGCCTGGCATGTTCTTCGTTGCCTGCCACTACATTCAGAGTCCAACCCCATGTATCTCTGCTTCTCCCCAGTGACCATGGGGCACCCAGGGAAGCTCAGGCTGCATGTGTCTCCACGGGGGCTGCCTCCCCATCACCATGGGGCTGCAATCCCAACCAATGGACCCTGCTGCTGACATCCCAAGGAAAGGCCTGGTGGCCTGGGCAGTGTCACCCACCCGACTTGGGCACCAAAGGGTTCAGCTTCCCCAAGCCAGAGCAGGGAAGGTGTCCCTGGACCTCTCACCAGGGATGACCCGCACTTACCCTGGTGACTGCTGGCAGACTTGCTCTCCCTCATGCTTTCTGACTCATCTCCATCACTTGCCTCCAGGTCTTTTCTCTTTCCCTTCAATAACTGCCCTTCGTATCCTAGTCCCTCTTTTCCCCTTCATTGCTACTGCCTGGAGCACTGCCAGGAGGGTCGGGAAGCAGTAAGGATCTGCAACATGTTCTGTCCCCATGGAATGAGAAAGCACAAGCGCCTCCAGAAATGCAGCCTGACCCGCACAGCACCCACGGGCAAGTGACACAGAGAGGAAGCATTGGGCATGTGTTGGAGACTGTGGGCCAAGGCCACTGCCACTTTATTTGGGAATAGACGATACAGGAGCAGAGGCTCCAGCATGGGAATGGCAGGACCCCTGTACGCTTAGCTCTACTTGGTCATACCATGGGCACCACAACTCTCCCCTGCAGGGAAAATGCAGTGTGACTATACATGCTAAACTGCTGCAGGCAGTTCTTTGCACAGGTTAGAATAATAATCTAAATGGCACGTGAGCACAGGAGCAAAAACTTGTAGCTGTTCACTCTCTAAGGTTAACCTGTGGACTCACTGACACAAAATATTGATGAGGCAATAGTTCAGCAGAAAAATTAAAAGCCTGGTAAGTAAACCCTTTTCCCCTCATCCATAGTTCTGGTGGGAAAATTACAACAGCCCAGCAGAGGAAAAAACATCTTGACGCAATCTTGTGCAGACATTAAGAACTGCAGAACTGCAGGGATGCTGTAGTGAAATCTTCCACCGGGTAGGCAGGAAGGACAGGCTGTGGCCATACAGCTGGAGCACTTAGTCCTCCTCAAACTTAGGAAGGCATCATGCTTTTTAGAGCAGTCCTGCCCTGAGTTTTCATTCTGTGGGGCAAACATAAAAGCAAAAGAGTGTGTTTGTGTCTGTGAGCAGGGATAGATCTAGCAGGGGCCAGGTACCAGTACCTTTGTTCACCCCTAACTTTCTCCTGACAGCTTTGCTGCCACTGCACAGCCTCTTCTTTCCCAGGGTCAAAATAGCACAATTTCTTATGTCACATAACAGATATCATAAAAAAGATTCCCTTTTGCCAGAGAGAAAAATCTTTGTTACGCTGAAGTTAAGATTGAAATAATATATTGGTGAGACGTGCAAATTTAAAAAAAGGGAGAAGACATTGCCACTGCAAAATCCCCCTCAAGTAACAACCCCTCTTCAATAAATAAAATACATAAATAATCCCTTCTCAATAAAAGTCCAAGCAAACCAAACCAAACTGAAAACAAAAGAAACACAAAACCCAAACGGACCGACCAGCCCCCAAACTCTGACAAAAGAACAGCAATTGGGTTTCAGTGGAACATGGTGAATTGAGTAGACGAAAGCCAAAACAGAGTGCAGATATGGGAACTGGGGAAAAACAAACAAAAAAACCCACCAAGATGAAGAACAGAAGGAAATAAATGCCTGGGGCATCATTCCAAAAAGCCTAACGTTTTGTGGTGTGGCAAGTCACTTCAGATGATGCTCCACCAGCCCTGTGCGGCTTTGTTCCCCTCCCCGCTCTCTGCAGCATGATGAAAGCACAGGAAGGATGTTCGATGGCAGATTGGCCATCAGCCACTTTCAAAGGGGACTCATTTAGTGAGATTCACTCATACTTGTATAAGCTGAAACAAAAAAACCCAAAGAACAACATTGGTAAAGCAACCAGACTGATCTTGCAAACATACTTCATCTTGGACCCGGCTGATGGGAAAAACTCTCTGTTATAGAGAATGTAACATTATGAATACTGATAACACCACCCAGCGAGCCTCAAACACCTATTTCCAGATGACTGTTTACCACCACGTGGTCAGTCAGGGCTGACCATATTGTGCACAAGTCTGATTATTACAGCCCTAGCCTTGTATTGTTTTTACTTTTCTTTAAATATAGGCGTGTATGGGATGGGAAGAGGGGGGGCTCTTGAGTTCTGTAGCACTCTGGAGCTTTCCTGCTTAGACTGAAATCTGTGAGCTGTTCAAACCAAAGTGGTCAATCTGATAAAAAAGGCTCCCCATAAAGGCTGAACCGTTTTTAACCATGAACGTTTATCACTTACTATCCTTGGTAAAAGCTAGCTAGTCAGACGTAAGGTCGTAAGAGATAGAGGTAACCCACAGTATTTCTTCAGTTATTTGAGAGATACGCTGCTCCCAGAAAAGTTGAGAAAGCTTTTGAAGCCTGGATAATTTTTCATTCATGAGAACTGTGGGGTTTTTGTTTGTTTGTTTGTTTGTTTTTGGGGCTTTTTCTTTCTTTCTATTTTTCCTTTTAAACCTGTCTCACAGATAAAACTTGACACAATTCACCACTGGCAGGAAACCTTGGAGGGTGCGGTCTGCTGGGTAGAGCGGAGGCCCAGGGCTTTGCGTATCTCATTTCCATCCCTGCCGCTGGCACTGACTCATGGCTGGCAGGGGGTGAATCACCTCCCCGCTCCTCACCTCTTGGAGAGACTGTGGCATACCTGGTGGGACAGCTCTGCTATTTAAGTTAGCTAGTGACAAGCACGTGATTTTGGGACGACTGAATGTGATCCATTGGTTTTCATGGGTTCCAGTGTTTGTTCCCAGCAAAATGCATCAGGTGTCAGAGATCAAAGGCCCAGGGTGCTAAGAGAAGCTACACCGGATTTGTAAATTGAGTTTTCAATATGCTCACAGGTTGTACATGAGGGTATTGTTTGAGTTAGAGCAACGTTGCCTTCACTGGAGTGTCAAAGGCTTGCCATATGTAGCCAACCAGAAGTACTGTGTCTTTGCTCAAGAAGGACTTCAAGGTTCATGTCTCTGCTCCAGCATCAATGCATGTGATCACAGGGGAGGCACCAAGGCTGATCTCATGTCAAGAGGAGCCTTGGGCACTTGGTCCCACCTCAAGCATGGCTAGCAAGATTGGCCCACCAAGTTCTGGACCTTATGTTCCTTGTTCCTGGTCCCTGTCCTCTTCCTTGGCCAGCCCTTGTATTTTGGTACCATCTGCTCCGCAATCTGCTGCAACTGATCATGAATTTGAGGCAAAGGTGGAGGGCTGGGCCAGAGTGGCGATGAAGAAGTCTCACACTCCTCAGAGCCATGTGTTGAAGTGGTGTGTTCAACTCTGCAATGCATCAGTCCTGCAGCAGAATCCAATCTTGACACCTTAAGGAAAGTACCTTAACAAGGTGTCTCAAGAGCACATAAACTGCATGAAGAGGCACCTACATGAGTTGCTAGGAGAAGTCAGAAGTTCATCTTTAAAGATTCCTTAGCCACAACACTTCAGCAGTTTTCAAAGCTGAAATGTAGGTCTTTCCCTGTCCTTAGTTCTCAGTTTGGGCCGCCGAACACCACTTTGCTCCTTCTTGCTGACCAAAGAAATCTTGAATTCCTTCCTGCACAGCTTAAACTGTGGGGATGGGAACTCCCTACTACAGCTCAACCCACAGCAGAGGAGCTATGACATGGCTGTGAAGGGCAAGGTGGGGGACACAAAACCAGAGGCCTCCTTCCTGGGAGGATACCGTACCCTCGGTCTTGTCTTGAGCACCCAGACTACGGCATCTATGTGGAGCTCCTGGCTGTAGGAGGGCACAGGAGGAGTTCTGCTCTAGGTCTGTGATTACATTTCAGGTGTGAGCAGGATGCTTGTAACTAAGCAGTGGAACCCAACCACAGCCAGGGGCAGGTGGGAACACACACCCACCCTGCAAAGGCCATGGTGACCTGGCATGTGCCTACCATGTTGAGGAGTTACAGGCCCAGGCAAGGGAATGCAGTGTTGCACTCCTGCTCTTCAGCTGCTTTTTGCCTACATCCCAAAATCTGCTTGTGAAGCCAGGCATATAAAATTATGGGGTTGGTGCTGGAAAAGTTCTGGAAAACACAAGTTCTGATGTGCTATGAAAGGGGCCCCCAAGTACATTCAGGAGGCTGGATCAAATGATGACAGGATTAATACAATTCAGATGGGTTTGTGTAGCAAGTGCTCTTAGGAGGAGAAAACCACATACAGACAGAATATACCATACTGGCATGTAGGGTCTTGAAGGAGTGAGTTTATCAAAGTTTAAAAAGAGATTCAACTTTCACATATGCGGGATCCTCAGAAAAATTGTATTTTGCTCAGGAACTAATCCATGAACCACCTGGGTGTGTAAAGCAGTCACTGATTACATGAGCTGGAAATCAGCTTTCCCATTTAACACGACACTTAAATAATTGCCCAAAAAGAACAGCCTGGGCACTGCTGCTGCACAAGGGTAAAATGGGCCTCCAAGAGATACCTTCCTCAGAGATTGTACCAGGATTAGGCCAGTTGCGTTGTTGACTTTGGAAGTTTCAAAACATAGCATAGATTTCATCCTTGTGAGCCAGAAAATTTTGCTGGCGTTTGCCTTATTCAGTCTTATAGCATTTTCATTATTACAGAGAATCATCTCACCTTCTGCGCTGAGGTATCACCTTCTCTTGCTCTCAAGCATTGGTGGGTGGAGATTTCTGAAGAGACGTGGATGGAGATTCCCTTCCCTGCGCAGGCTGTAACCACAGAGGGTCACAACAGGTGTCTACCAACATTTTTACCCCAATGGTTCAGAGCTCTCTGGTCTCTATTAATTTATTTTCAAATCTATGTCTGCCCATATTTATGTCAGGTTCTAAAGTAGCACTGTTAACATTTTGAATTTTAATTATCTACTGAGTATCTAAAAAGATAAGCTGGAAGGGGAAGCCCCTCTGCGAGCAGAGGTACAATCTAGTTAAATGAGTGAAATTTATCAGAAAAAATGAGTAATGAGCAGCGAGGAAGACTGTCTCATTTTGCTAATTTTACTTTATAAATTATCTGATTTGACATTCTGTGCTAAAATTCTGCTTATGAACCAAGAAAAGCAAGGGACATACTCTACTTAGTTGAAGCAGAACCTGTGGCCACAAAAATTTTGCTGCATTAGTACTGCAGCGTGAAAGCCCCTGCCACTGAAACGAAGACTCCTGTGGTTGTTTCTAGATCACCGTGTATCTAGAAATAGCTAGGTGTGCTGGGCTTCGGGTCTGAGCCTACACAGAGCCTCCTGGTTATCTGCAGCCACATCACAACTGCGTTCATTTCACTGCACAGGTCTCATCAATGCACAGAAGAGCTAAGCAAAGTTGTCCTTCCCCCTACCTGCACCCCCAAACCCATTTCAGGAGTGAGGGAAAAGATACTTCTTAACCCTTAACTTGCATCTAATGCATTTTTAATGAGCTATATTGAGACTATCAGCCCATTTTATTTAGGCGCTTTTGCCTGGGACTGGCAATGAACTTTTAATACTGAAGTTATTTCAGAAGAAAGAGGCGAAAGGGTGCCAAAATAGGCTATAAAACTAAGCATGTGTTAATAGCATCTGTTACAAATAAGGCTGGATTCCACTTTCCATTGTCTTATTCCTTTTTCCTCAACTTGTTTAAATTTTCCAATTCAAAAGGAATTTGGCTGGAGACTTCCCTTACTTGGTCTTGACCTCAAGGACGGCTGCTTGCAGAAGACTTGTACAAAATCTATTACAAGCCTTTAAACAGTGAGGGCATGAGAGAAAAGGAACACAGATGTCTCCTTGGATGTTCAGACTAGAAAAAATTAGGTGCAATAAAGGAGCCTCCCCAATTCCCACCCATTTGATCCCAAAAATAAACTGCAGCAGATCTGTTAGTGCTGCTACTCCAAAAGCAACAACTTTCCCTCACTGTTCCGCGAGATGATAAATGTTGCAAACCGTGTCAATTAAGTTACTCACCAACACACATTATTTTTACAGGACTTCAAAAGTCCATTGATGACTCTCCAAATGAAAGCCCCCTTGGGGGGTCAAGTAATACTGAAAGAAGTATATCGTTTACACGATGAACACCTTGTTCTGAAATAAATATACTATTTTGGACATGCTCTCTTAACATCTTTATTAAAGCTGAAGAGCTCTGAAGCTCAAACGGCACAAAGAGAAAGGGGGCTGAATTGCACAAATCTCCTCTTTAACCTATGGCAGCACTATATAAAAACAGAACTTCAAAAGGGTGAAGACAGAAATGGCTATCATGCTCCCTAACGAAACCGTGCTCCCTGCTATTCCCAGTTTTCCCTTTTATTTCATGCCAAAAAACCTCTCGTAGGTACTGCAAAGTCAGAAAACAAGGTGTCAACCACATGAAGCCAAAATACTCTTAAATTGTAACACAGCTTGTGCAAAATTATTTTTGCCTGTAATTAACCATATAGCATTTTTTTTTATAGCTTCCTTTAACAGTGTTAAAAGAAACAATGTCATGTTAACACTGCAGCGGCAGCCTAAACTCTACAAACATCTTAATGTCTGCACACATCATACTAACACGAACTACAGAAGAGTAGGAGAACTGCTAATGAGGACATAGCAGGAAAATCGAACCATCTCTCTGTCAGTGTATGGACAGGCTGGAATGTAACGAGGGATAAATGTTCCCATGGATTTTTTGTTATGTTTTTTCCTTGAATTGTAAATCCGCCAGATTCTCTCCTAAAAATCTTTTCAACAAATTTACCAGGTACAATGATTTTTATTTTCTGTTTTTGGATAAGAGTTATCACACAGAACTCCTCCAGGTACACGGCTAAGCCAGAAGCACCAAAAGACCAGAGGACCAAAGTCCTATTCGAAGTCTATCATAGCGTTTAACAAATTCCCCAATATTTCAGCCTACCTGGGAGCCCGACTAATTCAAAACATATTTCTGTCTTACTAGTTCAATAATGCACATGCTGTTGCCTGCTTTGAGAGTAGTCAGAGCCTATTACTAACTACTGACTGATGCTAAAATTTTAAGTGCCATGCAGGAACTTCAGTTCCTACCAGTCAGAAACAGGTCACTGATGCCATACACCGCAGGGGTTCCTCTTTCAGTCCCAGGACAAGATGCACCGGGTCAATCAGATCCAGAGAGCCAAAGTTTTACAGTGTTAAAGATTCAGATCTGAATTTTGAATCTCAGGCTTCAGCAGGAGCACTGCATTCATTTTTCAGTTTCAATATATTCTGAGGAGATTAAGAACCTTTTCCTTCTAGTTTTTAGAGCTATTATAGACCAAAAAGAGCAAAATAGCAGTATGTTTATAGTGTGTAAAACATGTAAACCCTCTCATTGCTAGTGAGTCCAGACACC
Source organism: Numenius arquata (assembly GCF_964106895.1). NCBI lineage: Eukaryota > Metazoa > Chordata > Aves > Charadriiformes > Scolopacidae > Numenius > Numenius arquata. The sequence goes on along the minus strand of NC_133579.1, from coordinate 59,028,932 downwards.
TATTTGCACCCAAAGATCAGTATTTGCATCAATTGATTACAATCGATATCGTACCAATTAATATTCTCAGGATAATCACAGCATTTAAAAAAAAAAGCAGGTCCAAGAAGTTGGCTGAAGCTGACTTAAATATGGTTTGGCAGCAGATTTGGAAGTATAAATCCCACGTACCATTGTCTCTGATGATTGTGTGTCTCTGACGGCAAAAGATTCTTGTCTTGATATTTCCTTCTTCCTAAGGCCAAAATTGTATCTAGGAAATTGCAGTCTTCTACCTTCTCTTGGATCAGAAAAAGAACATGCTAATCACTACCTTTGCAGTTAACAAGGAGTTAAATTTGTGAATGTTTTTAATGATGTCTTTCCTAGGGCTTTGGCTAGCTACATGTTAGAAACTTGCAGGGGAGGGACTTGCTGCATGTCATTTAGTAGGCTCAGCAGTCAGAGAGCTCCATTAAATCCTTTTATCATAATAATTTTTGTTACAATTAATCAACATTACACCTTCCCTTTTATAAACTACAAGGTCGTCTTCCTGTTTTATTCTGAACTTACGTATGTTTAACTAAAGTAGAATCAGAATAAGCAATAACTAAGTTTATCTTTTGGCTCCATGCTCCGTACAGCATTACGCTAATTTTTATGGCTCTATTCTATCTGCATCTCTCTACTTACCAATACAGCCACAGAAACACGCTATTACTTCTGAAACGTTTCCTTGGTTCTGGATAGCAAAAGGCTGTCTGGGTAGAAAGCAAAAAAAAAAAATAAAAATCTCATCTTCAACATAAAGTACCCTCTTTTCAGGGAGATGCAATAGCTTTGGCAAAGATTGGGAGACTGGACCTCCTACTTTTCCAAGCCAACAGTCACACGTTATTGCTGCAGCCAAAAGCGCCCCTCGAAGCACAACCCTGCAGTGCTCACAGCACTGATTTCCCATCTTCTTCTCTATTGCCACACAGTGAAATTAAACTGGTTGGAGGTCCCGGGTCTTTTTACGCAACTAGAGGGAGATGTAAGGGGTTTAGCTCATAGAATACAACTTCCCTGATCCTCAAAAGAGAGGCACATGCATGCAACTTTTGAAGGAGATCTTCTGAGCATGTACTCTCGTGTCTGTATGCTTGATATTCAGCACATACCTGAAACTTACTGCAACAATATAAAAAGAACTAGTCCTGCTACCTGGCTTTTAAAGAACTATAGGAAGGTGTTTAACTTCAACAATGACACACTATGAGCGTGTTTTGTAAACATATTTTCTAAAGAATATACATTTAAAAAAAGAAACATTTTGTGGGTGAGAAAGGCCAGGATTTCTTCATTGTTTCGTGCTACTTATTTGATCTATTTCATTAAGTTAACACATAGCCATGTAATGAATTTTTCCCTATTTTTTCCCTCACTTTACTGGGGAATTTAGATACTTTTTCTGTGTGTCATTCCCCCTTCTCCCCCCCACTGATACAGCATTTGCTTTTTATTACTTCTGTGCCTACCTCCTGAACTACTCATGACTATTCAAAATAAATGTTCAAAACACAGTAACAGGAGAATGCCTCAACATCTCCAGAGGCTGAATATCTCAACACAGCATATTACAGCTGGATTTTCCTGTAAGTCTTAATGTACTTTTAGCAAGATCTATTTTACAGCCTTACTACTTCCTAAATTTTTCTCTTAAATAAGAAATAAAGGTCTCCAGGTTTTTATTTGAGTGTCATTTTTTTCCAGTCTGTACTGATTTTAGATTTTTCTAGAGGTTCAAAGTTCATGTAATAATTCACTTTATTTTCTCTTGTAGTTTTCAGCATTTACCTTTTCCTTTAATGTCAGAGCCTTTCACTTCTGTTACTTTGATTTCCCTGCTGCCTCTCTTTTCTCTGCTGATTGTGTATTTTGTTGTGGTCTCCCCATCTTTTTCCACTTCCAATAATATTTTTTAAACCTCATTGTATCTTTGAACTTTTTTTTTTTTTTCAAAAACCACACTGACCACTTCTTGTTTTTTGTAATCTTCTTTTCAGAGGAACTGCAGCCTGTTGTATGTTGACCATGAAGTCTCTTCAGTCCCAACTCTACTTCCACGCAAAGAGATTCCAATACATCTTGTTGCTGCTCACTGACTTCCTTAATTCCACCAGGTGGATTTACTGAAAACCAGTGCTCTGACTTGACTGTGCGCATTTATTTCATATCAGGTTGAATTCAAATAATATTTTGATCCCTTACACATTATTCTCTTGTTTTTGTCTCAATGACGTTCTGAAGTGTTACTTCAGAGAGGCAACCAAACACAAACATCTGACTTCAGGTTTTAAAGACAAGCAACAAGCTGCTGTAACAGAAGATGAGTAAGAGAACGATGTTACAATAAGGAAATGGCTGAATATATAGTAAATCGGTACAGATGATAAAATAGGTTTTCAATATTTAGGACCAGCTCTGATACAAATGTAGAAAATGTAGACTGGCAAAATTCATAAAGAAATCACATTTCTTGGAAAGTGAGGAATTCAAGAGAAGCTTATGACTGTATTTATTAATATTTTATTATTATGAAATGAAGTCCTTTACAGATTGAGCTACCTGGATGACTATTTCAGTTAATACTAGCAGCTGAGACTATGACCAGCTTGGAATGGACAACATTTAACAAAACAACATTGTTCCAGGTGTTTAACAATTCTCCCCAAAAGTCAATAATGACATATATTTCAAACTTCCAATCAACATGGTATTACTACTTACACGAAGTTTTTTGGGTTTTTTTGGGGTTTTTTTTTTAATGAGTAAATACATGTGCATCAAACTTTCCTCAGTATTTCATGTTACAGGAACTGTACACTGTATTTTTAAAGCATGTAACTGAACTGCCAAAAGAGAAGAGTTGACATCAAAAAATTGAAAATTCAGTGCACTGTTTCTGAAAAGTCCCACTAAAAATGACTGTAAATACAGAAAGAATACATTATTACTGCATGATTTAGTTGCGAGTCATGACTTCAGTTATAAAATTAAACTCAACCCTCACCCCCCCGCAAAAAAGATCACTTTATTTCTATTAGTTGCTCTCTGTTATAGCTTCCTGCATCTTATATCAAGTCCCAAAATGAAAGCCAGTGTCAAATCTTCCCTGTTGGGAAGATGGTTGCTGACTTTTGTGTAACTACATCTTAATGGCCACAAAACTGTTATTTCCTTCTTAATCTCTATTCCCCTCCACACAAATTCAATAACTAGTGGTGAAAAGAGGACTGGCTAACAAGAGGGAAGAGGAAGACAGTGGTCGTAAGCCTGTAAGAGCAAGAAAAGACAAGAGGAGTAAGAAGGAAGCAGCAAAAGCAGTGACATACTGTGCTCCTCCTTACTTCTGGCTATAGAGAGGTGATTAACTATTCTACTCTTTAACACCAAAGGATATTTTACTTGAGCATTTTTAAAAAAAATTTACACTACTCTTATAAAGTCAGAGTGCTTTTCTGTTAATTGCCAATGAAAGAAGAGCTTATTTCAAATGTGAAGGTTATCACCAATATTCCAACAGAAGGGAGAAATGAGAGGCAGGCTTTAATTAAAAAAGAAGCAAGAAAAAAAAAAGCCTCCCGAGAAAACAGACTTACGACCACTAAAATTGCAGATGATAATAGAAAAAGAGTGATAATTTTTAAATGCAAGAGAAGCAGTGTCCTTCTCCATGTTATATCTGAACACTCACTAGTCAGCTGTATGGAGTAATATTTATTACATACTTCTCAACAGTTTATAGAATTTGAGTCTTCCAGTCACTTACATCAGTATCACTCTACGTCTAGAAAGTAACACTGATCAACACGAGTAATACCCAAATTTAAGGTGACATTTGCTAAAAATATGTTTTGATGTATTTTTAACAAATGAAACTGAGATTTTAGCACACCAATGAATATTTATTTCTTCATGAACATACAGCCAAGAAGAGTGTATGTAAACAAAATTGGCTTAATCCCCTCCACAGAATGGAAGACAGTAGACAGAAAACCATTTTATCAAGGTATTTATGACCAGAAGTCTCACTCAGTGGGATACCCCACACCATTACTCAAAGAGTTGTATTTCACAATTTCTTTTTAAATTATGTATTAATTCTTTTAAAAGTTAAATTCCTTTTGTATTCTTCAGTCTTCAAAGGAACTGAAGAAGTACGGAAACAATGGGTGACGTTTAAGAAGATTTGTCTTTTGAGTTGCCTGCATTGTGTCATTGTCTATGTTTTCATCATTGCTGAAGAAGCAGCTTGGAAACAGGTCAGCTGCAAGTGCATGCTGCTTTTGAATTTGTTTAGTAACTCTTCCAGTAACCTGTAAAAGGAAAATAGTTACAACTTTAGCGGATTCTGAAAAGGGAACAATTACCAAAACTTTTGGCTATTCTGCCTGTGAATTCAAGTACATCATCTGCTTAAATAAGGGCTTAAAATTGGATGTGCTCAAATATCTGAATATTATGGATATTTAAAAGTATACCAATGTGTCAGGATGATCTGTGGCCAGAGGAGGATTTAGCCACAGAGATTTTATCAAGGTGATAAAACAGGCCTTCATATGGCTTTCCTTCCAGATAAAGATCATCTTCTTGAGAGAAACATATTTGCAAAACACAATGGCAAAAGAACTGGTGGAGAATACCATAAGTTAAATCTGTAAGGAAAATCCAGAAATTGCCAGACCATGTCCCATAAACCCAGTATCCCTTATCAAGGCTATGGCTTTTTGTGTACAGCTGAATTGCGAATTTCAGTTCTCAAACTTGTCTTTGGAAGGTATTTTGTTGATTTCTCTGAAGTTTCATGGCTGAAAGAACAGAGGTGGTATGACTGTTCTAGGAGAAACATTAATTCACTAGCAACCACGTGATTTTTTCCTTCATAGATAATGCAATATGTATGAGTTTGTTTTGGAGCATAAAACGGTTCGCTTACATCTACATAGCTGCCAAGAAGGTACTTGGTGCAGTGGATAATATTTATTCTAATCCACAAGCTACAGGTGTAGGACCAAGGGTGTTGATGGCTCTGTTGTAGAAGATAATTATTGTAACAGTGGAGATGCATTATTAAGTTTTACAGTCTTATCTGTGTGTTTTATTTTCCCCGTGCTCTAGGGAAGGATGTGTTCTCTGAACTTTTTACTCTGTTTCAAAAACAAGCTAGATAGGGCAGACACGTAACACCTCAACTTTTTGGCAAGCTGTGATTACTGAACAGCCATTAACAGAAGAAATTATACTGTATGTTAAAAAAACCCAAACCAACCCAAGAACAAAAACTTGAACCACAAAATCAGTATCTGCTTCCTCAGCAGGTCCTCTGGAAGATGAGTATAGCTACATTCATCATTTAGTATCATAGTAATGACTGTGAATGAACAGAAGTGAACAGCTCTAAATTAGTGCACAAATGTGTGCTATTTTACATAAATACATGTAGCTTACAATGAGATGCCTGTAATCATGACAATTATGGTGTAACGACCTGGGAAACAGAACAAGTTTTGTACTGTCTAGGGCTCAGAACTCTGAGGCAGATGTAAAAATGATGCAGCTCTTGATTCTCATCTGGCCCATGAAGCTCAAATGCTTATGACGAAGTAAAAAAAAAAAAGTAATCTACAGGTGTTTTGGAAAGTCTGAGTTGAAAGAACTCTCCTTACTCAAAACTGATTCCCATCTTTAATAAAACATAAGAACTAAGTAAGGCAAGGAGGTATCTTGAGACTTGTTGTGGCTAGTGAGGAGAGGGTTTGAATAAATAGACAGAGGACATCTGGAAGAAGGCACAGTCCACAGACTATGGGCTGCACAAACAATCTCTTCACGTGTCCACAAAATATTCTAAATTGTGACTGTTGAAGCCGGACTGATTTGATGCAGTTCAATTCCTGAAAGTACCATAATACCAAAACACCAATACTTATACTAATATACTCATGACAGATCCACCCTAATTTCACCAAACTACTCTTTATTAAGCTATGCTTGTAAAACAGACTACCAAATACTAGGTTGGATGCAGCAAAACAGCTTGGTCATCAAACGTGGGGAAGGAGGAACCCAAAACTCCTCCTCCTCCTCCTCCTCCTGATGTTAAGAAAGAGCCACAGACCCTCCTTATTTGTTTTTAAAAAGAAACAGGCCAGTTTTGAGGGTTCCCCATATATCAGCTGGCAAAAGCTTGGACTTCTGTTCTTTGGCCATTTTCTTATTGCTGCTAAATTCAGTAAGACAAGACAATGGACTAACCCAAAACTTTAAGATTAACAAAGACGACTAAAATAAAAGACAAAATAAATACAAAGCTATACTGAACTGATCAAACTAGGATGGGCAAGAGAGATATGCCACAAAGCAATTGCCTTTTCTTTGTAATTCAATAAGCCAAGGACACTTAGCTTACTCCTAACTCTGTCCAAAGAGGCTTCTGCTCTGCAATTCAGAAGGGTCAAATACAGTGAACATTAACCCTCTAACAACAAAGTTCTGATACAAGAGTAAAAAGCAATGGCTCCAGAGACCAGAAAGGAGACAAGAAGGTGCATTATACTCACTTTTTGTCAGTTCCACTTGAGAGTTGGGGCAAGGCTTCCAAAGCTTGCTTAAAGCTTGAGCTGCAAGGAAAACAAAAATACTCATATTCCACTGGTGCAAGTCTCAGCATTCACAGTTTCTCTATATAAATTCCATGGAGATATGTTATATTTCATCCATTCCTGTTTCAATATATTAATTTGACACCTGACATTCATGTGCAAATTGAACATAAAGCAGTCACGGGTTCAAGCAGGTCTCTTGACACTCCTAATGTGATGTATACCAGGTATCAACGGGAAATGTTAAATCAGCAGCTGACTTTACAAGCCTGTGCTTGACATCCTGGACTCTTCAAGAATTAGATAGTTGCCAGCCTGCCTTCTGCCTCAAACTAGGTGACCATCAGAGTATGACACACAGATAAAACCATTTATTTTGGCTTTTTGTGCGCAACAGGCAGATCGCTGCATTCTCCCCTACAGAGGGGGCCTACAGAGAGAATGACAGCAGGTTTGCATTGAGGTAATAGATTCATAGAATAATCCAGGTTGGAAGGGACCTCTGAAGGTCTTCAGGTCTAACCCCCTTCTCAAAGTAGGGCCAACTTTGAGGTTAGAGGAGGTTTCTTGGGGCATTATCCAGTGAAGTTCCAAGTAACTCCAAAGATGGGGTTTCCACCCTGTTCTGGACAACAGATGTGGAATAGAAGTTCAGGGAACGATGCAGGACCTGTGCAGATATGTACAATCCTGTCATCAAAAGACTAATATGGTGACTTGTGGCAACTAGTGACAAGTCCAGGAATAAAAAGGCAGCTGTGAAGCTCCAGCTTCCAGGGTTCACTGTGCTTTGCCTTTGTTCTGATTAGAGATAATGCCACTTCCATGTTACCCAGTTTGAGCCAGTGCCAAGTTTTTTTCATTTGGAGGTCTTCATCACTATTGGACACTCAGAATAGAGAAGCAAGTCTTTTGAAACAGAATGCAGTGACATGATAGGACACTATCTGTGACACTATGAAGACACATTAAGCCCTCAAGCCCTGCAGTCTCTCCCACAAAATGTTGATCAGGTAAGATGACCAAATTGCCATCTGTGGGAACATGTAATGCCAATCCTAACAGAACTGCAGGTAATTAAAGTAATGAATGAACCTGCCCATATCTAATCCCCAACATAATCAACTAGAAATTTCAATCAATCAATTTTACTCAAAACTGCTGACAGCTATCATAGTTTGTTTCTACATGCTTTGACCACATCAGCCACTGATTCTGCTAATGCTTTTCTTTCTCCCTTTATATTAATGTGTGAGTTTGTTCCATATTATTTATTTTTGGTTGTGCAACTCACTGAGAAATGATAAACTGCTGATAGCCTTTTGAAGGGTTTAATTCTAAGAGACAGCGTGAAGCTGAATTTGCTTTCCCTGATTAGGTGTGTGGAAAAGAAGTAGGGTATTGTACAAGCTTGTGGAGAGCCTGAATTTTCCTTAACACTATAAGGGGATCCTCCCAGTGTCTGGTTCTGTAGCCTCTCTGATGTGCCCAGTAGGTACTTTGCTATGTGCTTTATGAGATTGCTGTGAAAAACTGATTCCTATCTTTAATAAAGCACAAGAGCTAAGTAAAGCAAGGAGGTATCTTGAGACTTGTGGCTAGCAACTCAGTGACATGTGCTTTTGTCTTGTTTTAGCAGCATTTTCCTCAGCAACTCAGCTGCTGTTAAGAAGTCCTACTTTTTTTTTTTTTTTTGAGTGGCAAATACTAGTTTGTGTCTAAAAGTTCACGTAAAAACCAAAAAAAGTAATTATTTTCTTTTAACTGATAAAGCTTTGCTAGTAATCCTAGTAATCTGTTTTTTGTATAGTTACCCAGTATATCGCATATTCTATGTGAAGCAAAATTTCTTAATCCTTAGTTTACATTATTTACTTCTGCAAATTTACCAAGGACTCCATTACATTGAAAAAACAAACATTACAGCACGTCTTACTTGCTTTCAGGTGTTAGGTATATGGCCACGGTATCTCTCAATGCACAGATTTCAAGTCTTGCCTAAAGACAGAAATACAAATATTGAAACAATGACACAATGTCTTTTCATCAAGTGAATACCAGTATCCCAAAGCTTTGTCTTTTTCAGAGGCAAATATTATCGCACGCTGCAGCTGAAAGCAGCCTTGGCTTTTAACAGTTTGTTTCCTGTATTTTTCGTTGCCAAGCTGCTATGTCAGGAGACTGCTAAAAGGAACATTTTCATACTTTTGATTCAAGTTAAACGGTTTGTACAGTCACTATGTAGCAGTTTAAAAACATTGGTTTGTTTCTCAGTAACAGTAACAAATCTTCAATTCTGTTCCATCTTTTCTGTACTGTGATAGAAAAACAGAAGGATGCAACCTTAATTTGTCTGTCATTTTTTTTTTTATATTTTATTTTTAATTTTTTAAAATTAAATACTGTGAGCTTTACTTCTCACAGCACAGCTTGGCCAGGGAGCAAGGAAACACAAGAGTACAAAAATCTGTCAATACACATTTTATTCTTGGTTTTCCTGTTGAATTTATTTTTTTCCATCAGATGAGGAAGCTGAGTGGTTGTGCTCTGCTTCTTCTCTGTCACCTGGTGGGCACACAAGCTTGGGGATTTCATTCGTGCAGTGTACTGTGTCTCTAGGTATTAATTTTCACCGAGACAAACTATGGTTGAGAATGAACTCAGAGATTAAACAAATATCACAAATCGTCCTTTAGTTTCTGAAAAGCAATTATCACCATCCCAGGTTTTATATGAAATAGAAACATTCTGCATATGATCAATGCTTTAAGTCATTTTATTTAAAATGTAAAGTGAACTTCATCCAAATTGATATTGTTCATCATAAAGTTTGATCTAGTCAGCCACTAGAGAAACTTAGCTACATTTAGACCCAACTAGTATAACATTAATTTTCCAAACCAAAACTTTTTATAACGCAACACAGGCATCAAATTGAAGTTCTAATGAAAGGCTTTGGCTTTTCGGTCTTCCCCTCAATTCTTCCCTAGGTAGGAAGCCAGATGAGATTTAAGCTTTTTTAGTTGCAGAACTTTCTGGCACAAAATACAACCTAGCCATCCACAAATTTTATACACATAATAAATGATTTTCTCACAACAGAATGTTTCACCTCTTCTTGTATGGTGCTCCAAGATGAACGGCCTTGAACTTTTTGAAGCCCTACACATAAGATTCTGGAGTCTTTCCTACATTTTAGCAGGTAGCGGTACCATGGGGAAATTGTGACATTCTCAAGTACCACAGCCTAAATAAACATGGTGGAAGGGCAAACCCTCCAAAACTGGGTGAAGGGATGTGGGAATACAGATTCAGGCTTCTCTTCAGGAATGAGTATTTTTTGATCAGTCTGGCCAGGCTCGGATCACTCTTACACACTGCTGCTGCCTGCCAGACAGGATTTTCTATGCTCAGAGGAACAGAAAATGACCATGAGTGACAAATTTACAGTAGGGAGAGAAAATACTTTCAATTATGGGTTCAGGCAGGAAGTTTATACAGTGGGTTGTCTAGTCAAACAAAACTGATATAGGGTAGCTTTGCTGCTATTCATTGATTTGATTTTAAATAGGCAGTCAATCTTTTTTGGCTGCAATCTTCCTACATTAATTCTCTGTCCAATGCAACTACTACCAGTAACTGGAAAATAAGGCTTGCAATTGGATAATTATTTTCCCATCATAATGCAAGAATGCTGTCACGTACAATGAAAACTGGAAGTTTGTTCTTCTTGCCTGTTACAGCCATAGCAATCATTGACTCAAAGGGATTTTTTTTTAAAACGATTTTTTCTTAGAGTCCTTTAAAACTTATCAAATAGCCAGTACAACTACCAATCCAGCCACAAATGAAGAAGGCAGTGTAAAAGTATCTGTTCTACCTATGCTGCAATGAAATGCTAATGTAGAAATAGTAAAACAGACAAGTGACTAGTTTTGCAAAGACTTGCAATATCCTACTGCATGATATTTTCAAGATTTAGAAAAATCTCAAAATATCACAAAATTGTTTTTTCTTTTAAAGTATTTTTTTTTTATGACAGGCCAAAGACACTATTTAACGATATTTCAAACAGATACCATTATGATGCTTTTTACCTCATAGGACATAGGTAAGCTTTCATGCACTCGGACACAAAGACAACACTAAAATATAATCAAACCCAAGAACCAGTATCCCAAAGGGTATTAATCCAGAAATCTGAAATAGGTTGTATAGTAATTCTTTTTACTTCCTTGCTTTCACTGCTACAATAAATCCAACAAATAATCCGACACAGATAATACCTCTTTCTGTGTTATTCTGTTTTCTAGTTTCAGATGTTTGACAGTACACAGTATTCAGGTACCTGCAAAGCTCCATTCTTGCTGAAGGATGAAACACACTGCATCAGTCGACTCAGCTCTTCAGAGACTGCCTCTATAACCCTTGACATTACCCGAGGAACTAAGTCTTTGGAAATGGTAAACACCTACGAAAGAATAACGAACACAATAGCTATATTAACAGAAATATTTTCTACAGTAACATTTCAGTAAAAAGCACTAAACACTTTGATTGAAAGGACCACTTCTATCAATGGACAAAAAAATTTCAAAAGCAACTGGAGTATGAAGGATTTCTTTTGATGCTTGCCCTGTACTTTGACCAATCACCTCTGTTAATAGCAATGTTAGCTATGCGATAATGACAACTTTCTTGCAATGCCTAAAAGCAGCGAGACTTCAAAACACATGCTCGCTGCTTATGGATGCAAGTAGTCATGTCATGAACACAGACTGCCGTTTTGTAGATAGCACCTTTAATTCAGGGTTATTTGACTGACTGACCCAAACACACTTTTTACTCATGTATTTTGCTGTTTCTTCTAGAATCCTTTATATTTGATCACTGTCAAACGCCTAGTGTCTTTATGCTCTGTGGCAGAAACAAGCCTTGGAAAGGGTTTAAGAGTATGGCAGTGTAATGGATTTTCATTTAGATTCTCCCATCACTGCCATTTATTAGTTTGCTAGCAAAAACATTACACCTTACTGGTTTTACCATGCATCAAGACAATCTTTTTAACTACTTATTTGTATAACTTTTTAAAGTGGTACTTGGATCCTCCATTTGAGGTTCAGAATAGCAACTGCAACACAACAGCAATACAAAATTGAACATTAGATCTATACCTGAAGGAAAGCATGAAGAAACCAATCTTCCTTAAACGGAGCTTTAAGGAAGCGAGAAATTGTTGGCGAATTAAAAAAGAAAAAAAAAATAGTAGTATGATTTTTCTACACAGAATTGTAGAAAAACGCAGGCCGAGAGGTTGGAATATAGGAGGAAGTGAGACTATAGGTTAGACCAAACTTCTGTCAAGACTTAAAGGTGATAATAAAGCTGCACTAAAACTGCATAGGTTTGGGGGAGAAGATGACACCAGGAACTGAAGACCATGTGACTGGAGTGGTGCAAGAAGGAAAATGAACTGCATAGACTTTTTAAACAATTACTCCCCTGATTTCTGCTTTAAAATTATCTAAAAAATTAAGTAGTGGAATGATTTTTTTGCTAGGATATCTTTGCTTTATGTGACGTTTAGATCTCACGTCTGACAAGGAAATGTAATAACTGATAGAAGATACTCATGTATGTGTGTAAAAGTAAATTGGGGGTGGGGGGGAAGGGGAGGAATAAATACATGATTCCTACACAGTTTTTAGTGATTTAAGGAATGAATTATGTATCAGGGATCCAATAAAGCTGACTGTTCCAGAAGGCAGGTCTGCACCATATGCTAAGTATATTGACCACACGTATTTCAGCTAACAGCTGTTACCACTGCTAATTCAAACACGCAACCTGTTATAACCTACAAAAGCAAAGTAAGTTACATGCTTAGTTACATGGTAAGAAAAGAACCAACAAACCACCAACAGAAAAAAACAGTAACGATTTGGGAAAGGGTCATCTTATTCAGCAGCAAATATTGCTGAGCAATTCATCACAAACATACCAGGAACATACCCAAAAATCTTCTACTGAGAAGAGAATATTTGTGCCCACAACGAGCACTCTTGAAGTTACTATACAGAATCCAGGAAAAAAATTTCTCAGCAACGGTGAATCATCACAAATTTGCAATAAGAAGCCCTTATTTTGATTTCAGTTAAATTTTAATTCAAAGGTAGAGAAACAATTTTCTTTCCGCTTCAGTCCATGCTCGCTGTTCAGCTGATGGGTAATTTTTGCTGTTTCAAACTACAGAAACTTGCAGCCTTGCTAACTAAACTTAAATCTGACCCAGCTTACAGAATTTCCACCAGAAAACAGTGAAAATGGGGGTTTCATCTTGACACACATTTTCATATTTCTGTAATATTTCACGTCTAGAAATTTATGAGGCAACACTATTTGGGCCAAAATCAGTATCGGTCTCAATGAAGTCAGCAAGAAAGTGCACCTTTCTGCTGCAGCAATTTAACGACTATGCATGTTTACAGGATTAGTGCACAAGTGCTTTGACTTTTTTAAAGCAAAACCTCTCATTTTCATTTTTATTAATTTCCACTACACTGAAAAACAACATTAAAAATGAATGTCATGATAGTATATATTTTTGGTGTTGCTTATCCCCCCATTTGGAAGCATTTTCTAAAATTAGCAATGCTTCTGTGAAAATGGCTATAAGTAAATACTGAAAATGAATCAAAAATATTGCAAGTGATATTTAAAGTTTCTGAAAAATATTTTCATTTATATGAATCCTTGTAATTTAAGGAGGAATAAAATAAACAAACCCTCAAATGAATCTCATAAGATTTTAAGTAGATGGAAAAAGCAGAGCAGCTATACTTGTGGTATTTTGAAAGGTAATAGCGATATTACTATCAATGCTTGTACCAAGAGCAATAGTAATCTGGTAACGCTCTTGATGATTAGAAGTAAGAAGTATGTAGAACAGAGGCTGTAATTTAAAGGACTATAGAAAATTCCTGCATATTATCACAAAAGGCCAAATAACTGCAGCCCTGTGAGCATATTATTTTAATAATAATATTTTAATTTTAATATGCACTCCCTATCATAAGCTATTACTAAGCTAAGTATTTCAGAACACAGTTTGTGCTGTACAGAGACTATAAAACTTTCTGATTTTAGGTTTTCACTTTTTCTCCTATCTACACGAATGACATATATTGCCTTTTCACTCCGAGTGGCATATATCGAACATTTCTTCTAAAGCAAAGCACAAGCTCATTTTCATATGTTGTGGAAAATAAAGTTAATCAGAGAAACTGAGCATCATATCTACCTATATTTCTCTCCCTATATATATTTAATCTGCATGAAAAGGGAAGAATTGAGCTTTAGAGTTTGGCTTTCCTCTTCATCAGACAGTGGAAACAAGTGTAATGGAGTGTTACTGAGGATAAACAGGAACTGTTCATCTCCTCCTGCCCTTAAAAAAGTTAGCAGTTGCATACCTGATTGGCTAAACCTAACCCAAAGCACCTACATCTATAATGAAGGGGTGATGAAAGCCAGAATTTACCACGTAAAGTACACTGAAATTATTCATATAAATGTAAGCATGAAACAATCTGAAGTTTTGCTCACCTCTGCATGCACAGCAATGATATTTACTAACGCTTCTTTCAAATAGTTTCTGACACCTGAAACAAAACAAACAGCATAATTACTTTCATTCTGTTGTCTCAACAAAGCCATAATATTCTACTGTTCAATACTGTACTTTTTCTTTTCATTCTTTCACTAGCACTTTTGCAATCAGAAGCAGAAAGAGAAAGTTCCATAGCCACACCACCAGCCTATTTCCTTTTTCAAATCAAATGGAGAAAGGCACATTTCCTTACAGCAAAAGGTTAAAAAAGCCAGCAGGTTCCTGTTTCAGTATTCTTTTTCTCTGGCAACCCAATTTAATAAAAAATTAGCATTATTAAAAAATAAGTTCTGGATGTCTTTCTAGAATACACATACCATGGCACAGAACATGCACTGCAGCTCAGTAAGTATTAAAGAAACAGAGAAGACAAGGGGTTTTGTTTGTACAACAGTCTTCAAGAAGATCGTACTACTTTATCAGCTTCTCTGACTGTAAACTATTCGTACAGATAGAAACAGTAAGGACTCTTCTTTCTCTGAAAGCAGTTCAGAACATATTACTCATGGCAGTTTATAGGAGATGTCATGCCTTAGTAGAAATTTCCTCTTGGGGAGGGTGGAGAATTCAAATAAGCATTTTATTTACCAAGCATATGAAATGCTCATCAATTTATACTATAAAGGAAATTCTAAATAGAAGGACACCCAGAAGGGTGTCCTAGCATAAATCAGAGAAACTGCAATGACCGCGTCATTCCCTTCGGTATATTCAATCAACAGTAAGAGATCAGAATCACGGACAAAGACTGGTGAGACCACACAGCTCAGAGATCACAGGGTGATTAGGGCTGCTGTTATAAAAATTACAAAGTGAACCTTTAATCAGTTCATCTCACTTGCTCCACCTTTCCTCAGATAACACCAATGCATCAAATCAATCCCGCTACGAAAAACAGCTTTAAAAGGAGTTACCCAAGTTACCCATCAAAATGAGTTACTCTATGGGAGAATAGGAGTAGTGCCTCACAACTGTCATTTCAGTTGTGCTCATTTTTTTAACCACTGGTCCCACAACTCACCTCAAGATCTAAAAAAGAGACACTTGTTCTTTCTAACTCTGACAATTACAGACAAACATTTTAGAAGAGTAGCACAAAAGGACAAGACGACACCCCCTTGCATGAGGTACGAACACTTTCATCGCCTGTGTCAACACTGTGCAACACAATGCAGCCTGGAGTTTAGACTCGAGGGTGCATCCTGGAGGGCATCACGGGTCTCCTGTTGGAAGTGAGGGTCCTTGGGGGAAAGTGGAGGGAAGATACTGAACAGCGACTCTTGTTCCAATGTGCAACCAGGATGTAGCTGAACTCTGCACCCAGGCCTGTGTATCAAGACAGTCTGTTTCAAAAGTTCATAGCAAAGAGGCAAGCGTCAAAGACTTTACTGCTCTCACTAAAAGCAGTTTGGTTTCTGAACATACAAAACAATCAAGATCTTTTTAGAAGGAATGTTCTATTTTCACTCTGCAAGAGATGCAAATAACTGAACAAGGTAAAGAAAAATACAAGCCTTTCCCCACACATTCCAAAACATCTCTAATGCTTTTTCTCACTATCTTTATTCTTTTCCTTGAAAAATCTCAGTCACTCTTTCCATTTAAACTAAACCAACAACATCATAGTACATTAGGTTGCAAGTTCATAATTTCTTGTTACGTTAGTGATTTTTTTTGCAACAAGAAAGGAAGAGAGGGAGGAATAAAACAATACCAGAAATTTTATGAAACTGTTTTTTTTTCCTCCTCCCCTGTAACCTACAAAACAAAGTAAGAATGCTGCACACCAGTACTTGAACCACACCAAAAGATCACAGGTATATGTGGAAATGCAACACCCCCTTCCTTTTTCCTCTTCTACTGTTTTCCTTCTTCTGCTTCACTCTGCCCCAGTTTAAATCTTCTGCAGGCTTCATATCACAGAGGACAAATTTTTATCACGTCCCACAAGCAAATACTACTTGACCAAGCAACGAACAGTGGTATGCAAATCTCATCAAGAGGTACAGGGTGAATTTGAGAGTTGGTTTGCAGTTAACCTCAGGGTGCAAAGTGTTGCTTTTGGTCTGCAAACCTATGCGGTATTCAGCTTTTGGCTGCCTACCGGCCTCATCCTGTGACAGTAGGATCCTTCGTGTGGAAATGGAGTGCTTTTACTTTTGCACAAATGCCACGCAAGGTTAAGAATTTGACAGTCTCCCTTCTCTATGGATACCTAAGCACTGCCAGAGCACGTTCATTAGTCAAAATTTCAGTCATGAACTAAGCAGCATTTCTTTGACCTAAATGATTGCTCTCTAATGAAGCATCCCAAACCCTGGTACAACTGGGGAGCCATCATGAAAGTACAGAGAAGGGGCTGCTATGTCAAACAGAGAAGAGAGGTGTGTGTCCTGCAGAGAGGAGGCCAGCTGGCTGAGCTGGGAAGAAGTGTTGTCAAGGAGGGGAGTGAAAAGCTGGAATGTATTGAGACCGAAGTGGGTGGGTTGTGTAAGAGGGTGATGTGGTTCCAAGGAAGAATCGTCATTTCCCACCCATCCCACCTAAGCTCCTGAGGTAGCGTGCCTCTTCTCATGCATTCGCGCAACTTGGCTCAGGAGAGGAGCTGCTAATTCTGTCTGCTGCCACTCACGGCACCCAAATTAAACAACTCTTGACTGTGCTAGTGAAAGTTGCCTATCAACCATGTCTGTGGAAACCTTCCATAATGTATTTCTTAAAGAGTCAGTCACTGAGTTACCATAACTAGGTACCATAAATTTCTACAAGCACAAAATACTAATGTCAGCAACTTTAACAGCTGGTATTAAATACCATTGTCTGGTGGTGCACAGCTAAGATATAAAATGGTCATTTATGTCTTCTAACTGAAGAATTCAGCATGAATTGACAAATGGAACCGAGATGGAACCTATAGTAAAAATGAAGTGACAATAGCTTAGTATTGCATACTGGTAGCCCATCCCAGCTGTACAATAACATTGATAACTTTAACCTCAGTGAAAGGACATAAGCAGACATATTTTACCTTGCATCCTTGTACCATGTACAAGGACAAATGGGTGAACTAAGATCTTAAAGGAGATTATTTCTTGCAATCCCAGTAGCATTAATTAGGTGCTCCTGACCTTTCGCAGCAGTTCCAGTCCTGCTATGACTGCAGAATCAGGGGGCCCAGCACAAGCTCAAGTATTTCCTCAGTTTCTTAGACAGGTTTTGCAATTTAAGAGCAGATAATTCAGCACAAACTGTGTAAAGCTATACAGCTTAGAGACAGTCTGTGTATATGAAACTGTAGTTACCTTAATTGCAGCATCTAATACTCTAAAAGACCTTGTCTTGGTAAGCTAAAGAAACCAAAGATGGAAAGAAGATGCAATTGCACTCAAAAAATGCCAGTAACTGGAACCAGACAGGGAGAGAAGGGAGAACTACCTAAGCTGAAGAACAATACTGGCACGAGAAAGAAAGGTATAAATGAATTGACCATCAGTAAACTTAGGCTGGAAATCAAAGGTAACCATGCAAGAGGTTTGCTCTGACTATGCTATTAAATATGCAGTGTTGTGACAACCACTGCTGTCAGGGAGTCAATCTCCTACCATAAATGGAGCATAAGTAAAAAGAGTATTTCCCCTCAGCCCTTCTTTTTGTCTTATTTGTGAAGGATTTTCATTTTTGCCTGTGAAGACAAAGCCAAATATATCTGAATGTCAGGACCTACAGGCATAGTTAATAACAGTACTATATTTTGAAAAATTTCAATTAAAAAATATCCAATTTCTGATTTATATCACTGCACTGTTTGTGGCAGGCTTTGTTGAAGCAAAGTATTACTTTTCTGGAGTATGATTCACTGGAAATACAAGCAGTGGCATCCAACTGTGAATTTGTTGTGAAATTCATTTCAAAATGAAAAAATTCTGTCTAGAATAGAATTTTTGTGCAGCTTTCTCTACGACTGTTCAGCAGCCCACGCAATTACAGTTTTTGGGACACCATGCTGCCAGTCCTATTATACAGCACTGAAAGCTAATGCACCATATAACTGTAGGTTGCAACTATTAGGCTAATCAAGTGAAACATAACATTCTTAAGTCGAAAATACCTCTTATTTAGCATATTGAAGCACAAATACAATGCCTTTCCATAGCTTCTGACAGAAATGTGTTAAAGAAAGTCTCAACAAGCCCTTGTGATTTCTCTCAGGAAAATGTTATTATTCTGTTACAGCATAAATGCATTCCACTCCCACTCCATTCTTAATACCAAAGACTCCGACTTGCTGGAATTCTATCTGCAACTAACAAAGCCAAAGAAAAATGGATGTGAAGACTTAAGACATAAAAAATGAAGGACAGTTTCAACCATCAACTATCACAATGGCTAACAGAAACATTAAAATAGCACCTTCCAATTTTGGGTCCTCCACTGTACTTTTTACTGTTGAAACATTTAACAAGATCATCCATTAAATTTAATCTCTAGTTTACATCAGCTATTAATTTTTTATTTTATTTTTTTTTTTTTACAAATTAAATCTGTCAAGAAGTCTATATTTACAAGCAATTTTAACAATACTGTAAAGTTGCAGCAAGGATGAGTGTGTGAACTATGGGAAAAGCAGAAGGGAAAAAGACCTGTGGTTCTGAGGAGTAACAGAAACTAAACTTCTAGCTTGCCAATGCAGGAGTCATTCCGCAGATCTTCAGATGGTGTAGTGCTACCATGTGTCCCACATGTAGTTCTCAGAGCTATCTTTCCGCCAAGTACTTAGATGACAACATTCTACTATGAAACCTCCAAAGTGACTGAATAAGCATGCAAGAGCTGGAACTGCAATACCATATGCGTAATTTTAAGACACAAAGAAGCTACAAAAACTTGCATGCACAAATAGAGGAAAAGTTGCACACACAGTAAAACTGAACTCATCAGGATGCTTTTTCCATGCCAGAAGCCAACACAAGTCTTCAAATGTTCCCAGTCCTTCTAGAGTAACTTGATAGAGAGGATATGAGTGTTAAGCATTTTTACGTCTTTTGCAGACTCAAGAGTTCAAAGAACGAACTGAAGTTCAGGTAGGACAACTGAAACACACAGGAAATTTTAACCCAGGCAGTTTGGGTTCAACATACTTTAACTCTTGTGAGACTGGAACCTCACTTGAGATGGGCAACTGGGAAGCTAACCTTGCTGTTGCCTCTCGCTGAACAAGCCTTTCGGCTTGCCTATTGTGCGAAGAGGAGAGGAGGATAAAAGCACATAACTGTTTAGAAAAAGCAGGTAGTGGCAGCAGGCACCTCTGCTCATTGGTAATAAACCATACCAGACATAAGGACAAGAGGCTATGAAGGGTCAAAAGAAATAAAGTTCCGAGGCAAATTCATAGACAAATAAAAGTCAGGCAGGAATATTAAAAGCCGTTGTTCTTCTGTGGAGTCAGAACAGCCATCTGCAGGAAGTTCTACAGTTTGACAGCTGTCACAATTCTGGCTTTTTTTTTTGAAAAGCAAAGAAAGAGAAGGATTCACCAAAGAGGAATGAGTGATTTTTTGTACGTTGACCAAGCTACCAGTCCTGTTTCAAGACTGAGTTGACTGGCTTATTAGAAACCTAAACTCTGAGGGACTGAAGCAGAAATGAGTCTTGGGTGGGCACAGAGCCACCAATTTAGGAAACAACAGAGAGCATTCTGGCCTCTGTAGGAGGTCAGTACTTGCATGGGCAAGCAACTGCTGCTGGTGGTAGCAATGTTTCTTAGCGCCTCTGAAAAGAGAGCACTAAATTAGTTGGCCTTGAGGCTTGAACATGACTTGGTAGAGCTAGGAAAACTGATGCCTGGGAGTCTGAAACTTCAAATTTTTTAAGCCCATCCAATTGTATGCAATATTTTTACAATTTATTGTTCTGTTTGGCGAGTTATGCTTCTAACGGTCAATCAACTTGAAAACTTTTTTTGCCTGATTGCTTTTTAATAAAAACTTTCCTTAAAAATAACAACAAACAGAATTTGGTGATCCAAAGAGATTAATATTTTCCATACCTAGCTGCACAGCACTTATACTTGACTGTTCCTGGACGTTTCAATTGCTTATGCTGATAGAGAATTTAGGAATGACCCCCCCATAAAGGAGGACAAATGGAAAAAAATTATGATTTAATCTGTTTTAAAAAGCAGGTGCCTGCCTTAGATTATTCAATATATACTCTTTACATTTACATTACACCTGATTGCCTGATTTAACTGAATCAATATTGGAAATGTTCACCTCCAAGTTTCAGATACATAGCGCCAAACTTTAAAGCAAGTGACACACAAAGTGTTTTAAACTCTATGTCAGTTAAGCTCCTGCAGCTCTTCTCTAAGGTTTTTATCTGCTATATGAAACTGCTGGAAAAAAAAAAACTGCACACATCTACTGCAAGTCGTTAATCAGTGCTGTGTAGTGCACATTAAAAAAGAAACTAATGAATGGTATCCACAAAGCCATGTAACTTCTTTAAACAGTCTGATTTTAACTGTTAAATTTCCTCTAGGTTCTGGCTGCATCGCAGCTGAAGCAATAGCAATATGTAACAACAGCTTTAACTACAATTATTCTAGCATGATTTCCAACGTGGTCAGGACACTTTTTTTTCCCTCCATGACACTCAAGTTACAAAAGCAGTACTATGGGCTAACAGGAGACCCGGTGAGACGGCAGCATATTATTTGTATTTCTGCAGCTCTTGGGAAAGCAGACTGTGCTATGCAGTACCCCAAGCAAGCACCGTCCTGCCCTGTGCAGCCTACTCAGGGATTTCAAGGTTAGATGGATGCCTCCTGACAAGCCAAGTTGCCCAACTGCTGGACACATACCACAGAATTTCACTTTCCAACCTAACCTAACCCATAACTTCCGACTAAAATCAAGTAATCTCTTTTTGAAAACTAAAAATACAAACAGGTAAGACAGAATGGGTGGGAGGGGGAAGAGGCACTGAAAAGTGAAACATTGTCTGAGGTTGCAGCAGGTCAGCAGAATAGTCAGTGCTGTTGGTGTGCAGAAGTTGCTAGAAGAATTTGAAAAAAAAAATATTTCTGCAGACATACCTTGGTACACAAATTTTAATTTAAGAGATCTACAGAATAGTTCTAGGCTTCCCATACTTATGGATGACTGCCTGACACCTCTCAGAGCATGATGAAGCTCTATCAACTACCTTATCCCAAGAAATGAACAAGAGGCAGCACAGAGTAAAAGTGAAAATTAAAATGCACACCAAAATATTTTTATTTTTGGTATGCAGCATTCCAAATAAATGTGACTTGCATGTAAAATATTTCACAGACTCAGGCTACAGAACTATGAAGTATGTATAGCAAAAAATGTTTTACATTATGTTGGTATCGTGAACGTATTTGGAATAAATTTATTTATTGACTCTTTCAGAGCACTCAACTTGGATTTGAAAAAAAAAATTATACAAGCAATTTGGATTTAGAATTAAGTGCCCAGGATGACATGAAAGAAGAAGTAGCATGTGCTACCCATGAGGACCAAGAGATGCCTGAGGCTACGCAACATGCATTTAAATTAAGGTGTTGTCCCTCAAAACTGTTTAGAAATCTAACATTTATAATCAGGGAAAATTTAATGTGACTGACAGTCTGTTTAATTAAAATGTAGGAATTAAGAGAAATAATTAAAATTCCATTATGAATGAAAACCTTGTATGTTTCTAGAACAATAAACTGTATTTGCCTCATTAGAAAATGCACTAAATTATTTAATGTTTATAGAAAATAATTTTAGAAGCTAGCTACTATTTGCAGTTAATACAATGAATGCAATACCTCATTTAGAAAAGTAGTGTTTTAATTTCCAGGAAGCTTATACCTTTCAAGATAGTCTCCTAACTGTGGAATAGACAGAAACCTGACTTGCTTGCAGACATGAGCCTTTAATGAACTACAGCACTGGTACATGAGTATGTCATGCTATTTTACTGAAGCGCCCCCACCCACACAGTGATATCATCTAACCTGACACCCTGCAGATGTTTTTAAAAAAGGTAAAAAAAAAAAAAGAAAAGAAAAGAAAAGAAAAAGGTAGAGATGTGACCTGGAATTTCCCCATGGACATAACAAAGCAGTTCACCTCTACTCTTTGCAACAGCACAAAGGTTTCTCCCTTCAAAGACAGTTGATAGGAAACCAGCTTCAAATACCGGTACTACCAGTAGCCCGTTTTCTATATTAAGGTAGCTAGACAAGCCTGCTTGTTTCTTTCTAATTACTAAAAATGTATTTGCTATTTTGCTTTGCTGTTTGCCCTGGATAAAAACATTTTTAGAAAATTGTTCGTAGGATGCTAAGACCCAAACACTTATATCCGTCAGCAGCTCTAAAAATAGAAGAGCTTCACCAGGTCATAACGTTTACCACCACTTAAGCTGCTGTATTTATTTATTACATTCTCTCCTCATTTTGACTCACAAATAATTTTCAAATTGATTTTTAAACAAGCTAATAATTAATAGCTGTCAAAACCCAAGTAACAAGCAGTGCAAAGAATGGCTTTCATTGAGCTATTGCTTCTGCTTTGCCCAAAGAAAGAAATATGGACACCACCTCCTAGAGAACTAAATGGACATCATCATGTTCAGTAAATTCCTTACTTCACAGTAAGATCTATGCAGTCTGATTAATAGCACTATTTTTACTACCTTCAAACATGATTATACATATTTTTTAAAAAAATGCATGCATAGTATATTAACAAATAAGCACAGCCCCATGTAAAAGAAAGGGTAAAGTTGGAGGAAAGTAATTAATTAAATCTAATCTAGAACTGAAGATACAATTACAACATTCAAAGACTTTTCTTTTATGGATTCATATGATACACCTGAACCAACTGAAATGTCATACAATTGCTCCAATGTTATTAAAGCAGAAAAAACCACAGACAGTGACTCTAGAATCTCATTTGAATTTAACCAAGAATGTAAAATTTTTCTCTAGGCCACTTCCTGCTGTTGCTGGAAACATTCCCTCCTTTAAGCGGAGATGGATTTCAAGGTACTGTACTTAGTGTTGTTTTGAGAGTGCATTCAGAAGAAAATGTGAACGTGTAGGCAAACTGGAAACTCTCTGGAGAGATTACCCACTTATTTAACCACATTTCCTGTTTTTTAACCCGTTTGTCCTAAGTCAGTCCTTAGACTACTGACAAAAATAGATACAAGTGTGCTATAAATAGCTCATTAGCAGATCTTTCTTGGTAAAACTGAAAATGTTTTGATAAATCTATTGTTCTTACTAGTGCCATACTAATTAAACTGTGAATCAGATTAATGTTTCCTTGAAATTCTTCTCTGCATAGCTCATGGTAATTATAAATATACAGTGTCTTAGGAATCAGAGAAAAAATTGTATGAACTAATAGTGACCTAAAAAATAGCTATCAATAATTAAAATTTAACAAAGAAATTACTGGTAATCTATCTGGGAAAGTGCTTTATAAAGCACAGCTCTGAAGCAAGGGAGGACAGAGCCTGATTGGTGAGTCAGAACCTAGCTAAATACTTTGAGATCTGAAGGTCAGAGTGCTACATCTTTGAATTAGTTGCCTTGCTCTTATTTTAAGCCATGATACTATGTTGATGTAAAACAGCGCATGTCACTTGAAGGACTTGACATAAGTAGCCACAAAACTACTTTGCACAAACGTTAAACATGAAGGCTTTCAAGATTTATGTTACTTGTCGGTTTTGAACTATTTCATTCAAGCAATAGAAATTATGTCATCATGTTCAAAGAACCTGAAAGTTTCTATGTTTCAGCTGTCTTGGAGTACCAAGAGCTCTAAGGACTGCCACTACCCTGTGATTGATACATTTGTAGACTTAAGCTCAAGCACAGACAGGAGGAGAACATCACGAGAATAACACTGGTTCTGTGCCCTTGTGCGTAGCCCAAACTAAGATGTCTTTAAAAAATAAGCTGCTGAGGTGGTTCTGAATTTTCTTCTCCATCAAATCTTCCAGAAAGATCTGAGGGACAGCTGAAGAAGTCTGCAATCTGAATAATGCTGCTTTCTGATCCTTACCACACACATTAAAATCCACTACTTCTTGGGACAGAATAGAATCTGCATTATCATTAAGAAGATAAAAACCAGAAGCTGTAAAGGCCAAAGACTGCAACAGGAAATGCCCAATAGCGCTTCACTTAGGAAGAAGAGAAGTTTGCTAGCATCTAATACTTAAAAGATGCACAGGTAGCTGAAGGCCAATTCAAATTGGCCTTTGTCATGTCAACATGTATGCATTTTATCAGAAGAATTTTACTAAGAGATGATTTACTTTCATTTTTTCCATCAAACACAGTAACATAAAGTGTAAAGGACCTTTTAGCAACCCAGGCCCTGAAGGTCATGAGTAAAGGATGCTCCATGTCCACGAGAACTGAACCACAAAGACTCACAAATTACTTGAACTACTGCAGAAAAAGCTGAAATTTCAACTCGTTAATCTGGTAACAAGAAATGTAAATGGCAAAAAAAAACCAAACCAAAACAAAAAACCCCCTCTAAACCAAAACAAAATCCCTATGCGCTAATGTAAAAAACAAAACAAAACAAAAAACTACTTAGGAGTTTACAGCCATCAATGCATCAAGGACCCTTAGCTGAACCCAGAACTTGAGTGAGAAACTTGTCTTTTTGTTGTTGTCATTTAAGCATTAACAGCATTGTCTGGCACAGATACAGCCATGATACCATGCTTGACATGCAGAGTTGCCCCATCAACGTGTGGTTGTAATCCACGACCACAAGCCTGAGACAGAATAGGAACACAAACACTTCACAGCAAATAATGTGCTGCCCTACAGATTTATCAGCACTTAAAAAAAAATATCTTACCATTTCTACTTCAGTATTAGCAGTGCTGGGGCTGTTGAGTCTTTTTTGGTTGAATTTATGTGCCTATATATGTTTGACTTAAGGGGAAACCCAACAGTATCATATAATCACAACCATCAGTTATTTAAAGTAGCAATTGCACCATGAGAAAAGAAATTTCACCCAACTGCAACATAACACATACTATCCAAAATAAAACTCTGTTCTCCCTGCGTGGGAAAAATAGGTTCTGCAGAATGAAATTTATGTGCGAGATTCTTAGATATAAAATCATAGGATAGTTTGGGTCGGAAGGGACCTTTAAAGGTCATCTAGTCCACCCCCCCTGCAATGAGCAGGGACATCTTCAACTAGACCAGGTTGCTCAGAGCTGTGTCCAACCTGACCTTGAATGTTTCCAGGGACGAGGAATCTACCACCTCTCTGGGCAACCTGTTCCAGTGTTTCACTACCCTCATTGTAAAAAATTTCTTCATTATATCTAGTGTAAATCTTCCATCTTTTAGTTTAAAGCCATTACCCCTTGTCCTATTGCAACAGGTCCTGCTAAAAACTTTGGCCCCATTTCTCCTGTAGGCCCCCTTTAAGTACTGAAAAACAGCAGTAAGTTCTCCCTGGGGTCTTCTCTTCTCCAGGCTGAACAACCCCAACTCTCTCAGCCTGTCCTCAAAGGGATGTGCTCCACCCCTCTGATCCTTTTGTGGCCCTCCTCTGGACCCACTCCAACAGGTCCATGTCTTTCCTGTGCTGAGGGCTCCAGAGCTGGATGCAGTACTCCAATTTAATAAACCTTCCTTCTTGAAAATGAATACATCTAAGCATGCCTCACTACTACCTGAATTTTTCTACCAGCAATCCATTAGCTGTAGGATGGCTTCCTAAGCAAATACTGCTTCATTCTCCCCAAGGAAAAATTCTTAAATTTTTAACAAATTCCCTCCCTCTGCTCCCCATCATTTTCAGCATATGATAGTCATAGCATTATGTATGGAAGTTCTATTATCACTAGATTTCCACTAAGAACAATTTAAAGGCTGAAGGATTTTCTTTTGATAAAGCAGAGAGTGTTAATAACTAACATGTAAGGTGCTGAAAAATCAACAGGGCACATATCCCTGGTATGATTAGGTTCCCACTGATTTTAGGAGTTTGTAAAGCAGGACTGAGATCCCTCTTTGTAGATCAAGGATATTTGGCAGAGTGGGAACTTAATGGCTATTTTCTAGGCACAGAGCAGTTTCCAATGTCTGTGAGCAAGAGAAACACTGAGGCAAGACACAATATTGCATATAAGAGGGGACAGACTGCTTAGTATATATGTATTTGATATGTATTAGACATATTTTCAAAAAAGCCTCATCAACATTCCTCTCATGAAATAAAGTTAGAGTGCGCTGACCAAGAAACTGCTCTACTGCTTGAAAGCTCTCTCTGTTGTTTTTTTGGTGGGGTTTTTTTGCTTTGTTTTTTCCAGTTTCCAAAAAATAGAGAAACTGTGGAACAGAGCAGCTGGTGGGTGGTGGACATTAAGTATCATCATCTTGTAAAAACTAGTCCCTACATTATTCTGAAGCCTTGTACTCATATAATTTCCAGTACTGTACCCTGTTTGTCATTTACCTGAAGCATTTTCCAAATTCTTCACAACTGAGTCACTCAGGAAAAAAGAAACCAATGGTACCCCTTCACAATTTTGACATAGGGTTCCAAAAGCCTGAGTGTGATAACTCATCATATGGGGTGGTCCTTGCCAATCCCAGACACATCTCTCACTTCACAGAGGTGCAGGTTAATAAAGCCCAGTCACACACCCAGTGGTGTCAGCAGGGGTCAAGGCCAGTAACACACGAACGCCTTCACACTTCCCCCAGATACCCCAATATAGAAGGATTTATGTAATGGCAAGAAGCGTCAATTTTTAAAAGATGTGTTTCACAGATGAAAGAGGGTAGCTACATGCATCACAAAGATATAGAATGACCAATTCAATGGGAAAAGCAAGTCACTTCTTTAATTGTAAGGTATACTCAAAATCAACAGCTCTATCAAAACTGAAAACAGTTGAATCCAAAAAATTCAAGCAATATTTCCTTTCATTAACACAAACCAAGCATAGTCTGCAAGAATATTAATTTATTTCTTTCAAACACATCATTTTTAAGGCACCCTGAAGGTGTCCTTTCATGATTTTATAAAACCTAAAATTATTAAAACCTTTCAAAACACAGACTTGCTCAGGAAACGGTGTGTTCTTCTCATAATTCCTGAAGTCACCGGTACTGTAATAATAGCCTGTCATATGCAAAATGAGAGCAATTTCATAAATGAAGAATGGGCTTAGAGATATACTATGTTTATGAATTTACTTTGGTTGTCACTCAAATATTATTATTCTAAGAAGTGAGAAAACTGAAGTCAACTGATCCAAGAGAGACCAATTTCACAAAGAAAGTATTTGGAATGATACAGTCACTAATTACCTCAGTGTCCACTTATGTCCTACATCTGTCTAACCTTCAAGCTACAGAAAAAGAATCTTAGTCACCAGTGAAACATGTCCTGTGTTTACTACAGTGAGTTAAGACCAATATATTTTGGTAAGTAAAAGAGAAGGCAAACATGGCAAAAGGAGGTAGAGCATGGACATTCTGAAAGAGTTGGTTGTTGGTTTGTTTTTTTTTTTTTTAAAGTAAGAAACTTCAAAAACGGTGCTTTGAGCAAAAGGATTACTAGCAGCAATAAGATAGACAATTTCCTTGTCTCTTACGGTATAGTTTTGTTAGTACAATTAATGATTATCTTTTTATTAAAGTTGCTATTTCTATTGAATTATATCAGAAGTACAACGGTAACAAGCAGGCCAAAATAACTTTTTCAAAGATGTGGTATGGATATAATACAAAAAATCCAAGACTTAGAATACTGCAAAGGTCTGTGAATGTTCTTAACTCAAAAAATGCAAGCAGTCAGTCACCATGGCGAAAGAAACCACAGAATGGGCTGTTAATATTTTTACATGCTTTCTTTCAAATTGCTTTGTGTATGTGTACCATTTGTGTATACACAGAATTTTTCTTTGTCCTTAGTAACAAAATTCAGCAAATTGGCAAACAAATCGAAGCCAGGGTATTACCTTACAAGCAAACACTAATAGGTAGCAGTATTTTGTAGGCACAGTGGAAGTACTGAGTCATGGGAAAGATCTGACCGAAGACAGGGACCTTGGTTTCAGATGCAGTGGATTCTTTGGAAGACATAGGCTTCATTTCACCAAATTCTCTAATTTGAGTTCTATGGTAAAATCTAGTTTCTTTTTCAGACTTGGTAACTTGTGATGACCTTGAAGACATAGCCACAATTTTGACTTTCAGCCAGTTCTTACTTTTACCAAACTTTGCATTTAAAACTGCATCATGCGCTGCAGTCAAATTAATGTAGATCAGCAAATCAGTAATAATTACTCACAAGAGTATACCTTAAATTTATGGCAAAAAACCTGAATTTAATGTAGAATTTTATTTATCTGTCTGTTTAAATAAGCAGTGAGTTGGAACCAGACCACAGCAGCTTTTAGAGGTGTTACTGCAGTTAAAAAAAAGCCCAAAACCAACCAAACACAAAAAATCTCAAAAAACCAAAACAAACAAAAAACCAAAATACCTTACTGCCTTCTACTCTGCTAGGAAAAAACGAGATAAAAATTGTTGTGAGACACATACAGTATGCAGTGAGACCGCCTATTTATCCTATTTATTAGAGCGAAGGTGAGAACTTGCACCAGCTTCCAATGTTACTATTTCACAGCTTTTCACTTCCAAATTTCACTGAATCCCTACAGCATTTTGAAAAGGGCATGGATTTGAAATGAAGAATGTCTTTGTATGATCTGAACAATAGATCCTTAAAAATTGTTCAAGTCCAAAATTAACATTTGGAAGCTATCTAGACTCAGGAGTGACCCACAATAACTGGAAAGCTTAAGATTTTTCACAGTTCAAAGTAAAGGATTTTAATAATTTTGAATTACTTCAACTGCTGAACAAGTCCAGCACTATAATTTCATCCACACATCAATAAAGTT
Organism: Numenius arquata; assembly: GCF_964106895.1. Classification (NCBI taxonomy): domain Eukaryota; kingdom Metazoa; phylum Chordata; class Aves; order Charadriiformes; family Scolopacidae; genus Numenius; species Numenius arquata. The sequence continues at coordinate 58,999,640 of NC_133579.1, read as the reverse complement.
TAAGTGTTTCATTAAATTTAAATTGCTATTCGTTGTGTAAAGAAATTTTAAGCTAATGAAATGCTTTTTATTACAATGGATCTGCTGAACTGTTAGAAGTCTATCGTATTTTCCCACTTAAAAAGTAAGAGTTCAAGGGCTTGATAACTTGGCTACAGAGAGAATACGCTCCAGGCTGAATTTTTGTATAGAAATTTTGTATAGAGAGCTGAGACTTTGTGTTACACTAAAATTTTCAACTTAAAAACACGCACACACCCCTGGGCAGAAGGTGTTACTGAAGGGTTGAGTAGACCGCTATTTTCCCGCTCTGCCAGTTTAGCTGTCCAGTGGCAAGGTACATCTTGGAAACTGTATTTTCATCAGTGTATTTGAAATGTTAATAACTACAACATCCTTAACTACTGCACACATTCAGGGACATAACATGACAAAACTACTCTCTAAGCACAGCAGCATGAATTATGGAAACCATATAGGCAGTTCCCTGCACAGACAACTCTTTACAATTTTAATGCAGCTGAATTTACTTAGACTAATAGCAAAGTTCTAACTTGGAACTTCCCATTTAAACAACAAGCAAAAAACTCTGAATTTGGGCTAGAGGACTATGACTTAGTTACAAACAGCAGTAGACAAACCTCTACTACAGATCAACCATTAGCCTTAAATGACCTACTCATAGGTGACTGTGTCTGTAACAAAAACACAGTAAAGCTTCCCAAACATTAATGATGGCCTGTAAAAATCTTCTTGACCTCACAGTGCTCCCATACACACTCTGTCTTCTGAAACTATGACTATGAGCTCAATATGATCTAATTAACTATTCCACAGTTTAAAGTCCCACAGCTTCTAGAGCATATCAGTCTGCCTTGAACCCAACTTTTCAAATGGATACCTTGATTTCCACAGGATCTTGTCTGCAGCATGGACGAATTCAAAACAGGAAATGTAATTGTGTGCATTAGCCAATACAATATGAAAAATGCAACCATTCCAAGTGAGCAAATACATTTAAATATAAAATAGAGATAACCCTGAGAATGCATTTAATCTCTCAGCAGATAAATGCTGTATAGTAAAAAATTTGTTCTGTCAATACAGAAAGCTAAGACGCACGCACTAATTGATATCCATGCAACAGCAACGCAAGCAGGAATGCCTTTGGGATTGGGCTAGAAAACATCCAAGGGACTTTGAAACAGTTCTGGGGCACAAGAAGAGAGCGGTCCCAAGATCTTGTAGCAGCAAGTACTACCCAACTGGGTATTACATGAGAAAGAGCAAAGCATCTACAGTGAGCATACTTGTGGAAATATATCTTTGTAGGTAGAGAACAAGCCCAAGCTAAAGTTAAAAAGCTTAACTAACAAGTCTGATATAGAACCAACATCACAGTTTGAGAATACAGGTAATTTGACTTTTCATGTGGCTTTTTTCCCTACTCCACTTGTTTCATTACACCTCAGTTTGTTAAAGATTGCCGCAGAAGCTACCTTGAGCATTACCAAGATAATAAAAATTTAATTTCTAAGGGTAATGATTGAAAGAGTTGTCTAACACTGAGCCCACTTAAACACCTCATTGACAACCCAGGTGTTAATTTTTTTTGGCCTATAATCAAACTAGCAATCAAAGAAAAAGAAATAATAATAATAGTGACTATTGATTTGGAGTTCTAAGCTTTTGGCTTTTTATACTATGACCTCATCATACCTCCCTTACCTCCCTGGTCTTCAATTCTGGCTCCCAAACCCACCTGAAGCATCACCGAGCTCTTCCTCTCCTATATTTCCATCCATCCATCCATTCCTACTTACTTATCCAACCTGTAAACCCAATGTGCTAGTGCTCCGAAACTGTTTCCCACCTCATTCCAGTAACACTGGGAAACCCTAAGTAATCAGTAAATCAAATAATAAACATTAAGATGGCATTTGTGCCTATCAAATGCAAAGTAAACATCAAAGCATTCACTATGCAAACAAGTTAGACTACTGAGTATTGTTCTGCTGATGACATGATTTATTATTACGTGTTTTTTATTGAAAGGGTTGGGGCAGTACCCAAAATCGTGTGGATATGCCCTCATTTCTGTATGTAATAAGGGGTGCTGAAACAGGGCTTGGGGGAAGGGGGGATATGCTTGTCCTTTCTCCTCTATGCATTATCAGCATTATTACTGATTCCAATCCCTAATTTTCTGCTTTGAGCAACGCAGATATCAGATGCTATTATCAAAGACAGCCATAAAAATACTAAATAATCTTAAAATATCTTAAGTGTTTTTTGAAGAATGCGCTTGAGGGTGTAAAAAAATATTTAGGTTTCCTTGTAACTGAAAGAAGGTTGTTGACATTTACACGTCAACCCAGAGATGGACTGCAAACTGAAACTGTGTGAACTAGAAGGCACTGAACTGATGGCAAGTTTCCTAAGTAAAGAACAAACTGGCCTTCGAAATGCCAAACTGGAGACAAGTATGGTACAGCTTCCTTCAACTGGCTAGACAACAAAAGAGAAATCTGAGTTGTCAGACACTGCTGATAAGTAAATCTTCTGGAGTTGTGAAAATCATTATCTCATTAAGGTATTAAAGTGAGTTCAACCATCAGTTAGAAAGGGTACATGAATAGACACGATTCTCAAGCTACAACAAGACTAGGATACAGTCTGACCAAGGAATCACAGCAACACTTGTTTTTAGAGATACAAGGCTTTTGTGCTCATGTTCTTCCCATCTCTCAAGTAATATAAATGAAGCCTGCCCTAGGTCTTCAAAATTTTCAGATGAGAAAGATTTTTCCCTATCATATTATCTCCCTTTTTAAAGGGAAAAATAATATGATACTCTGCTTTAAATAGGCAATTTACAACTTTGCTGACCACTTAATTTTGCAATTCGAGAAGAATACAAGTATTCCAATTTTTAATGAAAAATTAAAGGTAAGATGTTTTGGAGTTTAACTCCTGGAACTTAAAAGTCTTTAGCAAAGCACAGACAGAAATGCCACAATGTATTGCAGGAAGGGGTCTGACACGTAAAGCCAAATAAAAGCTGGGAGAGATACGGGTGATAGTCTAGTAGACAACTACTGGTAGGCTTAATAGCAGAAAATGCTGTAAAGTGGAACTGTGAGCAAAGGCAAGACATGAAAAGGAAGAAACAGCATAAGAAATAGAACAGTGAAGTTGCAGATGAACTTCTACTGCCTGCTTGCACATGTGAAGTCTAGAGTCTGCTGAGATTAGCCAGCAAGAAACTTGATTCAAATTTAGCAACAGAAATTCTTGCATGCAAGAAGCATGAGGAAGCACAAGATTTTATCTAATAAAGCCTACATGCAAGTGTAACTCGATACGTGGCAGGCAGAGACTGGAAAATGCAATGTCTCTCCAGGACAGTTTCTACTAGGATTTCTATAATCGTCAGAAATTAAAGATAACCTGTCGGCAGAAACTACAGGAAGCTGGAGAAACAGCTCTCTCTCCTGTTCTCGTTTTGCAACTGTTTCCAAGGTCAGGGAAGGTACAATGTCCATTCTGTTTCACCAGCTAGAATGAACTTTAATATTTATAAATCAGACACCAATGTAATATGTTAAAGAAATCTCACTGTTGTCAGAAGTGAGAAATGTAATGAAACCTGAATTTCTAAAAGTGAAACTCAGGAAAAACCTGAGGTTAAAATGAAGTTACACAAATGAAGGTATTTTGAAACATGCAGTGAAATTTGTGTTTATATTTCAAGCAGCAATTTTTCTTTAAATTAATTGTAAGGCTACAACACGATAACCCCTGACTTCAAAATTTTAGTACATGATTCTACTCTGCAAAGAACTATGTGTAGTAAATCAAATGCAAGAACTACAGTCATGCATCACATGAATTGTTACACTTGCTGGTTTAGCAGGCAATTTAAGGATGTTGAATTCAACTCATCCTGATAAAAATTTGATTGTTGATACAGAAGACAGTTAATATTTCCTTACTCTAGTGATTTGGTATTTTATCATTAATGTATGTTGTAAATGCAGTTAGTCTGAATGAAAAATAGCATATTATAACTGGAATACTTAAGGAGCGCTGTGTATAGGAACACTCCGGTGTTCCAAGAAGTTTCTCCACAAAGGTACAACACACTAGCACAGATACACAGCTGCTTCTTCAAATGCTCATTCCCTTTTGTGCAGCCCTGTGTTTATGTGGTCTCCTCTTTTTTTTTTTTTTTTTGCCTTCACATGTCCCAGATGACCTTGCTGTAGCTCTCTTCTTCCAGGATGTAGAAAAGAGACCCAACTGTACTTTATACTTACTTGCTGGGGCAAGGAAAAAAAAGAAGAAAAAAAAAAATCACTTTGTTGCTGCAGTTGCTAGCAGCTGAAGGCACATTCCATTTTCAGTAGCTAAGGTAGACACTTTCACAAACGCTGAACCCCCTTGTGCACTGAGAAACACTGCAAGAAAATGAAATACAATGGCATGCAAAAATGCACAAGCAGTAAGACGTGTAAGGCTTCAGCCTGTACCCTCTCCTCCTACTCCAGTAGCTAGATGAAAATAACTAGTTAGTGGAACATATCTGTGATTGTGTCATGAACAGTTAAACTACTGGCATTTTGTAACAAAAAAGCACAACTGACAAGTCCTTTAGCAATTTTATTTGCCAATGCAGAACACTTTTTTGGTTGGTTTTTTTGTTTTGTTTTGTTTTTTAATATTATGGCATTTATTCCTTATATGCATTAGAACTGCAAAAGCATCCTTGTTTTCTTCCTGTTGATGTGCGAAAACTAATTGGCACGTTATATCCCTGTATCAAAATAGAAGAATTTGACTTTACTAAAGCATAAAAAGACAGAGAATTCGTAAAGACAGGACATCAATGGTTTAAGATCTGTTAGAGTTCAAAATCACCTGCATCTAGTAAGGTAATTCTGAAGCCATTCATTTGAAGTGTTAGAAAAAATCTGAAGGGTTACAGAGATTTCAAACCAAACTATTTTCCACATTTCAGTCAAAAAGTAATTGCATATTTCTCTAAAAAAAAAAAAAAAAAAAAAGATTTCTACTATATCCAAATGTTTTTAAGATGTAAATGCACTTGTCATCTTTACATGTAAGCAGGGTGCTGGTGCCCCAAATTAAACAAAAGAATAAAAGTTCGGGTTGACAAGTATGTCGCTGTGTAACTACAAATTAAATATGCCTTTTGATATTTCATTTTTAACTGTTGAGTACCTTTTCATCAGGCTATTGCCATTAGAAGTTTTTTATTAGATTTTTAAATTAGACAAATAACAGATAAGAGATGTGACAAGTATATCAAATCTCATTTAGCAGATCTGACGCACTTAATCTTTTACTGTAAGAGTGGCATTTGATATATTTCAAATGTTTCAAACAATGCTCCCTTAACATGCCAAATATGAGGAAATTCAGATTTAGCTCTACTATATTCAATTTATGCCAAGTACAGAATGAATACCTAAAAAACACAATCAACTTTCAGTTGAAAGTGTGAAATCACCTGAAACTTTCAATGCAATGTGAAATTTTAACTACTACCAAAAAATCCCCCAAAGCCCCAATATGTTACAACACCAGTGAAACACAGAAGATACATATATTAAAAAGGTTGTTAGACTAGCCTCTGCAACTCTGTCTGCTGTGAACTTTAATGACTGTTGGCTAGACTGCACAGCACCCAGCATTTCAAAAATAATTTATAAAGAGAGTTCATCATATCCAAATTCCTCAGAAAAATAAATGAACATTCACTTTTTGTGTGGTGAAATAACAAATAAAGAAAATAAATAAATCCACACTTACTATAGTCTCAAATTTATGTAATTGTTGTATATGTAAACAAATAAAATATAATAAAGCTTGCCACATCATTAAAAATAACTTAATGTTTGCATGCAAAAGCTCACATTACTAATCTAAAAGATTGAATGCCCACATACTACAACTACTTTTGCTTGTACTGCGCAAACCTCAACACACAGAAATCTTTTCTATCCAAACTCAGAGTAAAACAACCACCTCATTCACCCTCCCAAAGACTATAGGCTTGGGATCCAGAAGACATCACAGAGCATAAGTTTGTCAGGTGACTAAGACAAAATAAATGCATTTAACATGGAATTAAAAAAAAACAAAACAAAACACAACACAACACAGCCTACTACTAAAAAAAGAGAAGAATGAACATGAACAAAACACCCTTGTACACTGAACTAGCAAACTGACCAGTATACACACAAAATCTAAAAACATACTTGGCTACTGATTAACATTATGTTTCCCATTATTCCTTTAATATCTTTAAAAGCTGTAATTACCATAGATTAAATTAGAACAATGGTTCAAACAAGAAAAAAGAGTGAAACTAGATTTCATTGTTGCTGCATGTTAAAATTGAAGTCTTTGTTGTAAAGACTCAGAAGTCGACACTAAAATTAAAATGAAAATTAAAATGAAAATTATTTATTAACAATAAACCTAATTAAGTTAATTATACTGCCTTCTAACACCAGCAGTCACACCTTAGATCAAAATGAAGAGGTAAATGTATAATTACATTGTGCAAAAGTTCTTTCTGACATTCAAAACATGAAAAGAGCATGTATGTTGAGAAACTAAACAATAAAAGTTTTAGCACATAGACTAAATTAAAATTTTTTGCCCCGTGCAAACAATTTGCCCTTCATTATATTTAAAACTGTAACAAAAACCATATGTATAGTAAATATCTGATAATTACAGGATAAGCAAGGCATATGCATTTTCCACACTGACAGAAATATTGTGCAAAACTTTAATATTAATGTATTTTTCAAAGTTTGCACAAAAAGCAGACTTCTTAATTTCATTCTAATTTCTTCTTCAGAACTGTTCATTTATTACAGTTCTCATTCTTGTATTTTTACTTCTATTTCCTCCTGAATTATATGATACAAGGAAGTATGAGGACTGCAAAGTTGCCAATAAATAGATTATCAAGGCTTTTGGATAAGATTTTTCTGAATATTCTGGACTTTACAAGACTTTAGGTAGTCAAATTAAACATGAATGCTCACATCAACAGAAATCAAAGAACACATTTTAAAGATAAAGACAGAAACACTTAAGCGAGTTATTAATATGACACAGAAAACCCTGCAGAGGCAGGGACAGGATCCTGCCTCCACTTTTTTTCCCCTCCCAGATTATTCTGCACTCGCTTCTCAAAATCTGTAACAGCTGAGGATAGATTTTTGTCTGTAACAGCTCCAAGTAATACAAAACCCAGTGTTATCTCCAAAACAGCCTCCATTTCATAAAGCAATTCAATTGTACTCGTGGGAAAAAGTGTTAATATTTAAACATTGGATTATACTTGATTTTCTTTGTATAGTTTTTTCTGTACATAATTTTTACTGACATTGAAAAGAAAGCAAACAAAAAATCAGAATGGAAACCAGAAAATTCCCTCATTGCATTGGTCTGTATGGCTTAACAACAGAATTGGCAACATATACGTGTAACTTCTGCAAAGTAGATTTATACAGATTTGAGTCATTTGGTTGATGTTACAGAGTTTGACTTTTGTAGCCTTGATTTTGTAGCCTTTTCTTGAAGGGAAACAATGTTGATGGCATTGGCAAGGCAAAACATTAGGCCATGGTGTTTCTCAGTGGTACTGCCTATATATAGCATGTAGCATTGCCTGTGGTGTTACTATAAGTATATAGTAATACATACATAACTTCTGCCAGCTGTGCAAAGAAAGTGGTCAGTAACATTATAGACTGTCATCCCTAGAGGACAAGAGTGCAAGACTGAGGAGATTTCTTCAATTACATGGCAGCTTCTGGTAAACTCACTGATCTAGTGAGTATCAGACCTCTCTGCCCTTTTATTTGCACTTCAAGTCTGCCTCTTGTATGTATAATCCCTTTCAATCCATTTCTGTGTTAATCCTATTTCTAAATCCTACCCTAATTTATCTACCTTGCTCATCCTGTCCTAGTTTCCCCTGCTTTGTTCCACCTTTGTTCCTTGCTTGATACCAGTCTTCATCACAAGCTTTTCATTCCAGTCTGCTCTCTCCCTTGCAGTTACCTTATCAAACAGCTTTGGCATCCTCCCCACGAACAATTCCATCTACCCACCTTCCTGACAATCCAGATAGGGTGCTTTCTGCATTTTATTCAGGCTTCTAGCTCCTTCATTTTGCTCAGTAACAGCAGGGGGAGCATCAAGAAAGGAACAGTTGCTAGTGCTTGACAGGTACAACTGTCCAACAACAGTTGCAGTCTTGAAGCTCTGGGCTGAACTAGCAACAGGGGAAATTCATCATCAAAAATTTCTTAATATTATTCCTAACCAATTCCGGAGTATTTTCATACCTATGTTTTCCCAAAATGTCCTTTGCAGAAGATATATCTGTGGCATCAGAATGTCCCGACTCTGGGCACATTTTCAGTCTCCAGATGGAACGCTTTAAAGTTTCGGACTGCATCAGGGAAATTATTTGCTTTTCACCTTAACTTTTAAACATGGGCAAATAGATGCCTTTTCCCTCTTCCTGCCTTTCAAAAAGAGAACTGTTCTTGTCAAAATTTGCCTCTATACTAGTTCTATTTGAAAGCTAATGCAGAAACACTATATAAATAAAAATTCAGCCGAAACTATTATTACATCTCGGCAATCAAGTGTAGTTGTATCCACTAAGGAACATCGAGTAACTATACTTGGCCAACACTGCACATCACTGGTAGTACCACTCAAAAACACAACTGAGGCATAAATGTTTTCCCTTACCAAAGTCATCAACTTTCTTTTTTAAAATGAAGGCTACAAAAGTCAAGATCTAAGTCAGCCAAATGACTCAAATAAAATCTTCAAATTTTGCAGTCGTAAAGATTACTGAAGAACAGATAATAATTTCTACTATACAAATAATGTTTTTTCCTCAACAAATCAATGGGTCGATCTTTAACGAATCCTTGAGTGAACTGTGTGTTTGACTCAGTGCGACCCACTCCCAGCCATCTGTGTGCTATTTTAGTTTAATAAAGTAGATACTTTTCACGCTGTACTTTGAGAGGAACTGCAAAATAGGGCTTTTTTTTTTTTTTTTTTTTGCTTGTTTTGGGTTTTTCTAAGAGGAAAATGAAAAGATAGTATATCTACAGCACTACTAACTGCATCTTTTAGATTACATCATGGTATATTTTTTCAAATATTATCCTGTTGCACAATTCTTGTTTGTGAATAATAGCTTATAGGAAAAAAATCAATTATATGCTTGCTGGGCGATTTTTTTTTTTTAATTGAATACTGGAAAAAGTCAGATTCTCACATGCTGCATGGAGAGGTGGTTGTTTGTTTTTTTTTTTTTCCCAGTCCTTTTTTCCCAATAATGTAGTTCACCTACATCCTTCAAGAGGGAGACTTTCCCAGTCACTTACTAATTTTAACTTCAGAGCCCTGAATATTTTCAGGGGCAACAAACCATCGCTATAAGCAGACAAACTGAAGGTACTCAAAGTTACACTTTTATACCAATAGTCAACAGAGTACATTTAACAGAATTTATCCATCAGAAAGATAGATCATCAAGGTGAAGAAGCATAGAAGAAGTGACTATATGTTCCTTCTTAACATGTCTAGCTTGGAGATTAGCGAAAAAAAAAAAAAAGGCCAACAACTTTTTTTACTACTTTGAATTAGCACCTCTTGGCCAACACTATGATATCCCTGAAGAGGAGTCTCTAGTAATCACAACCTTTATTTTGATTTTTACAAAAAAGTTACAGAGAAAGTACTTAAAACCAACAACAAATTGGATAACAAATAGATTAAGGCACACCTCTAATAGAAATTCATTACTCTCTTTAGATGAAAAAATACTACAGAATAACCCTAAAGGCAATGTGAGTCTAGTAAGTAGATCCCAATGCACTAGGATCAAGAAATGATCATATAAAATATGATATAACTTCTTTCTCTCTGTCTTTGTTAGCTGGTGGGAATGCAAATATGCCAAGCAAAAACATACTTTAAACATGATGAGAAGTTATGTATTATTCATATACAAATTTGAATGTGCAAGATTAAATAAGTTATTTCAGCTATAAACTGTATTAGATCATTCTGAGCACAAAAGCAGTAATGAAAGAAACACTTTTCTTCAAAGTAGTAAACCCTAAGATCTTTGTGTTTTTAAGGCCCCAGTGAGCAAGCACTGCACCTCCTGATTCACAGATTACAAGCGTAATTACCTCCCTATCAAATTTTAAAGTGCCACAAAATTTCTAACCTTGCCATATACAACTCCATGAAACGATCAAAACAAGAAAGTACAAATTGTCATGTCAATCACTGATTTACTGAAAATTAATACAGGATCACCTCCAAAATGCCATCACTATGTTACTGCAACTAATTTCTACTTGGTATTAACCAGGCAATCATGTGATAAATGATTAAGATGTATTAGTTTTAGATATGACAAATTAGATGTTCAAAGGACCTAGATGTTAAGATGTGCACAGTATTCACTTCTTAAAAAAAATACAAAACAAAAAAAATGCAAAAAACCCAGACTCATTTATATTATGCTTCCTTAAAACAGAGGCTCTTAAAGCACCTAATTAATGACTAACATATCAGTCATTCTAAATACTTTATACCTGCCCTTCTTCGATGGTTTAACATTCTTTGCTAAACTAATGTTATAGTATGCATTTTCTCATAATTTTACCTTTTCAGAACTGTAATTACATCTATTACAAAAGTGGCCAGATTCTTTGGAAAAAATCCCAAACAATCTCAATGAATTTCATACGAAAATAGCAAAGACTTCTTTTATAATTCTTTCTATTATATATAAGCAACGAAGCAAAATAATCACAAAAAACAAGTATTAAAGAGATTATAAATGATAAAAGCTGCTTTAATCATTTGGGGGTATTCAAAAAATTATTTAGGAATTAAGTAAAGTCTGTGAGAAAGAACTTATTATAAGAACTTGTCAAAAGTTAAAAACACAAACTAGAAAGAAGTTTTTAATTTTACAGTATATTTTAGCTCCTATCAATCACTGTTAAAATAATTTCAGAGTTTAATAAGCAGATATTTACCTGCTGGAACAAGACAATCTTTCCAATCAAAATATCCTGCATAAATGCCAGGTTCTAAGGACCCAACTATCGGATCTGCCTTGAATTCAATGTACATTTCAAACAGTCTTTGATCCAGCTCTTTCAAGGATTCCATACTAGCCTAAAAAACAAAACAAAAAAAAAAGAGAGAGAAAGAACATAATAAACAGTCATTAATTACAAGAATTAAATCACATAACCAAAAAACTTACATCACATCTCCTTTAATTTTTGGTAAAGAGTAGCAATTACTTACACATTTCAGTTCATAATTACATATATTAAAAAAACCTATGAACCTCCATATTATCTGTCCATCCTACACAGTACATTTTTTTTTTTCTGATTCTGCTCAGCAACAGACATTTTTGGGAAAGGTCCAAGAAATGCCAAAGCAGGCAGATCACTCTGTAATTGCCTAATGGCATGATATTTTTATTCTGCATGTCAGAAGGTCCTGATCTTGCAGCAAGCAAACAACCGAATTTTGCCAGTGCTTCAAAACATGCCCATAATTTCCATCCTGAAACACGAAGATTTTAATATAATACTTAAAATCTATGAATTGTAATATTATGATTTCTCACTATTTGCTCCATACTTGAAAAATACATAGACTTATTTAGGAGTTTCTGCCTTCTGAAAGTGTACATGTGAACTTCTCCCACCCCGCCCCACTTCAGGGAGCTGCCACACAACAGATGCATAAGCTGCAGCTCACAAACATCTGCAGAATTTTTCTCTTTGACAGCTCCCTATGCAATTTTTATTCACACAACTTAGCCACACCAAAAACTAAAGGGATACACGCAATTTTCTCATTGTACCTGAATAACTTTAAATTTTATACAAGACTTTTTTTATTAAACATAGGTACGCCTTGTCATTGGAGCTTCTAAAAAAATTCTGGAACACAATGCATATCATAAAATATTAAAGTAGAAAGTCAGTAGTTTAGGATGATAATGGATGCTAAATGCAAATAAAATATGCTGAAAATATCATGTGACTTCAGCTTAAATGTATTTATAAGTAAGAGCTTAAGAGATAGCAAAGTAAAGCTTTTAAACTATTGCTCATATTCCTCAACCATTAGGGAAAAAAAGCATATATATATCTATATACTTATATGAAAATTTCCAGAAGCAAAGGGGTTTAAAAGCAAGGAAGGCGGCAAGGCTCTAGACCAAACTGGGAATTCAGAAGAAAGAGAGAGAGAGAGAGGGGAATACCGACTCCTTATCATTCCTTTCTCTGTAAAAGACAAAAGATTCTGCAGCTTGCAGCACTAAATAAGGCATGAAGCTTATTAACTGCAGGGATGTCTCTGAACTGGCTTCTCCTATGGCATGCCTATATTGTTAAGTGAAAAGGGAACTGAAATATTGGAGAGTCAGGAATACATAGAGAGATAAGCCTTCAGGAATGAGATCATAAGTGCAAGGGAGAACAGGTATTGTTGAGGTCAAAGCTGCTGCCAGATTCAGGTAAGCTGGGATGGTGAAGCTCATGCTCAGAAAACAAGAGACGCTACCACTTTCCTGCTTTCCTATCTGATGAGCCTCCTTTAATTTGTCACAAGAGGATCTATATCTCAAGGACTGTATTTTCATGAGGCACTGAAAATTTGCTTCCAGGAGAAGATCAAGGCTGTTTTCTTCTTTCCCTCTTATCTGATAGGCTGTTGACACCCAAGACTTGAAAAAGAACACACTAAAAAATGTACAAAAATCTCACTAAATCCCGTTTTTCCCCTTACACAGGATTATAGAAACGTAAAACTGGAATAGGCTTCAAGACATTTTTCACTTCAATTTCTTACGATTAGGGAGAATAACTACCCTTTGACCATTCCTATTTAGGTTTGAGCTACTTGGAAAAATAAAGTAAAAGTTCCAGTGCGAAGTCCCTGCAAACATGCACCCATTCAAAGAATCTCTGAAACAACTGCTTCAGTGGTCTTTAACAAAGTGTTTTAGAATTAAGTAATTCCACCTTCCACTTCTGCAGTCAATTCAATACAAAAGATCATCTGCACATTAAGTACAGGTTTTTTGTTTCATGCAAGTTCTCTTCAACCTGTTTCTAGTTCAATGCACAATTAAGATAGTGGTGGGTAACCTTGTTTTTTAGCTGGTAGGAAGATTACAAGAAAGAATGAACAACTCATCTGCAGGTTATTATGAGTCCGGGATGGGGCAGTGAAGCAGAGTCAAAGTCCTCAACAACCTCCATTGTTTATATCCATTTTCTTGACTCTCAAGTGGGATAAATGCTCATAAAAATATACAATTCTCTCATGGTTATCTTTCTGCTCTGAATTTCCCAGTAACTAGAGGTTTAGATTTTTGTATTAAAGCCATTTTGAGCCTTGATCCTAGTAACGCCTCTGTCCTATCTAAGTATGAGAACTGTGGAAACAATTTTATTCAGAAGCTTCATCAATAAGCTAGAATGAGTGTTATGGGATACATATTTTTTTTTCCACTTGTTAGTTTATGAAACTGATGATACAAAGTTGAATTAAAAGGAATTAAAGTGCAGAAAAGCACTTAAGAGTTATTTAGAAATGAAATATAATTACTAGTGAGTACTCTAAGTATGTGCCAAGATGAGATGGCACGTGCTAAAACTGAGTGTAAAATTTGGCCATTTTACGTAACTTTGTATTTGCACACTAAAACAAAAATGGATATAACAACCATATAGAATGTAAGCAAATTTTTTTCATTACCATCTTATGATTTCTGTGTTTTCAGAATATTAGATAATAATGATTTCACTTCTAACAAAGGCAACTTAAAAAAAAACCTCAACCAAACAACAGAAAATTTTTACCAATATGCACTATAAAATTAACTTTAAAATTCAATTTATAAAGCTAATAGATAAAAGCATAGGGTTTTTTTCTGGTCTTCTCAGATGAAAACACATTCTAGTTTTTAAAAATTCTTTATTAGAAATTCTCTAATAAATAGTTAAGCAAATTAAATTGAAAGAAATGTAGGTCACAGAAAAAACACTGAATCGACCCACCTCCCTAAACCTCTCTGGGCTTCTAGCCTCTCTTAAAATTAATGAAGGGTTCCAAAATTGCCATTTTAAGATGACTATCTAATTATCCAAATCCTCCCAGCTAGCATTACTGATCGATGTGTCCCATGTATGCAGTACTGCATGAGTCAGTGCTTTCAAAGGGTTAACACAGATTTGAAATTAATCTGCAACTTCAACATTCAAATTTTGTCATTTGTAAACCTACGAGACTTTTAATGGCAATACTTCAATATGGCTGCACAAGACAGCATTGAATACAGATGTCTTGCTTGCTTGTATAGAGAACACTGACTGGTACCTACCTCAACTCTCATTTGTCTCAGCAGCAAATAATAGCAATATCCAGAGTAATTTGCTATAGTATACTAACCATACGAATCATATCAACCCCATTTAAATGCTATTAAAAATTACTTCAACCACAGAAATTCATACAACGTTCCGGCAGAACAGGGCTAAGTGTGTACTATATAGTAGAAACACCAGTTCAAGTGAAATACCATACTCTGTACTGGAAAAGATAACATTTTACTTCCAACCAACAAATGTTTCTGGAAATAAACTAGCTTTATGGTCCTAAGGATTAAGTCACAACATTTCTCATAAAAAATGATTAATCTTTACAAAAAGACAGGAAAATGAGACAGCTACTGCCGCCCACTTTGACATTTTCGTTCTTTGAAAAAAAAAAAAAAACAACAAAAAACAACAACCAACCAACAAAACAAAAAACCAACAAAAAAATTGAACTAGTTTATGAACAACAGCTATCAGTAACGCAGATATCCAGATGAAATAATTTATCAAGTATATTTCTGAGATAACGATCTTTTATTCTCTGTATTAGGAAAACACAGTGACATTAAACAGCTTTACTAAGAAATCTGATAAGCTTTGCCATTGAACACACAAGTCCTGAATAAGAGGTCACATTTTCTATACTAGCTACTTAAGGCTTACAAAACCACATACAACCGTATCAATGTTGTTGTTGTGTCCAACTGATGCTTGGAGTCCCACTCATTTGTGGAAGGCTCACCCAAGAGTCCTTTTGGCCGTATGAATACATGCACTTAATTTCCACAGAAAGTAAAACAAAAATGGTTGCCTTCAAGTAATGATACTTCATTCCAGTGCTCTCACTTACTTGAGTTATTTTTTCAACACCTTGAAAGCCATGTTTCTCAAAATGTTCAGCTATATTTAGGAAAGTATGACGTTCCAGATAACGGCAGTTGCTGAGTGCAATTAAAAGCCTCTGTTCCTAAAAATTTGTTTCAAGAGAAGAGAGTACAACAGTTAGAAAAAAAGAAATATCAGTGTGACAAAAACTATAAATGTACAGTATATTATTGACCTCATGTGTGTGATAAACATGCTGATAAATAAAGCTAAGTTTACAAGTATTTTTGTCAATAAAGCACCAGGAACTGAATGAATATCAGGTATGAAAATTGAACATATATGCTTTTTCTTATGGGATCTGGAGCATTCACTGGAATAGCTGTGACTAATACAGAACTGTGGTTAAGAGTTCTTTGCAAAATTTAGGTTTGGACGGCTTTCCAGGAAGCTGGTTCTGGCTTTTACTTTGTTTCAAGAAATATGCTAAGAATTATGGCCATCATAAAAATGTAACTAAAGATCATCTTCACTTTCACACGAAGCTGGTTAAAACAAGCGAAGAAAAACAGGTACTGAGAATGAATGGCCTCACCCATTCTACAACACTAAAAAGTTCAGAAGAATATAATTTCAAGAGTTAATTTGGAAAAAATTCTAGGTGGTTATAACTTCTCTGTTCTTCAATGAAATTTTTTAATTACAAGAAAGTCAAAGACATTCTGAAATTGAGATATCAGGATTGCCTTTCCCTGACCTCAGTGCAACAAGGTGTAGTTTCCAAAAGACAAAGAACCAAACAAGAGAGAACTACTATTTAAATAGACTTGGTCTATCCTCTTCCCCTCTCCTCCCTGCAACAGGAAAACATTTTTCTATCTCAGATGGAAGTTCAAAATCAACAGAAAATATTTTGAAACGAAATTATTTGGCAATGAAATCATCATAATGTTGCGGATGCAATTAAAAATGGTCCTGCTTTTCAGACCCAGAAGAACTCCTGACAGTTTTGTATTCCAGTAAGAGTGTTGAGATGTGCAGTTGCCTCATACTTTAAATTATAATCAGCTGGAATACAGACAACTAAAAAAAATGAGCATTTTAAAAACTCAGTGACAAATCTTACTCTGTTGATTCACTTTCTCTGTTCTCACTGCTCAATCAGGAAAAAGTAGATAAAGTGTTCTATGATTTACAGAAAAAACGTTATAAGACAATGTTTGGTTTCCATGGTATCAAAATCTATTGATTTCTTCTTTTTTATTTAAACATTCATACTTACGACATATGGAAGGAGGTCCTGAACAGGCATAGAAAGTTACTTTGTCAACAATTAATATCAAAATCTATGTGTTGCAGAAATAAAATTATATAAAGAACTAATTATTATAGTAAGCAATTCAGAAACTTGGCCTGATTTGGCAATCTGTGATTCTCTATTGTAGCAGGAATGCTTACTGCTCTTGTAAATGAGGCAACATTTAAAACCTATACTAAGGAACATTAACCTCACAAGGGGTTCTTACTAGGTTTCTTGCAGGTAACAGCTACATTTTTACCATCAGCCACTGGACTAGAAGAAAGTACATTAACCAAAGTCAAAGTGTCAAGAATATTAAAAAAAACCTTTTTCCAATTTCCCCAAAACCAAAACCAAACCCAAACAAGCCACACTACTTACTCTCAGTAAAGTAATTTTTTGGGGAAAAGCTATGTTACTGAATATCTGTATCTTCATAGGTTTTAAAAAGTAACTATAATCAGACCGGTTCTTATCACTTAAAACAAGGTGATAAATCAAAAGTCAAATGCTCAGCTGTTTTAACATCAGTGTTATTTTCACTGATTTCAACAATGTCATTGTAGTTTCTGAGGAGGACCTGGTTTCAAAAAATGTCTTAATTAGTTACTTTAAGATAGTATAACCAAGATATCATAGACATTGTTTTTAAAAGAAAAATAAAAAAAAAAGACCAGATTCGTGTAACTTTGAGAAGCTTTAAGTATCACATCAGCTTTTTAGAAATAGAAGCCAAACTTACTGAAGAAAGACTTGAGTCTTCATGAATGCTTCCAAACAAATCTGGAGACGAAACATCAACTGAAAGACTAGGAATATTGTTTAAAAAGTGAGTAGTATAGTGATTTTGATTATCTGATACATGGTGGATTCAAATGAACAGTTGGAACAGGAGACTGGAATCTTGTTTCAAGCCCCATCACACCAGATAATAAAGCAGCCCACATTGCTCAATATTTCTAAGATGTCCATAAAGTCTGCAGGAGCTTTGTGGACAGACAGTACTACTCTAGCTACATACCTTTCCCTCTTAAAGCATTCTAATTTTCTATAATTTCTCTGCTTTGCCACAGATTCTTATTTCTTTTTACATCTATCCAGCCAATAGTGTCTTCCAAATTGCCAAAAAGAAAATGGCATTAGGAACATGGTTAATTTGCTTTTTTCTAATGCATATTGCAGGTATCAATATTTGCCATGTTTCTGGCTTTTCAAACAGAAATGATTGGTACTCTTCAGAACTCAGGTTATTCTGACTTGTTTTGGTCTTCAAAATAAGTGGCTCATGAGCAATTATGGAACAAACAAACTTTCAAGAATTTATCAGAAATACCCATAGAATCAGTCAAAATGGAAGGGAAGAAAAGAAAGGCAGAGGCTGTTTCTCCATGAGTAGACATTACTTAGTGACAAGGACAACTCTTTCCATGTTAAGGTTATGTCAAAAACAACACATCTGCTTCCACAGCACACTATAACTCTTGTCATTAAATAAAATAGTATAACTAATACCGTATTTGTTATCTTGTGCAGTATTTATTACATGATGTCACTGAATTGTCTGGCATAAAAGCATCTACTCATGTTTCAAAGCATCACTAACCAGAGGCAAAAGTATTCACAAGAAATATGAAATACCAGAGAGGATAACACCACATCACCACTGAAATTTGAGACCTGTCCCATCAATTTCAGAATATTACACCTAGATCCTATTCATTTTACTTACTGTGCTGTATCTATGTCACCATCAGGTTTGGTGCTCAGTTGTTCCAAGCAGTCTATAAAGACCTATGAACCAATAAAGCAAGATCTAAATTTTCTTCCAGAAATAAAAAAAATAATTCTTAAATTCACCTTTACTACAGTCAAAAGCAGCAGAACAATCATTATCACCTTTCTTTGTCTTAAATCTTACATACAGTAGTATTTGAGTTACACCTTTTGAATGAATATTTTTAATTTTATATGCTTCACTGTTTACTTGTAGCAAAACACAGGAGTTTTAAATCCTGCTAAGTAATTTTCATCAGGCGTGGCTAAAATTATGCAGTGATAATCTGCTGATTTGCAAAGAAGGCATTGTTAATAGTTTTCAACTGTTCAGTCTGAACAGTTGGTCCCAAGTAAACATCACAGGAGCATCACAAAAAAAAAATTAATCCATTTTTTGCTTTGGCGCATGATGTCTTATTTGAGAAGACTGTAAAAATGGTTCAAAAGCCTAAAGGATGCTATTACCTATTTTCAAATATAGTAAAAAAACCCTCAGATTTTGTTAAAGAATATTGGTTTCTGATACAAAAATTAAAAGATAGATCTTCAACTGATGAAAGTCAGCATTGCTCCTTTTATTATAGTATATTGTCAATCATCAGTAAAATCTTGAACAGTCACAATCAGTAAAACACTTGAATATGTCACTTACCCTCTGAGGATCTGATATCATCAGCTTCAACTAATAAGCTCTACATACATTTAAAGTCAAACTTTTCTCAGTATTCCAGAGTGTATCAGTCATCAACTTCAGCTACCTTTTGGGAGCTGGGCAGGGTACAAAGCAGACATTTTTGTTGATCACGTGTACGCACAATTTCACACTTAAAAGTGCTTGACTTACCTGCATGATCCCAATGCTTAGCTGGCACACATCCTCCTGTGTTTTCTGCTGCTGGAAAACCTGAAGATGCAAGCATATTATTTCAGGAGAAAAGCTTCAAGTGGCCTTATTCTCAAGGAAAGCCTGAGTAACCTATCCCTAAAGAGATGTGACACAATTACAGGGAATGGCTGCTGGGACCTGTGCTTCCTCATGGATCAATTTCAATTTTTCCCCACCCTAAAATAGGGAAAGAGAATACAAGTCCCAATAAACAGTTTGACAAGCATGAGGAGACAACGCACTAAGAGGAAGGAAATCATCGTACCTAGTACATGTGATACAGATCATTGTTGGCTAATGGAATTGTAGCAAAAGCTCCCAGGATATTCAAAGTTCTTCACACCCTAACAAGAAGGATTCGCCATGCACTGCAGATTCTTTTGAATAATGCTCATTGAGAAACTAGAAAAGCTAGCGATAAAAATTAAAATAAGAGAGGAAAAAGAAATAATACCCATACAGAGGGGTCCAAAGGACTTTGGGAAAGTGTCAAACTTCCTTAGATCACTGAAACCTGACAGAAAACACCAATATCACAATCAATCAGGGCCTCAAGGTACTAAGTGGATGGGAACAATCAGGACACCTGATTTAGAATAAAGTTTACAGAAGTAAAAAGCTCAATTTAAGTTCTGCAAGTAGTTTGGATGCAACACTGATTGAAGAGTAACTCCTAGGAATGCCCTACCTTTTTTTTTTTTTTCTCCATGTAAATTAAGCTGCATCTACTGCTATCTGAAAATTACATCAGTAGCATTTTTCCAAAAGAACAGCTTCCAAGATTTAAATATAGGTCCAATCTGCCCCATGCACACACAATTACCCCTAACAAAGGAAACGCAGACAGAGTTCTGAAAGCTAGCAGGAGTGAAAAGGGTGCATATGGAAAAAAATAGAGAAAAATTATATCTCTGTATCATTCTCTGAAAGGTCTTGTTCTGAAACTCAATGGTAATTTACATAAGAAGAACAAAAACAAAAGCATAAATCAAAACTTACGCTGGCCTCTCCAGGTTTGCAGTCCAGCACAGTTTTAAGAGATTGCAAAGAATGGATAATGCACTGTTCAAACTGGGATGGCTGAAAGGCAAGTGACTTGTTAGCTTTAGATAACCATGCCAAAAGTTTGCTACACAAATATATAAAAACTTCCATGTCATATAGCAAGCTTGTTCTCTCCAAATTATCCCAAATAAGAGGAGGGGGAAGACATAATGATTCATATATTACCAGAGGACCCTTTTGTAGTGATGTACTTTTGTACTTAAGTTATCCACAGAATTATTACCATAGATCAATGTACTTTTTTTTTTTTCTTAATCTGAATGAGAGAACTCTACACCAGTCTCCTCTAAAAGGGTTGTGAAAGATTTTTATAGCTTGTTTGTGGTAGAATATATTAACAATTGCATTATAGAAGCCTGTGACACCCTCTCTCCTCCCCTTCTTGGGATAGAATTTCACCTGGGATATCTGATATTTCTGCATTTTATTTCAGCAAAAAGTTTCTAAGAAAAATGGGTTGAATTTGCTTTCACATGGAGGAGAAAAATCCACTGGTTTGTGGGGCTGGTTTTACCTTCAGGTTTCCAAACCTGAAGTAAGAATGTCTTGATGCATGTATCAATCTCACTCTGAAAGTGCAAACGAGTTCACAGCGTCAGAGTCATTAGTCAGTTTTTCCTTGTCTTTCTCTCTTCCCTGTTAAGTCACACCTTTTTTTTAATGAGGCTGCCTTCGGGTATTAGGCAGGAAGCTGTTGTACAGAGCAACGTGAAGCAGAAAAGAAGGACATCATCCTACTGGATTTGGCTCAGAGAGATGGACAAAAGAAGCTTCTAAACTGTGTAAACCTGCTTTTCATCCAGTAGATAATTTATGGCACATCGCCAACTTTAGGCTTAGGAGTAACTTTTATTTCTGTAAATGCTGGGGTGGAGGTGGGTCATGAAAGTGATGCCTGCATGGCAACCTGAAAATCATTAAAAAAAGCAACTAAGACAACCTGTATTTATTATTTTTGGACCCGCTTAAAAGAACAGCAGTAAAGTGTTCCTCTTGGTTTTTTTTTTGTTTGTTTGTTTTGTTTTCACATAATAAACCATCACCTCAGGAAAAGAAAGCTGTTCAGATATGCTATTCCTTGGATATTATGAAACTAAGGAGAGTTGGCTCTGTGTCTTACTGTATCTCTTACCTGGAATACAAATGCTAAAGGGGTTATCAACC
Source organism: Numenius arquata (assembly GCF_964106895.1). Classification (NCBI taxonomy): domain Eukaryota; kingdom Metazoa; phylum Chordata; class Aves; order Charadriiformes; family Scolopacidae; genus Numenius; species Numenius arquata. The sequence continues at coordinate 58,978,111 of NC_133579.1, read as the reverse complement.
AGTATTTCTGACAAACTTAAAATGTTTTCTACCTTAAGCCTAAAATGTCCCAAAATAGACTCCCTGGCCCTTGTTTATACTGGGTAATTTTTGCTACAATTTTTGCTATAATATTACCACAATGAACACCAGTAGATAAATAACCCTGCTATGACAAAACACGGTCAACTGCCACCATTAAAATCTGGTATGTCTAAACCACGACCTGAAAAGGTATCTAGGGAAGTGCTGCATGTAAGGAATTCGTGAGTGATTTCTAAATACAAAAAATGGAGTTAAGCAGATTTTAAACAAAGAGGGATTAGGATGCAGCAAAAGCACACAGAAACAAAGCTTTTGTGGAAGGTCTTCCTCCTCTCTTCATTTTACAGATTAATTGTGAAAAACAGAAAACTTAAGGGACTTGCCCAAGTCAGTGGCAACTGAAACCCAGACCAGAAGCTGTAAATATGGTTATAATGCTACAGTTGCCCAACAACACTCCTTCCTACAATGCGTATATTGTGATTGCTTAATGCCCTCCTACTCAACTTCAAACACATATTTATAGAAGCAAATAAGAAAAACCAAAAAAGCCTGTGGAGCATTCTCTTAGATAATATACACAAAGCAACTCTCCCTCCCACAGGCCCTTTCTGCTTTCGCAGATTGTTTTTAAGTCATACCTACAACACACTTGCTGTATGTTAGGCATTACTCATTACTGTTTATTTCCAGAAAGCATCTCTCTAATTTATCTGAATTTGGTTTCAAGTTATTTGTTGTTTGTGTGTAGGCACTCTCCTAAATTAGTTGCTTTTCAGTTCAATTTCTCATTATAACATATAAGTGACCTATTTATTTAGCTACAGACTAATTCCATGGTAGTGTGCCTACTAAGTTATGAAGCATTTTGATGTGAACTGAACTTGTTGTGACCTCAAAAATAATTTTTTCATCCCTAAAATAAGATTCTTGACTATGAAAGTTATTATTGTTTATCTAAGTAAAATCATGCTAGTGGTCAGCAGTAATTATACTGATACATTTAAATAACCCCACTTAAAGGCAGAAAGTCATGCTACATATCTTTATGCCCAATTCTTATTTATTTTGTCTCTCAATACATTGCACAAATCCGCAAATCTTTTATTTATGCTTTTTGTTTTCTCTTTTGCACCTTCAAAAACATTGCTGTCTAGTAATACCATTGTCACTTAAAGTTACTTCAGATATAATACTTTAAGAAGGACAAATAAAAATTTTGGAAAAGGAAAAAAAGAAAAAAACCAGCTTTGTGTTTGGTGGGATCTGTTAAGACTGCTGTAAATAAATAACCCTCCAAACAAAAAATTTTGTATTTTTTATCTTCCTATACTTTAATAAAACTATAGATGCCAGTATGAACACATATAGACAAAGTACAAAATAATTCAAGTTTTGGAGAATATAAAAACCAGTTCCGTTACACTTGAAAAAAAAAAAATCCAGCAAAGAAAGTGCCTGCAAGACACAAGTATACCCACCAAGGATGTCAAACCTTCATTGTCAACAACCCAGTCTTCCTTTTCAGCTAATCTCTTTATATCTGTAAGACAGAGCAAGAGGGGGAAGGGCGGGGGGAGGGAGAAGGTATTAATTTTCATCATTAAAACCTCCTTGAACTTGAAAAGATAAACCACAGACATTGGGACTGCAATGACTAGGCATACAAGAAAATAGCACTAAAAGCTTCAAAGCTTTCAACATTCTCAAATGACTAAGAATGGAACGCATACATGGTATGCTGGTGACACCACACAGAGAAGCATATCTGTGATGCATGGCAAGAGTTGCATGAAGCACATCTTTTACTGGAAAGCTTAAAAGTAAAGGAATATTGTGAAGACTTTGGGTTTGTTTTTATTTTGTAAATTTTTAATCACAACATAAAATACTGCATTTAGGAACCCAAGTCTCTAGCCTATTATACTCCAGCTCTTAATTAAAAATGAAAGAACAACTGCCTAGCATTTTAGCAAAGACAGCATATAATTCATATTTAATAACTATAAAAGAGGCTGAGAGTCCCCACTCAGGGTCAAGGACCCATGATGCTAGACTTTCTTCAAAAATACCTGAAGGCACATACAAAAAGTACACTCTTCTGCTACCCAGAAGGTGCCAACTTCTATAGGCTTACTGAAGCTAATAGGAGCTAAGTCAGGATGTGAATCCAAAGCTCATGCAAAAAAATCCTCTTTGGATGCATGCATTCTGCATTATTGGTTCTTTGGGGGGTTTAATCAACTTGTAAACAGAACAAAGATGAACTGAGTGCAGTTTGTAGGGGCTTTGACGTACAGTTTTTCGCACACAAATTGCTCATCAGAACTGTCTCTACATTGTGAAACTCCCTTTTAACTGAGCAAAAAATTCAGTGAATTACCATCTCTCCCCAAAATCCAAGAAAAGAGGATAACTAATGCATGCTGAAAGGTATCTTCACTATCTTGATGCTTCAATTAAGAAGGTTGGTTGTGTTGTCATAATTTGCAACTCTACATCTCATGGAAGTATAGGCTTGGTGAGGATAAAAAGTGTTAAGGTTTGTGCAGAATAATTATCCTGTTCATTTCCCTATTTAGTAAACCTCTTAATTCAACCACTATTCTTGTGAAGCTTATGTTGCACTGGTCAGCCTTTGCATGCTTTTGTGGCCACTCACTTTTGCATTCTGTTCTGAGCTACTACAAAAGAAACATATTTCTTTCTCGTATTTCACTGCTCACCAAATTCCAGTCAGATACATTCATGTAAACCCCCTGTCTAGTCTGGCATTCACATAATTTGGCTTTCATGACCTTTATGACCAGTGATCACATATGAAAGAGAAAAAACACAGACTGCTTCTCAGGGCCAGCATGAGTAAATGGTGTTTATCACAACAAGAAAACCCTGTGCGTGGGCAGATTTGTCCTATTTAAATAGTTAACGGTAGAGTACTCTATTAAAAATTTTAACTGAGCTGAATGCCTTTACCAACTTAGAGCACACAGCAAGAGATGAGACTGAGCTTTATACCAGCAGTCTACACAGTTCATATTTCAGAGATTATAGAGGTGAGATTCAAGTCCACGAGGAGCCTTTTTGACTTTTATATTACAGATATAACTACATCTGACATCCACTTACATAGCTCCATGAGAATATCATTAACTGTTCTTTCGCTGGTTCCCTAAAAATAACAGCTTCTCCAAGGGTCCAGTTAGCCCGGTCCTGTCCAGAAAAACTATCTAAACACATTCAACATATGCAATTTTGCTTTTGCTGGTAAAGAACACAAAAAAGGGTCCCATAGGTAAGGCACACAGTGCAACGATATGGAATGAGAGTCATCATACAGAAAAGCATCGTTTTTCATGTTTGATGCTACATAGAACTGCCTCACTGAGAAGGGATGGAAGCAGCAGTCAAGGAAGGCTGCTGTTATGGGCTAGATGAAAAAGAGAGACATTATGCAATCAACATAATATACCAGCATCTTAAGGGATCTGATCTCTTTTGATTCAAGAAAGAAAAGTATGCATAAAGATGTTCAGACCAAATAGGGAATCATTCACACACAAGCTGCTTTTTATAAAACTCTAAGGTACGGACTACCACAGGATTTTTTCCTTCAGAGAACGTATGTGGCCAGCAGTCAGGACGTTAAGAAGCAGAAACTCTGGATCTGAGCAAAGAACCGGGCTGTTGTTATGATGCAACAAGTAGAGCTTCATCATTAATCATGTATCGGAGCTCTCTGGACCGCACTAGAGAAGCCAGTGAGGTGGATAGCTCAGAGATGTGATAGGTTAAGAACGGTCAGCAAAACATTTCAGGGCTAGATACCTCTTCCTTTCGAACAGTCAGGACATCTGAGGACTCGCTGACAATTTCTAGATAGAGGGCAGCCAGTCCCATAGTACCATCCTCATGTCACAAAAAAAAAAAAAAAACCCAAAAAAAATCTCTTTTTCACCTACCTCTTAAAAAAAGAATTATCTCAATTGTGCTAAGTGAAGAAAAGAAAAAGAGACTTCCACATATCTTAAGTGAAATCTGAAATAGTGGTAATACTTTCTGTATTTAAAGAGACAAGACAACCTATGTACTTGTGTGGCCAACAAGTTTGATATTACCACAGAAAAAAAAATGGTAACACAGAAATGAGATTTAATAAAAGAATTAGGAGCCAAGAATACAATTCATATCAATATTGGATCAAATAAACCAGAGGCCTTATGATTTGTTGTCACCAAAATTTTAAAAATTTGTTTAATGTAGCCATCTGCACTTAGCACATTTGAGGCCTGAGTAAAACACTTAGCTTCATGTCAGCCTAGAAAATAATGACAAATCATATGTTAAAGATTAAAAACTGATTAAATTGTAAGATTAAAAAAGCCTAAGTTTTTAACATTGAGGGTAATCAGTCTTTTGGAAAAAATCCCTGCTAAATCAATTAGTAGATCAATCTGCCCCAATTTTCAGAGAAACATTTATTTCTGGAAGATTTACTTAATTCACATTTAAGTTTCAGAGGTGAATACAACATGGTAAAATGAATGGCCTCTGATGCATATAGTGTCATGTTAGATTTAGAGAATGCAATACTAAGCCTTGACGATTCACACATTTATGGCAAAAGCTACGCACACAGCAGGAAGCTTGGGGATTATGTTGTTAGTAAAAGGTCTTGGAAAACACAAAACTAAAATACTTCATAAAGGGATATGGATTTATTTTTTTTCTAATTGGGGATGGGACATTGCTTATTTAATTCTTCGCTTTATAGAAGAACTCCAAAAAAGAAAACTAATGATATTTCCAATATGGGAAAGCTGCATCATGAGATAAATCACTTGCATTGTAAAACTGTCTCAACCCAAAGGAAAGAGACCTAAACTACTGTATTCATTAGACTAAGAGAAGACTCATAACACACATTTCTGTCAGAAAAGTGAAATACCTCAGTAACTACAGAACTCAGAAGAGTCCACTGCCACCACAATACCTGTAACAAACGTGGTTATCTTCCAGAACATGCTTTGGCCTAATCAGAGACAAAAAAAGTATGACAGTAAGCAAAAAGACCTGCAGCCTTCTATTACCTTCAGCTGTGTGTTGTAAGGTCACTAAAATGCAACGTACACGAAGGTCCAAAATAAGATCCTGGATGATTTGAAGCATATCATTGGGTATCTCAAGTGCAGTAAGAGACTCAGAACTAAGCCTGGAAAGCAAATAAAGTTAGACTGAAGTGTAAATCTGCAGGGTTTTTTAAGCTGATATAATTTCATTGAGGTGGTTTTCTTAGACATTTTCTGTGTATGTGAATACAGTAGCTCCACCCGCAGTGTGTACCTTGGAAGACTAATTATCCCATTCAGAGAAGATTATTTGCTTAATTCAGAAGCTTGCAAATACAGATTTATTTTTTGGTGACATTACAATAATGTCATCACAGCAACATGCCAGCTTTTCCCACTGTCTTCTTGCACATCCCCACCTGCCTTTTTGCATCCATCTCTTGTCTTACAACCCAAGAATAATCCTTTTGGAGTAGAAGTAGCTTTTTCTGCTGTTTTTATGTGAATGCCTAGATCAAATCCTAGGTCCGCAATAGGGTTTCAGAGATAATGTTTACCTACATTACATCAGTAACAGCCATCAAGCTGCCATAAGAAGTGATGTGGCTCTGCATCAGATTGCCAAGAGTATACACATTTAAGAAGCCAAAATACGGCATCACCTGCAGAGTGAAGAGTGAATTCATTCACCGTCTTGCTCCCAACAACTCTGACCAGGCACAAATCACCGGCTACTATAGCTGAGGATTGAAACATCGATTTCCACTTTTTTCCTTTAGAAATAGTAACACAGCATCTGCTTGCAAGGGATAGCATTTCAGCTTTTAACTAAAAGGCTGCAGTTGTGCTCAGATTTTAGTTAGGGACACAAAGTGAAGTTCACTGTTTTTATTCAACTCTTGGGTATTTAAGCAAGGACAATTCAAATGCAGTCCATTGACGTTTGCCTTACTGCTAATACTGTGTAAAGCACAGGTACTAGAAAATACCAAAGAACAGGAATAGGAAGGCACAAACAAGTTTAAGCAATAAGCGGAACATGATCACCCACCTTTAGGCTCCTGTTCCTTACCCCTGGGTTTGGGGCATAAACCATCAAAACCCCATCATTAATCAGACTGCTGTCTGCTCAGCACAACTACTGCTGCATTAAAATCTGCATTATCTCAGCCATCCAGGAAACACAGGATGTAAATACACATCTGTGAGAAGTTCAAGTGACTTCACACTGCACTGAAGTACTGTACCTGACTGATTCCATTTCTAAGGCAGCATGCAGCTGTCACCTCCCTGAGATCATCTTTTTTCCTCAGATAACTCACCCTAACAAATACATACTTTTCTATCTCTACATTAAGGCAAGTCTTGCTGACAATGGCTTCACTGTATCACATAGCTCTAATTTATCCTCTGGAATCTATTCATATTGGGCAATGACAGAATGAGGTACAAGAGAAAGACCATGCAACCACTCCACTTTAAGCTGTGATACATATAAGCGAGCAGAAAAATTATTATCACACTGATATAATGCCACCTCCTTGTTATTTAGTTTTTTTAAGTTTTAGCATTCTTAAATACAAATAGAAAATGGTAAATCATTCATGAGATAATTGAAAAGAGTAAAATTCTAGCACGTGCTTCATAATGACTTTATGTTACAAACAATAAAAATAAGACTTAAGCTATTACCTAACTTTGCTTAAAAACCTTACGTGTTGCAATGTGTAGACTCTTCTTCATGAGAAGAGTCAGCCTTTATCATTGGTGGGAGTCACAAGAATTTTTTAGATTGTCAAAGTGTGGGGGTTCAAAAAGAAAAGTACTTGCAGCACTTGCAAAAACTTCTGACCTGGCCATCACTGGTTGGTACACCATTACAGTACGTTCAGTTCCTCTCCCCCATATTTCTCCTTTTCTTCTCTACTTTTGACTGCTTTTCATTAAAGTCTAGCTGACTTTACTAAAGTGTCAGCACAGGCACCAGTAGCAGCATGAGGTAGGGAAAAGAGTGGGAAGCAGAGAGAATTTCCCCAGTTCTCAGTTCAATTGTTCATTACCAGGGCATCATTACCAGAAAGCAAGAGGAGATTCTCAGAAAAAGAGCCTTCTTATATCCTATAACTTCAGCCTGGAACACACCTCAGACGGCAGGACTCTGAAGCACAACCAACCTTTAGAGAATCTGTTGGTTAAACTGCCAAGATGTGCAAGTGTTAAATTCTAGAATTTCATAATTTGAGTGAAATTGGATTGCTTCTCATAAAAGGGTAACATCACTGCCAAAGCCTGTTCCCTTGTCCCTTTACATCTTTTCATCAAATGCCAAGTCAGCTCCTTCTTAAATTGGAGCTTTCCATAAAATTCAGCTAGAATAAGAAACTTCACATGGAATTTTTTTTTCTAAATGGTTAAGGTACAGATAATGTAACTGACAACAGACTTTGGGAAAGTGTTAAGCAGACTTGACAACAGGTATATATCACTGCTAGTTCCATCTGCAATAAGAATATATACACATGACTATACACCTTTCTTTTCTTGCTCTGTGCTTTGCTTCTTACCTACTTTGAAAACTGCAGATAAAAAGTACAGTATCATATCCAGGTATTACTCAAGTTTCCAAAAAGATACTGACCATTCTTATATCCTCCATAGACAAACGGAAGCAAATTCTGTATATTAATGAGACATCTTGTAATTAATGACGTGCACATTACTAAGTTTATAAACAAACCTAAGTATAAGCAGAATGGCATTATAAGCAGAAGTATCACCTTCCATAAGACAACTGTAAAAGTAAATTACGATTTAAGAATGATACTATAGTGCGAAGCATGACATTTTCACCCATTTTAGCAGCGATGGGAAGATGTGTAGCAAATAAAGCAGATAATTGCTTTCTACCCTAAAGAATCAAATCCTGTTTCATTCATGGAGTGTCTATGCTGTGTCAGGCAAATACTTTATTTAAACTTTTTCACAAGATGCTATGGAAAAAAATGAATGTATCATTACATACTACTTCATGGTATAGCCTTATTTATCAATTACACTTGCACACAGAATCCTAAATCTTCCATAAGTAATTTAAACATTTTCACTACTCAGGGTATTTAATGCAATAAACAAAACAATTTGTCTTAAAGCACACATATTTCAGGAATAGCATCATTTTGTAGGCCACAGATCCATTTACCTTACAGTCTGGACAACATGTGTTAGCCATTGGCCAGAAAGTTCAGATTTCATCTCCCAGCCACCATACTGTCTTGATTCTCCTTCTCTGAGGGTGAATGGAAGCAAAGCTCCACGGATAAGTTTTACCAGAGAGTGCATCACTTCCTGAATCATTTTCTGCATTGGAAGAAGGGAAAGAAAAATCAAGAAAAAAGCTCTAACAACGTGCTTAAGCAGCCACGTACTTGCTACACAAAACAGCTTGGTATGTATGATTTACAGGTGGATAGATATGGTAGAGAGTATATGAGGAGGTATAAGTGCACACAGGTGATTTAAGAAATCTGATTTTCAAGGTGGTGACGCTAAAGTATCCTGCTATGAAGGATAACTGAAAGAAAGCAAGGTTTCCCCCCATAACTTACCTTGAAATCATTTTGTCTTTGCCTAGCATTTTTCTTTGATCTTTCCATTTGGCCAGATTTTTCAGCAGTCTTGTGAAAATGAAAAAATTGAAAAGTGTAAGTATCTCATAACCACTGTTAAAATAATTCTGAAAAAGGGGGTTTCAAAGTGAAGAAGTGAAAACCGATGAGTTTATGACGCAATTTTAAAAACTAACTCACAGCAGCAGCTCAATAAGCAAAGACTATACAATCAATAAACTCCACTTACTGTAGGTCAGTGCGCTAATGTTTAATTCTGAGGAACAATGTGCACTTCAAAGTCAGAGACAAGCATAAGAGTAGCTCTAACAATACAAACTTCGTACGGTCAAAGTTTTCTCACTGTAATCTCAGTGAGAGCTAAAACATATACAGTCCAATTATGCATCAAATTTATATGAAGAAACTATTTTCTCAGCATGGAAGCTGCCCAGAGAAGGACATGGGTGTGAAGTAGAAGACACTTCTTGGAACGAGGGCAATTTGGAATTGTAACGTGAGAGGGGCAAGGTTGAGGGGGTTTTGTTTGTTTTCAGGAACACCACTTTGTTGACAATGCTTTTTAAACAATTCAACCAACTGTAAAAGAGACTCTGCAAAATAATCAGCATCTTCATGGACAGCTCACTTCTTCGAAAACCAAGGAACGTGAGTACACTTTGCATGAGACAGTTACAGTTGAAGAAAAACATGGTTTGACTAATAGTCTTCCTGTTTGTAATTCTAGCCGCCTGTGGAGTCTACTGAGAACACAGTACAGTAAAATATACCAAAAAAGTTATTTCAAATACCGAGTTAAGTGCAGGTGTAGAATTTTATAGTTAGAAACATCTCCTATTTTATGTATGTACAGCAACATCTACTGGACAAGAAGTGCAATAACACGGACAAGAGTTCTCAAAAAAGAATCAGTTTACTTTCAAATCATTAATTTGAAATGTATTTTTCAAGTTCCCTTGAAAAATGCTAATGCATTTCAGATTTTTAAGGTAAAATAATTTGAAGTGAGCAAAAACTAGAGAAAAATAAAACCATTTAACAGTTTTGGAAAATACATAGATATGAGACTCTTGTACTTTAAAGCTCTGAATTATACAGTTTCAGAAAAGAAAAACAACACTTGAGTTATTGCTGCGTAAAATACCCACTTCTATCTTCTAATGCCTTAAAAAGAAAATCAGCTGTATTCCTTTAAACCTCAGGTATCAACTTAAAATTCACACTTTTTTACAGCTGGATTAAAGAAAAACAAAAAAATTCACAGATCTTTGATATCTTTTTTTTTTTTTCTCCCCTTAGTGGTTTTGCTGAAGACCAATCTTAAACCTTTCCTGCATAGACAGACCAAAACTATCTTGTGGTAAGACCAACGGTTACTACTCACATACGCAACTTCACCTAGAGTGATTCAAAGAACTCAACTTTTTAAACTGTTGAAAATACCACGTAAATCTTTAACTGACAATATTTTAAGGCACATAGATAACCTTTCAGAACTAAAAGAACACACCCCCCCAAACCCTACAAACTGAACAAAAGAAAACATACCTTGTTATTCATATGTGGGGATTTTCTTTACACATTTTTAAAATATCTTGAAGACTTGAATAAGCTAACTGAAATGACCCTCTACACCGTTTTCACAGGGCTTTTCTTAAAAAACTGTAGCAATCATCTTGCTTTCTCACTGACAATAAATAGCAAGCAACACGGTAAAAGAAATTTCTTCACGGACAATTAAAATCTGTATGGTTTCTGATAAAAAAACATATAAACCTTCAGTTTTGAATGTGATGATGTGACAGATATTGCTAGGTGCCCTAGAAGTAGTCTTCTACCTTACGCCACCCCCTCCTCCCACTTGTCCTCAGTTGATTGTGGCATGCAGAATGCAGAACACACAAAAGGAACTCAGGGCACCATCCCTCCTCTCTGCCCAAGAACTTGGGTGGCTTCTGTAAGGACCAAAGGAACAGAAGAAATCAAGTGTATGGGGATTAATCTCTCACAAGCTCAGAATCTGGCCCAACAGAAGGAGAGTAGACATACCTTAGAGACTAACAGTAAAAGTACCTCCTCCTCTTTTTTTTTTTTTTTTAAATACATGGAAACAGTGTTTTGTTCAGACATGACATAAGATCACTGCATTTTCCACTTGTAGTCATTTTCATGAGCATGATTTCTCAATCTTGTTTACAGTTCAAGTCTCGGTTTCTTTAGAAATCGCTTTCTTTTTCATTGTACTCAGAAAAAAAAAATCACAATAACTTAACAGGTGAATTTGTAAAGTCTAATTTCCAATGGTACTGTTATCAAATGTAGGGGTTGTAATTTCCCTTATGAAATGAATTATTTTTGTGAAAGTCAACAGTACTAAGGTTTATTCTTGATTCTACTTCCTTCACTGAACGTTATGAGTCAATGTCATACCTTTCTTTTGATTTAGTCATGTAAAGTGAGGATTACAAATAGAATCATTTCACTGCAGCTATAATGCTCTGTATATTGTGTTCAATATATAAAGAGCTATAGTACCTATTAGTATCATCATATGAAAATGTTATATTGATATTGACAGCATCGATAAACAGAATGGCCGCTTGAGAAATTAATTCTTTAGTTAGTCAGAGAAAAGGAAAATGACAAAATACGCTTCCAAATTTCCTTTCCCAAGGTTTTTGTTTTATTTTCTACTAAAGCTGCGAAGACAGGTAGATATCTATGGCTGTAGTTTTGCTTTAGGGATAATTTTGTAACGGAATACTTTAGCTGTGATGACTTAAGGATTTAAGCACAGCAGGACACTGTAAGCATGGCAGGATAAAAACAATCTCAACAAATGAAATGATATAGCAACAGTTAAACAGAGAAGTTTTAGATGCACAAACCTTTAGGTTCGATATAGAAGGTGATCTGGATAATACTCATGACCAAAAGCTTGCTTATTTCCACCTGCTCTGTACTACCCCAACTATCTCTATGTCTCTTTACAGACCTTGTCTTCAGAGTTTTTTTAGTGCCCAGAATGGGTGAGTCCAAACTGCAGTCAGCAGGACTTCTCAGGTATAGCTATACAGATGGGGTGTGAACTAGTGCCTTATCATCTGTTGATGGAACAGTGAGCTGCCTTTCACTACACTTCAATCATGTGTTTGTCTTTGTCAGACTTGCTCCTTGGAAATACGCCACCACTACAGTTCTCCTTCTGGAGAAGAAATAACATGGCTTGAGGACCAGAAGTGGACTGTCTGTGAAACATAACGTAATTCTGTGACCAAATTTTAGCACCTACACAAACCCCAAAGCTATTGTATTTATCTGGTGATGATTATGATGCTAAGCTGTATACTAGCCATATCCAATTAATTACAAAAGTTATCCTTTCAAAATCTGTTAATAGTGTGCACACAAAAACAGCCGATCATGAATCATTACTTCCCCACCCTTGCTTCTTGGATTATCAAGACTATATTTACATAATTTGTAAAAACCAGATCATTTGAGCAAGAAGGATGAGAAGCACAGGTGACTGCACTTCCAGACAAGACTCCCTATAGTATGTCTGTGTATACCACTCTGGGCCTTGGTCATTTTGCAACTCTGGTCTTGAACCCATCCTCACTTTCAAATACTTAAAGCTCGAGAAATGAGTACTCTTGTTCCAAAGAAAGGAAACAATTTTTTTCTGTATGACTTTGTCTTTTACATATCTCTGTCCTTTATGCAATTTGCTATTTCTTCAGATCAACAATGAAGGGCAGCTGGCCAGCTATGAATAAGAGGTAAAACTAAATAGATATTGACTCCAGCATCTGGAACAAACACAGACAAAGCACTGGCAGAATTCTAAGTAATTCCATTGTATGCTTTTGTTCTTTTAAAAACAAAAAGAATAGTCACACTTCTAAAGGTTAGTATTGCAAGACACTTTAGTAGTCAAAGTAGCATCTCTCAAATGTTAAGTCTACATATTGTTATATAAACCTCTCTGATTAAAATAAATCCAGTAACTTCTTTCAGTGAAGTATAATATTTCAAACATAGTAATTATGGAGCATTGTTACTCAAAAGTCAATTTATACAGAAGAATCCATACCTCACTGAATAAACTTCCATTCACATAAGAAATCCAGAGCTTCCAGAAGTTGGGCAGCTGACTTAGAACAAGTTTTGTCAACTTTTCAACAAATATAACTTGCTGAGGAGCTTTGTATCGCCAAGCTAAAAGGGGGAGAGGGGACAGAAACAGCAAAACTAAAAAACTTTGAATTAATAATAAAAAATGCAGTACTAGATTGCTGCTGCTTTGTGTTACACAAGTGTCTATACAGTATATGTAAAACCTTTCAGGTAGGAATGGAAAAAATTAAAGCCAGGCCCATATACGCGTACAAAATTGGTACACATACAAGCTCTTTCTTCCCTTCTTATATGCTTACAAGGTGCCAGCACTATGACAATATATATAGAATAGGTCTTCTTTGTAGGGGTTTCTAATGCAATCCACCTAACAATCCATTGAGCTGGTCTTCTCTCTTCAAACCACTCTAGAAGTTAAGGTAACACAAAAGGAATCGACATTAGAAGTTTTAAATGATGAAGTGGTGGTGCTGAAGAAACAGGGCTGACAGATGGGCTAATGATTAAGGCAAGCAATGGAAACTGGAAGATCTGCTTTATTTCCAGTTCAAAAAATTTTCCATTGTGGCCTGGGGCACGTTGCCAACCTCTCATCTTCATTTTCATTTGTTTGGTAAAATCTTTTATCTGAAACACAGGGGAGATTCCAACATTGTCATTAAACTCAATAAATGTATCACTAATTATATAATGGTATTCCTGGATGAAGAACACAATCATAACATGTAACACTGCAGCATCTCTCACTTCATGAACCTACCTACCAGTCCTGGTACACTGGCAATTAAAACACATCAGCAAAATAGCTTACATTTTTGCAGCAGATAACTTTTCTCAGTTTCTTATCAATTGAGGCAAAGGGAGGTGGGGGGGAAGGGAAAGGTAAAGAGAAAGCTAAAAAGGGATAATTAACACAGAAAATAAAAGAAACTGTGAAATACTTTTCTATAACCACCTGCCTTCTCCACTGAAACTTGCTTTTACCCTGTTTTGTTAAAACAACATATCAGTATAACAGTGGTAAGAGACTTATATTTAACCTCCAGAATTAGACTAAACTTTAGAAAACTTGGAAAAAGAAAACACATGTTTTTTGGAAAAAAAACCAAAACAAACAACCAAAAAACCACAAAACAAAAAAAAAAACCCTTAAAGAAGTCCATGTTTGTTGGTGTGGGTTTTTTTTTTTTGTATATAACTCTAGTCTTTTATAAATTATAAAGTTAAAAACATGATATTATCCTACATAACTCTGTGGAAATGCAGTAAAACGTTGGGTGAAACAGTACTTTTTGTCTTTACTCTGCTAGAGCACATTGCCTACATAGAACCAGAATTCCCCCATTAGGCAAAAATAGCTGCCTAATAGCACACTAAGTAACCAGTAGGCTTCATCAGGGCCTCACTATTTTATTGTGTTGGTAGCCAGTCTTGAAACTCCTTGAAGTACAGCACACCTTCAGCAGCATCCATTTGTTGAGGTGCGGGTCAAATACTAGTCCATTTCTTTAGTGGACAAATAAACACCTGCACTACCAAAAATGTTCTTTTTCTCATGGCCAAAACATTTAGGGACTCTGGATTAGTACTTGAAAAACCCCCCAAAAAAACACAACAGAAGCCCAAAATTTGGAAGGAGACTCTGGCATAACTGAAGAGTAACTCTGCTGATAGAGATGCATCTGCTTGGGAGGCATGAAAACTTCAAAGCTCAAGTAGCAAAGCTCAGTGTGGACAGGATGCGAGAGCACTACTTTTGCCAGCTTGGTTTATGACTGTCAGGGAACTGGTCTGGACCCAGTAGCAGAAAAACTCATTAACATAAGCTGTGACTATGCCAGGAAACTGTGCCAACACTGCTATAGCAACAGAGGCTCTGTAAGGCCAACAAACCCAGAGTTCTTACCAGAAGATTTCAGCTACTTCGAGAAACCATTTCATCTTCGCCAGAAGCTCCAGCATCAACCCAAGGTTACAATCAGGGATGTCTCATCCTAACTGGAAATACACTGGCAAGATTTACTTCACGTATTAAATTATTTTCCCCTCCAGGAAGCACACTTCAGGCCTATTTCAAAGACTGCCTTAGTCCCTAGTCTGCAGACAGCAGATATTTATTAGAATAAGCTAGTGCACATCATGTCAAAAGGATATTCTGGCCAGAAATTCAGGATATTTTGATTTTATTGCTGGAGAAAGCTCCAATCTACGTTAAAGCAGCTTTTATTCTATTATAATCTGTGCTATAACATCCTGAAGATGAAACTAGAGCTATTGTTTACATATCCTCCTGAACACATGCTCAAGCAAGAGCTGAATGTTATTTGAATGCTGCAGTTTTGAATTTAAAGTAATTTGTCCAAACAATCACTCTCAATCATATTGGGGGAAAAAAACCCCACACCAAACTACCAAAAAGACCAAGAGATGCCATTCCTCAAATTTGCTAAAAATCAAAAGGATGCACAAGAAACCTGAAAACAGAGGACATCACGGCATATTTGGAATGGCAGCTCCTGCACAGGTATCCTAAGTGGTTGGTTTGCTTTGGCTCTCCACTCAGAGAAGAGCAAGGTTGGTAAAGTTTTCAACTGTTCCCAAGCATCCAGTGGGCATGTGCATCTAAGTACCAATAAACTCAACTCAGAGGCAACTCATTTTAACTCTAGGGTCTTTGCAGTGGGTTATTATGATGCTCTGATCAATCCTCCAGTTTTCCTTTGATTCTTGGTTTAAACTGGTGGCTACAGAATCTGCAAAGCTTGCTGAAGACCTCTCCAGTTTGTAAAAGGTTATGGATCCATAGCTAAGAATCGAAAAGCAAAGATAACCAATTGAACTGGAATTGTCTCCTGAAGATGCAACCCTTTAAACAGAAACATATGCAAAATAATCCAAACAAGGAAGAAAACCCCTGCATTTTGGATGTTGCTTGCTACATTAAGTGTGGCATGTGTATTGTTAGTGGATGGTTTCCAACAACAACCAGGAATTTACTGTTTTACTCTGTAAAACTTGTTAAAATAACTTCATGCAAGGCTTTGGGCTGAGAAAGGACAGGGGTAACAGTAATACAGTAATGTCATTACTCGGTATACGTGTATATTTTGAAGAGTATGTTTAATTTACATTTTGAAATACAAACATCCAACCTCAAACTGTGACACAATTTAATTGTCTTGCATGTGAAGATACCCTGTGGCAGCAAAAGAACGTACAATTCTCTTTATTCTTCATTCTATGCTCTTGAAAGATTCCTTTCATTCCTCTTTTTGCTAAAAAAAAAAAATTAAATCAGATATTTATAGATGGTTCTCAAGGAAGTCCATGGAATTGGGAGAAGAAAAACATCAAAGCAAACCAAAGCCAGAAAATTCTTCATAACAACCCGCTTTCTGCAAAAAAAGCACTTTGGTAAGAAATTACCTAGCCTGTGAAAACTATGTTTTCTGTCTCCTGTGACGTCATCATTGAAAGACTCCCAAGATGAAGTTGTTAGGACAAGGGTTTTGAAGACACTTATGACAAAGAAGGCTCAGCTGGCTGGGGACACACTGCTGGAGCTTAGTCACACACTTTGTTTCCCTTTCTGGGTTTGCAGAATTAGAGAACAAGGACCAAATATGTGAAGTCACAGAAGGAGCAAATGCAAGAAGAACCATCTTAGCAACCACACACAAAAGGCATAACAACAGCGAAAGGTAGTAGGCAGTAGGTGGTTATGTATACCAAAAAAAATACATTCTGGTTTTGTACAAAAAAGACTCTTACTACCTTGACTACATTTTAAGAAACAGATTATATCTGCTCTTTGCTTGCAAAAAACACAGAGGAACCCCTTATTAACAATGGTAATGCATGAGAAGAAAGAATTTTATTTGGTACCAAACCAAAACAGACACAGAGAATCTGGGTTTTTGGTTTGGGTTTTTTTTTTTGTTGTTGTGTTGTTTGGTTTTTTTTAATTACACCACACGCTGGACATAGGGAACTGCAGCTTTGTTTTTCCAAATAAAACAGATACCTACCATCATCACGGCCAGACTGAAAGCTGCTGCCCCTTTTCAATGAAGCAGTTTGACTGAGATGGCCAATTGGTGATGGACGCACATCGCTGTCCAGGTCTAACATGGGGCTGTGGAGCAATGAGTTGCCTAGGGAGGGGTGAAAAAAAAGTTATAAAGATTTTGCACATCAATCAACATGAAACTGCATGCTGCTTGTGGAATTCTAATTTAATTCAGAAGTGATACAAGACAAAAGTTACACAGCAAAAACATTCTTAGTCTCGCTTATTTAGACTGTCCATCTACATCAATGCTATTCAATAACACCACTATTGACTTCTGTAGCAAAGCCAAAACCACAAGTACCATGTGGGAAATATCATTCTTTGGTCTGTATGTTTCTCTGGTTTTACTTTAATTAATGCCCTAAAATTAGCTGCTTGAAAGCCTTAGATAAATACGTATTTATGCCATTAGTGACACAGCACACGCTTTTTTCTGGTGTATGTCTACATATACTTTTCAACAGCAAGTTTCTTTTGCCTCCAGCTGAAGGGCATAGTGTTCAACTACTTCTTAGCTGTTTGATCTCTGCAGAGATCAGGCAGAAAGAATCCATCCACCATGGAGCAGATGCACTGTATGCTTGTGCATGTCTGTAAAACACCTCATATGTATACATATCTACAAACACACAAAATACTTCCCAGTGTAACAAATATTATTTTTTTGCTTTGGGTGTGTGTCTATACGAAGGTCTCTATTAGCAAGTCCTAAGCAATGATCTAATCTGATACAGGTGGATACTTGGAGTCTAATGTACATTTTGAAAAACAACCATATAACAATGAGCAGATCATGATGATTTTTTTTCATGTACTGTAACACTGCCAATATTTCTTTTAAAGTCGCATTTCACCTTCCAGACACATTTCTGAAAGTAACCATCAAAAATTATTTCCGCATTGGCCAACTGAGCTGCAACAGCTAAATTTTAATTGCAATTCACTGAATTATAGAACAGCCCGGGTGGGAAGGGACCTCGAAAGATCATCTGGTCCAACCTTTTGGGGGAAAGGGAGCCTAAATTAGATTATCTAGCACCCTGTCCAGTCGTGTCTTGAAAACCTCTAGCAATGGGGACTGTACCACGTCCCTGGGGAGGTTACTCCAGTGGTTGGCTGTTCTCACAGTAAAAAATAAAAAAAAATAAATTTCTTTATTATATCGAGATGAAACCTCTCCTGGTAATTCATGCTGAATTTTTTAGTGAGAATATCAGCATTTGAGTTTATATTGCTTGATCTTTTCCATCAATACCTACATTCACTTAAAATAACAGGAAGGCCACACAGCAAGAGCACCAGCTGTAACACTGCAATACTCAGATTCAAGAGTACCACAAAGTAAAATGGATTTGAAGAATATTTATTCTGAATTTATGCTGCTGTCAGACCAGTATGGCAATAAAGATATATCTAGTCACTTTACATCAACAGCTGGGGCATAAAGAGCAATATTAAGTATTGTGAAACTTATCACAAGCTTCCAATAGGTGACAGTATTGAGTCTTAGTTCCTTTTGAAAGAAGTTCTTCCTCCCATAATTTTTTAATGGCTTTTAAAGAGATTTCCTGTGGCCTTTCACTGTGGCATTGTGTGGTGGGGTGACCCTGGCTGGATGCCAAATGCCCACCAAAGCCACTCTATCACTTACCCTCCTCAGCTGGACAGAGAATAAAAATTATAACAAAAGGCTTATGGGTCAAGATAAGGACAGGGAGATCACTCAGCAATTACCATCACAGGCAAAACAGGCTCTACTTGAGGAAAATTAATTTAATTTCTTACCAAGGTGACATAACCTCACAAGAAGTAGGCAGGGACTAGCAGAAGGAAGAATCATAGAATGGTTCAGGTTGGAAGGGGCCTTAAAGATCATCAAGTTCCAACCCCCCCTGCCATGGGCAGGGGCATCTCCCACTAGACAGGTTGCTCAAGGACAAATCAGAATTGTCGCAGGCATTGCTAGTTAAAACATGTACTAAAAGAAACCCTCAAATGTACAGCAATGCTATTTTCACAAAAACTACAATTAGAAAAAGCCATGATACACCACCCCAACTTCCCTCTTTGATGTCTTTGCATAGAATTTAGGTTCTCGTCTTTCAAACATCTTGTTAATGTGAGGAATTTCTTGTAAACAGATGGTCTCTAAAAATGACAGCGCCAATTAAACCCCAGAATTAAGAAAAACAGACACACTTACCAAAACATCTTAATGTGAATTAGTTCAATTAAAACCATTTGCCTGAGGTAGCTGAAAACCTGAAAATTCTGTATTGCTGCTGATACACTAACCCCACACCGCCCAAATGGTTTATATATTCACCAGTAACAGAAAACATGTAAAGAATACTCTCTTGTTCCACCAGAAAAACCACATCATCAGTTTGCAGCTGTACCAGGAAAAGAAAGTTTAACATGAACTAATTTCTTAATTGGTTGTCTAGCATTACAAGCAAGTATAACACAGCAGCAGGGAACTACAACAGCCCATATACCCTCAGGACTAATAAACATCTGGACTACATTAGCAAAGCTGATTTTGCTTTCACCCTACCAGAAGATAGCGCTTGAAGACTAACGCATAAATCTTGTGAAAAAGTGAGAGTTAACTTCCAAACAATTTTTCTCCCAGCCCAACTCATTCCCTCTCTGGAGCCAGCAGCTTAAATTTAGCAGCATAATGTAATACAATAAATTAATATTAGTATGGACTGTAGACAATAATATTTATAAACCTAAATAAACTACCCAAATAATAATTTACTGCCTATTCATTATTTGATTTGTGTACTATTTCTACATTCCTAGATCCTGAATACGGAACAGCAACAATCTAAAGTTTCAAGAAATTAACTTTTTAATGTGCTAACAGGTTTTAAGATGTTGTATAAACAGTATGAGCAATTCATTCCTGGCTGATCTTCATTTTTTTAAAATATACTGCATCTTTGAAGTTACAGAAGTATTTTTTTCCAAAATACAGCATCTACATGGAGCATATCTGTCAGCGACTCCAGTGCCAAGTGTATATTTAACCAAGGAAACTCAGGAAAAATAAATTTACTACATTCTTTTCTTCTTCTACCAAAAAGTCATGACAAACCAGAACTGTAATTAAAGCCTTATTACATTTAAAACTGCAAAATCATTAGAAGATCACATAAGAAGTTTTAAGGATCTTAACATTACTTTAAATTTTTTTTAAAAGGATTTTACTGGGTTTCAACTTTTTGTGCACAGGTATTTTAAAGGTATGCAGAAAAAAATAAAGACATTCAGATACTGTGTGAAATATAAATCGTTCAACAGTTTTGTTCAGACCTCTTCTGTTCTAGTGCAGTAAGATCTCAACAAAATAAGGATCTAAAAAGAAAAGAAGCACAATGCTTTTCAAGGTCATTTTTTTAATTTGCGCTTTCAATCCCTGTGAATAAAAAGCCACCTGTGCTGACTCTTAATTGCAGGCTTACTCTAAGTTTATCAATACTGGTGTTGCTATAGGGTACCTGTGTGCCTACAGTACCTATGGCTCATATACATACCCTGACCCCATTTTTTTTGTAATGTCACTGGCATGCTCTTGGCACGCAGCATATTACAGTCTTCATTAAAAAGACAACTAATATGAAATTTGCCCAAAACAGATTTTTCCACAATCTGCAAACCACTCAATGATTTAAATCTTTAAAAGCAGCTTTACTTTCATATTTTCAAACTATTACCAAACAGTGTAAAAATTGTTCTGCGATATCCATCGCCCCACAACTCTGCTTGTTTTTTCCCCCCTTTGCAGTCTGTCAGGCAGAAGCTTCTTATGGGAGTCACCCGTCTCTCACCTCCCTCCTGTAACCCAGCCTCAGCCACTCTGCAATTCTGCCAGGTTGGTGCATCACTTAACGTTAAAGCTTTTTACAAAAGCTACTGGTTGACCAGGGGATAATATAGTGCCTGGACTTTTTTTAATGAAAAGAACTTCGTGAACAATGATCAACCTCAGTCTGAGAACTTTTTCAGTGCAATTTTCCATGTTAAGTCAAACACCAGTCACTACACAGACTACATGGACATATACATCTTGTATGAGCAACCTTAAATTAAAAAAACAACCCTATAGATGGGCAACCAGGTAAACACAGCTACTGTATTCTTTCATCCATTATGTATCTTACAGTGAATTTTCTCACAGGCTATAATAGCGAGGGAAGGCTGATCTATAGCCTCCCGACTCTCTGAAGGGGCGGCAGACTTCCTTACCACCCTTAAACACCTTTGAACATTTTTTCCTGTGCACAGCGGGCCCTTGTCCTGTGCTACAGCCTGACCACCCACTGTTGCTTGTTGACCAAACACACAGTGCCTGGAGCCCGCACCGACACAACCAGGATAAGATTCCTTTCAAGGGCAGTGCGTTGAGAATTTCAATTTGTCTAGAAAAGAAATTAGGCGAGCAGGAGAAATGACCAAAAAAATTAACCTGCTCAATAGATGAATGACTGCATTTCATTCTTTTTCTTGAGTACTTTTTCTTTCTAACCTTACATTTATTAGGAATCTGACATTTTTAAATGATCAAGAAGAAAATGGGTTGTATTTCTAGCAGAGATGAGTGTGGAAGATTAAAATTGCTGCACTTTATGAAAAAACCCGATTTTGGAATATGTTTAAAAATGAATGCTTTTTTAAATCTTAATACTAGTCTTAGTTATACTAAATACATTTATACTAAAACTATTTTTCCATTTATCACTAAAAGGGTAATTGGGCTGATTATTTCTAGTAGTGTTTTAAGTATTTCACAGCCTAAGGGTAAGCCTTATTGTCAGTCCTGCAAGCCAAAAAATACTGAAGCAAGAGCTAAACACTTCAAATTCAGCACATACATAAAAATGATGTCATTTTACTAGCACTAGTAAAATGCACCAGTGGACATTAAGATCTTCAGCAACTTTGAAAACAACTCGCTTTTACTTAATTGCCCGAATAAGGACTTAGAAGACTAGAGCAGACACCAAGGTAAAATTGCAGCAATAGAAGAAGTGTTTCACTGTATCTTCAGTAGTACTGAGCTTTTCAATTTTGATTTTAAACTACCTGTGCTGCTTTTTAATCACAGTATTTACTGCCTTTATAATACTTTAAATATTGTTTAAAGTATATAAAATAAGAATGCCACCTGCACTTCTGAACATATTCAGAGTTTTTAGTAGAACCAGATAACAGCGAAGTTAGAGATACAGGTGTTAAAAGAGGGAAACAAATCCAGTGTTAAGTTTTGTACTGACTAATTTGTATTCTTTTTTTTTTTTTTTTTCTAATTAATAACCCATTAAGGGTTTGCTTGACATCTGCTGTCAAAAGGGTATTTCTGCTATGGACAGGGGATGTGGTTTAGACATGAAATGGCTCCCAGCTGCAAGAAGTCTTCTTCCAGATGTACAGTAAGCAAAGGCAATGGAAGAGAACCAGCTGCTAGGATAACAAATTGAAAAGGCCCTTTTGACACAAGCCTTGCCGGTCTGTCTGATCTAACAAAGATGGATCATTCATTGCAAGGTGAATAGAATCTCAGTGTGGCACAGAAGAAAGAGCAACGTGGTCTAAGCATCCATCTCTTTCCTTCACACTATGTACAGCTGCTCTTACTCTGGCACAGAAAAACCCTGCATAGGTTTTTTGGGGTTTTTTTGTTTGTTTGTTTTTTTACAATATCTGGAGAGCTATGCATCATATTCTGAGTGCTGCAAAAACGACTTATTTTTTCCAGCAGTAAGAACTACAAAAAACAAAATAATCACAATGGCTGAACTAGTATATTCCAGTTTTGAGAACTGTCTCCACATTGGGAACTTCAATAGATTGTACATTATGTATTTTGCAACCCAAAGGGAAGCAGCAAGATCATACTACAACTGTGGTAATGTTTCCATTTACAGTTTTAGTTTCAAAACTATATTAACAGATAGCTTATTTGCAATAATGTTACATAATATCTCAGAAAGATATATTAAGAAATTAAGACTTTTTCAGTCAGTTTGTCAATAACTGGACTAGAGTCCCTATCCACTTCAGCTGAAAAAAATCACGAAACCTACTAAGTCACTACTAAAGTCTAAGCAAATAACCATTGGCCACACAGTAAACAGTCTTAACCTCCATAGCTTCTTTCCCTGATACTCATGTTAAGAATCCCACTGCTTAACTCATTTTGGCTATCTGCCCAGTGCCCCAGGCAAATTTTAAACTAAACCTTATTTATTTACATTTATTTTCATGTCATTTTACGTCATTATATCCCCCGTGTTTCCTGTACTCCAGCAAGTCTGGGAAGCATAAGCCATAGTGCAAAACTACAATTACGCCCTAATAATAGGGGAATTGCCAAGTAAATTTAAAAAGTACAATTATGTAAAAATTTAATTGAAGGAAACCATTTACTATCCAGGTACCAGGTCTGAAAGTCCCTAGAATTCTACAAATCATAAGTTCAATGTTCAGAAGAAGCAATTCAGATTTTAGCCAATGCCAGGCATAAAATACCAGCATAACTCATTTATCATTCAACTATCTCTTGCTAGAGATTTAAGAAACACTGTTTTGAGTGAGCATAGTGCTCTTCCATGCTAAGCTTTATGTTCACAGCCTTCAAAAATGCTCTTTTCCCTGTCTATTTGGCCTCATACATCTCCCTCTCTCTATCGTATCTACATACGAAGAGCAGCAAACCAGTTTTATCTACTTCAATTCCTTCCAGTGGGCAGCGATCAGATTTATAACAGGAATCTATCAATGCTTCAGGAAATAACTTCATAACTATTAAAAAAAAGGTTTAAAAAACAATAAAGGAGCACAACTGCATATTCCATTAGTAAGGCAGACAAAAATTAAATAGAAAACATAAGAAGTTAATAAATCCATGTATTTACAAACCTTACATCAGCAGAGCTAAAGCTCCAGCCAATTGCATATGGGCCCCCTATCAGCAACTGCACCTTTAATGGAAGAATCTGACCATCAGAGAAGCAAGAGAATGGCTTAATGTACAGACGCAAACAAACACAGAAGCTTTATGATTTGGGCATCCCCTATACTGCCTCATGCTTCCACTATGACTTTGGCTCTGCTGTTTGGTCTCTGTCCTGGCTGCTCATACTTCAGAGCAGGAGAAATTTTGGTCTGCTGTCATATATGCATATTCACTCACTCCTGTAAAACATGTGGGCTTGGATTCCAACAGTTTCTCATAATATGAATATCATCTTTCTGCATTTTTTTTGCCTCACAAATGAGGAAGGTATACTATGGCTATACAGAGCAAGAGATAGATAGGCTAAAGGTGATGACGGGTGAGTAACAACAGCCATATCTGAGCATGTAATGAAACATTAATCTACATAATTCAAGACTAGCCAGCAAACCAACAGGGTTGTTTAAGACTGAGGGGAAACAGTATGTTAATACAGAGATATTCCTCCAGGGAAACACACTCCAAAACGCTGCTGAAAGTACTTCATACACAGGACAAGAAAATACCCCATCCTACTTGTCCGTGTTGAAATAAATTCAACCGATTAGCTAATGATCAGGTTACTGCATCTTTTACAACTAGTAATTGTCTATTAAAATCCAAGGAAACATCCAATTGAATAATTTGCTGTTGGTAGTTGCCAGCCACACCGCCAAATTATCTGACAAAGCTTAGCACAGCTTGATATACCTTTAGGTTTTTGGAATAATATTAACACAAGTTGGATTAGCTGAAAACAGACAGTATTTGAAACACATAGGACTTAAGCTAACCCCAGTTGGTTAGAACCCACGTATTCACAGTCAGCAGAACCAAGCTAAAAATAGTCAAAAATTGTTGGTATGTTCAAGATGGAACTGTAATTGCTGTCTGCTTATTCCAGCATCTGGAATATGAAGAATAGCATCTGCTACAAACAATACCTATCACCCCCGTTGAGAAGAGAAATCTAGAAAAAGATTTAATGCCCTTTTCATTACAGTATCAACCTTATGACCCACCTCTTCCTCCAAATGCTTGAAACACAAAATAATCTTTTTTGGAAGCATGTTTCAAGAGTGGAGGACTTCAATGTTTGAAAAATTATTACTATTTTCTTCTAAAAATAGCCTGTGACTTTATGTATAAACCACATTTCTGACTTAAGTTGATTAGATTCCTCAAAGTCTTGCATAACCAATTTAAGTAAAACCTCATACTTTTCCTGTTTGAAAAGTATACATCTATTAAAGTAGATTAAAAATACATTCCATGTCTCTGATCACAATCAGCATTGTTCTACTAGGCAGTCAATACCAATTCTTGCAAGTTTTTCCTTCTCCTGCCTCGTGTATGCCAAAATTAAAGATCTATGAAAAGGAAAAATCATGTTCAGCAACATTCCTTTGTCCTACTAGATACTAAGTGAGAAATTCCATCAGCTAGGATCACTTCCTGAGTATTTTACAATCTGTACAAAAACTACATCAGTAAGGATCACATAAAAGGCTGGGAAAAACCTAGCGAAATTTGATGAGCTCTTTAATAAAAGCGATAATATATTAGCATTTGTTTCATATATGCACTAAATATTAACTATTCATACATGCATTTACTGGGCATTCAAGTTATTGAAGTCCCCTCTTCTGTAATTCAAACAAAGCTGCTAACATAATAGCCCCTTTGATATTAAGGCTGAGGTAAGAAGATTTGTTGCAAGAAAAACACCAAACAGGTTGAGATTTTCAAGACAAGCCGAGGAATTTAGACACATTTTCCATTCGTTTACTGAAGCCTGCATATCAAAATTTCATAGACTACTACAATAAAAAAGTCTCAATCACTTAGTATCTTGTTGCCCCTACTTTTCTCACCAAAAAGCCAGAAGATGGCTATATAACATTTTGCAAGCCAGTAGAGAAAAAGCAAGCTTAGAATTCTTAACCATGGTCGTTTTTACAAGTGAGTTTTGCTCCTGATATCTGTATGTTGGCGGGGTAAGGGTGGTGTCTCAGGATATTAACAAGGAGCAAAGATGGGGAAGTTTTGGAAATGTTCTGAATTTTGACCAAAAGGCCAAGAAACCAACCTGGTATTCCAGCTGGTCCCACAGCATTCCCCACCATGTTGTGGAATAAAGATAATCTGTGCATGCTTTAAGGTAAAACTTACTGACATCACTGTCATATGCAATGCACCCTGTGAACTCTATACCCGATGTTGTAACCTCTGCTAAAGAGAGTTGAAGCCTTCTACAGCAATTTTACACCACATTTCTGCAGCAGTTCCAACTCAGTAAAATTTTTGTGGTTTCTCAGAAGAGAACACGTTACTTGGTTTGGGATGCATATGCACTACACTAAACAGGGGCATTACCTATAAGCCAAGAAAGGTCAGATTCCAATATGCCTACTCATTTCAGAAGTGGCAGCAAACTTGGTTAAGACTTCTTGAGAAACAAGGCACTACTTGTCATTTTCTAATTTAAAAATCCAGTTTTCAGATTTTACTACTAGAAATGCCAGGCCAATAGCCTCCCTCTTATTCCCTTTTGAAAATATGCTAATGTGACAGAACATGTTAACCGGTAGCTAATTGCTGCACACCTGAAAACAATACCTATGAGCACATGTTTCTTTGAGGAGCAATGCTGGCAAAGACAAAGACAGAATAAAATTAAGTATTCATACTGGTCTCAATATTGCTTAAATATCTCATTCATCCAACTCACAGGCCTGTGCCTGAACAGTGTAATCTGAATTTTGAAACGGCACACAAAGAACAAGAAAACACTGTATTATCATTCACTGCATATCAAGAAATTACACATTATTCCACTATGCCCCAATGCCCTGCACGTCCATATACTAACAGCATATCTTGTGACAAAGAAATCTAACTGGCAAATTCAGAAAACAATCCAAACTTCATGTGACCTCAAAGAAGTATTTCAAGAGGACAGTAAACTTCAGATAAATGATTGAAATTTAATGCTTTTCCCATGTGAAGAGCTTAAAAGTTATAAATTAAACAAAAAGAAAACTCCAACCGCTGTTTTGTTTTTATAATAGAATAAAGAAAAAAATACAAGTCAGTATTCAACTTTCTAAAAAGCTAAAATTGATGGGAAAAAACCCAAATATCATTTGTACACTAAAACTTGTCAAATAAAAGGCGATGCCAAATTCCAAAGTGTCAAATATATATATCTATATTTAAAACAAAAATATATCCTTGCCTTTTTGTTCTTTAACGTAGCTCTCCTTACAGTTGTGCATGAGCTGCAGAATCCACTGATGTTGAGCACCAATGCACTGCCAAGCAGGGTCCCCAGGCGCATGAAGATCAGAAAGATATCTGTAAAACCCAGGCCAAAAATCACAGCTCTGACTTGACACATTGAAGGCCTCATTAAAACAGACCAAAGATGTACTAATACTTTTTTTTTTTTTTACATGAATTTTTAAAATTCAAGAGTAGTTGTTAAGATACACTCATACCCAATGCAAACACAAGCTTTGCATTCTCCCTCATTTAGTGAGGCAAAATTCCATCAAAAAAACTTGTAGAAATAAACAAAAGCATTTATATTTAATATCTTATTAATATGTATTTTCAGTTGTGCCTTTAGTAAAGTACTTGTGAAACCAAGCTCTTTGTCTGCCAAGGTTGGAGTTCAGTACGTCATGTTTCACTTGAATCAGTGATGACATCTCAAGCACATAAAATATGGTATTTTTCTTCCCGCTTTATATGTCCTGATTGTATCATCATGTAACCTTAACAAGCAAGTACAGAAGGAATTAATTTTTGGTGGCTCATTAATTTTAGCACATGCATGCTAAATGTAAACCAAGCTCCAAGGGTTTTGTCTTTATGAATTTTTTTGGATTTGTTGTTGAGGGTAGTTTTTTTTGCATTAGGATGTAGACACACAGGGAAAAAAAAAAGGGGGGGTAGGATACAAAGAAAAGAATTGGGGCTTCTAATACACAGAAGCATAACCCCCTCTGTCTTTGGGGAGAGAGAAGTATTAGAAGCCAGCTGCTGCGATTTCGAAGAGAACACAGAATGTAGTCTAACATATGACGTTCCAGGCTATCTGACAACAGTACTTTCAAAACAGTATTTTCAAAAAGCAGTAGCTACTCTACTATTTAATGCACTCTATTACATTCTGCATTAATGAGACCCAGGACAGGTTCAAAAATTCAAGATGCACAAGGTGAAGTACACTGATTTATTATCTTAAGCAGTGCAGGGAATGTATACCTCCTTCACAAAAGCTGTATTACTACAATAATAACTAATGTTAAATAGGACCATGTTGCAAAATTCTGTCTTATTTGAGAACTGTCTGCAGTACTTTAACAAAAAATAAACTGTCAAAGTAGGATCGGTTGGATGGATGAGAACATTACACAACCAAGAGATAGAGTGACATTTATAAATTATGAGCTCAAGTCCCTCCTCAGTGTTCAGGGGGACTTAAGTCTTTGCTTACAAAAATTACCACTAGTCTTGGGAAAAAAATACACCTACTTGGCTGTTAAGTGATATGGTAAACTGTTTCTGAACAGTATAAAATAATTTTCAGTGTAAATACCATAATAAAATAGAGGAAAATGTTAATTGAAACCTAATTATAAAGGTAAACATTGAATATCTGAGGGGGAAAACCACAGTATTTCAGGTCTTGCTCAGCCTTAGACTTTGGAGACATAACGAACATATCAAGGAGCTTCATACAAATAGCAGATTTTACGCAAATAATTTTGCTATTAGGATTTTGTTAATACCCTCTCAGCTGAAGTGTTCTGAAGAAAGCTTTCTTCACACCTTGCCTCCAGAAAATTTACACTAGTATAACCACATTAGCATATCTAGAGCAGTTAAACTAATTTAATCACTTTCTAGGCTGGGATTCTGTTAATCAATTAGAATTAAATTATTCCGCATTTGGCCACTCCACGCTCTTCTTCATTATACTCTTTGACATGTGAAATACATTTGGTAGTATGGTAGACACTAACACAGTCTGCTTTAACATAGGCTGGAATATTTTTAAAGATTCAATACTTCAAGGTAAGGCGCTAGAGAATAATAACAAAAAAAACCCAAAACAAAACCCTCAAGAAACCACAACCCAGAATCAAACACATCTACAACTCTCATCTTCCACAGAATCCTTAGAAGAGGTCATAAAACTTGGGTTAGATAAATAAGCTGCTCTGTAAGGTTTTGAAGTGTGATGTAGAAAGGAAACAGTAGTGCCCTCTTTAGAGACACAAAATGCTTAACTACTCACCTTAAAATGCAATTCCAGTAAATAGGCAATATTTATATAGCATCCCTAAGAAGGAAAAGCACTCTACGTAAATGTACACTGGTCATTGTCCTCATAAACTAACATAACATAAAGGGGACCTAAGATATCAATAATGCACTTTGTCCTGTGCGACCGGGTCTGGTAAGCATACAAAACATTGAAGACATCATGGAGGTGTCAGAATTTTAAGAATGCTTCTCACACAGTGCATTTTTTAAAATAACTAAAAAAAAAAAAATCACCGAGAACGTCAAGCCATGCTAGTAACATGCAAAATTCAAAAGCTTTCTACGTAAAGCCACCAAAAGTTCCAGAGCACACTAAAATATGGCTCCAGTGACTGTAAAAGAAGTTCAGATCTACCAGTAGAAGAAGGTCCAACCAACTCACATCAGTACACCTACAACAGACTTTGACATCGGCTTTGCGAATGATAGAAAACCTAGGAATTTCAATGAAAACTGGGGAACTGGTTCGTGTTCATGAAATATAAAGGAACTACATTATTTAAACTGAGTAATAAAAGAGCCAAATCCAAATTTAAATGATAGTTTGGATTACAACTTCCCTATTATCTGACTCAAGATGATTCTGTTTCAACACCAAGTCAAGCTGAAGTGTAAGACAAGTTAATAAGGAATCTATTTTGAGATCTGCAACCTGTGAGCAATCATTTCAGACATAGCTTGCAATATGACGATTTACAGGAAGCAAAAGAACGTAAACATGCCTTAAAGATTTTAAAAAATTGAATTTAATCTCAATTACTCTTTGTTAAACTGCTCTCATTAAAAAGCTGGTTTTCAATCATTAAATAAACAATCAAGAAACAATCCATTGCCATTATTTATATAATCACAAAAATCTCAAAATACTTTACTTAACAGCTTTAAAATTAGTATTTAAACCATACTGAAAAGAGTCACTACCCTATTTAGGAAACAGATTTAAATACACATCTAAACACCGTATGTCTTCATCACCACCAGTCAAGTAATTACCTTATATAACGTTTCTGATCATGCAATGTTGACGGAGTTTCAAGCAGCTTATCCAACAGAAGTTCTCTTAAAGCTTCAATTCTGGTTTCGACTTCAGCATAATCTAGGAGTAGGGAGAGGAAATAAACCTAATGTGTGCCTTTGGCAGTGGTATGAACTGAAAATTATGTTATTTTTCTAGGACATCAGACATTTCTGGAGTTAAAGTGGAAATCAATATAACTTTATTTTCTAACAAGCCACATCTGAAAATTTTGTATACACCAGTTCTACAAAAACAGAAAATTGGACTTTGAAGTCTTTCCAACAATATGCCAGTGAGACACCCAAAATCACATTTTAATTACTGTAACCTTTTTTATGCCCAGTAATACCAATTCTTAAGAAATAAAATTTGCTGTGATTTCACATTTTGTAGTGTATACCTCACTCAGAAAACTTGCCAGAAATGCTTAGAGTAATTGGTCCCTATAAATCCGTAATTTTTATGGATTAAAGTCCATATAAAACCTACATAAAGCTCTTTAGACTACTATGTGCTTTTTAGCCTGTAAGTTAAAAAAAAAAAAAAAGAAAAGCAAATAACAGAAACAGTATCTTACATTTTTTGAATACTTGAACCTCTGTCTTTCCAAAGAGTGATTTGGCTTTTTCGTAGTCATTAATAACCACATCATAATCGCCCTTAAAAAAAAAAAAAAAAAAGAGAGAAAAACCACACACAAACAAATAACAAACATTTAAATTTATCAAGAAAAAAGTAACAGACTAATCTCAGGAAACAGAAGAGCATTTTTAAAGGATTATACCTTCTGGATATTTCTTTCAATATTCAAAGGAAGGTTGAAAAGAAATTTAAAACGCTGAAGAACATTAAGTGCATTTCTCGTTGAATCAGCTTTGTCCTTGCGACCCAGCACTTCTTGGAATAAGGTATCTGCTGTGTTACTGGCTCCTATTTTAAAAAGGATGAAAATAAGAAAAAGCAGAGTAAGTAAACAGTTCAAATGACATACAGATTTTCCCCATTTTAATGACTCATTCAAGTTTTAGAGCAAATGAGTAATTATTGCTCAATTTTTATACTTTCCTGTTCAACTGTGTTAACATTTTACAACTGATGAAATACTATTTCAAAGTGAAACACTTAGCATTTTAATGTGGTAAGACCCCTGCGCAATTAAAAACAATCACTCTTTCCTATTTCAAATGCTTAACTGTGCTGCAGATATTTTATAGTTTGCTTTGGCTCCCGGTCTACATTTTACAACTAAATTATGCATCTCAGGATACGGAAAAAAGTCATAGAAAGTTTTCCTTTTTAGAAAAGTATAATTTCATTATATTAATGAGTGTCGTAGCTTTAAGAGTTATCACTGGGTTTTGCAAACAATTTTTTTGTGTTTTCAAATTAGGTTTTAAAAATTATTAACAACATTTGATATTTGAATCACTTAAAAGTATCAATGATCAAGTCAAAGACAATGGCATGGGTAAAAATAGTCTAACTAGCTGGTCACTGTAACAGAACGAATACAAATTGTCTTCATGTTGCATTAAAAGTCTTACTGGCTTCACTGAGTATAGGATCAAGCCTTTGACAACAGTTTCATGCAATTAAGTTTCTATACCGTCTGTGAATATTCTTTAATAAATACATTAAATATAGTCTTAAAACCTTCTCTATCCAGACTAAAAAGCATTCTATTTTGTAATAAGGATAATTTCCTAACACAGAATAATAAATTTCATTTACAATAGGGAGGATTTACATTGTATGCGAATATTTGCATTTTTCAACTTGTGACTTATTTTTAATTAACCAAAAAAAAAAAGTGGGACTGTTTTAGCCTTTTTGATCATTGCATGTGGAAGTTTCTACATTATCTGGTCTAGTGACCATACTTTAAGCAAAGATGAAAAAAAAAAAATTACATCAGTCTCGCTGGGTGGCTTGCATGCCATTTTCTCTAGTCAACACTGTGGGTGGCCTGCTCATGTTAAAAGTAGTCTTTGTAAAATAATTGTTATATCTAAATAATGTTTAAACTTTGTTGAAATTTTGAAGCCTTGATGTAAAAAAAAGTTTTGTCAGGATAGCTATTTCTACCGCATACTATTTAGCATAGAATACTTTAATACATTAAGGAGAAATACACAATGAAAACAGCTAGCTGCACATTTAAATACAGACCACTGATAAAGTATGATTTCTCTCTTGAGGTTATAATAAATGCTTGTTTTGTAAATTCTTCTAGTAAGTAACATTTGTTTTGTTTGAATTCATATGTTTCTTGTCCATTCTTTTAACAGCCAAGAAGCCATGTACTATATCTGGGAATTAAAATTATAGTCACAAAGCATTTTTTTATATTCAGTACAAATGTTTTTAAAAGGTAATTGACAACTGCAGGAAGAGCACAATGATTTCCATCTTTAGTTTATTGCTACACACCTTCATCTCTCTATGAATTCATTTGCTGTAGAAATTCAGGTAAATTCTTTTACTTTTTTCCACAGGTACTTTCTGTTTTACATCAAAAATGAAATATATAAAACTACTTATTAGGGTCTTAATGAAATTCAATACTTCATGCAAAACAGGTTTGCCTTTTTAGGCTTAAAAAGTATTGTAAAATTTCTCCCCTCCTGACCCCTCCAAATCCTCTCTACGTTAAGAATCTTCATCTCTGATAAACTGATGAATAATGTAAACCTAAATAATAAAGTCCATGGATAAAGATTCAGGTCCTATACTGATTAACTATGTTTTCAAAATAGAAGATTCATCTACTGTGTACTTCAAAATAAAGCTCTAGTTATCCAACAGTTGTCTTTCATAAAGCCTGACAAAACCACCACATAACAGAATTTGATTAACCTCCTTGAAGACACAATTCTTCCTGAAATTCATTATAACACACCATATGTTTCTATAAATATATTTAATAGCTTGTTTAGCAATTACATTTAACAAATACTCCAGGCATTTACAATTTCACCTATAACACCAGACTGTGCTTCTACTATCCCATGCCACTTCAATCCAATAATTCTGCACACTCTTGACATATATTCAGATGCTGTGGAAAACATCCTTATTCTTAGGAGTTTGAAATCAAGCTCACAACACCAATTGTCTCTCAAAATATGCACCTACAGTCCATAAAATGTAAAATTCGACTAAAGATTTTAAGTCATTTTTGAAAGCAGGTCCTGTTACTCATGGATTATGGAAGCTTTTCAATGGTCAGACAAGAAACAAAGCTTTGATCCTGAACTACTTTGCATAATATTATTTACTCTTTTTAAATCCTTGTATTCCTACTGCCCTGCCTCCCACCCATCATGACTTGCAAAGTATCGGGAGGAAAAGCAGCCAATTCTTTTCACAGCAGAACCAAACTTAATACCACTCTGAAGTGCCTGGCACAAGTTCCTCTACGGATCCAGCTTGAAAAGGACAGTCTGCATTATCTGCATACAGATTTTGGTCACAATTTATCAAATGAAACATGATTATGTATTATAGGTAGATTCTATATTATAGGTAGATTTTTCTCATATTAGTGTCTGTAGGAAAAAAAAAAAAAAATCACAGAACTAAATTTTTGCTTTTTCATTTAAAACTCTGTCACATAATTTTACAAAAGGGAAAGTGCTCTCCAGTGAATCTGTGCTTGGTGCCTGACATGGCATAAATACAGAGCACAGAGCATTGAGGATTGCACTGGCCAATTTCTGCAAATGCTTTTTTCTCCTACCCTAAATGCATACAATATTCTACACACACACCCCGTAGTCGTTATATAGTGTGTAAGTGAGGGTTTTGGGGGAGTTTTTTTGGTTTTTTGAATTGCAGGCAACAAGATGGGGGAATAACAATGTTCAAATTACACCTTTATTGTGAGTATTAATGAATCTTTACTGAAAAGAGCTAGAGATGTTCACAAAACCCCCTGCTTTCTTTGTGCTCCCCACACAAACACACATACAGTCACTGCTTTCTTCATACAAGAGAAGAAAAACAGTGAACTTCCATGTCACTTTCTTGATTTCATAAAACACACTCAGACTTTCCAACACTGAGTCAGCTATCTGCATGTCATTCCTGCTTATTGATACAGCACTAAGGGAAACATCCCTTCCTCTGTGAAAAAAATCACAATGAAACAAAGTAAAATTATCTTGGCAGAAGTCCCAGAATTAAAAAAAGTAACTTTTTTGATCTGATGAAACACATACCGAACTGCAGTAAATTCAAGCCATCTCTCTCAATGCAATCCTACAGTCAGTACAGAGAAACAGAAAAGAAAGTACTGACAGCTTTTCAAAGTTTCTTAAAAGAATGCTTATTCCAAGTAGTCTAAACGGCAGCACATTAAGTGAAAGAGATTCTGTTAATAGACCCTGTTATACAGTTTGTGTTTTGTTTTTTTCCTCTTTTCCTCAAAATTCTTACAATTGTGGTATTTAGCTTTGCTCATCCTCCTACAGTGTCTATTCTATCTGTCTATCTAGTTTCTGTTTTCTTTGTACACTTAAAATTGAGATGCCACCATAATTCATTTGAAGTGCTTTAGAACTCCTTTATTTTAACATTTATTCTCTTTGTTATCACAAACACCACTGAAAGTCATGGCAAAAAGGTCCCACTTATTTCAAAAGGTGCACCCTAAAATCACTACCATCAAACAGGAAAAGGCAAGAGAGACTCTACTGTTTCCTACTTTCTACCGTATTCCTAGGAATATACTAAAGCTTGTTAGAAAGTCCAAAGTCCATAAATAGTTGCTGCTGGAAGGATAAAACTTACTGTTCAGTACATTCTCCAGTTTTTGCGTCATGGATCCTTCTACTTTTTCCGTTCCATCCGCTTCCAGTTTTTGATGGATTGCTGGAATAAAGTGTCTAGTTAAAATGCAGAACATTTTAATAGGTGGGAATACATTACATCAAAGTGACATTTTTAAACATTTTTAAAATTAAAAATAAAGTGTTATTTTTCTTGTTAGACATGAAAAATACAAACATGCTTCATGGCAGCAGAGTCTAGTGGAGGACAGGGCTTAGAGCCAGAAATTGCAGAATTTTAACCATTACGTTGACACAGATTTTTGTATCTTCTTGAACAAGACAGAAATGCTCACAGGGAAAAAAAAAAAGTGGAGAGAATAATCCCTATTAACTATCTTGTAGGACAAGTGTTATTTCAACTTAGTATTTTGAAAAATATAATTCAAGAACAAAATACTTTGGTATAAAAAATGTTTTTCCCTACAATCTCACCAAAAAGGAATTACCAGTAATTAAAGGGCAAAAAGAGAGTAATGGGGAATTCAGATGACCCCAAAAATGAAGTGCTAGAACACTCCCCCAAAAGCTATTTTCATCTATAAAAATGTACTTTGAAAACACATGATATAAATGTATCTTTTAGCAACACGCTGCATTAGCCATTACACAGAAGCATTGTGGTGCTTTTGATCAAAACCACATGAAAATGGAGGGGAGTTTGTTTTTTGGGTTTGTTTTTTGTTTTTTTTTTTTTTTTTTTGAAGATGCTTTTTTTGTATCCCAAAATGCCAAAGTCCCAATTCTTGTTTGTACATGGCATGACTACTGGATGTGGAAATATGGAGTATCAGCATTAATTTGTTATTTTATTATCATTTCTTTTTCAGGACAGGAGAGATTTACCAGTATACCCTGACTACACAATGTCACTCTGGAAATACGAACAGTGAATGGCATGCAGATACTCCTTTCTTCTACTTCCCCTTTCTTATACAGCCTTCCTTCCCTCTTCCTCTCTGTTCAGAACAGCTGTAGAGATAATATTTTTATTTATTTATTTTTAGAGGTAGTATTCCTGTATATATGCATATGGCATATATAGAACAATTACTTAAAAATATTATTTTCCTTATAAATTTTTAAACTGTTAACATATGTAAAATCCTCTCTATCAAATAGCCATCAGTTCCTGCTGCTTTAGATAAAATTAAGGCTTATAAAAAAACCTTCTGTTGCTTCCTGCTGGTTATCAGTAGAATGAGGTGAAGCTACGCTACCCTTGAAAACAGCATGCTCTGTGCTTTCATGAAAGTGAGTAATCATGTAGTTTAGTTCAGAACGCAAATATGGTTCTGAAACCAAACTCCCAGTTTCTTGTTTTGGTTCGTATGGCAAAGCAATCTGGGTCCCTCAACTGGATTCTTTTAAGATGAAGCCATACTAGAAGATGCACTCCATGAGTATACCTAGTGTGCTCCAGCAAATACCAGGAATTCAATCCACTGATACTCGATCTACTCTGAAGTACCACCCCAAACCACATATAATGTGCACACTGATGTGTCATTGCCAGCTGTTTTCTTCTACAACACCATCCCTACTTTCACACGCTACATAGATGCAGATTAAGAACAACCACCAAACACAGAAACCGCCTTTAGTAATGCAACCCTGTGGCCTCCAGTGAGAGAGGGTGGCTATTCTGAAACAGGACAGGCCCTGATAGTCTCCAGCCTCCTTCAAAGGAGGAATTTTCTGGGGGGCGTGTGTGAAAATTCCATTAATCTCAAACACTTAAATTTGACCCTTAAAATGGATCCTATGCAAAGAATTTCAGTAAACTTTACTTTCTTGAAAGCGCAAGGGCACCCCTTTATTTTTGGTATCCAAATCATGAGAGAAGAAAAAATATTTAATTTAGAACACTATATTTCTTAAGACAAACAACACTTAAATGAAATAAAGTGAAACTAACAGATACTCTTGCATGTTTTAAGGAACAAAAATCTATCTAAAAAGATGGTGTATTCTTAACCGTAGCACATTTTTTTCTATATGACACAGACACCACTGATCTACGAGAATATCTATACAATTTTATAGCATTAAAGGTTCTAATGATACTATTCTATTTATATACATCCGTTCTGGTCATGTACAGCCAATTACAGTATTACAATTAATGTTAGATACTGAGAGGCAAGTTCATCAGAACAGCAATCACACCATAAGTGGGTATTTTAAAACCAAATGGTGCAACTACTATTAGAACCACATTAAACTATGATTTGAATTTAAATATTTTTAAATCATTCTATGAAGCACATTTTTGCAAGATATTTTTAAACAGATGTGGATTTAAAAAAAGAATAGTTATATAGTTATGTAGTACCTCAAAGTTTTTTAAAAAATTAGTATTTTGGAACAATTACATAGCATGCCAATATGGAAAAAATAACAATAAAACAAGGTATTAAGCTCCAGAAAGGTGGAAAGCACTGTGGAGTACAGAAAAAGGCATATTAAACATATGTAACAGGTAGCTTAAAACAGAAGGGATTTTTGGACCACTGTCTGAAAAAGTATAGATCTACCTAAGTTACTCTGTACACACACAAGAGGATTTGCTATATTTCCTTGTACATGCTTAACATGCTGCTCTGTTTGTATATACACATTATTTTCAGATTTAGCAGTAAGTGTATTCATTTGTATATCAAAGTTGGGTTACAAAAAAAAAAAAAAAAAAGGTTTTCAATTTTCACTCAGAAAAATGCTATGAAAATGCTTTATCAGTAAGTTTAAACTTACTTTGTTTGGATCAACTGATTTTAAAAAAGTGGAGTACATGTTCCTTCCATGGGCACCAAACAAAAAGTCTCTGAGTTAGAAATTTAGACAAGCGTAACTACACGCAGTCAAGAAAAAGAATCTGTAGACCTAACAAGATTGGAAGGCATCTAGAGATACTCAAGTTATTTTTTACCTTAGAATACCAAACCCATGTAACAGCGGGCTGATGCTGTCTGGGACAGTCCCCATTCTCTTGCACCCATGTACTTTCTTCTTGCTTGATGTAGCAATCACACAGCTGTAGGGCAGCTGCAGTGAGAGGATTTGATGGAAAACTAACATAGCTCTTTATTGATCAGTGAGCTTGTCTAAACCTTGCCTCAGCTGCACCACTGCAATACAAGGGCAGAGGAAGGAGCACGTGACCGAGGGCAGGTAGAAAGCCAGCCTACACCTCTCACAGCAGTTAAGATGAACTTCAAATGCAACTTCATACTCTCAACTCATCACTAGCTGGAGTAAGAAGAGCAAGGAGAAAATTTTAGGTCTTTGAAGGCATGAAATAAAGGATGGACAGGATTTTTTCTTGAATTGCAATTACCCTGGGCCTATCCAATACTAACTACACAAGTTGGAACAGCAGTTGGAAACCTAGGAGAGACTGTTTACTATTATTGAGGAGCTTTACTGTAAGGAGCATACAATAAATAAACATAAGGAGAGGCTCAGTCTAGATGCTTCAACTAAGACCAGATAATTAACTGTATTTTGTATCATCTTTGCCAATAAGTGTTCAAGTTTCTGAATTAAGTCAGAATATTTTAAAGGCTGGCAAACTTCAGAGCTGCAGTGAGATACCAATAATAGTGAAGAGACTAAGTTTAGAGCTCACAATCACTAACCTGTGACTAAATACTTCAGAACGGGTTATTTTTGGTCAAAAAATATGCCAAAAAAGTCAATCAAAGGTCAAAAAAGTTCAATCTGCCAAATAACCCATAGTACAGGCCTTATCGTAAAATAAACTGCAATTAATTCACTGCTGCTTGTGTTCAAAACAGTTTTATTTAATCCAAGGAAGGATATGGTTTTCTACTTGGCAACCATACATCTAACAAATTAAACCACACTTGCCGAGATCATGCCACTTTTGACTTCCAAATTTCATTCCTGATTTAGTCATTAGAGATTTTTAAAACATATTCTGAAATAAGCACCAAGAGTTGTATTTTCAAAACTTCCTCTACCTAACTCAGCTCAAAGCAACAGATGCAGGTTTTCCACATTTTCTGATTAAAAGATTGCTAGAAACGCATTTGATACTGAAAATCTTATCCATTTCCACAGAAATATGGTTAAAGAAAAAAAATTAAGATACCTGAAAAAAAATCAAACTGTTGCAGTCAAATGCAGAAAATAAGAGGGGAAAGAAAATACTAAAAGGAAAGACTGACTCAGCAAAGAATTTCTGAGGATCTGATGTGGTAACTGTAAGCAACTTGGCACCAAAGCACAGCAATGAAGCGATGAAGAACACATGTTGACATGCTGCCAGGATACACGCCAACACATGAATAAAAATGCCTTTGGATCCCTTTATCAAAAGATTAGAGATTTTTGGTAATTTGAACAAAATTAAGAAGGTTATTGATGAGGACAGCACTCCAGTAGGGTGTAGGGTAAAAGCTCTTCTGACCGGATTCAACAGGAGCGCAGTGCTGTATATAACGAGCAAATACAAATGTAATACAAATACGAGCAATACAAAATGACAGCACATGATGAACAGAGCTGGTAATACATTACACTAGAAAAATCTAAAAACCCTGAAGTTTGTTACTATGGCCATTAGTCAATACTGCTAAGGTTTTTTGGTTTTGGTTCGGGTTTTTCCCCCCAAGATTTCTAGATATCTTTGCAAATTGCATGGCAAATGGCTTAATATTTTTTTTTTTTTTGGTATCATTTTAAGTCTGGCCATTTTCTTTGATTTTTGCCACTGTTTTGGGTAAACAAGCTTGAAAAATTAAATGTTATAGCAACAAAACACAAAAAGGCAACTAAAGACAATACTACATTTACTTCAGTATTTTGTAATTTTTGCTTGGATTAGCAGTGTTTGCAAAAATAAAATTAAAGCACAGTTCTAGAAGGGGAGATTTTATTGAAAGAAGAGACAAAAAATAGTAGTCATCATGAAGCCTGATAACTTTGTTCTCAGACAGGCTTATATTGTGTCAGGTGTGACATTTCTAGGCAAATATCTCAGAAATAGACATGAAAATGGGGTTTATTATTCTGCTTATGG
Source organism: Numenius arquata (assembly GCF_964106895.1). NCBI lineage: Eukaryota > Metazoa > Chordata > Aves > Charadriiformes > Scolopacidae > Numenius > Numenius arquata. Next base: position 58,937,946 of record NC_133579.1, on the reverse strand, counting down.
ATCCACTAAAAATTCCAGAACTGGACCCAGGCCTTTTCCAGGATACTTCAGAATTTTAGAGTACAGGAAATGCTATTCTCTTTTTACCAACACAGTGCTAACCTTCTGGATCTATGAAAGCTAATAGTAGAAATAAAAGCAGCTTTTAAATGTTGCATGTATTTTAGAAGTGGTATGGAAATCAAAATGGAATGATATAACATGAAATAAAGCTGTTTTTATGTCTTTGTAGGTCAAGTCTGGCTCAAATTTAATCGTAGGCAATTTTTTGTAGATTTGCGATCAGCTGCACTATTTGCTGTTTGAAAACTGCAACTGCAAAACCTTCACTTTTTTTGATGCTTTACTGTTTTTCAAATGCAAACAAAAACATTTAACTTACCTGAAAAACACAAATTCATAAAACATGACAGCCACACAGTAGCTAAAAGCTGCCATGACTGCATCCATTTAGAGAAATTCTGCTAGTAATTAGCTTACATGTCTAGAACAATTACTTATTTAAAAGAAGCTATACAAGCAGTCAACCAGGTACAGGCCTGAGGAAAGAAATTTCAGTATGGACTGAGACAACTTCTGCTGTTTCACACTTTTTCAAAATCAGACCACATCTTGCTTGAGACACTGAAAAAAACCACCCCCTAGATAATGTTGTGCTAGAACCTGCATGAAAGGAAAGGGAAGTTTGAGCCTTTTCTCAATCATGATCACAATCATGATTTTAGGGTAGCATTAAGATAATAATTGGTCTGCTACAGACATTGCATGAAGAGGAAGCATCCACCTGAGACTAATCTACCTACCACCACTTACAAGATCAGAATACAAGTCTTCAACAAGCAAACAAATCAGCATGCTTTTTTTTTTTTTCATTGTGTGTACATGAGATGGCTGATAAATGTAAGGACAAAGCAGGTAGCAATGACAGCGCAACTGCTTCTTATTCAGCTTTTGTATACAAGTGTAGCATAAGGATACCTCAAGCCTTCAGACATGAGCATCCACTTGAAAAGCTAGACAGTGAGCTTAGAGTACATCAACTTTTGCCTCATGATCTTAATTCTTAAAGTGAAATAATCTAACTTGCATCTACTGTGGGGCACACACACGCATGTAAACTGTTACTCTGAAGTAACTGATTTACATTTAGATACATGCCTGATACACACAGCATGTTAGTTTATTTGCCAGCTTGTTACCATGGCCCTGTTCTTTCTTAACCTCTGTGAATTACTATATTGAAAATTACTAGCTATAATAGCAGGCTGTTCTTACCCTGCAAAGACTATATTCTATCACTTTCTGCGGGATGAGGAAGATAACATTAATAGACACATGCCACAGAGCACTCAGCACAGATATTCTAGCCTCTTCAAGTCAGCTGCATAACATTTAGGTAGTAATGTTATGTTTTAATTTGATTTACTCAAGTCCAAATGTCAAATAAAAAATCATACTATTTGGGAAAACGTATATGGGACCAAAGTAAGGCAAAAATGTTACAAAAGAGGAACGCGGCAACAGCAAAACCTCCTAATAACAGTCTGATGCTGTATTGCCTAGCAAAAACAGTCATGGACTGGCATTTCATTGGACAAATAGACCAAAAGACTGAACTGAGGCAAGAGCTACCAATGCAAAACCACTTCAAAATTAGTCAGTCATCAGTCTAGTTTGCAAACAGAATCACTAATGAAAAATTAAAGAGAATATGTACTCTCTTTAAATTCAACCATGACGTAACTCCTCAAAAGCCAGAAGCAAAGGGACACTTACATGACAGACAAGCATCAGATTTCAGCCTCTCAAATTCTCAGTCTGACTCAGGATTGAATATAGATCCAGTGGTTTCTTTTATTTTAGTTTCAGAGAAGATTAATTTAGCAGACATAACGGCAACAGAATATGCTTATTCATACTGAACCAGATCCTAGATCGCTGACATGCTCATTCTAGAATGGGCATTAGAGGATGAAGTGTAAAAATACCCTATGGGAAGAATAAAAAAAAAACAAAACCCAAACCTCATCAACCAAAAACCTAGGCATTGACCAGATATAGGATCACTGTAACTAGGTAAACATTGTCCTAGCTTATGTATCAAGTAAGGTATTAGACAAAAAGCCAACTACAGTCCAAGTCCTTCATCCTAGTGGCATTCCCATAGGCCACATATCTGAATAAGAGTGGAAAGGAAAAAAAAACAATAGCCAGCAGTGCTTCTTTTTTTACATGATTTTCAGAAAAAAAAAAAATCTATACAATGTGTTTGTAGTTGTAACTGTGTAAGAAGAACTGCTGACATGACAAACTAGAGTCAAGTCTAGATTTGTTCAACATACCTGTGTTTCCAAGACAACACAGCATCTTCCTTACTTGCCAATATAGATGTCATACTTGCTTGTTTTTGTGTAACTGAGCGACTGGTCATTTCCCTATTTTTTTCCATTCACTTAAATAAAAAGAAACTCTGCAGTCTAAGGGTCTTTGTAAAGAACACTTCTTAAAAAGTATATTCAAAGTAAATTAATATGCTAACTTTCCAAAGACTCCTGTGCAGGACATGACTTGCTCTTGACAATAAAACATGACTTGTCTACAAACATATAAACAGCAGCCCTTTTAGGAATGCTACTGTCTAGGTTGCCATTAGAATTATGGGAAATAAATCAGCTGAGCTCCCCAATGTTGACAAGTGGGTCAAGTTGAGGTGAGCCCAGTTCCCCTCAGCTCAGCTTACAGCTCCCTTCAGCTGACGAAACAAACTTCCCGTTGAACATCTCCTCTGCAGCAAAGCCACTGTCAAACTGTCAGCCAAGCTGACGGGCAAAGAGACGTCAGGATCTGATAAGGCAATTCTGTTTTCCAAGAAATTAAACCAAACAAGGAAGGGTTCTGGCCTATTTGACCTCTTATTTTCTTAGTAAACAGTTTCTAAATCACAAAATACAATAAGCATCTCAGGATAGCTTTTTTATGGTTTTCATTGCTTACTTGTGAAAATATTAATGCTCATTTAAATGTGTAATACAGTCTGATGGCACACTTAAGACCACACTGATCTTACTGATCCCAGCTAATGAAAAAAGCTGCACCATAATCAGAAATTCAGGGTTTCCCAGATCAAGCTCATGTATTTAACATAACAGTGTTATTACATATGTATGTTATTATATAACAGAGCTAGTATTAGAGTGGTATTAATTATTAATATTATTAATAATAATCATAATATAGTAATATTAATGATTAATATTACACAGAGTAATATTAGAATTATTATCAGATTTTTTTAAATTGAGAACATAGTATTTACTGAAATAAATGAATTTGCTTTCCCTATCAATATTTTATTAATAATTTTTTACATTCCTACTTGCTCTCTGATCTCTTCACTTATCAGGAAATCAGTCTCCAAAGGCAATAAGCTTACACTTTAATAAATGGGACAGGAGAAAAAATCACTCAGTTGTGTTCTGTCTTTCTAAAACCTCACAAGATCTACGATTTGCATCAGCTTTCTCTAAATCCTACTAAGTCTTTGCTGGTCCAAAAAATAATCTTACAAGATAACACATATGTCCTCCAGCACTACTTTTTATCCATAGCAGTAACTGTTTGGAAACAGAACTCAATCTTTTAGAGTATTTGATACTTTATATGCAAAGCAGATTTGGTTGTGAAACACAACTCACATTTCAATATTTGTTCAGGATTATTTAGGATTTTGAACTACTTAAGAAAAATTAGGATTTCAACATTTTCAAGATATTTAAGACTTACAAAGAAACAGTCTATTATCATTTTTCCTAGCATTTAATAAAAACTCAGCTTAAAAAAAAGTTAAAGAACACCAAATACTGATTCTTCTTAGTGTCTTTTCCTATGAATACCACCACATTCTTTAGTATTTCCATTGAATGCTTTAATACTTTTGTTATTAAAACTACCTAGATTTAGGCCAAGGTTTTTCAAAACTGATCAGTAATAGGTCAGTTTTGGGTGGGTTAATAAAGATGTTCAGGAGTTGAGATTCTTCACAGGAAGAACCTTTACATGTCTCAAGAAGAGGTCTTCCCTACCAAAGCATATATATTTGTATTTGTGGAAAGAGTTCTCCTCTTAAAAATTACCAAATTAGGCAGGTAGCCAAAAGCTATCAACCCCTTTTGAAAATGCTGTCACCTGAAGGGCAGGTCAGAGGTTAATCTGGCTGGGGTAGGAATACAGGTGGACCACCAGGTGAGACAGTACTGCCTTCCCTTTTCTCTAACACACAGAAGTGGGTATCAGACAGATAGTGAGTGTCCTGCAAGTGCATCAAGAGAAAATTTGTACTTCTCCAAAGCAGTGTTCCTAAAGCCAACAGAAGTGTTAGTTTAACTGAGGGTATGAGAAGAATAATAAGCTTCCTTACTCCATAGCACCCATAACACAGTATCAATGATCAGGAATGATAATCCTGCAATATACAGTACCTGCGAAGAACAGCATAGTTCTTCGGTCATTTTGTTATCCACCACGGTCATTTTGTTATCCAGCATAGTCCCTAACTAGACAGAACTATAGCAGCCCACAATGAGCTTTTACCTGAGAGACATTTTGTGCTTTAAGAGTGTATATATATACAAATAAAATAAAGATATCTTTATTTATATATGTATAAATATATAAATGTGTATATATACGCGTATATACACATGGCACAGACAACTAAGCTAATCTCTCTAGTGTCTCTCCCTATGGCAAGCAGAATATGAAGGCCATCTGATTTCCCAAGTCAGAGTGTACCGAATATTCATATAAATATTACAGTCTATGAGATAAGGCATTATAAAATCAAGTTTTTGATGTACCTACAAGTTTGTAAGTCATCTTAATATTATCTCCAGTTTAACATTTCCTCTCTTTTTTGGATTTGTGGTCTAAGCAGTTTCATCAAATGCCTCCAATTCCTGTAAGATACATTTGGTGCCACCTTTTGCAAATACACCACAACAATCAGCTAGCCAGTCCCAGCTTATGACCAACACGATACAGATTTTGGGCTCATTACACAGTTTTAAAAGAGACTGTGAAGAAAAACAGTATTTTTTAATATTAAATTCAACCATACATGCAGATACTGTCTTTTCTTTTATACTGTATTTAATAATTGCAAAGCATCTTTACCTGACAGAGCATCTTGTGCTTCAAAAAACGTGCTGAGACCTCCTTTCACATAAGCTAGACTCCCCTCATTTTTCTTATTGGCTTGTTTCTTCAAATTCACAACAGCCGTTTTTAGCTGATCAAAACTGAAAACAAACAAGAAAACCCCCGTTCAAACAGCAAATAAGGTCAGCTAATGAATAAACAGAATAAACTACTTGGAAAATAAAGCCAGCTACTTTTGCAACAACTGTTAAGGACTGAGTAATTGCTAACGAGTATGCTTCTCAATAATGACAATTTACTCTAGTCCAAAAAGTTTTTGGTTTTTTTTAGTTTTAATCCTAAATGGAGGGCTCCTATCATTTCTGATGGATTAGACTTTTTTAAAATACAAATTAGTCAATAAATGTCTTCTAAACACGCAATATTGCTCTTCGTTAACTGTCAGTACTACATTAAATGTGATAGTATAACTCCCTACAATTGGTAAACTACATTAACTACTTAGATGTTAGAATTCCCTTTAATAACAACATTTGTTTAACTTTGCAGCATAGTTCAAAACCCTTTTCCACTTTCAGCTTCTTAATTCCTTCAATATTTTTATGTTAGTTTTTGATTGCTTGAAAAGAATTTCCTTCAGGGAAAAAACAGACATAAGCTAACCAAAACATCAATGCACCACACATTTAGCACTCCCAATACCTGAGGTCACACAGAGGACAAGAACTAAACCATTGCTGTGTGTTTCCGGAAAAACAGCACAAATGATATGGGGCAGATCATTATACAATTCCAGAATATTTCTAAGACTACACACTGTGAACTGGGAAGAAAAAAAACCCAGTTTTGCTTCTTCTTTATTTAAAATGCTATTTATAATTAGATTCAAAACATGATTGGATTCACACTACCCTTTGAGCCATTCTTCCTGTTGAGTTCTACACAGCTTTTGCAACTTCAACACTAAGATTCAGATTTTTATAAACCAACATAAACCGAATTAATATGCAAAAACCCAGCTTTTGTTTTTTACAACAAAAATTAATACTTTTTTTCCCCACTGGACTGAGGGGACCATGACTTGAAATTGTTGACATGCAAAGATAAAAATCAATGGAAATTTACATGAGAATGAACTTTCAGGTACCGACCCATTGGCATAGTACAAGTTTAAAAGGGGCCATAAAAATTGATGTAATTAGTTATCAATTCATAGTACTGATGACCAGAAAAATCAATGTTTTTACTGACACCTTGTCACATTAGAGATATAACCATTATGCTGTTCTTCATATTCCATGGTAATTCTGATAACAAGAGTCATTTAATCAGTTCTAAGAAGTCACTTAATTCATTTTATGGATCCACAACATTCTTAAATGTACCTAAGCCATCTATGACAGACAGCTGTCAAATCAAATCTCAGCACTCTGCAGTGATGGTGATTCTGCGGCTTTCCAAGTTACACTGTCCCAGAACTTAAGCAATGCAATATTGGCTTTAATCTGCATCTAACCTAAATCTCCCTTGTGGCAAACTGAGACAGCTTGTTCTATTCTTGGTAAACCAAGACCAATCAATGGCTACCCTTAAACTGCCCACTACATATTTCTACACATTCTGCATTAATTTTGTTTCTTTTCTAAAAGCACCTAATTCTTTCAAGCTGTATACCCACAGATATTTATACTCCTATTTTTGTGGCTGAGCTCTCATATCTGCCTTAAAGCAGTGGCCAAAACTGGGCAGAGTACTTGAACTGCAGCTTTAATAATGCCAAGCAGAATAACTATCCCCATATCTAACATAACAGAGTCTTGCTGATACATCCCAGAAGATGATTTGTACTGGACAGCCAAGTGGTATTTATGGCATGTTACAAACACCAGATTGTCTTCTGTACTACTGTTGCCCAGCCCCAGGTGTGTACTCTGCTGCTTGTCTTCCCCACACCCCTTAGAGCCCTGCACTCAACTATTTCACAATTGCTACAGCCAAGGCTGCCACTGGTTATCACAGCCCCTGTCTTCCCTGCAAGAATCATATTTTGGAAAGCAGCACTCCTGATTGCTCACCTAGCAGCTACGTTACAAGTCATTCCCAGAACTCTCCACAAGCCTCCTGAATTGCTGCCCTTCCTGTAATTATCAGGGAGGTTAAAGTCTTGTACAGGAACCAAGGTCTGCTCTCTGGAGATTTCCTCAAGTTGCTTAAGGAAGATTTTGTTCACTTCCTCATCCCACTTAGATGTCACCCTTTCCAGCCTCTTGAACAATCTCTCAACCATCCTGCTACCTGCTCCATAAGAGGGACCATATATTTATTCAAGCTGTTCCTTTACACAAAGGTCAAGTCCCGCTCTTTCCTGGGTATCTTTCTCAGAAGACCTCTTCCCATCCATCACAGAACACCAGTCACATGAGCTATCCCACTTTATTCCAGTGATATACTTGTCTAATCTCCCATGTGGAGCTCTGGCTCCTCTTGTTTTTTTCCCAGGCTGCATGTGAGTGTGTAAAGGTACTTGAGGTTAGACGCTTCCAACTGATTTGTAATTCCCAACAGCACTCTCAAAGCCATCACTGAACCACACATGTAACACTCTGTCCCTTCATTTAACTGCAAACTGTTATCACCATCCCCTGATATTCCTAATTTGAAGTCCTTGTCTCCAAAGCGCAAACCTGCTGGCAAAGATGCTCCCACCCCACTTTTTCAAATTAATCCAATTTCTCACTTGCAGTCCTTGTTCTTTAGTGAAAGATCCATGGCTACAGAAGTAAAAACCACTGCCTTGGTAAACAGCGACACAGCCATCTGTGAACCTATAGGACTCATCCACTACTACATGAAGCTTTCCCCTTCACCTCTAAATCAAGAAGAATACCTGAGCTCCCATGTTCTTCACTATTGTCCCTGAGGCTTTGCAATCACTCTTGCTTTGTTCTACATTGCTCTTGGCAGTGTCACCGGTGCCAACATGACTGAGCCACAAAATGACACACAGTCTAGCAGCCAAACATAACGGAAATTTCTTAAAAACAGCTACATCAAGAGCTGTCTATGTTTTCTCACTTTATTATCCCCTCAGCTTTTTTAAAAACCTGATGATCCCCGAAGATTGTGATAGATAGAATTAATTTTGAATCACTTTTCTTTAAGTTACTAGATTTCAAAAGATGCTGTCTACATGTGTAATAGGTAATAATGTTCTCTTGCTGGTTTTTGGCCCTTCAATCTACCAACACTTTGAGAGGAAATTAAAGTACTTCCCAAGTAGAGCAATAGTTATTTCTGGAGCTCCTAAAACCAAACACCCTGCCCGCCCATCCCCCGCTCCCCCCCCCAAAAACCCACCAACCCACATCTGTTTCTACCATTATATAACAAAAAAAAAAAATCATTAAATAAATATGTAAAGTATTTCCCTTCAAAATGCTAAATCAAAATACCCAGCTGAAAACAACAAAAAAAAAGTTCATCATCACTACTAAAAATGGCTTCCAGTATTATCCAAAAACCAGCAGATAAAAGTTTCAGAACTCAGTTATACATGCAAAATATATTTACATAGCACATTTATGTAAGTATATTTGTGAACTATATTTAAAAATTAAGACATTAATAGTCACGATTTTAAGAGATTTACCTCAAAAGATCTTACTCACTTGTCCAACTTCTTTTACTATAGCATTTTCCACAAGAGTTGGCTAAAAGCTAACTGATGCTACTAACAGTTGTACTCTTAGTTCAGTGCCCTTATCCTGAGCTTCTAGTCATTACTTAAAGTTAACACCTGGAGTTTCCACTCAAGGCCATGCTGCCTGACTTCTCGATTAATAAAAGACTTCAACCTGAAGAAAGACAACTTCCATCTGACATGGGAAGGTTGGGGCAGGGCAGGGCGGGGGTGGTGGTGGTGGTGGTGTGTGGAGCAGACAGGCCATAAATTAGGCCTGGTTAAAAATGAAGTTTTCCTCATAACCACATTGAGCAAAAGAGTTGATTCAAGTTTTGAGCCCAGCAGAAACACCACAGGCAGTAGAGACTATAGGACTATTATTGTAAATGTCAACACCAATGACACATCTGTTGTATAATGAAATAACATTAAGTGACTTGCATTTAAAACAATTATTTATATGATAGCAACAAACCTTGTTGTTGAATGATTCTCAATCAGGTACCAGGCAGCAGAAAAGTTTTCACTAGTAAAATCAGCACTCATCCCAGGAAACAGTGCCTCTAAATCTTTTTGCGGAAATCTGCCTCTGGAAAATGAATATTCATTTCTTCAGTGAGACATATTCTTGTGAACAGCTTACAATTAAAAGTGTCATGTAAAAAAAAAACCAAACAACTAAATCATGTTACAACAAGACATAAATATAAACTTGCATCTAACCATGAAATTAAATCTGGTATTACAGACACATGGTGCATGACTGGGAAAGAAAAGATTGAAATCTAAGTAAAACTAATTCTACCATTTTGATTTCACCATTACACAGGTGTAAGGTACAAAAGACCTCCGTAGGTAATGACACAGCACAGAAGTCTTTCATCAGTACCACCTGATTACAGCAGGGGCATGTAACAATACCTTTTAAAAACACACAAAAAAACCCAAATGAGATACAAGGAAAAGTGATGACAGATATGAAAAGTAGAAAGACAGGGAAAATACTGTAAGAAACAAATGTAGCAACTGAAAATGAAGGTCCCAACATTTCTTTGTGTTCAGTGAAAAAGTGATAATGTTAATATAAAAATTTATAATCATAGGTAGTGAAATTCAGGATTACTAATGATGTTGAATTTCATGAATGTCAATTAGTGAGCAGAAAATGCTGATGGATGTAAGAAGGTGAAGAAATTGTCAATTTATCCTTCCTTTAAAGGCATTTTAAGATATCTTATTTTTCATTCAAAGCAGTCAAAAAGTCATCAGTAGGTACATGAATTTGCAGGATAGTACTTCACATGTGATACATGGCATGGCTGTCAAAAAAGATTTTATATTAAATCCACGCATTGTGGCATCTTTGTGGTCAACTATGTTTTTAGTGCTAAAAACCAAAACCAATGAAAAAATTTCAGTTACCTCAGAAGAGACTCAGCCCTTCAGTACAAGCACTATATAAATGCACGCACACAATACAGAAGCAGAATTTTTTTCATATTTTTCAGAACTTCAACGTATTTTCTCAGAAGCCAAAAGAAACAGATCTAACACAAAAAGTACACACACCCAACAAATATACCATTTCCAAATGGTACTTATTCTTGTAAGACTAAGACATATGCATGATGGTTTAAGCACATGATGGTTTAAGCTTATGCACGAGCTATACAATTCCTAGGGAAATCCTCCCTATTATCTATAAATATATATAAATACAGAGAGATAAAGACCAACAATTTAGCTAGGGATGTAATAAATTCCTGCAAATGGGTTTTGCCCACAGACAGTGGGACAGAAGGGAAGGTTTTTTTCAGTTTGATGTTTGACTGCATTGAAAAGTTATTAGGAGCTTTTTTCCAGCAGATGTATTTGTGCAGAACCATAAATTAAAAATGCGTTTACGGGTGCTTTTATCTGTGCGGACATATTTTAGACACAGTCACAACAGAGTAGAAACATGAATGTGAATGTGTGCGGTATGTTAACTATATGTTATACTCTATGGTGTAGTATCCTTATTTTTATCATAAATTTTACCAGTAGTTTTTCCACTAACAGATATGGGGAGCTTGGAATGACTTGCTACAGCTGTCTTCACAACAAGCTGCTCGCTAAAAAGTTCAAACTGAAAGCAACTGTATTTCTAAAATGTCTGGGCAGATGCATCTAAAAAGAGACTGACTCCACATACACACGAGTTTGTTTCATTAACTTCCATTAGTAAATTAAATAAATAAGTCCTTGGAAGTTGTTCTCATGAAAACTTGCTTACCGTTTACTTATAAGCAAGCACGTATGTGACTTGAGAAAGTATTTCTGTCTTACTCATTTCAGCATTATGGCGTGAATATGAACTAGTAGCAAAAGCTGAGACCATACTGACATGCAATGAAATTGTCGATCATTTTTCTGTTGATTTGTTCATTATACAAGAATCACTTCAGGAATCAGCTCTGAATACTTTATAATTGATTAAAAAGCAATCACTGCAAAAGAAACTGGAAATCACAAATTGAATCCAGAAAACCTCAGGATAAAAAAAATAAGAGAGAGAAGTTTACCATCCTTGTCAACTCTACCTATTTTGCTATCTTTACCTACTTCAGCAAAGGTATACATACTGGATTTATATAATAGTACTTTCTGCTAGGAAGACTTTTATTTAAAACAGAGTCAGGTCTGGTACTAGACTTCTAGTTAACATTTTAAAATAGTCTTATTCACCCATCAGAACAATTTTAAATATAAAAGTAATTAAGATTTCACATACTGTTTAGATTAATGAGAATTATAATAAAAATAAGTTTGTTTTCAAGCCGCTATACAGTTTTACTTCCCTCAAACATATTTTGAGTATATTTAATATAATCATGCAGTATTAGGTGTTGTGATCCTTGCTTCTTTGTAAGTGGCGTGCACATCTACTTTGGATCCAACACACATGTGGTACAATCAATTCACTTGTGCCGCATGCGCCCATCAACACAAGTCCCTCCCTCCACTACCCCAAACTTTAGGTTCTGTATAGCCTGATACTCAACAAATCTAATTTAACATCACAGCATATATCGGCTCTTTCAAATTCTACTACAAAACTTGTGCATATACAGAGCATTTATATTTTCCAGGGGTTTAAGATTAGTTGTAATCTCCACAGGTAATTCACAGCCTTCCAAGCAGTCACAACTGAGTAAACAGCAACAGAATGCAATGGATATTAACGAAGAGCCTGACTAGGAACACAGCTTAGCAAATTGTAAACTTTCCTGTAAAGATTATTTTGCTCCCAGAGTTTCAGAATCTCATAATATGCTTTCCACCATACATGACGATATTTGCAGATTAAAGGCAGGTCCCAAAACAGGATACAGCCACCTAAAGGTAACTTGAACCTCAATTCCACAGAAGTTTATAGGTCAAAAGGAGCAACTTTAAATAAACACAGATTCTGAATAGCAACCAGCATAAACAAGCTCCAGCTAGAGCTGCTGTACACTCCCCCCTCTGTCTGGTACCAGTCAGACTCCTAGAAGCAGGCTTCGTACCAGCTGTATTGTGTTAATAATGCATGCAAGAAGACCAGCATAAAGGACACTGGAGTAGACTAAACACAACAAATCAGAAGGTGTTAACAAAGGTCTCTCCAAGAACAAAAAGACAAGGATGCACTCTAGCAATTACTCCCCAGTAGCCTTGGGTTTATTAGAAATATGACAACAAAATGACACATTTGAGAAATTGAAGAATGTCCTAAGAGAAATCTACTAAGAGATTATAAGCTGGAAGCTGCAACTGATGCATCAGCCTTACAAGAAGTAAGCGTTACTATATTTTTTAACGTCATAAAACTATGACTATATACACTACTACATACCGCATTTCTCTCCCACAGGTTTCATGGCTTTTATCACTGACGCATCTTTGTGATACAGGTTTCCACAAGTTCATCACATTCAAGGATGACATTGACTGCATTTAAGTGGCATACAGGCCACTTAAAAATAAATAAATAAATATCAAAGCCTCCAGAAAGTCTCTTCTTATGTCATGGTAGCAAGCTGACATTTACCATTAGGTGGCAGCGTAAGATCATCTGTTCCCTCCTCCCAGACAAACTGTTTTGGAAGCTGGCGTGGGAAGAGGGAAGCATCTGTATTGAGTGGGTGGATACAGAAGTATGTGGAATGTACTTAGCATGTCAGCATTTGCTTTCATGTACGAGATGGATCCACCATAATGACCTCTGCTACATGCAAAACAACAAACACTAATCAAAAATTTTCTAACCACCACTAGGTCTTACTGCTGTTACTGCTTTGCAGAGGTTGGATTTTCTTAGTCTGACAGAGTAGGTAGAAGAGCCAGGGAGCCTTTAACTGAACAAGGGCTTGACAAGCAGGAGAGGGAAAGTATGTGGTACATCTGAATAAGCAATTCATTCATGAATTTTACATTTATCTAAATTTTCCACCAACAGATTTCAACCAGTGCCTTTATGGAACAGGCATCACATACTGTCTCCCAGAACTATTTAAAATTCTGAACAATCCCGTGTTGGTAGGACGTAATCTAGCAACCTACTCTTGTAACAGCTCTAACTGCTAAAACCAACCCAAGAACTGTGACATTGCTGTTAATGTTGGCATTTTCATACCAAGTTTCCACATTTCTCAGACTGAGGTGACTACTCTGTATGCTCTTTTTCTTCCTGCAAGCTATTTAAGCCTTCTGTAAGGGTTTCTGGCTACATCTGCATAACACCACAGCCAGGAACATTCCTTGGAGAGGAAAATGCAAAGCAGGTCTGTGCCACCTAAAGCCAGCATAAAAAGATGGTGAGAGAAGACTAAAGCTTTGTATCAGTCTTTACTCCATTCTGAAAATTAAAAAACTAGAACTCAAAGGTTAAATATTTTAAGTACTTATTTTCTGGTGCGAATTAAATACTTCATAGCATATACTCAAGATGCACTAAGTGATAGCAATGTAAAAAAACCACACCTCATCTATTTGGATCAGTTCTGTGTTCTAAAAGATGAACAAAACTATTAGCAAGGCAGGAGAACAAATGTGTGCACTCTTCTATAAATATATTTGTGACTTTAAGGATCACCACTGAAACATAATAACCAGCAAGTTCAAGTTTCATTACAATATGAATAATTGCTATTTAGCAACTGAGATTCTAAGAACATCAATTAATGCTTGGAAAATATGAAGAACTTATCAGCCAGAAATTATGTATACTTATTACTTGATAAACTTGCAGGCTAAAAAAAGGTGGCTTGCACATTGGGTATACATATAACATTTAAATTATATTGGCTATGTAAAAAATATAACCAGGAAGGTGAGTGTATATCCATAGTTCTTACTTTGCATCCTTGCAACATTTGAATATGAAAAGAGAATTTCACTGCATATTTTGAGTATATATATTACTCCTACAATATATCTACAGGCAGTATTATAAATAGAATGTGATAGACCCACTATTATTACTTCCCTTAACTGACAGTTCAAACCTTTTTTTCATTTAAATCCCAGCCACTCCCAATTAAACTCCAATCTTAAGTCTACTGAGTCAGAATAAATACTTTTTTTGTCCCTGTGTTTGCCTAATAGTTTAATGAAATGCTGTACTAAAGCACTTTTGTTCATTACTTACAGGATCTTTTTTTCTAGTATATCAATGTCTCATTTGCAACACCTTAAAGTACCCACCTGAATGATTCAAAAGCTATGATTAATTTTCAAACACATTTTAATTGGACAAAGTACCAAAAAGAATGTTTTTAAAAGCCACAAAAGGAACATTTAGAACTAAGCATAACCCATATAAAAATAATAATAAAAACCATCACAACAGATAGGTGATCTAAGTCCTTTCCATGCTGTAGATTGTCTTTTCTGTATCATTTGTTGATGACTGACAACCACTTTCTAGAGGGAGGACTTCTTTCTCTCAGTCTGCAGTCTACTTACTTCCTGCCTTCTCTTCAGTGTGCTCCCATCTAGTTTATTCCTATCCTCTTTTTTCACATCTCTTTTTCACTGGTTTTCTCCCTGGTCCTCTCTTTAAATGTTTCTTTTGTTTACCACTATTTGCATAACCAATACAAGGCACTTCTTTCCCTTCCTTATACAACCACCAGACTGCAAGGGTTGTAAATCCCACCACAGTCAATGCCAAACGCTTCAGCTTCAAGATTAAAATACATCCCAACTTGCACACATTTAAAAATAGTTTAATGAAGCCAAAGGAGAGACCCATTATGCTGCAGACTCCCACCTCCTTGTATCCACAACTCTTCTTCATATTAGGCTTTCTTCTATTTTAAAGCATCCCAAAATTCTAACAATTTTTATCACTTCTAGTGACAAATTATTCCCATGTCTAGTAATGTTTAATGCTAGTATCTTGCTTACCCACTCCCTTTCTCAATTTATTATTGCCTTTTTTTCACTATCTTGTACACCTTAGTACCCATCCTGGATATCAGGTATTTGCAAACGTGTGAGTTTAACTAAACTATATTGTATTAGAGATTATTTTGTAAAAGTAAACATCACATTTTGCAAGCAAATTATGAAAGCTTCTCCACTGGGGAGGCATTTTTTAATTAAACACAGAATGGTCATCTATATTCACAACTATTAACACTCTGCTGTCACCCATAACACAAGGGCAGATCAGGCTTTTCCTCTCTACACAATTACTTGTTATATTGACTCCTGTTCCTTCTCTCAAACCGGTCATTTTCAAGAACCAGTGCTTGCCATAATCTTCATGCTTTACCTCCAATGAACTTGGAAATCAACGAACTAGCCTTGATGTTACGCTTGCCCAAAGATTTCTCTATTTTTCACTCACAAAAAAGTTATTTCCTATCTGTATTTACACATTTCTGACATTTCTTTTTCACACAAAATCTGAGGTTTCATTAACATTGTACTTTCTAATGCTTTCAAATGAAACATTTAAAACATAATATCATTGGTTTCCTATTTAACAAACATCAAAACAGATGACTCTAAATCAAACAAATCCTAAACTAATGCTGCTTAGGTTTCTGGAAGATAATTAATTCTTAACCTACCACATTGACGCTGTCTTAACTGTAAGAACTATCAATTTTGGTTGTGAAGTCAAATCCTACATTAGATTTTTTGTTAAAATAAGAATAAATTAAAAGTAACTGTGTGATAACTATTGCATTTACTGAAAGAAGTACTGTGAGAAATCTGTGAATAGAGAACTATGCAATAGAACTAGTTATCTTGACTTAGATCCCAGATAAAATACTGGAAAAGTTGTTGCAGGATTCAATGAATACAGAATTAAAGCAGACAAAAATTAGTTTTTCATGTCAGCCAGTCAATACTGTTTCTTACAATGTTTGAAAACATATTACATGGGCTTTGAGATTAAGTGCTTCATTCAAAAAAGCAACCAGACAAATGTGCAATGCCAATAGGAATGTATTACATGGGTTAAAGAACTAACTACAAAAAAAACCCCAACTTGTGGAGAAGCAAATCTGAGAACATCTGAAGGTAAAGTTTTACTATAGCCCACATTACTTTCATCAGGATTTGTATCATCACCAATAATAGCTTTTTATCACCAATAATTTTTTTATAAATAGTTGATAAAAACATTAAGACGACTGTCATCTACACTGAGAAGACAGACTTGTCAATGAAGCAACAATTAGAGGAACATGATCAAATGCAAGAAGATGTAGCTAGGACAAAGTAATCCAGGCCATCCCTACAAAATAACAAGCAACTTTGCCAGCAGCAAAAGTAGCAACTCAAAAGAACAAGCTAACAAGCCACTCACTGCTAGTTGCCAGTGCAGCTTGTGGTAAGAAGTATTATTATGATATTTTTAATCCATGAACAGGAAGGGAGAGTGGAGGAGAGACAGGAAGTCTTCTAGTAAGACTCTCCACAGTCCTAGAGTCCATATTTTAACAGGGTTGGACAACTGGAGAAGGTGAAAGAAGTACCTGCCAGAAGTGATGTCAGAGGCTGGAGAAAAATACTTAAAGAGACAAAATCTTCAGCTTATTACAAAAAAATGAGTTAGTACTTTGAAAAGAAAGAAAAACACATTTTCAAACTAGGAAAGAAATGCACAGCCAGAGGCTGGAAGCTGATGACGGATCAACTAGAAATGCCACACAGATTTTGGGAAAGTGCAGTTTCCCCATCAGAACAATGTAACAATGGACACTACAGATTTTCTCCAATGCACTCCACCTCACAGAGTATTCAGCAGATGAATACTCTGGTAATAGTTTAATTTTAAATAGCCTTTGGCTTTGGTAGAACTGGTATCTTGATCAAGAGAAATAGTATACCTGATGCTATTTCTAGGAGTTAGGCAGGTTTGGAGCTGTAAGAATGTCCCGTTTAAAGCCCTTCAATTCCATTTATCACTCACTATAAAGTTTCTATTTCAGAAAAAAATGTCATAAATTCCACCATACTTACGCAGGAAAGTAAAGAAGTCTGTGGGTTGGAAAACAGTATTAATATTTCAATGAAATAAACTAGCTGATGTGGTATAATAAATCACATTTTACAGTGCAATTTTAGCAACAGACAGCAATCTAAACATCCTTAAAAGCCCCAAGAAACTCAAATGCAACAGTAAGTATTCCATAACTACAATGTATAAATCCAAAGCCTTAGGTTATTTACCAATCCTCAAAATCTAAACATCACTGGGGTTCAATATATCAGGCTTTTAGATTATCTACAGTTCTAATTGATGATCGAAAAATGAGGATTATTAAGCAAGATAAAGCATGCACCAACAACTCTTCTGAGTACCAAATAGCATACCGACAGCTAATACATGTATGTAGTTTTAAATCTTTCCCTGCCTTGTAAACCATTAAACTTTTCTGGAATTCACAAAAGCACATATAGAGAAAACCACTAAAAAAGTGGATTAAAGGCATTTGGTACTCACTTGTCTATCTCAATACCCAGCGGATTAGCTGGACGTAGGGACAAGGGGGGAATCCCTTTGTTCCTATCAGTGCGCATGTCATAATAGTTCATTTCATCCACCCAGACAGCAGACTGATCCAAGATACCTAGAGAAAATAAAGTGCAGATCCTTAAAACAACAAGGGCGGTCCAGCACCATCAACTTCTAACATACTGAATTAATTTGAAAAATCCTGATAAATATAAAATGCATGCCTAGGTAATATATTGGAAGATACACGGCAAAACAAACTGGATGCAATTATGCTAAATTATTTTATTATAACTGCTGAAAAGGTATTCATTGCTGAGCATCAAACATTACCTTCTTACAGAGTGCAAAGTTTCATGTACGTTAAGAGCATTTTCCTGATCATGGAATATTAGTATTTTTCATTCCTCCAAGTATTTTGGTATCTGTCCAAATCTTGTCATCTACTGCTTTCAAAATGAGCAATTACCTGGAGATCTCCTTATTTGCATATTTTAGAGAAATCTTTTCTGTTCCACTCACTAACCAAGTGAACTTTGGCCACATGCCAAGACGGATGACTCAAAGGACACAGGACTGACTTTGCTTCCAAAGCCTTAGCACAGACAATGCATAAAGGTGAGGCACAGTAGGTCTTGGACCTCAGCCAAAAAAGCAGCTAGCCATACTTTTGGCCGTGCCCTTCTTTAACATCCCCATCAGATAACACCAGAAATTACCCCATCCCCACACTCACCCATTTTTTAAAATATCGATTCTCCTCTCCCATCACCAAAAGCTTCATTGTGTAACATTTACACTTGATTCACCTTTCTGTTATTAAGATCTAAGTACAACATGGGAGAAATTATGTGCTATTCAACTGTCACTGAACCACAGAGAACAAAAGCTGAAAACAGTTTTTGTGGGAACCTCTATGTTAGAAAAGATAGCTATCCAACTTCAGCAATAAGGTGTTCTGAAAAAAAAAAAAATTTTCAATCCAGAGGGTATTTAGACTGGATTCTAGATTAATCAGAGGCCCTAGACTGCTTGGCAACATCATTTCAATGGTTAGACATCTCATGAGAAATACTTAAGACTTTCCGTCTTGCAGGATGGTTTGAATTACAAGTAAGAAACAGCAGTGAGGACTCAACTTTCTGTAAAGGACTAACTGTCAGCTCAGGATTTAGGTGTAAAGCTCATGAGCTGGTTTATATTTTGTATTTCTCTAGCACACTCAGGAGTAATTACTGGATCTGTTATGATTTTTTTTTTTAAATTTTAGAAGTTTAGTGCTACTCTTACAGAAAAATAAAGGATTACTTTTCATTAGTCATTGAGGGTCTTATCAGGATATTGAGATGGGGGATTAATTTCACATATACCATGAGTTTATCTATGCATTTATTTGCACATTTTATTGATATATTGAACTTTTTCTAGACAACTGAAGATTGTCCTGAGGTGGATCCATTTTAAACATACATTTTATTTGAAAGAGGTACTCCATCATATATTTGTTTAGCAAAGAAAACAGATGTGAACTTGAACAAAAAAATACCTATTTTTTCAGGTTTAAGCAGTTTGAAGGAAACTGTTGAAGTTCCTTTGCCACCAGACTTTGTAGTAACAATAATGTCTCCCTTGTCATTTTTAGCCTGTCCCACTCGACACACAATTTTACTGGCAGACATCCATTCAGCAGTCAGCAGACAGTTGTGCCCACAGATTGTTAAACCTGGGAAAAAAAAAAGAGAAAAACCCTACTGTGAACAGAAGTATCTTTTGAAATTCTGTAATGCAAACACATTTATGATGCTTCATATATTTTACATAAATATATGACTCTCCTCCAGTCCCTTAGAGCCAACTATAGTGAAAGAAACACAGATACGTTTTTCAGATGTTCCCTAGGTGACTTAGGTCTTTTGTCCTAGTGACACTTCACGAGACACACACAGTGCTGCTTGAAGCTTATTTTAATCTCTTCCACCAGTAACAGCCTATTGCAAGTTTTACTTCATATTGTACAACAGATCTTCTGTTTGCAAGAAACTAGAGAACTGCTGTTCAGCGTTGTACTTACATGAAATTTCCATCAAAACCGCATGCAAAAAAATCTTTTATAAGACCACTCCATACTACTTGGAGTGTTACATTGGGAATATTTTGCAGAGTTTCTTTAGTCCTTTCTTTTTTTCCCTGCTATGCAATGTTTCTTCAACCTTACTTGCAGAACTTTTGTGGACACAAAAGGGTTCTTTTGGTCAAAAAAGTATTAATCAACAAATACTCTGCCCCAATCTCTTCTGTACAAAATCCATGATGCAAGGCTGTGATTCTGCTGATTTAACTGCCCTTGTTGTATGAAAGAACAGTCATGTAATGTTCATCTATTTCCTTTTCTAAATTTTCTCATAACAGAAGTACAAATGACAAACTATGAAATAAAAATCATAGAATGGTTAGAGTTGGAAAGGACCTTCAAGATCATGTAGTTCCAAGCCCCCTGCCATGAGCAGGGACACCTCACACTCGACCAGGTCATTCAAAGCCCCATCCAATCCAACCTTGAACACTTCCAGGTATGGGGCATACGTAACTTCTCTGAGCAATCTGTTTCAGTGTCTCACCACCCTCAGAATAAAGAATTTCTTCCTAATATCTAACCTAAATCTATCTTCTTTCAGCTTAAAACCATTACCCCTCAGTCTATCACTACACTCCCTGATAAAGAGTCCCTCCCCATCTTTCCTGTAGGCCCCCTTTAGGTACTAGAAGGCCGCTATAAGGTCTCCCTGCTATAGTGGGGTCTCTTAAGAGTCAAGGTTCACTTTAATATAAAGTCCAAGGCTTCCTGGTGCTTCATGTCAAATCAGTCTGACCAGCTGATCAACCTGACTGATCAATCTGATTGATTCTAGTCAGATCAGGACTCTGGATGCTTGAATAGATGGATTGTTTTCTCAGATCTAGAACAATAATTTTCATATTCCTAATCGGAGTACTGCTGCACTGAAGAACTGGCAAGATCCTAATTTTATAGTATCAATTTGGAAAACATCATCATTAGGTTCTTCTTAAATAACACCCTTACCTAGAAACATTTTGCCTTACATCCAAAATGACAAGGTTGTACTAGTGTGTTGGCTATACTGGAGTATAAATTAGTGAAGCATGGCAGTTCCTTCCCTGTTGGCTTAGCTTTTGTTTTTAATGTCTAGAAAGCTCTGACCGATTTAAAAAATACTTACAGACAGAAAAGGGTCAGCATGTGTGGCTCAGTACCAAAGCTTCACATTTACTTTTTCTCACAATTTAAGTCTCTGACATTACACAGCAGACAAATTTGGCAGTTTTCATGGTTGTCAGATGTAAAAATGCCTTGCTTCCTGCCAAAAACTATTTTGAAAACGAAAACCAAAAAAAACACACACACAAAACAGAAAGGCACTGACTCTTATTACAACTGAAAGTAGTTTTACTTGAGCAAGGACAGTAGATTTGTTTCTTAAAAGATGCAGAATAGTGGAGGGTGGGCAAATAGAAAACACACACAAAAAAAGCCTGAAAAAAAATATTTTGGTTGCTATTTATTTGCAACATTTTAACCAGGCCAGTTTTAATTTTTTGGAGGTGAAGAAAAAACCCACACATTTATGATGCATGGGTTTTAACCTTAGGTTATATTATTACTTCGCTTCTGGTTTTATGCTAGAAGCTTCTCTGAAGGAAAAAGCATTGCGGTAGGAACTAAAAATAACTGAAAGAATTTGTCTGAACCATTCTTAAAAAGGTTTTCACCCTAGAATTTCAAATGTCTGAATCCACCCTTAAATTAAGTAACACTTTAAGAACTAGTATCTGAGCTATAGCAATTTAATAGGGTAAAAATTTTTGAACAACTCTTTTAAAGATCCTTGTATCAATTATTTTCTTCTCATCAGAGGTTCCTAAAGCTCTCAAGAGAACAACATCACAAGATCTGACATTGAAATGGAGGGAAACAGTCTTTTCTGTATCTTAAAAACGCAAAAGAAAGTAAATCTCTATTAACACTTTACTTACCACACTAAATATAGTAATGACACAAGACAAATTCTAGAACAAATAAAGATGTGTTGCGGGAGACCTTTTGATAGTAGAGATACAATGGGTTTTTCCTCCAAAAAAACCCCAACTTCCCTTTAAATAAAGTTTCGTTTTAGTTTGTTGCATGGTACAAAGATCTTTTGAGACATCAGACTTGGGTTCTAGCTTTTATGTGCCTTTCAATAAATAGGCACAACTAATTCTCTCATTGAGACTTTCCAATTTTGGTTAAGCTTATCTATTGACAATTATACAATGGCCACAAAATACAGCTGCAAATGTCTTAAAAAACAAATCTAAGTGCTGAGAACATAAATGTTACAGGTATCTCCTGGATTTGACTTTTTGTACCATGAACTATAGAGTTACAAATCAAAAGTTTATTTGGTTTTAAAGATACAAAGGGATTATTAGAAGGCTCTCTCTTAAATGAAACAAATATTCTTCTATTATGTGATATTCTCTTTGCACCTATATATAAAAGTTTCTTGCTTTGTATTTTACTCTAATGCATCTCAAATAGCAGATCATAAACTTTATAAAACCCTCACTCAAACTTGCTTAAAGCTCATGCCTACAAAGGCTCGCTTTTGCAAGTATTTCCATTTAAGTCACAGGGAATATTTACATGCCTAATTTAACCATGAAAAGAAATCTTCACATGTCTGGGGCCTTAGTCACTTACTGGAGAAAGCTGAGAACTGAGGTAAGAAAAAAAATAAGGCAATCCATTATTTATTTTTTTTATTTTTACCTCAAAGCATAAGATTACTAGCAGCTACGTGCTACCAGAGTTACTCTGAAAAAATTATAAGAACAAATATTAGCAGTTAGTCAGCTGTAATATCAAGGCACAGTTCAGGAGATGTCTTCCTTCCAAGATTTAGCACTTGTCACTTCTAAGAGGATTGTACCAATGAACTAATGAGGTTATCAGAGTACATCAACCACACAAACGCACAGAAATATACTCACCTCTAGCATCATCAGTTACTCGATTATTTCTCAATAAAGATTCATTACTGTACCACAACCTTGTCTCGCAGCTCAGGAAAATACCACTTCCCCTTCTGAGAGACAGCAAACTGAAGTGAAGGGGAAAATTGCAGTAGCTTATGATTGGCCATAAAGTTCATTGTGGTGGCCAAGAACGGAATTCGGGAATCTTGATTTACAGCCACTAAGTGAAATACTGTTTCTAGCAAAGCCAAACAAAATTCCAATGGACTTCAGAGGAGTCATGATTCCACAACAAATTAGATAAATTGTCTCAAACATGAATACTGAAGTACACATATGCTTAACTTACAGAAGAAAAAAAGGGAAATTCCAGTAGCTGTAGTTAACTTGTATTTCCAGAAGATTTTACAAAGCCCTTCTGAAAAGGCTTAAGAAAATTAAGCAGCTATAGGATATGATCCTCAAATTGATAAATAGCTTGTTAAGATAGAAACAGAGTTACAGTAAATGGTGTGTTTTCACTGAGGGAAGTTTCCACAGGGTATATGCTGGGATCACTTATGTTCAATATATTCACAAACAACAAAATAAAGAGGTTACAAAGTTTGCTGATTATATTAATTTACAGAATGTAAAGACCGTAACAACTATAAGAACGTGGAGAGACCTTATGAGACAGTGGATGCACTATAATGTAGATGCTACAAAACATCAGCTGAAACTCAATGAACAAAGACACGATGCACACAGGCAAAATCTTAAATTCACAGATGACAACAAAACAACAAAAAACCTTAGTTCGATGCTTAGCAGGAGTTACGCAGGAAACAATCATATGGAAGAAATACACCACAAAAGTGGGAGTACTGTATTATGCCACAGTGCATTTGCATCCTGAACCCTGCATGTTACCAAGATGACGTTCACCTGTGATTGGTAGCGAAACCAAAAGAGATTCACTGAAGACCAACAAGAACAATCAAAGATACATGCAGAAAATTTAAACACGCTAGGACTTTTCAGCCTGGAAAAGAGGCAACAGAGCAGTGATGAAGAAGATCTGTATGGTCAGGAGAATCGGAGAAAACTGCTTGTTCCCTCATTCAATGCAGGAGCTACGGTGATTCAAATGAAGTTACCATGTTAAAAACAAAACAGCGAAGGAAAGGGTTCTTTGCATAATGTGTTGCTAAATCACTGAACTGGCTTTGTCATAACTGTTGCAGATACACAAACTGACTTTCAGACTAGTTCAAGGAACAGCAACTCGGTGACTTTCTCAATACGTTGGAAACACTTCTGACAGGAAAGTCTCCATGCTGAAATTTCCAATGCCTGGGAAAGTAACAAAGGAGCATCTTGTTACATGTACCCTCTTCGAATACACTCCAACTAGGCATTCATTCTTAGTGTTCAGCACAGGATGCTAAGTCAGGCTAGGATTCATCTAGCAATGTATGGTCATTCTGATTAGTTACACATCTAGCAGCATCCCTGAATTTATGGGTTTAAGTGCGTATTTGTGAAAAGGGCATTCCTCATACCATTCAACCTAGACTTTACCGTGCAAAAAAAAAAATTCTCTCTAATCATACCCTAAATGTGACATTCTACAGTCTCAAAAGAAGTTTTTGGTTTTTAGTTTTTTTTCAACTTACCTATGAGGTCTGTAGGCCCAGTCCCCAGATTTTCTCCTCTGATTGTCACTTTTGTCCATGAGATGCCTTCATTGGGAGAGATGCCAGTTACAAGTGGGGGTTGCCGTGCTCGAGACATGATGTTTATTCAGTTACTGAAAACTGAGTTGCTTTTATCTGTTCAGGAAGAAACAATGATTTAAAAACAATAATTATGGAAAAAATATTAAAAACCTTTTAGGCTGTTCTTCTAAAATCGTAGAGAAACACAAATGTAAATATGGAACATCAGTCTCAAAGCTTTTTTTGCCACAGCCATAAAACAATAAAGAATACCTACACCTTCTTTGTACTTCCATTTTTTTCATTAAGTATAGCTCTAGTTCTGAACCGTAAAGAAAAAGTATATTCAGAAAAATATTAAACCCTCAAAACGCTTAATGAAACTATACACACACATTCCAAATCACTTATGTCAGAATTCAAATAAGTCTATTCAATCCTCTACTAGAATGTTATTATTGTATTCCTTAGAAGATTTAGAATTGCTAAGCTAAGACTATGATTACATATTGGGATAACTTCCCAATCAAAATTAGACTTACTAGCACAGACAGCCCCATGAGAAGAAGCCCCCAGCACTTATTTGTATAAAGTATCAACGTTTACATAAACTGAAAAAAATTAAAACATTACTTACAGACACTACACTAGCAGAGAACATCAACAAAACAAATACTATCCCCACAGAGCAATAAAAACATTTATAAAATTATCAAAGAAGCATTTCCAGAAGAGTATTCCTTCACACCTGGAATTAGGAGTCAACTCAAATCAGTTTAATTAGCTCTATAATACTAACACCTATATGGTATGCATGTTATGTGGCATACATTTAGTTTACTATGCAACTGATCACGAATTCCTATGGCTTATTAGCAGCTCTGCAGCTATAAGAAGCAGATGAGTATAACCTGAAGCACATTAGGTGCCACCAACTTCTCTACACTTACAACACTTCCTAAACATAGAGCCTAAGCATAAGTACACAGGTCCTACAGAAGTCATAAAAGACAAAAAAGTTTCTTTTAAGGATTTCCACAGTAATTTTGCATCACCCATTCCATTTCATGACTCCTGAATTCTTCTACTAAGACACAACAACATCCTTAAAATTCCTAGTAAAAAAAAATAAATTAATTTGGTATTCTGGAACTTCACAAAGTTAGCTATGCTCAGCTTCTAATAGGAATTCATCTGCATTGGAAAGGTAAGTATCAAAAATAACCTATAGGAAGAAATGTTTTTATTGCTAAGAAAATCCAGGAATGATGAAACGGGTCAATATTCAAAAACCTTAGGTACACATACAGAACACTTTAGCGTACACAATTTTTAAAGTTCAGGTTGGTAAAAAATACGTGGAATATAATCCAAGCTTCATAAGACTTCTCTTACCTATTCTTATTTTGGACCAAGGTATATTTTCTATTTTTACTTGCAAATAGTCAAGTCCATGAAACCTAGAACCTCCGCAAATTATCCCGAACAATGCTGTAAATGCTTTACCGCAGTAAAGTTGCAGTTTCCAAGCACCTGAAGTTAGGAAATACCAGAACTAAGTAAGCTATATTTGTTCCAGCCAGTTCTGCATATAAAAAATACATTCACTGTACCATCATACACCACGCTTCTACACAACCTCCCCAAATTTTTTAGTGTTACTAAATAGATCTGTCATGAGGACCAAAGAAGCTCCAACTGACCAGTTTCTTTCTTCATATTCTGAAGTTGGAATGCACACTTAACATGAAGATGGAAATCAGAAAGGAGGAAGATCTTGTGGTGAAATTAATCAAATGCTGCCCCCGGAACAGGATCCTGTCTCTATCTATACTACAGATGCATAGCAGGTCACTTATAATAAAACTTTACAGTAACATTTTTTTCTTCTCAGTTTCTAGGTATCCAACTTCAGAGCACACAGCCACACGCAAAGGGAGTGTGAAATGTACCCTGAACATAAGGAATGCTACACAATGCTTGGAAATATTCAGGTCCTAAATAAACACCTCAAATCTATACATTGATTTGATCTTAAATGTCTGTTTCTCATTTTCACATATTCAAAAGAGGAATGCTATCACACATCACAAAAGCTATTTTGAAGACAAATTCATGAATATGGAAGAGGCATTTAGATACCTTGAACGCCACAGAACTATTAATGTCTTTAGAGAATTTGAGACTACTTTTGAAGAGTGAGCAATTAGTAAGAGATGCAGATTCCTGTTGAATGAGCAAAACATTATGATAATAAGTTGCAGTATGTGAGCCATGTCCAGTACACGAAGGAAATCTGGTAAGAGCCTATGATAACCCACACAACATATATCTGGAACTTAAGGTGGTTTGTTTTGGTTTTGTGTTTTTAACTGGCAAATCTCGTATTTCTTGACTGTTTGACTTCACAACATTAAAAATTACATTATGTTTTTAATAAAACATTCATTTCCCAGTTTTTTTGCAAATAACAAAGTGATGAAAAAGGAATTAAGTTATACAGTATCATATGGATGCTCTTACAAGTCTGTATGTGAAATACTGGAACCTTTTACATGAACCCAACACGAGGAGAGGAGTAGTGAATAGTTGCAGCCTGTAACCTTGTGGGTAGAACAGCACTGAAGGAGAGGAGGACTGTTATCAGCAGATTACAAAGAAATCAGCTGACAGCCATCTCCAGCTAGGGAAGAGAAGGTTGTGTCCCCTCCCTCATGCCCTACTCCTGTTTCTTTCCCAGCACTTTTTCCTCCCTAACACAGAGACAGACAGTCTCTGCCTCTCTTCAAAACTGAGGCCAGGTCCTGGTCTTGCAGCCACACTATTTCCTGCCTCTATCCTGCCGATTTTCCCTCTGACTTCTTATCCATAAGTTCAAGCAGGGAGGGAGAGAGGCAGTAATACCCCAATTCTCCTTTCAAACCCAGACACCTTGGTAACTCCTCTTCGTTACCTCCTGTTCCTTACCCTGAGCTGCCTTCTTGAGATAGCCCACCTGCACTACAATTGATCCACTTCCTCACCACAGGTGAAAGTGAGACCTGGTCTTCTGTCAAGATCTCTAGTCCTGAAGTCACAAGGCTTGCCCAGCTCTCCTCTCATCTGCGCTGTATTCAAAGCCACATTAACAGAGTATCACCCGACAAAAACAACAGGCAGCTCAATAGAAAGAAGCTTCCTAGTTCCCACTGTCAAATTTAATACTACCTGGAGCGATCAGGATATGAAATTGCAGGGAGAGTCTTGTTTATTCCTACACAATTACAAGATGCATATACACAGTAGTTCAGACCTCTCACAAAGTGACGTTTCCTCTGGAGCTCTGTGTAAAGAGGATGTTAAAGAAGAACCAGGTGCCTAAGTTTACCTAGAGCAAGGAGGACAAGCTGCATCTATTCCTCACGATCTTATCTATGTAGTCTTTGTAGCTTTTCTCATAGATCCTCAGCAGAGCTCAAAGATATACAACAGCTGTAAAGAACAGTGGGATTATGTCCCAACGTTCACACCAAGACACCTTCTGCAGGAAGCAGCATCTGTATAGATACCAGTAAGACAACATAAAACACCTCTTTTCCTTTTGAGCAATTTTTGTAAAGATTTATATACAATGTTAATCAGGAACACACATGTAAAAAAGCCATCTTCAGGAACTCCGTGGTAGTATGGAGAGGAAGAAACACTGAGGAAAACAAGTAAAATAGAAGCTACTTCAGTATTGTTTGGTTGATTCCCCCTTTCCCCCTCCCCGCAAGAAAAAAAGTCATGGTTCCCTTGAATTGCAGCCATTGTTCCTTTCAAAATACCTAGGCACACAGGTAATTGTCCTGAATCAATAACAAAACTCAAAAAGTAATATTACAACATATTTTTCTGGATTTCTAAAATTGGCACTAGATCCCTCTTCATGATGAGCTAAATAAATGTAATAAAAATGCTGAGCCTCCTGAGGTCTAATATTTCTTCTAAAGTATTTCCATACTTACTGAAGAATTGCTTTAAAATACCTCACTGGAATGAGAATACCACAGTAAATCTCAACACATTACAAAAGCACTACAGCACTGAAATACTCTATTATTATTATTTTAAAACAGCAATTGGCTTCTTTTATTTCAAGGAGTAAGTGAAGGAACTCTATGGAATCTGCCTTTACTACAAATATCAAACAAATGCTTGGGAGCTTTCAATTAATTTATAGTATTTCCTCTCCTTCATGACAAACATGACAATAGTTAAAATAACCAAACTGCTTATTTGAAAGCCTAGCCAGTATACTACTATGGCCCAAAAGTAAGTTTCTAAATTTTTTTTAAATATTTAAGGCAAAGTTGAAAAGAAAATTACTTTTTCATTTCATGAAAAGATACAATCATCTAACTAAGAGCTTTTGTTGCAATTCTATACATTGCCCTAAAGATAAATTCTATTATTTACAAATATGTATTATGTAAATAATAATAATAATGATGATAATAGTTTCAGAAGCAGCCCTCTTACTGAAAGACTGTTTCTTATACAGACTAGGGCATATTGCAGAAAGACAGTTTTCTATACAAGATATTTCCTCTGAGGAGCCAGGCTCACTGAAGAAGTGTTAACAAGACTATTTTTTTTTGCAATGGACAATCTTCTACACTAACAGAGATCTCTTTCCCTCTTTACTCCTCCCCCATCCTTTTTTTTTTTAAACTTCATTTCCTCAGAATATCTCCCCAACAGTTTAACATGGCTGACATCTGTTTGACTGCTCCCATGATCTTGCCCATATTATTCTATTATTCTGTCATAATTCTTGTTATGAAAGTGCAAGGAGTTAGAAAGCCTCTGCAAAGACCACCTACTACAAAGCGATCCTGAAAAATGCCTTTCATAAACATCATCTTCGTCTTTACATGAGCTTCTCAAATAAACTGTCCTCTCACAAAGGTTTGGTTAAAAAAAAATAAAAAAAAATCCAGACAATTCTGAGCATTACAAGCTTGCTTAAAGAGGGGACATCTTCACTCTTTATCCTAAGAAAAGCCACTCTAAAAACAAATAATGAAGAAAAGAAATATAGCCCAACATAAAGGAAAATACAAGTCTAGTTGCTTTTTTGACTTTTGTAAACCTTCAGTTGGTTTAAAGCAAGAGTTCTTTTATGAAGTTTCCCCACACAATTTTCAATGGCAAGCAGAGAAGAAACACAAAGTAAAATGCCAATAGCTACCATATCTGTTCTGTAAAGCAGAGCACTGCTTACCACTCTAGTAGAAGTACCAGAACATGAAATAAGCGAACAACAGAAGTTCAGGATTTAAAGATATTAAATTGGCTGGTAAGTTCAAATCCCAAAGTAAAACTACAAATATTATGAAGGCATGGAACTTCAGAAGGTGAGTAACAATCAGGTACCACCTTACAAATTACATCAGTGGAAAAATTAGCAGTTGAAATGTTTTGGAAGTCAGAAACTCCTTTTTAAAACAAGACAGCAAGTTGCTTCCAGTGACTGAAAATTCCGTTAAGTTAAAGTTTTCAGTGGTACTTTGTCACAGACACTGAACTTAAAAGACTCTCTCCGAGGAAGACAGACTCAAGGTCAATGCAAGTGCCATGGTCATCTAGCAAAGGGAATATAAGCTGTCAAGAAGAGAGGAAAGAAAAAAGCCAATTTGTCATTGCTGAGAAAGTCTAAGGTACAAGCATGCATGCTAGTGTTCAGGTATCAAATATTTATTTGTTCTCACTCATTTATATGTGACAGAATACAATTTTTAAAATTTTGAGGCAGGAACAGGAGGAATGACCAAAGCATCGCCCATGTTCAAATCACAGTATGCCTCAGATGTTGTTGTTTACTTTCTAAAAAAAACCAAACAAACCAACCTGAAACCAGTAGGTGAGATACTCTTATCACGCTAGCATCACAGCACTAAATGTCTTCCAAATGAACAGATTTATGAAGCACCCTTTTTTAAACAAGCAATAAGTACTCAGATTCCAGAACCTAGGTGATGGCCTTTTCACCTTAAACTACACAAACTTATGCTTCTACTAAATAAATCTAATAATTTGTTCTCCCTAGAAAACCCAAAGAGTCCCCCGAGTACAACACACTACGACAGAGTCAGTGAAGGGACACAGCAAATGACCCCAAGAAGGACAAAGCAAAAAGTTTCCTACACATTTGTCCTCAAAACCATTACAAAATGATGAAAACCACTATTGCAACCTTTTTCTGTGCTTTATCTTCCCAACAATATAAATTCAGACAGACAATCTACATAAACCAAGATTTAAAAGCATCCAAAAAGCAGCACTGTGAAAATAACTGACATTTATTAACCCCTCTGGAGATCTTCAGAGCCCTAGAATTTCCACAGCCTTCAACACTGCATTAATAATACAAAGTCCATTCCTGCAAGCCTGCCAGAAAAGACTGGGAAGTGAATAAGCTAAACAATGCCGAAATTCCAAGTGATATTAAGAATCTATGCATGTTTATTTAAATAATAAAAGAAGACTTGTCAATTTAAACAAGAAGTGCTCACGAATCTTACATTTAGGGAGGAAAACACTCTTCAAAACACCACTAAGCTACTTATAATGAAAAGATGAACAAACATAAAAAAGGGGGTAATTTCACCGTCACACAGAAAAAACAAAGCCTCATTTGTCTTGCCCTGTCATATCCGGCATGTTGATTCAAGCCAATATTAATACTGACAAACATGTTAACCTACAGGACAATGTTACATGCCAAAATCAGTTTCAATTTGGGAAGATGTGCAAGTTTTGCGATGGAGAGGGCAAATGAAAAAAAAATAGAAGATTTGGAGTATTAAATGACATCATACGATACCCTTCTCTTTATAAAAGGGCTCCCGAATATTCCAATCGGTCGTGAAGGGCATACTAGATATTTTAGTTTTAGGGTAGCCAAGGAATAAGCGCAGCGGTTTTGCTTTCACAATCGCAATTTTCTTCAGTATCTCAGAGGTCCTGCTTTCTTTAACCCAGCAAGGTACATCTTCATGGCTATATATCTCGCCAGAGCGAAAGCAAAATAATCACAGCACTCAGTGATGCCATTAACATTTCTGTGTCACAAGGGATGAAAAAGCCCGACCCGAGGCAGATGCTGGGTGAGCCCTCAGCAGAGGAGTTCAGCGCCCATCACAGGCTGGGCTGCAGCTGGGAGGGATTGACACCGCTAACTGCGGAACCCGGCTCAGGAGAAACTCCGGGCACGGTTCCGGCATCCGAAATAAATTAAAGTAAACAGTGTTTCTCTCTCTCTCATCCACCCTGTTAGCAGCCTCTCGGTTGAGCTGGAGACCACACACCCAGACCACACAGCACCAGCTGAACTCCCTCGCACGCAACATCTCGAAGCTGTCACTCTGCTGAGGTATGGGGAGAAAAAGGGGGGCAGGAGTGCAAGTGAGTGTGTGTGTGTTTAGGAAAGCTGCTTGCTCTCTCCTCCTATCATTACAGCTGGTTATGTTTTGTGTGGTTGGGAAGGAGGGAAAGAAGGGAGGGATAAAAAAAAGACCTATAAACCTCACTAAAAAAACATACTGGTCTTGGCCTTTTGTAGTAATGATTTGCACTCCTCCTGTACTAGTTTAGTAGCTGATGAAGGGCTAACAAAGCATCCATTTAACATCAATTAACCTTCTATCTATCACACGTCAAAGAAAATAATCTAGACTAGTATAAATCCATTTCCTTGTACATATTAAAAGACAGCACCTTATCAGTT
This sequence comes from Numenius arquata, assembly GCF_964106895.1. Lineage (NCBI taxonomy): Eukaryota > Metazoa > Chordata > Aves > Charadriiformes > Scolopacidae > Numenius > Numenius arquata. The sequence continues at coordinate 58,905,619 of NC_133579.1, read as the reverse complement.
ATGATGTACGGCATTCCTATATACTGATGCCTTTTTACATCAGGAATTTTGACATGTTATTTATTTGGGGAGGGTAGAGATTCCCCACAAAGAACAATTCACCGCACAAATGCCATTACAACATCAAAATGTCAAAATTTTCGACAAACATTCCATTGTAAAATGAAGTTTTGTTCATTAGTATCTTACACCATAAACAACCTGAAGGAAATTAATGAGCCTACATATAACACTGCCTATGTGACCCAGCAGCTAGAAGTAAAAATAGCAAACCTCTAAAAATAGATTAAAAAGAACATTAATCTATAATACAGATGAACAGAGATTTTTAAAATGGGGGAAGAGGGGAATTCTTTGTTTCTTTTAGTTCAGACCATCGTTTAATCTGCCAATTATATCACCCGTTCAACCAGAAAAAGCTGAATAAAAATTTTGAAGAATTTTAAAATCTATTTTAGTCAGTCCGCTTTAAAAAAAGATGCCCTTCGCTCCACTCCTCTGCTACAAACACACATACCTCCTCCAGCAAACTCACCAGTACACAAATTTAATTTAATCCACATACACAGTCTGAAGAGATCAGAACCACACAGTCACATTTTCACCTCAGCTCAAAATCTATTTACCTAAGTGACAATGACAATCTCCAAGTACCACTAGTAAAGAAAACCATCAATACTACAATAATCCAAATGTCAGTATTAGCCCTATAAACTTGAAGTAGGACATTTTTGTTGAGGAAAGCCTTAAGAAAAACTTCCTAAAAATCTCACCTTATCAAATATATTTTCAAAAAAAGTTAGCTTTAAAGTTCCATAACTTCACACTGAAAATAAATTACTCTCCCAATTTATTAATTAGGTCTACATGCTGGCTTATACCAGTCCTTGAATGAACACTTTTGCTAGTATAGTCAACATTACAGCACCTATTCATTACCAAGACTCAAGTCAAACCAAGTTAAGTTTTCTGAATGTCTGTTCTGGTCATACTGAATTGGCTAGAAAAGGGCGATAGCATAGAAGAAAATGTAATTTAAGAAAGTCTCAACACAGATGTTTCTCCCCGAAATTTCCGCTATTTTCATTATAAATTGCATTACAACTCAACAGAAATTAAGTCAACTACTTGGTTAAAAGCTTCTGTATTTATTACGTGACACATCACTATAATCTAGCAACGTTGTGAAGGAAAGCCTTAAACATCTATATATAAACATATATATAGAAAGAAGTCAACTCAGCTTTACACAAAACCATAATCACAGATGGCCATAAATCTCCCATTAATTTCTAAATTCTCACAAAGCACATGCTTTCCTACATCTGCTTCTACCTCCAACATGCAGCAGTTTGCTTCATCTAGAAGCCATTCTCTTTACTGTCCTACAGTTAAACCATTCATCCCTCTTTTGTTCTGAAGTTATTCATCATTTTCTGTGCATTTAGTTGTTAGGAAAATGGTAAAGAATCTTAATACCCTCATCATCCCTCTATCTTATGTTACTCACCGGCAGAAATTCAAAAACAATACTTCAAGCATCAAAAATTTTCAAATATGTTTATGCAAATGCATTCAGAAAGATCCAGAAGTTCAGAAAAATAAACTAAATAAATCCCAATGGGATAGGATTATTTTTTTTCTAGAGAAAAGAAACAAGACACCCCAGATTTTTTCTAAGCCCTGTAACTATACACAATATTCTTTACAAAAACATCATATAACCACTGTAATTACACAATTCACATGGTTGAAGTTTTAACTTGGGAGCTTGTAGGTAGGACAGCAACGCTAAATTTAACATTTGCCATATGACTTCTTTGGCAGTTCCTTTTGTTTCAAAAATATTTAAAAGATGAGACATGCATTTGTGTTACTGAGATTCCTGTACTTTCCACGTTCTCTCCCAAATACCTCTTTCCAGCCTCTGTGCAGGGAAGCACTCGAGCCATGTGCTATAGCATCTTTCTTTATTCACATGGTCAAACACATGCCTAAAAATTTCACTGAGAGCCTTCATACACAGGTATGTTTCTGATATATTTCAGCCTGCCTCTGCCTTACATACTCTCAATCTTCATTTCCACTCATCCACCTAAAATTCCATCTCCTGTATGAAACTATCATGCTTTCGGAGTAGTAAAGTTGTCTTGTGGGAAACAGAAGTTCCCCTGCCTTCTATGCTGATGAAAAGGAAACAAGAGAAAAAGCCATCAGCTATATACATAATTCCTTATCATTTTTGCCAAAAATCTAATATTCACTTTTCCATCAAGAAGCGAGGTACAGTTGTTAAAACCAGTGAGACTTAAAGTGTCACAAGACTCACAGAATTCTTGAATAAAAAGATATAAAGTCATTGCTTTTTTAATTGGGGCATTTTGAGATTATCTCAAAAAATTAGTTTAGTTTGTCCTCAATACAAAAATGGGCATTTAAAAATGAACTTTTGCTCAGCATAGTCCTAAATCTTTAACTGCTACAGGCTTTTTAATGAACTTCCACATACAGGGTACATTGCTTTTGGTCTGCCACAAAGCGAAAGAAAAAATACTAGTCTAAATACACTTAAAAATCACAGATTCATGTTGTAATCTGATCTACAGACACTGTTACACTGCCTGAGTCCCCACTGGCTTCTGCACAATATAGCCCAAGATCTGCCTTAGACAGTTAAACTGAAAATCTGGGAATGTGTAGTTCTCTTAAGGTCAAGAGAAAACCAGGCCCATTAAGGGCTTGGTGTCTCAGAAATTTTGCCTTCCTTAAAAACAAACCAAACAAAATTAGAAAGGAAACACAGACCTTCACACCCATCACTGAGTGCAATCACAGCATTTTCTGCTGAAAATGGTGAACGTACTGTCTGCAGATTAATTAACACCAAGTGTTGTCCAAAAAAAGGCCACAGTGATCAATTTCCTTTTGAAGAAAAAGCACTAAGTACTTCCACAATAATATAAAAAGTACAATTACAAACAATTTCTCCATTGGAGGGAGAGGAGATGTTTGACTTAGTGTTGCTTAAAATATTAAATACTTAGATTACCTTTCCCTATGCAAAGCATGTAACCCACCAATCACACAATTACCCTCATTTTCAGGCATTTCTCTCATTACTGACTTTCTAGGAAGACTGCTTCCTTCCTTCCTCACTCCTGGCCACCCCACCACCACCTAAGGAGATCACAAAAAGTTCTCCCTCCTGCCCTTCCCTCTTCCTTTAGCTTTTGACATTGGGAGAACAATCCAACTACCTTTGAACTAAAATACTGATAGGAATTCTAGAAAATAATTTTCAGGTTAAGCTACAAAAATTTTAATCAGCTTTATTTTTAAATTGATACTTTACAAGCTGTAAACGCAGACTTTTGTTTTCACATTCAGCACAAAAAAAGATGCGACATCAATCTGACATGACTGTGCTACGCATGTGCTGTCTAATCATCCTTCATCCTACAAGCACCTTTACAAACAAGATTTCCCTCATTACTAAGCACTGTATTTCTCCCCTGGGAAAAGTAATTTGAAAGACAATGTTGCACAGCACAGATTTACAGAATGTAGGTGGTTCAAGACAGAAGGTCAAAGTTAAGATGAAGAGCTAATGCCTGACTTCTGCTAAAAGATATTAATTTAGCTGTTTTCAGATTTTGAACCTTTAGTGTACTTTTAAGTACAGCAGCAGATTCCACTCTTACTGAAAAACTCACATAGACAATAAATTCACTGTAACATATACGGTCTTCCAAGCATTATTTTCCAGTCCTTCATTGTAAAATGAAATACTACTGATTTCTCCTGCGGAAGATTTTCTGTGCCTGTTCACATAACTATGTAGTGACGTACAACCATTCAAAATACACGTAGGTAGTGTCTGTGCTTCACAGGCTCTTTTGCCCTGGAGTACAAAACTGTAACTGTAGATTATTTCATGGTTACTTTCAATAGCTGTAACAACCCATGTTTTTAAGAACAGCTTTTATACTCAGTCTTCTGCTAGCATCCTATTGAGATACTACTTTTTTATTTTCTATTTTTTTTTTTAAGTGAAGTAGGAAAGCAGAAAAGCACAGAATAAACAGAATTAAAATAACTCAAAACTGTTGTTTAGTTTCAAGTACAGTGCTTAAGACTTACTGGATTTACAGCTAAACATATCAGTACATTGAAAGAAATTGATTAAGTATAATTTAAAACAACATATCTCAAAGTTTTCATCACTAAACGAGGTCAGTGGCCTCTGCCTTTCTAGTCAACCCACTTAATTTGCTTTAGTCCAGCTTCACTGTGAGGAGTAGCATAATAAAGAACGGACTGTATCAGTGGATACATTTTCTTTTAAATAGAACCTCGGGAAAACAATTGGAGGATTACATATTTTAACATCTTTGTTGTCCGTTTTTGCCTCAAATGCTCTCAACACCTAGCAAAAAAACTATGATCATATTTGCAAGAAATCCTACAAATCAAAAAAAAAAAATATCTGAATACTAAGAGATTCAAAAATACTTAGTGAACAGTACCTTTTGTACGGAAGATGAAACTGTTTCTCCACACAATACCCACTACTCTAAGGGCAAGGTGTTGAATATTTTACTTTAAAGTCTTATTTTTAATTTTTTTTTAAAGGTCATTACTTAGAACTTTACAAGTTTTTCAAATTAATTCTAAAAATGTCCATTAACTTAGACTAGACATTAACTATTCAACACTAATATCCAATAAAGCAATTATAGCATTAAGAAAACCACCCAACTATCAAGTTTGTAAAAATACTGTAATTTATTGAATGAAGGCCATGAAAATGTAAGACAACTTTACATTTTGTTTAAAATAAACAGCACAAGTTTGATTAGTAACATGCTTTTAATTAAATAGTTTCACCTCTGACACACACTAAAAAAAGTTAAGTTTTCCACACAGGAAAAAACCCTTACTATCACAATGTAAATTAATGGTATTTTCACTGAGATAAGTCATACCAGTATAATGAAAATCATTGCATCCTGTTTTAAACGACATTTAAGACAACAGAAAACCCATCTAAGTAAAAATATTGTTGTCCGAGGGTGGGCATAAATCACAAAAACTGTAAATTAAGTTATCCATGGGAAATAAATCAGCAGTAGGATATGCCTTTTGCTCCTTCTTGCTGGGTCAGTGCAAGCTGTGATATAGATATAGAAATAGGGAATAAAAAATTACAGAGCTTTTCTTCTTCAGGTGAGCAAGAAAACAGACTTGTTTTCCTAAACCACAAGTTTGTTTATTTGCAGTTTACATTAAAAAAACAAACTAATAGAAGCCCTTTAATTGTTTTCACAACTTTACCAAAAGCAAAAACAAAACAAAGTTTACAGTAATGAAATGCACACAAAACACTAAGGGAGAAAAGAGGCTGTTTACTTATTTTAAGAATGATCAGAAAGCATGGAAAGTTGAAGTGAGATTACGATTTTAAACTAAACTTAAGAATGAATATTTGAAGTTTAGATTTATTCTGATGTTCTATCAGAGGTAAAATGGCTTAATACTTCACTGGCTTCCAGTTAAAAGCTTTCGAGTGTACGGACAGCAGCTGTTAATCCACAATGAGCAAGCAAACTGTAGGAAACAGAAAGCACAGAGGGACAAAAAAAAAAAAGAAGGAAAAGCTGACAGTGTAGAAGGAATGCTATTTTGAAAGCCAGTGAAACTGTACAGAATGGGAAGCTCCATTTTGGAAATCGGATCATCCCCATTTTCAGATATCTACTCCCCTTGATAAAAGATCCTTTTCAGGTTCCTAATAAAGACACTGAAGAGTCAAGGAAGAAAGGTGTTTGGTCACTCAGCTCATGACCCTCCTGGACTGCAATGCAGTCCAAGTGAGGGAGAAACGTAGAACTGGGTAGAGAGTAGAAAAAAAATATATTGTCACAGAGGAAGCGTAACACTCCAGTTAGGTATCAATGAAAGCAATCATCTCTCAATCATTATATGTTGTTTTGTTACACATTCCTTACTATGGTGCTTTCTCACTGTACTTGCCGAAGTACACACTCATTTTGGGGGAGTTATTTCTGAAGCTTTACAGTACCACTGAATATGAAGTCTAAAAAAAAAAAATCAGATCTGCAAGTAAACAGCTCTTCAGAGCTCAGACCTCACCTCTCCCCTGCTTATTTCCTCTACTCTCCCCGGCCCCAGAGTACCCAGACGCAAACACTTCTTTGAGCTGCACGATTCAAGACAGTCCTAGATACGCCTCGTTTCATCATACAACCAAGCGGGCCCGGGGCTGTCAGTAACGAGAAATAAAAGCCAAAGCCCCTGAAATCGCTGCCCTGCCCGCTGCCTTGCGGGGCCAGCCCCGCCAGCCCTGAGAAAGGCTACCTCTTACAGCCACCGGCCACCCAGCAAACTCCCAGCCGCCAGCAGCGCCCCGTGTGCCCCCCGGGTGGAGGGGTCTCACAGGCGGAGACCCGGCTCCTGTCACGGGGCTGAGGGAGGAAATTGACGAGCGCGGTCGGGCGGCGACAGGCGTGCCGCTGCCGGGACGGGTCGCCGCCCGCCCACCGCTCCCTCGGCGGGACCAGCAGGTGCCTTCAGGGGGGCTGAGGAGGAGCCGCCACCGCAACCCAACGGCCGTTAACGACAATTCCGTCCCCATCCCCCACTCCCCGGACTGAGGCGGGGCCTAGGACGCGACACTCGATCCCGCCCGGCGGGCGAAAGCGAAAGCCTCGACACCCACACCCCCCCGCCCCGGGGAGCGGGGGAGGAAGAAAGGGGGAGGCCGAGGAGAAGGAGCCGGAGCTGCCCGGCGGAGGAAGAGCGGGGCGGGAGGCCAGAGACTGTCACTCACCGGCCGTCGCCGCCGCCGCGTTCGCATCCGGCACCTGGGGCAGCTCCAGCTCCCGGCAGCGCCACCACGTCCGGCGGGCGCAGGCACCTCTAGCCGCTGACCGAGATAAGTCGATGGAGCGCGGAGCGATCGAGCGAGGGGCTGGGGGGGAAGCCGTTCCCGGGCACCGCCGTGCCCCGCAGCCCCGCCCCCTCACCGGCATCGCCTTCGCCCTAGGTCGCGCGCCCTTCCCGCCTCCATCTTGCCCCGCACGGGGGGCGGCGGGTCTTTTCCTCCTGTGAAAGAGAAGCCAGGGGAGGATAAAATCGTAACAACCGGCGTGACAAGGACAACGGCAACAGCGATAATAAATAATGGTAAAAAAACCGGCCCCGAGTGCGGTGTGGGGGTCCCAGCAGGCAGTGTAGGGTCCCCCCCGCCGTGTTATAGTGTGAGGGGAGCGCTCAGCAATGCAAATCCGTCCTCCTTTCCCAATGAAAAAGTAAAAATGTTTCATACCAAACCTGCTGTCGGCCTCGGGGCGGGGGGAACACCTCTGAACACTGGCACTTCTTCCTTTTGGAAGGGATGAGGAGACCTCCCTTCCTTTTTTTTTTTTCTTTTTTTTTTGGATTGTTCAAAATTCAGTTGTGAAAGCCAAAGTCTGACAAAATCTTAATGGGAAGGAGAGGAAAAGCAATCAGAAGAGAGAAAACGCAGAAGGAAGAATCTGTTGCTCGGTTTTGCCAAACCAGACCCAAACAGGGACATTAGTGGGAAAACAAATTGCCTTTCATAAAACCTCAAAGAACTTAAGCACCGTAAAAAGCATTTTGGCCAAGAAATTTTCCTCACTCTTTTCCAGAGGTTAAAGCTGCCCAAGTTAAATTAGCAGGCTCTAATATCTTGTCATGTGAATAAACAGCACTTTTCTGACTCTTTCCTCTAAGCTCTATAAAATGTGGTGCAGCATCTCTGTGGGGAAAAATGAGAGTGTCTGGTATCAATTATTTTCTCTAATTATCTCCAAAGTTGTTACTAGCGACTCTGCAGTTTTCTGCTAATACCCGATGCAGAAAGAGAGCTCTTCAGTCCTCCGAGAAAAGTAAAGTTGGCATCACATTTAAAAAAAAAAAAAAAGTGTAACTGTTTGCCACCCATTTCAAAATTATGCTTTTCCTCTATGACAGCTTGTTTGCATTTTCTCATTAAACGCCTGTCATCGGATGTGCCAAATAAAACCCCTATTTGGAAGGTTTGGTTGATACAGAAGGCTTCACCAGCACACTACATACCCAGGTCCCAGCCTTGCCCGATGCTCTCTGGGAGCAGGTACCTGTGCCCCAAAACCCCCTTGACTTTAGTGGGGGTCTATAAAGGGAGCTGTCTCCCCAGAAGATTTTGTAATAAACAACTGAATTTCAATTTAGTTCAAGTGACAAACTGCAGTGCCACACTAAAGTTTTGTTGCAGAGTTGGCTGCATCTTTACCTCTGTTGTAATTGCAAATAACCTAAAGAGGTGAATCATTCAGAAGAGGGAGGCTGAACTTGAGAAGAGACAACCTCCCCAATGTTAGCTGAAATGAGAAAAAGCTGCAAGGCCTTTTACTTCTGAAAATGTCACCTAGTCTCCCTGTTCAGAGGTTTGAACCTGCTGCTTCTAAACAGCTGCTCAGCAGCGTTTTTATCCCGACCTTGGTCCTGGGGAACCTGTCAGAACAGCACAATCAGGCTAAACTTTGCAATGACAGAAGCCTTATAAATGGCGTATGTAGGTTCATCAAGGCATTCACACAGGCAGATCCTCCTATTGCCAAGAGCAGCATCCAGGACTTCTCTGATCTGCAGGGACCCTGGACAATATTGTTGACGAAGAACTTCCTGTGAGCTGCACTTTGTTGGATCTACTATGGGTGGTTCTCTCAGCTGATGTGCAGTGACTATGTGGTAACCATCACCTACTGCTTCATCAGTGACTCCAGAACAAAGCTGATGGTGACTGACTGTAGATTTGACCCACTGGAGAAAAGAAACACTGCCCCACACATCTCTTTAGAACAAAAGGAGGAAAACTAGTGCTGTTATTATATATATAGCTTATAATGTATATACCATAATATATAGTATTTATTTGCTGTCGGATATAATGCTGCTAGTATAAATATATTACTCCATGGAACTCCAGATGCCGTTAAAGAGATTAATCAATGCTGTTAAAACTGAGGAAAGAAATGTCAAGTTGTAATATAATGACCTGGTAAATAGTAAGTATTATACCTCATAGAGGTCACAAGAGTAATTGCTCATTCATGCCTTTTTCTAATCCATATGTGCATATTTGACAGTGATCTGTAAACATTACATCTCTCTATAAAGTTGGGCAAACAGATTTGAAAGCCAAGAGAGATTATTGTGATCATCTTGTCTAACCTGAATATTGAAAGCTGTAGAATCTCCTCCAGCCATTCCCACACCAAGTTCTTCCTGTAGTTGTTTCTTAGAAAGGCATCTTCATTTTATTTTAACGAGTTGGAGAAATCTTGAATCCATCACTACACATTTGAAGATTTCTCTGTGGTTACCCTAACATGTACCATGCTATTCTAACATGTAAAAAAAATCCAATAGAAATACAAATATTGTTTGAAAAGGTAAATTCATCTAGCTACAGCATCTGTCCATTGAAAGATCCATCACCTTCTCTTGATAAACTGTATGGATTAAACTTTGATTCTGCACTGTATAACTGCCTTTCTGGAACTGTTCACTCTTCTGAATGCCTTTAAGCTTACAGCTATCGCCTTACTTTTTTGACATGTGGACATCCAAACCAGGCCTATTTCTGTTTGAATTTGTGAGGTGAATGTTATAACAAGGGAAATCTAAGGAACAGAAAAGAGTTAAGAACCATAAGGTTGAAAATGACCTTAAGAAATCAGCCTTTCTTGTCCTTTCCCTTGCCTCAAGACAGGATCAACTACTCCTTTGTTATAGCATAACTGTTTTTTCAATCTTGTTCTTAAAGACTTCCCAGTATGGTGCTTTTGCCATCTCCTCAGGCAACCTTTCCCAGTGTTTCCCTACCCTTATCACTAAAGGTCTTTTTTTTCTAATGTATACTCTGGATATATCCCCTACTGCAATTTCAGTCTGTTAGTGAAAGGACTGTCTTTGCTACACCCAGAGAACAGACGGCTTCCTCCCTGTTGCAGCCTTTTACATACTTAAAGGCTCTGTCCCTTGTATGTTCTTTTCTGTATTAATCCAAATGGTCCCATTAGTATCCTGATATTTAAAGTTTTCTGGACTGGTAGTCGAGCTTGATCTCCACTGCACTGTTCTCCAGTTGCTCAATATCATTCTGGAAGTGCAGTGCCCCAAGCCAAGCGTGCTCCAGGGGAAAAACATTTTAAAAAAGGAAAAATTAAAATTTAAATCCTACCAGGGGTTAGCAGCGTAAAATAATTGCTTTTCCTATTTGCAGCATGTCTTCCTGTTCCTACCCCCTCGTATGGCATTTGCCTTTTTACAACAGCATAACAGCAGAGACTCGTGTTTAGCCTGTGATTCACTCTACATTTTTTCAATGCAACTGTAATCCTGTTTACTTTTCGCCTTCCTGTATCTGGGCAACTGATGATGCTGTGTCTAACAGACCACACTGGTACCTATTGAATACTCTCTTTTGTGTTTTTCTTAAAAAACCCCCCTCAGTTTGACAAAATCCCTCTGAATTCTAATTCTGTTCTCTAACACACTTTTAGCAGCTCTCTTCGTGTTGTCTCCAAATGTAACAAGCTTAGTCTCTATTCTGTTCAGATGGTTTATAAGAAGTATCAGATAGAGCATAGACCCTCGAGGAACCTCTTTCAATACACCTCTCCATTTTCACAGTTGCAGCATTTTGCTAACTCTTCCTCAACCCTGCTTTTTCTGATCCCATGAGATTTTCAATCTGGACCATATTGTCTTTGCTTACTCTTGAGAAACGTGGCCAAAAGCTTTACTAAAATGAAGATACATGACTTTTTAATACTTCCCTCCTTAGAAGAACACCCGTTACCTTATTGTAAAAGGAAATCAGATTGGTTTAACAGGATTTGTTCGTGACAAATCCATGTTCGTTGTTACTTGTCTGTCTGTCTTCTAATGCTTACAGATGGTTTGCTTGATTTTTTTCCACAAACTGAAGCTACCTGATCTTTAACTCCCCAGCTCCTCCTTTTTTCTATGTGTACTTAACTGTAAGCCTGATTGAAATTAAGAGGGCTGTTTCCATGCCCATGAGAGGTGCCTTCTGAACTGGAGATCAGTAACTTGCCAAAGCTGGGGCAATAGAACCAGGAGCAGAGCCAAGAAGCCCAACCCGTCCTGGCCTGCTCTAACAAATCTATAATCTTTGCACAACCTTTCTTCACCTCCTTAGTTCCACTTCCCTTTATTTTTCCTGATGCATTGAGGGAACATTCCTGCAGATGTTGGCATCTAGCAGCTGCCATAGATTTTATGAAGAATTCATACAGATATTTCAGTTTCCAAGCAGATTTCCCATGTTATATTATGCACCCAAGACCACCTGCTTCCTCCTAAATTGAAAATCACCTGGATCTGTATTGTGAAACCAACATCCAGGAAGTGATCTACTTAAATCTTACACTTTCATTTCTTTTTTTAAACAAATAGGTACATAAATAAGTTTTTTGTCACTGGCAGCATTTTGACCGTTGTCTGGGAGGCTAAGCCAGAGAATTTCATTATGGAGTGAAATATATTTATCTTAGCTGAAAAGCGAGAGAGCAAGAAACAACTTACTGATCAGTGTTTTCCCCCAGATGATTTCTGGTATGCTTCAAGAGAAACAACATATAAATTAATGCACACAATATTTTGAGTTTTCTTCCAGAACAAGTACGGTCACTTTTTCCACATCAAACAAAAAATATAGTCTTTTGCACTTTAAACCATTTCCAGCAGTACACAAAATTCTCTCACTGTTTTACTTTCTTGGCTAACACCACCCTAATTCTTCCCTTTCAAGGCCTATCCAAGGAATCTGTGCACTACTGACCCAGAGGCATTGTTTCTCTAAACAGCACCAATGAAACAAATTATTAAATTACTTTGTGCAGCTAAAAATACTGAATGCTGTATACTACAGCTCTGTCAAGAATGTCACTACTAAGTTGAATCAGTTTAAATACTTTTTGGAACCAACCTTCATCTACTGCGTGTATTTTAAAACAGAAGATGGGGAGGAAAAAGTTGAAACCTAAACCAACTTTAAATTATGCCACATTTCTTCTCAAAGGAAAAAAAACCCAGCAGTTGAAAGACCATTTCACAGTTTTTGTCCCTCAAATTCCAGGTGAAATTCCGTCCCTCTTTTCCACAAGACCAAACTCTGGCACAACTGCTTTCATTTCTGTGCTTTGGGGAATCAGCAGAGAAAATCTGTTCATTAGATATTTTTTCACAGACTTTTGAAATCGTGGTGAGTGAGGGCAGGGACCAAATCTCCTGTTCTGAACTGAACTGTGCCTATGGGACAGTTCATCGCTGCCTGCACACCCCAGCTCCCCTCCACTGGAAATGAGTGTTCCTCTGCACCAGTAGCAATCAGCATGTCCCGGTGCGTCCTAGTGGAAATCAGCCCAGGTAGCAAAGAATGATTGTTTGATTCACAGTTGGACTCATTTTGGTGGAACCAAGTTGTTTCCCTCACTTGCCCCATTCAGTGGCTCTGCTGACGTGTCTGTAGAGAGAAGACGTGACAAGCAGTCAAAGGTCAGCTGCGTTTTGCCACTACCGCTGTTTGCTTGCCAGAGTGCTTATCTGCTTTCAGTTCCATGTGCGTGTGCAATTTCTTGTGGGGAGATGGCTTTATTTTACATGCATTTCAGAAACAGATCCATTTTGCCACTACAGGTGTTCAATATGTAGTTCAATGGGTACTGTTTTTTGATAATTGATACATAAAAATAAATAATCAAGTCTGATAACATAGTAAGTGTATCACGCACATACATACTTGCAAACCCACGTTTATTTTAAAGGAAATGTTATAGGGCTTTTGTGTTTAATATTACAAATAAAGATTCCATCTATTTCTAAACCCCCTCGTGACTGTATTTTTTTTTCTTCCTGAGTTTCCCTGTATGCCTCTCTCTTTTTCTTTAGTCTCTTCTTCCTCCCAATCTCCTGATCTCAAATTCTCCCATGGTGAAAAAGGGAGGGAAAATTACAAAATAAGGCTGGGGAAAAGGGAAAAAGAATGGCAAAAAAACAATTAGTTATACCCTACAATCTGAGCCAAGTATATTTGCTCTTTCAAAAATTAACTTTTTAGACAGTTTATGTTCAAATTAGTATCACAATTTTATGCTATTAGCAAGAGGTTGCATTTTACATCAATTAGATATAATTATGAAGCTCCTTTTAGAGACAAAAATTATTTTAATATATCGGACAAGCAATTAGCATTAAAATGTGGATTTTGATCTATGCCCTAAACATATGATCAAAGGTACTAGGTCAGACAGCTTAATCTGAAACCCATTAAATACAGGGCAATATTTGATTTTAATGAACTGCAGTTCTAGTCTTTAATGTTTCTTAGCGACATATATTCTTAGACGCAGAAGTAGATTTCCATGAGAGAGGTGTTTGGCCTTGACTTGAGATCTACAGCAATTTCCACAGAAGTTTCTGAAAAGAACGTTGGTCAGTGTTTTAAAACATAGGGGCCTAAATTTAGACTGTTAAATCTGTATTTAGCCCTGCAATGTGCTGAGCACCCTGGCTGCGATCCAAGAAAGCACTTATGTGTTCCCATTAACTTTAAAACACATTCAGGCCTATTATTCACTTTACCAAAAGAACTGAACTCAAATACTTAAAATTAAGCATGCACATTAAGTAGCCTGTTGGACTCAGCTTTATAGAACCCCCAGTCCCGTTCTGCCCACAGCTAAGACCCTGACTCACTTTATTTGTGTGGTTTGCCCTATTGCGGTAGTGGGACTGGTCATAGCAGTAAAATTACTCAAGCACATTACAGATTTCAGGGCTGTTTTTGCAAAAGGGCCAAGTTCCTGCCAGACACACTTTCAGAACTTACTTTGAGACGCACATTTTAAAATATACATTATGGTCAATATCTGAATACTGTTATAATGAATATTCTGTTTCTACTTGTTGTTTATTATCATTTATTGTGTTTTGCACGTGCAAATCCAACTTATGGCCAATATTTGCCCACTTCTGAAGGCCTGATAAAAGTCCCACAGCAGTGGTTAAGAGTCAGTTTACCCTATCCAGGAGGGACAGGGCAATAAATAGGAGACACTGTCCTGAAGAGCGTTCTGGTGAGGCATGAGGAAGAACTGTAACACTGGAGACAATTAAATACTGGTATAGATTGTTTAGGAAATGGCCTGAACCTCTTTCAGTGGAAGCCTTGAAGAACTGGCTGGATAAAACACCTACAGGAACGACGGTATTCCTGGTGCCATAGTCAGTCCTTCCTTCAGAGGCAGGATGTACTAGCCAAGTTCACAAGGTGCCTTATAGCCCTCTGCAACTATCACTGCCAGGACCAGGCCTGTATCTGGCTCTTGCTACGTACTGGGTAGCCTTCTGTGCTGATACCCTTCTGTTTGCCTACTTAGGATATGTGTCATGATTCAGTTATGAGCGAGCGGCAGGATTAGACAATTTTTTGGCTTGTGCAAGTATTTCTAGCAACAGAAAAAAAAAAAAAAGATGGCATGTGAAAACGAGAATGATTTCCATTTCCCTTTTCCATTTCCCAAAGCTATCAGCTGCAGTTAAAGACAACATCAGTCATGATCTAACAGAAATCCTGGTGTTTTCGTCAAAGGACTATTTGCAGAAGAAATACAAAATCAGAATTTGAGCTGTTAGTTAGTACATTGACTGTCATTTGTGAACATGACAGCCGCTAGTTATTGTTCAGGATTGTAAGAGCTCCAACCCGCAGCTAAAGTATCTGCTCTCTCCTCCAGAGCGTAACCACCAAAACCCAAAGCCCCTTGGTGCTGCCTTCATCAGCAGTAAAGGAACAAGCCTGGAGGAAGGATCTTCTAAAGCAGATTATGCTCTGGTGGTTATACAGCAAGAATTTCCTCTAGGGACAGCAAACCCACTTTTAAAAACAGGCGCTGTGCCTGCCCCACAGTCCCTCCCATCCCGTGCCATGCCTCAGTCGTGCCAAATGCTGAGTTGACAGTGTGCCTGTCCCCTCGACCAGGGGCAGAAACCCTCAGTGGGGAGAGATGGGGCTGGGGGAGCACCATCTTCTTTCATTGTAACCCGTTTTTCCTAATTGATTATTACTCACATTTACAAGGCAAAATTAACCAGCCATACAGGGAAGCATTCATTTAATCACTTGTGTTACACTTCAGGGAATTTGTAACATCCAGCTGAACAAGAACTCACTGCTAATTGTAACGAGGCACATGCAAGATACACTTTGATCGATTGCTATGCTACCCTTAGCTTAGGGCACTTTTTAACTGCCAAAATCAACCTCTCTGGGAAATGTATAGTGATCGAGTTTGGAAACAGGATTTGGAACAGGCTGGAGAGGCCCACTCCAAATCTCAACTTCCCCAGTGGGGAGATTTATACCTTTCAAAGAAGGAAATGGAAACCGGGGAATGCTGACATTTTGGTTTGAAACTGCCTCTGTTCAAAAACCTACAAACAACAAAACCCTACAACAAACCAAAGGAAAGAAAACCCTTCTTATTTTGTTGTTTTACTCATTTACAAGAAAATGTTTGGCACGTGACTAAAAAGTCTCCAATTTTCAGAGTTATAGGTAAAACCCCAAAATGACTTCCTGAAAACTCAGAAATAGGAACAGGCATTTTCTTTTTTAAGATTTCTTTTCCTTTTGGCCTCCATTTTTGTTTTCATTCTGAAACATTTATAAATTCAAACAGTTGGATTATCCTTAAGGTGTGTGCCTGTAGGTAAAAACAGACACCATCTTCAGTTCATTCTTCCTTCGAATAATTTCTGAGATACAGATCAGCATCTTAGTGGCATATTTATTGTTAAAAATTTCCTTATGCCTGCATTCTGGGAAACAAAATGTGATTACCAAAAGACTTCAATAGCTGCACTTAGTGCATGAGGAAAACAATAAACAGGTTATTATTTGTTGATGTTTACTTGGTTGCACCAACCTTTAATTTTCGTACACACAAAAAATTGCAATAAAATAAAATAACTAGGCAAGAAGAGGGAAAAAAAGAAGTAGGTTTTAAATTTTGGGGAAAATATCTGATCAAAACTTGAAATCTAATGCAAACACTCATACCCAACCACATGTACCTCCAAGCACAGAGGTAACGGTGACACACTAACCCCTTGCTGCTGTGGGATTACTTTCCTGCAGAAATCCAGGGAGGCAAAATACAGCGCTAGTGCCAATGGCACATCCAGACATAGCTGGAATTTTCCTAGAGATTGCAGGGGAACTGCTTCTCTCTTCCCTCCACACACATTATGTAGCTATTGAACTCTGCAAGACTTGCAAAGAATACATGTTATATTATCTTTTCATTTCCACGGCATCTGTACATTTAAACTTTCATGCCTCATTGTGTCTGCATGTGATCATCTTGTACATGTATTTAAATTGCTGCTCTTTCCTCTGATCTTGAGAGACAAAAGCAACACTGAATTCTTTTTCCATTATATATTTTTACAAAAGAACTACTGTAAAAATTAATCAAAGGTATGCTGGTTTTTATTGTTATTTTTTTAATTTTGGGGGGTATTTTCCTCATATTGCAGCGGTTTTGAAATTGAAACGTTGCACTGCTGAGAAAGTGCCATGAAAATATAACCCACTACATTCCAGGAAAATAAATAAGCAAGGCCACCCAAATTTTCAATTAGTGCTAGTGCAGTATGCAGGAAATGGCTGGAGAACCGTCAAAGGCAGCCTTAGGCTGGGTCGTGGATACGGAACAGTGACAGGAAGGTTTGAAGCAGGAATACAGGCTCAGTGTGAAGATGGCTCTTCTCCAAGGAAAACTGCATGCTAATAGGTTAATACTGATTTCCTGAAACATACAGCCTGGGTATTACATGCTGGAATTTACATTCTGACAAAGGCAATTGCTGAGCCTCAAGACTTTGCTTTTTTGGTGATGAAATAACACTAGAAAGTTCAAGCTGCATTATATATTTCATGTTTTAAGCTTATTAAACATTCAAAGTACAAACTGTGCACATATTTTTAAGCCACCTGAAATAGCAACAGCCTCGCTAGTTTGGGAAATGAGTATGAGAAACATTAAATTTCAATAGGTCAGGCTTGTCTGGAGTAATACTGTCAACAGATATTGACGAAAGTGAAGTGATGCCACTTTCAGAATAAATCTGCCCTGAATCCAGAAATATTGCCCAATCAAGCAGACACGCACAGCATCAGGACTGAAACTCTTGTCTTTTAGCACAACCTTTACAGACAAAGCAGTATTTGGAAGATATCTGAGGACTGAGCTGGACAAAGCACTTCAGAAAATTAAAAACTAAATTGCACAAAAGACGACACTACACCTCTTTCTGCAAGTCAGAAGAAGGGCTCCTGTGGATGACAGAAGGATCTGTGCCAGACCTTCATCCTGAACAAAGTGAGAAAGAAAAGAAACTTAAAGAGAAAGATCAATTCAGCTAGAGAATCCGGTCTACCTTTCTCTACAAACTTCCTCCTATTTTACTCTATCTAACTGATTTTGCGACTGTCAGCTGAGGGTGGCACTGCAGCATCACAGGAGACCCTCATCCCACCAGCCAGACCACATACTACCTTGGCTGTTTTTACAGGGGCACACACAAAACAAGTGCATCCAGGAGTGGAAGTGGCGAAGAGATGGTGGGTCTTCCACCAGCCTCTGTGGGGCCAAGATTTCTCTGTGTATCCATCTTAATATGATCCGGCAGTGTCAATAAGGTTTTTACCACACTACTAGTGTGGGCATGATCCCATGTCACAGCAAGCAGCCAGTGGTGCCTAGCTGTGCTGCCCTGACCCCCAGACACTCATTTAAATCACAGCTGTGCCTCTACCTGATTGATCATATTTATTTACGAGGTCCACACCATTTTCATTGTCCTTCAGCATTTGCAGAACTGGAAGCCATCCTGCGAGTCTTTTTAACAGTCCTAATTGCACTAAAGTCACTGGGAAATCTGCCCAGATAGAGCCTGGAAAAACTGGGCTGCAAAAAGAGAACCTAATTGTTTGCATTAGGAGGCAGAAACAGTCTCCTTGCAGTTCCAACCCTTCCCTAGGAAAAGTCCTGTGGGTTTGAAAGTGCTGAAAATGACTTGGGGTCCATTGGGTGATATACTCTCCACCTTGGAGAAGTGATTTTAAATAAGCTGTGTAAAATTTTTAATCAGCACAGGATATTTTAAGTTCCAAATACCATACCTACCCTGGAACCTTTTTAGTTTAAAATCAGTAATTGTGTCACTTGCCTATGAAAGAGCAACTAACAGAGCAAGGAAGGAAGTACAGGGAATTTGGGAAGTTTTAATTTGTTTTCATACATAGTGGTACATTTTTTGGTCATACGTGATAATTATTTAATCAAATGGAATTTGCCCGGTGGTATTTCACATGACACCCCTGCCAATCACCGCAAAGTAAACAAATCCTTCAGGTGGAGAAGGGAGAGTTTACTCATCTGTCTTCTGGTGAGCTGCATGCTGTGAATGCCAAATGGCACATCTAATATTGCTGAAGTGATCCATGGGCAGCTGAGTGAAATAGACAACAATTCAGGGCAGCATTTATGTGTTTTGGGGAGCCTGGACAACTTTTACAGGACTTGGACACATGTGTAAGGCTGGGTGTATGCTCAGTCATTGTCCTGAATCAAGATGCTCTGCTGAATTGAAGCCACAGCTTTTATGAAAAGGTGCTTCTTCCCTGTAGGAAGAGAGCCTCATTTCCTTTCCACGTGAACACTTGATCCATGATAAATGTTTATAAAGTTCCCCTTCACCAAGTTTCTTAACTGCTGAAGAATAAATATTTAAAGAATTACAAATGCTATAATCAAAACCACGTAAGATGCTACAGGAGTGTTCCCTATTGTATGAAAAAACAAAGGAGCTGAAGCTTGCAGAAAACTTCATTTTCCCAGTTTGAAAACTGATCTACTGTATGATACAGCATGTATTATCTTTGTGCAATATTTTTAAAACAATACCTTAAATGCCATTGGCTTAATTCTTACCATATTACTATAACAAAACTATGGAAGCTCTGCAGAAGACCAATGGAGAGGAGGCTTGGGGGTTGCATCTGCAGGGTACTGAGCTTTTTAGCTCCTATTTGATGAAGTCCTGGGGGTTAGACCCATGTTTAAGATTTAGGACATGCCCAAGTGCCTTGCTGGGTGGGAGCCAGAGTGTTCACCACCTTGCAGGACTGAGCCCTTTGATGGCACTCAGGACAGAGACTTTGAATTTTGAACAAATTCCTTAGGTGGAGTAAAAGTTATTAAATAAAAAAAAAAAAAAAAGTCACTTTTCCTAATTGTAATATGCACATAACACCTGTAACAACCTCAGAAGCAGAGGGCCACCTGATGAAATATAATTATACAGGTAGTGTTGAACAACAATACTTTTAGTTAAGTCATTTGGGTAAAAGTCCTGGTTCCACAGAACAAAATGAGAGCATTGCCATTTTTGTCACAGGGCCAGGATTTTGCTCATCCCTTATTACATGACATAGGGTGATTTGTAGCCTTCTTCTAACTCCAAATTTGACTCTAATATTAAATTAAATGGCAATTTCCTATGGCCAGTGACTAACTTATCCAGTAATATCTGCTTAATACAATCAAAATAAAAAAGGTGGAAGTCATGTTATTTTAATGCAACTGATTTGTTTCCTGAATTTTAATCAAAAGGGACAGAAGGATCAAATTAGTGAGGCAAAAAATTACAGTAATTCAAAGGTACTTTGAACACAACCACGCACCTTTGCACAGGTAAAACTCATTCTCAGTTTTAAGTCTCCTTCCATTCTTGCCCTCCTGTAATTATAGTTGATGTCAAACATAACGGAAACAAAGCTTTTCTACTTTGGAAGGCAGGAAAATCTATAGAAAGTTTAATCCTGATGCCTCTGGACTCCTGCAGATCGAAGGAAGTTCCCTGTTCTCCTCTCCAGATTGGCATGCAACTGCTCTGGGAAGAAAAACCTGGGGAGTGATCATAGTGAAGGCTGAGGGGACTGTTATAGAGACATTCCTAGGCTCAGAACATCACCTGGCTGCCCAAACGCTCCTGCAGCAGTCACACAGCAGATGCGCAACCGGCATCTGAGCATCCTGGCCGCAGAGTTCGGGCTTTGGCCCCCACGTGCACGCCTGCACTGAAATTCTAGCCCACCACCAGACCGCCTGCAAGCCAGCGCCGACTTCCGCAGAAGCAGAACATGATTAGAAGCAATTTTCACCTTGCATGTTCTGTATGTTTGTAATTAGCTGTGAATTAATGCGGAACATTCCTATACAAATTCTCTCTTCACCAGCAAAAGGCATATCCATGTATTCGAGCCTGGGAAGAAAGAGAAACTTGTTGTTGATGTCAATGTTTTTTTGTTTGTTTCCGCTTCAGCTTTTAGGTATAAATGCTACATAGAAAATAGCTATTTAAGAACAGAGTCTGACTCTCCATTTACGTTATCATTCATTTTCACGGTAGCTACCAAGAAAAAAATAATTTAACAATATTTTTCTACCCTAAATAGCTATGGAGTAATTTCAAATCTGATGCAGGAGATGAAGAAGTAGAATAAGGAGGTGAAGAACTAGTAGACACATGCAGGTTTTGCTGGTGAAACCATTAACAAGAGCACAGCCCCTTAGCAGAATTCTCTACCTGATTGCCCTGTGATACATCAATATGCATTTCTCCTCTCTCAAGATACATCACCACAGTAAAATGCCTCCATAAAAAAACTAGCTCAGCTTAAAAACAAGTGTGGTGACAGACAGAGGAAGAATTAGGCATGTGGCCTTCTGCAAATGATCAACAACTTCTTACGCACAAAAACTACTGGTTTTGTGATTTATGTTCCTCTGCTAGTTTTCTGATTTTCAAAAACCGCCAGAGGGAGCCCATAACCTCTCATAAATATTAGTAAAGGCATGTTGGCGTAGGCAATAAAAAATGGGGTAAGAATTAAGCTGTCTTTGGGTTTCAAGGAAATACACTAATTGCTGATTCACAAAGATCCACATAGATGCAAAAGTTCTGGACAGTGACACTTGACACACATAGAACTCTAATAGGAGAGCCTTTTAAATTTGTTCCTGACAGTTATTAATGCAGCTCATAATAGTTCTCGTATGCCAAAAGAAACATGTTAGAGATAGGATGAAATGTTGTATACAGCCAAATAACATACAATACGTTATCACTTAGGAACATACTTTCAAGCTTTGCAGTTGCATCTGTGTAGCACCATCAGGTGCATGAAAACATGGGAGATGTTATTTACAAGATGGCCTCGGGGGCTGCTTCACACAATTTTCAGAGTCTACTCCCTTTTAAGTGCTGATGGCTAAGGTTATCACTGGGGAAAAGCTGTTTCTTTGGATGAAAGAGTGAGGAGCATGGTGTCAGGAAGCACTGAGGTGATCCTACAAGTGTCTCACCTTAAATGTTAGTGATTTCAGTGGCTCTCATGGAGAAGTACTTCAAAATCTGGACTAACATGCTGTATGACTTGCGACCAATTTGGCTATTAGTCACTTTGTCATTGATTGATATAAATAAGCATTATCTAGACTAGAATATAAAATAAGCAAGGAGCTGTGCAGCTGGTCCAAATGGACTTACCAGACCCAATGATTGGGCACTTTTTCTAGAAAAGGCTAAAGCTACCAAGTTTGACTCATGATTCCTTACTGTAATTACCTGATATAATGGTTCTTCCAGAAGTTTGATAGGGTCTGGCTAAAACAAAAGTAGATTCTAGGAAAAGCCCAAGAAATTTGGCATGATGATGCAGCACAGTGCATACAATTTGTTTGCCCTTGCCTAGGTCAGTATCTTCAGGATGCAAGTTCCAGTTTTCTAGATATGGGAAAAAATGAAAAGCTTAAAGTACAGAACAACCTAAGAGGAAGACTGATAAAAGGTAAGATCTGATAACAAGACCTGACATGTGAAAACACTGTTTCTTTAAACAACCAAGTAAAATTAATGAAGATTAGATAAGGTCCATTTGCTATAGCCAAGAACTGAATCTTAACCCTTATTAACTCTCAGGAAAAGCTCTACAACACACTACTCTTTTTCTGGGCATAGAAGAGAAGACATCTTGCATCCATCTTTCCCTTGATGAATAGTCACGGGTTTTAATTGCAACGTTTTTCAAATCAATCTTCAACTAATAACTGGCTACGGCTGTCTGCGAGAAGCTGTGTGTCTTTGTGACTTTGATTCTGGAGGTGCACATAGAACATAATTACCTACAGCTTTTGCAGATGTAATTGTAGAGCGCTAGTTCCAGCTTTTACAGCAAACTCTTACCATTTGTTTTAATTCCACTCCTGTGACCTCAGCGGTGGAGGAAATAGTTCTTTCCCAGTTCTAGCTCTGTAGTCCTCTGGGGAAGAAGATGCTTTAAACAATGCCTGAAGTGCTTAACCAATATGCGATTCTGTTTACACACACATTACAAATAGACTAGTCAATGCCACAAAGCAGAAGCCAGTAAAACTTGGATTGGTAATATTCCTGCAGCGCACATCTCCACTGCTGAGGTGACTGAGTCCTGTAACACTACTGATCTCAGCAAAAAAGGTCTAATTCAACTTTCAAAATGAGTACTCTCATCTGATCTACCTTAATTGGTCCATTGAACAACTCATTACAGAGAAACAAATAATATATAAATATAAGGAACAAAAGGTAGCATCTTGTTATCTCTGGCTGCATTTCCTTTCTAGAAGACACAGTAAAGAATTGCAGCCAGTTTATTATTTGAGTACTCTGCACAGGAGGGATCAAGTAGAGATCAGTTAATTAAAAAAAAGGTTATATTATTAGAACATCATAATTAAAGGGGGAAATTGTTTGAAAGCCAGGAAATTCCTCCTTTAGTTTTCACAAAGTCCTGACTGTTAGAGCTTCCTCATTGAGAGAGAAAACTCATTCTATCAAAGGCTACACAGATTACAAGGTGAAGAAGAGGATGCAGGAAAAGAGCTTATGCCTCAGTTAGGTAAAAAAGGACATCCCATTGGTGGAGAAAAGTCTACCCTGACAAAAAAGCTCTGCAAGGGGCAAGTGCGAAAGTCCCAAACAACTCTCACGTCACACCTCTCATGAATCCCTATAAAACCCAGCTCATGTCTGCTCTTACAGCTTTAAAGACAGCGATATGCTAACTGTAAAACGAAGGCAAAATCTCTCATTCTTCACCCAAGTTGCAGCCACCCTTCCTCCCCCTCAGATTGTCCTGAGAAGGGCTGCAGTCATGACTGAAGCGCTGGGGCAAGCGATGGCGTGCCCACACAGCTGGGGAGGGCAGGGTTGCCATGCCAGGGGTCCTGCACTCTCAGGAGGGTGGCCAGCACCCCGTTCGGCCCACCAGGGCTCTCTGACTGGGAGGGCAGCTGAAGCCACCTGCAAACCCACATGCATGGCACAGCCAAACACACCAGTAGCCCGGTAGCCACATGGCTGCAGGAGGATGCGTTCAATATCCTATGCCCAGGAGGCAAGTGTAGGACTGTAGCTCTTCCTGAGGCTCAGCTCCCTCAGGCTCCTTCCTCATCCCCATTCCCACGACTCGGCACAGTTGGGGATCGCTTCTGCTGCCTTGGCCGGCTGTCGCTCCCTGCCCATCTCTCTTTGAGCCCATGAGTCACTTCCTCTCCTCAGATCCCACCTTTCAAAACTTCCTTTTTCCTTTTCGGGGGTACATCTGAAAGCCTTTTCTGAAAGCGGGCATTGGGCTTACTTGTCCAGAGACAAAAGTGCCTCTGGGAAGCAGCACGCTCTCCTGCCTGATGATGTCCAGCCAAGAGCACGCAGCCTCATTCATGTGGTCCCCATCACGCTGGTGCGCACAGCTCTGCTCTAAGCTGGGGTGGTGCTGGAGGCATCTCGCCTCATCCCCTACCCGCAGGTATGGGTCAGACAGAGGAAAGAGGAGAATGAGAGTCCCAGCTCGTCCCAGCTCTGCTCGCTGGCCCCAGCAGCTGCCTCTTGTTCAGAGAGCAGCAGCCCTGGGGTTCAGCCGCAGCTTTGACTTAAAAAATGGGCTTCTTTTCATTTATCCTGTTTTTTGAGCTGGTGGGAAATCAGGTTTTAAGCTTTTTCCTCTGCAACCATGAGAGCTAAAAATGTGTTTCTTGGACAGGAGCAAGAAAATCCTGAAATAAGTGACAGGAGCTGATCTGGCAAACCACAGGTGCTGGTCCCTTGGGAAGCTCCTGGCTCTTCGTGACACTCTCTTGAGTGAGACAGAGAGTTCACTCACCCCTGCTCCTCACAGGCACCAGCCCCAGGAAAGGCAGAGGGGGAGGAAAGTGTGGATGTGAGGGGAGAGGTGTTGGGGGGAACCTGTCAGGGTTGGAGTGGTTGTTCAGGCGCAACTTGTTCCCTGGCAGATTTCTGTGTTATCAGCAAGATAATCACATTGGCTAACAGCTTACTCTGCAGGTACAGAGGCCAAATTTGCCTGTGCTCAGCAATTCAGAATGAAGCTATTAGTTAATTCCCCTATTTGTCAATGTATTTTCAAGATTATGCTGTTGGATCAGTGTGCTTTGACTCCTCCAGCCTTTGCAATACTTGTAAGGCTGTGTTTTCTCCTCTAGGACCTCTGAGACCTTATGACCTAACATTTTGCCTACATATAAGGCTGTTACTACTTCTTTACCAAGCTGCACTATTCGGGCAGGAAGCATATTGGGGCCAGATTCTCAGCTGGTGTAAAACCACATCTGAAACAAGGGGTCATACAGATTCATGCTAGCTGAGAATTTAGCCTCTCAAAGTTATAACAAATATGTACTTGTGGAAAAGATTGTTTATTCGATTGTTTTACAGCTGGGACTTGCAATCTTTCATGCTAATTTCACGCCACACTAATTAAGCCACTGGGCAGGCAATTGCGGTATTTAAATTAAGCATGCAAATTGGTGTGCTGTTGAAAGATACCGCTTCATTAGTATCTTCCATTCTCAAATGCTACAATGCTTTTCATGGCCAAATATACTCACACAACTGAGAAGGAATGTGGAGAATATAATCTTTGTGTAGAAGTTCCTATGATTCACCATCCTGCAGTTACAGGGCTGCATCCCTCCTGATCAGTGGGTTTCAGTCCTGGCCAGTCTGCCATGCCTTTGGATGCACACACCTGATATCATGACACCATGCTCGCTTTCTTAGTGATCTAGGAATACAGACCAAAAATCATTGGCTAAAGAGCATCATCTATATCCTGTCCAAAGCCTGCCAGTTGCTGATAGTATGAAGGCAATGCAAATCTATTTTAAAATTTGTTTTATTCTGCTCTCCACAGCTGGTATGAGAAGCAGGCTGAGTACCACAGTTCCTCGTTTCTTAAAGCCCACCCAAACTGGTGGGGTGCTTAGGCAGTTACGGCTTATTTTCCTACAGTACAAGTACAGACAACAGCTCTCAAATGTACAATAGGAAGTAGTCATTGAGAGGATGTGCTCCTCTGGCGCTGCCAAAGGGAACACCCTGGCAATCAGCTGTGGTCCCTGCTCTGAATTATCCCCAGAGGAAAAAGAGCACAGCAGCCAAACTAGACAGAGAGGATGAATTAGGATGAATGACATAATATTCCCACCAAAGCCTTGTATGCCATATTGCCTAAAATCTGGCTTTGTCACAACACCGAGTCCTTCTGTCTACACACCACATTTCCCTGGACAAGCTGGTCACTTTTTTCCCATCCGAGATTAAGAAAAAAACCCCAAATTGCTGAATTTCAGGAGATTACCGGATAGTACTAATACATTCTTGACTTGCTGAAAACTTTGCACTGTGCATTTGGGCCACTCTATGCAGTTTGCCAAGGTAGCAAATTAATCTGTCAGGCGTTAGAGGATTGTATGGGCCCTCCTAGGCAGGAATAAAAAAGTAGCAATAACCAGTGCTTGCTAATAACGTTGAGTGGGCAACACTAAGTATAGGTAGGACTAAAATTTTCCAGGGGAAGAACTGGCAGTTTTATATAAAAAGACTAATAAGTCACCATAAAGTCAAAATAGCAACACCACACCTACCCACCTCCACTTTTAAAATGTTTTTATGTTCACAAGGGTTCTATACAAAAGACAAAACCCAGAAGTTGCATCTTACTGCTAAATCTAAAGTAGCATTTATATTTCAAAGGGAATTTTTCCCAACAATGTGTCACTCTAAATTTCTTATCAAGAAGTAACAAAGAAAGGGATTTCTCTTTTCAGATTGAGAGAGTAGCTTTAGTAATGCCTGTATTCATTCAGCTTTTCATTCCAAACATCATCCATCATGCCGTATGTCCCTTACACTGGACTGCAGAAAACATACCACAAATTCTACTTGGAACAGCAATGCATCTTGAACAAAGCTGACTAAACTCAAAATTAAGTTTTCAACAACTGCATGTTGAAAAGAAAATCAATGAAAGAAAAACAGCGAGCTCTACTGAACAAACATCCTGCAGTTAAAAAAAATATGTTTTGATTGATGAAGGAAAAAGCCATGACATTTTAGGTGGCCTAAAAGAAATTTCAAGGATCATATTAAAAAGAAAGCAGGCATTGTATCAAAATATAGTTATTCCAAGGGATAACTGGATTATACTGGGAAAGCAGGACATAGACTATCTTTACCCTTTTCTCAAAGCAGTTCATTAAATCTTGCTTTCTTCATCTCTTGTCCCCAAGTAGGGAAGTTTACCTTCAGGATCATCAACTTTCTCAGTTGTAAAGCAGCTCTAATCCACTTCCTTGATCCTCCTGCAGTCAATTAATGCTGTGCTAATCCTGCCCTGGCCAGGCACAATGTGGAAAACTAAATATATTACATTATATACAAGAAAAATATGCGGGAATCTAGGTTTGAATCCAAGACACTTTTACCTCTACAGAAAGGTCAGCACAAAACACTCAGTAAGATCTACTGAGCTGTGGTATCTACAAAACCAGCAAGGTAAGCTCTAAGGAGAAGCAGTATCTTTCATCAGATCAACTGATACAGCTGGAAAAAGCAGACAACCTTTCAGGCACAGAGACCCAGTGCAGCTATGGGCAACATATGAAGTTTAGTTTAGATTAGCCCTGCAGTGAAACTGAGTTTTTTGGCATTGGACGTTTACATAATTATCCCTTTCTAAGGTAATTCTTTTATACTCTTTATGGAAAACATTTTCATAGTGTAATTAGAAATAAATTCCTAGCTTTTATTTTTATGACAGCAAAACCCCAGATACTTTTACAGGATCTTGTATGCTAGAACTAAAATGCAAATGCATTTGTCAAAATTAACTGTATTTTTAGTATTGGAAACCTTTGCCTAGTTTCACAAGTTCTTAGACTGAGTACATTGATTCCAGAGAACTGACGTTCGTGAGAAACAAACTATTGAGTAAACTTGCCCAGTGAGTGTCTTCCCTTATAATACTTTGGATGCTACTCTGAATGGAATCCTTGCAAAGCAATACCACTTCAGTAGAAGCAACCAGGTGCTCTTCTTTCTTGTACATGCTTAGGCTTGTTTATCTACTTCCAGTCAGTTCCGCAGGCACAGGTGTCCCCACAGGCACATCGTTTTTATGTGTGTCATCTTTGTGGAGCCAAAACTGCTCTGAGAACAAAATTCCCTGAATTTTGTCCTGAATTCCCATCCCTCCAGTGCATTATCAGTGGGATTCTTGAGTGTTTACTCAATCCCAGTTGGCTACAGCTGTGCAAACCCATGGCAAGTTCCTCCTCCACATATAGTAGATGCCATTGCATCCTATTTGATTTCTCTGTCAGATATAGGAACAGCAGCACAATGTAAAATCACAGTAACCAAAAATCTCAACAAAAGAAAAGCACCATACAAAAGCCAAGCAGCTGGTTGCATTTGTATTTTCAAGTTCACAGACAGCCTTGCCAGCACGCAGGAAGCGAGGTGTACTCACACTGAAAAGAAACAGGCCCCTTCTGCACAGCCAGGGCCCCTGGGCTTCTGCTGGTACTCATGGCTTGGGCTCCGGAGAAAAACCGTAGGGACCTTCTTGCCTTACCTCCCTCCTGGGCAAGTGCAGCTTTCTCCTCTCTGGGTGGTCTTTCCAGTGATGGAGGTCTTGTCCTTCCGCTCCTGGTGTGACCCAGGAGTGAACTGAGCTCATTAAATGTACTTGCCTTTCCTTTGAAAAAAAGAAAAAAGGTGGAAATCGATAGATTCGGGTTATGATACTACATTTCTATTTAAAAAGGAAAAAAAAAGAAAAGGTGGTGTACTTGTTTGTAGAAATCAACAGCATTTCACCCATGTGATGCATCTTTCTTGAGAGACCAGAGCAACTGTCAGATCAAGCTTTTCAAGACACATCATTTCCAGAAGAGAGGAGTTAGACACACTCTTGATCGTGTGCTTCTGTTTATTCTGTGTAAGGGATCTAGGACACCTGTGTTAGTTTTAAAGCTACTACATGTACAGCACTTGACTGCTATATTTTGGCAAGTCCCAGCTGTTATTTCACATGTGTGAACTAAGAAAATACCCAAGGTAAACACAGACTTCGAAGAAGTACCAAAAACATTTACGATAAAGTGCAAATACAGCCCAGTATGTTAACCTGCTAATATATACAGTGTGCTGGCCTTACTCTATTTTCCTTCAGAGAGGCAAAGAAAAGAGATGTAACAAGGCCTCTATGAAACACCAGAACCAGTTACAAGTCATTTCTCCTAAAAGAGCAGCACCAATATGAAAATCACTTTACTTATAGTTGTTACCAGCCAAGCTTACCCAAATGTGGGCAATGCAGAACAGAATATTTTTTTTCCTGTTCATTTTGTGCATCTGACAGCATTTAATCTAAAAATCAGTTTAAATCCAGATTACTTACATGTGTGCACACGCTCATGCTCCCCCTCTACACACACAATGTTAAAAGGACATTACTGATGATCATTTATTTTTCTCTGCTCTTGCTGCATTTCATAATATCCCTTCTCTCTTGAAATACTGCCAGAGAAGATTGTCTTTAATACACTTCAGTGGTGTCAAGAGAACTCCAGGAAATGAGAACTGAGGTGAACCTAAGATCCACTCTATGCCACCCGTACTCTGATTATACATAGTGCTTTGTACAGGAGGTAAAGACCTGCACTCCCAATGTCCTGCCTTCAAAAACCAATGTTCTGTCTACTTTCCGTCTCCTCTAATTAAAGCCAATTACTTTGACCTGCCTGGTTTCTCCTCCAGAAGCGACGTTCTATTATTACCTACTCTTGCCCACAATCAGGTTTGAGTTATGTCTCAGAAACTCTTAGATTTCACTAGAAATGAGTTTTACTAGAAAAACAGGGTTTCTTTATCTCCATGATTTCCTGTATATGGGTCACATCCTTTTAAGTATGATAATCAGCTTTGTAAATACTACCCTTAGAGGTAAGTGTTCCAGCTGCTGCCTGACATATCCACCCCATAGTCTGTGAACCATATTTTGTATTGGGCAAAGAAGTAAAAAAAAAATGAGCTATTGATTCAAATTCAAGGGCCAAATAAGTTATTTCCAGGCAGCAGCCTGAGCATAGAGTAATGTTTCCTGAGGTATATCAGAGTGGAGCCTGGCAGGTATGAGAAGTTGTAGGAGAAAAGGGTCACTTCTTGATTAGTGATGAGACCAAAACTTTGTAATGGGATGGGAGGACTTCATGTGACCAGGGTCAAATCAAGTTCTGAAGGAACTTTTCACAATGTTTTTGTTCTCACTTGCCAAATTCAACCCTGATGTAAATGAGCCCTGTTCTGCTGAAGGTATGCAATGGGTGAAATAGCTTGCTGTCTAAGAACCACATGCCATTTTGTGATTAAATGATTTCTCGCTCAAAAGCTTTCAATACTTAAAGACGAATATTGTATTTGTCCCATGTTTGACATGGCAATGTTCAGTTGAAGAATCATGTCCCTCTAATTATAGGCGCTTCAAACTCAATAATGTTTTGCTTACGTCAGTCACTGATCATTCACTATTCCCATTCATCATAATCCTGGATTGCTGCAGTTCACTCAGCAGTAATTCTAGCTGGCTTTCATCATGCCCATGGAAAACACATACCAACAATTGAATCTCTCAGCAGAAAGAGTCAACCTTATTTGGAGGTTTGTAAAAGCACTGAGGGAAAAAAAATAGATATTTATGCAAGAAGTAGCAATGAATAAGTATGTAAATCTCTGAAAACAGTACAGCTCATTTTGTCAAGGGTGAAATGTTAATTTGATGGATTCAGGCATTTTATCTTTCTGTTGCCGGAAAATGCAGTGCATTTTGGAGTGATAGGTCTAAAGATTCTTGAGAGCTTCCTGGATAATTTGAGAAGAAGAAAAGGGGAAAAAAAGACAAGGAAAAAGCACATGCAGTTATCTACAGAAGTCCATAGAAAGCCACCAATATGGTGTAATCTAGAAAACATTCCGTCACTATAGAGATAGAACTGTGAAATAGTTAAATATCATCTTTAGAAACAGTAAAGTGCATCCCATTACTTTAATAAAAGGAGAGTAGTTGCCCAAGAGAAAATTTTGCCTCCTTTGTTTCTTACCCCTTGTAAGGGTAAGAAACTCTGGCCAACTTTCTCCACTATCCATCCAGTTCCTCTGCCTCTGATGACTTGTTTGAAGTTCTGCAGAAAATCTGGGTGAGTGCTGGGAACAAAGCAAGCTCCTGTCTTCTTGCCCCCATGCTGTAACTATGAGACCACCCTCCTACATAAGAGCCTGAAGATATCACAATATCAAGTGAAAGGCACTTCTATATATTTTAGCCAAAATAGGTTTGCAATACTGGAGGATAAGCAGTGAGGTTAATGGTTTGAAGGCTGATGGCTCTGTCAAAGAAATATTTACATCAGGTTGGAACTGGCTTAATACAGTCTTTACTAGCTCCCATTGTGATGATTTATATGTCCTTCCAAGTCTTAAAAGAAAGAAATGAAGCTTAGCACCAGCTTTCTAAAGACTACAGTTGTGTTTCTGTAAAGGAAAAACGTAACTGCTGGATAGCTGTCTATGTGTAGGTAATGTTAGTAATGAGGAATTTTAAGTTGTGCTCATTTTGTGTATATGTATAGAATATATAGTAATAGGAACAAGAGAAAGGAGGAGATAAGAAGCTTCACAAATGAATTGTTTTGGTTGCAAGACTTTAAAAAACCCCACTGTACAATAGAGAGCATGCACAATAAAATGACAAAATAGGATTTGATAAAGCTATTGCCTAGGCCACCATCCTATAGGCTCCTGAACAAAAACAATCCCTCATAATGTAGAACAGTTGTAACTTGGAAATTTTAATAACTCATCAGTATTGCAAAAGACACTACAGCACAAGATGATCATACTTAGAATTACGGAATTATATAGTTGGGAAGGGACCTTTGGAGGCAGGGCTAATGTTAGGTCAGATTTAGTGTTCATTCTGAAGTTCCTAAGCCAAGAAAAACAGATTATTATTGTTTTATTTTATTCTTAGGTTATCTGTCCGTGCTTCAGCTACAGCATAAACCTAGCCTAACACAGAGATATCTCATTTATGGTTTCAGAGATGAGTTTCTGTACTGACCTGATCTCATTGCCTTCAAAACAAATCTCTTTTCTTCTGGGTCTCATGGAGACCTG
This sequence comes from Numenius arquata, assembly GCF_964106895.1. Taxonomy (NCBI): domain Eukaryota; kingdom Metazoa; phylum Chordata; class Aves; order Charadriiformes; family Scolopacidae; genus Numenius; species Numenius arquata. The sequence continues at coordinate 58,873,852 of NC_133579.1, read as the reverse complement.
TTCCTCTAATAAACATCCTAAACCTCCACCAACTTCCTATTACTTCCATCATGGACTAAAAGCACTGAATTGCTTTTTTCATCAAATTTTATGGTGCTGGAAAGAGCAACCCCTATTCTAAAGATCTTATGTGTGGACTTTTAGCAGGACGTTATCCCAGAAATACCTTTGGTAAGAGCAAGAGTTGTTTCCATCCATATTTTCTGATGTCATGTCTAGTTTATATTTATTCTGTGTACTGCATTTAATTTCACATGCAAACTTGCCTCTGTCCCAGTACATAGTAAACAACTGAAAATGGGCAAACAGCATGGCCGCCTCTGAACTTTCAGTGGTCCTTCTGCTGGCTTCAAGGATTGTGTATCATTTTCTCCTTCTAATGCTACAATGTTAATGCAGTTAGTAATATGTCATGCATGCCTGGGTCTTCCTAGCTCACAGATGTAGTGGCTGAGAGTGCTAAGAAGAGGAATTTACTTTAATTTTTTGCTTTGTGTGACAAGACAAAAAAGATTCTTCCAAGAAGAAGTAGGTACTAAGAGAGAGCTATTTTGGAGCTACAAAGCCTTATAAGGACCTTTTCAAGGAGTCAGACCCATGCAGAACTATCAGTGCTATGAGACTTTAGTACTATAAGTTAGAAAAAGAAAGTGACTGCAGTGTCTTAAAAGAAACAATCTGTCTTTATTGCCTTTTAAACCAATTAGGGATCAGACCACCAGCATTTCTACATCCTGCTTTTGCTCATGGTACTCATGGATTCTAAAAATGTTGACATTTCACTTCAACTTTATAAGAAAAGTAAAAGACAAAAATGAATGTGGTATTTTTTAGATGCACCGTGTTTTATAAGTACCGTTGTAGCTATGATAGTCTAGTGGTATAACTGAGGCCAGGAGCGTAGTGAGAGGTGTTGTCTTTTATTAGACTAACTAAAATAGTTGAAAAAATAGACGAGATTTAGAGCATGCAATCGCTCTACAGGTAAAAAGAATAAAACATCCTTAATTACATCAAGCTAAACTGTGGAAAGATCTGAACTACACCGTCACAATTGCTGATCCCCTTGTGTACAGGCTTACTGGGAGAAAGAGGCACAAAACCTGTCTGTCATATGCATCAATCAAGAGGAGTCCCCGTTGATGATTCCTGATTCTGAAGAAATTTGGGGGTTGCTGTCTCCAGAGTCTGAAGGGGACAGGACTCTTTTTTTCCTCTTTTCTGAGTGTCGTGCTTGACAGGCTGCTTTTGACAGGATTTTTATGCCAGAAGTGGGAAGTTAGGAGGCAAACATCTTGCTGGTCAGTACACGTTTGTACAACACATTGTATCTGTCTAACGCATCTGTTGGCAAAGGATGGCAAACAGCGTCTTTTCACTGCAACACCACTACTTACCTCTTTGACTGGTAGGTAGCCCTGTTTAAGTTGATGGGACCAACCTCAAAGTGCAACATTTAGGATGGATTTAAGTCTTTGAAGAACAGAGACCTGAAAGAACAAAATCACTGTCTTTAGAAAGACTGCAGATGGCATTGCTCAAGCAAGCATGTTCGAATTCTTTGTGACAAGAGAAACACATCTGAATAAAAACCATCCAAGCAAAAAACGGTCCTAACAGTTGGCGCCTTCTATTTTCGAGTATATTTTTTCTTGGATTTAGCTGCACTTAGTAACTGCACATAAAACAAAACCTTGGGTCCTGAAGACTAACTTGGTATCCTCTCCCTGTAAAAGTAAATAAATAAATAGGAACACTAATGAAATGTTGTTAGAATTTAGACAAGGGGGCAGAGATTTAATAAATGCTACTAAGGTACAGTCTTTTAAAAATAAATATAAACCGTTTGGAGACTATACTGTTCCAATTCTAATGTGATTAACAGAGATGTGTTCACAAGTATTTCACAAGGAATTCTTGTGTGTTAATCCAGCCAGGCAACAGAAGTAGTGCTCTCAACTGGCCAGCAACAATGAATGAAAAAGAAGGTAATAGCAAATGCTGGACATTAGAAATCAGTGCACAAATACAAAATTTTGCAAAATTACGTTCCAACCGTGATCAGCCTGGGAATATGTGGGCAAAGAGGGACTAAAATGACAGATAAATTATTAATTTCAAATTTTTCTCATGGATTAATATAGGCCTAATTTTCTGGAAGGCCTAGCTTCAGAAAAGATGTCATTTTACAGATGATGAAAATATTGATTATGTTATGGCAATAACTTTTGACATTTTTTACTATTTGTATCTTGATAGACTGGCACGTAGGCAGACAACTTCAGAGTATCCAGCTTCAGGGGGGGAGATGAGAACAGACACTCCCCTCTGGTTCTGCAACCCATCCCATGAGGAGCAAAGAGCTGCATCAATATGACAATGTATGCTTGTGGTTTTCCATACTTCTGGAGCACAAGTCTTACGAAGAGAGGCTGAGGGAGCTGGGGTTGTTCAGTCTGGGGAAGAGGAGACTGAGGGGAGACCTTATTGCTCTCTACAAGTACCTGAAAGGAGGCTGTAGAGAGGCGGGGGTCGGTCTCTTCTCCCAAGTTACAGATGATAGGACAAGAGGCAATGGCCTCAAGTTGCGCCAGGGGAAGTTCAGGTTAGATATTAGGAAATATTTCTTTACTGAAAGGGTTGTCAGGCATTGGAATGGGCTGCCCAGGGAGGTGGTTGAGGCACCATCCCTGGAGGTATTCAAGAGAGGAGTTGACATAGTGCTTGGGAATATGGATTAGTGTTGGGTGGTGTGGTGGTGTGTGTGTGGGTTGCGTGTGTGGTGGTTTTTGTTTTTGTTTTTTTGTGTTGTGTTTGTTTGTTTTGTTTTTTGTTTTTTGGTTTTTGTTTTTTTTTTTTTTTTTTTTCATTGGTTGGACTAGATGATCTTAAAAGGTCCCTTCCAACCTCTGTGATTCTGTGATTCTGTGATTCTGTGAATGAGAAAGACTGAACAGCTCTTGGGAAGGGTTTCTTTGGGAACTCTGGCAAGATACTTGTCAGATTTGTTTCACATACTGGCAAATTTCTTAATTCTCCTTTGGCTTGTTGGATAATTCCTCAGCAATGATTTGGCTGATAAAAAAGTTCTTGAGAAATTTTTTTACACATCATACCATCTCCACAAAAAACGGACATCTACATTTGTAGTAGTGAAGAAGGCTCAGAAACAACAAACATTGAATTTTCTCAAGGATTACACTGAGAGAATTAAGTTATTATTTTCTTTTTTTTTAAACATTTTTAGGTAGATAATATTAGCAAGATTTTTTCTGGTTATCTTTCTGTAAAATATATACACAAACATCTGTAGTGTGTGTTTGTGTGTCTCCATATATATTAATATAATTATAAAATATGCAAATAGAAATGCAATTATATTACAATAATTATTATAATGTTTAATACTTCAATAATAATATTATAACATTATTATAATACAATTTACATGAAGATAATTTACATGGGATCTTTCCCTATACATCTAAAAACCCATCAAGAAATTATGGAATTGTGTAAGTTGTATCTACATATGTCTTTATTATACGGTATTGGAATTAGAACAGTACTTTTAGAGAGGCATCCTAAAGAAATGGAGCTTCTGGGATGAGCTATCTGTCTGGTCAGAACTTCCTTCTTCCCTCTATCCCAATAACTCCCAGGCCAGTTCCAATTCAATTCAATATTTCACAGACAATGGTGTTCCTCTTAGTTTTATGAAATACAGAGGATAGAAACTTAAAGCAGCAATGTGATGTCACCTGCCTCACAGCTTATCAATTGGGATACCACTGCTGAGCATCCAGTCAGCATGCTTGTACTCTGGAGGCATCAGGTGAGAGTCTCTAGGAACTTGGTAGCTCAATTCCCAGCTGAATAAGCCATAAAGCTTTGCAGTATCCCTGTAGTTACCTCTATCATTAAGACCATTCAATCCTAGGTGACTGTCAAAACTTCTCTGGTAAGCCCTCAACATGATGAACTTCAGTTTACAAACCGCTTTTCAAATTCTACTATCAACCCAGGAAAAACATTGTGCAGTATCAGCACTGATGGATACCTACCTGCAGAGAAAGGCATGGCATCTTTCCAAACTGCTTATGTTCCCATATCCTGTTTAGAGCTGCAGAAACACAGTGTACAGTCTTAAATTATATCCAGCATTTAATTTTCCTCTAAGAGAGAAAAAAATGGACAAACAGCCAACATGTCAGACCTATTGCTATTGGTGGTACTTTGAGACCAATTTTGCTGTTCCTATAGATGACACCCTTTCCAGAAGCCAGCGGGAGACTCACACTGAGCCTGCCAGGGCCTCCAGTTCCTGCTGCAAAAGCATCTGCCAGCCTCACTTCTTTGCAGCAGGGGCCTGTGGCCTCAGATGAAACTGTACAACCCTGAAAGGGGATGTGGAACAACACAGTGTGCGATGGAGACAAGCTTTGGTCCTCAATGGTTGCTGTATTTTCTATGGCACCCTTTTCCCTGGCTCATTTATGTTAGCTTTACGTGAGGTAATATAATGCCAGTGTGTATAAATCACTTCAGGATAAACTGCAACTCTTTAGCATCCTGAGCATAAGGACCAGATTTAAACTCCACCCACCCACATGCCTGAATTTAATGTGGGCCTTTGTATTGCCTGCAATGCAAGTTTTGTCGTCTCTTTGAATTGCAACAAACCCTTGCAGACAAAATACAACTGCGAGCTAGGTCATGGCGTTGATCTGGGGGAAAAGGAGAATCTGGAAACACAAATACCTTTTGCAAGCTAAGAATGATTCCATTGATCTATTAAATTATCCTAGTATTAGTGCTGATTTGTCTTACTGAGCTTTTGTGTGCATATGGACACAATACCTCGGCACAGTACTGAGCCCAGGTACATTTTTATCATACACTTAGCTGCTGAAGTGATACATCTGCTAGATTCCATCGAGTCACTGGCAAGTTAATGCTGGTGGTGGCCAAAAAAGGGCTCACAACATGCTCTCTCAATTCCCAAAACCTTCTCAAGTGTGGAGGAGTCACAGGATTGCAAGGCAAAAGGTAAACTTATATCCAGTGAGGCAAGAGATATATGTCCAGCCCCATGGAAAAAGTGTGCACATTCATCCTATATCACATGAGGCTGGGAGGGAACGGTGCCAGACCCTCGAGTTATTCTGCAGTACATCAGGAAGATTACTCCAATATAAAAAATGTAAACCATGATAAATGGGAGCAGACTTTAGCTATGACAGTCCATATAGCCTTCGATGCATGAATTAATTCTTTGATGGAAGTCTGAACTATTTTTATTGTTGACAGATACATTTCTGTTCATATGGACAGTTTTATAAAAATTGATGATATAAATAAAAGAGTATAACTTAACTAGATTGCCTTTATTATCTGATTCAGATTCCCCTAAATGAAACATTTCATTTTGACAGGTCAAAATATTGCATTCTACCTAAAAAAATCCTGCTATGTTCAGTTCCAGATAAAAGAAGTAGCTCAGGTCTGAGACGTTTGAAAGATCCGAGTTTTATTCTGTTTACTTATTCTTTAAAGAGACATAAGCAAAAGAAAACTCAAATACTCTAAGTCAGAAAATCCCCGAAACCTAGCCAAAAGAAATGTATCTGTCCACTTTTTAGTGAATTAATACATTGTCCAAAAAGCATGTGCTTTCTATGTGCATAGGTCTTTCTTGTGGTGGCTCCAGCTGTGCAATGTAGGACCACCTGGAATAACAATGGAGCCACTAGAATTACTTTTTATGCATATACAGCAGTCAGGATTTGGTCCTATCTACATACAATGAAACTTTTGCTTTTGAAGATGTTCCCAACCAGCAACACCTTTGTAGCACAAGTTGCAATTTAAATACTTGAGTTGTGTATCACGTCTGCTCAGCACAAGCATACTGTAATTGACCAGTTCTCTTGATTAAATCGACTGCATTACGGGGAAACCCTGTAAGAGAAAGACTGTCTTTAACATTCCAGCTAGATGGTAGAATTTTATACGTATTCCTTACTCTAGCTCCAGTAGAAATCACATTCTTTGAGTTATGGATAGGTCCCAAGGCCAAAGGGAGCCAAATTTCTGTCTTCCATTACCCAATGGGAAATGGGAAAAAATAAATATATGCTGAGTGGTGCAGTTAGCCAACACCACATCTGAACCCTTACCAGTAATTCAACAGAAAGTTTTAGGTGAGGGAATGGATACGGAAAACACTATGATACAAAGCATTTTGCAACTATTTACAAGAACATCATCCACTAAATGAGGAAAAGAAACTTGATTGGTAGCTGGCAGCAATATTAAGTGCATCTATTTAAATGCCTATAGACTTCTAAAAGATTTCCAGCTCCTTTCCCCCTTTTCTTTTACTTACACTCCTTATAGTGACAAAGCCACCTTTTTATAAAAAAGCCCTTAAAATGTCTGTTTCATGCCTTCCAGAGTCAGGGTTTTCTTTTTCTACTTTTTAATATGATTAATAACTCTAACAGGTATTCTCCAAGCCAAACAGCTGGGTTATTGCTCAAGAAACAGCTGTTTCATTGCTAAATATATCCTTTTTTCACCAGCCATCAACTTGTTGAAGCTTTGCTGGTTACTTGCCTTTAAACATTTGCTGATAGTGAGAAAGTCCTGGTGCTTAATCATAGCTGGAGCTACAAAAGCTGGAGCTACTTTGAAAAAAATAATACACAGAGAAAAACATTGGCAGAAAGCTTTTTTTCTTTGAGAGTGGGGAGATATTTTTTTTTGTTTCAATGCCACACATTAGGTTGCAACCAGATGTCCACATTATAGATCCTGCCTGGATTAAAAAAAAAACAACAAAAAGCCCCCTTTTTATTCAAAAATGTCAATATCATTTAACAGCAAATGTAATATAATTACAGTATTCAATAAACATTTAACAAGACACAGACATTTTCTGCAGGAAAATATTACCAGAGTGAGCCTTTTAGCAGTTTAGCAGTTAAATTAGTAATTTCTTTTATAACATCTGGTGAGCAGTCTCTAATTTCTAAAGTTTTGGAACAAAAAGACATTGGGCAGATTTTGAGTTATGAATAATTTGCCAGTTGTTTACCTTTATGCCAATCTAATGCTCCCCTGCATAGATGCGATTGAATACATTACAAATGTGTTTTCCATAAAAATCCCTAAAACGCGGGAGAGGGAAGGTAGAGAACGAGTTCAACCAACTCTGGCCCTTCACTGGCATTGCCATGCCTGTCACCGTCCCCCTCACCTGTCCTGACACCTGATGGAGGCTCAGCCCCTACTTTGAACTCCCGAAATTCAAGAGTGCCTCCGTGCAGTTACTCAAACCAAAGCAACTGACCTCAGCAGGAATCTTTCCATAAACTGTGCGGATTTGGGATCAAGTCCAACGAGAAGCCCTCATGGCAAGAGGAGTCTCTCTGGAAGTGGGGGAGCAGAGGGGGACCACCTGGGTGGAGGAGGACAGCTCCAGCCACCTGCTAACATGCCTCTGGTCAGCGTGGGGACATGAACCTTAGGGTGGGGAGGCTCCTTCCACAAGGACAGGCTGCCAAAACACTAATCCCTTTCCTGTGCTGAGAGCTTTCCCAGGCTATGGTTGCTCCCTAATATCCCAATGCTTCTTGCTCTGTGTTTTTCCTAGCTTGGCGCAAGATCTGAGATCTGTTTGTAGCGACTGCCCTCCCCGTTGCAGTTCAATCGCTTGCCTGCACTGCAGGCAGGGCTGCAGCCGCTGTAGCGATGGCCTCCACTGCAGGAGTTAGGTCAGCCCACTACATCCACTATTTCCAGTTCTGCCTACGGTAGGAGTTAGATCCATCCTGCATTACAGCCACTGTAATCCAAGGTGTTTGGTGAAGACCTCCAACAAGTAACTGATGTACAAATAGAGCTCCATAAACCACATCTTGGGAATGGTACGATAAATCTTTCTATACCTTGTTGATTTACAGAACACAGTTAATTTGTTGCCCCTTATCTTGAATGAGTGATAATATTAAATTTAATAACATTTGCGGTTCGTCATCATGTCATCCATCAGCACACAAAAGATAGAAGGTTTTTGTAACTTTTAGATGAAAGGTTTAATTGCTAGTCTATTTCTAAATAACATCATAATGTTTATTCTTTAATCCCCAAAATTAAACCTGCAAGATTTTTTGACATATTCCTAGCTGTATATGCTTCATACATGCTCATGAAACTTCTGCAATTTTTTTCTGAACCGACCAAAAAAAATGGGCTTTGAAAATGCTCCCCCTGGTCTTTAAAGTATCAATGTTGAAAGACATTTTTAATACCCAGTAAGGAACACTTGCTTAAAAATCATCATGGGTTCACTGCAGAGAAGAAGATCTCTTCCTGCAGATGCTTTTGTTGTACACTATGGCAAAGCATGGCTGGACTCATCTGCCTTGTGCTTGCCATTCAATGAAATTGTCTGAGGCTGGTGCGAGTACAGACCAGAAAGTTATCATCTGGTATAAAGCACAAAAGTGAATTTTCAACCCATCAGATCCTTCCCTTTCTCTGGCTGTTTTGTGCATTATTTTTTTTCCCGAAAGTTCAGAGGAGGCACAAATAAAGCACACAGATATTTTGGGGGAGGCGGGGGGGGGGGGGGGGGGGCAGGTAGGAGTTGTGCCTTGCTAGATCAGCTAGCGCACTTCCAGTTCCCCTGCAGCTCATGCAAACATAAACAGTCCTAAAAGAGAAAAGAGAGAGAAAAGAAGAAACAGAAGCTCAAGCTAAACTTTATTTTGCCTTCAATACCTCACTTCCACATGTGGGAAATGAGTAAGCTGGATAATTTTGTCGGTAGCCTGCAATTCCAGTACCAGTTATACAGTGGAATGAAATAACACAGTGGCAAACGCCAAGCAGCACCAGAAATTTGAAGCGGCACAAACCGTTTTCTCTGCAGGGAACTCAAGCAATCTGGATCAGCAAGAAAAGGCATCCAGAATCCAAAACCTGCTAAGGCACAGTGGGGTGGAAGGGCATTTCGTACCTTCTGATGGTACAGGATCAGTTGTTTGTCAATGATAAAAGTGCACAGTCTGTCCAAATTCTGCACTGCCTTCACTGCAGATGTTTCTTGCACTAATGACTGTGGACAACCCTTTTTGCTGCACACTGCAGCTAGTAGGACTCAAGCTTCTCTTGTCTGTAGCAGTGTACCTCATTGCTACTTGCTAGACCAAGAAAAAGGAACGTAAATGGAAGGAGATAGTGTTTTGGATAAGTAATTCAGGAAGATGGGAGACATTTTAATGGAGGAGGTATTTTGGTGGGGTTTATTTTATGTGTAGATTTTGGTTGTTGGGGTTTTTTTCATTATTTGGCATTTCTCTGCTGCTTCTTAAAGCAAAGCATATCTGGGATGTGACGCTCTGTGGTAAGTGCTCCATCCAGCTGCAATATAAACAGAGCTTTTTGCTTCACATTCTAAAGCTGTAACATTAAGGAGAATAATGGACGATGCCTTTTGATATCTTTGTGTAAACGAAGAATTTTATTACAGTGAATTACCATGTTAATTTATGAAAAGTAAACAAAACCAAGTGCAAAACTGATTCAATGTATAACCTAACTTTCCTGGTGCCTAATGAGGTGACAGTGATGGAATCAAAACAAATATCTTTACGTTTCATAAATGTGGGGAAAAATACTTCTGTGTTTAATCACTGCCTGAGTCACTGACAATGCTGGCACACCAACACCACAAGTTTTAAAGTAAATAGAAGTCACTTTGTCTAGAGGCCGAGGATACAGGCAAACTCACTGTGGACCACCATGGGTTGTAGGATGACAAGGATGCAGGAAAACAGCAGATAACACTCAGAAATAAGTGTTCAGACCAGTCTACACTTAGGTAATATGCCTTCCCCTGTCATTATTCCACCATTCATCTATAAACTATTGCAGAAACAAAACTGTGCAAAACACTTCATACTGAGTGCTTCCCTTGGGCTAAAAATTGCCTTTGGCTTCCAAGAGGATGTTTCTGGAAGACAACATTGAAATCTGGGCCCGTGGATGACAAAGTGCTATCACTGCCCCTAAGATATTATCCCTCTCGCGTTGGCAAATTTCTGCCTGTGATGGTATGAATCAGATGCAGGTTCCTGATACGTAGGTCCTCTAGAAAATTATGCGACTGCAAGAAAACTTCTAACCCAGGGTGAGTCTTTATAGGAACATAGCCCAGACCTCTATGGGACAATTTGGATGGATCTGTTGCTCTTTACATGTATTCTCTCAGGCACTCAAGAGGTGTATACGTGTTGCTGTTTACACAGAGTTGGGGTTTGAGTATCTGCAATAGTGTAATTGACAGGTTATGCTAGTGTATCCCCTCCTAAGAGAGCCAGAGAAGGAGACTGCACCACAGCTGCACTCTGGAGAGCAGTTCTGCCCACAGGTAGGAGCCGGCAAACTCACTTCTCCAAAACCAGCTCCAGTCCAAGTCACACTGATGAACAGTCACACAATAGGAAAAGCAATGCCATACCAACTGGCAAACTGAAGTTGGCTACGTTTATCTAATGTCTAAGAGACATAACATGAAACTGGTTTAGTTTTTGTGTCTATGGATCAGACATTTATGTTCTTAAAAGCTGGGTAGAAATGTAACAGAGAAACTTAGGGATCCCTGGCAGAGTTGGGTATGGCAATTCCAATAGCCCTCTACACTGCCAAAGAAAAATAACGCACCAAAAAATGTCAGTTGGCAGTTGGCAGCAATGACGAAAACAAAGCTGGGAAAGAGTCCACTTGTCACTGTCCATACGTTTCTTAAGCTGATTAGGAATCCAGGGTGTTGGCTAGATGCTAACGAACAGTCAGGCCCTTGGACTCAGCCTCTTCTGGTTCTGCCAAGACATAATCACTCTAACATCCTGGAGAACCTAACCCTGCCTCCTTTTTAATAAACTCCCATTTAGGAAACCGTTTATAGATAAAATAAAGGAAAATATTATGTTCACTTTATATTCCTGAAGAAGGAGAAAGCAAAGTAAATTAAGTCAAATTTGCATGGACTTTTGAACGTGCACAGATTTGGATATAAGCTATGGAGCAGACACAGAACGTTGCAGCCTTTATAGTCAATATTTTATTAAATTTTTCCTTGTAAATTTTGCTGTGTCTTTATTGCATTTATTCAATAATAGGGAGCTTTCCCGTAGCTAATTCTATGCCTTGAAATTTTCCTTATTGTTAACCTGTGACTGCAGTCTAATGGATAGAGTGTCTGCCATACAATACACTAAGAGTAAGATTCAGGTACCAAGGTGACTGTATTTTTTATTAAAGTACCTTTTTATATGCTCAGTTTCAAACTGATGACTGCATTTGCAACACCTAATTGCCACCAGTATCCACAAATACTTTGCATTTAATGAAAATATCAAACCAAGTCCCTCATTTCAGTTGAAGCAGCAGGTTGTATTACACAGTGTAAAATCTCATTTTATGAAATTTCATAGAAATACAGATCTAACTTTGCACTCTCCATTCTTGTTTGAACTTTATAGTCTTTATATTGCAGGGCTTTATTAATTTTTTTCATTGTAAGTCTCAAAATATTTCTGTTGCATCAGGGAACTAGGCAGCCCCATTGTGGCTAATTTAACACCTGTAAATTGCCATGGCTACCAACCAAACACTTTCCAACTATATAAGGTAAGTATCTATTTCATGTTTTTAAATAGTGGTGGATTCAGTTCCAGTGGTTGTATCTTTTATTAAAAATTCTATTAACTTTATTCATCAACACCATCAGGGATCACTAGGAGCACACAACTTCTCACAGTTTTTAAGGCCAAGAGGGAATCACCCGAGTCAGCAAAGGCTGACCTTCTTCACACCGTACCTCATAGATCCTCACCTAATAATGTCTGAAATGGATTTTTTTTTAAAGACCCAAAATACTTTTCCTGCTTACAAGAGTGAACAAGAAAAAACAGGTGTGCTATTTGAAGACTTGGTTAAAACAAGGAGCAGAGAGAACCGTGTCACCTTTGGTTCTGTCCTTGACTCCACTTCCTTCAGAGCACAGCTTCATCAGACCTGATTTTTGGTGAAACCTAACAAGGACCTGCAGGTCACCTTACTTTTGTGCAGCCACATCCTACTCAACTATACTCCTAATGCAGCTTTAGACTTGCTTAAGGTAAAGAGCCCTGTCTGCATCAGGTATGAAATGGCATGGTGTTTACAGCCTAATATAAGGCATAACTCATGGATTTTAGCTTACCTTATAAAGCAAAACCAAATCACAGCAATACAGTTCATAGCAATACAAATCAAAGATTATAACTCTTCAAACTTAAAGGACCAGCAGATGCCATAAACCCAGAATTTTTAGTGTGCAAAGATATCCTTTATATCTGCGCAATGTGAGTGTGATGTCCCATAAGTGATGTCTGAGATAAGGGCCTACCCACTTTACAGGACCAAGATGGAACACCCCACCTGCTGGGAGGCCTGGCAGAGGTGAACCCAAAGGGTCTGTTTCATCCTCATTCAGTACAAATTATACCCCAAGAAAACAATGAAGCTTCATAACTTACAAGAACTGAGACCCTGCCTCCATCTCTTAAGCAAACAATAAAAAAAAATATAAAATAATAATAAAAAAAGATACAGCTGCCAATAAATAAGCTCTTCTAATTTAGTCATTTAAGTCATTTGGGGCCAAATTCTAGGTTACATCTAGATAACATTGCTTATTGAGTTCATTACTGCAGAGGCACTTGGTGTTGAGAGAACTGGTGAAAAGGCACGAAGAAAGACTGAAAGGGCAGAAGAACCGCATCAAAAAATGCAAACCTCCACTTAGCATTTTGATTTCTTTTCTTGGATAGTTTTTGCTCTCTGTGGGTACATGTACAAAGTCCTACTTCTCCTCCTCTTAAAGCCTGGTAGACTTACTCTACAGCCAACTACACCACAGTAACTGGCAGTGGTACTTGCAGGGTGGATACAAAACATCCTAGAGCACCTTAGGCAGGGAATGGGAGAGCACGGAATAAGTGGGTAGCACTCCATACAGGAACACTTTTGGCTTTCCAGTGACATCAGCAAGGGGGTGGAAACCTGACTTGGGCTTACATGGGCTGAGAAAGCATGCTTCTGGATCAGAGTCTGCAGCATGAGCCCATCGTTACTTTCCTGTAATCGCTTCTCTGTCAGAGAGGCAACGGTGGCAGCATGAAAACTCAGCACAGAAATCGGGTAAATTTGGTGCTGCAGTTCTAACAGAATTAGAAGTTTCATATGAAAAATGCAGAGATTTGCAAATGGCCCTCTAGGAGAAGGTTGTAACATAGCCAGATACGTTCACCCTCCCAATTTAGTGGGAATTGGTCAGAAAGGTCTCATGAAAAGTATACAACACTTTCTGACTTAAAAAAAATAAGAAAAGAGCTTGGAATACATTGAAAGGAGAAATAAGAATGTGGGAATCCAACTGCACTGAGCTCTTTGATCATGAATCCAGTAGGAATGCTACTTATCTTTATACTTGTGACAAGATTGTGGGATTTCCTTTTCAGCAAGTTCCTTCAAAAGTAGAGAGAGACTTCAACATAACAAATTTGGTATGGCTAATTCAGATGAGAAGGCTTCCTTACACATACTATATGTATCCTGGCAATTCTGAATGGAAATTTAAAAAAAAAAAAAAAGAGCAAGGAGATGCTTTCACAGGACACGAAACGTGCTGCTGATGTGCTCACCGATGTAAACCCACTGTTATTCCACTGGCTTCAGTCAAGTTCTACAGATTTTCTCTATTAAAACCAAAACTAAACAACAGACCTATTTCTCCTTTCATTTATATATACATCATCTAAGTTATATGGCAAATCCATCAAAGCCAGCGTATGCAAGACGAAAACCAAGCGTTATACACTAAAGATGTGTTCGGGTCCTGGGTACCAAAGCAGGACTGGATCTGCAAGCACTGGTATAATATCAGCACTATGTAAGTAAAAAAGAGACAGAACCAGATCCTTTCTTTAGGATTGCTCAGAATACTGCTGTAGAACAAATCTTAGTATTATGGTGTATTTCACTTCTTTCTGCATTTCATCTCTTCCTTTCCATTTCATTTTCCTTGCTCTAACTGTTGCTCTGCCGCTTTCTTTTCTGGGCATCAAATGTCTGTCTGGTTCAAGTAATTTGGACCTTTCAAAAATCAGTTTCTTTCTCTTGAAAAATTTCCACTGACAGTTTCCTTTTTGTTCATAAAAAACCCCACAATCAATACCTGTTGAAAATCTGCAAAGCTTTTGTATTGGAGAGTCACAAAGGTTAGGTGTGCTGCAGAGCAACGAATATTTACTTTTACTATGTTTTCAGAGAAAACCTGAAGGAAGGTGATGATAGAGTTTATCCAAGAGGAATTCTCGAGAGCAGGCACGTATTACATTGCTGCCTTCTATGCAACACGGTTCAGAGGCACCGATTTCTTTTAAACTGTAAATATTTTTCTTTGCATGTATTTTTAAAATAGAAAACGTTTTCAAACGTGTTGTTTTTAATGCATTTAAAAAGAAAATATCTTCCATCAGGACAACAAAAAGCTGCGCAAGGATGCAAAGCTATCCCTCCTGAAGCGGGAGCCTGAGACCTATAACTGCTTAAGACAGTGGGGAGAGAAAGCAGCGGTCAGTAGGGGAGGCAGCATCCGAGGCCGGGGATGCCGCCAGGGGTCAGTCCCGACCGCCCGACGGCGGCGGCAGCGGCGGGCGGGCTCCGCGCCCCGGGCCCGGGGGGAGGCGCACCGGGCCGGCTCCTTCGGGCCGAAACGGCTGTCCTGAGCCAGCCCTCGGATTTGGAAATTGGGTAAAGCTTTCCTGGTGGGTGTTTCTCCGGCTGGTTCCGTGCGCGGAGGCACCGTAGCGGAAGACGCAGGCGTCCTTTTTATTCCCTTCTGCAATTATACAGCAATTAATGAGAGTATCCACTCGCAAGAGTTTCGGTTTGTGTTCCCCGTGATTGCAACCTGATCCAGAAAGCACTGCGAGTTTTACTTTTTAATCTTCAAACTCCCGTGGGAGATGTATTTCAGGCTATTTCTTTGGGCTGAGCGGGGACCGAAGCAGCCCCATCAGCCAGAAAAGTTATTGTGTGGGGACAGCGTCTCTTTGCCCAAAAATTTATGCAGAAATTATGGATATAGTGCCAGGCGACAAATTCGAGCTTCTTTTAATTCCATTCATATATAGCTCGCTTTGTTTCAGATCAAATGCTTCACTGAACTAAAACTCAAACAGAAAACACAGCTAGCCAAACAGCCCGAGATCACAACCCTACAATAACAACCCGGGATGCTCTCACAATAGAAAAGAAAAGCTTCTGCAGCAGCAAGGAAACAGACTTCAGCCTCAAGCTTCCAGGGGGGTTAAAACAACAGTGACTTAAACGTGCAACTTTGCATAATCTGAAAATACCTCATTCTTATATTTCCCCGAGTGAGGAGTTGCAGAATCAAAATAGAGAAATTGTGTATTGTGTCTGAACCTGAGTTACGAACCGTGGGTTCGTATGTGGAGACGAGATTTTTCCAACACTAATTCATGGAGAGGATCTGAATTTGGGAAGAATGCTTATGCAGCCACACTACAACCCAGGAAAGTCCCTGAGACTGAAAAAAAGTAAACCCGCATGTATTTAAACACTTTCCTGAATCGGGGCCAGAGTTTGTGGTAATAATTAGAGCATTTTAATAATCAGGATATTTTAATTAATATTCAGCTGGCTTTCTTTTTCATGTTAAGAAAAAATATGCTTATAAACATACCCCCACATATATTTTTATGCCTTACATAATTTTTTTTTAAAGGAGAGATATTTTTTCTCCTAACAATGTTTTAATCAGAAGAACAAGTACAATAATACAGTTAATACTCATGATAGTCTAGGAAATTTAAAAAAATAAATCAAACGCAACAACAAAAAAATATTTTTCTAATTTTCTGACCAGCTTTAGAATTGCTTGCACTTGGAAAAAACAATTTACTTGCACGTTTTACCATAATTTAGAACATTTATATATTCCCTCCTGCTGTGATACAATGTGTTCCTATTATTAAATACAACAGCACTTTAAATATAATAAGATATTTGCAATATAATGAATGTTTACGTGTTCAACTTTTTTTCCTGCTCTCAGCTATAACTACTTACTCTGAATATGACACTGCTCACTATACAGCTTGTTTGTACAGGATGAAGCAATATCATATCTATCTAAAACACAGTTATAGTTTTATTCTGTCTCAACTAGAAAAGCAGTCATATGATTGTTGTAGAATTATTTACTTCAATGTTGGAGATAACAAAAGATGACCTCTAGATTATGAAGTTTTGCTTTGTTTGTCAGTACTCATAAAACGGGTGTAATTCAGAAACATTTTTGCCTCTTCCCCTGGGAGTGATGGTTGCGATTTAAGCTTGAGTCAGCCCATGCTATATCCAAAATTTCTCAAGATACAGAATACTGGAGAAAATTCACAGTCATAATTCCATCAATGTAGCAATTGCCAATGTAAAGACAGGGTTAATTGGATCAGGCACTGACCTGCTGAAATTGGGCATTAATTCAAAGATAAAGACACTAAGTAGATTAAAGAGTGGGGCAACATCACTTGTAAAAGTTACGTCCAGCTCACTGTAATATTTGCAAATCCAAACTTCCTCAACAACCGTTGCCCATTTGATGTGTCTGTACATGTACACGTGTGGACGTTTATGTACTACCTAGCTATAAAAGTAAAGGCAGTGAACACCTTCTTCTGAATTTCCAGAAAAACATCGTGACCTTTAGGTTTCTTGATCCCTGCAGAAAATGTGAGCATCTCATGCTCTAGCAGGCAAAACTTTGAAACACTGCTTCATTTCTCTAAGATCCTTGGAGTGCTACTATAAATCTTTGATTGCTAGGACCAATGGTGAGGAACCAAGTTCTAGGTTATATTTTCCTAGAAGAGGCTAAGCCAGTTCAGTGGAGTTGTGCTGATTAACGCTAGCATGTGGGTTGGCCCAAATATGTTCCCAATCAGACTGGTATTTTTTTATACAGCCATAGCCTTTTCCATCAAAGGCAAGGGACATGACCAGAATACTTTTAGAAGGATGCATTTCATGGGAAGTTTCAAAACTTTATTGGGAATCGTTGTTTGCATAAGAAATTGCTCAAAATTGGGGGACTTTTCAAATAAAATTAAGCAGAGTTTGTAATTTGGAGGACTACAGCCAGACTAGAAACTTGTGTCAGAGCAAGTTTTCAACAAGGCTGCTGTGCACAGGACTTGTAACAGGGTTCAGAGGTGGCTGAATGGTTGAAGAAGAAAGTTTGTTTTTCTTATTTTAACTGCTTGGTCACAGCAGTGCTGCAAGGGTAGAGCACGTCCTATCTGCTGCCTGCCAGGTGCCTCTATTTCCAAACGCAGTACAAGACACGTCAGTCATTACTGGCAAAAATTATGAGATTTTTGTTCTACTGGAGAACTTGGTTGGCCCTTCTCCACACTGCTCTGCTTCCAGCTCCCTTGCACCTTCCCTCTCAGACCTCAGTTCCCTTAACCCTTTCTTCCACACCCAGCGCTGCTTCCTGTTCCCCTCCCGTTACAGCTCATTTCAAACAGAAGGTGGTAAGGAAAGAGAAGCTGCAAATGCATCTCTGAAGCTTTCAAAGACAAAAATCCAATCAAAATCTGAAGTGGAACATTTCAGCCAATTCTACTCTCTTTTTTGCTCAAGGCAACAGCACAGGCAACCCAGAGCCTTCAGGAGGCCAGGAAAGAACTGCACAGTCAGCTAATAGCAATGCACACACACGCCACACACAAATATACATAAGTATGTGTGTGTGTGTATTTTAAAAAAAAATTATGCTAGCTTACTTCCTTCCCTTCCATCGCTGCTGTCAGTGCTCCCAGCTGCATTCCTCAGACAAGCCATGTTTCAGTGACCTCTGCTTCCCAGCATCCCAATGAAGGGACCCTCCCTTTGTGGCTGCCCAGGGCTGGGCGAAGGAGCTGTGCCTTTACCCAGGCAATCTGGACTTTAGGAGGGGAAGGTGGTGCTAGTGTTTGAAGAGCCCATTGGCAGGGCTGAGGTGTGAGACCCCACCAAAAAGGACACTACACCATGTGCCTGGTGACTGCTGGCGTGTTTTTTGCATTACAACTGCTGCTCAGCAAGAGATCTGTACTTCAGCAGAGAACTAGAAAATGATCAAGAGCTGAGCTATGAGGATCAAAGGCAAACAGCATCCATGGGAGCATGGTTGCTCAGACAGACCAAGAATAGCAAAGCTGTGCTGCTACTGGAGCATGAAGCAGCTCCAAGGGACTTAACAGCTGTCAGTGCAACAGGAGGTTCTGCCAGGCAGCCAGATGTTGTTGTTGGGGAAACATATCAGCTCAGCATCTGGAACCCGTGATTACCACCAAAATGGAGGAAAGCACTCGGATACAGCAGACAAAAGGCTTTGGGGGCTGTACCCCACCCTTCTTTTCAATTAATTGAGACACATTCTTGAAAAGCTGGGGTGCTAGAAAGGGCAAGTCTTAAAATACAACTGAAGACTAACTAAGCATGTTATTTATATATTTACAAAAACATGTGTCTCTTATTAAGGCTTTTTATTCTTATTTCTTATGAGACCATTGTTTGAGAGCTGGGAAATATATACTGAAATTAAACCACTCACTAATATTTATGTTGTAGTTATAGTATGATGTATACATGTGTGGGAGTTTTCCTATAGGTGATAAGTCTGTGCCTGAAACTGCTCTGAGTTAAATCCAGGCAAAGCTCTCATTAACATTAATAGGAGGAGAACCTGACCTGGTGAGGGTCAGTAAGACTTCCCCTGAGCTCAGCAGGCCCTGAATCAAGTACAAAGGATGACTGGGCTCATGGAAGCTCATTCAAATCCACTTTGCCTGAATATGGTGATAAATCATTTGCTATCCTAAGCCAGCTTTCACTGAATTTCACTGAATTTTTAGAGTTGGAAGGGACCATAAAGATCATCTAGTCCAACTCCCCTGCCTTCAAGGAAACTTGTATGCCATCATGCTTATTTGTGCCTGGCTGAAACCAGAGATACTGTGTGGGTACATTAGGAATGGAGTTTGCTAGATTTCTTTTTTCCTGGTTTCTGTTTTACACATTAAAGACAGAAGGTTTCAGAAATGCTGACTCTCTTTTGCTGATTTTTGGGGAAAGATCTGATTTTTGAAAGAATTCTGCATTTGCTGTTCCTATTGAATCTTTCTGCAAGGACTGCTCAGCAGCTCTGAAAGGCTCTCAGGCTCACACTCAACAGATAAAGTAGGAGGCACCTACATGCTCCTCTTATAAAAGAAGGATATATATTTTTCTTATATATATATTCTTATAAAAGAAAAACACTATACAGGAAACAATGACCTGATTCAACAAAGCCTATAACCACACCTAAAATCTTTATAATCCTTCTCTGTTCACCCAAGTGCTTCAGCACATGCTGAAGTGCTTTGCTGGGAATTGGATGTGTCTAATGTTAAGTAATGTTAAGTATCTCACAGTGCTTCTGTGGTGGATGCTGAAGCTGAGGTCCCAGAAGGTAGAGCCCACCTCTCCAAGGTGGGTATGGTATTATGTCTAGCTTCCCAGTCTCAATCCCTGAATGATATTGCAGAGACCACTGAACTAGCAAAAGGAATTACAAGTTTTTCCCCCTGAATTTATAAGGAACCATAGGAACACAGAAAAACTTAAGCCATGCCAAAATGCCAGCTTCTCCAATTTGCACTTTGACTAGCTACCTGCAACACTGCTAAATAGATAAAGCATTATTAACAGCAACAGGAGTGAATTCTGCTGTGCTGGCATTTCTGATGGTTTTGTAGAAGTGGGACACAGCGTGCAACAGTTCATATCAGCAGTGAAAAGCACACCTCTGCTGGGAAGAATGGGAGGGGCAGGAGGAAAGAGCCTCTGCCCTACTCCGGTGGAGCCAGCCAGAGCAAAGTTCACACCGTATGATGCAGTTGCCTGCCCAGCCCCTGTTACAACGGGAAAGCAGAGCTTGCCAGTGCCACTGCAGGGAGTTCTGCAACACAACAACTGGACAGCAATTTCTCTGCCCTGAGACAGTTTCATTTTGTATTAGCTTCAACAAAACAGGGTTCTGTGTAAAAATAAATAAATACATACATACATACTATGTTAAGGTAGAAAAAAAGACAGGTTTTTATTTTAATTTTACCCAAGAGAGTTTGTATTAATTCAAACAACCTGGGTCTTTATTACTTGAGAGGTGAAATGAAACCAGGCATAAGCCCTGAGCATCATTTCAGAGTATCTTAAATAGGAAACAGGAAAATAGCACTGAAATATTGACTAAGATATTTGCCATGAATATCTAGACAGTCAGCAACTCCTAGACCATGGACAGGTAGAAATTGTTGCTGGTAGAAACAGACAACACTTAGACCTGCTGTCCTTGTCTTATAGCCCCTGAACTGCTATGTTTTTATGAAGCACCATGGGTTCTAGGAGGTGTTCTAGGATACAACATCAGTGTTGCATGAAGAGATGCCTTTAAAGTTAGACTAGAAACTACCACATAGGATGCATATTTCATCTGTACATCCCTGGACAGGGTGATCTTGAATGCATGCTCCTTTGTAACTACAACTAGTGAGGCATATGCTCTAATCAGAATTATAAATAATAATCATTAAAAAAAAAAAAAAAAAGGTTCCATTCATTATTTTAACATTTTTCTTAAGCTGGCACATTGTAAATGTTCTGTCTCATATCTTACGTAAGATAGCAGCATGCTTTATGTGGCCATTCTTCTAGATCTCATGATTACATTTCCAGGCTCTCCAAAATTATTGTTCTAACTCATACGAGTTTGAAGGAAAGCTTGAGTGGCAAGAAAAAGGAATTTAAAATAGTGCCCTTCAGAGACATAAAAATATTTTAGAATTATTAAAAAAGAGCAGTGAGTTTTTTCAAATTGTGCCTCTAGACCTTGATACATTTTGGCCCTTCAGGTCATTTGTCCACAATGTTTATTAAAGTTTCAAATTATTAGAACCTGAATTGAGAGCAACTTTAATGTATGGTGTGTAATAGGCTCTATAAAGTAGGTTAGACTTTTTTTTTTTTTTTTACCCAAAAATGTTTTGGCCTCCATAATCTGTGCTTGGAAAACTTTTTGGGCAAGATGCAATTGGCTCACTCCATAGCCATGTATCATATAAGCAGACATCACACTTACAAGCCAGCTGTGCATAACCAGAACTCATAATAGCCTTCAGCTTTCAAAACACTAACCTCGACCCGGGGAGCGAAAGGAGCCGCCCTGCTTGCATGGAGGGAGCCTAACATAAACACTCAGGAACAGCTTTGATACTTTCCAGTTTATGGACACTGACAGCATAGATTAAAAAAAAAATGCATTGAACCCTTATTCACAATGGAGGCTGGATTTTGGGATCTTTATTGATGAGGATAGAAGGAAATATATGTACTTTTGCTTTGCTTTTTGGGAAAGGAGAATCGACACTGAAGTCTGATTCTGTTAAATGGGGGAATAGTACTCCTGCTATTCAGGAGTGATGTTCACACCATAAACTCATGCTATTTGAATTCCAACACAGGCTTATTTTTCAATCCACACTCATTCAGAGGAAGCTCTGAGTATACATATTATCAGCTGAGCAGCTGGCCTTCATGGCCACCTATGCCTTCCATTGACTGCGGATATGTTTGACGACAACCCTATTTTCAAACACTTGCAAGGTGTCCAAACGCACAACAGGGACATACAGGCACCAGGATGAATGCATGAGGGGGTGGACAATAACAAACTTTAAAACTGGGCAATGCTTTCAGGACAAGCTTTATTCACATGGGCAGTAGCCATTGTTTCAGAGCTTCTGGTTAAAAACCAACATAAGCAAAGCCATGGAGTTACTATAGCACTGTATTTTGAAGTATCACAGAACAACCCACAAAATAAGCAGCCCTTAGACTGCTGACAGGCAACTCATCAGAGTATGACAGCCAGTTCTGACCAAAGGCAGAAAGGTTAAACCTGTTACAGAATACAGCTACTGCTTTAAGATCATTTAATCAGAAACCCTCTCTGTTGACCCAATTCTGCTTCCACTGAACCTGATGGGAGCCTTTGGTGGACTTCAGAGTCACCAGAGTAAAGTTAAACATAATTTTACCCTCTGAAAATCCTGTTCATTGTGACCACATTTCACAATAAGGAATTTGCTCTTTATGCCGAGGCATCTGCACAGAGCTTAGGGAATCCAATACTGGACAAGCTGAAACACATTTATTTTATTTATATTACATCTACTACATAACATCTGGGCTTAATGTAAAAGTACATCATAGCAGACTAAAACACTGCAATCACACAATGGCCCCTAATCTAAGATAGCACCTTCCCTATACATAAATAAATTTGCCATTTACAAAAAGCCCAGGTTAGAGAAATGAGTGCAAATGTCCTGGGTTGCATTTGTCAAGCTGAAACTTTTCCAGGGCAGAAAGCTTGTGGGCAGAAAGCAACACGCTGATCAGCCACAGTGCCTTCCTGCAAAACACCAACCCTAGGATTTCACTGCCCCATTTTTGTAGGAAATGTAGTAACTTGTGGTAGAAGCAGAGAGTTTAAGACATTGCAGTGAGTAATTGCACTGTTAAAAAAAATATTTATGTTTGCCTTGAAATGAAGCTACAAAGCAAAGAACCTTTTGCATTACTGATTGCAAAGAGCCTTAATGCTCTTTCTTTTTTCTTCTTTTTCAACATATCACCTTTATGACATTTAGTATTGACTAGATCAAGAGGTAAATCGACAAAGAACACACCTACTGTGCCAGACAACATGGTAAGATCATTTTGAAACAAGTACAAACTGTTTCTACCTACTCTTCTTTATTGATCATATAGGAAAGGAAAAAAACAAAATGAGAAACAGTTTGCCATTTCACTTCTTATGTTAAAATTGCTGTCTCCAAGATATTTGGGAGAGAAATTAATTTTCCTGCACATTTTGTCTGACAGAAAAATAAAATCTGATTCATATATTCCACAGATGTTAAACTGTGATTGCTAATATTGTTTATTGTGAAATTACAGACTGCTTTTAATCCTTAATGTGATTTAGCAACCTTGAGCTAAGCATGTCCCTTTATGTGACAGACACGAGCACTGAACTGATATGGAGTAAAAAAAATAATCTTCTGTTCTGCTTTTTGAACTGATGTGTCTATATTTTTTTATTAACTATAGTTAATAGAAATAACAAATAAATTTAGATAAACAAATAGAAGTAACAAAAACATAACTGAAAATTTACACACTGATTCAGGTCAAGCAGGTTTCTCTCAGAGGTAACTGGATTCCCATGATTTCAAGTGGATTGAAAGACTGAATTATGTGGAATTGGAATCTTTGGTGATAAGACACAGACTTTCACTTACTTTTATTCCTTTATAAATTGTTACAATTGATTAAAGTATATTTCAAGTTTCCCAAATATTTCCATTAAAGGTTCTTTGTAAAAGAAAGTTCTTTATGGGAATGCCAAACCTCAAACTATACCCTGAATCAGCTGGATTAGGCAGCTTTTTAACATTTCTTTGGGCCCAGGTCTATGAAGTCCTCACCATTTATCCACAACTCACTCTGAGGCTTCATTAACCATATGTTGGGGGCACCAAAAGATTGAACAGTCAAACCTATATTTCTGGTATAGCAGTGGGGTGGAAGGCAAGGTTTAAACCCCAAATGGTGAAAACACGTTTCAGGAAGCTATAGGGCTATTTTGGGCAAAAGGATGAGGAAATTCTATAACATGAGCCTATTTTACAAAATCCCATTGGGTCATGCAACCTTTTTGGTTTCTAATAACAAACCCACAGTAAAGAATCTCAATTACCTTCAGATGCACATGAGTAACTCATTGGTTCCAATAAGTACCAAGCCTGTGCATGTGCTTTGAGGGCAGGATTTATGAATATACTACCAGACAAAGATGCTGGCAGATTTACGTGCTGGATGCAATTCACCTTCTACCGAAAGGCAGAAGATGAACGTCTACTATCTTGGAAACAGCAGCTATTTTGTAAGCACAGGAACAGCTTTTCTGAAGATGTGTTCTGAATAGGAGGAAACCTCAGCTCCGCAACACCCCTGGTTTTCTATTACGAGACATGCATTCATTGCAACCTATAAATCAGTGGCATGACAGCTACACTTTGCCTGAAATTACATGTTAATAGAGTGAAATTGCTATAGGCTTTTTTGAGGTTTTAATATATTGCTGAACTGGGATCTCAAAGACACTCTGGCAATGCCAGGGGGGAAAAAAAAAAAAAAAAAAAAAAAAAGATAGAGAAACTTAAAAATGCTTTGAATATTTTATCGTTCCAGATCAGGAGACACTAAATTTGACTCTTTGTTATTACTTAAATGTTTTCAAAATATTAATAAAATAATTAATATTAAATAAAATATTGCAAGAACTCAATAATGAAACTCTGACACAAATTATACTGCATGGTTGGAAGGAAAGGGAGGTTAATTGTTGTTTTACATTAATTCTGGTTCATTTCCCCCCAGATTCCTGCAAAGGTGTGCTGGCCTGACGCAGAGGGATTTTAAAAATCAAAAGAAATCAGATAAAAAAAGAGTAGCAATTACGACACTAACACTTTAAAGTGGGAAGAAGATATTTGTGCTGGATTCTAAGGCTATGACAAGACTGCTAAATAAAACAGGCACCGGGAGTATTCCTGGCCTGGAGGCCCAGGGGCCCGATCTGGCTACATCCACAGTACTTGGCCTTGGTCCTTCCCACCACCCCACCTTTACTTTGTGCAATGGTGGCCCTAAGGCATAGCTACAATTTTGCGGTGGTTTTTTCACTTCAGCATGCCTGAAATAATGTGCAGCTCCACCAGAATGGTATTTCCATTGTATGGGTCTGATGTATATGTTGCATGAGGACAGAGATGTTGGGAGTTGCAAAGCCTACTGGACCTCAGAGATCTGTCTTTGTGAGAGGGATCTAAACTTGGTTTGGTCTTATCTATATTCCCTATCGGGCATCATTTCTGCTCTATGCTTTCCCTGTGCCAGGCCTAGGCATTTGCCTTAGAGAACACCACTTGGCAAAGGCCAAAATGACCAGGGAACATACTCAAAATTAAGCAGCACAGATGTTCAACAGTCAGTGCTCAAACACATCCCCTGGCCCAATTCTATTTAGCAACAGAGATGCAGCCCAAACGATTAAAGGAGCTTTATCACACCACAAGAACTACTGGTTGTGATAAAGGTCAAAATGTGTTTATAGTATGCAAACTTGGCTTTTTCTACAATTTTGTTACTGTTATGGCCCACCTTCAAAGAAGACACAACCAGTTGTGCATGAAGGAGGCCACGTGCTCTAGGATGAGGGGAAGAAAAGGGGACAGCACATTTCTGGCATTGCTCCTGCCCTGCTTTGTGACTACCTGAGCTTCTGCTGCAGTTTCTCCGCCTGTAAATGCAGTTGATGATCCTTTCTAAAGGGATCAGAGAAGGACCCGTGACTGTTTCAGTATGTAAAGAATAACACAATAAAAAAGGAAGCTCTAGTGGTTTTAACATTAAAATGGTATTTTTTATCAGGGATGGCATTAAAACAGATGGTAATTTGTTTTCCACAAGTGCTGTAATTAGAAGTCTCTTGGCTTTTGCATTCATTTATGGCACAGTCTTTCATCTCTCAAGGAAGGGAGAGGGAAAGTGCACTTTTTATTGATCCTATTTTTATATGCATATATCTATCTTGTAGCATTTAAACCTTTTTTCTTTATTGAACACTTGGTGCATTGCCTCACTTAAAAAGCCATTCTTTGCTTTCTGATATACCTCTTTAGTATGAAAATACGGGCTTAGTCACCAATTAGTGTTTAAACATTAAGACGAAAGTTTGAGAGCTCAGGTGGGAAGAGACCAATACGCTATCCTCAGGGTTGATTCTGATTGTGTGACTTAAAACATGTCACAGTGGCTAACAGTTTTGAAAGGTATTTAAACTCATAGCTCAAATCAAAAGCTGTAGCTTAAAAATTAATTCCTTCAAAAATTAGGACTTTCACCCAACTTAGATCCCAAATCCAGATATGAGTTCTAAAATAAGTCTTGATTATTTTTTTTCCACATTAACTGAGGTTATTACAAGTTATGCCACTGTAAACAAAGGAAGAATTTCACATGCAATATCTATATGTTGTGGTTTAATCCATAGTTATTCCCTAAAATTAAGGGCAATTCCTCACAATGAGTAACTCCTATAAGGAAACAGAAAGGCAGAAGCTTCTTAGAAGTCAGAGGTGAATTATACTTCGTGCTGCCAAAGTATGTTAGGAGTCCTTTATGCCATTCATAATATAGCTTTTCAACTAAAAAATAAATAATGAAAAAGATAAGAACTGTTATATTGAAAAAAAAGAATATACATATATATTTATCTCCTAAACCAGATGTGACTTCACTATGGTCAGAAAATGGTCTTCAAATTAAGTGGTTAAAGGTACATCTTTGGACACTATTATGTCATTTCTTTTCATTTAGAAATATCTTTTACTCCAATCACTTATAAAAGCTTGGCCTGTCTGTTGTTTTTTTTTTTTTCCAAGGAGCATTGGAGAAGACTGAAGTATGGTTCAGCAGTTTTATCACCCATAAACTGAAGGGGGCTGAAAAGAGGTACAACATCCTTTTCTCCTGAAAGTGGACTGGGTAGCACCCCCCCAGGACCTTCATCCTTGCCTGTATGGACTGGTTTGACCTTCAAATTTCCTAGGACTCCAAATACTGGACTTCCTGAGCTTCTCCCATGGAAGAAGTAAGGTCCATAGAGGCACCATAAATATTACAAAACAGCCTTCTGGGAACTTTCACCACAAGACAGCCCTCTAGGGGGATACAGACACACCTCTCTACTTCTGATGGCTGAGTGGGCAGAAAGAGGACCTGAAAACTTGTGGAGTCAGAACAAGCTGCTGCAGGCAGAGCTGTTTCCTCTTTCTACCTCAATGATCTGCAGTTTCTAGGAGAAGCATTCTGACCACACCACGAGCTGCAGTGTGAGCCAGACTGGCCTCCTTGGGCTGTCTCAACACTGTGTTTGGTAAGGGTTTCTGGGACCATGAACCTGCCTGCCCTTGGGCTGCCCCTTGGTGCAGTTTGGGCATATCCTGCCAAGTTAGGGGCAAGCAGGGTCACACAGACACATGGCAACTGATGAGATATGCCCTGCTTTAGCTCGCTTCCCATCTCGGGTTCCCCCAGCTGCTGAGGGGCTGTTGAGGTGAGCCTCAAGCATTGACTTCTTCCCAGCTACCTAGTGGTGGAACAGCCCCTCCCTCCAGTAGGTTTATCCATAATGATCAGGGGCTTTCTTCAAAAAATTTGTTGCCGAAGCCCTTTTCCACCATCCAAGCAGCTCAACAGATAATGTCTGACTCATAACTTACCCAATGCATTTATTTTACTTTTAAGTGGTGTGAACAGCTCTAAGAGTATTAGAACTGATCTGTCTCACAGTTCAATGGTAAGACAATTTATTAGGGCTGTATTTTCAAAATATAATTTTTGTATTTTATTTAAAAGAGCGATAGAAAGTGTTCTAACAGTTCAAACTTCTTGCCTTTCAAGCCTGTGAATTGTTCTCTAATTCTTCCATTATAGATGACCAAATAGGAGCACTAAATTTAATTTTTTTCTACCTCTTACTATTTTATATACCTTTAACTGTTCCCTTTTTAAACTTCAGGGAGATAATCTTTCCACTATCCCTTCTCATGTGGAAGACAAGCCAGGTCTCAGAACATTTTGGCAGGATCTGTACATGGGGTTGCCCACCTACGGAAATCCTGCAGGAGAAATGTGGCAGAACATGTTCTGACAAAAGAGTTGGAAATTTTTGAAACTGCTTTTTTTTCTGGCTTAGCTCGACACAATCTCATTTTATAACTGTGTGTCACAGGACAGCTGTTCCAAAATCTGTTGCTCTTCAACATCCTATTTTACTCAGAATAACATCCGTATTTGACTAACTACTATTTCTCATTTGCATCTTCATTGTCTTAAGGCACACAGAACGTCACAAAATATGCCCTTGTTGACAGGCTGCTTACTTATGGCATTACGATACTGACAGTGTGTCTTTTGTGGCACATTTTTTAATCCTTAGGCAAAAGGTAATATTTAAAACATGCATTATTCTATTATTAATTCTTCCCACTATGGTGGATGAATAGGCCTTTGAAAATTGACAGAGAATTCATGTCTATGACTTTCTATAACCACAGTTAAAACAACAGTGTTGGTTCCATTAATTTCTGTATAAATTTCTGTTTGTTTCTCTGTGCAACTAAAATTCTGATAAAAAGAACCAAACCTTTAATATGTGCATTCACCACATTCATTAGTAACTAAGGCCATTTTTCAGCACTTTTTAAAATTATATATTTCAGGGAATGATGAAGAATTACATGCAGAAGAACATGCTGCTTTTCATGTTTCCTTAATGTCAGAGTTTTACTAGGATTCCTGGTTCTGCATGTTACTAAATTTACGATAGTGGATAATAATAATAAAATATTTTAAAACTCCCTAGATACATCTCACTCAGAGGAAACTTTTTTTTTTTAACTGGTAAACATCTGACTGTAAGCTGTTTTTTTAAGAGAGCACTTCAAAAGAAAAAAAACATATGTTGTGGCTGGCCTTTGTTACGCAGTTAATGAAGAAACTAATTCATTGTTTGGACAGGCCATTGAGTAAGAAGTAGCTGAATTTTTTGGGGGAGATCAAGTGCTTAATACAACACATGATTTGTATCAGCTTTGATTTGTAGGAAACTTATAGTGAATCCAAAATAATTTCAAAGTAAATGTATTAGAAAGCTTATGGAGATTGTCAAAAGAGATTTTTTTTAAAAAAGGACTGCATAGCTACTGTTGCTCCCAAACATCACATGAAATATTTTGCTACTTCAAGCATACAAAATGTTGAAAGTAAAAATGTTATTTATGGAACAAAGCATAATAAATTCTGTAAAGACCTAGAGGCTGTGCCTCTTGGGGAGAAATTTAGTACAGAGGTTGCAGTTTTATTGTTAGTTTACACAGAACTGTATTTTACTTAAGACAAAGTTCAACAGCATAGGGAGGCAGAAAAAAACAAAAGCAACCCATTTAATATGTATACTAACGGCTTTCATATGAGAGAAGAGTAAAGATGGAAGGCTAGGTTCAGCAAAGAGCACTGGTGTCAGGCAGGGAGATAAGCAGTGCCTGGGGAGACTGTACCATACCTGGGGCAGAGCTCTGCCCCTCCGCCAGCTTTTGCTTCAAAGAGCTGGTTAGCACTTGCCTCTGCTAAGAGCCAGGGTGACCCTCAAATGCCCCCTCAGAAACCTTCTCTTGCCCTGCCGTGTGCCTCCTATGCTCTTTGGGTTTGCCTTCGCTGCCTGGGGAAGAGGTGGACATGGTGGTGCCTCCCTTTCTCAGCCCAGGGGTTAGGTGGAGGTCTCAGCCATGTCTCTGGGCTGAAATCAGCATTTTTGCCTCCTCTTAGGCCTCAAGCTATTCTGAGTAGAGGCTCAGCATGCTCAGATAGTCCTTAGCCCACCTGGCAAGCACCACCAGGACTTGTGGTGACAGGGAGACACTAAAAGGTAACCTGGCTCAATAGCCAGAAGAGCAACAGTGAATTTTTGTGTTGGGTTTTTTTTTTTTTTTTTTTTTTTAAATAACCAATCCAAATCCAAAACCCCTAGAGAAATAAAACCAGATAGCCATTTTGGGGAAAGGATTTTGTCCCAGCACATTTAACAAGTCTCAACAAATGCGCAGAAAGCAGTGATCAGTAAGCTCTTTACACATAGTGTAACAAACTACAAAAATGTACATTTGGAACATAAAAAGCATTGCTAAGTTATAAAAGCAGCATAAATGGTGACAGGAAATTCATGCACTCTAAATCTTTAGTTTTGGATATCTGGGTATTGGGAGCCAGAGATGACAGAAAACAATTTAAACTCTAAAATAATAATTTCTTTTTGGAAATAATATCTTTTGGGGGCCATAACTGGTCATCCTTCAAAGCAACAGTGTTGTTTATAATTTCCAAAGCAAAAAAACTGCTTGCAGATCAACAGCAAATCAGTAATCAATTGCTCCAAGATAGGTATCAAACACAGTTCCCAAAAATTACATTTGTACCATGAAACTGATGTGTCAAAAAACACATTCTGTATCCACCTACAGGAAGTAATTGAGAAAATCAGAGACATGCACAACCTTTTTTCCCCCATCAGAATTTGGGAAGGCTGGTGGAACTGGGGCTGGTGCCCTGCCTCATAGTTGGAAGAGAAATGTTCCCAAACAAGAGTATCCACCAGAGAACGTGGAATTCCCCAGGCAGAGTTGCTACCAGCCAGATTAGCCAACCTGTGCTGCAGAGGGAAATTTGAATCAGCTTTCCAGGATACCTAAGTTTATAGAGGAACTGGGAAATTACTCTAATTGACATGAGGCAAAATTGAAGATCAAACTTAAAAATATAACAAACAACCCAAGAAACACCAACAAAACCAACAGCAGAAATCTAGTGCACAAAGCATAAAAGCAGTAATTTCAAGTAGAGAAGACTAATAAATCTGAGTTACTACAGTTAGATTCACCACCAGTAGTCAATATTGATACGTCACAGCTCTTTCCACATGAAGGCATTGTGTATTTGGCTAAAACTATAATTGTTCTCAGATGAGGAAACCTAAAGTGAGGATGAATGAGACTATGAAATCTGCAGAATGCTTTCAAGAGATGCCAAACAGATCAATGTCATAAAAAGGGATTGACTTAGACAACAAGATTAACACTCAGAACTATGAAGCACTGTATCTCATATCCAAATAAAGAAATGGAAGATTTAGTAAAACAAATAACTGGAGAAATCGGCACTTACTGACCAAGTTAATGCATACAAGCAAAGATAATTGATATGAGCAAAGCATTATATCAAGACTCAATTTACCAATTAAAGAAATGCAGCACAGACTCCATTGTCAAACTAGGATGCCTTCTCTCATTGCTTTTGTTTTGCTTTGCCATCAATGTCACTATAAAGACAAAGTGCAGATTAACACAAAACAAGTATCACATGATTTGTCAATTATTACACCAGGAGACTCGCAGAAATAGTGAGTGTAACAATATATACCTTATGTGTTTGACAACTTGGTATACTTGAAAGTACAGACAAAGATTTTGGCCAGGGTTGCAAAAAAACAAACAAAAAAACATACATATTTTTGGAAAAGAAACGATCTGCTATGTTCTCCACACACCACACCCCAAAAAAAGGATCTAACAAGAACCTTG
The DNA here is from genome assembly GCF_964106895.1 of Numenius arquata. Taxonomy (NCBI): domain Eukaryota; kingdom Metazoa; phylum Chordata; class Aves; order Charadriiformes; family Scolopacidae; genus Numenius; species Numenius arquata. Next base: position 58,842,353 of record NC_133579.1, on the reverse strand, counting down.
GCATATCCCAACTCTAGCCTGTGTAAGAAGTCTGAGTGGGTAAATCTCGAAATATGGAAGGAATTTTAATGTCGCAAAAAGTAACAATTACATTTACTACAGTAAACTAGATTGGTTTATCAAAAGTCTATATGTTAGGAACTGAACTATATATTTTTCATTTGATTATTGTTTCCATGTTGATATATGAATGTGAAGGCTGGAAATGCACTAGAGATATAAACAGGTATCAGTATGCTTCTGAAAGCAAATAGGCATTTAATGGAACATACCTCTGGCAAGTGTATCAAGATGAATCTGATTCACAACCAAAAGTTATCCAGAAAAGCAGGAGGATGTTTCTAGGGTACGTGTTAAGAATGAAGTTAGGGCATCTGCTAGGAGAGTGATACATAGGGGAGCAGGGCCAAAAAACACTACTCAGCACAAGAAGAACACATGGGCCTCCATAACACAGAGAACAAGCAGAGAGCAGCCAGCAACAGATGGGAATGACAGAGGTCGTGCTCATACCTGTACCACATTTAATAGGAATGGTTCATCTGTGATGAAGGCTGCACTAAACTCTGACCGGACTGAACTCTAGTAATTCAGAACTCCTCTGCTGGCATATTTGCTCCTAAATGGAAACAGAGAGTAAAATGGAGATGATGGGGCTGTGACTGTAATTATGGCCCTTACGACTTTACTGACCAGTGTTGCTAATTCCTTCCTCTCTGTTAACTCATAACCAGGAATAACTCTGGTGCCAACATCTCCTTTCACCGAACTGCAGCTCTTGCCCTTGCTGTTTCCACCTCAGCCACACGTACTCAAACCCAGGAGTGGGCAGTGGGAAAGCTCATCTTTGCTCCCTTCCTCAGAGGGAATAGGAAGACACGTGAATGAATAGTAAGGCAAACAACTGTATCACTTGTTAACCATACTGCTCGTTAGCAATAGCCCCTCCCAGTGCATCAGCTTAGCTGAATGCAAATCATCACCGGTTAATGAGAGGACATTCCCAAGCAAAAATGATTAATGCAATCTGACGACCCTTGGCAGCTATTCTTGCATGGACTTTTATTATGAAGCAAGAAGGAAGAGGGTGTTCCTTTGCAATCCCCTTTGGAAAAGCAGCTCCAGCTCCTATTCCTCATGGTGTAATGGAAGGAGCAAACTCTCACTGCCTTATGGAAAACATTCCCAGGCTGTGCTCCTTCAAGCACTGACCACTGCAGCCCAGGAGCATCCTACGTTTGTGACTCTTGACCTCAGCTTCATTCTAACAGTCTATCATAATGCAGTGGTGTGTTTACATGAAACATATGTTGAAGTTCCCCAAGGCAACACAAATGACAAACCTGCTCTATTCGACCCATTTGCAAGAGTGTGATTGCATCAGATGTAAGTAATGAGATGTTCTAGCTAATCTCTAAAATTATGCCTAGAGATTATATTTTTGTTTGAGTGACTATTCCGTCATTTACATGAAAGTTCAGGGCAACTAAATGCAAACGAGATTATAAAGCATACTAACAGTTTAGCTCATCATTGTGAGAGAAACTTGCCAATATGATTGCAAAAAAATAACCTGCCATAATTTGTCTTTCAAGGATCTACAGCCTTGTCATGGCCTGAAAACTATCAAGGCAAAACTAAGTCATGGATCGTTTGTCAGTTTGAAAGGATACCCCCACACACACAACAATGTAACAGACAAAAAGTCTCTCTCCATGGGCACTTCGTAGATTCCTGCCCATGTTCTTCACATGCTAAACTGGGATTATCACTTCCACACTTACATTTTCGGGGACCAAGTAAGTCCCTCCACTATCTTATTTTTACTGGGACTGACCTCCAAACAGAACAGGAAATCTCTTTGTAAGCAAATTCCCATAACCAGTCCCCTTGCTGTTTAGTCTGCATTGGATTAAGCAGCGACTTGCTTGCTTCTTTGATTGGCAACTATAGTACTAGAAAAACAAATGTACAGAGCAAGTCTCACCAGAAAAGCCTCCCAATCTGCAGACCCTTTCAGCTTTATTTGGACTGAAACTTGATGATAGCTCCACTAGACAGGAAACACTCACCCCTCCTTTCTAATATGGCACTACCAGGAGGACACATTTTCTCACAGATTGAGTAGCAGAGCAGGGAGTGGGGGAAGGAGCAGGAACACCGGAGACCTGCTGTAACACATGACTCAAATTCAAACTGTTGTGAGAGGCAGAAGCTGCAAACACTATTTATTTATCCAAAAGTTAATTCTTTGATTGATAAACCCCCCTGTTTTATACCATGCTTGAAATTAGGTGAGATATGGAAAAAGCATCCCAGATATTTTAAGCTCCCCATACTGTAGAGGAGGGAAGGAGTAGACACTTAAGCAGTGAAGCATTTTGCTTTTGTTCCTCACTGGATATAACACACTGTTAACAACCCTTTGCAATATTGTAGCAGCAGGACCCCTCCCGGCCCCCCCCAGGTGGTTAGGGCTCCACCTTTGCGGGTGCTGTAGGAGCTCACAGACATGCAGAAGGGGCAGTCCAGCATCCACCACTGACAGAAAACCTTATGGTAAGCGTACATGAGACAGAAAAGGACTTACGTGCATTATCCTGCTGTTCAGTAGCATATCTAGTAAGACATGCAATATTTATTTGAGGGGACAACAGACTGGAGAGTCGAAAGAAGGAAGTAGTTCTTTTTAAGGCCAAATCAGAGATGTCACATAGTTGAGTTGGTACTAAACAAAGGAGCTACCAGCAGGTGCAAGTCCTGCCTTCCTTATACTTGCATTCTTGTGCATTTGGCACTGCTGTCTAACTAAAACCTCATCCACTTATTGCCCCAGTTGCTTGCTGCAATATCCCCTCTGTTACATCCCTGGTATTGGGCTATCTTATAGAAAGATGTGGATTCACCTCCTACTGCTACTGGTGCAACCGTTGGTGAGGAATATGTGCAAGAACTGGAAACTACAGGCAGGCATATGTATGTGCACAATTCATCCAAGTCTGGATGGCCACAGACAGTATTTCTGATGTTTTGTCACCAAGATAAAAGATAGATCAATAATTGTGCAGCCACCTACCTGTGCATGACAACATGCCCCCAGAGAGCCCTGGTGCTTTGAGAAAGGTGAATTTCAGCTCCACATCTGAGTCAGCAAGGCATTTGAGCTCCATCTGGGTATGCTAGATGCTGGCACCCAGCTATGCCTGACTAGCTAGACAAGGTCCAGACTGAGTTCTCCTACCTAAAAGTCTAGCAGGAAGCACACAAACAAAACTTCTGTGAGATTCTCTAGCTTTTTTAACCAGAGAAGGTGGAGGTGGCCACTTAGAGCAAAGCAGTAGGGTATTAAATCAAGGAAGCACCTGGAAGGCCACAGGCTCTTCCTATTCCTTCCCAGCCCTGGATATGCTCTTACTCTTTATCTCACTTTCCTTCTGCTGGGTCCCTTACCTGATACGTTTCTCATTTGCTGTGTTGTTGATCCCCAAGATTTCATCTTCACAGAGGTAAAAGCCTCCATCGCAGTCACATGATTAATTTTACCCTGAAGTACCGTTGCCACACCTGCTTTCATACCAGTCACCTGAAGGCAGTTAAAAAGATACTAGGAAAAGTAACGTGTGTTCTGTAAAGAAATCACCCTTCCTCTTCCCTCTGCTAGCAACAAAATAGCTGTCTCATGTTGGTCTGCACCTTCCTTTGGTGTAGGGTACCTACAATAGCCCTTTTCTCATGAACACCAGCTCCTGTATGAGGTGGCTGCAGGCTGGTTTTGCAGATCAGTGACCGAACTGCTCCTGTGACAAAAGGAAGAAAAAAACAGTTGAATTTCTTAATCGGTTTTCTCTGATGTCTGAAGGAAGCCTTTGCTGGAGCTGGCAACAGCTGATCACCACCAGCAGGGCTGCTCACACTGCTTTCTCCTAGCCAGCTCTGGGGATGGCTGGATCCCTTCATGGGATGACGTAACTCACTAAACCTACAGAAAGCCATACCTGCCAAGAGGGGGGAAAAAAAAAAAAAGAAAACTTTCTGGCATTTCAGGAAGTTGAATTGCCTCAGCAGAGGCCAGTGATGCCAGAACTGACACAAGAGAGGGCAGGGCTCGTGACCATGGGGTCAGGGAGCAGGGCCTCCCCTTTTTGGCAGTGGGGAGGGATCGTGCCGGTTTGGCCACCCCTGCGAGTGCAGCCCAAGCCTCCTGCCAAAAGCCCAGATTGCCAGGCTGGAGGCAGGCAAGGCGGCAGCACTCCCAGGCCCTCCCTGCTGAAGCTGGCGCTGAGCTTGGCACTTCCAGGCATTCCCTGGGGCAGGCAAGTGGCTCAGCTGGCCAGACAGAAGGGCACAGGGCTGCTCGTCAGCTGTGGCAAGTTCCATGGATGTCCCCTCACCCAGCTAAGAGATGTAGGTCTACACCCTGCAATAGAGCATCAGCTTTGGCTGGGGAGCCCTCCTGACCCTCTAGACTAGATAACCTTCCTTGTCTTCTGCTTGGAGCACAACAAGGAGGGAGGATGTCCCCACTGTGGCAGAGGGAGGAGCCAAAGTCAAGTCTCCTGCCACCGTGGAGGGGTTAGACTGAGGTAAAACCAGTTTTCACCTACATTTTTTTGTGATCATGGGACAATTGGGGCTTCTCAAAGAACATTTGTCAGAATTCTCATTTGTGGATGCCATCAGGGGGTTAAACATGAGCTGGGTGTCTACTTATTGAGCTCAGGAAGGGAAGGGGAAAAAAAAGGCAGACAAACTAGAGGCAGTCCCAGGCATGCCCAGGAGCAGACCTTTGGGCACCTCAGGAATTTTGCTGGCAGGAACGTAGGCACTTGCAGACTTCAGACGCCTCCAGGGTTAGGCAGTAGCTGAACAGGGGTTTTGAGGATCTAAATATTGGCCGCAAATGCCTACAGAGGCAGCTAGGCAGAGCTTACATGCCTAAACCTTTTTTGTGGCTCTAGCCCTAAACTAATATTATGGAAAATACCAGCAATTATTAGGGACTTCTTATCAGATTGGATCCATATTCCCTTTGCATAACTTTACCATGGCTTCATTCATGTGGTGCTTAGAGAGAATGAATACCTGTTCTGCATGAGTAATTATGCCAAAGGCTCATGTGAGGGAGGTAGTTTATGACCACTGAATAAGGCCAGCTATGTTTACCTATACAGCTTCATCACTTAAACTAAAAATTGGTCTTACCACTAAATCTCCCTTGCCTCTTCGTTTGCCTGATTGCAAACAGATCTCAGAATATGCAGTTGCACAAAGATGATTGGCGCCAAGATGCTGCACTGAAAAGGAAATATTCTTTTAAGTGTTATCACGTCCACGAGCATAAGCAAAGCCATGTCTAGTGACAGAATGTAAATAGAGCATTTCTTAGAAAAGCCATTTATTTGCCTCCGTGATTTATTATTCAGTGACATGTAGGCTATTTTTTCTTTGTTATTGGCACTCATGTTCATAATAACAAGGTACTTGACTTGAAGGTATTTGGCCAACCGTTCCAAAGTGCTATGTAAGCAGTAATCAGAGAGAGCTAGGTTCGTGAGTCAACAAATTGCTCTCCCATGCTGATCAAACAGTCTTGGCATCTCTATAAAAAAAATACAAAACCAGATTTTGGACTAGCCTACCCAGTTCTCTCTCTAAAATTATTTATTACATTTGCATTTGGCAGAATCCAGGCTTAAAATAACCAAAGGTGCCAGTTGTTTTATTAATAATATTTTACATGTGATTTTCATTTATGTTTAGAAGAATAAATGAGATGGCCAGTTAGCCTCCACAGCTTTTGTTGCCATAAATTGCGTTTTCATTTACTCAACCTAGGGACAGATGCTTCTCTCATTTTACACCATACCACCACGGTTTGCAGCAGAAAGCAGTCTAATACTTGGGTCAAAGCTAGTCAGGTCAGTAGAGCTGAGATGATGTGTTTTGGAAAGCTTTCACTCCAACCCACACAGGGTTGTTGCTAATATAACAAGCAACAATCAGATACACCGCAGAAGCTGCAGGCTTTAACAGGAGTGGGATTTGTACTTGATTTCTATCATCTATGTCCATCATACGTGCTCACAAATCCAGGCCCTGAACTTGAAACGTATATTCCCACACTTAGTCTTGCTGCTTCACTGTGTAAATGAATGCCTTAAGATGAAATATATGTATTTGTGTATCATCTTACTGCTACTGTGTGCAGAGTGAGTAGGGCTGCATGTATAATTGCATTTATTTTCAGCAGGACTGCTGAATTAGAAATATTTTGGAAGCTTGGATTAAGCTGATGCAAGCCCCCTCCCTGTTTTTTTACATAAAATGAAAAAATGATTTCAATGCAATCATTTTGCATTGAAAAGCTCCTTCTGACCCCCAGAATGAAACACTTCATTTTTGGACACATGTAGTAAAAGCAAAGGAAATGAAAAGGCTAGATTTCACAAAGCAAGAAGTGTTCTCCTCTTTTTCATTCAGTAGTCTGGATGCAAGAAATATATCCTTTGACTTCCTGAGGTGTTTGAAGCCACTGTCTCTCCTCCCTGGGGATGCCACTCACCATCCCTTAGCTTAAGGGGGACAAGCAGACTGTGACTTTCCATGCAGCCCTCCAGCTGGGCAGCTTTCCTCCATGCTGCCTGTTTTTTGCTGTCCCAAATGTGGAAGCAATGGATGGGGAAATGAGGTGAAGTGCCAGTGCTTGAAGCAGCTGTCTCCAAAAGACCGGGTTACCCTGCTGAAGGTGAGTTGCTACCCCAAGGTACAGTGCTGGGGGTGGAAGCACTTCTAAGCATGCTCCTCTTGGTCCCATTTCAGTTTGCCTGTGTAATTAGATGTCCCCTGAACCCAGAGGTTGCTTATTCTCAGGGAGAGAGTCCTTCCTATCAGGCTACCCAGTTATGCTGCTTTTTAACCAAAGGGTTACTTCAGCGTTTGGTCCCCTCCAACGTGCTGTTAAAATATTTTCACTTATTGCAGGACCACAAACATCTGTTAATTATGGGTCCAAGATTTATTTATTTATTTATTTTAATAGCAAGGTCTTATTGACCTTCACTTAAGCACTTTTGAATATTTTACTCCATATAAAGACTGCTGTGTTGAAAAGTGCTAACAATTGCCATCCCGGGAGTCTTGGATTCAAAGACAGTTTGCAGACCTCATTAGGCCAATGAGCTTGCCAAGTCCACTCTTTTCAGTTCAGTAGAAGCAATGCTTAAGTTCCTTCATATAGCAAAACAGCTGCTAGCAACAGAGGCTGCCCGACATGGGCGGAGAGAGCTAAGCTCACCCAGGGAGACCTGTCTTGTTTGGTACCAGAAGGCAGTGGCTCACAGTGGAAACACAGGGAGCTGTGAGAGGGACCTTGAAAAGCAGCAGGATGGCAGGGCTTCTTCAACACAGGGCTGATCAGTGAAGCAGAGTCAAGATCTCCAAGCCAGAAAAAAATCTCCTGGTTGTCTTGTGTCCCAGGAAACATGACTTCCGTATTGTCTCTGTCAAGGAGCATAGTTACAGTGATAAATCTTGGCCAATGCAAAGCAAGACTGGCAAGATCTTCCAAGCCCAGCTAGTGATGAGCTAGCATGCTAGAAGATGTGCATTATGCCATTGAGAAGTCTCGTGTGAAGGAGAAAAGCAGATTTTTGAGAAGTTTCGAGAAAGTAAGATACGCAGAACCAACTCTTCAAAGAGTGGTAAAATGCTCCAGGCATTCAACAGATCCAAAACCAGACTACATATTTGCATATGGAGGTAGGTAAATGCCTCCGGTTAGACAACAGTGTTTCTATGCATGTAACTTCTTTCAGCTATTCACTTTAAGGGTACACTACAGCCACCCAGCTACATCAGTTTGAGTGGAGCAGATCAGTCTTACATTATAGCAGTAAAGTAATATGCTCAGAGCAAGACTAGTTTAGAAGCTTTCAGTCTTAAAAACTGAGACACATAGATCATAATAGTGGCACGGGTATTTTATCATTTAACTCAAAAATAAGAAGACAACATACAGGTTCACAAAAAAGTTGAAGCTATTGAATTCAGCGCTATTTAGGCACTTTTTACCTGTGAGGGAAAGGAAAAGCTGTGAAAATTCATGACAGGTATCTTGATTCCCAGGCCAGAGCTGCCCACGAGGTCCATCCTTCCCCTCAGTTTTATTATCCTCAGTGCAGGATGTTTTCAAACAAGAATATTTTCAAAGGGCAAGTCCCCTTTCCACTGTACTTGCAGTAAGGTTACAAAGATGACCCCTCATGTTAACTCAGCCCAGTCCCTCAGGATTTGTTTGGCCAAACCCACTCTATTAGATTTGGGATTCTCCCTGCATTGGTATTCAACCATACATCCTTGCAAGCATTAATCCAATATAAAAAACAGAAGCTGCCCAAACACAGTTCCCAAGAAGTGTGATATAAATGAATACCTCATTGTGGCACAGTCATTAACAATTGTTACAGAAAAAAAAAAGAAAAAAAACCAAGATTTGCTCTGGAACACAAATGCATGATAAAGTCCCTGAGTGCACCTTTTTGAGACATTGTTTTTACATTTAATTTACAGTTTCCAAGTGTTTATCTCTTCAGGTGGGATTTTACATATTGACCATAGGTAGAACACACCCTGTTTTATAATTCCCTTATCTTACTTAAATAGGAGACAGCTAGTGAATTCTGTATGTGCTCACACCTTGCTAATAGAAAACTGTGATGTATTGAAAATTTCGTTATCGCCTTCAGTTCCCACACAGGTGTTCTTAGTGATAATCTACTGAATGACATAAACAGTGATTTTAGGTTATAAGTGACAATTGGTCAATAGGAAAATTAAAAAAAAAAAAACAAAAAAAAACAAACAGAAATAAAACCACATTTCCCAAGTGGATTTGGAACTGAAAATACTCAAATACGTGAGCATATATGTGAATTTTGTCGCTGTGACTGTGAAGCACAGTCTCTAGGACTTCTCTTTAGTAATGTTTGCTCTCAAGTCTCACAACCCACAAGCATCTTCTCTTGCATTTTGAGATCTTGATGAGCAACTCACAGATATGATAAGGAACAGTATAATATTCTCTCTGTTTTAGCCAAAGAAATGAAAATTGAGGAAGAAAATATTGATCTGTCCACTGATGGGTTTATCTCCAAGGGGTGTTATCATAAAACAGCTCTTCTGCAACTATTCCTGAACGACACTGGCAGGAGAGTAATTCTGGAAGAAGAAACATTTTTTCTGAGTTAGCTCGATTCATTTCCAGATAAACTGCTAGTTTTCCTGTGATTGTTCTTTAAGATGTAATAGAGAGCATCTGAATGTATTTTAACAAGCTTACAGTCTTACCTGTGTTGCTGCCATTGTGCAATGTGTATATTGAATCACCTCAGATACACAGAAAATGGTCAGAATTTATGCTCTACATTGCCTTTGATTTTGTATCCCAAGGAAAACTTGTATTCTTTAACATTTATCAGTTTCTTCCAAACAGACCACCAGAGATCTGAAAAAAAGTGAATGCACACCTGCTATTGGAAAAGTGCATGGCCAAGTCTTTGCTCCTGCAAAGCCACAGTTTTCTGGCCAGTGCCATTAGGGACAAAATTGGAAACCCCAGCATGTGATGATGTTTTTTGAAAATCCAGCCTCTGGCAAGCTTCCATTATCTGCATTTATTATCAAATAAAGGGATCAACTAAGATTAGTCATACATAAAAACTTTCATGAACTGTAGGGGAATAGTGTATCATTTTAACAGAAGCAGGAATTCAAACATACATTTAATTTCACAGGAAACATTCCAAGATCGTCTCTAGGGCTTTTCAGGAGAAACACAGCCTCATGCTCCCTGCCAGGACAGGGCTCTGGTTTTGCATTTATTCATGTGTCACTACCAGGCTTCAGTGGCTGCACTCAGCCAGGTAGGCATCACCCCTGCTGGCCAAGAGTACCAGACAGCATCGGCATTAGCTTATCAATTCCCTGTAAAGTTTCTGCCAACTTGCCAGGAATAAAAGGTACTTCCAAAAAGTGGTCATTTTGCTTGGGGGGAAAAAAGGAATATTTTTTTCTCAGTGGCTTATAGATTATTTCTATAGGACTGTCTGGTAATTGAGTCCTATTGAGTAGGGGAGTCAATCTTAGATTTTTGAGGTATCTTTTTGTATTTTAAAACATTAACAATATCAGACCTACTAAATTTTTCTCTTATTTCTGCCTCACATTCTTTCTTTAATTATTTTATGCTCCAATCTGCCTCCACATGGAAAATGTCTCGGCAGGACTTTCTGTAACCACCTGCCTTCCACGTCTAGGTGTGTACCCAACTTCTGAAAATTAGATTTAGACATCCAGTTAATAAGTTGGTTTTACTAGTGAGATAATAGCTAAAGGAAGAAATTCTTTGCCTTCCTTTTATCAAAGCTACTGCTTTTAGCTAGCAGTTTAAAAAAGTAATCTTGGATACTTTACATAAGGTCAAGTGTTGTCTGAATAGGCTTCTTTTCGCATCTACAAGAGTAACCAAATTAAAGACAAAGGTTTCCAAACCCACAGTGCGTGATTTTTTTCTAGTGGCAGGTTTCAGTGGATCTCAGCTTCCCAATGCTTCCAGTTTCTCTATATGATATGCAGAGTACCAGTACCTAGGTGCAGAATGCCACTGCACAACTGAACAGTAGCATCCTTACAATATTTACTTAGCAAGTATTGCTTTCTCAAACCATGACACAGAGGGTTCTTCTCTAAAGATGAATGGGAGTAGGAGTTTAGATCAACAGCACCACTGGCAGAACATCTATTCCAAGATCAACTGTACAGAGTACCAAATATCCCTTGACTATTCCTGAGCATCTTGATAAGCATCAGATAGGCTTAACTTTTCTCAAGAAATCTCTTCATAGCCTCAGGACCCCATAGGTATCATTTCCTATGCATTAATGAAAACAGGAAAAAGCTCTTGAAGTGCCTTTGCATTCTTGAGACCTATTGCACTAATTTTATCTGGAATAGCCACAAGCAATCACATATTTTTCATTCCTGCTGCAGTTCTGGTAATATGAGCATTGGCTGTACATTACACTCCAGCACCACCAGAACTGTCTCATGTCGTTGACTCTTCCTTACTTTGCTCGGTCAGGGTCCAGTTGGATGCCACCATCTGTCAGGGTCCACAAGGAGGCATGGGGTCTGAGTGTGGATTCTCATGAGAAAGACAGCAATGTGAACAGGAAACGTCCCACCAGGAATCCCTTCTTGGGACAAGCTCCTGTGGAAAAGAACAAACCCTTATTGTCACTATTGCAGTTTTAACTTTGTATTCTTGTGCTCATCCTTTGATTCATTCTCTCTCCCCCCACTCTATTCCCATCCAACGGGTGGGAAACAGGATATTTTGTGAAATTCTTTCCTTCCTGTGTAGATCTACATGACATCTTTAATTAGCAACTCACTGCAATGGAAGTGAAGAAATAAAAAGCACAACTGTCCTGCTGAGGAGATCATAATAAAGTTGCTTTTTGAACAGGTATTTAAGGCATCACTTTCTGCCATTTACGAAGATCATTGATGTTAATATTTAAAAATATCATACACACACAAAAAAAAATTAAAACGCACTTCCCTGCAGAATGAGTGATCAGGAAGAGCTTTACAAACATTGTCCCTCTTTGTGTCACACTGGAGAAGCTGGGATGCAAAAAAGTGATGGGAAGGAGACCTCCCTCTGCTTCCCCAGGCAGAGCTCCAGCCAGCTGCCACCCGCCATTTCACCTGGAATGAGTAGGAACATTTGTTTCATGAAAAATTTTACCATGGGAGCTGATCAGAGCAGGGTGACCTTCTACAACCACTGTGGTTGCAAGGACCTTTCTGAGGGTGCAATTTGACACTATGAAGGCACAGACAGCAGTGCTATCTTGGAAGGACATCAAAGTAGAGACAAGCCTGGCAAACGCAGAGGACCTGTATCTGATCCTCCCCTGCCTTGCTCTTTAGGATGGTTGGTGTAAAATGCTATTAAGCCTCATCTGGCAGGACTGTCCTTAAACACCAGCAGTCCAAGTGATAGCCCTCGACTTCTGGATGTCCTTATAAGTTTGGCCTATCCGTCTCTCCCAGACCCACCAAACTGAAATTTTCTTTTCCCCCTGGAATGGCTGTACAGCCCCAGGGGACATTGAGATGATCCTGGTTTCTGCTTTTCTTTCTTTTTTTCTTTTCTTTTTTTTTTTTTTTTTTATGTTAGTTCGATCCTCTGATGTTTTACTTGGCACCGGGATAAACTCATTTACACCACTACAGAGCAGCATGCACTCATTTTGTGAAAACAAACAGTAACCACACAAGAAGCTAGTTTGGGGAAAAACCATCCTCTGCGTGCCAGTATGGCATTCCTTCCGTGTGGTGGTATGAACCAAGAAAACTGCAGAACAAAGCATGTGGTTGTGCTATTGGAAGAGCGTCTGTCATACCCAAAATGTGTCCAAAGTTTGGTGTGCAAACCCTGTAGGATCTCGCCAGGCTGCACATCACATCTAAGAACCGTCTCACACAAAAAATTATGAGGACACTTTTTTCGTGCTGGGCTTGTGCACCAAATCTCTCGACTGCTATCTCACAGCAACAGGTCTGTCTACAGCTATGTCCAAAGTGAAGTTTGCACACCCGGATAAATCAACTTGTAGCAGAAAATAGGAGCTGCTACTGGTAGTGACAGAACCTCTAACTCTGAGTAAAGATTACTTGTGTGTGAATATTGCTAATGGCATTAAGTGTCTTTATCACATCTTGTAAAGTGTTATCAATCAAACTACAGGTGTTAAGTAGGTAAAAGCTGTAGCTTGAGGCAACAGATAAGAAGTTTTCCCTTGGATCTTAAACACTGTTCTCTAGAAGAGCTTTCCTTAGAGAAAGTGTCAGGATATCAAAGGGAAAAAGAAGGAATTTTTTTAGGCCTTGGGGCAGAAGCGAGAGGGGATTTTGTATACAGTTTTAGGAGAGGCATTACAAACCTCTCAGAATGATTTCCAATACCAACCTCCTCCCCAATCACAACCAGATGTTGCTTATATTTACAAAAGAATCTGCCTTTTTTAAAAAAAAACAAGAATTTGCTGGTATTATTAACTATGGCATGTGAACTTGTGAAATATATGTGGAAAGAAAGGCAAGTATATTTGAGCCATGGGAGCTTACCATATACCATAGGTACCCAAAATAAATGGGTGGCAACATTACACTGAGACTTGTTTGCTGTATTGGGATCTAGTGCATATCGCTTAACTTGCTCCAGTCTTGTACCGCAGCGAGTGTTATGCATATTTAATGCACAGAAGGTAAAGAAATCAATTTCAAGGCTATAATTGAAAGCCACTATAAAATTCCTCTATTACTGCTGTGCTGTAAATTACATATGTTATTGATTCCTCCAGCCTCTTTTACAAGTGAGGTGACTTGGTGGGTTGGGGCCTCAGCTCTTTATCTGCATTGAGACCCTGCCTGAGGTTGGGAGTGAGAATGAATCTAGTGGCCTGGGCTCTTGCAAAAGTGGGCTCCACGGAAAGGGCTGAGGTACCTCCACAGAGCTGCACAAAGAAACTCTCAAACCTGGGCCCATGTTCTCTTTTAAAATGCGTGCAGTCCTCTCTGCAAGGGCAGAAACAGCTGCATGCATAGCAAGGAAAAAGAAGATACCCATGTCTGCCTCTCATTTGAACCACTAATTTGTATTTTTGAGAGCTGAAAAAAAAATCCAAAGCAACCAAATGCCATTTTACAGTCTGGGAAGAGAGGCAGGGACGTACCCAGAGACCTTACTTGAGGCAGGCACCAGGAAGCAGAAACCAGAAACTTGGCACCAGATTTCCAGTCCTGAGTTTGAGCTGCCCAACCTGAACTCCTAACCATGGGAACTGAAAGCCAAAAACAATCATGAAAATGGAAAAAAAAAAAACCAACCAATAATTCTTTGCTAAGAAAAAGCTCTGCAAAATTCTGTATGTATAAACCAATATCAGAACCATCTACCTCCTACCACCAACCACTGTGGATGAAACAAAGCCAAACTTCTCATACACAGGTGCATTTTCAAATAAGCTGATTTTGTGAGGATTTCAGCCAGTACCTGGCTGTACCATAGGTTCAAGTTAAAGCATTTTAAATAATTATTTCATATCACAGTGAACATCTCCTATGACCTCTCAGCTATCGCAAAGAGTGTTACGGTATATTTTTATCTAGTGGTATAACTGTATTTGCAAAGGCAATGCAAAGGTGAGAATTATTTTGTGCCCAAACTGATGGTGGGTCAAAACTCAAACCCTGACTCCGAGCTCTTTGAATAATAGCCCTGGACTTGTGAGCCCAGGTTATTGCTATGCCATGGTATAGCCCAGGTACAGAGGAGCTAGCTTTCCAGATGCCTAGCCATAGCATTAAGAAATACATGCAAGTTAATTTACGCCATTTACTACCCTAATCTAACAGTAGTAGATCAGCCCCTGATATGAATAGCCCAATCTCAGTTACCCAGATTGACTGACTGGAGTAATTGAAGTGATTTTACTTAACGTTTGCCTTAAATGATCTGTCTATCTGATTCAGATAAGATTTCAAACAGCGTCTGTGCTTTTGATCTCAAATTAGCTTCAAGATTAACTCAGGCTTGGTTCAGACACAGTAAAAAATCCCTCAAGTATATCCAGCACCATAACCATGCTCAAACCCTCTTCCTGATTCCACCAGCTTACTTAAATCTCATCATCTCATCCTCAACTCAATACATCTCTATTGCAAAGTGGTGCTAGCGATGGTCTGAACTGTAGGACCGTGCTGGGAAGCTGAGGGGAGCAGCAAAATGGCACGTTCAGTAACACCTGTGGTTGAAAAGTAGAGGCAGGAAGGAGAGAGACCTCTCTGCCTCTTTCTTTTAAATGCTGTGATTTGATGGATATTTTCTTCTCTCTCTGGTATACAAAGAAAAGTGCCTGTGAGCAATAAGATCAAGAGCCAGCATGTCCTTTCAGCACAAGTGACACTAAATTAATTTATACAAGACACCAGTCAAAAAGCATTTCTATGAGTGAAAGCTCAAAGTGAGCCCGAGCCTTTAAGGAGCTTTCCTTCCGCCTTCTAGTTCACTTCACAGGACTGCTTCAGACAGAAAAGCTTCTAACATTTTGAAGGCACACTACACAAGACATACCATTTCTTTTAACATAAAAAGCCTTGTTTTGTTATAAGTATTTGCTTTTAACAGCTTTGTTCCTTTGTGCATTCCTTTCTCAGGTACAGTATGGGTGCTTCAGGGCAACTCTAAAGACAAATTTCAACAGTGACTTAGGAGCCTAACTACCAGGTATGGTGTGCTTAGCACACTGGATTTCTAAACATTGTGCCAGCTAAGCAGACAGATGCCTTTTAGGATATTTCAAGTTACTCCTGTAACTAACCTATAGAACAAATTCTCCCATGCAGCTTTTTAACAACCAGAGGTAACAATATACCTTTGAAAATTGTTTTCTAAAGGTATTCTGGCTCACATTTCTCTGTTCATGCTTAGGCTTTGTGGAGTTAATTCCCATTTTTAAAAGTGAGGGAGGTATCTAAGCTTAAATTTTTAAAAGTACATAGGTGTGAAAAGCTGCAGATGTGCACTCGGGTACCTCAGGCTTACTGAAATCCATACCTATAACTTGCAGCTCTCTTTTTATCATTTACCCTTTGCTACTGTTGAAATGAGCAAGCATAAATACTTCGAAAAAGTTGGTCCTAAGTAGCAAAATTACTTTAGAAGATGAGTTTGAAGTTCTTAATTCCCGTAGAAATGCTCCACTTTTTTTACCACAGGTCTACCAAAGTGTTTCTATATCACCTAAAACCACAAAGCCTGATTTTGATTAGGCTGTGGGTACCGCTGCACTGTTATTATTCTAAGATAGTATCATGGAAAAACTTCAGTTATAACTTAATTAATTTAAACACTATCATTACTTTTGAATGGAAGCATTTTATCCAAGCAAAGGTTCACCCCTGAATGGCTATATTTGTCCTGTGGAATAACTACGGCTCTAGGGTTCAGCTAAGGTCTGCAGTCAAAGTTATTGTATTAACACTTATGTTATACTGCTGCCTACAGGTCCATATTTAAAATTAGGGTGTTATGCTAACTTATGTTTAAACAAGGCTCCTGTCTCAAAGCTTAGAAAACAAGCAAGATAAGAAAGGTATGTGAGAAGACACCCAGCAGAATCCATTTTAACTTTTCATGGTTATGTTTGTGTATGTAATTGAATGCATTTTTTCCACTGCCCTTGAAGCTGCTACAGTGGGGCTGGTTTTGGAGTAGAGCTGCATTTGGGAAAGCAATTTAAAAGGAAGAAACGGGTGATGGTGGTGCCTGTCTTAGGGGTGCTGTAGAAAAAAGCACAGCAATACCTCGAATGGCAGCCCTCCACACAGGCAGGTATCTGTTTATCTTTGCTATGGCGTTTGTCACAAACTGTGATTTCCACTTGTGGACAACTTTAAATTTTCTAAAGCAAAAGAAGACATATTTTGAAATTTCCATTTATGAAGATTGTGCAAAGAATATATGGTCTGTCTTTTCATAATTTGTAGTTTACAGATCCCTTACAAATAGCCCATTGATCCCAAGGGCTTCTCAGGTTGCATCTCACTAGTATACTGGAAAAAAACAGTAGCACATGGCACACATTTCACCAAAAGAGAAATATCAGTCTTGGGAAGCTAGGGTGGAGAGGGGCAGTTTTCCTCTGCAGTTCATGTACACAGTTCTTCTTTGGGTAACTGACTCTAATTACTACAAACTTATTCTGGATTTTAATATATTTTCTGACTACAGGAAGAAGATATTTCAACTTAGTGCCTGCAGAGGAGCCAAGCACTTCCTCTTTTCCTTTACAGAACCAATTGATTTTGACAATCCAGGATGCTGCCAATTTCAGCTAAAGCTAACGGCAGTTGAAATGGTGTTCCTCCATGCTCCACAAACATACCTTTTTTGCAAAAGGAGATTCCTTTATTTGAACAGTTAGCAAACTGCCATCCCCTAAGATCATGTAAATTAATAGAAATGTTAGCATTTAGCACTTAACATCCTCTGCACTCTGGAGGCTGGATAAGGTATTAGTCATCTCTAATTAAAGTTGTCTGATGCTAGGCAGTCCCCAGTGACTGCCACAATACAGTTTCCTATGTAATTGTTGGTCAATTTGTTGCAATATATCATCAGGATTACTGAATTATTAGTCATAATTACAACTGTAGAGTCAATAATAATGTCGCAGCAAGGGTAAGTAAACACTACAAAATTATGAGGCATGGGAATACCTTTCTAATAGCTACAGCATATTAGTAGTAGAGAGACCACCCATTGTAACAGCTAGGCACAATGATAAATTCCTACTTTGAAAAGGTGGAGTCAGATATTTTCCCCTTAATGGACTGCAGTCACCTTGGTGCCATCCCCTATAAGCTCCTCTCTGATTTCTGCCCACCAGCTGTGAAGCAGGCATGTTAGGTGGTTTAACCTAAGTAAAACCCTGCAATCTGCCAGACCCAATTTTACAGCCACCACTGTCAAACCATTCACACAGACCATCTCCAAGGATGCACCTTCCAAAGATCTACAAAAGGAGCCTCCCAAAGGTTTGCAGCCCATTTTCCTACGGGGCTACTGTCACTCCAAGTCCCATTTTCAGAAGTTGTCTGAGGGACCACAAACCCACCTCCCACTGCCTATCAGACAGACACCAATACATCATTCTCCAAGGACCGCCTCCTCAATGAGTATTTAGATATTGGACTCCTGATACAGTTGAATGGTTATGAGTTCTTGGAGAACTTACCCCGTATGCATTTCTAAGAATGGCAACACAAGGTCCTCTGTGGAAGAAGAGTTTGATAAAAGTGCCTACCACTTTTCATTGCATTATTCAAAGAACATAGTATTTGCTGTTAGTACTTTGATGAACAGCAGAGCCACTTTTCTAAACTATTCACAATTTCAAAGAATGCCTAATTTGGAAAAAAAAAACAACTATTTTTTCCCACATCAAGTCTAAGACTCTCAAGGAATCCAAAGAGAAAACATGTAAGATAAGATATTTCAGGTTTTACTCTAAGTTCAAGGTGTGTTGAGAAATGGCCTGAGAGTTCAGTGGGTGGAAACATGACCAGTAAAATTCAGAATATACTGCAAGAACCAAAGTCTAATTAGGGGAGTTGGTCAGGCTTTTAGCTTATCTACCTAATCTCCAACCACAGCCTCAAAGCTTGAATATGTGACTCCATCTCTTTCAACCAAGAAACAGGTCATTAAAATTCAGGCTGTACAACTAACATTACACTCATTTAACAAAACGAGAGTTCAAAACAAAAAAAGTTTAACTCCACATCAGAGACATTTCTGGAAACCGCAGCTTAACTACCGATCTTCCCTCCATAGGTTTCAAATGAAACAGGCACAGAGGCTTTCTTTGGCACAGCCTAACCCTGTTCAACCGGGTGTGGGTTTCAATTAAGTAACCCTTGTGCAGGAATTTGAAGTAAATCTTTTATAAACTTTTTTTGTTGGTTTTTTTTTTTTGTTGTTGTTTGTTTGTTTGTTTTTAAACAACCCAGCCACAACGGTCACGCTGCCGAAACCAGCCAGGACGGCTGCTACAGCATCCCAGAGCCAACGAGCCGAGTCACAGCTCTGGCTGCACACACGCTTGTGGTCTTCTCCAACAGCTCATAGCTGCCTCAGTGGAAAAGCAAAAGTGTGTTGAAGCTCAAGCTACAATGAAAGTGACACGTAACTTCTGAGGAACAAAACTACAGCTTTAGCCCTACACACTTTTCTGGAAATCTGGCAGAGTCATTTGTGAGAGAGAAGGTCTCGATGAGAGCTGGCTGAGTGACTGTGGAATGACTCCATTCCAAAACTGTGCAGGTTTTCCAATTTTTTCATATGGCCTTGAAATGAAAACACAAACTTTTCAAATGGAAGGGTGTGGAATTGTGTTGAAACATCTATTTCTGAGATAGAGAGATCAAGTTTTCAATCAGGCTTTCAGATCAGACATAACCAGAGACCTCATCCTGGGATGTAGAAAATTCCCCATTCATCAACACCAGCCCCTCTGCAAAACTTTTTGGCGTCCAAGAAGCAGCATACTTCAGTTAAAATATATTTCATCAAACATGTTCTGACCAATTCCAATCTTGAGATGACATTGTGTCACCAGTTTGTGGAAAGATCAGTATTAAAAAAAACTCATAAAAATAGAGGACTGGAAAAGAAGCTGAGGAACAGCCAGTCGCTCAAAAGACATTTGTCAGCAAAATTAAAGATAAGTTCAGGCATATTCTGTTTCATCGCATACTGTTCCTTTTAGGGGTGAGGCACTTACAGTCATTTCTCTATTTTGGAATGAGACTGCAAGACAAACAGTTTATATTCAGCTTGGCAAAAGAAAGTTACATTAATGTCCATCAAGATGAAAGCAGCGCAAAACAGAAAATTTTACAATTTAAGTAGTGACTCTGTTCTTCAGCTGTGTGTAAACTATTCTCACAGGATGCAATCAAATGTCGATGTCTTGACACAAAGTTCCCAGTAATCTGGAAAACACAAACCCATGTACTTTAGTTATATATGTACGTATTTACACATATATATAGTATACAGTACCTATATATATATGTTTCTGTGGACACACACACACACACATACAAACCACATCTGGAGTTCCAGTGAAATATTTCTCCTGCCTCCTCAATAACCACAGTTACAGTAATCAGTTTCCCTAGAAGGAGCAGAGCAGGGCTAAGGTCAGCATTCTCTGATCACCAGTGTTTGTAGAAAGTGATTTTATGTTTCATTTGCATGAGATGAATATCAAGTTAGAACTTCTCCTCATAAGAATTTTTACAGAAGTGTAATGTTTTAAAGGTTGAAAGATTTTTGCAGAAGAAGGTTTAGGGAATAAATGGGAGCTTATTTGTATTTTTCAAGATTTTTGCAAGTTCAAAAATAGGGAAAAAAGTATCAACCTCGCTCCACACACCATTGTGTTATAAGGTACACAAGAGAGTCTGTATTGTATTCTTTCTGCTGAAGTTAAAATAATAATAATAAAAAAAAATAATCAGAGAAAGCATAGTGTGTAAAAGCCAATTCCTGTTTCAATGAAAACATTACCATTTTTCATTTTAGGAGTCTCACTCTCTTTCCATCAGGAGGATGAACTGAAACATGATGTATATTTTCCATCAATTTTAAAACAGTATTTAAAAACACCTTTTTTCCCATGAGATTTCATAGTTTGCTTTTTTATTTATTTTTTCACAAAATGGTTTTATTGAAACAAATTTCAGCCTATTCTACTTTGCATTTTGAATTCTCTCAAAATTCAAATTCAAAACTTCAAAGTAAGCCATCTCCACAAACATTACTTTTGTACGATTTCAATCAAAGCCATGGAAATTCCTGGTTCCACCCCGGAATAATGAACCGGTCCAGGTTTCATTTGAAATCCAGCTCTGAGGAGCTGACTTACCTATCTGGTTTGTAAGAATCCCGCTGTCTTCACCTGACCCAAGAGCATCCCCTCATAGCAAAGCTCTCCTCCAACTGGAACGCGTCCACACAACACAGTCCCCATCCCCTCTATGTGGGGGGGCACCAACGTTTCGCTGTCAACCTCCGGTTTACCAACCTTTTCCAAGTTCAGAAAGCTCCTTCTTTCTGTGTCTTGAAGATCAAGGTTTTTTTAGCAATTCACTAGCTAGCTGTGTTTTCCTGACGAGACCCTCCCACTGCTCTTTTATCCTCTGAAGGCAGGCCAATTTTCAACTGCAGCCTGACGGTTGCCTGGGTTAACCTCTGCCGTGTTTCATGAGGCTTAGAAACCCCAATACACCTTTCAAATAACACGTTTGATCACACTCCTCTGGCAGATAAGCAGAAAATTAGAATGAGCTTCTCCAGGTAAGTGCCAGCATGAAGCTGCTGTCATCTTCCAGGGGAGAATGCCCAGCAGGCAGGCAGGTTAGGAGATCAGTTCCAATGGGGACACAGAAACGGCAGCTCTGCAATTGCACAGTAGCAACACTGTTTCATAAAACTGCATAAACGCAGTGTTTGCTTCTTCAGGGACTTAAGAGATAAGCTTCTTCACAGCTCTTTTTAGCCCTTAAATATTGTATGTAAGACACTTAGATGGCTGTTCAAAATTAAGACACCCCCCACACATTTTGTTCTACATAGCTTATATTCAAGTTTTCTAGATTTGAATCTTCATGTTTCAGTTCAAGGCCTCTTGTCCTGTTGTTATTGTTGTTTGTAGGAGCTTTTTCCATCCCACTGGTAGTTTCTTCCTCTTCTCTCATCAACACTGACCACATGCCGAAACTCTATGTAATAACACTGGCAACAAAACATGATTTACCTCAACTTATTTTCTAGTTTTCATCCTTCATGTCTGTCCAGGTCCAAATGCAAACTTCACTGCACGGGGATATTAAGGTCTTGGGGTTGATGCAGACTGTAGTCAACAGCTAAATTGTCCTTAGAGCAAGGGGCAGTAATTCAGAGGAGCCTGGAGGGACTGACTCTGGGGATCTAATCAGTCCTCCAGACACCTGGCATTCCTGGGGCACAAGTTACCCTTCCTAAACCTGGATGTGTCCAAAACTAGTGAATTTTTAAAAAAACAAACAAACAAACAAACAAATTTTTACCTCAATGTTTTGAGTGATTTCTTTTTTTAATTAGAAAAACACAGTTCAGAATTCACCACTAAATCCCCACTCCTTAGGACTCCGTTCTCTCCTATGCCTTTCACCATTTTCCCCCAAATCCAAAACACACGTTTAATTATCTCCTGCTGAGGCCAATGGGATTTAGGCAGATTCATGACCCTATAGGAGGCAGAAACCCAGCTCCTCTGCACCAACAGCACCTCAGCTCCTCAGATTTGTTCTACAGCATGGCTTGCAAAAGAAATTGTTTCAAGGTGTGCAAAGTATTTGCTGCCTGCCACTGCCGGCAAACTAAAACCACCAAGGAGCTGTTGCCAAGGGAAGAAAAAACTAAAATCCCCCCGGAGGGAAAAGGAACACACAGGAAGAGAGTGGGAGCAGGGTGGGAGGTACAGGATCCCCCATCAGATCTGGCCCTCATTCTGAAATAAGCCAAGCTCGCCATAGGAGCAAGGTTTGGCCAAGCCTGCTCATCCCTCCATGTGCACTGTGCATCCCCCTACATGGAAGGTTTCCACATGCTGAGGGTTTTCCTTGCTGTTTCAATTGAGCCTTCAGTCTAGGACATCGCGAAGGCCCTTTAAAAGCAGAGGCTCTTGCTCTACTTTCCAGTGACTGGCTGCCCGATGGTGTGTCAAGATAGGGCACCCAAAAGCCCTCACCATTTGGGAACATGGGTGCCTGTACAGCACAGCTCTCCTCCAGACACCTGTGAGGCTGGGGGAAGAGGCAGAGGTGTGCCCCTTAATCCCAACTTGAAATGTACTGAAGTGCTTTCTCACCCACACTGATTTGTTGATATCTATTTATGATGCAAGAAATTAAACTATAGACCTTGAGGCGAGGATGCTAAAATCCATAACCGTGTCCCCCACCCCACCCCCCGCCTCGCCTACCCCCAGGGAGACAAATCTGCCTGGAGTGTGCTGCAACAGATTTGAACGGGAAGGAAGCCAGGCAGGGGAGGCAGGTCATGAGATGGAGAGGCGAGCGCAAGCCATAAGAAAGGCCTGGAGCCCCATAGTCCTTCCCTCAATCCTGAGTCTTAAATTTTCTGTTGTATGTACCACTTCCCCAGGATAGTTTTCTCCAGTTAATGCAGCAGGTATACAAATGCTCTCAAAATATAGTATCAGGAATCAAATCAGAATCCACATTTAAAAGCATTAAAAGCTAAAGCAATAAAATGGCTAGATATGCAATCCTATTTTTCTTCATTCATTTTGGGGTCATCCTTATAAGAAACTTCCTCTTCTATAACTTCTTTCACAGTCTCCAACAGAGACCTCCTCCAGAGAACCTCAGTGGTAACAAAACAATGTTGTCCTTGATGAATGACAGCATGAATCTTTGTCACTCCTTTGAGCGGATGCCTAAATCAGGCACTTTGTCTCTTAATACATGTTTTTTCCCTCAGTCTCTGAAAATACATTGCACCTTCTAAAGAATGGGGCTGACTATCAAAAAGGGATATTCATTAACAGAAGATTTTACAATTCACTTCACTATACCATGGATAAAAAATTATAGTCTTACACATTTATTTCATAAACTTTTTCAAACTATTTCAATGGAGTTTTTGCCCCACAACAAGTGTTAGATCCAAACCTCAGTTCTATATAAGAAAGCTCACTAGAAGACAGAAAAAATGGCACTAAGGTTGCAGCTGGTTTGCCCACTAAGCATGTTTTCCAACTAAGCTCTGTTTCATCCAATGATGTAATGCTTTTTGTTCCAAAGCATGTTCTGCTACTACTCCTCCTCAAAAAGTGTTCCCCAATGTCACAGGGAGAGTATATTTTTCAAATACGAATTCACAGCATTTATTTTAAGGGCATGTTTATAGAGGTTGGAAGGAAGTTCAGATAAAGTTGCTACATTGTGGCAATATATGAAGTGAATTGTTTTAATAGGGAAGAAGTTTAAGATAATCTCTCAGCCCTGTTTCCTTTACTGGTTGAACTCTTTTGGTCACATCTGTGAGAGCAACACTGGCTGCTTCTGTTTATTTTTCTTTAATTGAAAAATTTTAACCCTGAAAATAAAGTTGAAAATTAAGAAGCTAGTCCAAGGGGTTTCCTGCTACAACAGCATGTGTCCTTTCCCAATTGTAGATGCCTCAGTAAGCAAGTGCCTTTCTTCCTGAATTTCTGACTTGCATTTGTCATGGCCACCATCTGCAAAGAGCAGCTTGGCATTGCCATGTGCCAACTCCAGATATGCTAGGGAGCTGCATAAAAAGAGGATCTAACCAGGAAAACTGTAAAGCTGGTGGAAACAGGGCAGGCTCTGACAAGCAGAGGGGAACTCCTCAGAAGCGTCTTATTGTCAGGCAGAAAACTAGATGTGAAGACATTATACAGCACAAATACAGTACTGCTTTCCTAAACCATAACATACAGCTTAGGATTTTGCTGGTGAAGTCTGAGTGGAGATCTGCAATCCAGAGGCTCCTCTCAACCAACATTTCTGTGGTTCTATGGTCTAACGCAGATAAGAAGAGATTTCCCATTCCTGGCTGACTGCCAAAGTTGTCCTTCTCCTCTGGTTTCTTTTTTTTCCAGCAGAGAGGGCTAGACAATTAGCTATGTGGTTATGAATTTTTTCAAATACTTGAAGTTGAATATATGAGGGGGACAAGCCAGACAAAACCAAGTCTCTACTGCTCCCTTATCTAACAGTCCAGAAACCACGGACCTTTTCCAGCAATGTTGGGTATGTTTGTCTAGATCTTACCTCTTTCAGGTCCAGGACAGGGTCCTGGATCAAAGGTAGCCATGCAAGTGCTCTGTAAAGCGGGGCTGATGAGTTCGAGAGCAAGCCCTGCTAATGCAGTCGCACCGCATCTGGGATCTGAAGTACCTGCCAGCAGGCGCATCCAGGTGCCTCTAGATCAATGCTTGGTGTAGACATGTCACCAACATGCCCTACATCCACCTCTATGGAAAGGCACTGGCAACATGCTCCTCTGTCCTACCGCTCAGCGGGTACCACAGATCACCCTCCAATTCCTGAGCGATCCCTGCCTAGCCCAAAGCCTTCCATGAGGCACCGAGACCACATACGTGCCAAAATCTTTCTTCAGAAACTGTTTCTTATCTCAGACATAGAAAAATATTATTAGCTCAGCTGCAGGTAGACAAACCTGACCAGAAGGCTTTCTGCCAGTTTGCCTGTCCCTGGCAGCCTCTGCCAGACCTCTCACAACGACACGTATCAACCACAAACTGTACAAGTCAGTGATGCACCTGAGCATAACAGAGGCATTACAACACAGATTTAATTATATCCATCTGACTCTCAAGGAACCCTTGCAGACTTCAATAGTCCCTTATAGATTTACAGTAATACTAAGAAACAAACAAAAAAACCCCACAGCTCCGTTTCCCACTATGAAAGGGAGAACTTGCCAAGAGCACGGGAGCAACCCAGGCTGGCTGTAAGGACACAGGCTTGTTTCTGCATTGCTCATAGGTCAGGTGACTTTTGCTGAGGTGCTTAACTTTGATCATTCATGGATGAAAACGTTGGCACGTAGCTTCTTTTTATGCTGCTTCTGAAAACGCTGAATGTTTGAATATTTGGTGAGCTGGCCTAATACATTTACGAATGTTGACATTTATTTCACAGTTACTGCTGAGATAAAACCTAAGTTGTTTTTCTCAAGGCTGCAGTCATGCCCAGTTCTGCAATTTAATTTATTTTAAAGCAAGTCAAAAATATTTTAGTTTTAAGATAGGACAGAGTATTAGAGGTCCCCAAATGCAAGAGTAACTGTTCTGTGGTGCCTGTCCTCAAAATATCTGTGTGAAAGAAGACACCTCAGTTGTGCCAGCCTATGCAAAAAGGCAGCTGGAAGGGATGTACAATATCTAAGCTGCATTAGTTCGTTCCTTATCACCTCTCTAGTTCGTTTCTGAGAGCGTTATGGGAACAAAGCGAGGCAGACAGATTTTCCATGCCAGTGGACGCTTTTGCAAAGGTACAACTTCTACAACTTCCTTGTTTAAATTATCTGAGCGGTAGGCGGGTGGAGCACCTTAATAATTTGCTTTTCTCTTTTATTACTGAAATAAAATATCTGAAATATCTGAGGGTATTGGAAGAGAGGTCGCTCTTATTGCATTCCTTCGCAGGCGGCGTTGCTTTTGCAGGGACACCTGTCTGCCTGAAACTCTGTAAACGCTTTTTAAGAGGTCCCCAGGTAGCAGAAAGAACACAGCTGCTAAAGAGCGTTAATGGCAGGACAGCTGCTTGGCTGACAGAATTGGAACCAGCATGGTACATGTGCTGGGACTGTAAACAGGAATGAATTTTCCTAAAAGCTTTATAAGTAGAAATGTTTATTTTTGGAATATTAGCAAAATAAAAGGACTTACAATGTTCCTTTAATTTTCAGTCAAAATATAACGACATGCAGCTTTTAAGAAGGTTTATTTTATAGCAAAATCTCAAATTGAAACAAGGTGGCCTAGAAACAACTTAAGAAATAACAGGGATTTCTTCTAGATGTATACATAAAATACACTTGGGCATTTTTTTGCCCTTAATGTGTAGTAAAATTGGTCATGAAATCCTTCTTTCCATAAACCGCACATCAGGTATTGGGGAACACTTTTCTGGCTTCCAAGCTTGCCATTGAAGGCAAATGCTTGGTGTGTGGTGTGTGAAGGTATTACAAGGTATGTGGAACAGGTTATTTGCATGCTAAAAAGATGAAATAGAGATCTTGTGTTTCAAGGACAGGCATTGAAATGAAGATACTAAATTCCAAGCCTTTGCTCAGCCACAGCCTTCCTCTCTGAGCCAGAGCGAGTCATTCAGTGCCAAGAAAGTGCCCTCTTTTGGTGGACACAACCCTGGCACAGGGTCAGAACTGGAATTTTGAACCCATCTGAACAGCAGCATCAGACTGGGTGCAAACAACCAGCATCCTTTTGGGACTGTTGCTAAAGAACATCCTCTTTGGAAAGTTCAGCTCAGGATAGCAGAACGCAAAACCCCTTGCTACTGCCCTCCCAACACATACGGCTCTCCAGCCTGTGGGATGTGAGCGAAACTTGCCTTTTCCTCTTGAAAGGCCATCACTACCTTTTTAGGATCGACAGAGACCTTTTAAAATCTATCCAGCCTTCATCATGTTTCTCAAAGTCTGTCAAAGACATTTTCCACCATCCTTACTACACCACCACGAACAGTCAGTGTGCCTCATCAAGGGATAAAAACAGCAGGCCCATTATCTGTACACACTTCTTCACAGCTTCTCATCCTGAGCCTGAAGCTGGGCTCAGTTTAAAGTTATTAATTGCCTTTTTCACAGCTGGCACCAACAGCCTCGCATGTTGACTCAAAGTGTGATGTGATAATTAGGCAGGGTGAGGTATCTTTGTTAAGTTTTGTTCTTTGGCAGTATTTTGCCTTTGATCTGCTCCGCTCTCCTTTCCAGGAGAGTTGCAGCGTTCCAGCTGGAGCTGAGGGTGGGCCTTTCATCATCCTGGGGGGAAAACCTTGTCCTGTGCCCCATGGCACTCTGTTCTCATTCTTAAGCTTCGCATTCGGATGACTGCTATGTGCTAGCTGGAGCGCCTGTGAGGTGCCTATAGTCAGAAAAGCATGTACAGTACATCTTCCACCAAAACACAGATTGCATTAAAGGAAAACACATTAAAAGAAAAACAGGAACAAAGTTCAGTAGCAAAATAAACAAATAAGCAGACTTTTAATAATACGTTTTCTACATTAACTTGATCGAAACCTTGTATTTTGCTCTGCAGATTAGGAAGGCTGGTGCCACAATAAACGTAACATCCTTCAGAAACCTATGGCTGTTTCTCACTTGGGCTCCAAAGCTGCCCATATTCCAGAGTCATGCAGGCAGTTCACTTACTCATTCTGCTGATTTTTATTGGCAAATTACAAACCACTTAACAGATGGTGTAAAAATAATTACGTTAACCTAGGAATAAGTCCTAGAGCATTTATACTTTTATGAATGAATCTTTTTCCCGAAAGACTTGTTCTTGAGCTTTTGTTACTTATCACTACTTCCAGATCTGGCCTTTCTATTTGTCACACCCTAGCCCTCTCCAGACCTGGGCTGGCATGAAAACCAGAGACAGTAGCAGGTACGAATGTCAGGAATTTTGTCCCTGCCATATTGTTCACTAGACTGGGCTTTTAGCAACACAGCAACACAAGTTGAAGAACAATATCTGCCCCAGGAGGCCTAATTGGTGGGAGTTTTGCAATATGAGTAAATGAATGAGAGAAGACTTTGTGTAACAATTCGCATTTTTCACCCCGTGAGGGAAACAGAGCTTTATGTTGCTTAGGAAATAAAATATAAAGATATGATTGTCTGTTACATTGGGATGTGTGTTGAACTAAGTCCCAGAGCTGTTTTGGTACCAGCAACCAGGCATCGGTAAGATGCCTGCAAGACAGTTATGTAACTATGCACACGACAATGAAGTTCATGTCCAAGTGTATGTATGGGAAGAAATGAACAACTGTATGATAATGTCATACATAAAGAGTAACTCTTTAAAGCTGCTTTCCCAAGCCATTATCCACAGAATCTCTTGTCTTTCCAAACTGGGGAGACCATGAGTATGACAGCCTGTCAGCAGGTTTTGTTTGCTGCCATGGCTGTTTTAATTGTGGAAATCAACGGAGCTTGTGACCATCTTCAGTTTCTTCTGGGCAAATGTGCAAAAATTCCAGTAGCAGATTTCATGTGACTGCTTGGAGGCTGACGCTGGTACAGGAGCAGATATCTGGCTGTTCCATCTCTTATCTGATGGCTAGCATGTTTCTGCTCTTACCCCAGAGGTAGTTCAAAAGAGTAATCCCCTTTAGGAGTATTAGACTTCCCTTTCACACACAACAGGCTGAGCCGTGGCACTTTTTGCCTTCTCATACCAGTCTGCCTTCCCCTGCTCCCCACTTCCATGTTGCACTCCTGGCCACAGCCAGCCAAGGCTGAAATTCAGGAGCAGGGAGGAAAAGCACTCACAGATTGTTGTTAAACAGCCACAGCAACAGAAGTACACAGGTGGGAAAGAGGCAAAGAAAATCCCTTTCTTCTTCTTAGTGCCTAAGGATTATGCACAATTTACAGGGTGAGTTTTCTGTGGATTGGATCAAAGAGGTAGCCCAGTCCCAAGGCGCAAAGGCGGCAACACAGTGCTGCGTCACATAAACACTGGACTGTCCATGGACTGTAATAAATCAGTCTTTCCTGTTCTTTCATGGGTTAAGCTTCTGCAGGATTTTTTAAAATTGACATGCACCCCTAAGGATGCTTCTTACAGAGTGTCCCCCACACAGTCAGGAAGCAGTCACAGGAGTGAGACAGGCAATAAACTGGGCTAGATAAGACCCACCTCCACTCTATGGTGATCACATACATAGTTTCCCAACGAAGTTATATACATTATCCTAAAGTGTGCTTCAGTTGTAACTGAAATACCATGTATCCTTGCTAACTGAACTCTCACAACCGAGAGCTTTTTCGTGACATCTCCCAATTACTTCTACTCCACAGGTACCATCAATTGTTGGACTGATTTCCATGCCTTCAATGAGTGATGCTTAAATCATTCCTTTTGCTACTGGGACTTTTGTCTTTATGCTTCGAGTTTTCCAGGATGGTCTGTTTAGGCTTCTGTCAAACTCCTGTTATGGGCAGCCAAACGGACACCAAATAAAGGGCTCATTCTTTCCGTGTCCTAATTTAAGCACTTAATGTTCACTGGACTTTTGAGTGCTATACATTCAAAAGAAATAAGACAACTTACTGGTGGGAAAATGGCACACCCAGAAGCTCTGCTGGAGCTAAAACTCACTGAGATTATGCTAAACTGGAAAAGGTGTAAAACTGGATTGAATCTGGTAACCCAGATACAAGGGGGGGGGGGGGAAGTAACCAGAATATCTTCTTGTTTCTGACAACAGTGGGTTCTGAAGCAGTTGGTAGATTTTTACAGTCTTAATGCAGACAGAAACAAGAAAAAGTCAAATCACACTGCAAAAATTTGAAGCCAGGTATACTCCAGGGGAAAAATGAGATATGACAGATGACAGTTCTTGAACCGAGAATACAAATAGAAGGGAAAAAAAATGCCTGCCTGCAACTGAACCCAGGCTACAGAGCCTTTCAGTGTTTGGGAGGTGAAAAACTGGATGCTGCTTGAGAGACTCATTCATACCTGGAGCAAAGAGCTCCAGAACACTGGAGGACACACAAACAAACCTTGACAATGTATACAGATTTACCCAAATAAGGGAATCCAGTGGACCTACCTGAGAAAATCGATAGATGGGGTAAAAGAGTGGGGGTAAAAGGCAGTAAGGCAGTTTAAGTTGGAACCCAGCAAGAGATGACCCCTGTAACTTGTATCTTGTGCCAGAGAATGCTTACCATGATCATGCCAAACAAGTCTGGGCAGATGCTGCACTTCATATGCCAGCATTTCCTCAAACTGCATTTGGATTAATTTCAGGACACAAGAGTTACATCAGAACAAACAAGGGTTTAGATTGCCTAGATCTACAATAGGCACTAAGTTCAACAGAGGTGATGTTTTCTGACTTAGGGGAAAGCAGTAGAAATACACAATTAGAGCCTCAGGGAAGCTTTGGAAAAAACAACAGAGGTGCTGTGCTAGATTGACAATAACAAGAAAAAGTCCATGTAAGTGGGTGAAAGCATCTATAGGAAAAAAAGGCAACACATCAAGGATTACTTCACTTGAGTTCGCCCCTGACAGACTAAGGAGGCATAAAAATATTGCTCAGAATGACAAAATACATGTGGCTCATTGATCTAATGGAGCAGGGAGAGTGAAAAAGTTGGTGTACTAGAGAAGTTAAGATGCCCCAAAACTGCTTGTATATTAGAAAACATAGCCATTCCTTGGATGATTTAAATGTTATTAGTTCAGGTTCTGACAGCAAAATACAGTTACAACTGACAACTGATGACTTGAGACATCAGGAGCTCTAGCAGTGAAACAGGACAGCTGTAATTTTAAGCCATGGATTGAAAAGGTTTGATATATTTATTGACTGGAGTCTGTATTAATTTCTAATTGATTGTAAACTCGTTAATGTCTTCACCAGAAAGGGCCTGGCAAATATTTTGAAAAAAGTGGAATTGTATTTATTTTTTCCCAGCCACCAAATATATGATCTGCAAGACAAAGTGAGACTGATGGTGCAGGCATAGGCATTTCAGATTTGAAGGAAAATCTAGGGTAACAAACTAAATTTGGAGGAAGCCAATCTAATTTTAAAAGCCTTGTCTAGATGAAATACAGACCATGAAATATGTTCTTGCTGGAACAACTGCTCAGGATGTGACCCCGTGGAGCGAGTGTAACAGTCTGTAGTTTGTGTTACAGCTATTGTGTTGCTGGGGGTTTAAGTGCTATTTCTCCATTGAAAAGAAATTGTCGTACTGAGAACTGTGCCTTAGAGGCTTAATCTACTCAGAGACTCTGAGGCCGGGTTGAGACTCTAAAGCTGTTGCCAGTGTTAGGGACAGACAGTTTGAACAGCACATGGGAAAGGCAGTTCTTTTACAAAAGCCTTTAGAGAAGCGGGTGATTCCTAAGGCTGTGCTCCTCCCTCGGAAGCTGTGCTTTATTATCCTATATGTGTGCATTAATAGTAAGTCCTGCACAGGACTTTATTAATAAACTTGTGTATCCACTTGCATGTGTTCTAAATGTGTTCTAAACTTGTACTCACCACTGGAATCACAAATGAACAAAAACCTTGAACGTTAAGATTATTACCACTGTCCCGGTCTATATTTTCTGTCCTACACCCTGCAGGCCAAAGTCTAGTGATGAGATGATGCTGCTGTTCAAGATCTCACTACCGACCCACAGCATATCTTTGAGCAAGCCCCTTCACCTTCAATATGCTTCAGGTTCAACATCTGGAAAAGTGAGAAAATTCACTGAGCTCCAGGGAGATGCCCTGTGAAGCTACTAATATATGTCAATTGCTTTGATTTTTCCAGGCATGAAGTCCATTAAATGCAAAGAGTGGCTGACAACAACAAGTTTTGGATCGGGCTTTAGAAAAAAACCTGTATTACTACTGACTGGGTACTGAAATCAAATGTTTTTACAGCAGTTCTCTAATGTGTCACTGTTCTAAATTGGTAAACCTGTATAGGAGCCACATGGAAATTTCTTGATACAACTTTTCCATTCAGAAAACACCCATTTGTAAAAAATAAATACTTTTTTTCTTTTTGCAGGAAACAATCACTTTAGATAAATTTCACAATTTGAAAAATATTAATAAAAAAGTGTCCAGAGCAGCAAAATATTTTGTTTGTATTTAAAAAAAGTTTTGATTCAAAAGGACTTTTTTTTGCAAAATCTTCCGAGATACCCAGTAAGTATAGTGAAAAAGTAAGTCCACAGTTCAAAGGAAAAATTTCCAACTGATTGCAATTGGGATGAAAGCCATGATTTCAAAATTAAACTGTGGGAGAGGAAAGCTGTTTCTTGTCCAGTTCTACCCCTGGTAATATCAGGGACCCTGATGCACAAGCACAGAAGCACCACTTTGGACTTGTAACCTGCTGTAGCCAGTAAGGACAGGAGTATTCATGTTGGGAAGCTGGAGATGTGTATTGGGCACCTCTGGCACGGCACAGATAAGCCAGGGTAAGCATTTATTCTCATGAAGTTAAAGAATTTGCTTGTGAGGTAAGGAAAAAGAAGGAAAATGGAAGATTTAGAAATCATGAGCCCATAACTGCTTTCTGAATTGATTCCTTTTTTGAGAGTTTGAATGGGACAAAGGAAGGAAAGTTACATACTGCTGTGGGTAACAAAGCCAGCAGGAAATATGGCTTAACAGTCAAGAACACACACAATAAAGCTTACCTAAGCTTACACACAAGAACAATATTTATCTCCTCTTCCGACTACTATCAGAAAAATAAAGAGCGTCTAGTTGACCGAAGTGCTCAGATGGGATAGTATTAGAAAAAGTAAGGCAGGAAATAAAAATCCAAAGGATAAAAGGCAAAGGAGCGTAGTACCATGATTCAAGAATCACTGAATCACAGAATCATCATGGTTGGAAGGAACCTCTGAGATCACCAAGTCCAACCACACACGCACAAAAAAACCCCTTACAATCTCAGCCACTAGAGCATGCCATTAGAGCGTGCTCTGAAGTGCCACGTCTACATGTTTCTTAAACACCTCCAGGGATGATGACTCAACCACCTCCCCGGGCAGGCTGTTCCAGTGCCTGACCACTCTCTCAGTAAAGTTATTCTTCCTAATATCTAATCTAAACCTCCCCTGCCGCAACTTCAGACCATTTCCTCTGGTCTGTCGTTATTCACTTGGGAGAAGAGACCAACACCCACTTCTCTACAACCTCCTTTCAGATAGTTGTAGCAGGCAATGAGGTCCCTCCTCAGCCTCCTCTTCTCCAAATTAAACATGCCCAGTTCCCTCAGCCTCTCCTCATATGACTTGTTCTCCAGCACTTCAATGTCCTTCTTGTAGTGAGGGGCCCAGAACTGAACACATCACTCAAGGTGAGGTCTCACCAGTGCTGAGTACAGAGGCATGATCACTTCCCTACTCCTGCTGGCCATGCTGTTCCTGATACAGGCCAGGATGCCATTGGCCTTCTTGGCCACCTGGGCACACTGCTGGCTCATGTTAAGCCGGCTGTTCACCAACACTCCCAGGTCCTTTTCTGCTGGGCAGCTTTCCAGCCACTCTTCCCCAAGCCTGTAACATTGCCTGGGGTTGTTGTGACCGAAATGCAGGACCCGGCACTTGGCCTTGTTGAACCTCATACAATTGGCCTTGGCCCATTGATCCAGTCTGTCCAGGTCCCTCTGTAGATCCTTCCTACCCTCAAACAGATCAACACTCCCACCTAGTTTGGTGTCATCTGCAAACTTACTGAGGGTGCACTTAATCCCCTTATCCAGATCATCGATAAAGATATTAAACAAGACTGGCCCCAAAACTGAGCCCTGAGGGACACCACTGGTGACCGGCCACCAACTGGATTTCACCCCATTAATCACAACTCTCTGGGCATGGCCATCCAGCCAGTTTTTTACCCAGTGAAGAGTACACTTGTCTATGCCATGATTCACCAGCTTCTCCAGGAGAACTGGTGGGGGATGGTGTCAAAGGCCTTACCAAAGGCCAAATAGGCAACATCCACAGCCTTCCCCCCATCCAGAAGGCGGGAAGAAGAGAACAAAGCAAACTTGACATGAAAAAGAAAGGGAGATCTACCTTGTGACAGTCAAATAGGGGGGGACACAAGCCTCAACATTAAAATCCATCTTTCAGACATCTGCACAGAACTACAGGCTTCACTCAGCAGTTGTAAAGGCAGAGGTTAGGCTATATGCTTGGTGATTGAGTGCAGCATATCTGTATCGAAGTGCAGGCAGTCTCTGAGTCTTTCTTCACCAGGAAGTTGCACTTCTAAGGTACCTCAGTGCTTCCAAATTCTGGTGTACTCTTTGCTAGATTTGACTTTAGATGACCTGTCTGCTCTCATTATATGAAAAATCTAATGCAGATGGATATTTCAAACAGCCTCAAAATTTAAAAATATTTAGGGGCAGGGGTCTGATTTGGACCCATGTATATTAAACGAAGATGAGCCATGGGTTGCAGAGAAGGAGTGGCCTGCTTGAGTCTTCATTCATATCATAGATTGTCTGAAACCCCCATTACTCTTTTCCAAATAAAAAAAATCTGCTTATCGTATTTCTATTGTGTCAGTTACTATAGCTTTGCAAATACATTTCAGTCTTTTTCTCTTTTAAATTTATTACCCCTGTGATTCCTGGCTTTGACTGGATGAAGAAATGTTGATACGGCATGAAAAAGTACTTCTTTCAAAATGTCTCCAACTCAGCCAAAAGCTGTCTGTATGGGAAATCTTGCAAGAAAATCTGTTCTCATCTTATTTTCAGCTGGGCTACATCCAGTTCCAAAAGTACTTGTTGATGGTGTGAGAAAAGTGTCTCGCTATGGATGTTTATTTGATTTGAGCCTCAGAATTTTAGGCTGTGAATACAACCAACACTAGAAACACCAGAGAGATGTGTTAAGGAGCCACACTGAGGACAATAACAGAAAGGAGAGGTGCTTTGAGATAGCTTCCTCTCCTGAGGAAAGGTCATCCAGTCTCATTGATCCTGCTGTTGCTACTATTACTGCTTCACAGACACTTCTCTGCACTTCCCAGCCTTGCTTTTCCCTCACCTCCATTCTTGTCTTGGCCATCAAAGGCAGCAGCTCATAACCCCAGCCTCCCCTATGAGCTTTCTAGGTGTTTCATGCACATTTCTCTTTTCTTCATGTTTTGAAAGAAATATCTTTCAATGACAGCACAGATCTCCTCTATATTCCTCAAAATGTCTCCTAAATCTCTCCTCTGCCATCACACCTAGAAAAGTCTGAGAAGAGGCTCCTGGGGTGCCAATGCGCAGCCTAATGTACTGATCAGTGCAGTCATAGTGTTTTCCCATGTTCCCTCGTCTCTTGGTAAGCACTTATTTGGCAAGCTCGAAGGAGGCTGTGTTTTCTTTCTCTGTTTATACAACACTAAGGTTCTTATCTGTGGCTAGGACTTCTTGATCCTATCATCACACAAATAACAACAGGTAATGATTTAAAAGAAAAGCCAAGCAAAACATAAGGCTTAGTTGTTTGAATTGCTTTCACATGCTGTTGAAAAAGTCATTATTTGATAGTAGCAGAAGTGACTGAATCATGTTATTTTTTTAAAAAATAAAATTGCTGTGTTTTTCCAGGGTTTCTGTCAACAATCATCAGTTCTAATTCTCCAAACAGGCAAAAATCTGGGTGGAAATCCTGGCTCCACCGAAGCCAAGTGCCAGATTTCCATTGGCCTCAATGGGCCTGGAATTCACCCGGTCACAACCTAGAGGAAGAATATTTGTAGTAGCAAACCAAATAAATATATCCATGTTTTTTTATCAAAAAAAGAAAAATCAAGTTGAGACCCTTTTTTCCTGGCAAGAGTTATGCACAGTGATATAATGAGAGATACGGCAGTACTTGGAACAGGAAATGGCTGCGGACACATTGTCAGGGCAGTGCTATACTATGCCAATGGCTGAAAAAGAGAAAACTCCTAAGAAATCACTAAAATGCTCCAGGAAATAAAATAAAACAAAATAAAAAACAAACCTAGAAATAAAATAGAGTGCACAATGGAAATACCACAGTTGAAATTTCTGTGATGTTGTGAGGAAACAAAGGTATGTCAAACTGTATTGAAAGAAAGCATTGCATGCCAGTAAGGTGCCAGATGTTGCCCTTTGCAAGAGAGAGAAAGCATCTTGCAGAGGTTTTCAAGAACTAGAGTAGCAACACAGCAGAGTACCTTAGGGAACAGCAATCCTCTGAAATATCTCCGTATGGAAATCGGGTGTGGAGTGGAACAGCTTTGTTAGGCATCCAAAGGGTGATTTTCTTATTCTATGGAATTAATATTAGCTGAAGCATGTGCGTGTGTGCTCAACAGATCACATGAAACAGAAAACGACTCTTTCATGGATTATTAATTATGCGTGTGCTGTCTAAACAAGGGCAACCAACCCTTAAAGTCTAGGATGCCTATGCCAGAAGTACTAGCAGCAGAACATCGCTGTGAATCAAAGGACATAAAAGATGTTCTCTACATCAGATATCAATGATACTTTCAGATATTTAATAATTTTGCTTAAGGGAACAATTACACATTACATCAAGTCAGAGCATTATACAGCAGTGGATACAGTTAATCAGTGAAATGAGAAATAGCTGA
Organism: Numenius arquata; assembly: GCF_964106895.1. Taxonomy (NCBI): domain Eukaryota; kingdom Metazoa; phylum Chordata; class Aves; order Charadriiformes; family Scolopacidae; genus Numenius; species Numenius arquata. Next base: position 58,805,732 of record NC_133579.1, on the reverse strand, counting down.
GAAATTTGAAAAGCCTGTGTGCAAAACCAGTGACTTGGTGCCCGAGTGTGTCTAGAGGCACACTGCCTGGATGCATCTGCAACAGACACACCAGTTCAGTATTTTGAGGGAGGCCACTGATCACTTTCTTGTCTGCTAACTGGTCATTTCATTGAACATTTCTCTTACTCTTTCTTTTTTTTTTTTTTTAGAAAAATAATGTATTTTTCCCACTGAAAAATGCAAACTTTTTGCAGCAGTTCTGGCATCATACAGACAAAAATATTTCAGGTGAATAATTTTATAATTACCTGTGAGAAAATTACTACTGGAGCACCAACTTCCAAAGGAACTGGTGAATTCCCATGATGATTTAGAGTCATTATTGGAACATGAGACACATTTTTGGAACATGAGCTACAGCAATGAATAGTTTATATCATATAATAGGGGATATTTTTACACAGCATAAGAACATCATCAGAATCAAGCCTTTCATCAAAAGTTTAACTGACAAAGCCCCAGATTGCATCAAAACTGATGATCATTTGTGTCATATCAGTCACATTTTGCTTGTAACATGCTTCTTCACTGCAGGGTATGTTGGACAACTCAAAATGTTACTCATTCCAACATAGTGTATAACGAGTTTTCATTTTTTAATACCTCCTTACTTCTTCTGGATGAGTAAATACTAAAGAATTTCTCTATATATGCTTCTAACTTTTAAGATTATTTTTTGTGCATTTGATGTGTATTCAATATCAACACTCTAGCAGAGGGATTTTTCTGGCAGAAGCCGGACCTCTAGGCATGAAGTCAATGGACAGAGGTATGTTACAAGTACAGACACACACACCAGACTCATGAGGGAAGCAAGCAGTACCCAAGTGCACTACACTCACCCACAACAGTTCACATTAGCCCAAAATGGACTTGAAGGGCAAATGGATGTGCCACATACAGAGACCAGAAGAATATAATTTTTAGCCCAACTGCAATCTTTTCACTTAAGTTTTGTTCCATTTCTTAAGCTGTGGTCTTCGTGGCTGTTTGAGCTCCAGAAGATGCAAGTCTTCTTGTTATCCAAACAGTGACTTTTCTTGAATTTTTGATTTATATTTTGATATGAGAATATTTTTGCTTCAAAATATTTCATAATAATACAAAAGAGTTCATGGAAGTGGGTCACTTCTGACTCACAGCTCCAGGACAATAGCTGCAATACACTATTGTGGTATGAGACCTTGAATTTGTCTCCTTCCTTATTCATGTGAACTCTCCCCTGCAGCTCCCCCTCACAGTACCCAGCTCTCCAAATTGTGTAAGAAGATGGCTAGACCTTACAGTAGTGTACATACATAACTTCCACACTATGAATGGATGTGCACTGCCCATTTTATCTCAGTTCTTCATCCTTTAAAATTATTCTCTTTTTTCTCTTCTCCTTAGCCAAACCAAAGGGAAAAAAATCAGTGTTGACATTTTTTATTTTAATATTAGGAAAAACTATTTTAAAATTAAATAGAAGAATCAAATAAGAGCTGGTGGAAACCATTTCCGTTTCCTACTTCCTTGCAGTCCTTTTTATCTTCACACCACAGTTTTTCTTGATTCAGATCAGCGTTATATGACAAGATTAGCTGACATCCTGGTAGCAACGAGGGTTGCGAAGAGGTACAACCAATGACAAAGATAACTGTGATATTGCCCTTGTGATACAGAGGCAGCTTTATTTGCAAATTGGAGAGCTTGTCTTCTTTTAATTTATGAAAGGAAACAGGAGCAAGAATAAATGATACAAATAAAAATGCCACTTTGCTACTATGTACTGTAGTTATATCAGAAGGAAAAGCTCTTCTGGCAATGAACGTTCCAGGGTCACTTCACACCAGTGAAGGCAGGAAGATGACCTTAGACAGCAAATGTAATTTCTTTTTATTAAATTCACCTGCTGCTTATTTCCTATGTAAAAAATTTAATGCTATACATTAGCTTGCAGTAAGAAGAGGTCTGTGATCAAGCATCAGTACCACATCCAGAAATTTTAAGTACGTGCTCCCATCTCCTAGATTACTATTTTGCTGTACATGGAGTGGGCGGCTACTTCATCATCTAAAGAAATAAAGCTGAACCGAGCTCTTATAGCAATGATCTACATTATATTCATTGAGCTTGCAGCACCAGCAGAGCTCTTATTAAAATGAAGACAAAGAGAAGAATACATCCAAGCTGCAAGACCAAGCCATCGCAGGCAGAAGTGAGCTAGCTCCACAACAATAAACCTCATGATATTGATATACTTTAGCACATTCTGCATTTGGTGTATAACTGTCAGAGGGCACGGGAAAGTTACCTGAGGAATCATGCCAGATACGTGGTAGAGACAGGACATATGTCAAAATAGCTTTGTTAGAGCAAACAATGCACATTGTCCAAGCATGTAATGGCAGATGTGACTGTGCAGGTCTATAAAACACAACAAAGGAGCCCACAATAGTGGGTACAGCGATTAGAAACCAAATGTCTCACAGACAAGAGCCTTCATTTTAGTTGGAGAAGAGAGAAGTATGGAAGTATTTTCAGTTTGAAGGGCCCGAGTACACAACATCATGGACACTCAGCTACAGAAATAAACTACTTCAGTGAGCTGAATAGAGGAGGAAAACATAAATGAAGTGTGAGCTAATGGGGAATAGCTGAATTCAAAAAACACACAGTCTAAAAAACCCATAATAGTCTAACATAGGAAGAGACATTCTGTCTGAAACTGTTTCTGTTCCTTTCTCCTTCACTATTTGCTTAGACATTTTACCCTCAGTTTAGATGTTTTATTTTCCTCTATTATTCCTTAGAGAGCAATGAAAGAATATCCCTGGCCATTGAGGGTTTTTTTCAGGATAAATAGATAAGTAAAGCTGTTTCCTTCGGCAATCCTATCCACCCTTTGTGTGGGCTTTCTCAGATACTGTTCATAAGAAATTGTATTTACAACAGGGGCAAATTTCCAACTGACAAGAAAATAAAGACCCTCTTATGATATCAGTCCTTATGCTGAAGTCCCCCAGCCCTACATACACCACCAAAACTTCTATAATTACCATGCTAACTATTTTAATTTACTTACTGACTATTTAACCTTACATATCAGTGAAAGAGAAGAAAGTTGTAAAATACAGCAAATCAGAATCCCTTCCACACAGCAAGTGCAGCATCAGAGGTCTAGCAAAGTCTAACTGTGTATGAGGTCTGTGTTACGTAGTGTAAGAGAAATTATCTTAAACTAACACGCCATTCTTGAACTGAGATCAAGAAACGTGTTAAAAATATGCCCAACAGATTTCTCACAAGGCCTCTGTAAATTCAAAAATAGTGACTCATTTTCAACAGTGATCATGCTGTGATTGCATACAAAGAATACAACAACATAACGCATGAGTATATGAATCTGTAACACACAAGATAATGAAAAGAACAGAGGACTGCTGACCAGTGAGAGTTTTGAGAACATTTTTTGATATCAAATACAATAATGATAGGCAAGTTAACAATATATGAAGAGAAAATAATTAATGTCTTCGAAGCATCAATATTTTATTAATCTATAGATTAGATAACGGCTTGTTCTCAACTGGCTTGATAGCAAAACCTGGTTTGCTCCAGTATCACCACCTGCAAGCCACGGAAGACAGAGCATGAAGACCTTGTAAAGAATATTCTATTGCTCCACTCCAACCAATACCTGTCCTAGTCTGTCTGTCTGTCTTTTCTTTTTATATTTTTTTTTTTTATTTTTTTTTCCCCTAAATGATTGATAAAAATGGCACCCAGCAACATAGCTATGATAGTGATTTTAAAGGAATTGGAAATCTTTTGCACGGCCTTTTTTTTTTTGTGTGTGTGTGGAAAACCTTTGATTTTAGGAGACAGGATTACCTGGCAACACATTCCGACTTCCAATCAGATTCAAAGTCATTTTTTACCAACAGAATGCTGAGGAGATAAAAGAGAGTAAAAGTGGAAGGAGAAACACAGGAGAAGACCTCTTATTGAATATATTGAATGGGAATCCTCTAGCTAGCACAAATCAATGCATAAATCCCAACTACGGCTGTTATTATTTTTCATAGGTACAGTAGAAATTCACCTCATCAATAGACATGAAGAGAGAGAAAACAGATGTTCATTTTCTAAATAAGTAGCCCAAACCCCTCACTTTTCCCCTCATTCTATAGACTACAGAGCTACAAATGTCCCTGTGTCATCCTGTCAATACTGCTGTCGGTGTGTACACAAACACATCTGTCTTCTTTATTTATTCAGTCATCAAAATTCCAAGTCTGCAAGCTAGTCATAATTACGCTTTCCAAAGAGGCAGGCACCTGCCATTTACTCTACCTTTTTCAATTACATCTAATTGAAGACTTGAGCTCAAATAGAAGAAGGGAGACAAGAGTTCTTCAAACTGTCTAAACAATTCCTGTTGAATAGGAAAAAGAGATTTCCTACCACAGTTCAAAATAAGCCCTTCAACATGACTGGCATAATAAAGACCTGGAAAATCAGATGCGTTTCCCTCCTCTAAACACCCTATACCATGAGGATGCTTTTTATATGGATGGTGGCTCACAGCCAGAAGAAAAATCCCCTCACCCTTATCATCCCCCATCACTGCTGCAGCTAAGCTATGAGTGCATTTCTTGGGTATGAGGACTTGTCCTGGGTGCTCCAGTAACTTCCTCCTTTCAAGAGCACCCAGATGATGGAGGGAAGCATGTCAGAAATGGCAAAAAGCGCAGTCCTCAAGAAACCAAGTTTACATGTGATCATACAGATGAGATGACTGATAGTAGATTATCCTCTCCAAGTACAGCTGTAAACTCTTTGGCAACAGTAACCTGATAAGCACTGAGCTAGAGTAACCTTCTAGGAACTGAAGAAGCTGGGGAAAAAAAAAAAAAAAAAAAAAAAAAAAAAACCAAACAGCTGGCTCCACTTATATAAGGGATGTAATTAGGCCTAAAAGAGAGGATGATTTCTGCCTGTGTGATCTGCATTAAGAATAAGTCCCTGAGAGCACTTTTGAGAAGGTAATTCTGGTACTTGTGTGAGTGGGATTTTCCCTTTCCTCAAACCGCGTTGCAGAAGTTTCCATCAAGAGATAGTAGGAGGGCATCATTTGGAGAGAAGATGGGAAGAGTCAAAGAAAGGAATCCTTGTACCAAATGATGCAATGGTTCATGCCCAAAATTCATAGGCAATAAAAACCAGCTAATATATTTTTAGCAAATTAGACTTATTATGCTAAAACCTAAAAGGCCAAATGGAAAACGTCTCACATCTGTTAAGAGGTGAACCAGTGGTAAGTTGTGTAACATACATAGGAAAAGCAGAGTAGTTAAAAATATAATAAACCATCACTGCATTAGTGACAAATCCACAAAGATGCACCAGTATAATCCTTCAATCCCTTTATAAAGTCAAGATAATATTTGCCCCATCCCTGGAAGTGTTTAAGGCCAGGATGGATGGGGCTTTGAGTAACCTGCTCTAGTGGAGGTGTCCCTGCCCATGGCAGGGGGGTTGGAATTCGATGATCTTTAAGGTCCCTTCCAATTCTAACCATTCTATGATTCTATGATTTGCATTCTGAACAGAGGGTATTACTACACCAGCACTTCCTAGCCCTATTACTAGCTTCCTGAGTGCAGAGGGAATCTGTAGTGATTGTAGGTCTAATGTTTGATAATGGATGATCAGTGCCATTTAACCCACTGAGAACTTTCTACATAAAAAGCTAAGCTAGAGGAGTGAAATAACGAATAATGGAGTTGACCTGGCTATTTGAAAGACTGAAGGATTTTGAGCGAAAGCAAGCAAGAACTCACTTATTTTTCATCATTTGTATTGTCAGCTGGAAAATGCAAACAACTACCAAAGGCAGAAGAATGTGAGATGCCGTTTCACTGCCTTTCTGCCCATTTTTTGCTTTCTAGACAGATATGTAGGCTCACCATCAAAACCAAGGTGATTCTTTCAGATTTCCCTGGTCGACATTCCTCAATGCCATTTATCAACGGTATTTGTGGAGAATGCAATGGCATGGGTACTACCCCATTGGGGAACACACTGCACTACCAGCACCCAGCTAAGCTGTGTACATCTGCTCCTTTTATCTTCTGTTTTGAGGGGCAAGAAGTAGAGCAAAGAACAGCTTATTTTCTTCTCTGGCCAGATGCTATAGCAGCAGCAAAATCTGCCAGGCCAAGGGAGCAAGGTAGGAAAACAAGATACATTGTATGGCTTGTAATAAATGTATAGTTTTAATGCTATTATGTATGGTTTTTTGTAACTTATAAAGAGGATGAGAAGAACTCGATTTGTCAGTCTGTATCACTTAAAAGCTCTCCTTATGTTTATCTCTAATTTTGTTGTTGTTGCTCTGCAGGTTTCTGACGCTTGATTATTTTGCCTATTCTCTCCATTTTCAATAGTATTCCCAATCAGTTCCTGAGCAGATGACACTTCCTTGCAGTGAAGAGGGTTGATACTCAACTCAGTTTTTTTCATACATGGACACATGTTGGCGGTGATGGGGAGTGCCAGATTTGATGACATAAAACATGCAGAACTAAGTATGTAAAGAATCACACTGAATTCCTTAGGACTACTTACATGCTTAACCAGAAGCAGGTGTGCTAATGTTTGCAAAAACAAGGTCTTACTTTTTATCAATAAAATGGTAAGACAAATTCATTTCAGAGATCACTGGCCAAATAATGCAAAATTTGTGACTTTAATGGAGTGACTTGAAAGATTCATTTGGCTTACTGACTTCCCTATTCAATTATTCATTCATAAGTTCAGCAATGCACCTGGGAAACTGTGGTGTGATTTCACTAAATGTGTCACGGTTTGTGTGCAGGTGCAAGGGGATATACGCACACAATATGCATGCACATTACTCTCTTCTTTACCTTGGTAGCATCATCCTCCCTTTCTGCTGCAGTTTATAAACCTGACATTAGCAATGAAGGCACTTACTTCACTTCTCTTTCACTGACATGAGCAAAAAGCCTTGTTGTTTGACAGCACAGGTTAGCCACGTTTACAAAGTTCAGAAAGAGACTGAGCAACTATACTCAAGTCTTTCTTTCTCCACCAAAGGTCTGAGCACTAATCCAGTTTAAGATAAGGGGGAGGGAGGCGGCAGAGGAAGCAGAACCAAACCAAGCTGAAGTGTGCTTAGATAGATAATAAGTGATCCTGTTGAGGAAACCAACACAAAGTGGCAGATCACTAGTGCACAGGCTAAGAAATGTGAGATTACCGTAGCAGGTTCAGGGGTCTCATGAGACTGAAAACAGACTTTAGAATTGTATGCACAAACGTACAGATACTATACAAAGCAAATTATTCCATTTTCAATGAGAAACACTAAGGGTAAATTACCTATTATGACTGTGTCCATTATTGGATCCTGTTTCACCCATACACAGCAAACTTAGTGCCTAACAACACATGCTAAGCAGCCATGAAAGGCAGAACTCTCTTTATATCTTCCATATTAAGGTATTGAACATGCTGCTACTTACTGCATCTTATCCTAAACTGGCATTCACTGCTTCACTACTCCTTTTATTTTGTTGACACTGTTATTTCAGTGTCCACATAGGTTCTTGTTCACATGCTTCAAATAATGAGGATAATGAACAACATTTGTGGTTTGCTTTCCATACTGCTTGGCTTTTTCATTGCTTATTCCCAAGAGGAATTCCTGTTCATTTTTTTTATACATGTATGATTGATAGCTCCAATTTACTTATTCAACATAACATAATCATCAGAGCTTTTTTAAAAGGCCCAACAGCCTCTCAGACTTTCTAAATGAAGAGGTTGTGGGTGAGACCACATTTACTACAGTGCAAGCAGAATAAATAAAAGGTAGGCAGGGTAAATCAAACTTTAGCCTCCAAAGTGTTTTTTCACTCCCAGAATGGAACAATCCCCTTTTATACATACGAAAGAGGGGAAAGAAAGTGGGGTGTGTTCCTCAGTGCAGCATGAGGCTGCCCTGGAGCTCGGTGGGGACTCCTGCCAAGGGCTGCCCTCGGATGGAGCTGGGAGCCAGGAGCAGCTGCTTCTCCTGGACACAAGAACTTGGTTTCACAGGCAGCCTGAACATGTCCCTTCCCATCAAAAATAATCATGAGCTACCGAAACACCTAAAAGAAATATGTGGCAGGGTAGCCCCAGTGCAAGCACCATGCCAGACAGACAGAACTGCTCCGGTGATGCTGAGCTGCACTGACACCAAGCTCTGACAAGGAAACACCAGTGGTACGGAGGCAGTTTAAGAAGTTACCTAATGTAGCTACATCCAACTGTACTGTGCTGCTTAAGAACACTAATGTGTTGGCTCTATGCAGCATTGTAGTATGTTGACATAACCTTATTTTTCCTTTGCTAGACGGATTCTCCCTTCCCTCTTTGGCCTGTCCTCACATTGCTTCGGATATAATTTGTTTCCCGAGCATTTATTTTAAGAGTTGTATGAAACAGGGTGGCACAAACTTTCCCAAGCTAGTATTGATGTTCCCAGTGTGGTGAAATGGTGCACTATGCAAGAGAAAAGACTTCAGATACTCACTACAGTGAAAGGCAGGTTTGTTTTTTCTAGAAATGTTTCATTTGTTATAGCAGGTGTGTCTGATACCTTTTGCATAATGATAAACCCACACACATTCTTCATGCAAATAGTGACCCAACAATCGCTCTTAGTTCCTTCCAGTAGTAAGTGCATGTAACAACCTGCACTTACATATACACATGTTTACAGAGCATTCGTACAGTGCAAGGTAAACAGAGCCCATTGTGCCAAGGGAGGGACACGCAGAGCTGCTGGGACAGGGACAGATGTGTTGACCTTGGCCAATGTGGTCAGAATCAGCTGAAATTGTCAGAAAAGCTCTTCAGAGATATTGGGAGACTCAATTCTTATCAGATAATATTTTCCTGTCATGCGTGTTACTTGACATGCCTCACCTATCTCAAGTATTCCTGTTCCACAAAGGGTTTGGGAACAGCACACTGGAGCAATTGGCAAAGTCCACCAATTTGGACCCTACCTTTCTATGGGCTGTGACCACTGCTCACTTAAGTGCTCCATTTACCTGCCTTGGAAATTCAGGCTTGCCAACTGAGAGCTTCTCTTCTCCTATATCGCATCTTCTGCTAGCGTTCTTTCCTTAAATCTTCCAAGTGTTGTGCCTCAACGGCCAGCAGAGCATTTCTTATACCAGCCCTCACCGTTAATTAGGTCAGATTATTACTAAGAGCTTCTTTGTTCTTCTTAATGATTTCACTTCACAACTGAGCCCAATCTTGATAGATTGCTACACAGTTTCTTAATAGGAAAAATAAATATTTGCCAAAATGGTTGCTCTGCCAAACATGTCTGTGAGCTAGCTTGTTGATGATTCTTCAACCCGCTGTACTTAAAAAGAAACTAAAAAGGCATTTTTGTGTGTGGCAATGTCCAAATGCACCTAAATCTGTTTTATTAACACAAAATTGCCACTCTGGAATGTAACTGTGATACATGAACACGTCAGTGTATCTGAACTTTCTACCTAGAACCAGTAGGTCAAATCAGCACCCATGTTTGATGTAGGACATTCACAACATTGCGGCACCTGCCTCTGAGCTCAGAGGTTGTGAATTACAACAGATGAGAGGCAGACAGTTGCTTGCATCTCTGTTGTACCTACTGGTGTGGGCACTCTCAAGTGTCTACAAACCATGTTTGGCAGTAACTAGTTTAACTTCACCCATTTGATCTTGCACTGAAACAGACTAAATTGGTGACACCACCCACCACCAAGTGTTATCTGGAGCTGTAACCACCCGAGGACCAAGATCCTGACTTGCTTTTCAGACCTTACAGCCCACCTGAGTATTTTTACTGCTTTCAGGACAGGCAAACACATAGCTTTAGACAATGTAAACCACCTACACTAGCAGTTTAATTTTCCAGGTTTGACTTTGCACTGGAACATGCTGGGAGTGCCCAGTCAGCAGAAAGGTGTTTGCAGTGCCCCTGCAGAGACACGGTGCCTGCGTGAGCACCCAGCCCTGGTCCTCCCCGCCTGTGCTATGCTCTGCCTATGCTCTACTCCCATGCTGCCAGGAGCCATCAAGAATATGGGAAACAGGCTGTAACTGGGAGTATTTCAGGAGGCTGTTAATGGAAGGCATGTATGTTCCCCACAAGGACTGGAATATTGTCCCTTGGGAGTTTTACTTTGATTTCAGTGGGATCAGGATTTCATCTCATAATATATTCACCACTCTAAAACCTGCAAAGCTGCACAGGCACTGATAATCAGACTGTAGTTCATGCAAAGAGTTCCTGTGAAACATTTGACTCCCACTACAATACAGTAAGTATTTTATGCCCACTTGGGTATAACTACAGCATGGCATAGTAAATAGGCCAAAAAACCCAAGAAAATTCAGACAGGTTTCTGATGTCTTTCTGGGACAGATTCTGACCTCTGCATCTTCTAATTTCTCAAACATATGATGAGTTTTGTCTTTCCCTGTGAGTAGTTTCATTCATTTCATAGTACTCCATTTTAGAAAGAGCACTAGAATCTGTCTCAATGTGACTAAGAAAATAGGTAATAATTGTCATCATGCTTATCTGATTGGCATTTTAGCTCGAGTTCCTACTAATAAAGAACTATTTGAGATTTTAACAGAAATGTAAATGTTGAAGTTTCACAGGTCATTGAGTTTTATAATATTGAGTCATTGGGCTATTATACATTGATCAAGCAAATAGCAAATGGTGTGACTTGCCAAAGAGCATTACTCAAATATTGACTAGGAATTGCTGACAGTCGGCTACTCTCCAAGGACTGCAAAAGTTAACAGGAAAATTTTACCCAGGGCAGCTGCAAGCTTCTGCCTTAAGACGGACAGTTTTGTTGGTTCCTTCTTGTTACCATCTTTTCTAGTCTCCTCTGCTAAATCCATGCAATCTTATCATAAACAGATATGTACTTGGAGTAAATTCTTCCATTTATGTCAATTTCCTGCCTAATCTCTCAGTCATCTCTCAATTCCAACAATGTGTATTGCTCCCCTTAATTAATCATATATATTAAACAAGTAGAAATGCAAATATACGCAGCAAACTGCTCCATTTTAAAATGTGATTTGTATACAGTACAATGCATTTTATCTTGAGCAAAGAAAGTTAAATTACAAGCTTCTAGCGTAGCCCTTCTTGATTTTACTTCTCCACCAAAGTCACAAGTTTGATCCCAGTGCACATTTACAGAGGACAGCGTTTCAGCTCAGAAAGGAAAAAAATGCCCTCCCCTCACATAGCCCTCTCAGAGCACCTCCTGGAGCAAAGGCCTTTTCTGGTTTGAGATTGTCCAAACGTACTCTTATCACAGACTGGGGTTTCTACAGAACAGAAAATGCTGTTGAGAACACTCTGTCTTAAATCCTATCTTTTCCTAGGACACAGGACACCCTGCAGAGGTTTCAAAACCCCTGTGCTACAGTCAGGCTCTGTTACAGTCAGAGGTAGAAGCACACTCTGTTTTCCCTCAATGCACAGCTGGAGGAGGTTACCTCTGGTTTGTCCACCTGGCTCAGAACCAGAGACCTCACCCACAACCACAGGGGAATGGGCTTCATTTCCTTCCTCACCACAAAAGAATTTGAATTAATTCTCCCAAAGAGCCTGTAAGGCAGTTTAAGATCAATATCCTCCTTTCCTGTGGAAGCTATTCCACACTACTTGGAATAACCGGATATTTTCTTGGCCAGAGAGAGTGCGTAGCCTCTTGGACATTCAGCTGGATGGAGGAAACCAGAGTGTCAGTCCCTGTTCTACTGCCTACTTCACTTTTTTGTGTGTATGTTTAATGAAACAAGAACTGATATCAAAGCGTCTTCCCTCCCATTCAAATGGTTAACGTGAGATCACAGACTCACATTCAATCTCCTTCTTCCTTTTAATCTACTTCTTCCTTTTTAACCTAATGGATGTTGAACTAGTCCCTGAAAATCAGCCAAATTTCAGCAGCACAGAACATCAGGTCATACCACTTCTGACAGAATGAGATACAACTTCAACATCCTCTGTGGCAGAGAAGGAACCTGAGCCCAAACATCCACTTTTGGACCCTGAGTCCTTGCACTAAACACATACTTCTAAGGCTAGATGACCTTTCCACACCAAGCTGTGTGCAGACGGTGGCCCATTAGACATTTTGATAGAAAGCCGCTGCATCAGGTCCTGCAGACCGTGAGATGAAGGGACCAGCTTATTCATGAACCCACAGGTGGCTTTAAGGACTAGGCAAGCACCAAGCTGCCTGCCACTCTGACTGTGCTGGGGGCCCTCAGTCAAAGCCAGCCCAGTCTGCAGCTGCATAGCTCTGCTTTCATGTCCATATTACAGCTGAAGGTACTAGGGCAGCACAACACGTCTACCAGCCAGCTTTCAGTATGCTTGCATAGGAACCATCAACAGCTGTGGTGGGATAGCATGGTCTTCAGTACAGGCTAGTAACTAAACTACATCTCTGGACTTCTCATAAGACTGAAAGAGGGCAGCCCAGCCATGCTGGGGTCCATCCTGCCACTCTTCCCAGCCACTGTTACACCATCAGGTAAACAAAAGTAGCACCTCCAGAGTCAGCTACACCGACATGCCTTGAGAAGGTTTCAGTCACCACCTAGCACACAGAGTCGCAGAGCAATTGCAAATAAATACCTGTCAACATCAGAGCTGTGAATATTGCACTGCTATCCTTTGTGTAAAATGCAAAAAGCTTTTCTTCAGCTTTCTACAGGTTTGCACTCACATCATTATTTTCCAGCCTTCCTTACAGTTTTAAACCACGATCTGGAAGGGGATTATATTCCACTTCTGGTTTAGGAGCAGAAGTGTCTCAGGATCAGCTTCGGCAGTTTTCTGCCAGCAGAGGATACCCAGGACCAAACCTTCCCATAGCCTCAAATGCAGATTCTGCTTTGAGGATACAAGCACTCATTCCCACTGTCTGTGTACTAGGAGCAGACAAGATCTGACACCTCACTTCAGTTATCTCTATAATTTGGAGAAAAAAACAAACATAAAACTACTTTTGAAACTCTACCATTTTCATTAAAGCTTGCAGTGTTTTCCAGCAGCAGGAACTTTTGCACTGCCGGTCTTTGAGCAGTGGTTTTAAGAACTACTGCACCTCGCCAAGAACATTTCTTATGACACAGGCTCATAATGGATAGATCAATAGCTTCTTGAATCCTCATATCCTTTTCAAATTACTACCCCAGATATATACCTGAGTAGGCCATCTTATCTGATAACTTAAACAAGCAACCTGTCTGCACTTTAATTGTTATTGAGGATTAATGTTGTTTATAAAATGAAATCAATACAATCTCTATTGCTTATTAACTGAAACATTCTAGGCTCTGCTCTGTTTGCTTTGCTTTTCAATTAGTTTCTATTATTTTCCCTATTAGCTTTTAACAAATAGCTGTAGAAATAAACTTAATGGTTGTGAAACTGTTATCAGAGTCAACAAAGCCCCTTAATGGAAAGTCTTGTATATTTAAATGTAAAAAAGAACCCACTGTTTAATCATTTGACATTATGAGATAAGATTATTACTATACATCTGTTCTGTGCTGGGCCTCGATTTTTTTTTAAGCTGAGCAATTAAGAGTTCTTAAGGGTTCCCTAAAGTTCAGATGTCAGAACTGTTAAGTTGCTCGCTACATTTAAGATGAATAAACTCCGTGGTCTAACAGCTTTTGTTAAAAAAATAACAAAACTGAGAATGGGCAGATGACAATGGGATTGTTAGGAACCTAGTAAATATAATCCAATTACACTGTAAAAGTATTCTTAAGACCATGCAAGCAGTTAAGTATCTGAAATATCTTACAGACATTGCCCATGCTTTCTCTGGGATCCCAATACATGTTGGTCAAGTGGAGTGCTGCACCTATGAGGATTTGTTTGTCCCTGGCAGAAGGGAAGAAGAGCAAGAAGCATTAGAGGACGGTTTCTCAACTCCAGCTGCAATCTTTACGCTGAAATGAGATCCAGGAGGTGAGTGGGTGATTGTGAAGGAGGATGGCTGGGTGACAGGGGTGAATAGTTTTGAGGGTACTGACAGACAATGATCTGGGCAACAAGTCTCGGTATATAGCGTGAGAGTAGCGCATCCCACTCCAGCCAGCATCAAGATAGTACAAATCTGTTTTCTCAGTGATGATTTTTTGCTCTCTTAATGAAGAAAACTTTACTTCCATGTTATTCACTGAGCAGGTGAGAGAAGTGTGTGTGATGTCTGGCCTTTGAGCAGAAACTCTTTGTCTATGGGGATACAGTTCTACCATCCCTACTGAAAGCTTTACCTGTATGCATCTTTCCTGCACTGTGCCTTTACACATCACGACTCAAAGCCGGAGACATCTACAACCCGAATTCTCTTGGCACACCGTATGTGTGCTCTTAGTAGTTTAGATGCACTTGGGCATGAAGCAAGCAAATTTACAATAGACATTTATATACTGAAGTGACAAGTTCTCACAGGCAAACAGCTTTGCCTGCTGCCACTCCAACCACAGGCACCAGAAACAAGTGGTACAATTCCTGCTCTTCTGTGCAAAATGATTTGATTTGGCAGCATCGCCTCCGTTTTGTGTTGACTGACGTAAGCAGAGAGCTGGTAAAAAGGCAAGACACAATTGAATCGAACTCAGAAAAGAGAGAAAATTTTGGACACAGGCGTATAATCCACACACAGGCTACCATTTTGCTCCTGCGAGCCTATTCAGAACCACACATAAGTAAATAGTTCTAAAAGCCATTACGAGCGGCATGCGAGCTACCTGGTGCAGCCTGTCTCGGGAAACCTCCGTGCTCTCCTGCGTTCAAATAATTTTGTTTGCAATCGCCAGAACTGTTCCTAGCCTTCATGCAGTGCAGACACATTCCAGGGTAGGGCGAGGCAAAAGGTTATGAAACTTACTCAGGTGTCATTTATTTCATGAAAGTTTGCTGGTTATTATAATCAAATGTCAATTGTCTGTAATTGCGGCATGCAATGGAAAATCCCTACTCAGGACATGTTCTGCCACTTGCTGGTGAAGTACACTAACCCTCAACAATGAAGCAATACTGTAAAAATAGTTTTGACATATAAGCAGGTCCAGGAGTATAATTAACATGTTTATTTTGACTATTTTTTTTTCTTATGGCTTTGTTGTAAGGAAACCATCCTACATTTTAAAAGAAAGACTCAGTGTAGAATTAAAGAATTCTTCCCACTCAGTTCATTTAGTAATCTAATTATTAATTAATAACACTTTATGCTTTGATAGCCTCTGTCTTGACTTAGCTTCACAAACATAGATGAATCACGTGGTAATCTTGCAATACGCGAATGTATTGGTGGCTTGCAGAGCAAGGATCAGATCATAGAGTTCAATTTGAGCTCACCTCAGGCACTGTTATAAGACTACTCTCTGACAAGGAGCTAGCATTCAGAACTTCAAAATTAAGTAATTACTTTAATCCAGAAGGAGTTATTGTTCCACTTGAGGAAAGAGAAATAAAATTTGGTGTAAGAACTCTGACTGACCAGCTGTTGAGCTGGGTTGGGCGGGGAAAATCACTCAGTATTTTAATCTTTCTTCCTTTAAATGAAGCAAATGAATGGATTAGATATACGTGTAATAATATTCTGGGGAGTTACAGAAGTGTGGAAATGGGTTGACAATACTAGAACTGATGAAGTAAGCTCCCAAAGAAAACTTAGAAAAAATTTCCAATAACAGACATCTCTTTAGCCTAGCGGGCTGTGGAAAATAAAAGCATAAAGACAGTTTACATTTTGAAGCTGAGGATAAAGAAATTCAGATCAGAATCTAACCTCTGGGTCAGTTTATATATGGATGCAGTAGACTTGCCATCACTTGCAGCTTAAAGTTGGGGTTGGCTTTCTTTCTGTAAAGATGCTACAGTTCAAATAGTCACTCTGGGCTTGATGCAGAAATCACAGTCTGCAGTTCTAGGACTTGTTCTATGCTTATGGAAAATTATCATCCATATCTAGCCTTAAAATCTTGGAATCTTGTGGAAAGAAAAGAACTTAATAGTATTTCGGCAGTCAAGCAATCAGGGTATTTTATGAGAAGACATACTTGAAAAATTAAGAGGGGAGAGGAAAGGAAGGAATTTCAGCAAGGGTTTCATTAGCATGCCAAGTTGGTCTAATATTCCTCATTAGCATTTGTATTCTCTTTGTTGTTGTTTTTTTTTTTTTATACACTGTAGATGAAAATATATGCAATGAAAATGTGCAAAGCTTCCGTAAACCAATGCTGATGAATGCTTACAACTGAAATTATCTGTACTGTTTTTAACTGGCACCTATATGATAAAATACCCACCTTTTATGCAGGTTTTTAGAAAAGCTGAATTAAGCAGATGTGTAATAGTCACTCCAGTGATCACGTCAGCACTTTTATACACATACACTGTCACTTTCCATAGTGAGAAGTGACATGAATATGAGATACAATGGGACTTTTGATTTTTTTCCAACCACTGGCTGCATGTTTTCACATGTATATACAGTGAAGAACGGAGATTACAGAACAATTCTGAATAAAGACACTCTTAAAGAAAATGTATATGAGTATGCACCTATATAAAAAAATATAATTATACATGCTGGTCATTTAGAGAAACCACTTATTTTGCAAAATGACTGAACTCTGGCTATTCAGATTATTAACAAAAAAAAAAGACTTAGTATTGTGTTTATTGGTATAAAAATACACCTTTTTATATTTGCTTGTAGAACTGCACAACAATACAAACACTATTCCTAGATTTAACATTTTCACAGCTTGAATTATCATGATTTTAGCTGTTATAGTACAGCTCTCCTCTTTACCATCTGCATCTATTCATTTCTTTGGACTCCTGTGACTTAATTTTAAACAACCCTGACCTTCATTAAATGACTTGGTTAAGGCTGATTTAGGGGCACAACTTTATTCTTATTAATATGCACGCCTGCAGGAAAATTGGAGAAATGTTCTGCAAAAACAGCATTCAATTTAGTAGAGAGAAGAACAAAGTATTATGGTTTTGGCACAAATATACAACTCTACAGTCATAGGATGGAGAATAATTGGTTAGCAGCTCTTCAAAAAAGGATCGCAGAATTATAATAAACTGCAAGCTGAACTTGAAATAACAGTGCTGGGGCTCTGAGCAAGATTAAATGCAGGCTGAAATTTTCATGGAAGACTTTTCAAGAAAGCACCTCATAATGATATATTTCATACACAGAACACAAAAGTGGTTGAAATTCAGCACACAATTGGCAAACTGCAAATTATCTTTAGAGTATATTAATGGCTACAGTTAACAGTTGCTGCAAATATACAGGAACAACATGAGAACTCAAGAGAATACACCCCTAGGTAGAGAGAGACACCAAGTGACCATAAATGCTTAGTATACTACCAAACTTACAGGCAAAATCTATTTTGCTACAAAATGCCCCAAGTTATTGAGGTAGGAATGCATGTATTGCTTCCACAGAACTATAAGGATCTGATCCCTGTTGGTGTCCTTGCAGGTCAGACACCTGCCTCTCTAATCAGCTTGGTCTTTGCAAACACCAAGAGCTCACTACAACGACGTAGCCTGGGGAGGAGAGGCGCAGAGCACAGCAACTTCAGGGAATATTGACTTCAAAAAGTATCATTCAGATGCTTAGACAAGATGCAGAGAGGGGCAAATATGAACTTTATGGGCTTCTTCTCTTGAATAGAATATGTCTCTATGCTTTAAGTAGTTATGTATTGCAATTGTTTTTGTATATTATATGAATAGTTGTGTATGATATGATTTTCTATGTAAAAAAAAGCCAAAAAAGTTTAGAAAAAAATCAGCTGGCCCGTGTTTAGGCTGAAAACCCAAATTTCACTTGGGTGAAATTTTCACTAACATTATCCGTATTGTTTTATTTGGGTTTCATTTCTGTCCCATTCTCCTAAAGAAAAACAAGTAAAATGGGATGCCACAACACACGCTCACAGACACTAAGATCTGTTGGATTGTCAGTATCTATCTTTTTGAAATATCAGAAATGCCTGCTAATAGTTAACCAGAAAGTTGCACAAAATGCCAGTATGGATGATTAAAAGCTTTAGCGAATGCTTGGCAGAACAGTGGCCATTTCTCACAAAAAGCTATAAATAGAAGTAATATTGAAAAAACCTTACCCAGAGGGTCTTTTTAAATGCCTAATTTTTATATAAACCTTTATTTATTTATTTGAACCAGTAGGATACAAAATATACCTTGCAAAGCTGATTAAACTTCACCATGGGTCACATACCCAGCTGAAAGGGGTTTTTTTGCCTCCCAGATCAGTTCATGTGAATATTACTTTGCAATAACAACTCTGGAAATGATCTAGCGATACCTGGGAGCCAAAGAGCCCTGCAGCAAGAATGGAAACAGTAATATCCTCTCCAAGCAGACCCGAGGATTGTCTGGTGAGATGCCAGTTTTCTGGTGGAAAGTACCCGCATTTTTCTGGATTGGCCTGCGTCTCCAACCCCTTCTCTCTTCCTGCCCTCTGGCTCAGCAACCCACCTTCTCCCCGGTCCTCCCTCTGCAATACCGCCTGCGTCAACACGACTTCAGAGCCTCCCAGGGGAGCATATTGGCTGCGCTCTCGGAGGCTCAGTGCTGAGCTGTGGAGAAAGGGGCTCAGGAGCTGCTTTGTGGAGGGTGACTACGCTCAGCGCTATCAGGACACCTCGAGGTCTGCTCTGAAGGGGAAAACTGTCAACGGCATAGGAATGGCGCAGAGTCAATGTCCTGCTCCCAACACTCAAGCTCCGCAATTGCTTACGGGTCGCGGCCGATCTTGCCAGACCAGAAGGAGAGGGACCCATGCAGGTGTTTGGTTTCATCATGCGAAGAGCCCTGTAGAAACCAATGTAACTCCTTCCTACAGCATGCTCCCTCATGCCCTCCTGAATACTGTTGAGGAGATTGCAGGACTGAATCCTAAAAGAGGGAGGATGCAACATATGACCTACCAGGGGAAAAAATCTATATATTATACGCATTATTGACACTAGCCTGGAGGGCACATTAAAAGAGAGAAGGCTTTCTGAACAAAACAATGAGAGCACTGGGAAGCTACAACAGGCTTAAAGAAAAATGACAAGCACCAGTGGCAACAGAGAACTTGAAGTGATCGAGGACAACAAACTACATGTGCATTTGCAATGCAATGTGGCTCAGAGAAAAAACCCACAGACAGCTCAGTATGGTTTTCATAGTGTGCATACTGAAACATTGCTTCATGGAACAGACAACAAACTATCCGGGCATGAGAAAATACTGCTCGAATATTGCATTTATCTGGGAATTGCTGCCTTGGAAAAAGCATGGATATGGGTTTGCCTGACAAGCAATTTTAAAAACGGAATCCGAAGTCTAATTCTGGGACCTGCCAAACCCAGCCAAAGTACATACAACGTATGCTTGCTTTCAAGCGCATCTGTGATCTCACTAGGATTTATCATATCGTTGAAGTCAAATACATGTTGCTGCGCTGTGCTAGGACAGGGCCTGAGACACCAAGGAAAGACAAGTTTTCTGAAGAATATGTATGAAACCATTACTGTGACTGAAGAAATTCTTTCCACCCCCTGGATTTCTTTTCCAATGCCTCCAGCTAAATGAAAAGCAGAAAGCAGACAAATTTTCATCAGCTCTTTCAGCACATTATAATTAGAGCCCATTTCATCATGTTAAACATCCTTTAGTCAAATAAATGCTGATTTGATCTGCAGCATCAACAACAGCAATGACCTGAAGTTATATAGCAATCCTCATGCACTTTGCTTCTAGTTAGTATTGTGCATATTCCCTGACCAAGGCCAAGGCTGTGACCGAGGGGCTCAGACTGCCACCCCAGCACCTACAGTGCCCACTGGCTGGGTCATCACGCTACCCACAGGTTTTACTCATTAACATTCTCACACTTCTGTACCAAGTAAGTCCCACATCAGTTTCTGAGTGCTGAAAATTAATTACTATAACTCCTCCTTAACTTGTTTTTTTTTACTTCTATTTGATACTCTCTAATAATGTTTGCTTAGTAAGCTATTA
Organism: Numenius arquata; assembly: GCF_964106895.1. Taxonomy (NCBI): domain Eukaryota; kingdom Metazoa; phylum Chordata; class Aves; order Charadriiformes; family Scolopacidae; genus Numenius; species Numenius arquata. The sequence goes on along the minus strand of NC_133579.1, from coordinate 58,785,499 downwards.
AAGGTACATTATTTCCAATTTGCTGACATAGTATGCAACCTACAGATACTGAGAACAGAGCTAATAACATTCCCCAACTTTTAAATCCATATTGTATGCTTTTAAAATAAATTTGGATAGGCAAACCCTTGCTGCCTTTGTGTAGAGCATTATTATTGCACTGAGGAACACACCGGTGCAAATGTTAGCTTGATAAGACTATTTATGTCAAACCTGATCCTGTAAAGGGTTTGTATAGCAAACTCCTGAATACTTTGAAAGTTCGCATAGAGAACTCCTGCAAGATTTGAGCTCTTCTAGATTTTCCTTCTTCTAAATACCCCTACCTTACTGTTTGTCTATAATGGGAACAAAACAATACCATACGAGTGGAGAACAGCACACATTATTTCTATAGCTAAGAAAAGTAAAAGAAGGAATTTGATGGCTGTTACAGACCTGCAAGACTGGCTGCTGTTACCTGCAAACACATAGAGGTAGACAGAAAACAGCATAAAATGCAGTTAATCTGGTTGGTTAAAATAGGGCCACAACAGACTTGATAGCTAATCTTTCTCCGAGAACTGATTTTCTTGACTTTGGAAATGTGACAGATTTGTGTCAAGTCCTCTAAGGCATCTGATATAATGGCATATAGGAGCTTACCATTTTAAAATAGAGAAGATATAGATAGCAGAGTTTTAAGGCAAGCAAGGACCTGGCAAAAGGGGAAGAGCAGTATGCAATGCTGAAAGGGAAAAATGAGAGAGTTCACCAACCTAAAGGAAATTTGAGAGGTTACACACATCCTTGAGAACTGGAATAAAAGTAGTAAGAGTAATATTTAGCAGTCCAAAGCAGAAGCTCTCCACTTAGCAGGTGACAACAAAGATGACTGCTGTAAAAGCAGCCAGTTGGAAGGAAAAAAAACAAACCAACGTACAAACAAACAAACAAACAAGCAAGCAAGCAGATTTAGTTGAGTCTACACTTACACAGGGGATTTCCGTGAAGCATCCCTCAGCTATAGTCCCCCATTATCTGTTGCTCCCTTCTGGTCCACGCACCTAGATTTCCACCCCAAAGAAGCAAGTAGAGGGCACCCTGGGAATGAAAGGATACGGAGTTGGGTGTCTCTGGACACAGAAGTGGAACATGTGTTTGGATAAAGCAGCTGAGAAGCACATTGCCTCCCTTTATATTTATGTATGCAGAATGGCGGTGAGCTGCCAACGTGAATGACCACTTGTGCCACTGCCAGAATATGAACTTTCTGGTCAATCTACTTCAAAACTGTTTCTTGTCTTCACAGTAATTTGCATTTGTAATTCCAGCTAGAAATGACATACATGAAAGCCTGTTGTTCCAGAGATCAAAGTTAATTGGAAACACCCCAGATTTTCAACTGTACATTGTAAGGAATGGTGTTACTACCAGTTCCAAAGAGCCACTGGAGCAGCCCACCAGAGCACCTCGCTCTGGGAACACACTGCAGGGCTTCAGTCTGGCTCCTCACAAACTGCTTACTGGGGCTCACATGTGTGTTTGGATGGACTTTTTTGGACCAGCTCTAGCACTGAACTTCAATATTCAGGATTCTCTGGTTGTTGCACAAACAAACTGAGATTACTGGAGTGTTTGCTGCCACACAAGTTACCTGTGCATGCAGCTGTGAGGTGCTGTGTAGGTACTACTGGCATGTGCATTTGGCTATGCAAATGTAGACATTTTATGGGGTTCATCTAAACACAGACAGCTCTAACTGTTTGCCAAGTCCTAGAAAAGACTTACAGGTTAAGGTTAGTACAGTGACAGTTCTATCCACTGATTGAACTACATCTTCAGTTAATATAGGAATAAATGTAACAGGAAAAATGTAACAGGAAAAAAAGCATAACTAAGAGAAAATGTGAGACGGCATAAAATTTCCTCATCTATTTCTTCCCAAGCTCATCACTGATAGATATCTACATGTTGGCCACATGCCAGAATGGGCTACATTGTGAAAGACAAGCATATTTTGCATACATTGCATTGCTGCACGTGGAAAACAAATTTCCTTCTCTGACTGCTAGAGCCCAGGAAAACCATTTTCTTTTTCCTAAAAGCTCATGAAAGTTAGGGAAATTTATCAACACCAGGGAGAAGTAACCTCAACAATTTTCTGAATTGGTAAGTCAAAGAAAAAAAGAAAAAGAAAAAAACTCAAAGCAAAATTGATCAGTTCAAGTCAATAAAAATATTTGTATTTCCTCATTTCAGTTTAGAATTTTTTGTCTTGTTGTTAGTTAAGTAGGAGGAAGGTCAATTTAAATTCACAATTAAATTCTTTCCTGAAAATATTCTAATGGATAATTTTGACAAATTCAGAAATTTTCCAAAACATTTTTTGAACAATAAACAGATCAAATCTGAAGATTTCACAAAACTTACTTTTGTTTTGACAAACCAGAGCTTGCCTGTCCCCTCTTGCCCCAAGGAAGAGGCAGTTTGTTGAAGAAATTTCAGCCCACGTTATCAATTATGCAAGTTCTGTGCTTTTGCAATACCCATCTCAGTAGCCTGCATCTAGGTGGAGAATAACTAGTGGCATGCAATCTTGACCTAACAATCTTGTCTCCATAGGAAACTATACATCCAACTACACATGTAAACATCACTTCAGTCTCTTAATATAATCTGAAACATTTCACTGGATAAATTGAATAAATTGCTGTCATTATCTTTTTGCCTGAATCCTTCTTCTAAAAACGAAATGAAATACTGAATAAAACACATCCAATTACTTTTTTTTTCCTCTTCTAATCTGTCTCTCCATGATTAAGCTAATGCTTGCCCACAAAAGTTAGCCTTGGGCTCTGTTGTACAGTCACCTCTTCTGTGTTTCAACATGTTGTTGAGAGTTTTTTTAAGCTGGAAAAAAACCCCAAAATATTGAGCTAGATGAAGTTACTAAGGTTACTGTTTCTTGGCTACTGTTGACATGAAAAAAAAGATATATCATAATTTGTTAGGGTAAAACTATTCACAGTAACTGAATAATCCTTCCTCTGTATGAGAGCGTTAGACTTTATTACTGATGCTCTGTGCTGCCCTTACCCCTGAGTTGTGTAAGGGTTAACCAATGGTCTCAACCAAGGTACAAAGAAGATGCAAGTTAAGCATGCCAGAACCAATTGAATAAAATACCACATAGAATAAAATACTTTTCTCAGAAAATTAACATGTGAATGTTAATTAACATTAACAATCAAGCAAAATCTAGTTGATGGTCAGCACCAGAAACGCTTTTTCAAAAATCAAAACTATGGAAGAACCTTTGGGTGTCCTTGGGCTTTTTATTATTTTTTCATTTTGTCCCTTTTTTTCCCCAGTCTTATATCCTTTAATTCCTCTTCAACCACTTGCTCGTTTCTAGTCTTTTGTCTAATATGTATTGTTCTCTCACCTGAATTCCTAGATCATTCCTTCCTTCCTATGCCTTCCACAGTGAAAATTTCTTCCTTGTAAAAAATGAAGAATTCTGGTTATTTATGAATCCTGGAGTTTCTAACTTTCTCTAAATGATGCCTGGGCAGTACTTGAAGCAATATTCATTAGCAAGATATTGTTCTAAAGACTGAGAACGAAACATCTGTCTGGTGCTAAATATTTTTTTTTTTGGCTATTCAAAGTCATTTTCAAGAAAAGTCAGAAAGGGTTGGATATCATGGTCAAAACATTTAAATTACATGAACTGGATACCTCACCTCATCACAGCTGCCTGTAAAGTGGTGCCCTCAGCATCAATTCCAGGTCAGGAATTCACTAAAACTAGCAACTGACAGTTTGGTTTTGAATGTTTTCCAATTATCTGTAATGGTCTTAGACCACTTCTCTTAACAAATTCAGCAGCCTGATTGACTGAAGCTTGCTATGCAAAATCTTTCATAGGCAGAAATCAAGTCAGTCTTCAGTATCATTCAGTACAATGAAACAGCATTTTTCAAAAGTGTATTTGTACTTGTTTTTTAGGTTAAACTTTAGTGAGGTGGTGTAGATCATGTTAATGAACATATAGGAAAAGAAGCCCAAGGCTATCCTGGATTAGGGATATTTTATCTTTATTAAAATCAGGTGATGGAATTCTAATCCTGTTCAGTGAGTGCTAAAAACACAGCTCTGAGCTACTTCTACCTCTCTTAGTTGGCAACTGTAATGTCTTTTATCATCTACCTAAAACAGCTGCTAGAGAGCAGCATCTCACGCACATTTCCATCAATACAAAGACAGAAACTTCAAAATTATGGGCCTAAAAGTCCCTAAACAAATGGTGACCCCTCAAAGATGCTAAGCACAGCTAATGTACTGGATTGCATCAGGAGTGGTGGATATTAATCTGCAATTGTTGGATTTTTATTTCTTTCCACTAACTACTTACAGACTGCCCTGAACACTGTGTTGGGTGTTTTTTCTCCATTTGAAAAAGCTCCTGTAGCACTGTTACAGCAAGGTTATGTCATCTCTCATGATTTTTAGCAAATCCCATTTTAGCTGCTGCTTTTCATTCAGTTTTACTATAAACAAAGATGAGGAGTTTTGTGCACCGTGGAACTTATGGTGCTGTTTATTAGCATAGAAACGGAAATCAAACACAGACCCTCCCTTTTTCATTGTGCTTCATGCTGACTCTTCTCTATATGCTGGTATCCATGACTTCTTACCTTTTTAATAGCAGGAGTAGAAAACCATTCTCTACCTGTATTCAATGAAAACTATTGAAAATATCACATAGTGGAAGAGACTATATATAGTCCAGGTCAATGTTGGGTTTGTGTTCACTTTGTGTATGCCATTTCCACCATGGATGTAACATGTACTTGTTTGACTCCACTTTGTCTTACAAAGGCTGTGAGTTAAGAAACCCTACCTTAGATCGTTTGCTGAAAGTCTCACAGATTTGAGAACATGTTTTCAACTAGAAGTACAAAATAAATGTGAAAGTTGGGCAGATTTGTTAGAAAGCAAAAATAACTGCAGCTGTCACTTTAGCAGCCTGGTACAACTTAAACGTTCCCAATGATATAAGGCAGTACCAGGTAGCAGCTGCGCATCCCTTCCCTCTACAGCATAGCTGCTTGCTGGTATAGAAAAGAAAGGAGGCCTTCCCTACCCAGTGAAGCAGTTGCATTTTGCCAGTAGGACACAACCTGCTTATATACATCTACAGGAAAGGAGGAGTTTGCAGGCAAGGAAAACCACTGAACAACTAACCAGGTTTTGCCCATTTCCAGTTTATGCATCCACTTGCAGAAAGCCAACAAACACCAGCATCTCAAGGAGAGACTGAAGGGGTGTTTTTGCCAAAGGATTAGGAAGAATAACCAAGCAAGTCCATAGGAGGGAAATATTTGCTGGCCACTTACACTCAGGACCACTCCACAGAGGCAAACACATCTTCAGCTTTTATCATGGGCTTCAGCGAAAACTCATCTGATTTTGTCAATCACAGCTCCCCAATGTAGAAGTGAGGGGATGAAATGTCCCAAATAGTCTGGCCACATACATGCTGATCTTGCTAGCTGCCGGTGAATACGTAACGATATTAAGATGTCCTACATTTATGTGTATGTGCATTGAACAAACATGCACTGTGATGATAACAAGCACTGCCAAAATACCTTTCTTACTCCAGTCCAATCCACCAGCCTTCCCTCTGTATCTGGTTCTCTGTGTGGCTACCTTTTAGTAAAAGAGGTCTGGAGAGCAGGAACTTTCTTTAGCTTTGGCAAATAATTTTATAATAATATTTCAGTAATTAAGGACAGAATTCAGTTAATAGCTGTAGCAAGCATTTTAATTTATTCAATCTGCTTTTAAATGTCAGCAGTGACTGCACATTTGAAGTTCTGTTGGGCAACTGGTTCCATAACCCCCAGCCATAATTAACCTGCAATCAGGATAAGACAAGTCAAGTAACCTACCAAGGTGGATCTCAATATATGATTAGAAACATAAAGCAAAAATCTATAGTGGCCATTGCTAGCGAGCATAAAACCTCAACACTAAACCAACCTTCAAAACGAATAGGAGCTGACTAGTTCCACTACTGCTTTGCCCTTTGATATTTAGCCTTTACTAGGCAGAATGTATTGGAAGGGACACTGGCTCAACATGAGCTTAGAAACAGGAGCCAGACCTCAGAATTTTGCTAGCGGGATTTTAAAACCAAAAGCAGCAACAGGCAGAAACTAAGAATTTCAACTCTTTTGCCTTGAATGGGCAAAGATGTTTCTTCCAAAATGTTCCTTCCTTGTTTACTTTTTCCATCCAGAGGAAAAAACAAAAACAAAAACAAACAAACAAACACAAAAAAACCCAACCTCAAAGCCAGCCACAATGTTCTGCAGGTGATCTTCAGTTGCTATTTGCAGCATAGGAAGAGACTGGAGGGAGGGAGAAGAGAAGCAGTAATTTTCATATGCCTTTTTATGGGTAATCATCTATGTTATCCCCACTGCTAGTGCAATAATGCCTATTTCACCTTCATGCCATACAAGATGTCTTGAGTCCTTTGAAACTCTGAGAGATAATTCGCTTGCACCTGAAGGGCACTCCACTGTTAGTTGTATCTAGCCATATTTAAACATTGGAATTTCTTTTTCTTCTAAGAGGAGAACAATAAAATGACTTTCTGAATCCTGACTCAAATGGGAGAGCCACTTTCAGAATCAGTGGTACCAGCTTTTGGCAATATCTGCCTCTTCCTGGCAAATGTCGTGTCTCTATAACCATTTGAGTGCCCCAACACAGGAGACACACCACAAACATTTCTGAGCAGGAGGGATCAGATCACTAAGGAACAATGAATGCAAAAAGGCAAGAAGCAGGGGGGATAAAAATCACAGTTTATACTAAACACACATTAAAATAAAATGTTTCTGTGCATTTGGGAATAGTGTATCTGAACAATTTCAAATTCAGAACAAGGAATTGGGAACAAGAAATTTTCCGAGATGACATAACTATCTGACAAGTTTACCTGTGCTCTGCTCCCTCCAGAGTTTAACATGGAATTTTCCATCAAAAGGGGGGAATAAATCTCCTTTATTGTTGCCTCTTCTGGTTCTTTCCCTTATATCCTGCTGTTATAAGGAAACATCACCCTTTCAAGCTCTATGAAATATGTGAGATTGTTCTTCCAGTTGGGAGTTAATAGCATTTTCATAGAATTTCAGATGTCACATAACTGTTGAAGGAAGCAAACTGGAAAGCGTAGAAGTTTCCAGCTAAAATATTGAACAAAACAACTCACCAGAACTGGCTTAGATTGGTGTTCATTTTTATTATAACAATCAATGTTTGTTCCATTTTATGTATCCAAATTCAACTTTCCAAATGGAAAACATCAAAAGAAAAATTTTTAATTTTAATTAAAATTTTAAATTTTATTTATCAGTAATGCCCAATTCTGCTGATTAAAAAAGGGGATAAAAATTTAGCAAGTGATTGCAACATAAATTGTCACAAACTGGCAAACTCTGTGGCAGGAGAGGTACACAGGTTCCTAAATTCTGTTTAGGTACCTCACTACCAATGAAATCTACAGGTATCAAGCCCTTCTAGGGGTCTGCTGCTCATGCCCTTCAGGAGAGCTGGGTGGAACAGGTTAGGTGCCATGATGTTCCTGTGACTGGAATACAATCATGCCAGTGCACAAATGCCAGGAGTTTTTTTACCTTTTTAGAGATTAGGGGTTTGTGATTCCCATGGTTTGGTGAGTCAGAAACCAGAATCGAAGATCAAATTCAAATTTTATACCTAAAGGTTTAGATAAACAGTGGTTTAGATTAAAAGGCTCTTATACAACCACTAATTAATAAACCACCTGCAGGAAATCCTCAGGTGACATTCTATTTTGTGCTGGAGATCAGACTAGAAAGTCACAAAGTTCCCTGCTGGCCTCCATACATATACTAATCTGTGAATCCAGGGCTGATCCTGTTCACTAAGCTTTGTTCATTATTTCCTGTTGAATCAGGCTTCCAAATTTGGCTTGCAAACCACTCCTGCTAAATCTTCTCCCTACACCTGCAACAGAGAGCCCAGATGTAGAAACAAATGTTTTCACTTAGGCAGGTTTCAGGGATGATGAGTTTAAAAGAACTGACTGTGAAAAAGACAGTTGCTGATCTTGCTTATCATAACAGTGTGTCACAAATATGTACACTGTTGGGGCAGGGATTACCAATTTAAACTGGGATTTTTTTTTTTTGAGATTGGCCCTGAAATAATTACCTGCCTGGCAAGGTTCTAGTTTTGATAATTGGCTTGTCATCGTCACTGGCACAAGTTTCTCATGGGATTGAAATTTCAGCAATACTATGTGGAGAACTCATACAAGCACTTAATAAGCTAGAGAGGCAGGTGGTAAGAAGAAACCAAAAGATGCAAGACAATCTGGAAATGCAACACGATTTGAAAATGGAGGAGCAACAAGAAAAAGAATTAAAAATCCATTTATCTAATCATGGTATGCACGATCACATCCACTTGTTTTCTCTCTGCTTTCTTCCAGCCTCTCACTCTCCTCTTATAAACAAGAAAACACCATCCCACTGTCTTTTCTAACACACTTCATCAAAGTCTTAAATATTTTAATAGACACATAAATACAAAGGGAATCTTTGTTGCTTCCATTTTGTAGGCAGAATACATGTGGTCTATTTCTATATCTGCTACTTTGAACTTCTTTCTACGTGATCTGCTTCTCTCAGATATGAAGGTTTCTTGCACAACCATGTCTTCCTTTAGAAATATACCCCTATTTGTAGACATTCTTTCTTATAATTTTTGTGCAATTACCCCTCTCATAGTCAAGCGCTGCAGGATGTTTTTTCCCCTCTGGGCTTGGTATTTATTTATCCCTTCTCAGAGGTAGAAATTACTTAATCATCCCTGCATGCTGGACACTAGACACATGTAGACATGAGAGCTATGCTGTTTCTTATGGGAAAGTATTCCCAGATTGCTGACTTAGTATCATGGTCTTCTTTAACAGATTAATGCAGCCAATATGTTAAAATCATAGTGATTTTTTGATAGTTCTCATCTAATTTGAATTCTCCTGAAAGACACACTCCTAACCCAAAGTAACAAAAGACAACCCCAAAGCCGAGAGACAGGAGAATTTCCCTTAACCCCAGACCCTATCCCATCATTCAGAAGGACCTTTCTTGTTCCTTTAATATAAAATAAAACCTTTTTTAATAAAAAACTTTCTCCTCATACCTTCACTTTCATGAACCTTGAAGAAGATGCTTTCTATAAGAATCAGCCACGCTTTACAAGGCCTCCTTTACAAGGAGGGTAATGCAAGATCATGGGAAGATGGACTCAGATTTGCAGGAACAGCTCATGTCACTCAAGCAAGTCCAGCAGGGTTCAGCCTTTGTCTTTCCCTCTCTGCTCTCTCTAAATTTCTCAAGCCCAGTCATTTTCTTAACCATATGGAACTGTTACAACAGCCAAAAATCTCTACCTCCATTAAGATGCTTATATTTCTTTTTTTTTATTATTTTAATAATAAGCCAAGAAGGGAAGGGAACTGAGAAAATGAAAATTGCTTTATGTGAAAACAGCCAAATCTGAAGCCAAACAATCTATAGAAACCAACTACCTCTATTTTCAGGTGACAAAATACTCAGGACTGCAGATCACATGCTTCTCACCTCTCTGTGCCTGTTCTCAAACTTTAGAATATCAATAAGATTAGATAAAATTGTTTAAAAACAGAAAAAAGAAAAAAAAACACAACAAAAAAACCCCAACCCAACATCACTTTGTATTCACAATTTAACCACAAGTCAACCTTAAAACACTTCTGTTTTCTAGGCTGTACCAATAACACAGGAGAATAGCTAATCTCCAGAGGACTGGAACAACAGCTCCTTTTATTTTTTCAAGTTTTGGGACCACTTTTGTCTGAGGGGGAACTGCAGGGGAATTAATTTTTCAGAGATGCATCCATAACAGGGTTGGGGCGGGGGGAGTGCAGTCTGACAAAGAGCCTGATTCTACTTCACTGTCTAGTTTATGGCTTCTGTACACACCTGAGAAGGATAAACAACACTCTCCTTGAGTTCAGTTTACTGCTGGACATCTCAGCCATGAGCGCTACATAAAAAGCAATGTTAAACACAAGCAAGCTGCAATATGCCTACCTACTCAATTACAAGGACACTCCACCCACATGCTGCCAGAGATATTAACCAGACATAACATGCTGAACTGCAAGTTTAAATCAGGATATCTGGGGAGAAGTCTGTACAGCTCTTCCATGTTGGCTAAATAGTTCATTTCAAGAGCAGAGAGCTAGGCTGGTTTTCCCCTGGGAAAGGATGCTTTGCGATATCCTCCTACGCAGAAGCTCTACAGTAGCCTAACCCAATGCTGGTTACAGAAAGGCAGCCCTATGGAGCAGGATTTCAGAAAAGCTCATCAAATGCACCTGGTAACTACTTGCCAACTATGTTGCACATGGACAACCTCATTAAATTTAATCAAGCAGCCTTTTAGGTGCAAGCAGGGCAGAGGCCTTTCTACCAGGATTTGGACTGCCTCCAGTCAAGCCCAAGATTTGGATTCAACATCTTTCATAAACAGCATACGCACACACCACAAGACACAAGAGACCAAGTCATGAGTAGTATTACTTTCTTTTTTTGAAGAAAGTTCTCCTGATGGGCGCTGCTTTTCCCAATGAAGTTACACCTTGCAGGTGTGCTGGCTTTGGTAGGCCTAGAAAAGCAAAGTTGGATGGAGACACAAACTAAGCAGAAGACCATGGAACCGTTATTCACAATCTGATAGCCATGAATAGGCATAGCTGCCTCTGAAAGTGCTCACTTAGCCACATAAGCGTCCTAGAATTGCTTCTTAATGTAAAGGAGAAAGCCTTTTACCTACTTTTAGCCTTTTCCCATGGTCAATATTACTGTTCTGTAATAAGTCATATCTGAGTAACAAAGTAAACAACATTACAAAATAATTTCTGAAGCCAAATATCTGATAAAGGTGATTAATGCCTCATGAAATACCCAAGTCATGTTTGCAATAATTGCAATATTTGAGATGGATAAGAGGAGAGAATTACAGGATTTGCTGTAAGGCTGAATTATCTACAGGAAGTTCATATGAATGTCACGTTACCATCTAACTCACTAGTACCTGCCAGGAATACTCAAGAGCTGGTTTATTTTTTTTCTGGATTTTAGAAATAGAACGTTTAGAGTTTTGAGATAGATTTTGTAAAGCTACCTTCAAAAACACACTCACTCATGAGAGAAACTATATCAGTCTAGAAACTACTGCAAAAATATAGGAATCACCCCTTATGAACACAGTTTTGGGGTATTCTTGAATTGTTGCCCAAAACAAAATTTCACAATGTTTGTTCAAGACAAAGTTTGCCAGCAAGTAAAATGTTCTTCCAAAATAAAATGACGCATTTCTAATTCTGAATAAGTCATGTCGGTATGGTCTGTAGTTTCCCAACACAATAAAGACCTAAACACTTGGCACGTGCTTCGGGAGAAAAAACCTGAAAGGTACCATCTTAGAGGGCTTCAACCATTTTCTATCATACGTAGTTCACCGACTACAAAGAGAATTATAAATAACTTCCTTTTTTTCCCCTATGACTGGATAAAGAAGCTGTCTTCCCATTTATAATCATAGACTGGTTTAGTAGATAGCTAATGCCCAATACGATAACATTTGATGAAAGGAGAATAGGAAAGAAAAGTTATTGTTGGCAGCCACCTGCTCCGGAGTTCTCATATTTATTCATGTAAAATTATCTATTACATCATTTTGTTAATAATGACTTTGTAGGGATTGTTATAAGCTAAATTCACAACTGGAGTTGTTCTGACTGGACACAACTGTTTTGTTTTGCTTTCATAATGCCTTAAGGTTCTCTCTTATAATCAGTCACTTCTCTGGTGCTAATGAAAAGCCTTGCCACAAATACACCAACTTAATTATTATTCTATGACCACTCCTATGCCCCCCAGCCCCAAATTGCACCAACATGAACACTGGTGGCAAACAAGCACAAACAGGGCATGAAAAAGGTCAAAGAAAATTTGTTTTCAACTTTAAATGAGTGTTCTTGTAAAACTCTTTCCAGCACCTGCTGAGTCCTTATAACCCCTAGAATTTTCCAAACTCCTCCAAACTGATTGCTTCACATAGAGATGCAAGGAAGAAATGTCAGGAACATGAAAGTTGGCACTGAGGAAGATCCTTCTCCAACCACTTGCACCTATCATGCAAAAACTCCTTGAATAGTCAGAGTGTAATGGGGGAGGAATGTGGGCAGACTTTTCCCTCCATTTCTAGTGCAAACAAGCAGAAACAGAGAAACGCCTTGCGGGTCTAACCAAGTGCAGGGGATATGGCTGAGCCACCACACATTATTTTGCACAAGTTAGTCCTTTGTAGCAGGCTGCACAGTTGCCTTTTTCTTAAGATGTGCTGCAATATCCAGAGCCACTTGCAGATATCACCAAAGAGTGTGGTGTTTTAGCACATTCAGACTTTTATCCAGACTTTTTTTACCCGCCAGAAGTCTCAGTAATTAATGGAGACACCCTCACTTTAGCCCTTTCTGAGTCACTAGGAAATCTTGGAGCAGGCAATGGAACATGCCTATCTCCAAAGGCTGAACAGTGAGGACCAGCGCTTCTCTCCCCAGCCACCACCACCCACAAGTGCTGTGGCAGGACACACTGACAGAAGAAGTGGCATGGCCTTCATCTGCTCCGCTGGCAGTCCTCTCATTGATTCTCCAGAATGCCCTTGAGTAAATCCCCCTTTCTTCCTTGTTAGCAAAGAGGGAAGCTGGTCTGAAATCAACTTAGTCACAATCACCAGTGCAATTACACAGTGCTTGTTGAACTGAAGGGAACCCTTCGTTACCCACACCCAATCTGATATTAGACTACCCTGCTCTATACCTACATACATTTTGAACATACTTGTCAAGAGTGACAGTTTTGCTAACAAATGGTAGGACAAAGGAACTTCAGAAAACAAGCAAGCACAAAAACCCACAGTAAATGAAAGACTTTGGAACTGATCATCTTTCTTTTATTTACAAGGAACAAATAGCCTTGTGTGTGTCAGGAATAAATGGAAATCAGCCTCCAGCCTTCACAAATGAATAATCATGTGTAGAAAACATAGTGGTTTTGTTAAAAATAAAGATGTAATTTGCAATTAACTAAGGAACAAGAACTATTTCTTCTAGAGCCAATCTAGTGAGGTTTTTAAAACTGGCATATTCTGATCTCATCTGTTTCCCTATGGGCAGAGAAGCCAATCTTGAGCTTTCCTGTTTCAGATCAAAGTGACAACTACAAATGTTAGTAAAACAAAGTTTCTCATAGTGTCAGGCAAAACAGGATAAAAAGCAAGCAAGCAAGAAATATGGCACAAGGATATAGGACAAAATGAGAGAGTATTTCTGCCATCCCAAGAAAGATGAACAACTACTAAATCTTGGATTTCAATAAATACATTATTACGGTAGGAGACTGGTTACCATATATGTGTCAGCTCCCTGGGGAATCCAATTTTTATTTTCCTTCCTGTTCAAGGACAGTTGTTCATATATTTATTTGCATTGCCATAATGCGGAGATGCAGGCTGTGATCAGAGGTCCATTGTGTAAGGTGCTGTACACACAGTTTATCAAAACAGCCTCCGCTTGAGAGCGTCTCCAGTCTAAACAGGGAAATTCTAGAAGCCCCAAGGGGAAACAAATGCTTGTAAGGCTTCCAAGAGAGAACCAGAAAGTCTTTGGAAAACCATCTTTGGGTGGCATTTCAGACTAAACGGAAATCTTGATGTTCTTGTTTCAGTGATGTATTTCCTTGGGTTTATGTCATTAGGAGCCTTCCCTGGATTTTCTCAGTAATTACATCAAAACAGTTTCAGATAATAAAATTTAACTGAGGCTCAAAGCTGTGCCCATAGAAAAACTTAACCAGAGTCCCTTTCTATCAGAGAATTCATTGTTTAATTACTCCTCACAATTCCTCCTCAAACATCAGGTGCCAGAAATTCCTTGGTTACTTCTCATCTGCAAACATTACAAACTAACTCCCATCACTGTTTGTTCCACCTTTCTTGAAGACTAAGGGAACTTGGAAAAACAGAGAAACCTTGTCCACATGAGTGACTGTCACATAGGGGAGAGAGCAATAAAACATTCTAAAGGCAAGTCTACCAGGGTATTTTCAAAATTAAGGCCTGAAATATCTTGAGGACACCTGGAATAGCCTTTTCAAAGAAGATGATGCCCAGCTGTGTTTACGTAATAAAAAAGAGCAAAAGAACAAAACCAGGTGTGTTCTTATACATATAATATTTCATCCACTCTGAGACAAAATGACTGCATATAAGGCATAATGAAATGTCACCCTCTAAACACAAACATGCACTGAAGAGAGCAGCGTGGATATTTTCAGCAGAAAAGAAATAAATGGCGATTAGGAGATCTGCATTACTGGGAGCACCACTACTTGAGGACATATTCCTCCTTTTCTTTTCCAGAATACATAAGGACCAAGAGAGGACTACAAAAACTCAAAGGTAATGCCAAAGTGATGCTTACCTTCATGTTCATAAGGAATTGACAGCATCTTGAAGCTCCTTGTCTTTGAAGGTCCTCTCTCTTTACTCAGCAGAGGCTCTATCCCTTTGGACTCTGCATGGACTTCAGGACTCCCCAAGAGTCTGTGAAAAAAGAGAGGTTGATAGATTCAAATTATGCTTACTCTTGGGCAGTGTTGGTTGGTGGAGTTTCATCACTTAAACTTGCTAAAGTTACCGTAGATCTGCATTACATTTCTGCCCTACAGGTTCATAAGAAGTGGAGATCCTACAAGGAGTATTATTTTTGCTAGATGTGCTGGAGGACAAGGTGGGAAAGAGGAGAGAGTGAAAGGGAAGCACATTTGTCACTGGTTATTCAGACCAAGCAGCAACCCCTTAGCCTTCCATTGTAAATATAAGTAATACACATTTATATTTTTATAAAAATACTGCTGCTAGATTAGTGGACAAAGCTCTGCCACAGACATTTGTTGAATTGTTAAAATTTAAGGGAGAACAAATTGTTAAAGAATTCACAGGCAGAACTTAACTGACAGAAGATGTAAAGTAAATGCTAGCCATTTCACCACTTAGCTGTTAGATTCTGATCTTATATTTTAACAGTTGAACACAGTAAAATTACCTCAATGAAGTCAGATTGCAAGTGTAAGTGTTGTTTTTCTTTTAAATGAAAAAATGGCATAATTACTTTTGCACTGGTAGCTGTTAATACCACCACAAATAATTTCTTTTTTCATACACCGTCTCCTGAATTGCAAAAAATGTTAATCCCTGCTAGAGCTGGACAAGTTAATTTTGTAAAAAGAAGAACTTGCTTAATTTGGTAAAGGGATTTCTGTTCTGAAGCTTTAAAATCTCCTGTTCACCTTCCTGTCAATCACTGAAGTGAATCAACCTTTTAGTGGAAGTAACTTCATCTAATCTTGGTGAGAAAAACCCAGTGTAAGAAAAGCTAGTTCAGCAGTATGGCAGCCTGATGTGCTGTGGTGCAGACAGGAGACCCTAAGCTCTTTACTTATCAAATGACCCTAAAAAATGCATATAGGTGAAGAGCAAGGGGAGAAGACAGCCCACGGGTATTTGAAGGAAACAAGTCAAGGACTGAATAGTAGGGAAGCTGACAATGCAACCTGGTCAACTTCATCACTGTCAGCTTCTGGTAGTCTTCCAAGAAAGGAGGAGACTGAAGAGTTATTGGACAAAATCTGCTAAAACACTGTTATGTAGGTGCTTTTATAAATTTTGCCAACAACAAATTCCTAGACTGTAAGAGTTTTACCTAACATGGATGCAATATTCCTTCAAACCAGTTGCTGAGATTTTGTGTGATTGCAGTTATTTTTAAACCGGAGCTTTGTTGGTGTGAGGGTTTTTTTTGGTTTTTTTGTGGGACTTTCTGGGTTGTTTTGGTTTTTGAATTGAAGTCTGAATAACAAAGTGAGTCTAAAATATGCTGAGTGCTTAAGCCATTTCCATTCAAGTGAGGTTAAATGTTTGTCTACAGATTTGATCTGAAGCAAAATTTTTATAATCTCTGGAAAAACAACTGACATTTTAACAAAGCACTGAAGAGATAAAAACCTGGAATTTCCTAGCTGCTGTCTCTATTACTTCACCTCTCTTCATCTGACCCTGTTATTTCTCCCTGTAGCATTAACTGGATCTACTGTAAAATCTACACAGGAGACAGAGAGGTTCCTATGCTTTGGATCAGGTATTTTAATCTTGGATATTTTTTCTCTCTAGTGAAGTTTTAAGGCTTTGAGGGACATGCAGCCTTTGTTATGACTCACACAGGAATGAACTTCAACTCTAAATTCACTAAATTAAACCTGTTATTGCCAAGGACCACAATGAAGAGAAATATTTATTCAACATGCTTTCCACTAGGGCCAAGGACTAAGGTCATGGTTTATGGTTGTTTCTTATGTAATGAACATCAAATGAAAGATGCAAAAGGATTCCATTTTAAGACAGAGTTAAAATGAGCTCTTTAATATACTAAAAGCTAATACGTACTGTATTGCAAATTGCCAATGTTCCATAAGGTCAATTGCTACCTATGCCATTAAAGAAATTAAATGGATTGAGTTTCAAAAATAACCTGCAAGCTATTGAGAAACAATTTCTGCAGCCCCTCAAGATGAACTGCCTATTACAGCTGCACAGCAGACAAAGTTAGCGTGAAACTCTCCCTTGGTTGCACGCTGAACAGGAACATGCACCTCGAGTCTTCCAGCCTCAGTATGAGGTTCACATGAGCTTAAGCTACCAAGTGAAGCTCTGCACTTCCTCCAGCTTCACACAAAGACCACATAATACCACAATTTTACATTCTCTGGATACCCACAAATCAGGTTGGCTGAAAAACTGGCCTAAGCTTATGCAAAAGATGCATGAATATTGCTGACAAGTTAAGACTGCTCACAGCTTTTAGTCTGCATGGAAATAAACTATTATCTACCCGGCTACATATGATGGCAAAAATTTCCCGCCTGCACATTTCCTGCATATTTTCTTCTTGTTCTGGTATTTCTTAGCCTGTTATGTGGTAATCAATTACCACCACCAGGTAGATAAAACAGCTTAGACAGCTTTTACCTGGCAAGTATAGGAGAATTGCAGGGATAATTAATTATTGTTATAATATGCAAATAAAAGATACTGCTT